>NC_138771.1:624011164-625481164 GCF_965119305.1 Pelophylax lessonae
TAGTGAATTTTAATTTGCTATTGTCACACAATGGGTGGGCTCGGGGCGCACTGCTCTGCGCCCCAGGTTCATCCTTTGCTGAAGCCTATTAGAGCCTCTGGCTCTAATCAGGTGACAAAAAAAAGCCCCATTGAGCTCCATGCATCCGGCACACCGCATGTAGATTAGGGGGATAGGGGGGGGCGGCGCCCCTGCGCCCCCAACGCACCGGCCGCCACTGCGTTCAGCACAGAGCACTTCCCATTCATTCACTGTCCCGTGCAGTGGAGCAGAGAAAGACGTGTGTTTGAGCTTTAGGGTGCACACTCTAATGCAATAGACTGCGCACACCTATGCCAGCATGTAAGGTTAAGGTGGGCAGTTGGGGGGCGGTAAGAACATGGCTCAGTTGCCTATTTATAGTGGCATTTACAAGTGTAAATGAGGTCTTTGTCTTAATTGGAGACTCAGTTATCTCATACATTTTTATTTAGTCCCCCTAATGTGATAATTAGCAGATGGAGGAAAAGTATGGTGGTCTTGCACAAGTCAATTGGCATGACTATATCGAGCAAAAAAAAAAAAAACCATATATATATATATATATATATATATATAGTAAGCCAGAACCCCTTTAATTAAATTATTGACTTCTTGAATCTTGAATGATCAACCAAACAGATTCCTGCATGTGTGTCAGAGAACGGATGATACATTTAATAAGTTATCAATATTAATATATATATATATATACACAGTAGATAGATAGATAGATAGATAGATAGATAGATAGATAGATAGATAGATAGATAGATAGATAGATAGATAGATAGATAGATAGATAGATAGATAGATAGATAGATAGATAGATAGATAGATAGATAGATAGATAGATAGATAGATAGATAGATAGATATCATAATAAAAAGTATTTAAAATTAAATATAACATCAATTAAATACTAGATTTCAGTTCATTGTTTCAATTTATTAACCAATAGATAATTTTTTTGCAGTTTGCAATCAATTTTTCAGTAGATCGCAAAGCGTTGAACAATACTGTGTGCGATGCATCGTTCAATATATTAATCTATATTAATAAAACGCAAGTGTCCCTGCGTCCACATTCCCTGTGTCCGTAGGATTGCGCTACTGCGCATGTGCCCTATGGACAGCCGTTGGGACGCAGAGGCTCTGCCCCACCCTGCATTATGAAGTACATTGAATACAACATTTAAATGGCTTTTATTGTTCATGACAGAATTCATCACCATAACGTGAAAAGGCAGTTGTTATGGGCTGGTAGCAGTGACTGCCGACAAACTACTTAGATCCGGCTCGCGACCTACTGGGTTGTGAGCTACAGTTTGAGAGGTCCTGTCCTAACAGCCTGAAGTAGGGCGGGGTGTAATCTCTGCTCTCTGCACAGCTATCAGGATGTAGTGCAGTGTATTCTTATGTGAGAAATAAACACAAACACAGCTCTTACTGAGGCACATTAAAGGGGACCTCTGACCACAATATTAAAGGGGGACTTACCGACGGCATTATTAAAGGGGGACTTCTATGGCATTATTAAAGGGGCACTCCGACGGCATTATTAAGGGGGACTCAGACGGCATTATTAAGAGGGACTCTGACCTCATTATTAAGGGGGACTCCGACAGCTTTATTAAGGGGGACTCCGACAGCATTATTAAGGGGGACTCCGATAGCATTATTAAAGGGGGACTCCGACAGCATTATTAAAGGGGGACTCTGACCAGGGGCACTTTAACCGGGGCTCATACAGGGGAACTCTGACCTGGACACATAAAGGGACACTGATGTAAGGAGGCACTCCGATGGGGACACTGATGTAAAGGAGCACTCCGATGGGGACACTGATGTAATGGAGCACTCTCCAGTGGGGACACTGATGTAAGGAGGCACTCCAATGGGGGCACTGATGTAAGGAGGCACTCCGATGGGGACACTGATGTAAGGGAGCACTCTCCAGTGGAGACACTGATGTAAGGGAGCACTCTCCAGTGGGGACACTGATGTAAGGGAGCACTCTCCAGTGGGGACACTGATGTAAGGGAGCACTTTCCAGTGGGGACACTGATGTAAGGGAGCACTCTCCAGTGGGGACACTGATGTAAGGGAGCACTCTCCAGTGGGGACACTGATGTAAGGGAGCACTCTCCAGTGGGGACACTGATGTAAGGGAGCACTCCGATGGGGACACTGATGTAAGGGAGCACTCCGATGGGGACACTGATGTAAGGAGGCACTCCGATGGGGACACTAATGTAAGGGAGCACTCCGATGGGGACACTAATGTAAGGAGGCACTCCGATGGGGACACTGATGTAAGGAGGCACTCCGATGGGGACACTGATGTAAGGAGGCACTCCGATGGGGACACTAGATTGGATTGCTAGAGCAACAGGAACACAGTGCACAGTGCGTGACAGGTCGGACAAGGATCCTGATGAGGGAGAGACTTAAAGATATTAAAAGGACATTGTATGAGGAAACTTATACTTGGAATTGCATGAGGAAACTTATACTTGGCAAACCCTTTGACTGTAATTATTGTGGTGAAAAAAGCGAATAGAGCCATGACTAATTTTTAAAGGAAAAAAGCTGTTGCTGTCAGGAAAAGGATAATTTAAACAGAGGAAAAAAACCTGTCACACTCAGCAAAGCAAATCTGCGACTGTAGAAACGCTGTTAAAGGGACATGGCCTGATTGAAATCTACCACTGTAAAAAAAAACGCAGAACATAGACACGCTATTAAAGGGACATTTATAAGCAAACTGACTTTAGTAGCAAAGTACGCCTACAGAAAATCTGCGAGTGTGATTGCGAAACCTTACAAAAAAATGGAAAGTATTAAACGAGACATTTGCAAATAGAAAGACTGCAGACGCAAAACACGCCTGAATGAAATCTGCGACTGTAGGTGCATTACTATAAAAAAGAAAATCGTAGAACATAGACACGCTGTTAAAGGGACATTTATAAGCAAACTGACTTTAGTAGCAAAGTACGCCTTACTGGAACAAGTCTGTTTTTACAAATGTTTGACCACATATGTTCTAGCTCCCGTTAATTTAACGGGCTTAATGTCTAGTTGATGATAAATGGTTTAATATCAATCACTGGTACCTAACTCAATCACAAATCTCTACAGGAATGGCCAACTATTAGGCTAGGCGAGTACTTTATGCTTCTGCTTTGCTTAAAATGTGTAAAATGATTGCAGAAGATGACTTTGGTTGACATGACGCATCACACGTGTTCTTAAATTTTGAAAATTGGTAGAAATCATGTGAAAACTTTTCGGAATCCAATAAGCATTGCAATGTGACCATCTTTACACAAAGGGGTTTACTGGTCGGTTTAAAGCCCTTCCCTACTAATGACCTCTGATATTTGTTTTTAAAGAAAAAATGTTTAATTGCCTCTTTGCCCAACTTATCCCTCTAATGCCTTCATTATTTGAAGTCCTTCTAAAAGTCCCAAATTGGGTATTTTTACTCACCCCAGCAATGCAGACAAGGCAGCAGAAGAGGAACGAGCATGTTCTCCAAGTCATCATCCTCACGGCCCGGGTAATGTCACCTGCTATTCTCTCTTAGACTATGCTGTGCAATGACATACCTGAGCTCCACCTTTGTACTGCATCTAACTTCCAGCTCACGTTAAAAAATGTAGCAACCTCCCACTGAGCATTTAAAGGAAATAAACAGTATGTTCTGTTAAAGGGTTTTATTTGTTTAGATAAAAATGTGAGATAGGCTATATATAATCAATATTTTAAATAAAGGCTTACTGAGTACTCCCAAGTTCTCTGACACCCCCTCCCTCTTGAAGTCCCCTTACATTTTTTTTATGTATTCATAGCTTGTTTAACTGTCATCTAGCCAGTAACATGATGTCTCATATCTTCTTGCTCTTCTGGCCTTCTCCAGTGGTAGGCAGGTCCAGAATGATGCTGAGAGCACCACATTAGACTGAATTGTAGTATTGATTCATGCAGAATTCTCCTGCAAGCCCAGGACAGTTTGATGAAACATAGAGGTATCACCAGCACACCATAGAAGCTTGGTCACACAGAATGTGGCTCTGAAATCGCGCTACTTCAGCACGATTTCAAAGCCGCTGGTCATAGCTATCTCATGTGCAGATTGCGAACATCTGTGCAACTTCATGCACAGATGTCTATGCAAGTTGCACATGAAATCAGCAAAAGTAGTGCAAGTCGGAGTTGCTACAATTTGAACGGTTCCATAGACACAAATAAACTGTCCAATTCCACGACAAGTTGCACCAAAATGAATGGGGGCTTAGAGTGAAGTATAAGCAAGACATCTTCTCAGGGCTAGTGCTAGACTATTTTGCGCCCTAGGCAAGACCAGCTACTTGCGCCCCCCCCCCAAAAAAAAAAAAATCTAAATTAATTTATTAGCTGTAGCACCAGAACTCCTGCATAGCATTAAACTGATGTCCTATAGGGTCTTAGCATGTGTGCACCCATGAAATGTCGAAAAACTTCAGTTCCCTATATTTTTTTCATAGGCAACGCTTTAAAAGCCCCCTACAGGACATCAGGTTAGTGTTATGTGGGGGTTCTGATGTTAGAATTATTGCTCTCATTCCGATGTGTACATAACATGGATAGGACACAGTTTTAAATTAGAGGGGCAAAGGTTTAAAAGTAATATGAGGAAGTATTACTTTACTGAGAGAGTAGTGGATGCATGGAATAACCTTCCTGCAGAAGTGGTAGCTGCAAATACAGTGAAGGAGTTTAAGCATGCATGGGATAGGCATAAGGCTATCCTTCATATAAGATAGGGCCAGGGACTATTCATAGGATTCAGATATATTGGGCAGACTAGATGGGCCAAATGGTTCTCATCTGCCGACACATTCTATGTTTCTATGTTTGTGTGAGTGTGTAGGGGGGTGGGCTTTTATTTTTTTGACATAACTTTTATTGCCATTACATAGGGGACCAATAACCTCCTATATGATAGCATATAGGTGACAGGTAGGGCTGAACGATAGTCGATATGATATCGACCATCGTTCTGCGGCCGTAGGCGATATTCATATCGCCGAGGTCACGATATTTTGCATAGGCATTTGCTTAGGCAGGGGGAAGGGACTCGGAGCAGGACTCGCAGACTTCCATTAGGCAGGGAGAAGTCAGGACTCGGAGGAGAACTCAGACATCCACCCCACTTCAGCGGTGAGCAGAGCGCCGTGAGCAGCTGCACAGCTAACCAATCACGCGTGCCTGCACACCTGATTGGTTCGCTGTGCCGCTACTCACGGCGTGATTGGTTCCCTGAATGTGCCATTAAGAAAACTAGGGCGGAGAGTGAGACTCACTGAATGTGTGGGCTGCAGTGCACGAGTGAGTCAGTGTATGCGGCTGTGCTGTGATCCTTTCCCGGCTCCTAGAACACCGCTCCAGGCTCCTACCACCACTGTGAGAGACTGAATAATCCGATCGATTCCACACTGTCACTGACTGTCACTGAGACTGAATAATTGATTTGAGTACCATTATTAACCCTGACCTGCCCAGTGCCCTGTATCTGCAATTAAAATTTAGAAGGCCTGCATGCATGCTTCATGATTTCCATTCCCAGCATCCTTCCCAATCCCTACAGTGTCAGTAACATTAACCCTATGGTACAAGGCTGCAGTGTGCACTGAATCCCATTCCCTACAGTAACATATATTAACCCTGTATGGTCAGAAAGGCTGGATTGACGGGTCCCTCAATATCGCAATATATATCGCTGTATCCCTGAGCACAGCTCCTGTAGAATGGCAGTGCCGGTCCAGTAAGTGAAGTCCTGGTCTTTGCTGAGGAGGGAGGCTCAGTGGATGGATGTTCGTGAAGCTCCCACTATCCTTCCCAGGGCCCCCCCCCCATGACCGCACCGGGCCCACAGATGGGATAGCGGAGCCTGGTAAATATAAGGACAGAGCAAGTTAGGACAGGAGAGGGGAGTGCAGTCAGGTGGACAGGAGAGGGGGTGCAGTCAGGTGGACAGGAGAGAGGGGGTGCAGCCAGGTGGACTGGAGAGAGGGGGTGCAGCCAGGTGGACAGGAGAGAGGGGGGGGGTGAAGCCAAGTGGAGGGAGGACAGAGCCAGGTGGACAGGAGGGGGGTGCAGCCAGGTGGGGGGCAGAGCCAGGTGGACAGGAGAGGGGGGATACAGCCAGGTGGAGGAGAGGGTGCAGCCAGATGGACAGGAGAGGGGTGAAGCCAGGTGGACAGGAGAGGAGAGGGGTGAAGCCAGGTGGACAGGAGAGGGGGGTTGCAGCCAGGTGGACAGGAGAGGGGGGGTGCAGCCAGGTGGACAGGAGAGGGGGGTGCAGCCAGGTGGACAGGAGAGGGGGGATGCAGCCAGGTGGACAGGAGAGGGGGGATGCAGCCAGGTGGACAGGAGAGGGGGGAGCAGCCAGGTGGACAGGAGAGGGGGGTGCAGCCAGGTGGACAGGAGGGGGGGTGCAGCCAGGTGGACAGGAGAGGGGGGTGCAGCCAGATGGACAGGAGAAGGGGGTGGAGTACAGAGCCAGGTTGACAGGAGAGGGTGGTGCAGCCAGGTGGAGGGGGGATGCAGCCAGGTGGACCAGATAGGGGGAGGACAGAGCCAGGGTGACAGGAGAGGGGGGTGCAGCCAGGTGGACAGGAGAGGGGGGGAGGACAGAGCCAGGTTGACAGGAGAGGGGGGTGCAGCCAGGTGGAGGGGGGATGCAGCCAGGTGGACCAGAGAGGGGGAAGGAAAGAGCCAGGGTGACAGGAGAGAGGGGGGTGCAGCCAGGTGGACAACAGAGAGGGGGGTGCAGCCAGGTGGACAGGAGAGGGGGGGAGGACAGAGCCAGGGTGACAGTAGAGGGGGGTGCAGCCAGGTGGAGGGGGGATGCAGCCAGGTGGACCAGAGAGGGGGAAGGACAGAGCCAGGGTGACAGGAGTGGGGGTGCAGCCAGGTGGACAGGAGAGGGGGGGACAGAGCCAGGGTGACAGGAGAGGGGGGGTGCAGCCAGGTGGACAGGAGAGGGGGGGAGGACAGATCCAGGTTGACAGGAAAGGGAGGGGTGCAGCCAGGTGGAGGGGGGATGCAGCCAGGTGGACCAGAGAGGGGGGGGAGGACAGAGCCAGGGTGACAGGAGAGGGGGGTACAGCCAGGTGGACAGGAGAGGGGGGGAGGACAGAGGCAGGGTGACAGGAGAGGGGGGTGCAGCCAGGTGCACAGTAGAGGGGGGAGGACAGAGCCAAGGTGGCAGGAGAGGGGGGTGCAGCCAGGTGGAGGGGGGTGCAGCCAGGTGGACCAGAGAGGGGGGAGGACAGAGCCAGGGTGACAGGAGAGGAGGTGGTACAGCCAGGTGGACAGGAGAGGGGGGGGGAGGACAGAGTCAGGGTGACAGGAGAGGGGGGGTGCAGCCAGGTGGAGGGGAGATGCAGCCAGGTGGACCAGAGAGGTGGGAGGACAGAGCCAGAGTGACAGGAGAGAGGGGGTGCAGCCAGGTGGACAGGAGAGGGGGGAGGACAGAGTCAGGGTGACAGGAGAGAGAGGGTGCAGCCAGGTGGAGGGGGGATGCAGCCAGGTGAACCAGAGAGGTGGGAGGACAGAGCCAGGGTGACAGGAGAGAGGGGGTGCAGCCAGGTGGACAGGAGAGGGGGGGAGGACAGAGTCAGGGTGACAGGAGAGGGGGGTGCAGCCAGGTGGAGGGGGGATGCAGCCAGGTGGACCAGAGAGGTGGGAGGACAGAGCCAGGGTGACAGGAGAGGGGGGTACAGCCAGGTGGAGGGGGGGGGGGTCAGCCAGATCGACGGAAGAGGAGGGTTCTTACCTTAGGGAATGTCATCACTGGTACTTTTTTCCAGCTCCCTCCACGTGTCAGGCAGCGGCAGTCTGTGTCAGCTGTCCCAAGATCGGAAGATGGGTCTGCTACAGCCTGAGTCACAGCTCACACAGGGGAAACCTCCTCCAACTCCTCCCCCATGATAGGTCATCTGGTCTCTGAACTAAATAGCCGGCCACGGAGAGGCTTGGTGAGCGGGGCGGGCTGCAGGGCTCCGCCAGGAAAAGTGAAAGAAGTGGGTTGCAAATTGGAGTAGGCGGGGAGGCGGCAGCACGGCGGAGTGGAGGAGGAAGGAGTGACGTCACTGGTTGCTAGATGCCAAGCGGCTCTAGCAACCAGTGCTGTGTATGTGGGCTCCCGCCCGCCTCCCTCAGCAGTGACAGAGAGCAGCAAAAGGCAGAGCCAGCGGAGTCGGATCGGATACGGTCTGAATGATGATGGTCAATTCCAGATGGTGCAATAACGGGTCTGAACAGTAAGTGACACAATCTGATTCAGGGGTTCGGTGAAGTCTAGACAGCAATGCCCCCCCAGGCGGCAGTGCGCCCTAGGCAGCTGCCTAGTTCGCCTAGTGGGAGCGCCGGCCCTGCGATCTACTCACCACCATAGGACAGAGCGATGTTTTGGGGATACTAAGACCCACTTCCTCAGGTAGGTAGATAGGGGTCCTCAGTGGCTCTAAAATGTTGAGTTGTTCTATGGTGGTGAATAAACATGTTGCTTATATGTCAATATCATGTTATGCCAGAAATTCCTCTGTATTTTAACATTACATTTGAAGGTGACATCAGAGTGTCCCCAAATCAAGAGGCTTGCTATGGGGGCACTTGCTGTGGAGTGCGCGCCAGGGGACCTCAGAAGAGGAGGGTCAGGGCTGCTCTGTGCAAAACTGTTGCACAAGAGCAGGCAAGTATGACATTATTATTCATTAAAAAAAAAAAAAATACGAAGGTTTAGCATCACTTTTAATTAAACTCAGTGCTCCCCACACTGTGGACGAACCCTCACCTTGTCAGATGGACCTTATACACACATAAGGTCTTTAATGCTTTTTCCCCTCATGGAATTGTAGAGATGTATCTCTCAATTAGTGATGAGCTGAACACCCCGATATTCGGTTCGCACCAGAACACCGCAAACAGGGAAAAAGTTAATTTGAACAATCGAACTCCATTGATGTCTATGGGACTCGAATGTCAAAAACCAAAAGTCTTCATTTAAAGGCTTAAATGCCAATTATTGCCCCAAAAAAATGGTATGGGTGCCCGGGTCCAGACCTGGGGGACATGTACCAATGCAAAATTAAAAAAAAAAAAAAACAATTGTTTTTACAGTAGCAGTGATTTTAATGATACTTAACCACTTAAGCCCCCCGGAGGATTTGGCTGCTAAAAGACCAGGGGTTTTTTTGCGATTTTTTACTGCATGACTTTAACGGACAATTGCGCAGTCGTGCGACGCTGTACCTAAACGAATTTGACGTCCTTTATTTCCTACAAACAGAGCTTTCTTTTGGTGGTATTTGATCACCTGTGCGATTTTTTGATCATGCGCTATAAACAAAAAAAGAGCGTCAATTTTGCAAAAATAACAATATTTTTCACATTTTTTTATATGAAATTCCCCCCCAAAAAAAATGTAAAAATCAAAATTTTTTAACATTTTCGGCCAATTTGTTTTATGCTACATATGTTTGGTAAAACAAATCGCAAAAAGCGTATTTTTATTGGTTTGCGCAAAAGTTATCGCGTTTACTAACAAAGGGAAAGACTTTTGTCATTTTTGGTGGTGTTTTTTTTTTAACGCGTAATGGCGGCGATCTGCGATTTTTTTCGGTACTGCGACATTGCGGCGGACAGATCGGACCCTTGACTGACATTTTTGACACTTTTGGGGGTACCAGTGACATTACTGCAGTAATCAGTGCTATACATATGCACTTTTACTGCAAAAATGACACTGGCAGGGAAGGGGTTAACTGTATTGGAGAGGGAGGGGTTAAGTGTGTCCTAGGGGCGTGTTTCTAACTGTAAAGGGACATGGCTATTGGTGTAAAAACAAAGATCAACGGTCCTACATAGTAGAACCGTCTGATCTTCATTTTTACACCAGGGAGAATGACGGACGGCTTGTTTACATAAGCCGCTCCGCCTTTCTCCCTTCACCGGAGCGATCGTGAGTGACCGGCACACGATCGGGTCCACCGGTCACACGCACTGACTTGTCAGTGAACGAGCGGCGGTGGCTCGCAAGTCAGTGACAGGCGAGTGACGTACCGATACGTCACTCTGCCTGGCCAGGGCTGACCGCCACAGTATATAGTCGTGCGGCAGTCGGCAACCGATTAAAGTGAAACTGTTAAAAATGAAAAATTCCTTTAAATATCATGCCTGGGGGGTCCCCTTAATGTTCCTGTCAAGGGGCGCATTTGTGCGATGTATGTAGCCTTTTGCAGCAATACTGACATTTCTAAAGGAAAAAATGTCGTTTAAACTTGCTCCAAGCTGTAATGTATTGTTGGCTCCCGGCAATGCAGATAAATAAAATATAAATTAAAAAAAGCACAGGCACAGGGCGCAGGAATGAGCCATGCTGTAAAAAATTAGATTTAAAATTGCATGTACTTGTCATACAGGTGCAGAAAAATTGGGCTTTTGGTGTTGGTGGTACCTGAACACCGTAACCCCTCACAGTTACTCTTGCTGGGCACAGGGACAGGCCCTGCAATTTAAAACTAGATACAAAATTGAAATTGCATGAACTTGTCATACAGGTACAGAAAAATTGGGTCTTGGTTGTTGGTCTGAGTCCTCCGACAGTCGCCGCCACCTCTAAGTCATCACTGTTGGGTATTGACTTCCTATCCGCAGGAATAGCTAGGCATATAGACTTAGTCCAAAGACAAAAGGCATTAGCATAATTAGCATATACACACACCCATGGGGGCTGTCCCATCTGGTCAATACCCCCCCTGCATCACCACTCCCAACTCAGTTTGGTAGCATAGCAGTAGGTAATAAGAACCCCAAAAGAGGGGCGGGGCGGCGACTGTCGGAGGACTCAGAGAAAGGAATTTTACAGGTAAGATTTTACAAAAATTCAGTTTTCTCTTACGTGCTCCGACAGTCGCCGCCACCTCTAAGTCATCACTGTTGGGATGTCCCAAAGCAGTATAGACATGAGGGGTGGGAGACGCAACCGTAAAAAAGGCAACGCAGTACCCACATAGGAAAAAGGAATCTTACATTCACTGTAAGAGAACCAACTGGGCAACAAAAAAAACACTGCTCAACAGGAGCAACAGCCCAGGAAAGCAAATGCCAACAGCCAGGGACCCAGAAAAAAATTCAAGGGTTCATCATGGCACTGCCGCACTGAGAACTGTGCGGCCAAAAGAAGCATCAGCTGATGCCAGAACATCTACTTTGTAGAATGTGGAAAAAGTGTGCATCGACGACCAAGTCGCAGCCTTGCACACCTGGGCCATCGAGGCCCGATGCCAATAGGCCCAGGACGCACCCAAAAACCTGGTAGAGTGCGCTGTAACAGGGAAGGGCAGAACCCGTTCCTTCAAGGCATACGCCTGCTCAATGGTCTGTCTGATCCATTCGGCAATAGTTGCTGCAGACGCAGCCATGCCCTTCCGAGATCCCTCAGGAAGGACAAATAGGGAATCCGTCTTCCGAAAGGATTCCGTAGACGACAGGTAAACCCTGATCGCCCTTACAACATCCAAGGAATGCAAGGCAAACTCCTTAGGATGCTTAGGCTTCGTACAAAGCGAAGGCAGGACAGTGTCCTCATTAAGGTGGAACTCAGAGATCACCTTGGGAAGGAAGGATGGGGGTGGTCGCAAAACCACCTTATCCTTGTGAATTAACAAGTAAGGGGAGCGGCAAGACAACGCCGCCAGCTCCGACACCCTGCGAGCCGAAGTGATCGCCACCAGAAAAGCAACCTTTTTCGACAGCAGAGACAACGATTTCTCCCTGATGTTTTCAAAGGGAGCACGCTGTAACACGGACAGAACCAAGTTCAAGTCCCATAAGACAGAATGTCGGTCACCTTCCGGGCTGCTCAAGCACTCCTGGTGCCCCCCTGGTGGTTGATGTAAGCCACCGCGGTAGCATTGTCCGTCTGTACAAGGACAGGCAGGCCCCGGAGACGGTCCGACCACTGGAAGAGACAGAGTTTGATCGCTCGTAACTCCAGAACATTTATCGGGAGGGAGGACTCCTCTGCCGACCAAGTGCCCTGGGCAGACAGGTTGCCCAGGACTCCGGGGACTGGAGCCACCACAGAAGAGCCAATCTGATCTGATGACTCAAGGAGACATCCAGACCCAAGGACTGAGGCAGTCTGTCCCACCTGGCCAGGAACTCCGTCTGGAGAGTCCGCGTGTGGAACTGAGCAAAGGGTATCGCCTCGAAGGCCGAAACCATCAACCCCAGGCCCCGCATACAGGTCCTGAGTGACGAGGACGGGTTGTCCCAGAGGGACCTGAGCTCGTCCCGCAAAGTCCGGAGCTTGTCCTCCGGCAAAAACACCATTGCCTGAGCAGAGTCCAGAACCATTCCCAGGTAGGGAAGGCGAAGCGATGGAGACAACGCAGATTTTTGAACGTTGATGGTCCATCCGAACTCCTGGAGCGACTGTACCGTGATGGACAGATCGCGCACAAGGCCCTGGCTGGCACGTGATCTCAGAAGCAGATCGTCCAGGTAACCCAGGACCGCAATGCCCTGGGCCCTCAGCAGGCCCAGAACCGGCGCCAACACTCTGGTAAACACTCTTGGTGCCAAAGCGAGACCGAAAGGTAATGCCACAAACTTGTAGTGGTCCTCTGCGATAGCAAACCGAAGGTACCGCTGATGACCCTCGAAAAGCGGGGATGTGCAGGTACGCATCCTTCAGATCTATCGAAGCCAGAAATTCTCCTGAACTCAAGGAGGCCACCACCGAACGGAGAGACTCCATTCGAAACTTCCAAACACGCACAAAGCGGTTCAGCGCTTTCAGGTCCAGAATAGGACGCACTTGCCCTCCTTCCTGGGCACAGCGAACAGATTTGAATAAAACCCCCGAAACCTGTCCCGATGAGGCACCGGGACAATCACTCCCTGAGCAAGCAGGTCCCGCACCGCTTGATGCAAGTCCTTTAGACGCCCCGGAAGTAGAGGAAGATTGGAGGGAAAGAATCTTTCCGCTGGGCCGGGAAAGGATTTCGATCTTGTAACCCGATCAACGATTTCCTGAACCCACCTGTCCGATATCCGGAGCAGCCAATGTTGGAGGAAACCGCGCCAACGTCTCCCCACTCCTGAAATGGGTGAGGGCGCCCCTTCAGGCAGAGGCGGATTGACCCGCTGAGCCGGCATTGCCGGACTTCTGCTTACCCACCCAGGGCTTCTTCTGGTTGCCCAGGGCCTTGAAGGGCTTGCCCTTGGATTGGTTCCGAAAGGCACGAAAAGGCCCCTGATCGGATCTAGGCGCAGAACCCCGCTTGCCTCGAAAAGACTTGTTCTTCGGGTTCTGGAGCAGCATAATGCTCTTGCCCCTGTGACGCCTTTCACCAGGGTGTCCAACGCCTCGCCAAAAAGGCGAGAGCCAGCATAGGGAAAATCAGCAACAGTTTTCCTTGAGGACTGGTCGGCCGACCAGCTCTTCAGCCATATCAGTTGCCGGTTAAGCACCGCGACACTAGAGAGGCGAGCCACTAAGGGAGCCTCATTCAAGGCTGCATCACACAAATACATGACTCCTTGGTGGATCTGATCCACCATTTCCAGCCGGGCAGGCGGGACTCCGTCAGACACAAGATTGCACCGAAGCATCTTAGTCCAAGCAGCCACCCCCTGAGCCACCAGAACGGACGCGAAAATGGGTCTGAGCAACGAACCCGCCACCGTATAGGAATGGCAAGCTAGAGACTCCAACCGCCGGTCCGTGGGATCCCGGAAAACCGGGGTATCCTCGGTAGGAATCAAGGTAGCCTTGTTCAACAAGGCCACAGTGTGACCTACCTGTGGAGGCACACACCATCGTGATTCCGTAGCCGGCGCAAAAGGATAAAGCAATTTGAACTGACTAGGTACCAGGAATGGACGTTTTAACGTGCGCCACATTTCATTAACAGTGTAGGGCTAGGAAAAAACCTGCGCAGACTTGCGGGTCCCGTGCGTCCCAAATGAGGACACAACGCCCGGAGGACAGGACTCATCCTCCAAATGTAAGGTTTCCTTAACAGAAACAATCAACTCGTCCATGGTCGCCCGTACTTCAGGTGACCCTGGGGAGGAAGTATCAACCCCCTCCATCTCAGCCTCCCCCTCAGACCCCGGGGGGTCCAGGGATGAGCGGAACCCTGAAAAGGGCACGCTCGCAGCAGCAGTCATATCCCCATCTGAATCAGAAGAGAGAGACAATCTGGGCCTCTTTTTTGCAGCACGTTCAGACAACAGCATTTCCATATTAGACACCAAAGTCGCCACTACAGCAGCTAAATCGGGTCACAGCGGGGCCACAGGAGAACTGGGGACCCCCACTAAAGGCGGGGGGAACTTGCATTCTTGAGAATCCATTGCTCAAAGTTCACAGAAAAAAGCAGTGCAATAAATGTGTACTGCCCCTTTAAATCGCTGCGGAATGCGCAGCCCACCGCTACAGCTACAGTGCCAAAGACCCCAAAAGGAGAGAGAAAACTGAGCCAGAAGCAATAAAACAGAGGAACATTGAGAGCGATAACCTACAGAGCCCGCAGAGCGTTGCCACCGATGTCCTGCTGCCTGTGGAAAGGAAGTGCTGCTGAAGTAGGCTGAACGTAAAGACTTGCAGACTCAGGGAAAATGGCTGCCCCATAGGAGTGCATTGGAGGCTTCAAGAAAATGGCCGCCGAAACATGCGGTCGGACCGATCGTTCGGACCGAATGTTCTACGCCCACCAAAATGGCGGCGGATGGCGCCAAAACAGGATGCAGTATCGCCCACAGAGAGGCCGACCATGCTTGTCTAAATCAAAGATGGCGGACCGCGCGAATTCACTCCGCTGCGGTCGCCACACAACGTCTGCACCCCCAACAATGCACCGAGGTGACACAGGGAGGGGGACCCCCACACATACAGAAAACTGCACAAGCGATCCCCGCAGGGACCGCATCAGGGAGTCACACAGGCACAGACATGGGGGACACACAGCAACACAGACTGCCACCCCAGACAGAGGCCCCACACATAAGTACTTACCTGTACCAGATGGCGTGGGGGAGCCTCTATGCACGGAAAACCGCTGTCCTCTCCTGACAGTGAGTGCCGTGAGCCAGGAACATGACACTGCAGCACCGCAGATGTGTCCTGTGAGGTAACCACCTCACGGCTGCATCCCTGCAGCGAACAGGGATGGGTCATTCGTAATGCCAGGGCGAACCATAGCTGAACGCTCGATGGCGGGCTGGGGGTCCATCTGACCCTTCTGCTCTGGAGAACCAGGGCGGTCAGTCCGAATCCCAGCTCCGCATGATCCATCTTCATCCGAAGAAACTAACACTAGAAGCTGACAAAATAAACAGCTAGTAAAGTAGGAGAAAAAAACTGACATTTTCAAAGAAAAATCAAATAAAAGGTTAGGAAGGCTGAGACTGAAGCCCCAGCACAAGGTAAGCCTGACTATTCCTGACGCTAGGCAGATTAAAACTGATTTGGGAGTGGTGATGCAGGGGGGGTATTGACCAGATGGGACAGCCCCCATGGGTGTGTATATGCTAATTATGCTAATGCCTTTTGTCTTTGGACTAAGTCTATATGCCTAGCTATTCCTGCGGATAGGAAGTCAATACCCAACAGTGATGACTTAGAGGTGGCGGCGACTGTCGGAGGACGTAAGAGAAAGGAAGTCCTCCTCTTCCTCCCGCTGTTCTGCCTCAAGTGCCCTGTCCATGATTCCACAGAGCGTGTGCTCCAGCAGGTAGACTAGATAGATAGTGTCACTGACGCATGCATCATCCCGGCTCACCATCCTTGTGGCCTCCGCAAATGGTGACAGGACAATGCATGCATTCTTTATCATTAGCCACTGGTGTGGCAAAAATAAGCCAAGCTCCCCTGAGCCTGTCCTTGTGTCATACTCACACAGGTACTCATTGATGGTCTTCTGATGTGTGTCATGTCACAAATGAGGCAGTTGGTGGACAGGTTGAATTCCCATTGAATGTCAGATAGCTGAGCACTGGCATTGTAGGAACGCCGGAAATGGCCACAGACTTTTCTGGTCTGCCTCAGGAGATCTTGTAAGCCTGGGTACCTGTTCAAGAAATGCTGCGCCACCAAATTCAGGACATGTGCCAAGCTTTGAACATGTGTCAAGTGTCCCTGTCAGAGGGCGGAGAGAAGGTTGGTATCATTGTCACATACGACCATTCCTGGCTCAAGCTGTCATGGTGTCAACCATCTCTGAGCCTGCCCCTGGAGAGCTGACAGAATCTCTGCCCCGATGTGACTCCTATCCCCTAGAAAGACCAACCGAAGCACTACATGGCATCTTTTAGCCTGACTGCTTGTGTAGCCCCTTGAACGCTTAGGGAGCACTGCTGCTTCAGAGGACAATTCAGCAGAAGAGGACATAGAGGAAGAAGAAGAGGAGGAGGAGGTGGAATAGCCAGATGTGGCAGAACTTGCACCAGCTTTTTGGAGGCGTGGTGGCAAAAGCTCCAGCACTGAACCATGTCCTGCATCCTTCCCAGCTGCCAGCAGAGTTACCCAGTGCGCCGTTAAGGAAATATAATGTCTCTGTCCACGCCTGCTGGACCAAGAGTCAGCAGTAATGTGAACCTTCCTGCTGAGTGCTCTGTCCAACGAGGCCAAAACACTACCTTCCACATGATGGTAGAGAGCTGGAATGGCCTTACGCCAAAAGAAATGTCTTTTTGGTGAAGTTTTCTTGCTGGTGAAATCAAGAGGTTGTGTACTGCTAGCAGATTGAGTGCAAGTATCTGTGGCACTTATTGCTATACCAGCATCCCTCTCAATGCAGGTTTTTAAGAAGACATGAGGTATAGTAGGGTTAGAGATCCCAAATGAGGAGCAAGGTGAAGTATGCTTGTCATCATATGTCTTGTCAAGCATGTAGTGCCCAAGCGGCTGGTGTTCTGGCCACGCTTGATCCGCTTCAGACAGATATTGCAAACAGCAATGCTGCAGTCTACTGCACGTGTTTAAAAAACCCACACTAATGAACTTTTGGAAGTCCGCGGGGAGTTTACAGCACCCTGCATCTGTGGAGCTCTGTGGTGTGATGCAATAGGTTGGCTACTCCTATGGCGCCCCTGGAGCATATTCTGCCTCATTGGAATGGTGCTAACTCCTCCTCCTCATCCTTCCCTTCACTTTCCTCCTCTATTCTCTCAGGCACCCAACTACAGTCAGTGACCTCATCATCCCCTCCTTCCTCGTCACTGGAGCAAACTTGGCAGTATGCTGCAGCTGTGGGAACATGACTGCTAGTTTCTTGACCGTCATTGTCACCCCCTCTCTCTAGGCTCACATTATTCCCTTCATCAACCTGGGAACCAACATCAGAGCATTCAAATTGCTGTGCATCCTCCAGCAGCATGTCACTGACACTATGATCGAATAATTCAAGTGACTCCTTCGTGCATGATGGTGGGGCGACAGAAGAAGTAGCTGTGGAGAAGGAGCCTGTGGAACGGGCCGCTTTGGCAGCCGCGGTGGAAGGCAAGCTACTATGAGCCTGGGTGACAGAGGACGAGGAGGATGAGGACGGCTTAGTTATCCACTCCACCAACTCTTCTGCATGTTGTGGCTGAATAACATGGCCAGCACTGGAAAAAAAGGACGGGTGTGCCCCACCTGCAGAGGATGCACCATGTCTGTGACCACCATTTTTACTGTGGACACAGGGGCTGCTTGCCCTCTTTTCATGGCCTGTGAGCGTCTGCCTCTCCTTATCGGCCTTTCAGACATGATGTGGATTTGGGGGGGGGGGGGGGGGTATATTACTGGTTGATAAACCGATAGATGCTGAATGGCCTGATATATACTCAAGTGGCCTGTATCTATAGAGATATCAATGTATGGTCTATACAGAACCGACCGATAGACACTGAATGGCCTAAATTATATTAAAAGTGCTGTGCTTTGAAAATATATGTGTAAATATATTTAATAATGAAAATATAGTGGTCAAAAAATGATAAAACTGAATAGATAAATGAATGTGTTGAAGCGTGATGACTAAAAGCGCACAAGCGCTTAATTTATAAAATAAGATCTGCAGGTATCGACAGCAGGGTTTGCTCTTGGATACGGAATTGGCTTAAAGGGCGTGTCCAAAGAGTGGTAATAAACAGCGCATACTCAGACTGGTCTGAGGTAGTAAGCGGGGTGCCCCAGGGCCCAGTCCTGGGACCAACCTTGTTCAATTTATTCATAAACAACATTGAGGTCGGGGTCAGTAGTTCGATATCAGTTTTTGCAGATGACACAAAATTGGCCAGAGCAATAACTGCACAGCATGAAGCAGATATCCTACAGAATGACCTGGACAAAATTACAGAGTGGGCACGGACATGGCAAATGAGGTTTAACGTGGAGAAGTGTAAGGTTTTGCACTTGGGGACTAAAAACATAAAAGCACAATACACGTTAGGAGGGGAACCCTTGGGGGAATCAAAAATGGAGAAGGATCTGGGAGTCTTGGTTGATGATAGATTAGGCAACAGCATGCAATGTCAAGCGGCAGCTGCCAAAGCCAGCAGAATATTGGCATGCATAAAGAAAGGGATGTATTCCAGAGATAAGACTATAATCCTTCCACTTTATAAAACTCTGGTCCGACCGCATCTGGAGTATTCTGTCCAGTTCTGGTCGCCAGTCCTCAGGAGGGATGTGTTGGAGCTGGAGAGAGTCCAGAGAAGGGCAACTAAACTAATTAGGGGATTGGAGGACCTTGACTATGAAGAGCGTCTACAATCGCTCGATTTATTCTCCCTGGAGAAGAGACGTCTGAGGGGGGACATGATAGCAATTTATAAATATCTTAATGGGGATCCCAGCTTAGAAAAAAAGCTGTTCATTCGAAGGGATTGCATGAGGACTCGAGGGCATACAATGCGATTAGAGGAGAAGCGTTTTAACCTCAGGCAACGTGGGGGGTTCTTTACTGTTAGGGCTACAAGATTGTGGAATTCTCTACCACAAGAGGTGGTTTCTGCGGGTAGTATGGTGGCTTTCAAAAGACTCTTAGACTTACATCTCAAGGATCAGAACATTCAGGGGTATGTGAGATGATTACAGCCACACACACCTACACAGGTTGAACTGGATGGACTATTGTCTTTATTCAACCTCACCTACTATGTAACTATGTAAAATTAATCCAATATATAGCCTAAATATGTTTATGTGCTAATACCACGAAATATTATAAAACATGAAATCCTAATAAATGCAAACACCCCACTGTGCTAATAATCCCAATTAACAATATATGTGTATCAAAACATCAAAAAAATGTACCTGGTGACATATACTAAATAAAACTGCTAAATGAGAATAATTTCAGTCTTTCATACATGGTGATATAACAGATACAAATAAGGCATTGGGCAACACAGTATTATATAAAGATCAAAGTCCTTCATATTGTTGCATTCCAACCACCAATGTTCCATTTAACCTTATCCTAGATAACTCTGTGACTGCTATATAATACTGGAGATCTCCCCTTCCTCTTGCAAGTCCCCCTAATGTTCACCTCAATAGATGTAATGCTGCGCTCAGATACATCAACCCAATCCACACCAACAGGAACTAAATGTTAGCCTCAGGATAATCAGCTCAGTTGTCCACTGGGATCTGCCACCGCATCAATCTGATAGGAGTCTTCCAAAATCAATGGCTTCTAATCCTCAAATGTGGCACTCAGTCATGGATATATAAATAAAGGATGCAAACATATATACTCAAGTGGCCTATATATACAGTATATTTATATATATATTGTACAGGACGCCAAGGTTGGGTCCTGGACAGTCGCTATATATCTCCTGTGTTTGGGTTGTGGTCTCTTTAAGGGAAGTTGGGAAATGTTCAGGGGGTCACCCAAGACGGGTGAGAAATTCCTGGAAATAGCTAAAATCAGGAGGACTGAATCGCAGTTCTCTCTGTGTTTGAATAGAGAGATATTTGGGACCCGGAATTTGGGGGGCTCTGTAGTGATATTCGGGTGGGAAAGAGCCCCCACCCCTGACCATAAGGGATTCCAGCACACACAGGGTTAAGACCCATGAGAAGCAGTCCTTAAGAGACAGGAAGCAGCAATAGGTGAGTGTGGGGGAGGAGTAGTTTGGTGGTTGCACCTGTCTGAAGGAGCTGCAAGTTTGCTGGAAGCTGCTGAGAGGTCTATTAAGGACTGTTACAAACCTTGGGGTGAAGACCCATCCACAAAACCGTATGTGCCTTTTTTCTTACTTTATTCCTTTGTGCTGAAGAAAAGCGGACTTTATTTTGTGATTGATTTATGCACTGCTGGAAGCCTGTTCAAGTTTGCTGAAATAAAGCCTTTTTGTTTATGTTTTAAATGGTTGTGCACTCAATCCGGTGGAGCTAGAACCCCCAAACTTTACAACTGGTGTCTCGGATGCGGGCAGAGTGCATTTTGCAGCCGCAAAAGCCGTTTAAAACAAAAAACTGACATTTAAAGAGACAGTATACCTATGGCATGTCTTGGGTGAAAACAGCTCAGACACTGCAAACAGCAGGAATGGAGGAGGTTATTAAAGCACTGGTGCAAGCCACTGTGACCCAGCAGCAAACCTCAGTAGAGGCAAACCGTCGCCATGAGGAAGCAATGGCTCAGCAGCAGCAAGCCCTGGCACAGGCTGTAAAGGCACAACAGGAAAGCACACGGTTGCTAGCTGCTCAGTTTACTGCCCAGCAGGAGTCCACTCAAGCACAGGTGGCTGCCTTGCAGGAGGCAGTACAGCGTTTGGCTCAGGGACGAGAGCAAGCAGTCATTGCCGATGGCAACCCAGTATCTGTGAGAGCCAGCCATTACTTGCAAAAACTGACCCCCAGTGATGATGTGGAGGCTTTTCTCACAACTTTTGAGAGGATAGCGGAGAGAGAGGGGTGGCCCTGTGACCAATGGGCTGGCATTATCTCCCCTTTCCTTACTGGTGACCCGCAAAAAGCCTACTTTTGACCTTCCAACTGAGCACATCAGCGACTATGAGCGTCTGAAGGCAGAGATCTTGGCCCGCCTGGGGGTGACCACAGCTGTCCGGGCTCAGAGGGTGCACCGCTGGAGGTACAAACCTAATCGGCCACCCAGGTCCCAGATGCACGAACTGGTACAGTTGGTGAAAAAATGGCTGCAACCAGAGAAGCTGACAGGCCCGCAAATGGTGGAACGGGTAGTGATGGACTGGTACCTGCGGTCCCTACCAGATGACCTACAGCGCTGGGTAAGCCATGGCGACCCTGCAACCGCTGACCAGCTGGTAGAGTTGGTCGAAAGATACACCGTGGTGGAAGACCTGCTCGGGCCTGCCAAGCATCGGGAACCCACACATAGGGCAACCAGGCCAGCCACAGCACCTAGGAGAGAAGCTCCACCAGACGTTGTCACCCACAAACCGGTATCTTCTTCAGCAGAACCACGGAGGTTGGTTCCTGTCCCAAGGATGGGAGACATACAGTGCTGGCGATGTCGGTCCTGGGGGCATACCCGGGCACAATGCCCACTTCAGGAGGAGCCTATGGAGTGCGGGACTGTTCGGAGAAGCTCTTTTTATGTGCAAAGAGCATGTGCCACCCATCTTGATATAGCGGCCGGACAGTTTGAATGTGAACCATGGGTGAATCACCTTCCTGCCAAGGCTCTGCTGGACTCTGGTAGCATGGTAACGCTGGTACATACCAGGGTGATCGGAAGACTCGGCCCAGTAAGTAAGACTCTACGGGTAGTATGTATCCATGGGGACACCAGAGAGTACCCCCTGGTGCCAGTGACTGTTGCCTATGGTGGTACCTCCGTGACACAAGAAGTCGGGGTGGTAAGAAATTTGATACATGATGTCATAGTGGGGCGGAACTGCCCACTGTTTTTTGAACTATGGAACCAGGTACAGTGTGAACAGCCTGGACAACCAAGGGGACTGGGGACCCTCGGCCTCGAAGGAACAGAGTCTGAGGGGTCCGGGCCTGAAATCTCCACAACACAACCCCCTGATGGGGAGGTACCTGTCACTAACAATGACATGGCAGAAAATGTTAAAGTGGACAATATTGTTTCTGTTTCAGGTCGCAAGACCGAGCGGACCTCTGAGGGGGGGGGGAAGTCTCCCCGTTACAGGTTATGCTGGCAGAGGATGACGAGGAACTCTCCCCATCACAGTCCCAGGTTGAGGAGAGTGAAGGGGAAACCTCCTCAAGGCCAGTGCATCCAGACCTGGACATATCCAGGGGTGCGTTTGGCACCGCTCAATTGCAGGATCTTACCTTGGTCAATGCTAGAGAGCAGGTTTCTGTTATTGATGGGATCCCACAAATACCAGGTGCAGACCAGAGGTTTCCTCATTTTGCATTGAAAGATAACTTGGTTTATCGAGTGGCTGAAAGCCGAGGGGAAACTGTCGAGCAGTTGCTGGTTCCACAGCCTTATAGGCGGATGCTTCTCGATCTAGCCCACAATGATGCACTGGGAGGACACCTGGGGGCAGAAAAAACAGAGGCCAGGGTAACTGACCGGTTTTACTGGCCAGGGGTAAAGGCCGAGGTTAAAAGGTATTGTGCGTCCTGTCCGACTTGCCAGTTAACTGCCCCGGTGTCCCATTACAGAAACCCCCTGGTACCCTTGCCAATTATCGAGGTACCATTTGAACGAATTGCAATGGATCTCTTAGGACCCCTGGTGAAGTCAGCAAGGGGGTACCAATATATACTAGTCATCCTAGACTATGCCACTAGATATCCAGAAGCAGTCCCTTTAAGGAAAACTTCCTCTAAGGCCATTGCCAGGGAACTATTTCAAATGTTTTCCCGAACGGGGTTCCCCAAAGAAATATTGACGGACCAGGGCACCCCTTTTTATGTCCAAAGTGATGGCGGACTTGTGCAAACTGTTCCAGATTAAGCAGTTGCGGACGTCCGTCTATCACCCGCAGACTGATGGCCTAGTCGAGAGGTTCAATAAAACTTTAAAATGCATGTTAAAAAGAGTGGTCCAGAAAGATGGGAAGGATTGGGATATGTTACTCCCTGCCCTGTTGTTTGCCATCCGGGAGGTTCCACAAGCATCAACGGGTTTCTCACCGTTTGAGTTAGTGTATGGGCGAAGGCCCCGGGGGTTGCTAGATCTAGTAAAGGAGACATGGGAAAGTGAGTCTTCCCCACACAAAACTGTGGTAGAGCATATCTCCCAAATGCGAGAGAGAGTGGCTAAGGTAATGCCGTTGGTGAGGGAGCATCTGCAGAAGGCTCAAGATGACCAAAGAAGGGTGTACAACCGGTCGGCTAAAATCAGACAATTTCAAATAGGAGACCGGGTGGCCGTCCTAATACCAACGGTGGAGAGCAAGTTCTTGGCCAAGTGGCAAGGTCCGTTTGAGATAGTGGAAAAAATGGGGGAAGTGAACTACAAGGTACACCAGCCTGGGAGAAGAAAGCCATACCAGATCTACCACATAAATTTGTTGAAACCCTGGAGAGACAGAGAACAGGTGTCCGCAGTGATAGGTGTCCAGTCAGGGGACCCTGCAGGGATTGACCTGGTGCAGGTTGCTGCTACCCTGTCTAGGCCCCAAACCCAACAGGCAAAAGAATTTCTGCAAAGAAATAGGGACATGTTTTCAGGGTTACCTGGTCTCACCAATGTCATCGAGCATGACATTGTAACCGAGCCCAATGAAAAAATCCGGTTAAAGCCGTATCGTATCCCAGAAGCTCATAGGGTGGCAGTGTCTGAGGAGGTAAAAAGAATGCTTGAGCTTGATGTCATTGAAGAGTCGCAGAGCGAGTGGTCGAGTCCAATTGTGTTGGTGCCTAAACCCAACGGCACTCTTCGCTTCTGCAATGACTTCAGAAAGCTTAATGAAATCTCCAAGTTCGATGCATATCCTATGCCCCGGATAGACGAGTTAATTGAGAGGTTGGGTCCAGCCAGGTATATCACCACGCTTGACCTCACAAAAGGGTACTGGCAGATTCCCCTAACCAAGGAGGCCAGGGAGAAAACAGCCTTCTCCACCCCGGAAGGCCACTTCCAGTACAAAAGGATGCCATTTGGTCTGCACTCTGCCCCTGCCACATTCCAACGGGCCATGGATAAAACTTTACGTCCACATCAAAGATATGCTTCCGTCTACCTGGATGACATAGTCGTCTTCAGCACTGATTGGGAGTCCCATCTTCCCCGGGTTCAGGCAGTCGTAGACTCCTTGATAAGAGCAGGGTTCACCATCAATCCAGAGAAATGTGCAATTGGGATGGAGGAAGCCAAGTACCTAGGGTACATTGTGGGTAGAGGGCTGGTTAAACCCCAAATGAATAAGGTAGAAGCCATACAGGGCTGGCCCCGTCCCCTAACCAAAAAGCAGGTCAGAGCATTTTTGGGCATAGTTGGCTACTACCGGAGGTTTGTCCCCAACTTTGCCACCATTGCTGCACCATTGACTGACTTGACCAAAGGTAGAAAGTCAGTGATGATAAAGTGGAGCGCGAATGCCGAAGAAGCTTTTCAGAAGCTTAAGGCGGCATTATGCCAACATCCGGTGCTCGTAGCTCCCGATTTTCTCCAAGGATTTTGTAGTGCAGACAGATGCTTCAAGTGAAGGATTAGGAGCGGTCCTTTCTCAAGTGGTCAATGGGGAAGAACACCCCGTGGTTTTTCTGAGTAGGAAGCTAACGACAGCAGAGAGAAACTACGCTGTGGTGGAGCGGGAGTGTCTTGCCATCAAGTGGGCTTTGGACTCCCTACGGTATTTTCTCCTAGGTAGGAGGTTTCGCCTGGTGTCAGACCATGCCCCATTGACCTGGATGAGACAGAACAAGTACACCAATGCCAGGGTGACAAGGTGGTTCCTTTCTCTCCAGGAGTTTAATTTTGTGGTAGAACATAGACCCGGGAGACAGCATCAGAATGCCGATGCCTTCTCCCGAGTCCACTGTATGCTGTCGAGTGGTGCCTCCCAACACCTCCGCGTTGAGGCAGAGGGGGGGGGATATGTACAGGACGCCAAGGTTGGGTCCTGGACAGTCGCTATATATCTCCTGTGTTTGGGTTGTGGTCTCTTTAAGGGAAGTTGGGAAATGTTCAGGGGGTCACCCAAGACGGGTGAGAAATTCCTGGAAATAGCTAAAATCAGGAGGACTGAATCGCAGTTCTCTCTGTGTTTGAATAGAGAGATATTTGGGACCCGGAATTTGGGGGGCTCTGTAGTGATATTCGGGTGGGAAAGAGCCCCCACCCCTGACCATAAGGGATTCCAGCACACACAGGGTTAAGACCCATGAGAAGCAGTCCTTAAGAGACAGGAAGCAGCAATAGGTGAGTGTGGGGGAGGAGTAGTTTGGTGGTTGCACCTGTCTGAAGGAGCTGCAAGTTTGCTGGAAGCTGCTGAGAGGTCTATTAAGGACTGTTACAAACCTTGGGGTGAAGACCCATCCACAAAACCGTATGTGCCTTTTTTCTTACTTTATTCCTTTGTGCTGAAGAAAAGCGGACTTTATTTTGTGTTTGATTTATGCACTGCTGGAAGCCTGTTCAAGTTTGCTGAAATAAAGCCTTTTTTTTTATGTTTTAAATGGTTGTGCACTCAATCCGGTGGAGCTAGAACCCCCAAACTTTACAATATATATAGATATCAATGTATATTCTATACTAAACTGACCGATCGATAGTTACTGAATAGCCTAATATATACTCAAGTGCCATATATAGTATCTATATATATATATATATATATATATATATATATATATATATATATATATATATATATATCAATGTATGGTCTATACTGAACTGACCGATAGATACTGAATGGGCCAATATATACTCAAGTGCTGCTATATATATATATATATATATATATATATATATATATATATAATATATATAGTATAATATTATATAGATACTGAACTGACCGATAGATACTGAATGGGCCAATATATACTCAAGTGCTGCTATATATATATATATATATATAAATATATATATATATATATATATATATAGTATAATATTATATAGATACTGAACTGACCGATAGATACTGAATGGCCTAATATATACTCAAGTCAGTAGCGGAACTATCAGGGTCGCATCGGTCGCTGGAGTTCTGCTACCTGAGGGGGGGCCCGTCAGCCCCCGTTCTCTTACCGTGGCCACGGCGTGAGGGGGCCTGTCTGTCCGCCTGAGTCCTGACTCCTGACCATTCGCTAGTGGTAGTGGCTGAGTCTGAGAGACGAGTCTGGCTGCCGCCTTCCCCGATCGTTGTGCGGGGGGGGGGGGGAAGAGGTGTCTCCAGCGGCCAGTTTACTGTGTAAAGCAATCTATCTGCTGCTGTGCTGCCTGCACCAACCTCAGCCCTGCCGATCCTGAGGCAGCAGGGGTGGACAGTCACTGAAAGTCAGCTGACCAGCTGATACCAATAGAGTGCAGGGGGAGGAGGAGTTCTCCCCTCTGCGAGTGCGAAGAGACCAGACCACATGCTGTGCCTGCCTGGCTGGAGTTGCTTAGTGAGGGGGAAATCGTCTCAACGCTTACATAGTTACATAGTTAGTGACGTTGAAAAAAGACATCAGTCCATCCAGTTCAACCTATGATGTGTGTGTGTGTGTCTACTGTTAACCACACATTGTATACCCCTGTATGTTGTGGTCTTTAAGGTGCCCATCTAATCGTTTTTTGAAACTATCAATGCTCCCTGCTGATACGACTGCGGAAGAGAATTCCACATCCTTACTGCTCTTACAGTGAAGAACCCCCTGCGTATTTTAAGGTTAAACCGCCTTTCCTCTAGTTTTAGTGAGTGGCCACGTGTCTTATTGTATTTCCTTTCTCTGAAAAGGTTTTTCCATATGTTAGGGTTTCCAGTACAATATTTGTACATTGATATCATATCCCCCCTCAATCGTCTCTTCTTCAGAGAGAATAAGTTCAGTGCTTGTAGTCTTTCCTCATAGCTGATGTCCTCCATTCCCCTAATTATTTTTGTTGCCCTTCTCTGGACTTTCTCCAGTTCCAGCACATCCTTCCTGAGGACCGGTGCCCAGAACTGGACAGCATACTCTAAATGTGGCCAGACCAGAGTCTTGTAGAGCGGGAGAATAATCTCTTTATTTCTGGAGTGAATCCCCTTTTTTATACATCCCAGTATTCTGTTGGCTTTGCTTGCAGCGGCTTGGCATTGCATGCCACTGCCAAGCCTGTTGTCTACCAGTACCCCCAAGTCCTTTTCCATCCTAGACTCACCCAGAGGTTCCCCCCCAGTGAGTAGCTTGCTTTATGGTTTCTGGCACCCAGGTGCATTACTTTACATTTTTCAACATTGAACCTCATCTGCCATGTAGTCGCCCACCCCATAATTTTGTTCAGGTCTGCTTGTAAGGTTTCCACATCCTGCCCAGAAGATATTGGCATGCTTAGTTTAGTATCATCCACAAATACTGAGATTTTGCTCAATATCCCCTCCTCTAGATCATTTATGAATAAATTAAACAGGATTGGCCCCAGGACAGAACCCTGGGGGACCCCGCTTTCCACACCCGCCCAATCTGAGTACTCCCCATTAATCACCACCCTTTGCAACCTCCCCTGGAGCCAGTTCTCTATCCAGGTACTCACCTTATGGTCCATACCTACCTTCCTTAGTTTGAACAGTAAGCGTTTGTGGGGAACGGTGTCAAAGGCCTTTGCGAAATCCAGATACACCACATCCACAGGCTTACCTTTATCTAGATGGCAGCTCACTTCATCATAGAAGGTTAATAGATTGGTTTGGCAAGAACGATTTTTCATGAATCCATGCTGATTACTACTAATAATACCGTTTTCATTACTAAAGTCTTGTATGTGGTCCCTTATCATCCCCTCCAAAATCTTGCAATCTACTGATGTTAAGCTGACCGGCCTATAGTTACCCGGGATATATCTTGGCCCCTTTTTAAATTTATTTATGTTAAGTTTCTCTAGTTTAGTTCTAAGTCTATCTTCTGTTAGCCATGGTGGTATTTCCTGAGGTGTGTTGTTTAGTTTGGCCTTACAAGCTGGGTTAGTGTAGCACCCCGATTCTTTTGTGAAGACTGAAGAAATTATTTAACACTACCGCCTTTTCCCTGTCCTCTGTGGCCAAAACTCCCTTATCGTCTTTTATGGGGCCAATGTGTTCTGGCCACGCTTTCTTACTGTTTATATACTTAAAGAATTTCTTGGGGTTCTTTTTACACTCTCCCGCTATATGTCTCTCGTGTTCTATTTTAGCCGCCCTGATTTCGTCTTTACATTTCTTATTATACTCTTTGTAATGCTTGAATGCTGCTAATGACCCCTCAGTCTTGTATTTTTTGAAGGCCTTTCCTTTAGCATTAATATGCATTTTTATGTTGGAGTTTAGCCACCCAGGGTTTAGTTTTGCTCTTTTAAATTTATTTCCCTTTGGAATGCACTGGTCAATCCCTTTGTTAAGTATGCTTTTGAAGCACTCCCATTTTTCCTCCGTGTTCATTGTTCCCAGGGTTCTATTCCATTTGATATTTTCTAGCAGAGAGCGCAGTTTTGGGAAATTGGCTCTTTTGAAATGCAGTGTCCTTATATTACCCTTGTGTTTCCTATTACTGTAATTAATACTGAAACGAATTGACCTATGGTCACTGTTTCCTAAGTTGTCCCGTATTTCTATATCCGTGAGCAGGTCTGTATTGTTGGTAATTAGTGTTGAGCGAACACGGACTGTATTATTCGTGTTCGTACCGAATAATTGGATTTTTTGTACACGGACACGGACACTTTACTGTATGTTCGGGTAAAAATCCGTGTTCGGTCGTTTTATTTCCGGGTTTTGCATGCTTTGGCGCTCTTTTCATGGCGGGCTTTCAACAGCCAATCAACAATCGTTTAACTGGTGTGCCTTAAGCCATCCCAGCCATGCCTGCAAATGTCTCAGTAGCTGTGATTGGCCGTCTGAAGCATGTGACCAAGTCTTTATAAGTTCGAGGCAGCCGCAGCGGCGTCATTATGCTGCTTAGATTCAGGGACAGAGCACACATCAACGTGCTGGCTGCTGATTAGGGAAAGATAGGCAGGAAAAAACCATTTGTGTCCGGATAGAATTGAGGGACAGGTCGGAGTGTTTAGGCAGGGCGAGTTGTAGGCATTTTAGGGATAGAGTCTGCTGAATTATATAGGGTCAGTGTCTTCTACAAACTACAATCGATATTGCTGTGTGGGGGGTGGGGTGAATCTGCACTCAATCCTGATCTACGATCTCTTCTCAATCCTGTTAGGGACAGAGTCTGCTGAATTTTAGGGAAACTGTGTTCTACAAACTACAATCGATATTGCTGTGTGGGGGGTGGGGTGAATCTGCACTCAATCCTGATCTACGATCTCTTCTCAATCCTGTTAGGGACAGAGTCTGCTGAATTTTAGGGAAACTGTGTTCTACAAACTACAATCGATATTGCTGTGTGGTGTGGGATTGGAGATAGGCAGGTGTCAGTGATCCACATCCATTTTTCTGTGTGTGAGCTGCAGTGAACACAATCTTTTTGGGCTGCAGTGAACACAATCTTTTTGGGCTGCAGTGAACACAATCTTTTTGGGCTGCAGTGAACACAATCTTTTTGGGCTGCAGTGAACACAATCTTTTTGGGGTGCAGTGAACAAAATCTTTTTGGGGTGCAGTGAACACAATCCTTTTTGGTGTGCAGTGAACACAATCTTTGTGGGGTGCAGTGAACAAAATCCTTTGTGGGGTGCAGTGAACACAATCTTTTTGGGGTGCAGTGAACAAAATCCTTTTTGGGGTGCAGTGAACAACATCCTTTTTGGGGTGCAGTGAACACAATCTTTTTGGGGTGCAGTGAACAAAATCCTTTGTGGGGTGCAGTGAACACAATCTTTTTGGGGTGCAGTGAACACAATCTTTTTGGGGTGGAGTGAACAACATCCTTTTTGGGGTGCAGTGAACAACATCCTTTTTGGGGTGCAGTGAACAAAATCATTTTTGGGGTGCAGTGAACACAATCTTTGTGGGGTGCAGTGAACACAATCTTTTTGGGGTGGAGTGAACAACATCCTTTTTGGGGTGCAGTGAACACAATCTTTTTGGGGTGCAGTGAACACAATCTTTGTGGGGTACAGTGAACAGAATCTTTGTGGGGTGCAGTGAACACAATCTTTGTGAGGTGCAGTGAACACAATCTTTGTGGGGTGCAGTGAACACAATCATTGTGGGGTGCAGTGAACTCAATCTTTGTGGGGTACAGTGAACACAATCTCATACTGAAGGTTTGAGGGTGCTGCCTGTTCCATACTCCCCCTACTCCTCATCTAGCCTTTTAGGGGTACAAACAATAGTAATTGGGGCCTAGTGTGGTTGTGTACGTGTGATATACATACACTTTTTTGGGATCATATTTTCTATTCCGCTATTTAATCAAAAACCTTTGGGGATCAGTTAAATTGGGGGATAGTCTGTGTTGGTACGTGTGAGAGAGATCCACCTTTCCAAGTTGTTGGGGTTCATCTCATACTTCTGAAGGTTTGAGGGTGCTGCCTGTTCCATACTCCCCCTACTCCTAGCCTTTTAGGGGTACAAACAATAGTAATTGGGGCCTAGTGTGGTTGTGTACGTGTGATATACATACACTTTTTTGGGATCATATTTTCTATTCCGCTATTTAATCAAAAACCTCTGGGGATCAGTTAAATTGGGGGATAGTCTGTGTTGGTACGTGTGAGAGAGATCCACCTTTCCAAGTTGTTGGGGTTCATCTCATACTTCTGAAGGTTTGAGGGTGCTGCCTGTTCCATACTCCCCCCTACTCCTAGCCTTTTAGGGGTACAAACAATAGTAATTGGGGCCTAGTGTGGTTGTGTACGTGTGATATACATACACTTTTTTGGGATCATATTTTCTATTCCGCTATTTAATCAAAAACCTCTGGGGATCAGTTAAATTGGGGGATAGTCTGTGTTGGTACGTGTGAGAGAGATCCACCTTTCCAAGTTGTTGGGGTTCATCTCATACTTCTGAAGGTTTGAGGGTGCTGCCTGTTCCATACTCCCCCCTACTCCTAGCCTTTTAGGGGTACAAACAATAGTAATTGGGGCCTAGTGTGGTTGTGTACGTGTGATATACATACACTTTTTTGGGATCATATTTTCTATTCCGCTATTTAATCAAAAACCTCTGGGGATCAGTTAAATTGGGGGATAGTCTGTGTTGGTACGTGTGAGAGAGATCCACCTTTCCAAGTTGTTGGGGTTCATCTCATACTTCTGAAGGTTTGAGGGTGCTGCCTGTTCCATACTCCCCCCTACTCCTAGCCTTTTAGGGGTACAAACAATAGTAATTGGGGCCTAGTGTGGTTGTGTACGTGTGATATACATACACTTTTTTGGGATCATATTTTCTATTCCGCTATTTAATCAAAAACCTCTGGGGATCAGTTAAATTGGGGGATAGTCTGTGTTGGTACGTGTGAGAGAGATCCACCTTTCCAAGTTGTTGGGGTTCATCTCATACTTCTGAAGGTTTGAGGGTGCTGCCTGTTCCATACTCCCCCCTACTCCTAGCCTTTTAGGGGTACAAACAATAGTAATTGGGGCCTAGTGTGGTTGTGTACGTGTGATATACATACACTTTTTTGGGATCATATTTTCTATTCCGCTATTTAATCAAAAACCTCTGGGGATCAGTTAAATTGGGGGATAGTCTGTGTTGGTACGTGTGAGAGAGATCCACCTTTCCAAGTTGTTGGGGTTCATCTCATACTTCTGAAGGTTTGAGGGTGCTGCCTGTTCCATACTCCCCCCTACTCCTAGCCTTTTAGGGGTACAAACAATAGTAATTGGGGCCTAGTGTGGTTGTGTACGTGTGATATACATACACTTTTTTGGGATCATATTTTCTATTCCGCTATTTAATCAAAAACCTCTGGGGATCAGTTAAATTGGGGGATAGTCTGTGTTGGTACGTGTGAGAGAGATCCACCTTTCCAAGTTGTTGGGGTTCATCTCATACTTCTGAAGGTTTGAGGGTGCTGCCTGTTCCATACTCCCCCTACTCCTAGCCTTTTAGGGGTACAAACAATAGTAATTGGGGCCTAGTGTGGTTGTGTACGTGTGATATACATACACTTTTTTGGGATCATATTTTCTATTCCGCTATTTAATCAAAAACCTCTGGGGATCAGTTAAATTGGGGGATAGTCTGTGTTGGTACGTGTGAGAGAGATCCACCTTTCCAAGTTGTTGGGGTTCATCTCATACTTCTGAAGGTTTGAGGGTGCTGCCTGTTCCATACTCCCCCTACTCCTAGCCTTTTAGGGGTACAAACAATAGTAATTGGGGCCTAGTGTGGTTGTGTACGTGTGATATACATACACTTTTTTGGGATCATATTTTCTATTCCGCTATTTAATCAAAAACCTCTGGGGATCAGTTAAATTGGGGGATAGTCTGTGTTGGTACGTGTGAGAGAGATCCACCTTTCCAAGTTGTTGGGGTTCATCTCATACTTCTGAAGGTTTGAGGGTGCTGCCTGTTCCATACTCCCCCCTACTCCTAGCCTTTTAGGGGTACAAACAATAGTAATTGGGGCCTAGTGTGGTTGTGTACGTGTGATATACATACACTTTTTTGGGATCATATTTTCTATTCCGCTATTTAATCAAAAACCTTTGGGGATCAGTTAAATTGGGGGATAGTCTGTGTTGGTACGTGTGAGAGAGATCCACCTTTCCAAGTTGTTGGGGTTCATCTCATACTTCTGAAGGTTTGAGGGTGCTGCCTGTTCCATACTCCCCCTACTCCTCATCTAGCCTTTTAGGGGTACAAACAATAGTAATTGGGGCCTAGTGTGGTTGTGTACGTGCGAGATACATACACTTTTTTTGATCATATTTCCTATTCCGCTATTCAATAAAAACCTTTGAGGATCAATTGAATTGCGGGATAGTCTGTGTCGGTACGTGTGAGAGAGATCCACCTTTCCAAGTTGTTGGGGTTCATCTCATACTTCTGAAGGTTTGAGGGTGCTGCCTGTTCCATACCCCCCCTACTCCTCATCTAGCCTTTTAGGGGTACAAACAATAGTAATTGGGGCCTAGTGTGGTTGTGTACGTGCGAGATACATACACTTTTTTTGATCATATTTCCTATTCCGCTATTCAATAAAAACCTTTGAGGATCAATTGAATTGCGGGATAGTCTGTGTCGGTACGTGTGAGAGAGATCCACCTTTCCAAGTTGTTGGGGTTCATCTCATACTTCTGAAGGTTTGAGGGTGCTGCCTGTTCCATACCCCCCCTACTCCTCATCTAGCCTTTTAGGGGTACAAACAATAGTAATTGGGGCCTAGTGTGGTTGTGTACGTGCGAGATACATACACTTTTTTTGATCATATTTCCTATTCCGCTATTCAATAAAAACCTTTGGGGATCAATTAAATTGCGGGATAGTCTGTGTCGGTACGTGTGAGATCCACCTTTCCAAGTTTTTGGGGTTCATCTCATACTTCTGAAGCTTTGAGGGTGCTGCCTGTTCCATACTCCTCCTCCTCCTCATCCATCCTTTTAGGTGTACAAACAATAGTAATTGGGGCCTAGTGTGCTTCTGTACGTGTGAGATACATACACATTTTTTGATCATATTTCCTATTCCGCTATTCAATAAAAACCTTTGGGGATCAATTAAATTGCGGAATAGTCTGTGTCGGTACGTGTGAGATCCACCTTTCCAAGTTTTTGGGGTTCATCTCATACTTCTGAAGCTTTGAGGGTGCTGCCTGTTCCATACTCCTCCTCCTCCTCATCCATCCTTTTAGGTGTACAAACAATAGTAATTGGGGCCTAGTGTGTTTCTGTACGTGCGAGATACATACACTTTTTTTGATCATATTTCCTATTCCGCTATTCAATAAAAACCTTTGGGGATCAATTAAATTGCGGGATAGTCTGTGTCGGTACGTGTGAGATCCACCTCTCCAAGTTTTTGGGGTTCATCTCATACTTCTGAAGCTTTGAGGGTGCTGCCTGTTCCATACTCCTCCTCCTCCTCATCCATCCTTTTAGGTGTACAAACAATAGTAATTGGGGCCTAGTGTGCTTCTGTACGTGTGAGATACATACACATTTTTTGATCATATTTCCTATTCCGCTATTCAATAAAAACCTTTGGGGATCAATTAAATTGCGGAATAGTCTGTGTCGGTACGTGTGAGATCCACCTTTCCAAGTTTTTGGGGTTCATCTCATACTTCTGAAGCTTTGAGGGTGCTGCCTGTTCCATACTCCTCCTCCTCCTCATCCATCCTTTTAGGTGTACAAACAATAGTAATTGGGGCCTAGTGTGTTTCTGTACGTGTGAGATACATACACTTTTTTTGATCATATTTCCTATTCCGCTATTCAATAAAAACCTTTGGGGATCAATTGAATTGCGGGATAGTCTGTGTCGGTACGTGTGAGAGAGATCCACCTTTCCAAGTTGTTGGGGTTCATCTCATACTTCTGAAGGTTTGAGGGTGCTGCCTGTTCCATACCCCCCCTACTCCTCATCTAGCCTTTTAGGGGTACAAACAATAGTAATTGGGGCCTAGTGTGGTTGTGTACGTGCGAGATACATACACTTTTTTTGATCATATTTCCTATTCCGCTATTCAATAAAAACCTTTGAGGATCAATTGAATTGCGGGATAGTCTGTGTCGGTACGTGTGAGAGAGATCCACCTTTCCAAGTTGTTGGGGTTCATCTCATACTTCTGAAGGTTTGAGGGTGCTGCCTGTTCCATACTCCCCCTACTCCTCATCTAGCCTTTTAGGGGTACAAACAATAGTAATTGGGGCCTAGTGTGGTTGTGTACGTGTGATATACATACACTTTTTTTGGATCATATTTTCTATTCCGCTATTCAATAAAAACCTTTCTAGGGCAAGATCTTAAATTACAGAAATATGAGGAGACCGTCAAATAAGGGCCGTGGCCTGGGTCGTGGTGCTGCTGGTAGAGCTCCTGTTGCAAGGAGAGGACATGGTCGATCTGTGCCAGCTACACGCACAAGTGAAACACCTTCCTCAAGTGTGAGTAGGCGACAGAACCTGCATCAGTATTTGGTAGGGCATCAAACGCCCCTAGAAGTGATGAGGCCAGAACAAGTTGAGGCGATAGTAGATTGGTTTGCTGCTGACAGTGCCTCCAGTTCCTTCACATTGTCTCCCACCCAGTCTACTGCAGAAAGGTCAGAGTTGGCACCTGCAGCCAATGTCCAACCGTCTTTCACCTCACCCCCTTGCAAATCAGGCCAGCAGTCTGAGCCCCAAGCCATACAGCAGTCTCTTATTCTTTTTGAGGACTCTGTCAGCAGGGTTTCCCAGGGCCATCCACCTAGCCCTGCCCCAGAAGTGGAAGAGATTGAGTGCAGCGATGCCCAACCACTTATTCCTCAAGATGAGTACATGCAAGGATCATCGCAGCACGTCTCCGATGATGACGAAACGCAGGTGCCAACTGCTGCGGCGTTCAGCATTGTGGAGACCGACAAGGAGGGCAGGGGTGAAGACTGGGTGGAAGATGATGTGGAGGACGATGAGGTCCTCGACCCCACATGGAATGAACGTCATGCAGGTGAACTGAGTAGTTTGGAGGAAGAGGCGGTGGTCGCACAGAGCCACCAGCACAGCAGAAGAGGGAGCAGGGTGCAGAAGCGGAGCGGCCGTGCCCTAGACACTACGCCCGCTACTGCCCAACGCAGCAAGGGAACGAGCGCACCAAAGTCAGCTCAAAGGAGTTCTCTAGCGTGGAAGTTCTTTAGAAAATGTGCTGATGACAGGACACGAGTGGTTTGCACCCTGTGCAATCAGAGCTTGAAGCGAGGCATGAACCTTCTCAACCTGAGCACAACCTGCATGATCAGGCATCTAAGTGCAAAGCACGAGCTGCAGTGGAGTACACACCTTCAAAACCAAGAAACGTCTCTGGCTCATCCTGCTTCCTCTTCTGCTGCAGTCTCGGCCGCTCCAGCCACATCTGTAGTGATACCGGCACCTGCCACCCCGCAAACAGACGATCTGTCAGCAACACCACCACCTGGGTCACCAACAACCATCTCCACAATGTCCCGTGGAAGCGTTCAGCTTTCCATCTCCCAAACACTTGAGAGGAAGAGGAAGTACCCCCCTACCCACCCGCGATCCCTGGCCCTGAATGCCAGCATTTCAAAATTATTGGCCTTTGAAATGCTGTCATTCCGTCTGGTGGAGACGCACAGTTTTAAAAACCTTATGTCGGTGGCTGTCCCACAGTACGTCGTGCCCAGCCGCCACTACTTTTCCAGGCAAGCCATCCCTTCCCTGCACAACCAAGTGGGGGAAAAAATCAGGTGTGCACTGCGCAACGCCATCTGTGCCAAGGTCCACCTAACTACGGATACGTGGACCAGTAAGCACGGTCAGGGGCGTTATATCTCCCTAACGGCACACTGGGTAAATGCAGTGGCGGATGGGCCTGAGGCGGATAGCAATTTGGCGCATGTCCTTCCACCACCGAGGATTGCAGGGCGCTTCAGTTTGCCTCCTGTTCCTAACTCCTCCTACTCCGCTTCCTCATCCTCTACCGCCTCCTCATCCGGACAGCGTAACACCTTCACCACCAACTTCAGCACGGCCAGGGGTAAACGACAGCAGGCAGTTTTACAACTTGCCTGTTTGGGGGACAAACCACACACCGCGCAGGAGTTGTGGAGGAGCATGGAACAGCAGACAAATGAGTGGTTGCTGCCAGCGAGCCTCAAGCCCGGCCTGGTGGTGTGCGATAACGGGCGAAATCTCATAGCAGCTCTGGGCCTAGCCGGTTTGACGCACATCCCTTGCCTGGCGCATGTGCTGAATTTGGTGGTGCAGAGGTTCCTTAAAAACTACCCCGATATGTCAGAGCTGCTGCAGAAAGTGCGGGCCGTTTGTGCGCACTTTCGGCGTTCTCACCCTGCTGCTGCTCGCCTGGCAGCGCTGCAGCGTAACTTCGGCCTTCCCGCTCACCGCCTCATATGTGACGTGCCCACAAGGTGGAACTCCACCTTGCACATGCTGGAAAGACTGTGCGAGCAGCAGCAGGCCATAGTGGAGTTTCAGCTGCAGCACGCACGCGTGAGTCGCTCTGCGGAACAGCACCACTTCACCACCAATAACTGGGCCTCCATGCGAGACCTGTGTGCCTTGTTGCGCTGTTTTGAGTACTCCACCAACATGGCCAGTGGCAATGACGCCGTTCTCAGCTTAACTATCCCACTTCTATGCCTCCTTGAAAAAACAATTCGGGCGATGATGGAAGAGGATGTGGCACAGGATGAGGAGGAGGAGGAGGATGAAGAGGTAACATTTCCAAGGCTTTCAGGGCAGTCATTCGCAAGGGGCTCCGAGGGTGGGTTCCTGCACACGCAAACGCCAGGGACGCAATTGTCCAGCAGGGGCACAGTTCTGGAGGATGAGGAGGATGAGGAGGAGGAGGAGCTGGAGGAGGAGATGGAACCATGTTCACAGCAGGGTGGCACCCAGGCCAGCTCATGGCCATCACTGGTGCGTGGCTGGGGGGATACAGAGGACACGGACCATACACCTCCCACAGAGGACAGCCTTTCGTCGCCTCTGGGCAGCCTGGCACACATGAGCGATTACATGCTGCAGTGTCTCCACAACGACCGCCGAGTTGCCCACATTCTAACTTGTGCTGATTACTGGGTGGCCACGCTGCTGGATCCCCGTTACAAGGACAACGTACCGTCCTTAATTCACTCACTGGAGCGCGATCGCAAGATGCGCGAGTACAAGCGCACGCTGGTAGACGCCATGCTGCTGGCATTCCCATCTGACAGCGGGGCCACAGTGGAAGCACAAGGCAGAGGAGGAGGAGGTCGCCAACGCAACCAGGGCACCGCCAGCACCTCAGAAGGCAGGGTTAGCATGGCCGAAATGTGGAAAAGCTTTGTCAGCACGCCACAACAAACAGCAGCACCAGCAGCTCAGATGGAACGTCTTAGCAGGAGGCAGCATTTTACCAACATGGTGGAGCAGTATGTGTGCACACGCCTACATGTAGTGAATGACGGGTCTGCCCCCTTCAACTTCTGGGTCTCCAAATTGGGCACATGGCCTGAGCTTGCCCTTTACGCCTTGGAGGTGCTGGCGTGCCCTGCAGCCAGTGTATTATCTGAACGGGTATTTAGCACGGCTGGGGGCGTTATAACAGACAAGCGCAGCCGCCTGTCCAGAGACAATGTGGACAAGCTCACGTTCATTAAAATGAACCAGGCATGGATCCCACGGGACTTTTCCGTACCTTATGCAGAATAGCAATGGATACCGACCTTACCCACCCATTGTTCCATTTTTGCTCTTTCTCACTCTTTTGGGGTGTACCCTCATTTAAAATTTGTGAAAAGAAGCAGTGTTGGCTACCTCGTCCTCCTCCTCAGGGCCAGATTAATGTAGGGTCTATTGGAGCTGCAGCTCCAGGCCCCTACCTTTTATATAGGCCCCGGGTTGGCCATATTCACTGTTACCGCTCTTCTGTCACTTGTAAACACAGAAGTCTGGCTTCTATGCTCGCTTCCCCAGGCAGCACCCTCAGAACCTCCCCACACAGCGTGAAGGCCGGACAAGGAGGGACAGTTGGCGATGCATGGATGTGTTTATGGGCTTCAGAGACAGCATCCCATGTTGAATTAGGCATGCATGGCTGCACCCTTCCTCCTCTGGGTGCATGGCAAGGCACGGCCCTAAGGCCCTTCAAAATCCTCAGCACCAAGCCCATGATGCTGTTAATCCGGCCCTGGTCCTCCTCCACCGCCGCTTCCACCTACACCGCCCATAGGTGTGCGCAGCCTATTGCATTAAGGTGTGCACCCCAAAGTTGAAATACACATGCATGTGTTTGCCAGCAGGGAGAGTAATGTATCGGGGCCATGTACCTGTAGGCAAGGAGAAATAGAGCAGAGCAGGTCCCAGGGAGATCTTTCCCATCTCCTCACTGGCAATGCTATGTGCCCTAGGTGATTAGGGTGTGCCCAGGCACACCCAGCACACCCTGTGCGCACGCCTATGTCACCGCCACATCCACCACCACCTCAACCTCCCTCCTACTCCATATGGGCCTCGTCCTTCAGAGATGAAGAAGAACATTGTTTTATTTTTCTGTTTTTTTTTGTTGTTTTAAGTTATTTCCCTATCCACATTTGTTTGCAGAGCACTTGCCATGCTCTTAATTACGTTTTGCTGCCATTTGCAGCACTCTAGCCCTTTCCTTTGGTGTTTTAGAGCCATTTTAGTGCCTTAAAGTTCGGGTCCCCATTGACTTCAATGGGGTTCGGTGTCCGGGAAAAGTTCGGTAAAAGTCCGGGACACGGACCCGGACTTTTTTTTAAAGTTCGGCCGAACCCGTCGAACACGGACATCTAGGTGTCCGCTCAACCCTATTGGTAATCAGTAGGTCCGAGGTCAGTAGGTAAAATAGGCATTGTTTCTTGTCGGTGCATTCACCATCTTAAAGTGTCCTGCAAAACATTTAGGAACTGCAGAGCCTGGCTGACTGCACGTTTCCTTCTGCCCAATCTATATCTGGATAATTAAGCTGACTGACCGACTCGACTGCAGCTGCTAATTGTAAGTGAACTTGCCTTTTTGATCCCCAACTCCACCCTTGCTGGAATGCTGCCTCAGCCTCTTAATTATCTCATCCCATGCCTGGCACAGAACAGATCTCATCCTCTACAACAGAGGTGTTGGGGGATGTCAGGATGAGATCTGCGGTGGTGGAGGGATGGGATCAGTAAGACAGAGGTGGTGGTGACACCACATCCCACCCCTCCTCCACCTCCCCCCACCATCGCCCCCACTGATCCCTCTCCACCATCACCCCTTCAGCACCGCCACTGATCCCACCCCCCTCACCACCATTACCGCCTCTGATCCCCCCCCCTCACCACCATTACCGCCTCTGATCCCACTTCCCTCCCCACCACCGTCGCCACTGATTTCACCGCCTCTGATTCCACCCCCCTCACCACCATTACCTCCTCTGATCCCACACCCCGCACCACCATTACCGCCTCTGATCCCACCCCCCTCACCACCATTACCGCCTCTGATCCCACACCCCGCACCACCATTACCACCTCTGATCCCACCCCCCTCACCACCATTACTGCCTCTGATCCCACACCCCGCACCATCATTACCGCCTCTGATCCCACCCCCCTCACCACCATTACTGCCTCTGATCCCACACCCCTCACCACCATTACTGCCTCTGATCCCACCCCCCTCACCACCATTACCACCCCTGATCCCACACCCCGCACCACCACCACCGCTGCCACTGCTCCCACCCTCCTCACCACCATCGCCATGGTTGGTGCACTATTACTGATCCCATTCCCCTCTTCACCAGCCCTGCTGCTGATCCCATTCCCCCCTCTCCCCACCAGCCTTGTCACTGATCCCATTACCCCTCTCCCCACCAGAACTATTACTGATGCCATTCCCCTTCTCCCCACCAGCCCTGCCACTGATCCCATTCCCCAGGTTAGAAGTATATACGGTAGTTTGTTTGTTTTTTTTGTTTTTTTTGTATGTATGCATCTCCTGTCAGTGTCCAGGGGGCCTCCTAAGCCTGTGAGAGGTTGAGGGTCTTGAAGGAGTTCTAGAGGGTGATTAACATTTAGATATACTCTGATGCATCGCAGAAAAACGCACGCTTCCTTACACTGGAAGAATACATACGAGAATATGTGTCTGCTGTACCATGTACTGGTATAAAGAAGTCTCCTGTTCTTTGTATTACTTCCTTTATGTGAAATCCCTGGTGTTCCTGACAGTCCCTCTGCTTTCCTACCAAATGCTGACCACACTAGGCAGGAGAGCACAGCATGGTTAGTTCTATAAATATGCTGGGAACTCAGTGTGCTCTCCTCCAATGATCAGACTTGTCCTGTAACCCCCCCATCCCCCGCACAGCCATTCCCTGGGAAGCTCAGTGTGCTGTTGCTTCTACTTCCTCCAGGGGGTCCTTCATGATTTCTTGCACCGGGGCCCTGAGAAATCTAGTTACGCCTCTGACTCAAGTGGCATATACTGTATATGTATATATAATATATATTTATATGGCAGCCCATTTTTATTAAAGGAACAAGGAAAGTCCATAACATATAATTCCCACGCAGGGGTTCTTCTCCAGTCAATATATAGTAAACCGAAAATACTAGCCCACCTGGCTCTCAAGCTCTCACTCAGTTTCTCAGTAGCAGTACCTCTGCTCTTTTTGCTGGTCCCCATACCATGAACTCTGGCCTTAGTCCTCCAGCCGTCACCTGTCTCTTGCAGACACACATGTGCTCTGGCTGCCACCTGCAGCCTCTGACTCATAGAGACCTCCTGTCTCTCTTGGACAGAGCTGTCTCCAACTGGGAGCCCTTCTGATTCCTGGGCCAGACCTCCTGTCTGCCCGGGTACAGCTGTCTCCATCTGGGAGCCCTGGGAATAATACGAACCCAGCCCACAGGTGAGCAATCAGCAGGCCTGTCTTAATCAAAACCAGGCATAGATTGCTAACACACACAGTGACCCAGGGTCGCCTCTCTACAATTATATATAGAGATAACAATATATGGTCTATGCTGAACTGACCGATAGATACTTAATGGCGTAATATATACTCAAGTGCCCTATATATATATATATATATATATATATATATATATATATATATATATATATATATATATATATATATATATATATATATATATATATATATATATATAGATGTCAATGTATGGTTTATACAGAACAAAGCGATAGATACTGAATGGCTTGATAGACAAACTCAAGTGGCCTATAAATATATCTAGTAATTTATGGTATATACTGCCCTGCTGCTACGTATATATAGTCAGTGCTGTATCTTGGCCTAGGCCAACAAGGCCCAGGCCTAGGGTGGCACTTTGCAGGGGGGCAAGAAAAAACCCAGCCTTCTCCTGATTTCCGCACGAAAAGGGTCCCCACCGGCTTGCTCTACACTTTTAGTAAAGTGCCATTCTTATGGGGCGAATTGGGCCGGAGGGCAGGGTCCAGGAGGCAAATCAGTCTGGCAGCCCCATAAAGCAATCACATTGCTACCTGCCGGTTTGACAATACCGGCCGGTGAGGACATTCAGACAGAACACAGGCCGCTGACCACACTTAATACAACTGGCCAGACGGCCGCCAATGCTAATAACTGTGGCACCTCAGCCTAATGCTCCGCCTACCCTCCTCCGCCCCCAGGTATGGCGAGCATCATGTTAATAATATAATTTAATGTCTTTAAACATCCTTGTCCTTGAGCAAACATATTGAATTGCATCATATACAATTAAGACTTTTAATTGTATATGATGACAATAATAATTTGGACCTGCTCACCTCATATGTGCTATCGCAATATGTCGCTGGATTAGTAAGATTGCTCCAATCTTATAAGATATTTGGACTTGTGTTTGCTGCCACTGATTTTTTCACTTATTTGTATAATGACTACGGACTTCCTAGTCACCAGTGGGGGCTGGTGCATATGGGGCGCCGCCCCCCTATCCATGCGTCCGGCCCCCTAATCTACATGCAGGGTGCCGGACGCATGGAGTTCAATGATTTTTTTCTGAAGTACGTGATTAGAGCCAGAGGCTCTAATAGGCTTCAAAAAAGGGTGGGCTCGGAGCGCAGAGCACTGCGCCCCGAGCCCACCCATTTGCGTGACAATAGCGAATGAATATTCGCTATTGTCACAAGGATCCTCCTCCTGGCCAATCAGGAAGCGGGTTTGAGACCCGTTTCCCAATTGGCCGAAAGGCGAACCCATGCCATTGGCCATGGAGGAGGACTCGGGAGTACTCGGGGAGACTCAAGGAGACGCGGGGGACTGAGGACTATGGAGAAGCTGCCGCTGCATGGCAATGCTAGGGTTTGCGGGCTGGTGTGGTCCGGGGGGGGTATTGGGTTGGTCCGGTCCGGTCCGTCCCGGGTTAATTTTTGGCCCGTGGAGCACCAGCCGCCACTGCTAGTCATTATACAAATAAGTAAAATAATCCTATGATTACAATCAGGGGCAGCAAACACAAGTCCAAATATCTTAAAAAAAAAATCTTACTAATCAAGTGACATAAGGCTGTACTAATGGGCACTGATTGGGCTGCACTAATGGGGCAGCACTGATAAGGCAGCACTGATCGTCACTGATTTGCTGCACTGATGGGTACGCGCGCAGTGCATTATGGATGCCATTCGAACACGAAGCTCATCCCTACTCCCAATATGTTTTGGGTTTCCAAAAGACTTTTATTCAAAGACAAAGGATAACTCATAGTTTTTTCCACTATTGTGTTTTTTATTTAAAAAGATTATTTGATGTTCAATGCTGTGCAAACAGTAACAAACGCTAGTTAGGCCTCATCCACACTGGACGTTTTTACAGCTGCTGTTTTTGGCTTTGGGTGTTTTTTTCTACACCCTGTAAACTCCCCAGCATGTTATCCTATGTGTCCATGCACACTTAGGCTGACATCAGCGTTTTTTGGCAGAGGAGTTTTCTGGCTGGAAAAAAAAAAACAGAATTAGTGTGTTTTTAAGAGGAATTTTTCAGCTGTAAAACGCTCTAACTCTAAAAAGAAATGAAAAAAAAAAAAATTGAGGTTCCTATATTAAGAGAAATGGGACTTTAAGAGTGACTCAAAGAGTGAACATATGGTTCTGTTAAAAAGTTATCATTTTATTCATTAATCAACAATAATGTTATACAATATACAAAATCAAAATGATAAACCAATAAAAATGAGGTACTATGTTACTCATAGCAGAATCGCATAAGGGATCTGTGGCTGTATGTCTGGCAAATAGGGAGGTGGACATGCAGGATCATGGCCTGTGTATTTCCACTACGCGTAAGTCTCTTGGTGGGTGGTCTCCAAGTGGCAATCTGGAAACTGCATCTGCATTGCCATGGCTATCATGGGAGCGGTATCTGATAGAATAAGTTTAAGCTCCCAAAAATAAAGCATACCTTTGTAAGCGAGATGCTTATGTTGTAAAAATTCCTTTCTGAGGGTTCAGTATTGACAACAGAGGTTTGTGTTCAGTGATAAGTGTGAACTCCCGACCATAGATGTACGTGTGAGATTTTTTTGTGGCCCATACAATGGCCAAAGCTTCCTTGTCTATCTGGGAGTAGTTTTGTTCTACTGAGGTTAAAGACCTGGAGGCAAAAGAAATGGGGCACTCTGTGCCATCTGGCATGACATGGGAAAGCACGGCACCCAGTCCATAAGGCGAGGTGTCACAAGCCAAGGTGACGTGTTTCTTTAAATCATAGTGGACCAGAACTCCAGAAGACAGAATGAGTTCTTTAGAAAGTCAAAAAGCTTCTTCACATTTTTCTGTCCATATCCATTTAGCTTTTGCATCCAGTAAGCGGGTAGAGCGGGTGTGCTAGGTTCGGCATGAAATGGTGATAGTAATTTAGGAGGCCAAGGTAGGACCTGAGCTGTGTGACATTCTGGGGAATAGGGGCATGGGAAAGGGCTTTAACCTTTTCTTCAGCAGTGTGTAACCCATGTCGGTCCACCGTGTGGGCACAAAATTCCAGTCGAGACTTGAGAAATTTGCATTTTGAAAGATTGACATGTAAACCATACCTTTGGAGTCTCTCTAGCACAGCTTCAACATTCTTTCTGTGTTCTTCATCAGTGGGACCGGTGATAAGCATGTCATCTAGTAGACATTGGATGAAAGGTATGCCTGCCAGGACCTCATCCATGATCCGCTGCCAGATGGTTGGAGCTGGGGCTATGCCAAAAACCATGCGATTATATTGGAATAATCCTTTATGTGTGTTAATGGTCAACAGATGGCGTGAATCTGGGTGTACTTGCAGTTGCAAGTAAGCTTGCTTTAAGGGTCCTTTCACATGGGCGATCCGATCTGATCCGCCTGTCAGTTTTTCAGGTGACCTGATCGGATGCTCCATGCATCCCTATGGGGCAGCGGATGTCAGCAGAGACATCTCCGCTGACACCCGCTTCTATCCGATTCCGATCCATTCCGTGAAATCCGGACGGATGGAAACCCTATTTTCCATCCATCTGGCGGATCGGATGGGATCAGGTGAGAATGGACACATGGTACGTTCTCATCCGATCACCCCATAGAGGACAGCGGGGATCTGACAGCTCCGTCTCCGCACACAGATCGATCCCCCGCTGAGCAGGATGGACTCCGTCGGTCGATTTGCCCGCGTGAAAGGACCCTAAGTCTATTTTTGTAAACTTTTGCCCTCCAGCCAGTGAGCCAAATAGATCTTCAAGTTGAGGCAATAGGTATTGATCCACAATAAGTTGGTTGTTCAGGGCAACCCTGAAATCCCCACAAATCCTAATGTCTCCATTCTTTTTCTTGACAGGCACAATTGGCGATGCCCATTCACTTCTATCGTTATGATCTTTTCAGCCAATAGGTGGTCCAGCTCTGCTTCCACTTTCTTCTGCAAGGCAAAAGTTACTGATCTTGCCTTACAAAAACGAGGTGTAGCAACAGGCTTCAAGAGGAAGTGGGCCATCTTTCCTTGTACGGTGCCCAAAGCGTCCTCAAAAACCTCCTTAAAGCGTGACTTTAGGGATTCCAACCAATGGTCTACTGCAGAAAGCAATGTACATTGGGCAATGGTAAAAGGAGGCATGCCCATGGCTTTAATCCAGTCCCTACCATAATACGAAGGACCTCCTTCACTTACAACATAAAGGCGTAGAGTTTGACTGTGGTTGCCTAATGTAACAAGGGGTTTCACATAACCCAAGGGCTGTAGTAGTTCCTTGCTGTAGGTTTGTAATGTGAGATTTATAGGTTGGAGCTGTAGGGACAGACCCAATGCCTTTAAATCAGTCCTTGAAATGACAGACACAGCCACTCCTGTATCAACATCCATGGAGACAGGACAGCCATTGAGTGTGACATCCAATTTTATTGCAGGAGTACTCCTAGCTACTCAAAACAGTCCAGCATGCTGGACACAGGTCTCATCATCAGAGCTAAAGCCATTATTGTCCATATCCACGCAAAATGTCTATTTATGTCTACCTTTTGTGGTAGTGTTCGGGGAGTGGGAGCTGTGGCAAACATGCCCAATATGACCAGTCTTTCCACAAAGAAAACAAATGACATCCTTGAACTTGCAAGCAGGTGCACTGTGAGTAGTGTTACCACAGTGGTAGCAAGCCGGCGTCCTAGAGAAATAGAGTGGTGAGGTTTAGGCTTATTTGGGGGCGGTCGTCTTGGGTGTCGGGTGATAGCAGTAAGAAAAATGTCCTCACCCTGGCTTGCAGGAGTTTCAGGTGGTGCCTTCAGTAGAGTGGCATCCCGTGTAGCCAACTCCATGACCATAGCAAAGTCAGTGGCTTTCGTCAGAGTCAAGTTGGGTTCTGTGAGTAAACGTTTCTGTATGGCTGGGTCGCAGAGTCCCATGACATACATGTAGCGGAGAGCCGTCTGCAGGTAGTCTCCAAACTGACAAGTGGCAGCTAGTTTACATAAATCAAGGATATATGTCTTTATGTCATCCCCCGCCTGCTGCCTCCTACTGTAGAATTAAAACCGCTCTGCAATTTCTAAAGGCTTCGGGTTTTAGTGCACATGTAGCTTCTGAATTAATTTAGGCAGGGGCTTAGAGGCCGGCTTATCTGGAGAAATGAGGTCTCTGAGAGTACCATATGCAGCTTGACCCAATGCTGTGAGGAAAACTGCAACTTTATTTTCTACAGACACACTAATTGCTTTCATACACTGCTCCAGCCTCTCCACCCAGGAGCTCCATGACTCAGCAGCAGGATCGAATGGTTGAATAAACCCTATGAAGACCATGTGTGATAAAATCCACAATCCTCGTCGCCACTGTTATGTCTCTTCGATGAGAGGTCTCTCGGGGTGTTGCTAGAAATGCTGTCAGTATCTGCTCGGATGTACTTCTAAACCAGGGAAAGGTTTATTACTCACTCAGAGACATGATGACATTCTTACATGGAGGAGTCTTATTACAAAAAGCTTCTGTTCCTACCAGATGTAATCTCTTCCCAGTACCATGTGTCTGCTTCCAGTCTCACACATACACTGTGTCTGACTTCTTGGTATGCCCCCCCCCCCCCCCCCACCATGCATCAGGAGAAAAAGGGTAAGGGTCACAGTGATCCTGCAAAAACATCACAGTCTGGAAAACTAATAATAACATTAGCAGTGCTAATCATTTAAAGTGATTGTAAAGTCTTGTCTTTTTTTTTTTTTAAACAAACATGTTATACTTACCTCCTCTGTACAGTTGGTTTTGCACAGAGCAGCCTGGATCCTCCTTTTCTGGGGTCCCTCGTTGCTGCTCCTGGCCCCTCCCTCCTATCAAGTGCCCTCACAGCAAACAGCTTGCTATGGGGGCACCCAAGCTGAGCTGCAGCTCCCTGTGTCCATTCAGACACGGAGCTGTCATTCGGCCCACCCTCCTCTCTCCTGATTGGCTAACTGACTTTGATTGACAGCCGCGGGAGCCAATGAAAGTGGCGCTAATGAAATAATTAACAGGCATATGTCTCCGCTCCTATCACACCTATATATGTGTATGTGTATAAATACATATAAGTGTGTGTGTATATATACCCCTATACAGAAGTTCATATGTTATGCCTGCCTCCAAAGACGCCCAAAAAATGCCCAAAAAAAACGCCTGAGCCAAAAAAAAACGTCCAGGTGTGTTGTTACAGGCGGGTTTTTTTGGGCATTTTTTGGGGGTCTTTGGAGGCAGGCATAACATCTGAACTTCTGTATAGGGGTATATATACACACACACACTTATGTGTATTTATACACATACACATATATAATGCCTGTTAATTATAATGCCTGTTAATTATTTCATTAGCGCAAGCATAGGTTTCTGCTACTTCCACACCTATATATATGTGTATGTGTATATATACATACATGTGTGTGTGTATATATACCCCTACACACAAGTTCAGATGTCATGCCTGACTCCAAACATGTCCTCAAAAAAGCCCTATAAACGCCTGCAACAAAAAGCCGGGTGACAGGGGTGAAGCCACTATCCGGTTCTATAAGTGTTCTAAGAGAAACAAACTTGTTTCTATTGCGGTCACCCTGACATGGAAGTGTTTGGTCACCCTACCATAGCAGTCAGAGTCAGTTCACCCTACACTACACTACGGTCACCCTGGCACTTAACACTTTCCCTACAGAAACTAGATTTTTGAATCTAACTATAGTGGAAAATAGCACCCTAACTACACTAGATATCCCTTTCCTCACACTAATAATTGCTAAATGACACTTTTGAAGCAGAAGTAACAGAACTGCTTCCATTCTCTTCCACAGCCCTGTATGAAAATGCTAGAGATTTGGCGGGGGCTATCTTATATACTGGGGGGCGTATTCACTAATGATTGGCCTCTGGACTCCCTAGTCACTCCAATCACATTCCTAGCATTCTCCTGCCCCCTCAATTGGCTTTTACTAATGTTTGTTGTCCAATCACGGGCTTTTAAAGCCCAGTTCCTGTCCCATTGCATTTTGGTCGGTTCTGGTTGCCGGATTCCAAACTTTTTCAGCAAAAAGTTTGGAATTCGGCCGAATTTCGAACAGCCAATGTTTGGGTCGAACCAATGGTCGACCCGAACCGTTCGACCATCCCTAGTCTTGAGGTGGTGGATCCACCTCAGCTCCCGCTGGAGGAAGAGCTTATTCCAGTCTCCTCCTCTGGGGCTAGGGTGGTCCCGATCCAATGCCAAAAATATGACTTTTGGAAAGTTACCGCCATGTATGGCGGTGACATGTCTACCTAATGGTAACTCAGGGTTACATGTTTGCATGCTGTGAATATGTTTGTAGATCCTTTTCCAAAAGCTTGGTTTTTACCTCTTTACGACTGCCCCCCGCAGATGTACTGCGGCAGACGGCCGCTCCTGCGCAAACCGCCGTCACTGTACGTTGGTCACGAGCAGGAGGCTAGGGGATGAGCCCCTGCTCATCAGCGTGGAAGCCGATGCAGCGGGCAGGCGGCTCCGATTGCCGCCTTACACCCGCGATCGTTCCCCTGGCAGTCACGCAAAAAATCACTGATCGCCGCCATTATTAGTAAAAAAAAAAAAAAAACAATAAAAATTGCGATTTTTGTTTACCAAAAATATGTAGCAAGAAAACAAATTGGCCTAAAATGTTAAAAAAATTTGATTTTTAATTTTTTTTTTTTGGAATGTTATATAACAGAATGTGAAAAATATTGTTTTTTTTTTTTTTTTTTTCAGAATTGTCACAATTTTTTGGTTTATAGCGGAAAAAATAAAATTCGCACAGGTGATCAAATACCACCAAAAGAAAGCTCTATTTCTGGAGAAAAAAGGACATACATTTTGTTTGTGTAAAGTGTTGCACGACCGCGCAATTGTCAGTTAAAGTCACACAGTGCCAAGTTGAAAAAAGTGGCCTGGTCATTAAGGGAGCAAATCCTTCCGGTCTTAAAGTGGTTAATCAACTTTTTATTCCGAAGTTACTATTGAAAAGTCTATAAAAAAAAGGTGAACAAAATCCATCACAACATCATAACAAACATGAAAATCAAGCAATCGATCACCTTATATCCCTATTAGAAGAAAATGACAATGCTGATCTGATTGCATTGACATCAATCAACTTCTACAACAGTGTAAGGAACAAACGGCAGAACCTGTTCCCCAAATTTCTCTCCTAAAGAAAAAAATCTGATCGCTTCCCACCACGCAGCTCAAAGTCAAATGTAACTACCTTTTTGAAATTAGCAACAAGAGATATAAAAAAACTGTCTATCCAAACCATACGAAAGGATAATTTGACAAACTATGAAAGACAGGTTTTGAACAATTTGGCTAATAATCGCTCCCTGACGATTAAACCATTGGATGGCAACATTGTTGTCATGACCAATAAACAATATGTGTAAAAAAATTCTGGACAATGCCAATTGGTACCGTCCCATAACTCTGAGAATGATCAATATATTCAATAACAGTTCTATTATCTTGTTGACACAGCATTTAGGAATGGCACCATAACCAAAAACAAATGGGATTTTGTCCGCACGAGTTTCCCCCAAAACACCAACATTCTATTCGCTTCCCAAGATAAAGAAAAAAGAAAAAAATCCACCTGGGAGACCTATCATTTTGGGGAGTGGTGCCCTTACTAAGAATTTAGGTCGTCTCATTGATTAGTAGCACCTAAGACCCCATATGTTAGGTCTTCCTTCATGCATAAAGGACACCATACATCTTCTACAGATTATTGATAATCTTCACATATCTAGGTAGGCATTCTTAGTCACCATTGATGTGGAGGCCTTGTATAGCTCCATTCCTCATGAGCTAGGCCTAGCAGCTATCAGACATGTTTTAGCCCAAAGAGGTCAGGAAGAATGAACCCTTAATGACTTTATACTACATTCACTAGAATTTGTTCTCAAACATAATTTTTTCACCTTTGACGAATCCCACTACCTCCAGATGCAGGGAGTAGTGATGGGAACATGTTGTGCCCCATCGTATGCTAACCCGTACCTGGGGGAGAGGGATCATATGGTTCTGGCTGATGAGCAGTTAACGATGTATACGGACCATATTATGGTATGGCACTGATAAATCAATGACCTCTTCATGATAAGGGATGGCCCGGAGGACTTACTTAAAGCGGTTGTATACTGAAAAAAAAACCCCTGCAAGGCAAAGGCATAATGATCTAGTATGCTTCGCATACTAGCTCATTTTGAAATACTTACCTTAAAACGAAGCCCCGACACGGACCCCCGGACACCGCTGTGGGAGCTGACATGCTCCCTCGGCGTCTCTTCCGGATTCGGCGGCTCCGGCGCTGTGAGTGGCCGGAGCCGCGATGACGTCACTCCCGCGCATGCACGCGGGAGTCACTTTCCGGCAAGATCTGGCAACCAGCTCTGAAGGTCCGCCGGACCTTCAGAGTGCATGCGCCGCAGACGTCAGCGGCTGCATGCAGGGCAAATATCTCCTAAACCATGCAGGTTTAGGAGATATTAATTGTACCTACAGATAAAACTTATTATAGGCTTACCTGTAGGTAAAAGTCACAAAAATCGGTATACTACCGCTTTAAAATCTTCCTTGAAACACTTAACAAAAATGCATTTAATTTGAAATTCATAATGTCCTATGATTCTGTATAGGTGACATTTCTGGATGTTTTCATCAAAAAAAAAGAGGACAACGCTCTCTCCAGCCGCCTGTTCTGTAAATCTATTGCTGATAAGTCAATATTGCATGCCTTAAGTTTCCATCCTAAACCGTTGTTGACGTCCATTCCCTATAGTCAATATTTGAGGACTAGAAGGAACTACTCTGGTGATGAGACATCTTTTCAGCAGGAAGCAAATATGTGGAAAGATCGCCTTTTACAAAGAGGATACACTAAAACCTTCCTTAAGAAGGTGTATAAAAGTGCAGTTAGAAAAACTAGAAACAAGCTCATATAAAGTAAAACTGTAAAGACAAAAAAACAAAGACAACTAAGAACATTACCAGAAATATTTTAAAATTCTCTAACCAACATCAACAAATGAGAAATATTGTGCAGAAATATTGACATTTACTATCTGTGGGTCAAAATGTTCGCAAGTTTGTTCCCCCCCCCCCACTGCTCTCATTACGTTCAGAAGAGCCACCACTGAATTCAAAGGGCCCAAAAGGAAAAAACCTTGGAAATATAATTTAGACAACATGAGCAATTATGTTTGGAAATATAAAAGCACTTTCATGTGTGGGGCATGTGGGGTCTGTAGATTTATGTACTGTGCCCCATCTGTTAAATTGCCCAATGGACAAGCCTGCAGGGCACAACACTATGTCAACTGTAAAACGTAAGGTGTGGTGTATCTCCTGTTGTGTGATTGTGGTTCTTTCTCTGTAGGAAAAACCAAGCTTGAATTTTGGAAAAGGATCTACAGACATATTCGCAGCATGCAAACATGTAACCCCGAGTTACCATTAGGTAGACATGTCACCGCCATAAATGGCGGTACCTTTCCAAAAGTCAAATTTTTGGTGTTTGATCAGGTCCACCCCAGCCCCAGAGGAGGAGACTGGAATAAGCTCCTCCTCCAGAGGCAGCTGAGGTGGATCCACCACCTTAAGGCCACTTCCCTTCCAGGCCTCAATGAAAAATAATGTATTTATGCCTGTGAATTTTTTCCAGGTTTTCCCTCTTCACATCTGTTCTGGCATTTTGCAGTTTTTTCACGTCCATTAGATTCTCATATGTGTTCCTGACTGTGGTGCTTTTGTATGTCCACACCTGTAGATGGGATATGTGCCTCCCCTTTTTTTTTTCTTTTTTCAGGAGCGGGCGTGCATGGCAGCACCCGACACGCATGTGCCACATCACTCTGCCGAGAGTGGTGTTGGATATTAAAATGCTGGTATTAAAATGCGGGTATGCTAGGAAATAGAGGCACTTTTATGCCACATTCCTTTCAATGTGGTTGTACCACGTATAATTAGTTCATTATAATAGTTTACATTTTATTTTTGATTTCATAGATCTATCAGCAAACTGTTTAGGCACTTATACCAAACAGGAAGAGACAAACACGTATCTGCAATTTTTATCTTATACATCCCTGTGCGTTTGCCTGTTTTGGATACCATCAAATTGGGTATGCAACCTCTGCATGGTCATTGTAACAGTACCATTATGCGATTCTGCTATGAGTAACATTGTACCTCTTTTTTATTGATTTATCATTTTGATTTTTTATATTGTATAACATAATTGTTGTTTAATGAACAAAATTATAACTTTTTAACAGAACCATATGTTCACTTTTTGAGACTTTAAAGTCCCATTTCTCCTAATGAGGAAACCTCAATTTTTCCATATCCGTTTCGGGATGTGGCCGCATATGGCAGAATAGATCTACCCACTTTATTTTGAGCTCTGATAAAAGCCTAAAAACGCTGAAAAAACGCTAAAAATGCTGAAAATGCATCTATTCACATTTATGAGCCATAAGCTTTTGTGGGAGTATAGTTTTGCTCAAAAAAAAGCTAAAAAATGGGACAGTCCAGTGTGCATGGGGCCTTTTACTCAGGATGCCACGTTCAGGTGTTGCCACAGCTGTACATCCAAGTGCGCCCTGAAAAAACGTGCGTCCCAGCTTACAACGCACGTTGCGTTATGTTGTACACAGGTGGAACGCACACTGACACCAAGTGGGTCCCGCTTCCACTGTTCCCACTGCACAGTGCAGATGCTCGCACAGGCCATTGTAAGTGAATGCTCATTGTGGTGCGATGTGCTGCAGGTCCATTAGCACCTATTGTATTAGGGTTCTATTCTAAGTGAATGGGCAGTAAGGTGAGCTGCAGTGTTGGTCTGTTAGCACCCACTACTGTACTAGTGCTTTTGGGTACCATACCAAGTGAATGTGTGTTGCAGTGGACTGTAGCGCATGTCTATTATCACCTACTGAACTGGTGCATTGGAGTGCCATTCTAAATAAATGTGGATTGTGCTGTGCTGCAGTAGAGGTTGGTAAAAACCTACTGTACTAGTTTAATTTATATAGCTTCTGAACTTACAATATAAATATATTTCCATTAGCTAAGCTAGTCAGTTAGTGATGAGAGGGAAAGTGGAATAACAATTTTATTTATCAAACACTTGTTCCTAATTAAGCAGATATATTGGATGTGTATATTTTGTTTGAAGTCATATGGTGGAAGAGCTGTAATGCTTGTGTGAAGCCCTGTACATACGAAGGGAATGTCGGGAGACATCAGCCGGTTCAATAAAAAACAGCCGACATTCGGCCTGTGTGTATGCCAGCTGATCCGACAGAAGCTGGCTTGTGTCAGACTTACATACTGGAAAACCAGCAGCCGACCGACTCCCAATCAGCACTCTCAGCCAATGGCTGAGTGTTCTGGTGGAGGGGAGGTCATCTCTCTGTCAGAACACAACAGCTCAGCGGGGGAGATCGCTGTACTAATGTCGGATTGTTAGTACCAGAGCTGACATTTTCTTTTCATTCAACCCGCTGGGATGAACGAAAGAAAAACTCACAATGTGTACCAGGATTTAGAATGCTATTTACACCTCCAGCTTGGAAGATTTCTATATCAACCTTTGAAGAACTGTTCCCCCAAAGAGCTACTTGAGGTGACAAGCCTATGTGAATAATAATTTGCATCTCAATGAGTTTCACCGGAGACACAGATGTAACTTCATAGAAAGATTAGATAGCTAGGTCCCACCCATTGTAGAAAAAAAGTTGTATTAGATGTTTAAAACAGAGCAATAATTTTGAATTCAACACTGGGGCCCAAATTCATTATAACGCAACGCTGGCGTATTGGCGTACTTTCAGATTTTTTATGGCGATTCCGCTGTAAATACACTCCTAAACCGAATTCGCTATAGCGGGCGGGAAACTGTAATCGCAAACGCAAATTCACTATCGGCAATGTACGGCAAAGAGGGAGTAAAAAAGTAGTCGTGCTCAAAGTACCACTATTTTCCTGGAAATAATGGTTTGAGCATGATAGCATAGCTGAAATGGTTATTAAAGATGTGGTATAATGTTTGGACATGATCTACTTTGAAGTATTTTCAAAAAGTGATGTGTAAAAAGAAATTTCAAGGAAAGTGTGAGAAGTAAAAAATTCTCCCACAGCCTACGACTGTGAAGCAGCACATGTGCGCATACCGAGACCTTAAAAATTGTTTCAAACCTAGGCCTTGAAAAAATTGTAAGCTGCCGTTTATAGTGAATTCGGGAATTCACAAATGTGAATACGAGCATTAAGCTGTACAAAATAGGTGTAAGGTATATAAAAGCAAGTGTAATCCATTGATTTAAATTGTACAACTGTTATTTACACAAAAGCATACATTTTAATTTTGTTATGAATTGTTGAATTCCTAAAGACATGCCTGGAGCAAGGAAATGATAAGCATAGGGCATACATGACAGGGTTGAGGGAAAACCAAGAAGTAGGGGGGTTAAATTAGTTGTTGGGATATGAGAGGTCAGAACTCTTACCTTATTGGCAGAGCAGACAAGGTTATGGGGAGGAGCAGGAGAGAGACTAGTTGGAGGGGAGGAGTGAAGGGGCTTCACTTGCAAACTGGAGATCATAGGAGAAATGTCCCTCCCACCCGCCCTGGTGATGCCGTTTTCTGTTGTTCTGCTAAGGAGGTTGGACGTTGGCAGTTGGGGTCCTTGATTAGGGTCCAAAACATGGTGTCGAACGATAAAATGGTGGGACCCATCTCAGACATGGAGTCCTATGGTTGGTTTGGTTCAATCTAGACTGACCGGGTAGTGTAAGCTGGTAGGGATCTGTGGTCAGTTAGGATAGTCCTCGTGGCGGTGTTTTGGTGGCTGGGAACAGAACCTAACTTAATGGTACCACAGACTCCAAAGTTGTGGAAGAGGGTATCGTCAAGGATCTGCAACCATTGTTTGATCTGGATTGGTTTGACTGTTTTATGTTTTTCTGTTTTTTATGATTTTGTTTTTAATAAAAGGCCAAACCAGCCATTTAATCCCAATGTTGAGTCAGTGTTGTCATTTAAAGGTAAAGGGGGGGTGGTGTTGGGTACTGATCCAGGTAATATGGTTAAACAGGTCAGATCTGAACTACTCTAGTCAAGACAATTGTTCTTGCTGGCTTTTAATTTTGCTTCTTATTCTGTTTTATTTTAAACAATGCTAGTAAGCTGTAATATTTTCATGTATTTTTGCAACAGATATTATTCTCTCTTGCTCTCTCTTTCTCTCAATATATATATATATATATATATATATATATATATATATATATATATGTGTATATATCGAGAGAGAGAGAGAGAGAGAGTGAGAGATACTGCCATGTACATTTTGTATGCCCAGGGACTTGCCATTTCGGATATAGCTCTTGTTACACTGAGCATGCTTAGCCACTTTGCCATGTGGGCCATATTTTTGGATACACTGAGCATGCTCAGCCACTTTGCTGTTTGACATCTGAAATTAAATGGTAGATAATGCACTCCTTGCTCTCCATCTTACATAAATTTTAACCAAAACTCCCACAGCGGCCTTCACAAACCACACACAATACCATTGCTGATGCAAATTTAAAATTAATGACAATTTGGTGTGTTGTTTAGTATTTCCAAATGATAAGCTTTTTCACCACAAAAATGTAATATGAGTACCAACATCATTAATCCAATTCAAAATGTCATTACCAAAATTCAGAGGGTAACACCACTATTCTACGCTCACACACCAATATTCAAAAAAGATCACAGAATAAATCAAGAAACAGAACTCTTAACTGATATAATTACACCTATAGATAAATGCTCCAAGAATTGTACTTTTTTGTTGTAGGAGGGTCCCACCACCATTGCAAATTTTGCCATATGTGTTCCACGGGGAGAGGACAAGAAGTAGCCCTGTGAATTCCACACCAGCACCAATTGCAGCCTTTTACCAACAAAAAAAGCTTCAAAATTAGAGATGGGCCCATAGGAGCATGCTGACAGTAATCAGACATACCCAGCCTTGGACCCAGAGGGCATATCACAGAAACAGGTTGCTCAATGGCACTCAGGACATCCAGGGGACATCTGCTTTGATTAACTTTAGGCACCCCAGGTACTTAGCACTGTTTAACACCACAGAGATGGAGGCTCCATGAGTGTGGCAGCACAGTGGCTAAATGGTTAGCACTTCTGCCTTGCAGCACTAGGGTTGTTGGTTCAAATCACAAGCCTTCCACTAGCTAGCGAGAAGCTTGTCTGTTGTTCTAGTTTCACTTTCACAAGGTATTATATTTCTGACGGGTTTCATATAATGGAAAACCAAGAAATGACATTCTAAAGAAAGCGACTGTGGTTTTTCACCCAATCTACAACTGTGAGTTTGTGGGCAGATATGGATGTGTTAGTCCTGCACTCTTATTTGAATGTTGTATGCTGATGATGAAAGACGAATGTGTTTGGTCAACAATTTGAGGGAAGCAGCCCTCACAACGTTGACATTTCCTGCTTTGTACCCTCCACATGCCCAACAACTTACAACTTGAATAGTTTTGTTTTTGCTCTCACTGATCATGGCCCAAGCCTGGGACATTTGTCTTTTTTTAGTTAAGGCCCCTTTCACACAGGCGGACCGTTCAGATCCACCTGTCTGTTTTTTTGGCGGATCTGAACGGTCCCCCCATGCATCTCTATGGGGGATCGGATGTCAGCGGAGACATGTCCGCTGACATCCGATCCGTCAAATCTGGACGGATGGAAACCCTATTTTCCATCCGTCCAGCGGATCGGATTGGATGGGATCGGGTGAGAACGGAACGACGGTCCTTTCCCATCCGATTTCCCCCATAGAGATGCATGGGGAACTGACTGCTGTGTCTCCGATCCCCCACTGAGAAAAACGGAATCCGTCCGACAGACGGATAGTGTGAAAGGAGCCTAAACCCCCGTACACACGTACCGATCGTCGGCCGAACGATCGGCCGTCTTTTGTCCAGGGCTGTCGTGTCTATTGAAAACTGCAAAAGACTGCACACGAATTTTGTCAGCCGACTGCAGAAGTGATGTCATGTGATGGTTAACTTTCCTGGTCTTTTTTCTTTTCTGAGCATGCCCAGTCTTGCAAATCTGCTGTCTGTCGGCCGAATTCTGTACTGACTGGCGAACAATCGGCCGTTCTGGTGTTGGCCAACAAAAATTTTAATGCTTGCACGACAGATTCTTTTCGGCCGAAAGTGCGCTGTCGGCTGTCGGAAGCATCATACTAACAAGCCTACAATCGGCCGATCGGTCGTCGGCCGAATCTTTACGGCCGACAATCGGTACATGTGTACGGGCCTTTACACTGCACAAATGTATATACTGTTGCATTCTTTCATTTGCCAAGAGTGTGTGTTCCTGATCTACAGGTGCAAGTACCTAAGACATGAAGAGACTGGGTGGGTGTAGGTGTGCTATCAATCCAACCTATGTTATATAAAGGCCTGCACTAGTGTGGTTTGCTTTGCCTGTGAAGAGGCCAGAACCTTTGCTTGCATTTGTTATGAATTGAGGTTTTTTTTGGGGGGGGGGGGGGGGGGGGGAGATAGCGTGCATAATGACTGACCCACACCCCACTAAGGCTGTGGTTTGATCTATTTGCTGTAATAATTTTGCCTTTTGGCTTTCCAAAGGTTTTTTTTGTGGGCATGTTTTCAAAATTGTGTGTCTTAATCAAATCTGAACATGTGTTTGTTTGCGAGCCTCTGTGGAGCCATATCTTCTTCTAGTACCTTTTTAAACCTCACATGTTAGACCTACAATTCCTAATGTTAATCTAGTTATTATTTAGATGGAAAGTAAGCATCCTGCTAACCAGAAATGTACGTGGTTTTTTTTTTTTTTTTCATTGCTACCTTTTTGGATTTAGTATTCATTTTGTCTGTTTTGCTTATCCTGCACTTAAAAACTTTAGATGTTGTTTTTCTAAAATGATTGTGCTGGTTCTTACCGGCCTTTTTATTCCTGTTTTATAATGTGAATGTTAACTTCTTCCGGACCGCCCTCCACAGATATACTGCGGCAGGCAGCCCCTCCTGCGCGAACCAACGTAACCCTATGTCAGTTGCGCACCTGCAGTGTGGGGACTCCGAAGCACAGGGCCGGTGTCTCTGGCTGCCGCCGGGTACCCGCGTTCGCTCCCTGCTGAGAAAGGATGGTCCGCTGACAGCTGACCGTTCTTCTTTCTGGAATGATCACAGAGCGCCTGTGATCCTTCTATATAGGATCACAGGTCTCTGTGATCATTTCAAAAGCCCCCCCGCACAGATAGAAACACTCCCCTAGGCTTATATGTAACCCCCTTGATCACCCACTGTGTTAACCCCTTCCCTGCTAGTGTCATTATTACAGTAACAGTGCATATCTTTAGCAATGATTACTGTAGTAATGTCACTTGTCCCCCCAAAAGTGTCAATGTCAGTTAGGGGTCCGATCTGTCCGCCACAAAGTCGCAGTCCCGCTAAAAATCACAGATCGCCACCATTACTAGTAAAAAAAAAAAAACAATAAAAATGACATAAATCTTTCCTGTAGTTAGTAGACGTGATAACTTTTGCGCAAACCAATCAAAATATGCTTATTGCAATTTTTTTACCAAAAATATGTAGCAGAAAACAAATTGGCCTAAAATGTTAAAATTTGATTTTTACATTTTTTTTTTTTTTGAGAATGTTATATAGCAGAATGTGAAAAATATAGTTTTTTTTTTTTTTTCAGAACTGTCGCTCTTTTTCTGTTTATAGAGCAAAAAATAAAAATCGCAGAGATAATCAAGTACCACCAAAAGAAAGCACATCAATTTTATTTAGGTACAGCATTGAACGATCGAGCAATTGTCCATTAAAGTAACGCAGTGCCGAATTGCAAAAAATGGCCTGGTCATTAAGGGGGGAAATCTTCTGGTCCAGAAGTGGGTACAGTGTCAGTGGTAGCCTACGCCAAGGGGTTAAGGATGTTTAAATTTACATAGTTACATAGTAGGTGAGGTTGAATAAAGACAATTGTCCATCCAGTTAAACCTGTGTAGGTGTGTGTGGCTGTAATCATCTCACATAGCCCTTAATGTCCTGATCCTTGAGATGTACATCTTAGAGTCTTTTGAAAGCCACCATACTACCCGCAGAAACCACCTCCACAATCTGGTAGCCCTAACAGTAAAGAACCCCCCCCCCCCCCACGTTGCCTGAGGTTAAAGCGATTCTCCTCTAATCGCATTGTATGCCCTCTTGTCCTCATGCAATCCCTTCGACTGAACAGCTTTTTTTCTAAGCTGAGATCCCCGTTGAGATATTTATAAATTGCTATCATGTCCCCCCTCAGACGTCTCTTCTCCAGGGAGAATAAATCGAGGGATTGCAGACGCTCTTCATAGTTAAGGTCCTCCAATCCCCTAATCAGTTTAGTTGCCCTTCTCTGGACTCTCTCCAGCTCCAACACATCCCTCCTGAGGACTGGCGACCAGAACTGGACGGAATACTCCAGATGCGGTCGGACCAGAGTTTTATAAAGTGGAAGGATTATAGTCTTATCTCTGGAATACATCCCTTTCTTTATGCATGCTAATATTCTGCTGGCTTTGGCAGCTGCCGCTTGACATTGCATGCTGTTGCCTAATCTATCATCAACAAAGACTCCCAGATCTTTCTCCATTTTTTATTCCCCCAAGGGTTCCCCTCCTAACGTGTATTGTGTTTTTATGTTTTTAGTCCCCAAGTGCAAAACCTTACACTTCTCCACGTTAAACCTCATTTGCCATGTCATTGCCCACTCCGTTATTTTGTCCAGGTCATTCTGTAGGATATCTGCTTCATGCTGTGCAGTTATTGCCCTGCCCAATTTTGTGTCATCTGCAAAAACTGATATTGAACTACTGATCCCGACCTCAATGTTGTTTATGAATAAATTGAACAAGGTTGGTCCCAGGACAGAGCCCTGGGGGACCACGCTTACTACCTCAGACCTCTGAGTATGCGCTGTTTATTACCACCCTTTGGACACACCCTTTTAGCCAGTTCCGTATCCAAGAGCAAACCATGCTGTCGATACCTGCAAATTGATGTGTAAAAAATGCAGAGAAGAAAACGGGGCTTTCCTGGTGCTTGACTATCCCACTCAGTGCAACACTATTGGCAAGAGAATTTAAAACATTATTTTATTCAAATCAAAAATATATATATATTTTTTTAATTTAATCCAACACATGATTGATTCATATGTCATTATAAAACAGTATAATGCAATAAATAGAAATACAAACCCGATTCCAAAAAAGTTGAGACACTGTACAAATTGTGAGTAAAAAAGGAATGGACTAATTTACAAATCTCATAAACGTATTTTATCTATATTATATTGTGAATAAAATATATCAAATGTTGAAAGTGAGACATTTTTAAATGTCATGCCAAATATTGGCTCATTTTGGATTTCATGAGAGCTACATATTCCAAAAAAGTTGGGACAGGTAGCAATAAGAGGCCGGAAAAGTTAAATGTACATATAAGGAACAGCTGGAGGACCAATTTACAACTTATTAGGTCAATTGGCAACATGATTGGGTATAAAAAGAGCCTCTCAGAGTGGCAGCATCTCTCAGAAGTCAAGATGGGCAGAGGATATCCAATTCCCCAAATGCTGCAGCTAAAAATAGTATCTTCACTGCATAATATCATCCAAAGATTCAGAGAATCTGGAACAATCTCTGTGCATAAGGGTCAAGGCCGGAAAACCATATTGGATGCCCGTGATCTTCGGGCCCTTAGACGGCACTGCATCACATACAGGAATGCTACTGTAATGGAAATCACAACATGGGTTCAGGAATACTTCCAGAAAACAGAAAACATTGTCGGTGAACAATGTGGAAAAGTGCAAAACTGTTCTGTGGTCAGACAAATCAAAATTTGAAAATCTTTTTGGAAAACTGGGACGCCATGTCATCCGGACTAAAGAGGACAAGGACAACCCAAGTTGTTATCAGCGCTCAGTTCAGAAGCCTGCATCTCTGATGGTATGGGGTTGCATGAGTGCGTGTGGCATGGGCAGCTTATACATCTGGGAAGGCACCATCAATGCTGAAAGGTATGTCCAAGTTCTAGTACAACATATGCTCCCATCCAGACGTTGTCTCTTTCAGGGACCTTGCATTTTCCAACATGACAATGCCAGACCACATACTGCATCGATTACAACATCATGGCTGTGTAGAAGAAGGATCCGGGTACTGAAATGGCCAGCCTGTAGTCCAGATCTTTCACCCATAGAAAACATTTGACTCATCATAAAGAGGAATATGTGACAAAGAAGACCTAAGACAGTTGAGCAACTAGAAGCCTGTATTAGACAAGAATGGGACAACATTCCTATTCCTAAACTTGAGCAACTTGTCTCCTCAGTCCCCAGACATTTGCAGACTGTTATAAAAAGAAGAGGGGATGCCACACAGTGGTAAACATGGCCTTGTCCCAAGTTTTTCGAGATGTGTTGATGACATGAAATTTAAAATCAATTTATTTTTTCCTTAAAATGATACATTTACTCAGTTTAAACATTTGATATGTCATCTATGTTGTATACTGAATTAAATATTGAAATTTGAAACTTCCACATCATTGCATTCTGTTTTTATTCAAAATTTGTACAGTGTCTCAACTTTTTTGGAATCGGGTTTGTAGTAAAACGACCCTTTCTTCAAACCCAGGCTTGGCCTCTCACAGAGACACACTGAATGCCCATGTACTTGTCAGAGGGCAAGGCTGTTTTGACGTGTTTTGCTTCTATAGCTTCCTCAGGGGTATTGGGTGAAGAGGGTTCACAATGTCAGATTACTACAAAAAAGGAATAATAATAAATATATCCCATGATACCACCAGCTGCACATATAAGGTATCCAAAGACCTACCTCAAATCCCATTCAGGACAGATTCCACATAAATTGTCCTGAACGGGATTCAAGGTAGGTCTTTGGATATGATGATGCATATTTAGAAACCTCCACCTTCTCTATTGGGTTGGACTTCTGAATGCAGGGGGACCGCTCTTTCCCTTTTTTCTCTATGATGCAGGAGACTTTGCCCCATTTTCATATATGATTGAGAATCACAGATGTTTTGGCTATCAACAATCCGGACTCAGACAAACACATACCACCCTCTTTATTCACAATCATATGTAAGTAATATTTTAGGATGTAAGAATTTATGATAAATAGGAAATTTAATGAAGAATTTTGGATGAAAATGAAATATGATATGAATATGTTCTATGGATATATCTATTATCATATCTATTATCATTATTCTTCATTTTTTGTAGTAATCTGACTTTGTGAACCCTCTTCACTCAATACCCCTGAGGAAGCTATAGAAGTGAAACACGTTGGGGCAGCCTTGCCCTCTGACAAGTACATGGGCATACTGGCATTCAGTGTGTCTCTGTGAGAGGTCAAGCCTGGGTTTTGAAGAAAGGGTCATTTTACTATTTCTATTTATTGCATTGTACTGTTGTATAATGGCATATGAATCAATCATGTGTTGGATTGAATTAAAAAAAATATATATATTTTTGATTTGAATAAAATAATGTTTTAAATTCTCTTGTCAATATGTTTTACTCAGTGGGGTAGTCTAGCACCGGGAAAGCCCTGTTTTCTTCTCTGCATTTTTACACATATCTTTATTGGGGTGCTGGTGCGTGACACGATTGGTTAAGGACAATATTTTTAATTTTCGATGTTTAAAGTGAAACAACCAAAGCAAATATTTCAATTAAACATAGTGCTTGGGTGTTCGCTGTAGTCTGCTTGTAAAGTGGTGCATCGGTACTGTATCTAGACCTTGCGTCCTCCCAAATCACATATGGAAAGATTTAGCACATTTTTAAGGGGGGCTCTTTTGTGCCAATGGAAACCTAAAAACACATCCTGCATTTCTCAAACCACCCCCCCCCCAATGAATACACCATGCAAAAAGGTATCATAAATACACGTCATGGGGGCCCCCACCAAATCCATACCAGACCTGCCATCACTACCCCAAAGCACCTTGTCCCCATGTTTATGGGGACATGGGTCTCTTCCACAGAAGCCAGGCCAGTGGTTATGGCAGCTCTGTGGCCAGGAGGCTTATCAATGTCTGGATGCCTCCTTTAACAAGTGTGCCCCCAGATCCGAGCCCCTCCCTCCCGTGATTGAGTATGGGCTGCGTTGTGCACCAAATAATTGCACCACAAAACTAAGGTAATTACACAATCAGTCCTTTTTTTAGTTACAATAGGAAACATCACTTTCCCCCATGGAATTCCATTGTCAATTAGGGACAAAACAAATTGACAATGTCCCCCCTTTTGTGTCGCAGGTGCTATTCATTCTGCTTCAGCAGTAGTTTTTTTTGTGGCACAGCAGCACTACTTGTATTTAGGGCAAGATTGCTGTCCTCCCTTTTGTGTCGCAGGTGCTATTCCTTCTGCGTCAGCAGCAGGGTTTTTTTTTGCGGCGCAGTAGCACTAATTGTATTTAGGGCATAATTTCTGTCCCCCCTTTTGTGTCGCAGGTGCTATTCCTTCTGCAACAGAAGTAGTTTTTTTTGTGTCGCAGCAGCAATAATTGTATTTAGGGCATAATTGCTGTCCCCCCCTTTTGTGTCACAGGTGCTATTCCTTCTGCGTCAGCAGTAGGTTTTTTGTGGTGCAGCAGGACTGTTTGTATTCAGGGCAAAATTGCTGTCCTCCCTTTTGTGTCGCAGGTGTTATTCCTTCTGCGTCAGCAGTGTTTTTTTGTGGTGCAGCAGCGCGAATTGTATTTAGGGCACAATTGCTGTCCCCCCTTTTGTGTCGCAGGTGCTATTCCTTCTGTGTCAGCAGTAGGTTTTTTTGTGGCGCAGCAGTACTACTTGTATAAAGGGCTGACATTCAACGGGAATTAAACCTGCCCACCAACCGCCTCATTTGTGACATGCCCACCAGGTGGGCAGCAGAGGGCCATCAATGAGTACCTGTGTGAGTATGGCACAAGGACATGCTCAGAGGAGCTTGGCTTCTTTTTATAATGCCAGTGGCTGCTGATAAAGGATGCATGCACTGTCCTTTCACCATTTGAGGAGGCCACAAGGATGGTTAGTAGGGATAATCGAACTTTTGAAAAGTTCGGTTCGACCAGAACATCCGAACTTCCCGAAAGTTCAGCCCGGATTTCAGAACCCCATTGAAATCAATGGGACCCGAACTTCGGTAATCAAAAAACACCATTTTTAAGCCCTAAAACCCAATAAATGCCCCTAAAAAGTCCCTAGGGTTCTGGGTCATGCCCCATTAACTATTAATCCCACAAAAAAAGTTCTTAAAAATTGTCATTTTTGATAAAAAAGCCAATTATTGAAAAAAAAAAAAAGAGAGAGATTTTTTGATTTTGGATTTGGTATCTGGGGGGTCTAAAAAGTGTACATGTGAAGTTTCAGCTCTGTAGCATGTCCAGAACCATGAAAAAAAAAAGATAATTTTTCAGTAGAACAGGGATGTGGGACCCTCCTTTTACACCTATATGATCTTTTTTTTTCTGGTTCTGGACATGCTACAGAGCTGAAACTTCACAGGTACACCTTTTAGACCCCCCAGACACAAAATCACACACAAAGTTCTTAAAAATTGTCATTTTTGATAAAAAAGACCATTATTGAAAAATTTAAAAAAAAAAGAGAGATTTTTTGATTTTTACTTTGGATTTCGTATCTGGGGGGTCTAAAAAGTGTACATGTGAAGTTTCAGCTCTGTAGCATGTGCAGAACCAGAAAACAAAAAGATAGTTTGTATTAGAACACTTTCAGTGCTTTTTTTGACGCTAGCGTTTTTTTGGCATTTTTTGGGGTTCTTTTGAGGCAGACAAAACATCTGAACTTGTGTATAGTGGTATATATACACACATAAGTATATGTATATAGACACCTAACCATATATAGGTGTGATAGTAGCAGAAATATATTACTGTAAATGATTTCATTAGCGCAAGCATATATTTCTGCTACTATCACACCTATATATGTCTAGGTGTGTATATAAATATATGGATGTGTGTATATACACCACTATACACAAGTTCACATGTTTTGCCTGCCTCCAAAACCCCCCAAAAAATGCCAGCAAAAACACACCTGGGCATTTTTTTTTGACGCTAGCGTTTTTTTGGCATTTTTTTGGGTTCTTTTGAGGCAGGCAAAACATCTGAACTTGTGTATAGTGGTATATATACACACATAATTATATGTATATAGACACCTAGCCATATATAGGTGTGATAGTAGCAGAAATATATTACTGTAAATGATTTCATTAGCGCAAGCATATATTTCTGCTACTATCACACCTATATATGTCTAGGGGTATATATACAGACATATATGTGTATATATACCCCCCTATACACATGTTCAGATGTCATGTCTGACATCAAACATGTCCTCAAAAAAGCACTGGCAATGGCAACCACTGCAGCATGAAAAATGCTTGCTGGTGAGAAGCCATATTCCTGTCCCGAAGCAACTCTAAATGATCATTTCTCTATAGCGGTCACCCTGCTATGGAAGGGTTTTGTCACCCTTCCATAGCAGTCACTGTCAGTTAACCCTACACTACACTACGGTCCCCTTACACTTAACACTTTCCCTACAAAAACTAAATTTTTGAAGCTAACTTAAGTGTAAAGGAGCACTCTAACTACACTAGATATCCCTTTCCTCACACTAATAAATGCTAAATGACACTTTTAAAGTAAAATTAACAGAACTGCTTCCACTCTCTTCCATGTCCAGTATGACAATGCTAGGAATATGGCGGGGGCGTTCTTATATACTGGGGGGCGTATTCACTAATGATTGGTCTAGGGACCCCCTAGTCACTCCAATCACATTCCTAGCATTCTCCTGCCCCCTCAATTGGCTTTTGCTAATGGTTCTGGTCCAATCACGGGCTTTTAAAGCCCATTTCCTGAAGCATTGCATTTTGGTCGGTTCTGGTTGCCGAATTCCCGAACTTTTTGGGCAAAAAGTTCTAAATTCGGCCGAACCTCGAACACCCAATGTTCGGGCCGAACCGATGGTGGACCCGAACCGTTCGATCATCCCTAATGGTGAGCCGCGATAATGCGTGAATCAGTGACACTGTTCCTCTAGCCTTCCTGCTGGAGCACACGCTTTGTGGAATCATAGACAGGGCATTTGAGACAGAACAGCGGGAGGAGGAGGGGGATCTCCTTTCTTCACAAGGCCCCCATTATGCAGATAACATTCCTGCAAGGCCACAAAGCACACAGGAGGAAGAGGGGGAGGATTGTGGCAGCATGGATGTAGAGGATAATATACAGCAATCTTGCAGTCCCGGAGTTGTACGTGGCTGAGGAGAGGTTGCTCCTGACAATGTCATCCTTAGTGACCCAGAGGACTCAGAATTTCATGTTTCCTCAAACTTACGCTGCATGGGCTCCCTGATGCTGAAAAATCTACAAAAGGACCCAAGGATTCGTGGTATCAAGGAGAGGAATCATTACTGGATGGCAACCCTTCTTGATCCACATTACAAGAGTAAAGTTGCAGAACTCATCCTGCCTTCACAGAGGGAGCAGAGACTGAAACATCTTAAGGACGCCTTGAAGAAAAATTTGTGTAACACCTTTCAAGGCACTGGGAGGTTACCATTTTCTGGACAACGTGTTTCTAAAGGCTTCGTTCAGTCAAAGAAGGAGCGGTGGAAAAGGCGGCTGGCTGACCGATGCCTTTAAACCATTCTTTAGTCCTCAGCGCCCAGAGCTGTGAGGTTTAAGCAACTATCAGCAGCATCTGCAGCATATGGTGCAGGATTATCTAGGAGTAGGAGCAGACTTGGAGACCTTTCCAGCTGAGCATCCACTGGGTTACTGGGTCTTGAAGATGGAACACTGGCCAGAACTTGCTTAGTATGCAATCAAGCTACTGGCTTGTCCTGCTTCCAGTGTGCTTTTCGAATGGACATTCAGTGCTGCTAGATGTTTTGTGACAGATAAAAGAATGCGTCTGCTCACAGACTCCATTGACCGGCTGACATTTATAAAAAATGAATCAGCCCTGCATCAACAGCAGCTATCAAGCCCCTAATGCTGATGTAACTGATTGAATTAGCTAGGGATCTGAGATCCCTTTAAGATTGCCTATGCTGCCTATCCTGTTCCTGAACCTTGATTATGCTAGCTTCCAACAATGTTTTTGGTTTATGGCACCATAAACACCTAAGGCTCAATTTTTCTGCACCTGTATCACAGGTGCATGTAATTTCAATGTTTGTTTCTAAATTTTTAACAGCAGGGCCCGTTCCTTTGCCCAGCAAGAGTAACTGTGAGGGGTTAGTGTTCAGGCACCACCAGTACCCAAGGCCCAACTTTTTTCCCCCTTTATGTAATTTCAATGTTTGTTTCTCATTTTTAGCAGCAGGGCCCATTCCTGTGCCCATCAAGAGTAACTGTGAGGGGTTACAGTGTTCAGGCACCACCAACACCCAAGGCCCAATTTTTCTGCACCTGTATGACGAGTACATGTAATTTCAATGTTTGTTTCTTATTTTTAACAGCAGGGCCCGTTCCTGCACCCAGCAAGAGCAACTGTGAGGGGTTACAGTGTTCAGGCACCACTAGGGATGGGTGAACGGTTTGGGCCGAGCATACGTTTGGCCTAAACATCGCCCATTCAGGTACTCGCCTAACACTTGACCTTTCTCGGCACTTAGCGGGATGTGCGCCCGCCTACCACACAGTCAATAGGTTGTTAAGGCTTCCCTGCTGAGAGCTGAATTTAAAAAAATAATTGTAAAAATAAAATATATATAGGTTTTTTGTTTTAAATTTTGACATTGGGTTCCCCTTAAAATCAATACCAGACCCGAAGGGCCTGGTATGGACTGGGGGGGAACCTAAGCCATTTTTTTACATTTTTTTATCTGTATTGCCAGGAGCTGACAATACATTACAGCCGCAAGCAAGTTTAAATGACATGTTTTCCTTTAGAAATGTCAGTATTGCTTCAATGGGCTACATACATTGTACAGATGCGCCACTTTACAGGCACATTAAGAGGACCCTCAGGCACGATCTATAAAGGAATTTTTCATTTTTATTTTTTCACTTTAAGCATTATTAAAATCACTGCTCCTTTAAAAACCATTGTTTTAAAAACATCTTTTTGCATTGATGCATGTCCCCCAGGGCTGTAACTGGGTCCCTATACATGTTTTATGGCAAGAATTTGCTTATAAAATCTTTAAAATTAGGATTTTTGATTTTTCATGTTAGTGTCCCATAGACTTTAATAGGGTTGCAATGTTCGCTAAAACTTTTCCCCTGTTCGAGATGTTCTGGTGCGAACCGGACCAGGGGGTGTTCGGCCCATCACTAGTGTTCACAGCCTTTTGAACTCCTTTAGAATTTGTCAGTAAATGAAGTCCTCTTTGTCTTCTTGTTCTAGACACAGCTGATGGCCACCAAGCAGTAGTCTGCTTGGTGAAGAAGTGGAGGAGGAGGACTGCCATTTTAAAGTTTGTGGGCCAGGGAGTGAGCCATTGCAGCACCTTGAAGAAGTTGATGGTAAGCAGAAGCATGGGAATTTTGTACTCGCTAAATTTTGGGGGTAATGTGGAGCCAAAATAATGTTTTTTTTTTTTTTTAATTTGGCTCATTTTGTTCCAAACACTTCTGTCTGAACAGTTTGAGAGCAACATCTCAAGTCAACTACTCTTGAGGGTGGGCAACTGATATTATTTCCCCTTAGAATAAATTGGGATTGCTCTTCAAATGAGGATGATTGTAACAGAAATGTTTTAAACTACCCTGAATGGGCTACATTTCTGACAACTGTGTTTGACAGTGATCTGGGTTTGGCTACACCTAATCGCATTGGTAAAAAGTGGTGTGATTTGGCTAGGTAGTATTTGATAGCTGGGTGCACAACACAGCTCACTGGGAAACAAAGAAAAACTGTTCTGAATAACCTGCTTTCAGAACAGCTTTGTGGAGCTTGGACTAATGTGACTGGATTGTGAACACATGATCTTCAGGCTGCTTCAAGTGACCTGAAAGTGTGAGCCACTAGCTACTTTAGTGGATGTACAGTGACCTCCTGGTTCAAAACATGCACAATGAATCTCATTGATGTCATTGTTCCTGTATGTACTGCCTGCCCCAAGTAAATGTCCAATGGACATTTCCTAATGTGTTACTAGCTTTGGAACCGGAATTGTTGGGGCATATTATATTGCTGCCATGTGGATAAGTAGCTGGATGTTTGTGTCCTAAAATTATTTGTAATTTGTGCTGTTCTTTTCTGTAGATCTGAGTGAAGAGGATGAGGAGCAGCAGGAGGCCACTTCCCCTCGGGCCCTCTGTAAGTACTTTGACTGTGAATGTCTGTGTTCTGTGTCCTTGTTCAAACTGGGAGGACTGCAATTTTTTGGTGTTTTCTTATATTTTGTTGTTTATGTATCATCAGCCATGGTGGACAGGAGGGAGGAAGAGGCAGCAGGCCAGTCCTTCCCAGGGGACACCCCTCTGCCTGGAGACCACTGTAAGTACCCTCAATGGGTTTGCATACTTTATGTGTCCCTTTTCCAAATTGCTGGAATGAAATGTTTTTTTTTTCTGTGAGTTTTGTAGTATCAGACAATTTTTTCCCCCGAGCACATGTGCTCCTGGCTTTTATACCACACCCCACAATGCACCGAGACAACCAGTCTGTGCCATTCACTGGGGCTGTATCAAAGCCTGTGTACCCATTGGCCAGGTTTCCTCCACTGTCCAATGTGCCTCCCCATCGGACCAGTGGGGACACTCCCCAAGACCAGATGAATCACACACTGAGCACATTGAGCAGACTGAACTCACAGATCCTGCTCCCTGTTAAGCAGAAAGCAATATAGAATTTACCTGCTGCTCCTCAGAGCCAAGACTATACTCATTCTCTAACACCTACCTAGGAGGGTGCTACATCACCATATAATGATAAATGTACTGTATTTGCTGCAGAGTCCCAGGTGCCTCCTAGAGCAAATGCTGCAGAGCACCTATGACGAAAGCACAATAGATTGGGACAGTTGGGCAAAACAATTGATAGGCATGTTAGGCAAGGCTATATTATACAACAAGGGTGTGGACACAAAAACTGCTATGCCAGACAGGGGGATCGCAGGGCAGCTGGTGTTTGAGGCCCTGTTGGTGCCTGTGAAGGCTGGTCCCCTCCAGTCAGAAGGACCGGATAAAGGCGCATGCGTGACAGATGTGTTGTCCACAGCCCAACAGTTGAATGTCGAGTGTCAAGGTGACAATTTCATATTTATGTGGAGTGCATTGAAATGACAAGTATGCTAGTGGAACTGCTTGAACTGGGGAAAGCACATTCCTTGTATACTTGGGTGCCTCAATTCCAGTCAGATATGTTGGTATTGCGGAATACCAATGAGTGGAGCCACGTAGTACAAGCTGTGCTGGGTAACATTAATCACCAGTGGAACAAGTTGGTACTGTGCTTTTTAATAGTGTGACACGTAATCTCAAGGTTCCCTGTGAGGGTGCTTCCAGTTAATGTTTGGTATGGAAGGCACTCTGGAGAGCTAATTGAGATAACGGAGGTCTCCCCACCTGATGCTGTGACAGAGAACACTTCTGCTAGTGTGGTCTGAGGTGCTGCTGAGCAGGGATTAGTAAATGGCATGGATACTGCATCACCCGCTAGACCTCATAAGAAGCAAGGGCCGGATATGGATGCGGCAGAAGCTGAAATTTTGTCTGTCATCTGCAAAGAGGTACAAATTGAGGTACCTGGAGATGCTCTAAAATACAATACTGATGGTATCAGAAATTGAGACTTTGGAAAGTGTGATCAATTAATGATTGGTGCTGGTGACTATGATGTTGAAATGTGGAATATAGAATTAACTTATGGTGTTTTACCAAGTTTATTAGGGAAAGACAGGTTAAAAATGTCAGAGGTACCTTCTCATAACAGTCGAATAGAAAGCATTTCTGCTGCTGCAGTCTGGGGTTGTCCTGGTCAGCTTTCGGTATCCGTGAAGGGCTCGTGTATAGTACCACTGGACAAACCTCTTGGAATAGAAGGACTGAGCGTGGACCAGCGAACAGCAGAAATCCTGTCTATAGTTCAGATAGAATTGGATAAAAGAAGGCTGAGGATACAGAACTGTAGAACCACATTAAGATTCAAGCTAGGGCTTGCATGGAAACACACCCGAAAAAAAGATTGGGCCTATGCAGCTTATCGCTGGTGCAGAGATGCCCCAATCAAAAATTTGGGCTGGTGTCTTCTGCCCCCTACTGGGTCAAAACAAGGGGGGGATATGTGATGAGAATCTATCACTGTGAAAATGGTAATTTAAAGGCACACAGAATGTGCACATTGGCTCCATGCAGAACTACAGAGCGTAGATGTACAGTGGAGAAAACTGCTTTTGCAGCTTTCTCAAGGTTTTGATATACATGGATGGGGCTCTGTAGTTTGGAGATTCCATAGTGTCTTAGGTGGGAGGGAATCTCCAACCCTGTGTCCATGTTTGGTGAATGACCAGCAGGATGTGTACTCAAGTGCACACAGCCATTATAATGGAGGTATATGAATACCTCAGGGCCCCCAGTTGGAGATGGCTCCACTCAAGAGAGACAGGAGGTCTCTAGGAGTCAGAGGCTTCAGGTGGCAGCCAGAGCACGACTGTGTCTGCAAGAGACCAGTGACGGCCTGAGGACTAAGGCCAGAGCGAAGCTGTTGGCTTCAGAGAATTCATGGTCTGGAGACTAGCATAAAGAACAGAGGTACTGCAACTGAAAAGCTAAATGTGAGAGCTTAAGAGCCAGGTGGGCTACCATTTTCTGTTTGTCATATATTGACTGAAAAAGAACCCCTGCGTAGGAAACTTATGCTATGGAATTTTTGTTTTGCTTTTCAATAACAATGGGCTGCCATGTCCCAAAACCAAAGTGCTCACTGACGTGAATGCCTTTAAAAATGCATTTGCCACTGAGCTAATGGTCCCCCATATTACACCATGTTAACCTCATCTTGTCCTGGTGTTTAAACCATTAAACATGGGGGTGGCTTGGCTTCAACATTGTGTGTCTTCTTAAATGCTTAACCCCTGGAATCAAAAACATTTGAGTTACATTTTTTTATAAAAGGTTCATGGCAGGAGGAGGGGGAGTCTATGCAGAGACCATCCTCTCCTGCCACCCAGACACATGGCCAAGTTGGTGAAGGTAAGTAAACTGTGTTTTTACTCTAATGTGCAATATTTGTTAGTGTAGAAAGTAAATGTGTGTGGGGCAGAGCAACAACACACCTCAGCTTATTAGGAGCTCGGCCTCCTCCCTTCCAACACACCTGATTAATCAAACTATTAGGTCAATAGGAAACTCAGACCCTGTGTGGATTGAATTGAACACCATTCCCAACATAGATATATCCATGGAGATTGAACGTAAAAATGTCAACATGTTGGCCATGAATTCACCTTACATGTGCCCTAAACATTTTTTGGGAATAAGCATTTAAATCTGACTAGACCAGCAATCTATCATGTTTGAGCAAGAATGTATGTAAAACAGGGCAAATATGCTACAGTGCCTAGTTTTTGATGTAGTGGTTTTGTGATTTCTTTGTTTATGCATTTTGCCTCCATGTAATTATCTTGTCTCTTTTTCTCCCCAGTGCTGATGGATCCATCGTTTGGAGACATGCGAGAGCTGCTGCGGTGGGCCGTCCACCGCATCCAAGTTTTGTAGCAGCAAATGGGGGTTGGTCCTGCTGCTGACCAACCCTTGCTCTTTGCGTTTTTTTATGAGATGATTTTATCCCTTTATTTATGCTTTATCGTTTTGTAAAATAAAGGTTTATTTTTTTAACATATTCAAATTTCTGTCTGTCTGTCATATTCAAACTTCAAAGTCTGTCATATATATAATAGAGATATAACTGGTACAATAATGATAAACATTTAATATTAGTGATTGGCTTGATGTTCGAGTTGAATGTAAGTTCGACTCGAACATCAGCTGTTCATGTGTTCGCTAAACACACAAACAAATGGGGCGCTGGGTGGGAAGCTCACTCGCTGATGAGCGCCCCATAATGCACTGCGCTTTTGCAGTGCATTGATTGCTGATGACTGGCCAAAGCATGCACCTGACCTGCATGCTTTGGCCAACTACAGATAAAAGTCCTGGCAGAGCCATGATTGGCCAAAGGCAGGGTGCCTTTAGCCAATCATGGCTCAGGGGCTAAGCCCACGCCCCACACTGTATAAGGCTGCCACTTATAGGGCAGGAGTGTATAGTATGTGACAATAGAGATGAAGCAGGTAGTTAGCGGATAGTGTGTTTTGTTATTTTAGTGCAGTGTACAGGCACAGTGGACTTTTAAAATGTATGGATATGTTGTAGTCCTGTGTCCCCTCTCGGTGCTCCCCAAGTTTGATGTCCCTGTCACTTATAGTTCGGGAGCAGTGCCATGCCATGCTGACCAGTATTTCCCATAGACGCCAATGTTATTGTTAATCTGGAATCTCTCTTTAACAGGGGGGGCCCCTAGATCCCGCCGCCCCTCCATGTTAATGGGTATTGGGTACATCGTACCCATACCCATTCACCAAAAAAGTATACAAAAAAATCACACACAAAAGACAGTTTTTGACAAGTCCTTTATTCAAAGACAATAAATAAATAAATATTTCCATCGTCAATCACGATGCCTGCTGCACCCGAAAAATCAAAAAAAATTGAAAGACTCTTCTGCGGCTTACCCGCCGAACTCAACAGCTCTTTTATAGGCAGGGGGTGGGGTCACCAGGTTATGTCCCCCGGGGGCACCGCCCCTTCTGACGTCATGTGACGCAATCAGAAATTCCTTAACTGGGAAGTTCCTTCATAGGGTATATGAAGGCTGTCCTCTATATATCCCAATGTAGAATCTACTTGCCCTAAATATCATGTCTCGGAGAGCACTTTCATACACATGGTATTGTCTTGTCCCACCTAAAGGCTTTCTGGGAAGAAGTGGCAGGTAAGAGTTTGGGATTTATTGTAGGCTCTCAAAACAGCAAGTAATGGATCCGTACAAGAGAATTATGTGTCTTGATATGTACCACTGTCTGCACTTAAAGAGGAAGTAAACCTTCCTCTGACACTTGTACCCAGTGGCGTCACTAGGGTTGGTGTCACCTGGTGCGGTAAAACATGGTGTCACCCCCCCCCCCCCTATATTCGGGCCGGGCAGCAGCTCAGCGTTGGGAGTTTTTTGTAGCAGGTTGCGACGGTCATTAAGGCCTAGAGGATAGCAGGTTAGGCACTTCCTAATGGCTCAGTTCCTAGGAGCAGTAACGGATAATGGCTGACAGGCCATCCTGCCAGACCCAGCAAAAATGCAGCAGTGATCCCTCTGGTTATACGTTCGCTCCCTCTGGGTTGACCAGGCTGACTTTGGTCAGTAATGTAGCCCGTCTGTACCCTGGCAATGACAAAGTCTTTCTCTCTCTGGTGGTGCTGGGCAGTGTGGCTCTTTCTGAGTTCCCCCAGCACAGTCCTTTCTTTATGGTGTAGCACTCCCTCCCTCAGCTTTTTCCCAGGTTCCCAGTCCTCAATCTCTCCCCGTAGCAGAGTGCATGCTGGGGGCTATGGTCTGCTCCCTGTGGACTACAAATGGGGCCGCCAATCTTCCGGGACTACATGTCCCATGATGCCCCCCTAGTCTCTTCTGATTGGCCCTGAGCGGTGGCCAATGGGAAGGGAAAAAGACTGGGCAGTAAGCTAGGCGGCAATCAGATGAGAGCCGCTCTCTCTTCTCCTGCACTGCTGACAGGAGAAAAGAGGGGGGGGAAGTGGGGAAGATAAACTGACAGCCCGCAGCTCGCTACCTGTTTTCTGGTGGACTGAGCGAGGAAAAGAGCCTGTTGTCACTGCTTAATCATACCTCCCTACTTTGAAATTCAGAATGAGGGACACTGGAGGAGTGAAAAGTTCTGCGGCATGCTAGGTCGCTGTAAATTGTGGGAGGAGCTAAAGGGATATGTTTAAACAAAACCCAGGCTTCCTTGTACCTATAAAATATGCTTTGATTGTTTTGTCTGAGCCTACCTAAAGAATAAATTCAATAAAATAGTCAGCGACTGCATAGCAACCAGCAACTGTTGAGACAATGAAGACTTTGGTGAGAAGTATATAATGTACAGTATTGTGTATATAGTGCGGGAGTGTGTAAAGCAGAGCACAGGGGTTGGGGAGTGCTGCAGCCAGTGACGGGTTTAGGATACAAAGCACAGGCTGCAGGGGTCCAGGGTGTGTAATGCAATGGGTTCAAGATTTAGATGAATGTAATGCACAGAAGGCTGTAGCCAGTGCCAGGTTTAGGAGTACATGATACACACAGAGAGCATTGTCCAGGAGTACATAATGCACAGAACGCAGGGCTCAGGAGTGTGTAATGTATAAAAAAAAAATAATCAGGAGTACAAAACAAAGAGTGCAGGAGACAGGGGTGTGTAACTCAGTGTAGGGGTAAGGAAAGGGCAAAATTCCTCCCACATACAAGAGATGGTCAGAGACTGTGGAAATAATACAGGAGGTGGTCAGAGACTACAGACATGATACAAGAGATGGTCAGAGACTACAGACATGATACAAGATATGGTCAGAGACTGCAGACATGATACAAGATATGGTCAGAGACTGCAGACATGATACAAGAGACTGCGGACATGATACAAGAGACTGTCAATGACTGTGGACATTATACAAGAGACTGTCAATGACCGTGGACATGATACAAGAGACTGTCAATGACCGTGGACATGATACAAGAGACTGTCTGAGACTGTGGACATGATACAAGAGACTGTCTGACACTGTGGACATGATACAAGAGACTGTCTGAGACTGTGGACATGATACAGGAGATGGTCAGAGACTGAAGACATTATACAAGAGATGGTCAGACACTGCAGACATAGTACAGGAGATGTCAGACACTGCAGACATAGTACAGGAGATGGTCAGACACTGCAGACATAGTACAGGAGATGGTCAGACACTGCAGACATAGTACAGGAGATGGTCATAGAATGTGGAAATAATACAGGAGATGATCAGAGACTGCAGACATAGTACAGGGGTTGTCGGAAGACTGCGGACATAGTACAGGGGTTGTTGGAAGACTGCGGACATAGTACAGGGGTTGTTGGAAGACTGCGGACATAGTACAGGGGTTGTTGGAAGACTGCGGACATAGTACAGGGGTTGTCGGAAGACTGCGGACATAGTACAGGGGTTGTCAGAAGACTGCGGACATAGTACAGGGGTTGAAAAAAGTCTGGTGCGCTAAATTGTTACCATCATGAACAAGTGTTATGTGATACCAAAACTTGACCTTATTAAACAATTGTGATGATTACAAAAAATTAAATACAGAGTGAATAAATATTCCTTGAAAGAATATTACTTAAAACAAAATTATGCAATTGTCACACACAATAAAAAAGTCCAAATGTGAAAAATGATGACAATCGTGATACAAATGGGATGTGAAGGTTTCCCACCACCTCACAGATTTGCTTCTTACCAGAATTGGGTTGGTAAAGGGCAGATAGCAGAAAAATCGGTCCAAATGCAAGGGGTGGGAATGCCACTTACCTCTCTGCACATGGACAGGATTAAGATATGACGGTCAACTTCCAACTACCTACACTTCTCATTGTCTCCTATGTATCAGATCTCCGTCTACCGCAGGTAATTCAAATACCGACTTCCCCACCAGGCGAAGTGGCTCCTCCCACTGATCCTACATCAAGAAGTAAAAGGACCTCGGATTGAGCTATATGCCAGGAGCGCCAGGAGTCCCTCTTTACATATGACCTCCAGAGAGTCTGCATAATAACCAATAGCCTGAAATAATTGGGATCTGGTAAGCAGCCCTTTTATATATAGGTGTGGGTCTCAGCACAGCACTCCCTCTTGGTTTCATCACAGAGGTTCCCCTTTGAACCGATTTTTCTGCTATCTGCCCTTTACCAACCCAATTCTGGTAAGAAGCAAATCTGTGAGGTGGTGGGAAACCTTCACTTTGTATCACAATTGTCGTCACTTCTGAATACCAGTTCACCACTATTTCACCTCCCAACATTCAGCACCTGTGGATTTTAATTGGACTTTATTTTGGGATTTATTGCACTTTTCACATTTGGACTTATTATTGTGTGTGACAATTGCATAATTTTGTTTTATCCTTGGTTCACACTTATGCGATGCGGGAAGGCTGTGAATTCGCAGCCTGTTCCCGCATCACAAACGCACCCTTGGCAGTTCACACTGCCATATGCGATACGCTGGGGGTGTCAATGTAATCTTAATGACACCTCCAGTTTGATCGCATATCGCAGTGCGATCTTACAGTTTGCACAGGATCGGATCGCACAAGTGTGAACCGCTGTGCGATCCGATCCTGATGCGGCTCAAAAAAAGGGTCCTGTGCGATTTTACTGCGGGTGCAGTGCGAATTTAGCCATACAAAGTGTATGGCTGAATTCGCACCGCACAGCCGATTGCATATAATGAAGGAGCAGTGCACTCCGATATTACATGCGAGCGCCGCACTTGCACAAATGTGAACCGGCTGTTAAGTAATATTCTTTCAAGGAATATTTATTCACTCTGTATTTTATTTTTTGTAATCATCACAATTGTTTAATAAGGTCCAGTTTTGGTATCACATAACACTTGTTCATGATGGTAACCATTTAGTGCACCAGACTTTTTTCATCACTATTTATTCCTATTGGATCTTTGGTTGCAGCTCACATACATTTATCAGTGCACTTTTCCACATACATTATAGTACAGGGGATAATGGAGACTGGGAGCATGCTTCTGTAGTTTACAAGAGACTGGACACATAGTACATGGTATATTACAGCAGCACTCTCCTAAAACATAAAATACTGTTGAAGTTCAATTTTGTTGAAGTTAAAAAGAACATGAACAATCCTTCCAGTTATAATGTGCCAGCAGTGCAAGGGTTACCTGCAATTTACCTTGTCCTACTAACGCTTCTTCTTCTATCCTGACAGAGAATGCCATAATCAGCAGCGTGGTGTGCCTCCTCCCCCTCCTCCTCTGTGTACACAGGAAGTAAACATCACAGCTTAAGGAGGAGGGGCGGCTTTAGTTCAGTGTACTCCGTACATACACTACAGTGAGAAGTGTAGACTGGAGGCAGCTGGGGAGACATCCCGGGCTGGTGTCACCCCTCTGGCGGGTGTCACCCGGTGCGGACCGCCCCCCCGCACCCCCCATAGTGACGCTACTGCTTGTACCTATAGGTAAGCCTATGATAAGGCTTACCTATAGGTAGTGTAAATATCTCCTAAACATGTACCGTTTAGGAGATATTTACCTTACATGCAGCCAGTGACGTCACTAGCGCATGCGCTCTGAAGGAACGGCCGCTGGTGCCGTTTCTTCAGAGACCCGTGACTGTCGGCTCCCGCGCGCGTGCGCGGGAGTGACATCACCGCGGCTCCGGCCAATAAGATGGCCGGATGCCGAGATCCCGGAAGACGGGCGACTGGACATGTCGCCCGTCATAGAGGTGAGCGGACGGCACGGCGGGGGCTCGTTCTAAGGGAAGTATTTCATAATGAGCTCGTATGCGATGCATACTAGCTCATTATGTCTTTCTCTTTCAGCTTGTAAAAAAAAAATTAACGGAGTTTACAACCTCTTTAATATGACTTGGTACCTTAGGATTTCACCTCTGTAACCTCCCTTATGTGTCAGTAAAAAATGTTTACATTATTTTATTTTCTGTTTGTTTTGCTTCATACTGTAATGTGGTTTTTGGAAAACACAATACAGTAAACCCTACTGTTAAAAAAAGAAATTAAAAATAAGCATGACATCGCTGAAAGCTGAAAATTGGCCTGGGCAGGAAGGGGTATTGAAGTGGTTTAAATAAAAGCATGACAAAACGTATCTTTATTTGGTAAACCACTAGCATCATCAATCCACCATGTAATGGAGATGAACAAAAGAAGGCATGTTTGAAGACCAGCCTGTGTGACAACCATGTCCTTCTCCACAGATGGAATGGCAAAATGGGTGTAGCTACGAAGGAACAGGAAGGGTGTTATTTGCAGGATTACCAGGTTAAAATACAGTGAAAAAAACATGAAAAAAAAGAAAATGAATGCAGACACCTTATTTAAGTAAGATAAGTAAGTAAGAACTGTTAAACTGGAATATTAATGTTTTGGTTTTGGTTTTAGGTTTGCATCTCTTATAGAAAATGTGATCCAACATGGATATACACTGAACAAAATTATAAATGTGCTTTTGTTTTTGCCCCCATTTTTCATGAGCTGAACTCAAAGATCTAAGACTTTTTCTATGTACACAAAAGGCCCTATTCTCTCAAATATTGTTCACAAATCTTTCTAAATCTGTGTTAAGCCCCATACACACACGCAGATCGTCGTCATACAAATGTTCGTCTTTTCTCCCCGGGATGTCGGTGTCTGTTGAAAAGTGCAAAGACAGCACAAGGACAGCACAAGAATTTTGTCCGCAGACTTCAGCTGACTGCAGAAGTGATGTCATGTAATGGTTAACTTTCCCTGTGTTTTTTATTTTCTGAGCATGCCCAGTCTTGCAAATCTGCGGTCTGTCGGCTGATTTCTGTACTGACAGGCGAACAATCGTCCGTTCTGGTGTCTGCAGACAAAAATTTTCATGTTTGCAAGAAAGACTCTTGTCCGCGGATTGTGTGCAGACATCTGTCGGAGGCACCATACTAACACGCATACAATCGGCAGATCTTTCGTCCGCCGACGTTTGTATGACGACGATCTGCGTGTGTGTACGGGGCTTTAGTGAGCACTTCTCCTTTGCCGAGATAATCCATCCACCTCACAGGTGTGGCATATCAAGATGCTGATTAGATAGCATGATTATTGCACAGGTGTGCCTTAGGCTGGGCACAATAAAAGGCCACTCTAAAATGTGCAGTTTTATCACACAGCACAATGCCACAGATGTTGCATGTTTTGAGGAAGCGTGCAACTGGCATGCTGACTGCAGGAATGTCCACCAAAGCTGTTGCCTGTAAATTGAATGTTCATTTCTCTACCATAAGCCGTCTCAGAGAATTTGGCAGTACATCCAACCAGCCTCACAACTGCAGACCACGTGTAACCACACCAGTTTACCACACCTCCACATCCAGCATTTTCACCTCCAAGATTGTCTGAGACCAGCCACCCGGACAGCTGCTACAACAATCGGTTTGCATAACCAAAGAATTTCTGCACAAACTGTCAGAAACCATCTCAGGGAAGCTCATCTGCATGCTCGTCGTCCTCATCGGTGTCTTGACCTTACTGCAGTTCGTCCTCGTAACCGACTTGACGGCTTCTGGCACTTTGGAGAGGTGTTCTCTTCACAGATGAATCCCGGTTTTCTTAGATCTTTGAGTTCAGCTCATGGAAATGGGGGCAAAAACAAGTGTTGCATTTATAATTTTGTTCAGTATATAAAAGGGACTTTTCTTCTGACCAAGGTCAGTAGCTCAGACAAGCAGCTTTTTCAATCGTAAACTACAACCCTCAAGCAGGCCAAATCTGGATATGAAAAAGAAGGATTGAGAATCATAACCCCTAAAGTATTTTACCCCTTTAGCACGCTTGATTTAACCACTTCTAGACAGGGCAGTTAGACCCCCTTCCTGCCCAGGCCAATTTTCACCTTTTAGCGCTATTGCATTTTGAATGACAATTGCGCGGTCATGCAACACTGTACATAAACCAAATTTATGTAATTTCCCCCCCACAAATAGAGCTTTCTTTTGGTGGTAATTGATCACCGCAAGGTTTTTTCTTTTTTGCTAAACAAATAAAAAAGTCTGAAAAGTTTGAAAAAAAAAAAAGTTTTTTTGTTTATGTTATACAATTTTGTAAATAAATAAGTTTTTTTCCTGCACCGATGAGCACTGATGAGACTGCACTGACAGGCACTGATGAGGAGGCACTGATGGGGTGGCACTGAAGGGGTGGCACTCATAGGCGGCACTGATAGGCACTGATATGTGGCACTGATAGGTAGCACAGATATGCAGCATTGGTGGGCACTGATAGGCGGCATTGATGGGCACTGATAGGCGGCACTGATGGGCACTAATGGGCACTGATAGGCGGCACTGGTGGGCAATAATGGGCACTGGTGGGCGGCACTGATAGATGGCAATGATGGGCACTGGTGGGCAACACTGATGAGGAGGGCACTGGCGGGCAGCACTGATGGGGAGGGCACTGGGGGGCTCCCTTAGCCTTGATTGCCATCCCTGGTGGCCATAGTGGGCATCCCTGGGGTCATGGGTGGGCATCCCTGGGGTCATGGGTGGGCATCCCTGGTGGTTCTAGTGGCACCCCCCCCCCCCCCCCGAGGGTCTGCACTGGTAATCAATGATCTGATTACCAGCGCAGACCCCCCCCCCCCGTCAGGAGAGCCGCAGATCGGCGCTCCTAAACTCGTGCCTGTCCGGCACGTACTGAGGAAAGCCGATCAACGGCTCTTCCTGTTTACTATGTGACCAGCCGTGATTGGACAGGGCTGGTCAGATGGTAAAGAGCCTACGTCAGTAGGCTCTTTACCGAGATCGGAGATGCGGGGAGTCAGACTGACACGCCGCATCACCGATCGCCGCTCTGCTCGCCCCCGGGGGGCGCGTAGAGCGCATTATCCTGCCGCCGTCATATGACGTCCGGTCGGGATAATGCAGCCACTTTCCCAATGTCAAACGCCTATAGGGCAGGCGGAAAGTGGATAATATTGGCCCCATAAAAAGTTTACAGTATACTCTTTCTCCCTTCACTCCTCTGCCACTCTGTTCACTGCAAAGAGACCTGTGAAGGTACTGTCTTATTTTGGACATACATAAGACAACAAAAGGTCAATCTCATTCTTAATGACTTCTGGACCTGGGTGGAGATTGTTGGGCAGGTAGTGACAGGATGTCATATCCCAAGCATCTATAATGGTGACCGCCATTCCCTTGAAGATTGCCCTCAATAAAATGTCCAACTGAAGGGATAACCAGTCACTGAGATGTACTGTCTTAGACCCTGTATTGGCAGATTTTATTATTACAGTGGTCTGAGGGCTACGGAAAAGCAGAGATTTAATTGCATGATGAACTCTCTCAAGCCTTTGCAGGTAGACCTTCACAGGGTAAGTAGTGAAATGTGCGAATAAGGTTATCACAATTACAGTCTGAGGCCCTCCACTAATCCTAGCCAGGTCTGCTGCTTCATAATGCAGGTCAGCCACCATGCTCTTCATTGTCCTTAGGGGGAGTCCATGAGCGCGCCATCGTAAGGCCAAACCAGCACTGGGTTCCACCGCCAACAAAGGACCTGATTGGTAAGTTACATGTAGATCAATTCTCTTAAGACCTAAAGAGAAAAGGAAAGAGGTAAAATGCATTTGTTATTGGACACCAGTTCTTAACTTTTTTGCCCTCTTCCAGGGAGAGTAACAAAAAAATCAACTTCAAAATTATTCTGTGGTTTGCCCATGAAAAGCAAAGTGTAAGTTAAAGTAAATGTAAACCTTAAGAGTGAACTTCTCTTATTTTGGTTTGTTAAATATAGAATTGAAAGAGTCTTGATATCTATTCTGTGCAAAAACATACCTCTTGATCTTGCTGGAAATACAGCTCTGTCCAGGGCTCTCTGCAGTTATCTAATGCATGGTGAACAGCCCTACGCAGTTCACTTCTGTGCACTACAGAACACCTCCCCTGTTCTCGTAAGATAAGGAGAGGGAAGGTGATTTCCTGTCCTAGGTTGACAAAATTGCTCCTTCATAGGTACAGAATAGTGAGTGAGTATTGTCACCAGGTGAAAATAGAGTTTTAAGTACATGTAATAGGCCCCCCCCCCCCCCCAGTTGCACATGTTCACCCTGCCATGCCACTCAAAGTAAAGTGTGGCACCCTATTTGTATATACAAAGGGGTTGATTTACTAAAACTGGAGAACGCAAAATCTGATGCATATATGCAAAGAAATCAATCAACTTCCAGGTTTTTTTTTTTTTTTTTAATTGAGCAAGCTGAAGTTAGAAGCTGATTGGCTACCATGCACAGCTGCGCCATTTTGCACTCCAGTTTTAGTAAAACAACCCCAAAGTATTTATAAAGCCTGGTACACACATGCACAGTTTTTATTTTGTTCAACCCAGCAGGCTGAATGTAAAAAACTGAGCAGTTCGCTGTATTAACTGTGCGATTTAGTACAGTGATCTCCCTCGCGGTGCTATTGTGTTCTGACAGTGGCACATTCCCCTGCCAGAACACACAGGTCAGTGCTTGCAGCCATTGGCCAGCCAGTCGTGAGAGCTTTACACATGGCTTGAAAGTTGGCAAGTAACTGCCGAACCTACCGTTTTTGGTAGATTTTTAGCCTGTATGTTGCTAGCTTAACACTAAGTAATGAACCAAGGGGGTAAACATGAGATCCAGGAAATTAGCATTTAGAGTAAATAGATACCCAACATCTCAAGGCTTTAAGTGACTGTAAATTATTATTTTTTAATTTTTTTAATAACAAACATGATATACTTAACTACTCTGTGCAATGGTACAGTGCGACCCAGAGCCTCCTCTTCTTCAGTCCCTCGCCAGCTCCTCCTCCTCAGTCACAGACAGTGCAGCTCGCCCCCCTCCCCTGGCTCACCTATGGCTCACCTATGGCTCCTGCTGCTCTCAGTCTGTGTTTTGAGTGTAGGGAGAGAAGTCAGAGCTGCTGCAGACATGCACAGCGCTGGATCAGGTGAGGTAAGTCTTTTGGAGGGAGGAAGAAGTGAGGGGGTGATAGTGATGGCTAAACATTTTTTACCTGAATGCAGGTAATAGGCTTTAGAACCACCATCAAATTGTGTGCACCAGTCAAATGGTGACTTTGGTACCCCAAATCTTCCATAGGCAACACTTTAGCCCCGATAGGTCACCATTTTAGAGATAATCATAAATAATGGGCCTAGAGTCATTGCTCTATCTTTGTTGTTCATGGTGATATGTAATGTGTTGCACAATCAACATATTTGCACTTATGTTCCCCCCGATGCATGTGTTTTCGTTAATATGTGGGGGAGATCAAATTTTTTGGAAGAGAGGGTTTAAAAGGTCTAAAAATAATAATACTAATAAGACATCAGGGGTTTTCAACACCTAATGTCCCATCTGCCCTCCATTGAAGCAAACTGAGTGCAGATCACGTTCCATTAACCTTTTCCCCAACCACAGTGGCTAGGGAAAGTGAGAGCAGAACCTGGAAGTGACGTAATACAAGTTGTGTTTAGTTTCTTACAGACGTTCCCTGGTCTCCCTCTCCTCTATGTGTCAGCACCCACCATGCCGATACCAGGTCTGCAGATGGGAGCACAGAGCCCAGGCAACAAGACAGGGGTGCATGCAGGGGGAAGGACAAATGTACCAGAGGTGTGTGGAAATGATTGAGTGGCTGTACAGCTGCCTGATCCCTTCATTGTGACAGTTGGCTTTTCAGATTTACACTCAGTAAATTTGCTCTCAGTTTTTAAATCCCCCCCCCCCCCCCCAATTTATGCCATACATCAGTTGCAGCGAAAGAGTTTACTGCAGCCTCATGAAGACTCTGGTCTGTTCTGGAAATGTTGGGAAACCTATTACAAAATTGCAAAGAAAATACACAAATACCATGAAGAAGATAAAACCTTACTTGGGATGAACCTTTCCAGGTACTCGAACCACTGACGCAGTGTGGAGTCTCCAAACATGTGGATGTCTTTCCCTTTAAGGCATGCCAAGGCATCAGCTGGAAGAGGGAAATGTCTTGCTGAGCATGTCAAACTGATCCAGGTGTTCATATAGTAATATCCCGATGGCGTCGGAGATTCCAGGCCAGGCTTACATGGGGGGAGGTTGGATGTGAGGGCTGCAAAATAGTGGGGGAGAAAAAAGACACAATATGGACAAAACTCAAATGAAAGGGTCACTCTAACCCAAATGTCCCATCTTTTAAGTGCTAGTATATTCACTACATTTGATATTTTAGGTGTAATTGTGTTTTTATTTTGTTACAAATATTAAAGTACTACATGAAGAAGCTTTTTTTTTTTTTTTTTTTTTTTTTTTATTTTGTCCGTTCTGTACTAGGAGCTTAGCTACTTTAAAGGGAGATCAACCACCATGAGAGACCTGATGGTGTGGGAATGGGGCATATGCTCTTAGACAGGAAGTCAGGAGAGTTTTTGAGCTACTTTTGACCTACCTTAAGTGTGGTTATGCACCTTTAATAAGTTTGTACTGACACAGGGGCCCAGTGATGGAATAGGGAGGCATGGCTGATGAGTGAAAATATTTACTGAATCTCGGGCTCCATTTAGGAGACTATTTTGTGGATGAAGCCTGCAAACCTACTTCATTCATTAATACATTGTAAGAATATTGTCGCAAAGTGTTTTGTTTATTGCTTATGTGGTGATCATAAAAGTCTTGCCAACAAACCTAGAAATTATTCTATATGGCATGACCATCACATCTATACAAGCTTCCAAAACCATGAGTAATAAGTTGGGTTAAAGCCCATCTTTGTGTCTCCACTTTTTTAAGTAGGCTTTCCATATGATTTTGGAGTGTATCTGTGGAAATTTCTGCCCATTCAATCAAAAGGGTATTTGTGCAGTCAGTTACTGATGTTGGACAAGAAGACTGGGCTCGTTATCGACATTCAAATGCATCCCATGCATCTGTCTCCTCTGCCAGGAGTGTGTGTTGTTACAACCACCAATCACTCTCCCATATATATCCCCCCAATTGCTTGGACTGTCCCACCTGGGCCAGCTGTCCCCCATGCCCTGCCAGATCATCGGGCCAGTAGACACAAGTAGCTAGGCGGGACACTCTATGTGGTCCAATGTCACCTCTGGCATGAACAGGGTTGGAGGTGGGCTGGTCCCTGCTATTGGGGGGGATATATATAGAAGATATATAGATTACCCATGGAGTTTGTGGTTCTTCTCTATCCCATATCTTGTTGGGTTTAATGTTCTACTATCTTGCAGGTAAGGCATGTATGGCTTTCCCCACATTGGCTGGGTCTTAGCTTTAGCCTGGGTCTATTTTTGCACCTCCCCCATGACCTTCCCTTAGCTGTTCTTTGTGTGTCCTCTCTCAGGGGCACTTCTGGGGCGGGATGGTTGGATCCTCTCTAGGGGGGGGTGGGGGAGATTGGTTAGGAATTCCGTGTGGTGGTGCTTTGTTTAGTTTTTTTCCTCTCCCTCTTTCTTCTTTCCACCATCTCTGAAATATGATTTGATGTATTGATTGGAATATAATTGTGAAATTATATTATGGTAACATATGATTTTTTTTCCTATTATGCTTGTAATTGAATTGATACAGCCATATTATCTTTCGATCCTGAAGAAGCACTGTAAGCAAAACGTATTGATCCAGCATGCCTCCTTTATAGTGTCTATATCAGTGATGGTGAACCTTGGCACCCCAGATGTTTTGGAACTACATTCTGCAGTGTAGTTGAGAATCATAGGAAATGTAGTTCCAAAACATCTGGGGTGCCAAGTGTGACAGAACCCACTGTCACTGTGTGTTTTGGAAGGGACTGTACACGTGCCTCCTACCGACAGACTTTGGGCCAGAAGATACTGGAGACCTGGAGACATGCTGGCATTGAGTTAATGTAATGTAATGTAATGCTACAGCCCTTCTCTCCCCCCCCCCCCGCCCCTCTTGTTGCTGTGTCTAATTGTGTTGAGTCATAACACATAGACGATGGTCTGGACTGGAGACATCTCTCCGCAGGGGGTGTGTATTGAGGGACTGCCTGTTTACCATAATCTCATTAGGTTATCTGTAGCCTGTTTCAATGTACAAATGTTCAGTCCCCATTGGTTGTTCCTTGTCCCCTTCCCCCCTTTGGCAAGGCTAAGGGGAGTGTCCCTAGCTGTGTGTAAAACTGTATGTCTTGGAATTTAATAAACAGTTTAAGCTCTGCATGGTTAACCCTCAACACCTGTGTGGATTTTCTCATGATTGAGGGGTTACGGGCTGGGTATGGCTAATCGGCAGGCTGTGGGTGCGTTTGGAGGACAGGAGACACCGGTCTGGCGGATGTGCCCACCGGGGGTATCTAAGATCCATCACACCAAGGTTCGCCATCACTGGTCTATATGTTATAAGTAATTGTGGTTTGAAATATCCAAGCATGTCTCTATTATAACTGTGGATTTGATCAATGTGATATGGCTTAATATGTGATGTAGTGCAGAGATTTAACGATTAGCTTTTCATTTTTGTAATAAAGAGTTTGGATTTTATTTGTGTGGCAGTTTTTGGTTCCTATTGTTGGCACATTTAAAGTCCCACTTTATAATATTCCTCTCCCCTTTGGGGCTGTATAAAGAATATTTTTTTTTTCTTGTGATTCTAACAACAGGAATGGTTCCTCCATAGGTGTGTGTTTCAACTTCATCCACATAATAAAAACAAACAGTAAATAAACATGCTGGTACTTAGCCGGTTCACACTACCACTACCAGAAAGTCGCCCCGTGACTTGAAGAGACTTGTTTAGAGACTTGGAAGAGACTTGTGCACTACTTTGAAGAGACTTAAATGATAGGCGACTTTGTCTGTGGGGAATGCCTGGCTAATCTCTTTCTTCTTCCTGGAAAGTCTGATAACAAGTCGTGTCAATTAAGATAAGGAGGCAACTCCCATTGAAGTATATGGGACAGTCGGATCACAGGTCGCCTCAAAGTAGTACAGGACCCTTTTCTGAAGTCGGAGCAACTTCAGTAGTGCCAATTAAGACGGCACTGATTGATTAACATTGCTTTTGTTATGTCAAGCTACCTGGGGCAACACAAGTTGCCTCACAAGTCACGCTAGTGTGAATGGGCTCTGAGACAATCCTTTATAAAAAAAAAAAAAGTATGACCCACTGATAGAAAAAAAACACCAACACACTCAGTGCCAGCACTCGCTCGCTGAATGATGCCACTGACCAAATACAGATATGACTATATTTGGTCAGTGACACCACGAGGATTCCCAGTGACATAATTGAACAAGTATGGCCATGTCCAAATTTGGCGTCACCTGGGAGCTGTCACTCATAGTCAGCAATTATTGGGATTGGACCTTTTGACAGGTTTTTTTTTCCCTTGGCAGAATGGTGGGCATAATTCATCATGATTCACTTAATGTGAATGACATGAATCCCTGGTTGGAAATCCCTGGCTGACAGCTGAGTAAGCCAGGCAATGATGGAAAAGGGAAAAGTCTCCCTAACAACCAGCCCCAGTGGAAAGTTGCCTCATTTAGCATCAGTAGTAATGGCTATGCTGAATGCATCATTTCCAGCTGGAGCCAGAGGATCGGCTTGACCGAACACCCATTTAGTTCAGCCACCTATCAAACCTCTAAGCAAGCACAATTCAGTCCCAACATCAGTTTGGACCAAACCAGGAGATCATCTGTCAATGGGCTAACCTGAATAGGCATACACCTGGCAGATGTGCCAATCTTTAATATGGCCACACTAATGTGTGCAGGAATAAGCGCAGATGTTTAGCTAAAGATCATGCGCGATGGTGCACATTTGTGCGCACAGAGCTTGCATTAGTTACTGGCCCCCAATGGCCTTTATAAGGACTGCACTCTTGCTTAGAAGTTGCTGGTTTATTGTCGGCTTCCTGTATCCTGTGTGCTTTATACTCTTGGATTACCTGTTACCGACTCAGCTTGTTCCCTGGACCTGTCTATAGCTTCTCTCCTGGCCCTGACCTCAGCTTGCTCTCATGGACTGCTTCTGCTTTCTCCCAGTGTATGACCCTGGTCTGTTCCTGACTTTGATTATCTTCTGTTTCTTACTGATCCTCTGTATATGACCCTGGTACTGGCTCCTGACTATGCATTCTGCTCTAGCCTGCTGCTCAGACATGACCTGCTCATCCAAAGCGTCATCTAGCCTACCGTCATCCTGGTCTGGCTCTGCCTTCGGAGGGAGACCCTTCAACAGAAGCCATCAGGCAGCCATGCAGCTGGCAACCAGTGCTTCATTAGGTGCAGCACCTACTGTCATCACCTTCAGGGGTGTTCTGCACTCAGCTGCAAGGGGAGCCCTCTCATCACTTCGGCCTCTGATCAGGTAAGTGACATTATCCCCTAGTCACAGGTGGGGGTTAGGAGGAGGCAGTGTTACTGAACTATGCAAGAGAAAAATCAGGTCTCCTGCCCTGCAAGGTGGGGCTGTGTTGTGGTACAAAGCTGTGCAAATTGCAGAATTGGATTGACAAAAACTCCTTTGGCAGGTAAAATAGTTACCATATATTTTACTATATACAGTGCCTTGAAAAAGTATTCACACCCCTTAAAGTTTTTCACATTTTGTTATGTTACAGCCAAAAACGTAAATGTATTTTATTTGTATTTTATGTGATAGACCAACATAAAGTGGCACATAATTGTGAAGTTAAAGGAAAATGATAAACTGTAATATTTTGTACAAGTAAATATCTGAAAAGTGTGGCACACATTTGTATTTAGCCCCTTTTACTCTGATACCCCTAACTAAAATCTAGCGGAACCAATTGCCTTCAGAAGTCACCTAATTAGTAAATAGACTCCACCTGTGTGTAATTTATTCTCAGTATGAATAAAGCTGTTCTGTGAAGCCCTGAGTGGTTTGTTAGAGAGCCTTAGTGAACATACAGCATCATGAAGGCCAAGGAACACACCAGAAAGGTCAGGGATAAAGTTGTGGAGAAGTTGTTAGGTTATAAAAAAAATCCCAAGCTTTGAACATCTCACGGAGCACTGTTCAATCCATCACCTAAAAATGGAAAGAGTATGGGACAACTGCAACCCTACCAAGACATGGCCGTCCACCTAAACTGACAGGCCGGGGCAAGGAGAGCATTAACCAGAGAGGCAGCCAAGAGACCCATGGTAACTCTGGAGGAGCTGCAGAGATCCACAGCTCAGGTGGGAAAATCTGTCCACAGGACAACTATTAGTATCACTCCACAAATCCAACCTTTATGGAAAAGTGGCAAGAAGAAAGTAATTGTTGAAAGAAAGTCATAAAAAGTCTCGTTTTCAGTTTGTGAGAAGCCATGTGGGGGACACAGCAAACATGTGGAAGAAGGAGCTCTGGTCAGATGAGACCAAAATTGAACTTTTTGGGCCTAAAAGCAAAACGCTATGTGTGACGGAAAACTAACACCGTATGTCACCCTGAACACACCACCCCCACCGTGAAACACAGTGGTGGCAGCAGCATGTTGTGGGGATACTTTTCTTCAGCAGGAACAGGGAAGCTGGTCAGAGTTAATGGGAAGATGGATGGAGCCAAATACAGGGCAATCTTAGAAGAAAACCTGTTAGAGTTTGCAAAAGACTTGAGACTGGGGCGGAGGTTCACCTTTCAGCAGGATAACGACTCTAAACATACAACCAGAGCTACAATGGAATGATTTAGATCAAAGCATATTCATGTGTTAGAATGGACCAGTCAAAGTCCAGACCTAAATCCAATTGAGAATCTGTGGCAAGATTTGAAAATTGCTGGTCACAAACGCTCTCCATCCAATCTGACCGAGCTTAAGCTATTTTGCAAAGAAGTGGGAAATGGGAAAAATGTAACTCTCTAGATGTACAAAGCTGGTAGAGACATCCCCAAAAAGACTTGCAGCTGTAATTGCAGTGAAAGGTGGTTCTGCAAAGTATTGACTTTGAATACAAATGCACACCACACTTTTCACATATTTATTTGAAAAAAAATTTTGAAAACCATTTATCATTTTCATTCCACTTCACAATTATGTACCACTTTGTGTTGGTCTATCACATAAAATCCCAATAAAATACATTTATATTTTTGGTTGTAAAATTACAAAAGTGGACAATTTCAAGGGGTATTAATACTTTTTCAATGCATTGTATTTTATCTTTGTATGTAGCTGTTTGCCTGGAGTTATTCTTTAAAGCAGAACCCCAGCCAAATATTACAAAATAACAATAAAATCTGATTAAAACATCAAATAACAATAACAGTGTTTTCTATAACATTCATCTTCGATCCACAGATATCCTCCACTGTACTTTTTTCTGCCACTAGATGCCCTTGGTCTTATGGCCAGCATCATTCAACCCAGTTCTTCTGTGCCTAGGTCATCCTGGACCCACCCCCGCCTGTGACTGGACAGTGAAAAGAGAAGCAGCAAAGTGATGGGTTCATCTCTCTTTTACTCTGCTTTCTCCACCTATCAGCATGCTTCATGTCAGCACAGGAACTGATAGGCTTCTTCTGCTGCTTCTCCCTCTCCTACTCCAGCCCTATTGTACAGGGAGTGCAAGAGGCTGACAACAAGTCAGATTCAGGCACAATGCTTGCATTTGAAAAAATACATTTAATAATTTATTAATGAATACCAAGCAACATTAATCCATGTCATTTATATCTGCCTGGAGTTCAGCTTTAAAACTTTATGGAAAGATCACAACCTTGTTTGACTTGCCTGTTCTGGGAAGGCCCTACAATATGTTGCATGCCTTCTAAGACTGGGGTCCTACAATCGGATAACTGCATGCAGAACTTCTGAGGAACTACAGACAAAACAACAGCAATCTGAAATATTGTTCTAGCATTTAGTTACTTAAAATTCCCTAAAAATCTTACCCAGTGAATTGTTATTTGACTTCACCTTGATTGTAGGAACTGACCCTTTGATTGCCTGGTATGTAACAGAGCTGAAAAAGAACATCATTCAGTTAAAGAGTTTTAATTTTACCAATAGCAAAACTACACCTATTATGTCGCTTTTCCACTGCATGGAACCGAACAGTTCGGCTCGCTTTTGTGCTTTTCCACTGCTGGTACCGCATGGTATGGTGTAGGAACGGTTCGGTACGGTACGGCCGCACTTTTCCACTGCATGGAACCGAATGGTACGGCTCTCAAAAACAGTACCACCTCGATTGTGGTTCCAAGAGGTACCATACCCGGTACCATATCCCACAATCCTTTGCATGCAGTCACTACTAGCCACTGATTGGTCAGAGAATCCCACCCACCCCGTTGTTATCCAACCCACTTAACTTTTGTACTACTTTAGTGGAAAAGCAAACCATACCGTACCGCACCGAACCATTCCAACACCGTACCATGCGGTACCAGCAGTGGAAAAGAAAACCGGGCCAAGCAGGGCCGAGTAGAGCCGAGCCGGTACTTGCAGTGGAAAAGTGCCATTAGTAGTGTGAGCAGATGTCCTCGGTTTCCAAACACAGTCCGCAGATCGAGTGTGTTGTCACCTGTACAGCATCCCCAGAACCATCCTGGCTATAAGAATTGGCATCCCTGCTTTATGAGGGGGCATTATATTTCATCTCCATCCACTCACAACTCTGCCTGAGTTCCAACCAACAGCACAACACAGACCTTCAGTGTTGATTGGCGGCATTGGCTCCCTGTTTCTGTTGTTGTAATTGGCCATATGAAGAGAAAGGGAGGGGACACCACACTGATGAAGGCAACAGCCAATGCAATCTATTTGGTCTACTGACATCATATAAATCATGAAGTTTTAACCCTCCCCAACCCCCCCCCCCCCATGCTTTTGTGTACTTGGATGGACTGGAATCGGGTATATCCTGACCTACCAAGATGCTATACGGTTCTGGATGTTCACAATACAAAGACTCAAACTTGTGGGTTTTTTTTCTATAAGAATTATTTCTAAGTCCATATGGTATTATTAATACAATTTTTAATTCACACTGTGCCTTAAACATCAGTTTTTCTCATTGGCTGAAGCAGGCAGATGACATCATGCTCTCCACCTCAGCCAATCTCAGGAAGCTTTGTATTCATCCAGAAAATGCAAATACACAATGTAGCTAAGGCTACATACAGTTGATACAGCGCTGACAGTCAATGCATGTGTTAGTAAAGGAAGTTTGTTTGGATTATTTTGGCCCACAAGAGCTATTTAAAGTTAATTCAAACCTGAATTTAGGCTTTATGTTTTTATTGGTTTAAAAGGAGAGAAGGTTTTCACCCTATAATAACCTTATACTTCATCAAAAAACAATATTGTATAACTGATTGGAAGATACCCTATCTATATAAAGAAATCCTCAGTTTTAAATATCTCATGAAGGACAATGTCTGAATAAATGTACCAGGTATACCTGTCTCTCCACAATAGATGATTTAATGGGGAGAGTATCTTGCATAAGATTAGTTCATATGTGTTGCCCGTTCAAAAAAGCACCTTGTTTATAAACTTCAACAGCCCAAGATTACGTTTACACAGAATGGAATGGTTCATTGCAGATCCCTTGTTCGAATTTTAGGTTGAATATATTTGTATTTACGTATTTTCAAGTTTTGAAAAATCACAGCATAAAGGGGTACTTAACATAGAAAGGGGGAAGAGGAAAAAAGAGGTAAAAAGTAATCAAAGGAACACAGAATGGCAGCTCACCCAGAGACCCGGACGCACAAAAGGAGAAACAGATCCCAGATATTTTCAGGACACACCAGAAGGAGACCACAACTTCACTACAAGCATCAGGTAACAAAATTACTGCCCCCACCTGCATGCTGAGCCAAACTGACTCTCCCCATTCTTCATCCACTGTCACCCATCCATCCGCTGCCATCCATCCACTGTCACCCATCCATCCACTGCCATCCATCCATCCTCTGTCACCCATCCATCTGCTGCCATCCATCCATCCACTGTCACCCATCCATCCGCTGCCATCCATCCACCCATTTCCACCCATCCATCCGCTGCCATCCATCCACCCACTGCCACCAACACAACCAGGGCACTTTGTTTGGATGACCTGAGAGCACTTGCGGATGACATCAAATCCTCCTTTAATACTGCCATAGCGGATCTCCGTAGAGACATGCAGAACATTACCAATAGATTGGATGAGGTGGAGGACCTTACTGACCGTCATGAATCTGAAATAGATGACGCACAAAAAGCCCTTACCTCCCACTCAGTCCAGCTAAGAGAAATGAATAGACACTTAGAAGACCTGGAAAACAGGGGCAGGAGGCATAACATTAGAATAAGGGGCCTCCCCGAATCCATCAAAACCCCCAATCTCACAAGGTCAGTCCTATTCATCTTTAATGATCTGCTGGAAAGACCACATGATTCAGAAATTGAAATGGAAAGACTATACAGGGCCCTTAGACCCAGAGGCAGAGAAGGAGACCCACCTAGAGACATAATAGGATGTGTGTTGAATTTTCAATTAAAACAAAGCCAGGCTTCGAGGTAGGATCACCTTTCAGGGAGCTGAAATTAAATTATTCCAAGATCTGTCGCAGATCACTCTGCAAAAAAGAAAATCCCTGCGCCCCCTCCTTGATATTCTGAGAGACAGGGACATACCCTATAAATGGAAGTTCCCCTTTTGCCTATCAGCAGGTGCCAGGGGGCGCACAGCACAGTTACGCTACCCTGAGGATATCCCAGCATTTTGTGATGCTCTACACATCCCTCTTGTTCCTATTCCGGATTGGAACTTCCCTTCTCCCCAGCAGAGGCCTTGTCGCGAAGAAGCCATGGATATTCCCCTTCAGGATTCTCCTAGATCCTCCAGACGCAGAAGAAACTCGCCTCATAGATCGCCCCCCATAGCTAACCGCAGATCTCCTGGGAGAAGCAGCGTTCCTCCATCACCAGCACAGACTCAGAGCAGAATAACTTCCTTAGTTAAATACCTCTCTCAGACCTGATTTTATTGAACTTTGACAGAGCAGGTGTCTGTTGACAACTCTAGTCACTCCTTAACTCCACCACTCCTATAACGTCTCATCTAGAAAAGCTTAATACAAATCTCTGTTAACCACCCCACAAGTTATACGTTCTAATGATTGGTTTATACCCACAGTACTAATTAGTATGCCTACCAGAAGTATCACCCAATGCCTTCTGATAACACTGTTTAATTCCCAGCTCCTGCTGAGAAAAAAAATTACAAGCTGATCTATCCGACATATTCAGGTTACTGAGACTCAAACAGACACCTTGCTCATTATTGCGAGTTAATTTTCTTGAGAATAACCTTTACCTAGACAATGTCATTTCTGTATCATCCATGTTCTTTCTAATTGTGGTATATATTGCTGGTATAGTAATGTTTTCTAGGAACAATACTGGAATTTATCCACTAGATGGCGGTGTCGAATCACGAATTGCCAACTCTCATACGTCCCTGATTGTTACACACTGTCCTGATTAGTCTGCCTGAAGGTATTTCTCTACAATACTACTCATACACACCTGTTCTGCAGGCTGGGATTCTTACACTGCGGCTATGGAGAACAGGTACTGACAGATCCTTTGTTATTATTCTTCCAGTTTGCATTTAAGGTTATGTTCTCCCTAATCCTACTCCTCTATACCTACATTCACAAGTACACATCCACAAGTTTTCATATTATAGTATTGTACTGCTCTTACACAATTCATTCTGTGATCCTTTGATCTCGGTCCACTTATCCCCATGATACCTCAAACATAGTGATTTATCCAACCCTGGAAGTCAGGTTGCATAATGTTTTTCGCTACAATCACGGGAGTTGCAGGGCCAATCCTGTTTAATTTATTCATAAATGATCTAGAGGAGGGGATATCTAGTACAATCTCAGTATTTGCAGATGATACTAAATTAGGCATGCCAATATCTTCTATGCAGGATGTGGAAATCTTGCAAGCAGACCTGAACAAAATAACGGGGTGGGCAACTACATGGCAGATGAGATTTAATGTAGAAAAATGTAAAGTAATGCACTTGGGGGCCAGAAACCAGAAAGCAAGCTACTCACTAGGGGGGGAACCTCTGGGTGAGTCTAGGATGGAAAGGGACCTGGGGGTACTGGTAGACAACAGGCTTGGAAGTGGCATGCAATGCCAAGCCGCTGCAAGCAAAGCCAACAGAATACTGGGTTGTATAAAAAAGGGGATTCACTCCAGAAATAAAGAGATTATTCTTCCACTCTACAAAACTCTGGTCCGGCCACATCTGGAGTATGCTGTCCAGTTCTGGGCACCGGTCCTCAGGAAGGATGTGCTGGAACTGGAGAAAGTCCAGAGAAGGGCAACAAAAATAATTAGGGGAATGGAGGACATCAGCTATGAGGAAAGACTACAAGCACTGAACTTATTCTCTCTGGAGAAGAGACGATTGAGGGGGGATATGATATCAATGTACAAATACTGTACTGGCGACCCTAGCATAAGGAACAAACTATTCAGAGTAAGGGAATACAATAAGACACGTGGCCACTCACTAAAACTTGAGGAAAGGCGGTTTAACCTTAAAGTGCGTAAGGGGTTCTTCACTGTAAGAGCGGTAAGGATGTGGAATTCTCTTCCGCAAGCAGTCGTATCAGCGGGGAGCCTTGATAGTTTCAAAAAACTATTGGATGGACACCTTAAAGACCACAACATACAGGGGTATACAATGTACGGTTAAAAGCAAACACACACACACATCATAGGTTGAACTGGATGGACTTGTGTCTTTTTTCAGCCTCACTAACTATGCACTGACTGCCTTGATCTCTTTTAGACTATATTGTTATCAAATTTCCAGTGTCACCCTCAAAATCCTTCCACGCACCTACCTAGTTCAAGCCATTCTACTCGCACTGTCAGATCACTTCTCCTACTCCCTTTACTTCCTACCTTCCTCCCCCCTCTCCGATCCTTCTTTCCCTCTCCTGAGGTCTAAGTTTCGCACTCATTATATAATTCAAAAGTAGTGACTCATAAATTTTCCAATAAACAGAAGTAAAATAACCTAAACAAATGGCTTCTTCACACAAAACCAAATCACAAACCAGCTTAGGTGGAGACACAATTTCCCGACCCGCCACCCTGAAATGTGTTTCACTTAATGCCAAGGGTCTCAACATTCCTGAGAAGAGATCCCAACTCTTACTATCCATGAAAAAACTTCAAGCAGACGTGGTCCTACTACAGGAAACCCATTTCCGGTCAGACAAGATCCCCAAATTTCACTCCGATTTTCCATCCATGATGCACACAACGAATCCCTTCGCTAAAACCAAGGGGGTATCTATCTTTGTGTCTAAATCTTTACCCCTAAAAATCTCCGACACTCTAATTGATCCAGAGGGTAGATACCTTTTTTTTAAAGGACTTGTCTGGCAAACTCCCATAACAATCACCATTTACAGCCCAAATAAAGCTCAGGTTTCCTTCTTTAAGGACACGTCTGCATCACTTGCAGCCTTCTAAGAGGGGGTGGTGGTCTTGGGGGGTGACTTCAATGTGGCCTTTAACCCGCTTGAGGACACCTCCATGGGAACAGCTTCCTTGCCATTCGCGGCTTTACGTAGAATCAAGCTACAATTGCAAGAACTCACCTTACATGACACATCGCGAATCACACACCCCAACACCAAGATTATACCTTATTTTCAGCCCCTCACAATAGATATTCCAGAATAGATTATTTCTTCATTTCCCAAAAAGATATCCCCTATATCAACAGTAGTGTTGAGCGAACACGGACTGTATTATTCGTGTTCGTACCGAATAATTGGATTTTTTGTACCCGAACACGGACACGGACACTTTACTGTATGTTCGGGTAAAAATCCGTGTTCGGTCGTTTTATTTCCGGGTTTTGCATGCTTTGGCGCTCTTTTCATGGCGGGCTTTCAACAGCCAATCAACAATCGTTTAACTGGTGTGCCTTAAGCCATCCCAGCCATGCCTGCAAATGTCTCAGTAGCTGTGATTGGCCGTCTGAAGCATGTGACCAAGTCTTTATAAGTTCGAGGCAGCCGCAGCGGCGTCATTATGCTGCTTAGATTCAGGGACAGAGCACACATCAACGTGCTGGCTGCTGATTAGGGAAAGATAGGCAGGAAAAAACCATTTGTGTCCGGATAGAATTGAGGGACAGGTCGGAGTGTTTAGGCAGGGCGAGTTGTAGGCATTTTAGGGATAGAGTCTGCTGAATTATATAGGGTCAGTGTCTTCTACAAACTACAATCGATATTGCTGTGTGGGGGGTGGGGTCTGCACTCAATCCTGATCTACGATCTCTTCTCAATCCTGTTAGGGACAGAGTCTGCTGAATTTTAGGGAAACTGTGTTCTACAAACTACAATCGATATTGCTGTGTGGTGTGGGATTGGAGATAGGCAGGTGTCAGTGATCCACATCCATTTTTCTGTGTGTGAGCTGCAGTGAACACAATCTTTTTGGGCTGCAGTGAACACAATCTTTTTGGGCTGCAGTGAACACAATCTTTTTGGGCTGCAGTGAACACAATCTTTTTGGGCTGCAGTGAACACAATCTTTTTGGGCTGCAGTGAACACAATCTTTTTGGGCTGCAGTGAACACAATCTTTTTGGGGTGCAGTGAACAAAATCTTTTTGGGGTGCAGTGAACACAATCCTTTTTGGTGTGCAGTGAACACAATCTTTGTGGGGTGCAGTGAACAAAATCCTTTGTGGGGTGCAGTGAACACAATCTTTTTGGGGTGCAGTGAACAAAATCCTTTTTGGGGTGCAGTGAACAACATCCTTTTTGGGGTGCAGTGAACACAATCTTTTTGGGGTGCAGTGAACAAAATCCTTTGTGGGGTGCAGTGAACACAATCTTTTTGGGGTGCAGTGAACACAATCTTTTTGGGGTGGAGTGAACAACATCCTTTTTGGGGTGCAGTGAACAAAATCCTTTTTGGGGTGCAGTGAACAAAATCATTTTTGGGGTGCAGTGAACACAATCTTTTTGGGGTGCAGTGAACACAATCTTTGTGGGGTGCAGTGAACACAATCTTTTTGGGGTGGAGTGAACAACATCCTTTTTGGGGTGCAGTGAACAACATCCTTTTTGGGGTGCAGTGAACACAATCTTTTTGGGGTGCAGTGAACACAATCTTTGTGGGGTACAGTGAACAGAATCTTTGTGGGGTGCAGTGAACACAATCTTTGGGGGGTACAGTGAACACAATCTTTGTGAGGTGCAGTGAACACAATCTTTGTGGGGTGCAGTGAACACAATCATTGTGGGGTGCAGTGAACACAATCTTTGTGGGGTACAGTGAACAGAATCTTTGTGGGGTGCAGTGAACACAATCTTTGGGGGGTACAGTGAACACAATCTTTGTGAGGTGCAGTGAACACAATCTTTGTGGGGTGCAGTGAACTCAATCTTTGTGGGGTACAGTGAACACAATCTCATACTGAAGGTTTGAGGGTGCTGCCTGTTCCATACTCCCCCTACTCCTCATCTAGCCTTTTAGGGGTACAAACAATAGTAATTGGGGCCTAGTGTGGTTGTGTACGTGTGATATACATACACTTTTTTGGGATCATATTTTCTATTCCGCTATTTAATCAAAAACCTTTGGGGATCAGTTAAATTGGGGGATAGTCTGTGTTGGTACGTGTGAGAGAGATCCACCTTTCCAAGTTGTTGGGGTTCATCTCATACTTCTGAAGGTTTGAGGGTGCTGCCTGTTCCATACTCCCCCTACTCCTAGCCTTTTAGGGGTACAAACAATAGTAATTGGGGCCTAGTGTGGTTGTGTACGTGTGATATACATACACTTTTTTGGGATCATATTTTCTATTCCGCTATTTAATCAAAAACCTTTGGGGATCAGTTAAATTGGGGGATAGTCTGTGTTGGTACGTGTGAGAGAGATCCACCTTTCCAAGTTGTTGGGGTTCATCTCATACTTCTGAAGGTTTGAGGGTGCTGCCTGTTCCATACTCCCCCTACTCCTAGCCTTTTAGGGGTACAAACAATAGTAATTGGGGCCTAGTGTGGTTGTGTACGTGTGATATACATACACTTTTTTGGGATCATATTTTCTATTCCGCTATTTAATCAAAAACCTTTGGGGATCAGTTAAATTGGGGGATAGTCTGTGTTGGTACGTGTGAGAGAGATCCACCTTTCCAAGTTGTTGGGGTTCATCTCATACTTCTGAAGGTTTGAGGGTGCTGCCTGTTCCATACTCCCCCTACTCCTAGCCTTTTAGGGGTACAAACAATAGTAATTGGGGCCTAGTGTGGTTGTGTACGTGTGATATACATACACTTTTTTGGGATCATATTTTCTATTCCGCTATTTAATCAAAAACCTTTGGGGATCAGTTAAATTGGGGGATAGTCTGTGTTGGTACGTGTGAGAGAGATCCACCTTTCCAAGTTGTTGGGGTTCATCTCATACTTCTGAAGGTTTGAGGGTGCTGCCTGTTCCATACTCCCCCTACTCCTAGCCTTTTAGGGGTACAAACAATAGTAATTGGGGCCTAGTGTGGTTGTGTACGTGTGATATACATACACTTTTTTGGGATCATATTTTCTATTCCGCTATTTAATCAAAAACCTTTGGGGATCAGTTAAATTGGGGGATAGTCTGTGTTGGTACGTGTGAGAGAGATCCACCTTTCCAAGTTGTTGAGGTTCATCTCATACTTCTGAAGGTTTGAGGGTGCTGCCTGTTCCATACTCCCCCTACTCCTAGCCTTTTAGGGGTACAAACAATAGTAATTGGGGCCTAGTGTGGTTGTGTACGTGTGATATACATACACTTTTTTGGGATCATATTTTCTATTCCGCTATTTAATCAAAAACCTTTGGGGATCAGTTAAATTGGGGGATAGTCTGTGTTGGTACGTGTGAGAGAGATACACCTTTCCAAGTTGTTGGGGTTCATCTCATACTTCTGAAGGTTTGAGGGTGCTGCCTGTTCCATACTCCCCCTACTCCTAGCCTTTTAGGGGTACAAACAATAGTAATTGGGGCCTAGTGTGGTTGTGTACGTGTGATATACATACACTTTTTTGGGATCATATTTTCTATTCCGCTATTTAATCAAAAACCTTTGGGGATCAGTTAAATTGGGGGATAGTCTGTGTTGGTACGTGTGAGAGAGATCCACCTTTCCAAGTTGTTGAGGTTCATCTCATACTTCTGAAGGTTTGAGGGTGCTGCCTGTTCCATACTCCCCCTACTCCTAGCCTTTTAGGGGTACAAACAATAGTAATTGGGGCCTAGTGTGGTTGTGTACGTGTGATATACATACACTTTTTTGGGATCATATTTTCTATTCCGCTATTTAATCAAAAACCTTTGGGGATCAGTTAAATTGGGGGATAGTCTGTGTTGGTACGTGTGAGAGAGATCCACCTTTCCAAGTTGTTGGGGTTCATCTCATACTTCTGAAGGTTTGAGGGTGCTGCCTGTTCCATACTCCCCCTACTCCTAGCCTTTTAGGGGTACAAACAATAGTAATTGGGGCCTAGTGTGGTTGTGTACGTGTGATATACATACACTTTTTTGGGATCATATTTTCTATTCCGCTATTTAATCAAAAACCTTTGGGGATCAGTTAAATTGGGGGATAGTCTGTGTTGGTACGTGTGAGAGAGATCCACCTTTCCAAGTTGTTGAGGTTCATCTCATACTTCTGAAGGTTTGAGGGTGCTGCCTGTTCCATACTCCCCCTACTCCTAGCCTTTTAGGGGTACAAACAATAGTAATTGGGGCCTAGTGTGGTTGTGTACGTGTGATATACATACACTTTTTTGGGATCATATTTTCTATTCCGCTATTTAATCAAAAACCTTTGGGGATCAGTTAAATTGGGGGATAGTCTGTGTTGGTACGTGTGAGAGAGATCCACCTTTCCAAGTTGTTGGGGTTCATCTCATACTTCTGAAGGTTTGAGGGTGCTGCCTGTTCCATACTCCCCCTACTCCTAGCCTTTTAGGGGTACAAACAATAGTAATTGGGGCCTAGTGTGGTTGTGTACGTGTGATATACATACACTTTTTTGGGATCATATTTTCTATTCCGCTATTTAATCAAAAACCTTTGGGGATCAGTTAAATTGGGGGATAGTCTGTGTTGGTACGTGTGAGAGAGATCCACCTTTCCAAGTTGTTGAGGTTCATCTCATACTTCTGAAGGTTTGAGGGTGCTGCCTGTTCCATACTCCCCCTACTCCTAGCCTTTTAGGGGTACAAACAATAGTAATTGGGGCCTAGTGTGGTTGTGTACGTGTGATATACATACACTTTTTTGGGATCATATTTTCTATTCCGCTATTTAATCAAAAACCTTTGGGGATCAGTTAAATTGGGGGATAGTCTGTGTTGGTACGTGTGAGAGAGATCCACCTTTCCAAGTTGTTGGGGTTCATCTCATACTTCTGAAGGTTTGAGGGTGCTGCCTGTTCCATACTCCCCCTACTCCTAGCCTTTTAGGGGTACAAACAATAGTAATTGGGGCCTAGTGTGGTTGTGTACGTGTGATATACATACACTTTTTTGGGATCATATTTTCTATTCCGCTATTTAATCAAAAACCTTTGGGGATCAGTTAAATTGGGGGATAGTCTGTGTTGGTACGTGTGAGAGAGATCCACCTTTCCAAGTTGTTGGGGTTCATCTCATACTTCTGAAGGTTTGAGGGTGCTGCCTGTTCCATACTCCCCCTACTCCTAGCCTTTTAGGGGTACAAACAATAGTAATTGGGGCCTAGTGTGGTTGTGTACGTGTGATATACATACACTTTTTTGGGATCATATTTTCTATTCCGCTATTTAATCAAAAACCTTTGGGGATCAGTTAAATTGGGGGATAGTCTGTGTTGGTACGTGTGAGAGAGATCCACCTTTCCAAGTTGTTGGGGTTCATCTCATACTTCTGAAGGTTTGAGGGTGCTGCCTGTTCCATACTCCCCCTACTCCTAGCCTTTTAGGGGTACAAACAATAGTAATTGGGGCCTAGTGTGGTTGTGTACGTGTGATATACATACACTTTTTTGGGATCATATTTTCTATTCCGCTATTTAATCAAAAACCTTTGGGGATCAGTTAAATTGGGGGATAGTCTGTGTTGGTACGTGTGAGAGAGATCCACCTTTCCAAGTTGTTGGGGTTCATCTCATACTTCTGAAGGTTTGAGGGTGCTGCCTGTTCCATACTCCCCCTACTCCTAGCCTTTTAGGGGTACAAACAATAGTAATTGGGGCCTAGTGTGGTTGTGTACGTGTGATATACATACACTTTTTTGGGATCATATTTTCTATTCCGCTATTTAATCAAAAACCTTTGGGGATCAGTTAAATTGGGGGATAGTCTGTGTTGGTACGTGTGAGAGAGATCCACCTTTCCAAGTTGTTGGGGTTCATCTCATACTTCTGAAGGTTTGAGGGTGCTGCCTGTTCCATACCCCCCCTACTCCTAGCCTTTTAGGGGTACAAACAATAGTAATTGGGGCCTAGTGTGGTTGTGTACGTGTGATATACATACACTTTTTTGGGATCATATTTTCTATTCCGCTATTTAATCAAAAACCTTTGGGGATCAGTTAAATTGGGGGATAGTCTGTGTTGGTACGTGTGAGAGAGATCCACCTTTCCAAGTTGTTGGGGTTCATCTCATACTTCTGAAGGTTTGAGGGTGCTGCCTGTTCCATACTCCCCCTACTCCTAGCCTTTTAGGGGTACAAACAATAGTAATTGGGGCCTAGTGTGGTTGTGTACGTTTGATATACATACACTTTTTTGGGATCATATTTTCTATTCCGCTATTTAATCAAAAACCTTTGGGGATCAGTTAAATTGGGGGATAGTCTGTGTTGGTACGTGTGAGAGAGATCCACCTTTCCAAGTTGTTGGGGTTCATCTCATACTTCTGAAGGTTTGAGGGTGCTGCCTGTTCCATACTCCCCCTACTCCTAGCCTTTTAGGGGTACAAACAATAGTAATTGGGGCCTAGTGTGGTTGTGTACGTGTGATATACATACACTTTTTTGGGATCATATTTTCTATTCCGCTATTTAATCAAAAACCTTTGGGGATCAGTTAAATTGGGGGATAGTCTGTGTTGGTACGTGTGAGAGAGATCCACCTTTCCAAGTTGTTGGGGTTCATCTCATACTTCTGAAGGTTTGAGGGTGCTGCCTGTTCCATACTCCCCCTACTCCTAGCCTTTTAGGGGTACAAACAATAGTAATTGGGGCCTAGTGTGGTTGTGTACGTGTGATATACATACACTTTTTTGGGATCATATTTTCTATTCCGCTATTTAATCAAAAACCTTTGGGGATCAGTTAAATTGGGGGATAGTCTGTGTTGGTACGTGTGAGAGAGATCCACCTTTCCAAGTTGTTGGGGTTCATCTCATACTTCTGAAGGTTTGAGGGTGCTGCCTGTTCCATACTCCCCCTACTCCTAGCCTTTTAGGGGTACAAACAATAGTAATTGGGGCCTAGTGTGGTTGTGTACGTGTGATATACATACACTTTTTTGGGATCATATTTTCTATTCCGCTATTTAATCAAAAACCTTTGGGGATCAGTTAAATTGGGGGATAGTCTGTGTTGGTACGTGTGAGAGAGATCCACCTTTCCAAGTTGTTGAGGTTCATCTCATACTTCTGAAGGTTTGAGGGTGCTGCCTGTTCCATACTCCCCCTACTCCTAGCCTTTTAGGGGTACAAACAATAGTAATTGGGGCCTAGTGTGGTTGTGTACGTGTGATATACATACACTTTTTTGGGATCATATTTTCTATTCCGCTATTTAATCAAAAACCTTTGGGGATCAGTTAAATTGGGGGATAGTCTGTGTTGGTACGTGTGAGAGAGATCCACCTTTCCAAGTTGTTGGGGTTCATCTCATACTTCTGAAGGTTTGAGGGTGCTGCCTGTTCCATACTCCCCCTACTCCTAGCCTTTTAGGGGTACAAACAATAGTAATTGGGGCCTAGTGTGGTTGTGTACGTGTGATATACATACACTTTTTTGGGATCATATTTTCTATTCCGCTATTTAATCAAAAACCTTTGGGGATCAGTTAAATTGGGGGATAGTCTGTGTTGGTACGTGTGAGAGAGATCCACCTTTCCAAGTTGTTGAGGTTCATCTCATACTTCTGAAGGTTTGAGGGTGCTGCCTGTTCCATACTCCCCCTACTCCTAGCCTTTTAGGGGTACAAACAATAGTAATTGGGGCCTAGTGTGGTTGTGTACGTGTGATATACATACACTTTTTTGGGATCATATTTTCTATTCCGCTATTTAATCAAAAACCTTTGGGGATCAGTTAAATTGGGGGATAGTCTGTGTTGGTACGTGTGAGAGAGATCCACCTTTCCAAGTTGTTGAGGTTCATCTCATACTTCTGAAGGTTTGAGGGTGCTGCCTGTTCCATACTCCCCCTACTCCTAGCCTTTTAGGGGTACAAACAATAGTAATTGGGGCCTAGTGTGGTTGTGTACGTGTGATATACATACACTTTTTTGGGATCATATTTTCTATTCCGCTATTTAATCAAAAACCTTTGGGGATCAGTTAAATTGGGGGATAGTCTGTGTTGGTACGTGTGAGAGAGATCCACCTTTCCAAGTTGTTGAGGTTCATCTCATACTTCTGAAGGTTTGAGGGTGCTGCCTGTTCCATACTCCCCCTACTCCTAGCCTTTTAGGGGTACAAACAATAGTAATTGGGGCCTAGTGTGGTTGTGTACGTGTGATATACATACACTTTTTTGGGATCATATTTTCTATTCCGCTATTTAATCAAAAACCTTTGGGGATCAGTTAAATTGGGGGATAGTCTGTGTTGGTACGTGTGAGAGAGATCCACCTTTCCAAGTTGTTGGGGTTCATCTCATACTTCTGAAGGTTTGAGGGTGCTGCCTGTTCCATACTCCCCCTACTCCTAGCCTTTTAGGGGTACAAACAATAGTAATTGGGGCCTAGTGTGGTTGTGTACGTGTGATATACATACACTTTTTTGGGATCATATTTTCTATTCCGCTATTTAATCAAAAACCTTTGGGGATCAGTTAAATTGGGGGATAGTCTGTGTTGGTACGTGTGAGAGAGATCCACCTTTCCAAGTTGTTGAGGTTCATCTCATACTTCTGAAGGTTTGAGGGTGCTGCCTGTTCCATACTCCCCCTACTCCTAGCCTTTTAGGGGTACAAACAATAGTAATTGGGGCCTAGTGTGGTTGTGTACGTGTGATATACATACACTTTTTTGGGATCATATTTTCTATTCCGCTATTTAATCAAAAACCTTTGGGGATCAGTTAAATTGGGGGATAGTCTGTGTTGGTACGTGTGAGAGAGATCCACCTTTCCAAGTTGTTGGGGTTCATCTCATACTTCTGAAGGTTTGAGGGTGCTGCCTGTTCCATACTCCCCCTACTCCTAGCCTTTTAGGGGTACAAACAATAGTAATTGGGGCCTAGTGTGGTTGTGTACGTGTGATATACATACACTTTTTTGGGATCATATTTTCTATTCCGCTATTTAATCAAAAACCTTTGGGGATCAGTTAAATTGGGGGATAGTCTGTGTTGGTACGTGTGAGAGAGATCCACCTTTCCAAGTTGTTGGGGTTCATCTCATACTTCTGAAGGTTTGAGGGTGCTGCCTGTTCCATACTCCCCCTACTCCTAGCCTTTTAGGGGTACAAACAATAGTAATTGGGGCCTAGTGTGGTTGTGTACGTTTGATATACATACACTTTTTTGGGATCATATTTTCTATTCCGCTATTTAATCAAAAACCTTTGGGGATCAGTTAAATTGGGGGATAGTCTGTGTTGGTACGTGTGAGAGAGATCCACCTTTCCAAGTTGTTGGGGTTCATCTCATACTTCTGAAGGTTTGAGGGTGCTGCCTGTTCCATACTCCCCCTACTCCTAGCCTTTTAGGGGTACAAACAATAGTAATTGGGGCCTAGTGTGGTTGTGTACGTGTGATATACATACACTTTTTTGGGATCATATTTTCTATTCCGCTATTTAATCAAAAACCTTTGGGGATCAGTTAAATTGGGGGATAGTCTGTGTTGGTACGTGTGAGAGAGATCCACCTTTCCAAGTTGTTGGGGTTCATCTCATACTTCTGAAGGTTTGAGGGTGCTGCCTGTTCCATACTCCCCCTACTCCTAGCCTTTTAGGGGTACAAACAATAGTAATTGGGGCCTAGTGTGGTTGTGTACGTGTGATATACATACACTTTTTTGGGATCATATTTTCTATTCCGCTATTTAATCAAAAACCTTTGGGGATCAGTTAAATTGGGGGATAGTCTGTGTTGGTACGTGTGAGAGAGATCCACCTTTCCAAGTTGTTGGGGTTCATCTCATACTTCTGAAGGTTTGAGGGTGCTGCCTGTTCCATACTCCCCCTACTCCTAGCCTTTTAGGGGTACAAACAATAGTAATTGGGGCCTAGTGTGGTTGTGTACGTGTGATATACATACACTTTTTTGGGATCATATTTTCTATTCCGCTATTTAATCAAAAACCTTTGGGGATCAGTTAAATTGGGGGATAGTCTGTGTTGGTACGTGTGAGAGAGATCCACCTTTCCAAGTTGTTGGGGTTCATCTCATACTTCTGAAGGTTTGAGGGTGCTGCCTGTTCCATACTCCCCCTACTCCTAGCCTTTTAGGGGTACAAACAATAGTAATTGGGGCCTAGTGTGGTTGTGTACGTGTGATATACATACACTTTTTTGGGATCATATTTTCTATTCCGCTATTTAATCAAAAACCTTTGGGGATCAGTTAAATTGGGGGATAGTCTGTGTTGGTACGTGTGAGAGAGATCCACCTTTCCAAGTTGTTGGGGTTCATCTCATACTTCTGAAGGTTTGAGGGTGCTGCCTGTTCCATACCCCCCCTACTCCTAGCCTTTTAGGGGTACAAACAATAGTAATTGGGGCCTAGTGTGGTTGTGTACGTGTGATATACATACACTTTTTTGGGATCATATTTTCTATTCCGCTATTTAATCAAAAACCTTTGGGGATCAGTTAAATTGGGGGATAGTCTGTGTTGGTACGTGTGAGAGAGATCCACCTTTCCAAGTTGTTGGGGTTCATCTCATACTTCTGAAGGTTTGAGGGTGCTGCCTGTTCCATACCCCCCCTACTCCTAGCCTTTTAGGGGTACAAACAATAGTAATTGGGGCCTAGTGTGGTTGTGTACGTGTGATATACATACACTTTTTTGGGATCATATTTTCTATTCCGCTATTTAATCAAAAACCTTTGGGGATCAGTTAAATTGGGGGATAGTCTGTGTTGGTACGTGTGAGAGAGATCCACCTTTCCAAGTTGTTGGGGTTCATCTCATACTTCTGAAGGTTTGAGGGTGCTGCCTGTTCCATACTCCCCCTACTCCTAGCCTTTTAGGGGTACAAACAATAGTAATTGGGGCCTAGTGTGGTTGTGTACGTGTGATATACATACACTTTTTTGGGATCATATTTTCTATTCCGCTATTTAATCAAAAACCTTTGGGGATCAGTTAAATTGGGGGATAGTCTGTGTTGGTACGTGTGAGAGAGATCCACCTTTCCAAGTTGTTGGGGTTCATCTCATACTTCTGAAGGTTTGAGGGTGCTGCCTGTTCCATACCCCCCCTACTCCTAGCCTTTTAGGGGTACAAACAATAGTAATTGGGGCCTAGTGTGGTTGTGTACGTGTGATATACATACACTTTTTTGGGATCATATTTTCTATTCCGCTATTTAATCAAAAACCTTTGGGGATCAGTTAAATTGGGGGATAGTCTGTGTTGGTACGTGTGAGAGAGATCCACCTTTCCAAGTTGTTGGGGTTCATCTCATACTTCTGAAGGTTTGAGGGTGCTGCCTGTTCCATACTCCCCCTACTCCTAGCCTTTTAGGGGTACAAACAATAGTAATTGGGGCCTAGTGTGGTTGTGTACGTGTGATATACATACACTTTTTTGGGATCATATTTTCTATTCCGCTATTTAATCAAAAACCTTTGGGGATCAGTTAAATTGGGGGATAGTCTGTGTTGGTACGTGTGAGAGAGATCCACCTTTCCAAGTTGTTGGGGTTCATCTCATACTTCTGAAGGTTTGAGGGTGCTGCCTGTTCCATACCCCCCCTACTCCTAGCCTTTTAGGGGTACAAACAATAGTAATTGGGGCCTAGTGTGGTTGTGTACGTGTGATATACATACACTTTTTTGGGATCATATTTTCTATTCCGCTATTTAATCAAAAACCTTTGGGGATCAGTTAAATTGGGGGATAGTCTGTGTTGGTACGTGTGAGAGAGATCCACCTTTCCAAGTTGTTGGGGTTCATCTCATACTTCTGAAGGTTTGAGGGTGCTGCCTGTTCCATACCCCCCCTACTCCTCATCTAGCCTTTTAGGGGTACAAACAATAGTAATTGGGGCCTAGTGTGGTTGTGTACGTGCGAGATACATACACTTTTTTTGATCATATTTCCTATTCCGCTATTCAATAAAAACCTTTGAGGATCAATTGAATTGCGGGATAGTCTGTGTCGGTACGTGTGAGAGAGATCCACCTTTCCAAGTTGTTGGGGTTCATCTCATACTTCTGAAGGTTTGAGGGTGCTGCCTGTTCCATACTCCCCCTACTCCTAGCCTTTTAGGGGTACAAACAATAGTAATTGGGGCCTAGTGTGGTTGTGTACGTGTGATATACATACACTTTTTTGGGATCATATTTTCTATTCCGCTATTTAATCAAAAACCTTTGGGGATCAGTTAAATTGGGGGATAGTCTGTGTTGGTACGTGTGAGAGAGATCCACCTTTCCAAGTTGTTGGGGTTCATCTCATACTTCTGAAGGTTTGAGGGTGCTGCCTGTTCCATACTCCCCCTACTCCTAGCCTTTTAGGGGTACAAACAATAGTAATTGGGGCCTAGTGTGGTTGTGTACGTGTGATATACATACACTTTTTTGGGATCATATTTTCTATTCCGCTATTTAATCAAAAACCTTTGGGGATCAGTTAAATTGGGGGATAGTCTGTGTTGGTACGTGTGAGAGAGATCCACCTTTCCAAGTTGTTGAGGTTCATCTCATACTTCTGAAGGTTTGAGGGTGCTGCCTGTTCCATACTCCCCCTACTCCTAGCCTTTTAGGGGTACAAACAATAGTAATTGGGGCCTAGTGTGGTTGTGTACGTGTGATATACATACACTTTTTTGGGATCATATTTTCTATTCCGCTATTTAATCAAAAACCTTTGGGGATCAGTTAAATTGGGGGATAGTCTGTGTTGGTACGTGTGAGAGAGATCCACCTTTCCAAGTTGTTGGGGTTCATCTCATACTTCTGAAGGTTTGAGGGTGCTGCCTGTTCCATACTCCCCCTACTCCTAGCCTTTTAGGGGTACAAACAATAGTAATTGGGGCCTAGTGTGGTTGTGTACGTGTGATATACATACACTTTTTTGGGATCATATTTTCTATTCCGCTATTTAATCAAAAACCTTTGGGGATCAGTTAAATTGGGGGATAGTCTGTGTTGGTACGTGTGAGAGAGATCCACCTTTCCAAGTTGTTGAGGTTCATCTCATACTTCTGAAGGTTTGAGGGTGCTGCCTGTTCCATACTCCCCCTACTCCTAGCCTTTTAGGGGTACAAACAATAGTAATTGGGGCCTAGTGTGGTTGTGTACGTGTGATATACATACACTTTTTTGGGATCATATTTTCTATTCCGCTATTTAATCAAAAACCTTTGGGGATCAGTTAAATTGGGGGATAGTCTGTGTTGGTACGTGTGAGAGAGATCCACCTTTCCAAGTTGTTGGGGTTCATCTCATACTTCTGAAGGTTTGAGGGTGCTGCCTGTTCCATACTCCCCCTACTCCTAGCCTTTTAGGGGTACAAACAATAGTAATTGGGGCCTAGTGTGGTTGTGTACGTGTGATATACATACACTTTTTTGGGATCATATTTTCTATTCCGCTATTTAATCAAAAACCTTTGGGGATCAGTTAAATTGGGGGATAGTCTGTGTTGGTACGTGTGAGAGAGATCCACCTTTCCAAGTTGTTGGGGTTCATCTCATACTTCTGAAGGTTTGAGGGTGCTGCCTGTTCCATACTCCCCCTACTCCTAGCCTTTTAGGGGTACAAACAATAGTAATTGGGGCCTAGTGTGGTTGTGTACGTGTGATATACATACACTTTTTTGGGATCATATTTTCTATTCCGCTATTTAATCAAAAACCTTTGGGGATCAGTTAAATTGGGGGATAGTCTGTGTTGGTACGTGTGAGAGAGATCCACCTTTCCAAGTTGTTGGGGTTCATCTCATACTTCTGAAGGTTTGAGGGTGCTGCCTGTTCCATACTCCCCCTACTCCTAGCCTTTTAGGGGTACAAACAATAGTAATTGGGGCCTAGTGTGGTTGTGTACGTGTGATATACATACACTTTTTTGGGATCATATTTTCTATTCCGCTATTTAATCAAAAACCTTTGGGGATCAGTTAAATTGGGGGATAGTCTGTGTTGGTACGTGTGAGAGAGATCCACCTTTCCAAGTTGTTGGGGTTCATCTCATACTTCTGAAGGTTTGAGGGTGCTGCCTGTTCCATACCCCCCCTACTCCTAGCCTTTTAGGGGTACAAACAATAGTAATTGGGGCCTAGTGTGGTTGTGTACGTGTGATATACATACACTTTTTTGGGATCATATTTTCTATTCCGCTATTTAATCAAAAACCTTTGGGGATCAGTTAAATTGGGGGATAGTCTGTGTTGGTACGTGTGAGAGAGATCCACCTTTCCAAGTTGTTGGGGTTCATCTCATACTTCTGAAGGTTTGAGGGTGCTGCCTGTTCCATACTCCCCCTACTCCTAGCCTTTTAGGGGTACAAACAATAGTAATTGGGGCCTAGTGTGGTTGTGTACGTGTGATATACATACACTTTTTTGGGATCATATTTTCTATTCCGCTATTTAATCAAAAACCTTTGGGGATCAGTTAAATTGGGGGATAGTCTGTGTTGGTACGTGTGAGAGAGATCCACCTTTCCAAGTTGTTGGGGTTCATCTCATACTTCTGAAGGTTTGAGGGTGCTGCCTGTTCCATACTCCCCCTACTCCTAGCCTTTTAGGGGTACAAACAATAGTAATTGGGGCCTAGTGTGGTTGTGTACGTGTGATATACATACACTTTTTTGGGATCATATTTTCTATTCCGCTATTTAATCAAAAACCTTTGGGGATCAGTTAAATTGGGGGATAGTCTGTGTTGGTACGTGTGAGAGAGATCCACCTTTCCAAGTTGTTGGGGTTCATCTCATACTTCTGAAGGTTTGAGGGTGCTGCCTGTTCCATACTCCCCCTACTCCTAGCCTTTTAGGGGTACAAACAATAGTAATTGGGGCCTAGTGTGGTTGTGTACGTGTGATATACATACACTTTTTTGGGATCATATTTTCTATTCCGCTATTTAATCAAAAACCTTTGGGGATCAGTTAAATTGGGGGATAGTCTGTGTTGGTACGTGTGAGAGAGATCCACCTTTCCAAGTTGTTGGGGTTCATCTCATACTTCTGAAGGTTTGAGGGTGCTGCCTGTTCCATACCCCCCCTACTCCTAGCCTTTTAGGGGTACAAACAATAGTAATTGGGGCCTAGTGTGGTTGTGTACGTGTGATATACATACACTTTTTTGGGATCATATTTTCTATTCCGCTATTTAATCAAAAACCTTTGGGGATCAGTTAAATTGGGGGATAGTCTGTGTTGGTACGTGTGAGAGAGATCCACCTTTCCAAGTTGTTGGGGTTCATCTCATACTTCTGAAGGTTTGAGGGTGCTGCCTGTTCCATACCCCCCCTACTCCTAGCCTTTTAGGGGTACAAACAATAGTAATTGGGGCCTAGTGTGGTTGTGTACGTGTGATATACATACACTTTTTTGGGATCATATTTTCTATTCCGCTATTTAATCAAAAACCTTTGGGGATCAGTTAAATTGGGGGATAGTCTGTGTTGGTACGTGTGAGAGAGATCTACCTTTCCAAGTTGTTGGGGTTCATCTCATACTTCTGAAGGTTTGAGGGTGCTGCCTGTTCCATACTCCCCCTACTCCTAGCCTTTTAGGGGTACAAACAATAGTAATTGGGGCCTAGTGTGGTTGTGTACGTGTGATATACATACACTTTTTTGGGATCATATTTTCTATTCCGCTATTTAATCAAAAACCTTTGGGGATCAGTTAAATTGGGGGATAGTCTGTGTTGGTACGTGTGAGAGAGATCCACCTTTCCAAGTTGTTGGGGTTCATCTCATACTTCTGAAGGTTTGAGGGTGCTGCCTGTTCCATACCCCCCCTACTCCTAGCCTTTTAGGGGTACAAACAATAGTAATTGGGGCCTAGTGTGGTTGTGTACGTGTGATATACATACACTTTTTTGGGATCATATTTTCTATTCCGCTATTTAATCAAAAACCTTTGGGGATCAGTTAAATTGGGGGATAGTCTGTGTTGGTACGTGTGAGAGAGATCCACCTTTCCAAGTTGTTGGGGTTCATCTCATACTTCTGAAGGTTTGAGGGTGCTGCCTGTTCCATACCCCCCCTACTCCTAGCCTTTTAGGGGTACAAACAATAGTAATTGGGGCCTAGTGTGGTTGTGTACGTGTGATATACATACACTTTTTTGGGATCATATTTTCTATTCCGCTATTTAATCAAAAACCTTTGGGGATCAGTTAAATTGGGGGATAGTCTGTGTTGGTACGTGTGAGAGAGATCCACCTTTCCAAGTTGTTGGGGTTCATCTCATACTTCTGAAGGTTTGAGGGTGCTGCCTGTTCCATACCCCCCCTACTCCTCATCTAGCCTTTTAGGGGTACAAACAATAGTAATTGGGGCCTAGTGTGGTTGTGTACGTGCGAGATACATACACTTTTTTTGATCATATTTCCTATTCCGCTATTCAATAAAAACCTTTGAGGATCAATTGAATTGCGGGATAGTCTGTGTCGGTACGTGTGAGAGAGATCCACCTTTCCAAGTTGTTGGGGTTCATCTCATACTTCTGAAGGTTTGAGGGTGCTGCCTGTTCCATACCCCCCCTACTCCTCATCTAGCCTTTTAGGGGTACAAACAATAGTAATTGGGGCCTAGTGTGGTTGTGTACGTGCGAGATACATACACTTTTTTTGATCATATTTCCTATTCCGCTATTCAATAAAAACCTTTGAGGATCAATTGAATTGCGGGATAGTCTGTGTCGGTACGTGTGAGAGAGATCCACCTTTCCAAGTTGTTGGGGTTCATCTCATACTTCTGAAGGTTTGAGGGTGCTGCCTGTTCCATACCCCCCCTACTCCTCATCTAGCCTTTTAGGGGTACAAACAATAGTAATTGGGGCCTAGTGTGGTTGTGTACGTGCGAGATACATACACTTTTTTTGATCATATTTCCTATTCCGCTATTCAATAAAAACCTTTGAGGATCAATTGAATTGCGGGATAGTCTGTGTCGGTACGTGTGAGAGAGATCCACCTTTCCAAGTTGTTGGGGTTCATCTCATACTTCTGAAGGTTTGAGGGTGCTGCCTGTTCCATACCCCCCCTACTCCTCATCTAGCCTTTTAGGGGTACAAACAATAGTAATTGGGGCCTAGTGTGGTTGTGTACGTGCGAGATACATACACTTTTTTTGATCATATTTCCTATTCCGCTATTCAATAAAAACCTTTGAGGATCAATTGAATTGCGGGATAGTCTGTGTCGGTACGTGTGAGAGAGATCCACCTTTCCAAGTTGTTGGGGTTCATCTCATACTTCTGAAGGTTTGAGGGTGCTGCCTGTTCCATACCCCCCCACTCCTCATCTAGCCTTTTAGGGGTACAAACAATAGTAATTGGGGCCTAGTGTGGTTGTGTACGTGCGAGATACATACACTTTTTTTGATCATATTTCCTATTCCGCTATTCAATAAAAACCTTTGAGGATCAATTGAATTGCGGGATAGTCTGTGTCGGTACGTGTGAGAGAGATCCACCTTTCCAAGTTGTTGGGGTTCATCTCATACTTCTGAAGGTTTGAGGGTGCTGCCTGTTCCATACCCCCCCTACTCCTCATCTAGCCTTTTAGGGGTACAAACAATAGTAATTGGGGCCTAGTGTGGTTGTGTACGTGTGATATACATACACTTTTTTTGGATCATATTTTCTATTCCGCTATTCAATAAAAACCTTTCTAGGGCAAGATCTTAAATTACAGAAATATGAGGAGACCGTCAAATAAGGGCCGTGGCCTGGGTCGTGGTGCTGCTGGTAGAGCTCCTGTTGCAAGGAGAGGACATGGTCGATCTGTGCCAGCTACACGCACAAGTGAAACACCTTCCTCAAGTGTGAGTAGGCGACAGAACCTGCATCAGTATTTGGTAGGGCATCAAACGCCCCTAGAAGTGATGAGGCCAGAACAAGTTGAGGCGATAGTAGATTGGTTTGCTGCTGACAGTGCCTCCAGTTCCTTCACATTGTCTCCCACCCAGTCTACTGCAGAAAGGTCAGAGTTGGCACCTGCAGCCAATGTCCAACCGTCTTTCACCTCACCCCCTTGCAAATCAGGCCAGCAGTCTGAGCCCCAAGCCATACAGCAGTCTCTTATTCTTTTTGAGGACTCTGTCAGCAGGGTTTCCCAGGGCCATCCACCTAGCCCTGCCCCAGAAGTGGAAGAGATTGAGTGCAGCGATGCCCAACCACTTATTTCTCAAGATGAGTACATGCAAGGATCATCGCAGCACGTCTCCGATGATGACGAAACGCAGGTGCCAACTGCTGCGGCGTTCAGCATTGTGGAGACCGACAAGGAGGGCAGGGGTGAAGACTGGGTGGAAGATGATGTGGAGGACGATGAGGTCCTCGACCCCACATGGAATGAACGTCATGCAGGTGAACTGAGTAGTTTGGAGGAAGAGGCGGTGGTCGCACAGAGCCACCAGCACAGCAGAAGAGGGAGCAGGGTGCAGAAGCGGAGCGGCCGTGCCCTAGACACTACGCCCGCTACTGCCCAACGCAGCAAGGGAACGAGCGCACCAAAGTCAGCTCAAAGGAGTTCTCTAGCGTGGAAGTTCTTTAGAAAATGTGCTGATGACAGGACACGAGTGGTTTGCACCCTGTGCAATCAGAGCTTGAAGCGAGGCATGAACCTTCTCAACCTGAGCACAACCTGCATGATCAGGCATCTAAGTGCAAAGCACGAGCTGCAGTGGAGTACACACCTTCAAAACCAAGAAACGTCTCTGGCTCATCCTGCTTCCTCTTCTGCTGCAGTCTCGGCCGCTCCAGCCACATCTGTAGTGATACCGGCACCTGCCACCCCGCAAACAGACGATCTGTCAGCAACACCACCACCTGGGTCACCAACAACCATCTCCACAATGTCCCGTGGAAGCGTTCAGCTTTCCATCTCCCAAACACTTGAGAGGAAGAGGAAGTACCCCCCTACCCACCCGCGATCCCTGGCCCTGAATGCCAGCATTTCAAAATTATTGGCCTTTGAAATGCTGTCATTCCGTCTGGTGGAGACGCACAGTTTTAAAAACCTTATGTCGGTGGCTGTCCCACAGTACGTCGTGCCCAGCCGCCACTACTTTTCCAGGCAAGCCATCCCTTCCCTGCACAACCAAGTGGGGGAAAAAATCAGGTGTGCACTGCGCAACGCCATCTGTGCCAAGGTCCACCTAACTACGGATACGTGGACCAGTAAGCACGGTCAGGGGCGTTATATCTCCCTAACGGCACACTGGGTAAATGCAGTGGCGGATGGGCCTGAGGCGGATAGCAATTTGGCGCATGTCCTTCCACCACCGAGGATTGCAGGGCGCTTCAGTTTGCCTCCTGTTCCTAACTCCTCCTACTCCGCTTCCTCATCCTCTACCGCCTCCTCATCCGGACAGCGTAACACCTTCACCACCAACTTCAGCACGGCCAGGGGTAAACGACAGCAGGCAGTTTTACAACTTGCCTGTTTGGGGGACAAACCACACACCGCGCAGGAGTTGTGGAGGAGCATGGAACAGCAGACAAATGAGTGGTTGCTGCCAGCGAGCCTCAAGCCCGGCCTGGTGGTGTGCGATAACGGGCGAAATCTCATAGCAGCTCTGGGCCTAGCCGGTTTGACGCACATCCCTTGCCTGGCGCATGTGCTGAATTTGGTGGTGCAGAGGTTCCTTAAAAACTACCCCGATATGTCAGAGCTGCTGCAGAAAGTGCGGGCCGTTTGTGCGCACTTTCGGCGTTCTCACCCTGCTGCTGCTCGCCTGGCAGCGCTGCAGCGTAACTTCGGCCTTCCCGCTCACCGCCTCATATGTGACGTGCCCACAAGGTGGAACTCCACCTTGCACATGCTGGAAAGACTGTGCGAGCAGCAGCAGGCCATAGTGGAGTTTCAGCTGCAGCACGCACGCGTGAGTCGCTCTGCGGAACAGCACCACTTCACCACCAATAACTGGGCCTCCATGCGAGACCTGTGTGCCTTGTTGCGCTGTTTTGAGTACTCCACCAACATGGCCAGTGGCAATGACGCCGTTCTCAGCTTAACTATCCCACTTCTATGCCTCCTTGAAAAAACAATTCGGGCGATGATGGAAGAGGATGTGGCACAGGATGAGGAGGAGGAGGAGGATGAAGAGGTAACATTTCCAAGGCTTTCAGGGCAGTCATTCGCAAGGGGCTCCGAGGGTGGGTTCCTGCACACGCAAACGCCAGGGACGCAATTGTCCAGCAGGGGCACAGTTCTGGAGGATGAGGAGGATGAGGAGGAGGAGGAGCTGGAGGAGGAGATGGAACCATGTTCACAGCAGGGTGGCACCCAGGCCAGCTCATGGCCATCACTGGTGCGTGGCTGGGGGGATACAGAGGACACGGACCATACACCTCCCACAGAGGACAGCCTTTCGTTGCCTCTGGGCAGCCTGGCACACATGAGCGATTACATGCTGCAGTGTCTCCACAACGACCGCCGAGTTGCCCACATTCTAACTTGTGCTGATTACTGGGTGGCCACGCTGCTGGATCCCCGTTACAAGGACAACGTACCGTCCTTAATTCACTCACTGGAGCGCGATCGCAAGATGCGCGAGTACAAGCGCACGCTGGTAGACGCCATGCTGCTGGCATTCCCATCTGACAGCGGGGCCACAGTGGAAGCACAAGGCAGAGGAGGAGGAGGAGGAGGTCGCCAACGCAACCAGGGCACCGCCAGCACCTCAGAAGGCAGGGTTAGCATGGCCAAAATGTGGAAAAGCTTTGTCAGCACGCCACAACAAACAGCAGCACCAGCAGCTCAGATGGAACGTCTTAGCAGGAGGCAGCATTTTACCAACATGGTGGAGCAGTATGTGTGCACACGCCTACATGTAGTGAATGACGGGTCTGCCCCCTTCAACTTCTGGGTCTCCAAATTGGGCACATGGCCTGAGCTTGCCCTTTACGCCTTGGAGGTGCTGGCGTGCCCTGCAGCCAGTGTATTATCTGAACGGGTATTTAGCACGGCTGGGGGCGTTATAACAGACAAGCGCAGCCGCCTGTCCAGAGACAATGTGGACAAGCTCACGTTCATTAAAATGAACCAGGCATGGATCCCACGGGACTTTTCCGTACCTTATGCAGAATAGCAATGGATACCGACCTTACCCACCCATTGTTCCATTTTTGCTCTTTCTCACTCTTTTGGGGTGTACCCTCATTTAAAATTTGTGAAAAGAAGCAGTGTTGGCTACCTCGTCCTCCTCCTCAGGGCCAGATTAATGTAGGGGCTATTGGAGCTGCAGCTCCAGGCCCCTACCTTTTATATAGGCCCCGGGTTGGCCATATTCACTGTTACCGCTCTTCTGTCACTTGTAAACACAGAAGTCTGGCTTCTATGCTCGCTTCCCCAGGCAGCACCCTCAGAACCTCCCCACACAGCGTGAAGGCCGGACAAGGAGGGACAGTTGGCGATGCATGGATGTGTTTATGGGCTTCAGAGACAGCATCCCATGTTGAATTAGGCATGCATGGCTGCACCCTTCCTCCTCTGGGTGCATGGCAAGGCACGGCCCTAAGGCCCTTCAAAATCCTCAGCACCAAGCCCATGATGCTGTTAATCCGGCCCTGGTCCTCCTCCACCGCCGCTTCCACCTACACCGCCCATAGGTGTGCGCAGCCTATTGCATTAAGGTGTGCACCCCAAAGTTGAAATACACATGCATGTGTTTGCCAGCAGGGAGAGTAATGTATCGGGGCCATGTACCTGTAGGCAAGGAGAAATAGAGCAGAGCAGGTCCCAGGGAGATCTTTCCCATCTCCTCACTGGCAATGCTATGTGCCCTAGGTGATTAGGGTGTGCCCAGGCACACCCAGCACACCCTGTGCGCACGCCTATGTCACCGCCACATCCACCACCACCTCAACCTCCCTCCTACTCCATATGGGCCTCGTCCTTCAGAGATGAAGAAGAACATTGTTTTATTTTTCTGTTTTTTTTTGTTGTTTTAAGTTATTTCCCTATCCACATTTGTTTGCAGAGCACTTGCCATGCTCTTAATTACGTTTTGCTGCCATTTGCAGCACTCTAGCCCTTTCCTTTGGTGTTTTAGAGCCATTTTAGTGCCTTAAAGTTCGGGTCCCCATTGACTTCAATGGGGTTCGGTGTCCGGGAAAAGTTCGGTAAAAGTCCGGGACACGGACCCGGACTTTTTTTTAAAGTTCGGCCGAACCCGTCGAACACGGACATCTAGGTGTCCGCTCAACCCTAATCAACAGTACTTCCATCAAACCCATGCTTATATCGGACCATCACCCAATTACACTAAAATAACTCTCCCGAACACTAATCAATTCATTAAAACTTGGAGACTAGATCCCACATTACTAGCTGATCCTAAGAATACAGAAAAAATCTCCACCCAAATCTTAGAATTCTTCTAACTTAATGATACCCCAGACTCCTGCCCTCTTTCACAATGGCAATCCCACAAATGCAACCTCAGGTGATTATTCCTCAAGCTATCAGCACAACGTAAGAGAGTCCATCAAAATTATATCAACCCTTTATTAAAAAAAATAAGCTCCCTAGAAACCCTACATAAGAAATCAAAAGCCCAATTCACTCTTTCTGAATTAGAAGAAACACGACAATTGTTGAGAAACTAATTTAACAAAAAATTCAGAAAAAGATTCACCTTATCCCAAAAATTATTCAATGAATTCAGCAACAAAAGTAGCAAATACTTAGCAAGAGCCATAGCCATAGCCTCCAAAAGAAGTACACATAAAGTCCATTCCCTAACCTCAACACAAGGTGGGAAGCTCAGTGCAAACGAAGACATAGCAAATTAATTTGCTAAGTATTATACTAAGCTGTATAACCTGAACGACCCTTCCAATCAGAATACACCTCCTCCGGACAAAAAACAAATGTTTAAGGACTTTCTAAATACCAACAGCTTACTTGCTCTCTCATCGGACCAAGCTGGAGACATTGACGGACCTCTTACAATTGATGAATTCAATACAGTCATTAAACAGATGAAACTGGGTAAAAGCCCAGGGCCTGATGGCCTAGCTTTGGTTTACTACAAAACTTTTGCAAACATTCTGGCAGACCCTTTTCTCAGGGCCTTCAATTCCCTTGCTTCATCCAAATACAATAACCCATCCCTATTAGAAGCACACATCACTGTGATCCCAAAACCGGGAAAAGATAACTCCCAACCATCTAACTTCAGACCCATATCTCTACTCAACGTAGACCTAAAAATCTACGCAAAGATCTTAGCAAATAGGCTACATCCCTTCATCCCTTCTCGCTTATCCCCCGACCAAGTAGGCTTTATCCCAGGGAGAGAAGCAAGGGATAACACTATAAAAGCGATCAATATTCACCACTATCTGACCTCACATAGAAAACCTGGCTTTTTCTATCCTTAGATGCGGAGAAAGCGTTTGACAGGCTGGCGTGGGACTACCTAGAAGCGGTCCTTATTAATCTGGGTCTGGGTCCCAGACTTCTAAACTTCATACTAGCTCTATATCATAATCCCTCTGCCAGAGTTAGAGTAAATGGCCTCCTGTCAAGTGCCTTCCCCATCACAAAAGGAACGAGACAAGGCTGCCCTTTGTCCCCCCCCCTGCTATTTATTCTAACATTAGAACCACTATTGAATTCCATTCGTGCAAACGACAACATCCAGGGGGTCGATATTGAGGGCAATCACTATAAAGTCGCAGCTTTCGCTGATGATATCCTTCTTTTCCTCTCCAACCCTCACATTTCTATCCCCCACCTCCTACAAACACTCAAAACATACCGTGACCTTTCAAACCTTAAAATAAACTATTCGAAATCCCAAGCCCTTAACATAACTCTCACCAATCACCTAGTTAAGAATTGCGAAAGGAACTTTCCCTTCAAATGGACCTCCGACTCCATTACATATTTAGGAATCCAACTTCCCAAACGACTCTCAACACTATTTGAATTAAATTATGTTCCCCTTCTGAAAAAAATTGACCAAGACCTAACCTCTTGGCAAAAAGCCAATTTTTCATGGTTTGGTAGAGCTGCAATTTTTAAGATGGATATTTTTCCTAGATTTCTTTATCTCTTCCAAACCCTCCCAATACATATACCGATAACATTCTTTAAGCAAATCCATTCCCAATGCAGAACCTTCATATGGGACCGCAGGCCTCCCAGAATCAATTTCACCCAACTCACAAAACCTAAACTAAAAGGAGGCTTGGGTATCCCTGATTTACAGAAATATGCATATGCTTACCACCTACAGCGTATTGTGGAATGGAACACCCAGAGCAGGGAGAAAGACTGAGTGCCACTAGAAAACTTTTTCTCTCACTCTCCCTTAGCAACTCTACCATGGTGTGCTTTTGAATCGATACCCCCAGACACGCTTAAACATCCCCTAATAGGTCCTACCCTAAAATGTTTCCATCATATTTACAAAACTCAAAACATCACCTCCATCCCGGGCCCCCTCTCTCCCATTTTACACAACCCACACTTCCCGCCAGGTCATAAAAACTCCCGCTTCGCTCACAACTCTTTCAACGATCACACTAGAATTATACACTTTCTTAACCAAGGGAAGATACGCCCATAGGAGAAGTTGATTTCCCTCCCACACTTTTCAGAGATCCCTTTCTGGAACTATGTCCAAATCAGAAACTTTGTGCTTCATAGCCTGAAAAACAACATTAAACCCATAAAATTGTCATCTTTTGAAGAATTATGTCTTGAGCCAGACCACAAACCCCACCTGATATCGAAATTGTACTCTACTCTCTGGGTAAGTACAAACCCAGGGGAAAGCCTTTTTTGCGAAGCTTGGTCAGCTGATCCACAGACCATTGTGTCAGATGCCCAGTGGTCGAGGATCTTTTATGCTGTCCACAAGGGGTCCGTCAATGTCTCCACCCAAGAGAATAACTTTAAACTTCTCTCACGATGGTATCGTACACCCTCTCTTCTTCACAGATGGAACAAAGACATCGATAACAAATGTTGGCGATGTCACGAAAATTACGGGGGTCTGCTTCACATCTGGTGGAAATGCCCCGCTATACAAATCTTTTGGAAACAAGCACATGACATAATCCGTGAAATAACTTGCAACACATTACCATTCTCACCACTTACATACCTATTCCATCTACAACCTTATGCCATTAGAAAATACTGTAAATCCCTAAGTATGTTCCTAGTCAATGCAGCTAAGCTTTGCATACCAAGACACTGGGGCACCTCTCAAGTCCCCTCCCTAAAGAGCTGGCTCATCCAAATTGACAAACTTGCGGAGATGGAAGAGCTCATAGTTACTCACATGATTCACCAATCAAATATGCCTTAACCTGGGATCCCTGGAATAAATTCTGAAATTCCAACACTTACACTTCAATTATGAAATAAAGACTTCCATTCCAATTAAAGTACAGTAACCTTCAGCCTTCAATCTAAACACTCCACCTAGACGCCACTTCCCTTATCATCGTTTATACATTCGCCTTCTCACAATGAGTCACTACTTCCATTATCCTTTCTCCCTCCTCCCCCCCCCCACCCTCACTTTAACCCTTCTCAACCCCACCTCAATTCTATTTCTCCTCATTCCTTGGGAAGAGTTGGTGCTGGTAACTAATTCTTCCCCTCTATCACCTTCAGTTAACCTTTACACAATCCACTCACACCATACGGGCGCTCGTCTTGATCTTTGAGACTGCATTCCGAATCCGTCTTCTTACAACAATTTGATGAGACAAGGACACTTCCTTTACCTGCGCCTAATCTCTTTTGTTACACATACTCCTTCAAAAATATTCTGAATTCTGTTTTACGGAACTTGTGTTTTAGCGCATTTTATGTTTGCATACCTGTTTTTTTTCTTCACTTATACCTTGAACACCGAGAATGTTGATCGGATTGTTCAACTGTTTGTATGACTTATTATCACCCTTTATGCATCAATAAAATGTTTTGGAAAAGAAGAATGGAAAATAACAGAATAGTATAGAAAAAAAACAACAGACTAGAGTGGAAAAGAATAGAGCGAATATAACCATCTTCCGAAATTCGAATTTTAAGTAGAACAAATTAAAACTTGAATAGAAAATAATAGATAAGAATAGAATAGAAAAAAATAGAAAAGAATAAAATAGAATAAACAAATATAAAAATAATAGAATTCAAAAAACAATTGAATAGAATAAAATTAAAATATTATAACCATTTTCCAAATAGAACCAATTCAAATTTGAATAGAATAGAAAAGAATAGATTTGAATATGAAGATGGTTATATTCTTTCTATTCTTTTCTGTTGTTTTTTTTCTATACTATTCTGTTTCTATTCTATTCTAATCTATTATTTTCCATTAAATTCAAATAGATTCTATTTCAATTTTGGGAAATGGTTTTATTCTTTCTCTTCTATTCTATTTTTTTAATTCTATTCTTTTCTATTCTATTATTTTCTATTCTACTCTGTTCTTTATTTTGTATTCTATTTTGTTCTGTTTTACCCTATTATATTCTACTCTTTTATTTTCTGATATATTCTTTTATATTCTATTATATTTTATACTATTCAATTCTACTCTTTTATCTTCTTATCTATTTTACAGTGTTTGAAAACTTGAAAACAATTTGAAAACTTTTTGAATTCAAAAACTTTTCGAATTTGAAAAATATTCAAAATTAATTTAAAAACAAATAAACAAAATGAATTCTGAAAATGAATTAAATGGTTTAAACTATTTTAACTAAATTCATTTATGCAAATATTGAATCGAAAGGAAACAAAATATTTTTTTTGTTCCCCACATGTCTAGTTGGCCCACCCTTTGCATCTACAACAGCTTCAACTCTCCTGGGAAGGAGGTTTAGGAGTGTGTCTATGGGAATATTTGACCATTCTTACAGAAGCACATTTGTGAGGTCAGGCGCTGATGAAGGCATGGCTCCCAGTCTCCGCTCTAATTCATCCCAAAGATGTTCTTTCGGGTTGAGGTCAGGACTCTGTGCAGGCCAGTCAAAATCCTCCACCCCAAACTCGCTCATCCTTGTCTTTATGGACCTTGCTTTGTGCACTGATGCGCAGTCATGTTGAAACAGGAAGGGACCATCCAGGGAATGTCAGCTCAGCTCAGCGTTATAGGAATTGTGCAGCGCAATTACCTTCATTCAATGGGCAGGCTACCGGTCTGAGAAATCTCCCCCTGACCCCCCTTCCACCTCCCCGCCACCGTGCCACCAACCCATTCCCTGAGCACACACTACTGCTCCGATCTGTTTGCCTCTCCATCCTTGTTTTCCGGCCTCAGAGTGTACCACGCTCTCTACCACTGGTCTTGTGATAACCAACTCCCCGCCCACCTGCTAGCCAAGCAAAGGAAGCAAACACAGTGGAGCGGGCAGCCTGGGTGGCCAGAGCCCAGGTGGCAGGGCCCCCTACATGTGTATGTGCTGTCCCCCGTAATGGTGGCCCTGGAAGCCTCGGTGTGAGTCAGAGGGTTTACTTTAGATCAGGCTGGAGGGCTCTACAGGTCGGGGCTTCTGAAACCCTCCCACACTTCTAGAAACTGCTGGTAATTTCTAGAAGAGGTGTGTAGGAAGAGAGGAGGCCTAGATTTGCATGTTTCAGGGGGTCTGGCCAATCCCCAGGTTGAAGGCTGGGTAGTATTGGTCAGACAGGCCCTTAAATATTATAGAGCATGGCAAGCAGGGGAGTTGGGTGGAAGATGGATGGGTGAGGTGCTGCCGTGTAGCCTAGGAGGGGTCCCCAGAGAAGGAGGGTACTGCCTTCAGGCTGGAGGTTGGAGGAAGGAGTAAAGCTGACCGAGGGAGCTCCACTGTCCTACAGTCCACCGGGGAAAAGGACAGTCTGCATAGTTTGGAGAGGAACCAGCCCAGCAGAAAGCCTGAAAGCAGTTCCATCCATAGTTGCAGGACAAGGATAGTGTGAGTACCTCTACAACCCCATGGCCTATAAGGGAGAAGTCTACTAGATGCAAGTTCTTGGCAATCTTCAGGGAACAGTCTAATGCTGACCCAATCCCTTGCCCAGGGATCAGATACCATAGCCTGATGGGCTGGTATTTTATTCACTAAAGGGACCAAGAGCTTCTACAAGTTGTCACTTTGCTAAAAAAAAAACATTCAGGGGACATCAAATTCATAGGAGGGGATTGCTTTGCTAAAGACTGTTGCTGTTCTGGCTTGTACACAGTCAAATATTTGTCATATTGCAGTGTGCTAAAGAAGGAAACTGTCCTTGTTTTGTTTTTCTTCAGTCAAGTTGGGCATCCCATAACCCTTTTACTCTATCCAAGTTAAAATACCTAATAAAACCTAAAAACAAGCCCATGGACTGTTTCTTGTGTCTGGATGCATGTTGGAAAATGCATGTTGCCTGGCTGTGCAGATTATAGGGGGACCCAAAACTCAGTGGCTCCTTAGGGGGTAGTGCTATACCAGCTACTTGCTAAATTGGACTGTTTTAGAGTGCAGGCTGGTGTCTGCTCTGTAACAGCATTGGCAAGCAGTGCCCTGCATTGTTACCTTTAACCTTTTGGATGTATCACAAAATGAAATGTAATTCAGTCCTTCTCAGAGCAGTGCATTGTGATGCGCTGAAGTGACATCCAAAGCTGTGCGATGTAAAGACATGCCTGCATTTTTCCACAACACACAGCATCCCTGCATTGTGATATGCATGGGGAACATAGAAATGAATTGTTTTCTATATGTCCTAGCAGCAGGGCTGAAATGGGAATAAAAACCAGCCCTCAAAATAATTTCATACCAGTACCAGTGGTGTAGCGTGGGTTGTTAGCACCCAAGGCAAGGCAAGGCAAGGCAAGGCAAGTAATTTGCGCCCCTAACCAGCAGACATTTAGCGTTTCTGGGTCCCTTCCACTCATACAGAATTAAAAACCCCTTATGGTACATTTTAGGATTTACCACTCATTCTCGTTGTTCTCCTTTCTTTCCCTTTTATTTCTTTCTATTATAATTTCTTGTTTTTTTTTCCATCTCTCTCTATATCCAGCGTTATTGTTCTTTCTCTTATTCTTTCTCTCCCTTTTTCTTTGTTCCTCCCCCACTTTTCCTCTCTCTTCCATGTATTCTCTCTTTTTATTCCTTTTCTTACTTCTTCTTGGAGGAGAGGCTCGGAGAGCCGCGCAGGCTCCAGGGACAGCCCAGCTGGGAGGCCACAGGCTCTAGGAAAAGCCCAGCTGGCCCCCCCTTCCCACTATCTAATACACTGCTGACCCCCCCCCCCCCTCCCCAATATCTAATACACTGCTGGTCCCCCCTCCCCACTATCTAATACACTGCTGACCCCCCTCCCCACTATCTAATACACTGCTGGTCCCCCCTCCCCACTATCTAATACAATGTTGACCCCCCTCATCACTATCTAATACACTGGTGACCCCCCTCCCCATTATCTAATACAGTGGTCCTCAACTCCGGCCCTCAGGGCCCACTAACAGGCCAGATTTTAAGTATTACCTTGGGGAGGTGCAGACTAGAGTACTGCAATCACTGAGCAGCAAATGATATCACCTGGGATGTATTTCAGTTATCTTGCAAACCTGGCCTGTTAGTGGGCCCTGTAGGCCAGGGTTGAGGACTGCTGATCTAATACACTGGTGACCCCCCTCCCCACTATCTAATACACTACTGACCCCCTCCCCATTATCTAATACACTGCTGACCCCCCTCCCCACTATCTAATACACTGCTGACCCCCTCCACTATCGAATACACTGCTGACCCCCCTCCCCACTGTCTAATACACTGAAGACCCCCCTACCCGCAATCAAATACACTGCAGACCCCCCTCCCCACTATCTATTACACTGCAGACCCCCTCCACACTATCTAATATACTGCTGACCCCCCCTCCCCGCTATCTAAAACACTGCTGACCCCCCTCCCTGCTATCTAATACACTGCTGACTCCCCCTCCCTCTTATCTAATACGCCGCTGACCCACCTCCCTGCTATCTAATACGCTGATGACCCCCCTCCCTGCTATCTAATACACTACTGATCCCCTTCCCGCTACCTAATACACTGCAGACCCCCCTTCCCACTATCTATTACACTTCAGACCCCCCTCCCTGCTATCTAATACACTGCAGACCCCCCTCCGCACTATCGAATACACAGCAGACCCCCCTCCCCGCTATCTAATACACTGCAGACTCCCCCTACCCGCTATCTAATACACTGCCTGCCCCCCTCCCCACTAGCTAATGCACTGCTGACTCCCCTCCCCGCTATCTAATACACGGCTGCCCCCCCCCCCGCTATCTAATACACTGCTGACTCCCCCTCCCCACTATCTAATACACTGCTGACCCCCCTCCCCGCTGTCTAATACATTGCTGACCTCCCCCCACTATCTAATACACTGCTGACCCTCCCCTCCCCACTATCTAATACACTGCTGACCCCCCCCCACAATACACTTCTGGCCCCCCTCCCCTTAATACACAGCTGAACCCCCCTCCCCCTAATACACTGCTGATCCCCCCTTCTTCTAATATACTACACTATAGCAGTGTTACCACTGTTGACACCATCCCTCTAATACACTGCTGACCCCACCTCCCCACTATCTAAATCATTGTTTACCCCCCTCCCCTTAATACACTTCTGGCCCCCTGCCCCCAACCCCTATCTAATACACTTCTGACCCCCTCCTCCCACCCCCCAATACACTGCTGACCCCCCCCAGCCCCCTCCCCCTAATACAATGCTGATCCCCCCCTCCCCTAATACAATGCTGATTCCCCCCTCCCCCTAATAAAATGCTGATCCCCCTCCCCCTAATACAATGTTGATTCCCCCCTCCCCCTAATACAATGTTGATCCCCCCCTTGGCCCCCTCCCCCAAATACAATGCTGTTCACCCCGGCCCCCTCCCTTTAATATAATGTTGACCCCCCTCCCCCTAATAAAATGCTGATCCCCCTCCCCTAATACAATGCCGATTCCCCCCTTCCCCTAATACTCTGCTGAACCCCCCCTCCCACCCCCCTAATACACTGCCGACCTCCCTGACTCCCTCCCCCTAATACAATGCGGATCCTCCCCCAATACAATGCTGATCCTCCCCCTAATACAATGCTGTTCCCCCCCGGCCCCCTCCTCCTAATACAATGCTGTTCCCCCAACCCCTTCCCCCTTGTAAAATGCTGTGCCCCCGTCCCCCTCTCCCTAATACAATGCTGCCCCCTCCCCCTTCCCCTATTACAATACTGTCCCCCCCGGCCCCCTCCCCCTAATACACTGCTGATCCCCCCCTCCCCCTAATACAATTCTGCCCCCCCCCCTGACTCCCTCCCCCTAATACAATGGCTGTTGGGGCGGGGGGGGGGACTGCAGTGTATTAGGGTGAGGGGGGGGGGGCAGATCAGCATTGTATTAGGAGGAGGGGGGCCCTAATACAATGCTGATTCCCCCCCAAATGCAATACACGAGTTCCCCCAAGCCTCTTTGCTGTTACCTGGCAGTCTGTCTACAACAGGGTAGCTCAGTCTCTGGTCAGTCAGGGATGCTGGTGTCTGTGCGGGAGGGAAGGGAGGGATCGGATGCCGCCTGTGAGTGTGAAGGAGATCCGCCGCTGCACAGCCGCCGCTCGCCGGGCAGGACAGACACCGGCAGCAGCCACATCTCAAAATGGCTCGAGGGCCAGCGGCCTACCTGGAAATTTCCCAGTATCCCGGTAGGCCAGTCCGGCCCTGCCTAGCAGTGATTAGTGCAGGATATGGCACATAGTGTAAACAAGCCACGGTGCTCCAGTAATCAAATTCGATAAAGGAAGGTTAGCATTTATTTTTAATTCTAGGGTTTTGCTTTAATTTTATGGTGTATATGAAGACTTAACGCAGAAATTCACTCTCTCAATCAACATTGACTATTTTTAATCCTTATGCTGCTAGCATTTGTAAATAGATATAATATATATAATAGGTATATAATTTTACTTTTTTTACATTTCTTCTGTTACTTCCTGGTTTTCATGCCTAGGCACATGATGTCATACATTCTATAAGTATGTTTATATATATATATATATATATATATATATATATATATATATATATTTTATTCATTTTCCAATATACAAAATACATACGCTTACTTTTACCCCTATTTCCCCTGTCCCACTTGCGTCTTAACCTCTTAAAGGTTCCTTCTTTCTCTATTCCTTCCCTCTGTTTTGTTTCAAATTCCCCTTAATTCAAAATTATGTACAGTATTTGTACTCCTAAACTCTATCCAACGTCTCCAGATGTTAATTAATTTTCCTATTTAATTTTTCCCATAGTAATACAGTTCTTCCATATTAAAGATAATATCTATCTTTTAAACCCAATCTCTCAACATTAGACTCTCTGGTACTTGCCGGGATTTTGGAATTAAAGATTTTGCTGTGTTTATTAGATGTGGTATCATCGTCTTTTTATATTACTTAATTGCCAGTTTAGTATTATGGAATAGATAGGTTTCAGGATTTTAGGCATCTCTACTTCTGTTATTCCCTGGATCTGTTGTATAATTTCTTCCCAGAATTCTTATATCTTTGGGCATTGGGGAGGGAGGGTTCTGAGCTCAGCCAATGCCTGAGCTAAGGGCAGAGAGATCCCAGGATGTAAATGCTACATGAATCATCTGCCCGTTCTCAAGATGGTTGTGACAGGCGTCACTTTGGTTGGAGTTAATTAACATGTTAAATATAACATTGTCTAGATGTGGATTCCCATTCACCTATTGTTTCTGTCCAGATGGCTAGATGATTAGTTCAGGTGAATTATATTTCTGTAAACAATTTCATCTGCATATGATAATGTATTCAGGCACCTGACCTGGTGGGGTAATCTGATCAGGAGGGAGATGTCCTCCTGTGTGGTATATATTGTGTGTGAGTTTGTTCAATAAATGTTCCAGATCTATACAAGCTATTCTTGGCTTGTTTTGTATAAGTGGGGGCTAGAATATCTGATATCTATGTTCAAGACTGAAGGAAGCGGTATTCTGACGGAAGCACACAATCGCATTGTGGGGTCACAGTTCCGTTACAATGGTCACTGCCAGAAATACCAGGATATGTTTTTCAAAATGAATTTTCAGCAAAATAAAGTATAGAGACATGGATGGATGGAGGAGTTTGCTTTGAATTTTAAAAATGAATTAAATAGCATTTTTGGTTTGTGGGGCTCAGATGCAGTAAAGTTCCATTTTAAAATACATTTAATAAAATATAAATAAATAAAAACATGTACAGGCAAAACAAAATTCCATAAAAGATTAAAGTCTTACTTACTCACTTAGAAGAGAATCTTCCTGGGCATTGGTCACTTTTCGCAATGCACCCATTGAGTGATGGATCCAGGAGTCACAGGGGAGCTTCTTTGGCCTAACACACTGCCATGTGTCACCACTAACTGGGTCTCGGTACTTGCACACATCCTTTCCTTTAATCTCCAGGTTACACTCCACCACCTCGCTGCTTCCATTATAGTAAAAATACCCATTAAAATACACCTTCAATGTAAAACAAAGTGCAGGCTTTAGACTATTTTGGTCCACATTTTTCAAAAAATGCTTTTAATTTTTAATGATCATAATTCACCTTTTCTGGGTAACTCTCCCTTTTCTTCTTTAAAATATCCACAGCTTCACTGGAGTGGATGAGTGTGATGTGGATTTGGGCTTCCCCTGTCCATGGAATCAAAAAGGTGGCCAGATAGCTGCCATTGCAATAGTCTTTTACTTGTCCGGTGACTCCAGCCTTCAAAGCTGGGTTATGCAACTTGACACTGAAGAAGTCTCCACCATACCCTTTTGGGTGACCATTATGATCCCGAGCTGTGATTACCACTTCTAGAGTTTTTCCAACCCTGTACGATTCTTGAGGATTCCACAGGTGGTATTCAGACATTTTGGGACTAGTCGAAAAATTGAAATGCTGCACAGCAGATGGAGGAGTCGGCCAGTCAATCAACTGGAGAAGTTCCTTAAAATTAGGATTAACAGTAGAAGAAGAGGTGGTTGGAGAGGTTGATTTGTGATACTGGTGCATCTTGGGAGAGGGTGGTTTGTATTTATCTGATGAATCTATTAGGAATCTGTAACAAAACTATCAGCATCATAAATTAACAAAAAGGCCAAACAAGAGAATTAAAAAAACTCCATGAATAAACAAACTAGCATAAGACTAAACATTAAAGTGGTTGTAACCCTGAAAAAAAAAATATTCTGCTCCTTTACAGCATGATACACAGCCTAGGGCTTATGCTTTGTCATTTGTCACTGTCTAAGCTGTAAAAAACCTGGCTGATCCTGCCAGTTCATGTGTCCCCTCTGTGTGCTGACCACAATAATCATGACATCTAAAACCCTGATTACTGTGGTCAGTTTACATGCCTCCTCTGTCATCCACTGCTTTCGTCTCTCCCCCTCACCCCCTCCCTCTCTGCCTGTTAGCTCCGTGTGTCTGTGTTAGCCATCTCCTCCCAGCCCCTCCAGCCGCTAGCTGTTTGAAATTACTAGGTGAAAAATCATGTAATTCCTTTGCATACATTTAAATCTCATGTGCTGTGTGTGTTATTTTTACAGCGCCGCGGGGCGCTCACGTGACCTGCCGGCTCTCTCCTTCTCTCTCCCGGTTGATGTCAGTGGCGAAACATGGCACTTCCCACTGTGGTGCTTGTGTCAAGGAGGTAGAGAGCTGGCAGGTCACATAAGCGCCCGCTGCGCTGTAAATAAATGGATTTTTGTAAGATCTTACCGTAAAATCCTTTTCTCTTAGCTCATTGACAGACATAGTCCTCTTGATTAATATCAGATTGGGTTATGCTGTCCTCTACAGGAGTAGGACTAGGCAGAAGGAAAAACGTTCTGGCCACACCTTAGGGGCAGTCCCAGAGGGTATATCCTCTTCCTGTCTGCTGCCGGAAATCAGTTCTGTCACAAAGCAGTGTCAGAGAATTTAACCCAACCCAACTCAACAATAGAGGGGCGGGTACTACGTCTGTCAATGAGCTAAGAGAAAAGGATTTTACGGTAAGATCTTACAAAAATCCATTTTTCTCTGTCGCTCATTGACAGACGTAGTCCTCTTGATTAATATCAGATTGGGACATCCCAAAGCAGTGCCACAAATGAGGGGTGGGAACAGAAATCAAAATCCAGAAGGCCCAACCGGAGCCAACCAGAAGTATCAAGGGACTCATCGAGCAAACAGATGAGACCTACCCAACAAACCCTCGAGGTAGACCAACAGTCTCCTCAAACAGCGGCCTGCAGGAACCTTGCGGCCAAAAGAGGCATCTGACGATGCCATCACATAAACCTTATACAATATTGTAAAGGTATGAACCGACGACCAAGTAGTCGCCTTGAAAACCTGAACCACTGACGCCTGATGGCGGAAGGTCCAGGAAACACTAAGCGCCTGCGTAGAGTGAGCCTTTACAGGGAACGGGGGATCCCGACCCTTAAATAGAATAAGCCTATACCACCGTCTGTCTGATCCATCTAGAGATGGTCGAGGCAGAAAACAGGCAACCCCGTCTTAGGGCCATCCGTGATCACAAACAGTGATTCCGTATTACGAAATGAATCCGTAGTATTCAAGTATACCCTGATCGCCCGAACTACATCCAAGGAATGCAACGCGAATTCGAGGATGACTGGGCTTAGGACACAGGGAAGACAATACCATGTCCTCATTCAAATGAAACTTTGAAACCACCTTAGGAAGGAAGGATGGATTCGGACGAAGAACAACCTTATCCCTATGAACCACCAGATATGGGGAACGACAGGATAATGCGGCCAGTTCTGACACCCTGCGGGCAGAAGTAATGGCCACCAAGAAGGCCACCTTCTGGGATAAAGTAAGCAAGGGAATCTCCCTGATATTTTCAAAGGGAGGTTTCTGAAGAACCGACAGCACCAAATTAAGACCCCAGGGTGGTAAAGGTGCGCGCACTGGCGGAGCCAGGTGTCGCACCCCCTGGACGAAATTCCGCACCAAGGAATGAATAGCCAAAAGCTTCTGAAAGAAGATTGCTAATGCTGAAACCTGACCCTTGATAGCACTCAAGGCCAGCTTCTACTCAACCCCCTGTTGCAGAAAGGCCCCCTAAATGATTGACATAAGCCACTGCTGTGGCATTGTCTGACTGGACCCGCACCGGGCTGCCCCGGGGCTGCTCGATCCAATGCATCAGACAAAGTCTGATCGCTCTTAGTTCCAATACATTTATCGGTAACCTGGACTCTTCCAGGGACCAAAGCCCCTGAGCAGATAATTGACCGAGAATTCCTCCCCACCCGGATAGACTGGCATCCGTGGTGACAATCGTCCAGTATATTGGAAGAATGACTTCCCCTGGCTGAGCATCGGAGACTGAAGCCACCAGACCAGAGACTCCCTGGTCCGCTCGCTCAATCGGATCCGATTGTCCAGAGATTCTGGATTCCGATTCTATTTGAGAAGAATCTCTTCCTTGAAGGATTCGGGTATGGGACTGGGCAAATGGTACTGCTTCGAAGGAAGCCACCCTCAAGCCCAGGACCCTCATGCAAGTCCGAAGAGAAGGCCAGTTGTCGGATAGTAACAACTGAATTGCTGATTGAATCTTCCGGAGTTTCCCTGCCGGAAGGAATACTTTGCCCTGGATGTGTCTAGAATTAGACCCAGATATTCAAGCCTCCTGGTGGGAACCAGAGAAGACTTCTGCTGGTTCACCAGCCACCCGAACTCTTGCAAAGAGATCATGGTGATCTCTAAGTTTTGTAACAAGATCTGCGGAGACTCCGCACGGCGCAGAAGATCGTCTAGGTAACCTAGAATCGATATGCCTCGTTGACGCAACAGCGCCAACACTGGGGCCAACACCTTTGGGAAGACCCGAGGAGCTGAGGCGAGACCAAAGGGTAACGCCGCAAACTGATAATGGTTCTCTTCTACGGAAAAACGCAGGAAACGCTGATGTCCTGCGTAAATGGGAATGTGAAGATAGGCATCCTTGATGTCTATGGACGCTAGAAAATCCCCTTGATGCAGGGAGGCTGCTACTGTGCGAATGGATTCCATTTTGAATTTTTGTATCTTGACAAAAAAGATTTGAGTGCTCTTAAGTTCAGAATTGGACGCACCTTACCCTCTTTCCTGGGTATTGTAAACAGGTTTGAATAAAACCCTTGAAAACGCTCTGTCCAAGGAACGTGGACTACCACTCCTTGTTGCAGTAAATCCGTGACCGCTCCCTGCAGAGCTTCTAAGCGATCCGGGGATAGTCGGACATTGGAAGGGAAGAATCGCACCGGTGGGAGAGATCGAAACTCGATCTTGTAACCTGACCTTATGACTTTGCGAACCCACTTGTCCGGGATTCTGGAAAGCCATGGATCCGGAAACCGGTGAAGACGTCCCCCCACCCCAGCTATGGGTGGGGGCGCACCTTCAGGCTTTAGTAGTCTTATCTTCAGGTCTGGAAGAGCCGGGCTTTTGCTTGCCCGACCAGTGCCCCTTAAAACCTCCTGAAGGAGTTTTGGAGGGCTTTGCTTTTTCGCCCATGGGGCGAAAAAACTTCTTATGAGCGGAAAAGGAAGGCCCCCGTCTCTGACGAGGTCCTTTACCCTTAGTACTTTGTGGCAAGAAAGTGCTCTTGCCTCCAGTGAGATCCTTGATAATCTCATCTAAGTTGGCCCCAAATAGGCGCTCACCCTGAAAAGGGAGATAAGCCAAAGCCTTCTTGGAACCTTGGTCTGCCGACCAACATTTTAGCCACAGTGTACGCCTGAGAACCACTGCTGAGACTGATGCTCGCCCCAATAATGGAGTGGCGTCTAGCGCAGCGTCGCAGATAAACTGTAACCCTTGTATCATCTGTTCTAACAGATCTGATACCGCCTGAGGGATATCACTCCCTTCTAAGTCCCGGCATAACCACTTGGTCCATACTGTTACAGTTTGAGAAACCAGACCAATAGCAATTACTGGTCTGAAAGCTGACCCAATCAGGGAAAAGATGGCGCGAGACACGGCTTCCACCTTACGATCCACTGGATCCTTAAGGGACAGAGCATCCTCCAATGGGATAACCGTAGATTTGTTCAATCTGGAGATTGGAGAATCCACCATAGATGGTACTGTCCACTTCTTGAGGAGGGATTCCTCGAACGGATAACGCCTATTAATGCGTTTGGAAATAGTAGGGGCTCGTTTTGGATGACCCCATTCTTCCTTAATTACATTACCGAAACACTTGGGTAAGGGAAATACTTTCGCCATTTTGGCGCGTTTATTAGTACCAAATGGAATCTCAGTATCAGCTACTTCTGATGGTGTAACCTGTAGTCCTAAGGTTTCCCGAACGGCTACAATTAATGCGTTTACCAACGCTTCCTCTCGGGCTATAGTAGATGTTGAAACATCCTCCTCACTGTCTGAAGAGACAGTACCCGAGACACAAACCCCAGATGAGGTACCTGCAACTGCAGGGATAGGCTCAGACTCTGAATCTGAAGTTTCAGATGAAATGGGGGTAGGCGGGGGTCGCTTCCTTGCGCCCTGTCCCTGACAAGCCACTACCACCCGGGATACAAAAGTTTCCAAAACTGCTGACAATGACTCAATAGTCAGTGGGGAACTGGAGGGTCCTGCAGCCACCTCGAGGGGATCAGGTGGCGATACATGTGTGGCAGGGTCCATGTTAATCCAGGACACTTTGCCAGTGAAAAAAATTTAAAAAAATAAAAAATACCTTTTTTTTTTCTGAAATCCACCAGCGCAATAGCGCCCCTCAGTGTACCTGCTTTGGACCCCCACAGAGAGAGAGAGAGAGACCCCAAGGGCTCACCACCTGATGCAGAGAAGTTTCCTTATCAAACTGTTGTCAGCGTTGTCCTATGCAGTCTGGGAAGTCCTGTACTAGGTTTCCCGGGTGAAAGGAAGTGGCTCCGCCCCCTGTGCACGCCTTCCGGCGTTCCCAGCTACTCCTCGAGGTCGGCTGGGCACATCAAACATGGCCGCCCCATGTAGAAGACAATAGACTTCGAAAAAATGGCGGCCTGCGTGACCTGCGGGCGGCCTGTGTAGGCAATGCAGACATGCGGTCTACAACAAAATGGCGGCGGACTGCCGATCTAGCGTGGCTCCTCCAGTGCAGCGGCCTGTGACCGGCTCTGGAACAGCTGATGGCGGCCTGTCGGCCTGCGGGAGCCTGGCGATAGCTACAGTCTAAGGTAGGCTATACCTCCTTTGCTCTGGATGCTTATATGTTTACAATGGTAAATCGAACCAGGCTTCCTTGGATCAATCTGCTGGAGAAACCAAGGCTGCTGAAGTGTCAGCTCCCAAACCCAGGTTGTTAGAGTGTTAGCTCCCAAACCAAGGTTGCTTTTAGAGTGTTAGCTCCCAAACCAAGCCAGCTGTAGTGTCAGCTCCTAAATCAAGCCTGCTGGAGTGTCAGCTCCTAAACCAAGGTTTGCTTAGAGTGTTAGCTCCCAAACCAAGCCAGCTGAAGTGTCAGCTCCTAAACCAAGGTTGCTAGAGTATCAGCTCCTAAACCAAGGTTTGCTTAGAGTGTTAGTTCCCAAACCAAGCCTGCTGGAGTATCAGCTCCCAAAGCAGATCACACTATCCAGGGGATAGGTGAATTTGTCATAGGCTAAAGGGGGAACCTTAATGTCAGAAAGGATCCGACCATACACAGAGGGGCCCGTATCCCAAAAACCCCACAGGGGGGAAGGGGGAATATTTACTCACCATACCGGAACTGACGGGCACCCTCTCTTCACAATACCCTCTCCACCGAGATGGGGGGCTGTCGACCAATACGGACGCCGTGACTCTGCTGGTTCCTGGCGTTCAAGCGAGACGTTCAACTCGCAGGGTCAGTCCCCATCCAATGGGACTATGTCGCGGCCGACCTAGCGCGGAGCTATGGTCTGCACGCGCTCGTAGCCTGAGCCGGGGTGACCACTGGCTCTCAACATCCAGCCCGTCGCCCGGTCCCGCATACTTACTTGAATGTGTCGCGGCCGACCCAGCGCGGAGCTATGGCCTGCGCGCGCTCGTAGGCCTGCTGGGGTGACCACTGGATCTCAACATCCAGCCCGTTGCCCAGATCCGGCGTGATTTGCTTGAAGATCTCACAGGAAAACTGGAGAAAACAGCTACCTAAAAAAAGAAAAAAGTTTTTCTAAAAAAATCTTGCCAGGACCAAAAGATCCCAGCAAGGAGCTTAGGTCCTTACTCCTGACTAGACAGAAAAAAACGGATTTCCTGCAGCAGACAGGAAGAGGATATACCCTCTGGGACTGCCCCTAAGGTGTGGCCAAAATGTTTTTCCTTCTGCCTAGTCCTACTCCTGTAGAGGGCAGCATAACCCAATCTGATATTAATCAAGAGGACTACGTCTGTCAATGAGCGACAGGGAAAAGGAATTTTGCTGAGTCATTTTCAAAAAACACACATACAACACATGAAATCTACATGTAAGGAAGGGAATTACATACATTTTCATAGGTGACACAACAACCACTTTAATATCCACCATTGCTAAAAGCACTTTAAATGTACCAGTGAGGAAGAAAATTACATAATGCAGTATATACAGCAGGTAAAATAAGTTTTGAAAACGTCACCATTTTTCTAGGTAAATACTGTATGTTTCTAAAGGCACTATTGGCATCAAATTTTCCCCCACATGTCCGTAACAACCTATGCACTCCATACATACTAAGAAACCAAATCAAATAAGTTCACAAATAAGTTATACATAATATAATTGGAATGACACAGGGAAAAAGTATTTGTGACAGACCCAACCAGGACAGGGGCTTTTGGAGAGGATTAGGGGCAAGCCTCCTACCCCCTGAATATGGCCCTTGGAGAGAGCAGATGCTTCTCCAATGATGGACAACAATGTGATGAGCACAGAGAGTGAGGCTTTGATTAATTCTCTGAATAAAGAAAATAAAGCTTCCCTTCTGGAGTGGATGTAAAGGTGTAATAATAATCTTGTACAGGGTAATGGTCAGAGGAAATATGGTGGCCCGTCTGCAGACTGAGCTGGAGAGGCTTCTTAACTTGAAACAGAAATATTTATAACAATATCCTTCAAAAAAGATAAATTCAATTTTTTTAAACTACTGGAACATTGTATGAGTTGAGTTTGTGTCCTAGACTGCTGTCGAATGTTGCTGGATAGTCTGAGGTGGGGTGGGATCACTGTTTGTTATATGTTTATTGTTAAGTGTGTCTCTCCTATTGTGTGCCTCCTAGGTGTGCATTCACATTGTTATTTGAATCACCTATTGTTTCTGTCTGTTGGCTAATTTTGCTAACTTTTGGAGATTCCTATGATGGGATTAGCTCTGTGTCAACTCTACCTCGTTATCTAAACTATTGTGTGGCGTTTTGGGTAATGATCTACTTGTGTTAAGTATAAAAAACCTGTATTTCTGTTCAATAAACAGTCATTCATTTTTATCTTAACATCTTGTCTGTGTACGATGCTTGGGGTAAAAGAGCTGGTATTAGCTCTTGGTTTGCTGGAAGGGTTTGGAGGGCAGGAGGCACTGGTTGGCAGAAGCACCCAAGCGGGGTACCAAGCACTTCGTCACAGTATTAAACACATGAAGAAAAGGAGATGCAAAAGGTCATGGAAAGCCAAGACACCACCTGAAATCTATCAGTAATTAGAAAGCAATCCTGCCCCTTGTCAGGGAAATTAATATCAGCTGGTTCAGTCTGAACTTGATGGCCTATAAAAAGGTGTCTCATTATCAAGGTATCACACAAACATCTCATGATGGGTAAACGCAAAGAGCTCTCTCAAGACCTTCACAACCTTATTGTTGTAAAACATACTGATGGTATTGGTCACAGAAGGATTTAATACATTTCTAAATGTTCCAGTGAGCACTGTTGGGGCCATAATCCGGAAGTGTAAAGAACATCAGGACCAGGTGTTCCTTGCAATATTTCTGACAGGGAAGTGAAAGGAATTTTCAGAAGTGAGCCAAGGAGGACTTGTGGAGAGCTCCAGAAAGACCTGGAATTAGAAGGTACAATTGTTTCAAAGAAAACAGTTATTAATGCACTCAGCCGTCATGGCCTGTATGCACACTCACCACGCAAGATTATATTGCTGAAGAAAAAGCATGTTGAAGCTCATTTAAAGTTTGCTGCACAACATTTAGACAAGCCTGTGAAATACTGGGAGAATATAGTCTGGTCAGATGAGACCAAATTTGAACTCTTTGGATGCCATAATACACACCATGTTTGGATGTCAAATGGCACTGCACATCACACCAAAAACACCATACCAACAGTGAAGTTTGGAGGTGGGAACATCATGGTGTGGGTCTGTTTTTTTAGCATACAGTACTGGCAAACTTCATATCACTGAAGGAAGGATGAATGGAAAAATGTACCAAGACATTCTTGATAAAATTCTCCTGCCATCTACCAGGATAATGAAGATGAAATGATGGTGGACATTTCAGCAAGACAATAATCCCAAACACAAAGCCAAGGATACTCTCAGTTGGTTTCAAAGAAATAAAACAAAGCTGCTAGAATGGTCTAACCAATCCCCTGACTTGAATCCAATAGAAAATCTACGGAAAGAACTAAAGATCAGAGTTCATAGAAGAGGCCCACAGAACTTTCAATATTTGAAGAATGGGCCAATTTATGACAGCCTGGGATCAGAGTACGTGGGTTAAATTAAGCTAGCTGTCATGCATAGTGGATAGCTGGGGGAAGGACAAATGTTTGACTGGAGCTCAGTTTGACCACTTGACCTCCGGAAGGTTTTACCCTCTTCATGACCAGGCCATTTTTTGCTATTCAGCACTGTGTTACTTTAACTGGCAATTGCGCTGTCATGCATGCTGTGTGCAAATAAAATGTATAATTTTCTTTTTCACACAAATAGAGCTTTCTTTTGGTAGTATTTGATCACTACTAGGTTTTTTATTTTTGCTATATAATTGAAAAAAGACAAACATTTAAAAAAAAAAAAAGCTGAAATTGATATTTTTTACTTTCTGTTATAAATAAAGCCAATAACATCAAAAATGTATTCTTCTACATGTCTTTGGTAAAACAAAAATCTCAATAAGTGTAAATGAATTGGTTTGTGTGAAAGTTATAGTGTCTACAAACTATGGTATATTTATTTGAAATTTCATCAATCCTGATGTGCGGACGACCTATCTCATTTCTTGAGGCCCTTAAGATGCCAGGGCAGTTCCCCCCAAATGACTCATTTTTTGAAAGTAGATAGGCGGAGGTTTTTAATAGGAGGCATGGTGAGTTTTTTGAAGTTGTGGATTTGAAGTTGAATTTTTTGTCACAATTTGGGAAATTAAGAAATTAAATACATTTTTTTTCACATATGACTGGTGTGGTGGTGATCAGGGTCTGGTGACAGAATGTTAAAAAATGTAAATACATTTTTACTTTTTACATACTTTTATCAGTAATGCTCTTCTACTCAAGTACTAGAAAAATGTAATGTGAATAAATCACCAGGAGTTCTCAAAGTCGTGGTATAGCCAGACTATTGTTCCTAACATTCAAAACAGTTGTAAAGTCACTAATCACAAATCCTGGAATCCCCTCTGTTACAGCAAGATATACTGTGCAATGTGTGTTTTTTAAAAAAATATGCAGCGAAATACCTTATTTTACAATGCTGCTGTGCAGTCAAGTGACCTCCCAGCGCTCACCTTCCCCCATCTGAGGATTACATTGGGAGAGGTTGAGATTCCCCTTTGACGTCAGCAGGGAGGAGAGGGGTGGGAGGACACATGAGTGCACAGTGACACTCTGAAAAAAGGTGTTTCTCTGCATAATTTTTCAAAAACAGACAGTGCACAGTATATCTTGCTGTAACAGAAGGGATTCCAGTATTTGTAATTAGCAATTTTAGGGCCATAGCAGAATAGTGGCGGGTGGGAAGGGGTGGGGTGGGGTAGAGAGGAGATGGCTCTCACACACACACACACACACACAGACTCTTGAGCTGACAGGCAGGGAGTGACTGTGGGATGACTGAGGCAAATAAAGTGACCATGTTATTATGGTTCAGCAGCCATGATTACTGTTGTCAGCACACTAAAGGGGACACAGGAACATGCAGGATCAACCAAGTATTTTACAGCATAGAGAGGGACAAATGACACTGCACACGACCTATGCTGTATATCCTGCTTTAAAGGAACAGGATCTTTTTTACCAATATTTAAAAAAGGGTTAAGGTACAATACTACGTTCTTAGCTGTCAGTTAAACCCATGTGGGCTCATTTGTGGGGCCTATACTGGCCGACACTTACTTCTTTATCCTGTGAATGCCTAATGTACCTCCAGCCACCAAATACTACGTTCTTAGCTGTCAGGTAAACCCATGTGGGCTAATTTTTGGGGCCTATACAGGCCGACACTTACTTCTGTATCCTGTGAATGCCTAATGTACCTCCAGCCATAAAATACTACGTTCTTAGCTGACCGGGAAACCCATGTGGGCTAATTTTTGGGGCCTGGAATGGCCGACACTTACTTCTGTATCCTGTGAATGCCTAATGTACCTCCAGCCATAAAATACTACGTTCTTAGCTGACGGGGAAACCCATGTGGGCTAATTTTTGGGGCCTGGAATGGCCGACACTTACTTCTGTATCCTGTGAATGCCTAATGTACGTCCAGCCATAAAATACTACGTTCTTAGCTGTCAGGTAAACCCATGTGGGCTAATTTTTGGGGCCAATACTGGCCGACACTTACTTCTGTATCCTGTGAATGCCTAATGTACCTTCAGCCACAGAATACAAAGTTCTTAGCTGTCAGGTAAACCCATGTGGGCTAATTTTTGGGGCCTGGAATGGCCGACACTTACTTCTGTTACCTGTGAATGCCACCTGTGAATGCCTAATGTACCTTCAGCCACAGAATACTACGTTCTTAGCTGTCAGGTAAACCCATGTGGGCTAATTTTTGGGGCCTATACTGGCCGAAACTTACTTCTGTATCTTGTGAATGCCTAATGTACCTCCAGCCACCAAATACTACATTCTTAGCTGTCAGGTAAACCCATGTGGGCAAATTTTTGGGGCCTATACTGGCCGACACTTACTTCTGTATCCTGTGAATGCCTAATGTACCTTCAGCCACAGAATACAACGTTCTTAGCTGTCAGGTAAACCCATGTGGGCTAATTTTTGGGGCTTATACTAGCTAACACTTACTTCTGTATCCTGTGAATGCCTAATGCACCTTCAGCCACAGAATACTACGTTCTTAGCTGTCAGGTAAACCCATGTGGGCTAATTTTTGGGGCCTGGAATGGCGGACACTTACTTCTGTTACCTGTGAATGCCTAATGTACCTTCAGCCACAGAATACTACGTTCTTAGCTGTCAGGTAAACCCATGTGGGCTAATTTTTGGGGCCAATACTGGCCGACACTTACTTCTTTATCCTGTGATTGCCTAATGTACCTCCAGCCGCCAAATACTACGTTCTTAGCTGTCGGAGAAACCCATGTGGGCTAATTTTTGGAGCCTATACTGGCCGACACTTACTTCTGTATCCTGTGAATGCCTAATGTACTTTCAGCCACAGAATACCACGTTCTTAGCTGTCAGGTAAACCAATGTGGGCTAATTTTTGGGGCTTATACTAGCTAACACTTACTTCTGTATCCTGTGAATGCCTAATGTACCTTCAGCCACAGAATACAACGTTCTTAGATGTCAGGTAAACCCATGTGGGCTAATTTTTGGGGCCTATACAGGCCGACACTTACTTCTGTTACCTGTGAATGCCTAATGTACCTCCATCCATTAAATACTACGTTCTTAGCTGTCAGGTAAACCTATGTGGGCTACTTTTTTGGGCCAATACTGGCCGACACTTACTTCTGTTACCTGTGAATGTCTAATGTACCTTCAGCCACAGAATACTACGTTCTTAGCTGTCAGGTAAACGCATGTGGGCTAATTTTTGGGGCCTGGAATGGCCGACACTTACTTCTTTATCCTGTAAATGCCTAATTTTTCAGACTGGAATTGAAAATCAATGGGTCTGTAAAGGTTCCGCCAAATTGTGGAATGGATTCGGACCCATTTTACATATGTGTGAATGGACCCTATATGTAATAGACATGTATTTACCGGCTGCTGTCAGTTCTGGCTGATTTATGAAAAAGAAATGATAATTTTTTGCTGTAAAAAAAAATGAGGGCAACTTTTCCAAATGCAATACTTCTGTTATGACATTGTCCATGTGGTGGGACTATTTGTGCACAGCTAGTACGTCTTTTGTGGCTGCAAATATGACCTAAAGGTTTTTAAAGTTCGCCTCCCATTAAAGTCAATGGGGCCCGCTGCGAACTTGCGGTTCGCAGACTTTTGAGAAAATTTGTGGCTGACGTTCGTGAACCACCCTGGCCGATGTTTGTCCATCTCTAGTGGCAGACCCACCGTAGGCTCAAGGCCTAGAAAAACCTGCTACATTTGTAAGCAACAAGCGTCAGAAATAGGCCTGGTCCTTAAGTGGTTAAAGTGAATGTAAGGTCTCATTTAAAAAAAATAAATAAATAACAAACATGTTATACTTACCTCCTCTGTACAGTTGATTTTCACAGAGCAGCCCGGATCCTCCTCTTCTCGGGTCCCTCGCTGCTGCTCCTTGCCCCTCCCTCCTGTCGAGTGCCCCCACAGCAAGCAGCTTGCTATGGGGGCACCCGAGCCGAGCTGCAGCTCCCTGTGTCCATTCAAACAGGGAGCTGCCGTTCGACCCCACCCCTCTCTCTCCTGATTGGCTATCTGACTTTGATTGACAGCCACTGGAGCCAATTTCGCCGCAGGAGGGAGAGTCATGGACAGCTGAGGGACTTGTGGACATTGCTGTGGCTGCTACACACAGAAGGATTTTTATCCTAATGCATAGAATGCATTAAGATAAAAACCTTTCTGACTTTACAACTCCTTTAAGAAGTGGATGCGTATAGGGATGATCGAATGGTTCGGGTCCACCATCGGTTCGGCCCGAACATTGGGTGTTTGTCGGTTCGGCCGAATTTAGAACTTTTTGCCCAAAAAGTTCGAAATTCGGCAACCAGAACCGCCCAAAATGCAATGCTTCAGGAAATTGGCTTTAAAAGCCCGTGATTGGACCAGAACCATTAGCAAAAGCCAATTGAGGGGGCAGGAGAATGCTAGGAATGTGATTGGAGTGACTAGGGGGTCCCTAGACCAATCATTAGTGAATACGCCCCCCAGTATATAAGATCGCCCCCGCCATATTCCTAGCATTGTTATACTGGACATGGAAGAGAGTGGAAGCAGTTCTGTTAATTTTACTTTAAAAGTGTCATTTAGCATTTATTAGTGTGAGGAAAGGGATATCTAGTGTAGTTAGAGTGCTCCTTTACACTTTAGTTAGCTTCAAAAATTCAGTTTCTGTAGGGAAAGTGTTAAGTGTAAGGGGACCGTAGTGTAGCGTAGGGTTAACTGGCAGTGACTGCTATGGCAGGGTGACAAAACCCTTCCATAGCAGGGTGACTGCTATAGAGAAATGATCATTTCTCTGAATAGCTTCAGGACACCCATATGGCTTCTCACCTGCCAAGCATTTTTTATGCTGCAGGGGCTGCCACTGCCAGTGCTTTTTTGAGGACATGTTTGATGTCAGACATGACATCTGAACATGTGTATAGGGGGTATATATAGACATATATGTCTGAATATATACCCCTAGACATATATAGGTGTGATAGTAGCTAAAATAAATGCTTGCGCTAATGAAATCATTTACAGTAATATATTTCTGCTACTATCACACCTATATATGTCTAGGGGTATATATTCAGACATATATGTGTATATATACCCCCTATACACATGTTCAGATGTTTTGCCTGCCTCAAAAGAACCCCAAAAAATGCCAAAAAAATGCTAGCGTCAAAAAAAAAAAATGCCCAGGTGTGTTTTTGCTGGCATTTTTTGGGGGGTTTTGGAGGCAGGCAAAACATCTGAACTTGTGCACAGTACCACTATACACAAGTTCAGATGTTTTTCCTGACTGCAAAGAACCCAAAAAAATGCCTTCTATTAAACCGGCAAGGTATTACAGCAGCGAAGCCAACCCCCTGTCAGAAAGTTTTCTAATACAAACAATCTTTTTTTTATGGTTCTGGACATGCTACAGAGCTGAAACTTCACATGCACACCTTTTAGACCCCCCAGATACCAAATCCAAAAATCAAAAAATCTCTTTTTTTTTTTTTTTTTTTAATTTTTCAATAATTGGCTTTTTTTTATCAAAAATGACAATTTTTAAGAACTTTTTTTTGTGTGATTTTGTGTCTGGGGGGTCTAAAAGGTGTACCTGTGAAGTTTCAGCTCTGTAGCATGTCTAGAACCAGAAAAAAAGATCATATAGGTGTTAAAGTTAAAGGAGGGTCCCGACCCACATCCCTGTTCTATTGAAAAATTATCTTTTTTTTTTTTTCATGGTTCTGGACATGCTACAGAGCTGAAACGTCACATGCACACCTTTTAGACCCACCAGATACTAAATTCAAAATCAAAAAATCTCTCTTTTTTTTTTTTAATTTTTTCAATAATTGGCTTTTTTATTAAAAATGACAATTTTTAAGAACTTTTTTTGTGTGATTAATAGTTAATGGGGCATGACCCAGAACCCTAGGCACTTTTTAGGGGCATTTATTGGGTTTTGGGGCTTCAAAATGGTGTTTATTGATTACCGAAGTTCGGGTCCCATTGATTTCAATGGGGTTCTGAAATCCGGGCCGAACTTTCGGGAAGTTCGGATGTTCTGGCCGAACCGAACTTTTCAAAAGTTCGATCATCCTTAGATGCGTATAGATTTTTGATAAATTAGGATATAGTTTAGTGTCACTTTAACATGCCCATTACTTTGTCTTTAATTCTGTTTTATCCTGTGTTTACTATAGCTGTAGCTTCATGCTGTTTTCTCTGGAATGGTATTCATATTATTATTGTCAATTGCATGATATAATATTGTTTCTTCTAGTAGCCACTCTACCAGAGCTTAATGGTTTCCGCACTCCATCTAGTGGTTCTTCTCATAAGGGTTGTGTATAAGGTTGAGCGAACCCGGACTGTATTGTTTGGGATTGTACCGGACTTTTGGGTATTCGGTACCCAGACACGGACCCGAACATTTCACTGTATGTTCGGGATACAGTCCGTTGTTCGGTAATGTTATTTCATGTTTTGGCACGGTTTTAATGGCGCGGTTTCAACAGCTGCAAGGCAGCCAATCAGCAAGCGTTGAACTAGTGTTCCCTTAGAAGCCATCACAGCCATGCCTACTAATGGCATGGCTGTGATTGGCCAGTGCAGCATGTGACCCAGCCTCTATATAAGCTGGAGTCACATAGCGCCGCACGTCACTCTGCTCTAACTATACTAGGGACTGGTTCCTGATGCTGCTGAGGTAGAGATAGGAGATTATTGTAGGGTCAGGCTGGAGATTGCTTTCAGGGAAAGAATAGGAAGAATCTTCTTTAATCAGACAGCGATCTACATTGATTTTATTGTGTGGGGGTGCAGTGCACAATCTTTTTATCCTGACCTGAGCCCAGTGAGGAGGGAGGAGAAAAAAAAACTTTTATCAGTCTGTTAGGTGGGCAGCGTGCGGCGTGCAGCGGCCATGTAATGCAAGCTCAGTGCATATGTGTCTGCTTAATCTGGATTTAAAAAAGGAAAAAACTTTTTTCCTTCATATTTTACTTTGACATACAGTGTTTAGACACTGCTTTTCAAATCTGCTCTTCAAAAAGCACCAATTTAAGGGGAAAATATTTTTTTTTTACTTTTTAGGGAAAAAAAATATTTTTCAGTTTTTCATTCAAATGGGTTTTTTTTTTATTCAATAGCGGAATAGAACAACAACAGTATTCAACCTGTTAGGCGTGCAGCGTGTAGCAGCCATGTAATGCAAGCTCAGTGCATATGTGTCTGCTTAATCTGGATTTAAAAAAAAAAAAATTTCCTTCATATTTTACAGTAACTTAAAGCGTTTAGAAACTTGCAGTTCTAATCTGCTATTCAACAAGCACCAATTAAGGGGACAACTGTTTTTCATTTTTTTATTCATACTTTACTGTGACACTGTCATACAGCGTTTAGACACTTTTATGCAAACCTGCTCTTCAAAAATCACCAATTAAAGGGAAAAATAAAAAATTTTCATTCATATGTTACAGTGAGATACAACCATTGGATACTGTTGTTGTATTCCGCTTTGCAATAAAAACCCATTTAGGGGAAAAAAAATTAAATTGCAGCCTAGTCGGCATATGTTACAGTGAGATACACCCATTGGATACTGCTGTTGTATTCCGCTTTGCAATAAAAACCCATTTAGGGGGAAAAAATTAAATTGCAGCCTAGTCTGCATATGTTACAGTGAGATACACCCATTGGATACTGCTGTTGTATTCCGGTTTGCAATAAAAACCTATTTAGAGGAAAAAAATGTAATTGCGGCCTAGTCTGCATATGTTACAGTGAGATACACCCATTGGATACTGTTGTTGTATTCCGCTTTGCAATAAAAACCCATTTAGGGGGAATAAAATGTATTGCGGCCTAGTCTGCATATGTTACAGTGGGATACACCCATTGGATACTGTTGTTGTATTCTGCTTTGCAATAAAAACCCATTTAGTGGAAAAAAATTTAATTGAAGCCTAGTCTGCATATGTTACAGTGAGATACACCCATTGGATAATGCTGTTGTATTCTGCTTTGCAATAAAAACCCATTTAGGGGAAAAAAAATTAATCGCGGCCTAGTCTGCATATGTTACAGTGAGATACACCCATTGGATACTGTTGTTGTATTCCGCTTTGCAATAAAAACTAATTTAGGGGAAAGAAATTAAATTGCGGCCTAGTCTGCATATGTTACAGTGAGATACACCCTTTGTATACTGTTGTTGTATTCCGCTTATCAATAAACACCCATTTAGGGGAAGGTCCTAAATTAGAGAAATATGAGGAGAAGGTCAAATAAGGGACGTGGCCTGGGTCGTGGTGCTGCTGGTGGAGCTCCTGTTGCAAGGAGAGGACGTGGTCGATCTGTGCCAGCTACACGCACAAGTGAAACACCTTCCTCAGGTGTGAGTAGGCGACAGAACCTGCAGCAGTATTTGGAAGGGCCTAATGTGCCTCTACAAATGTTGAGGCCAGAACAAGTACAGGCGATAGTAAATTGGTTTGCTGACAGTGCCTTCAGTTCCTTCACATTGTCTCCCACCCAGTCTTCTGCTGAAAGGTCAGAGTTGGCACCTGCAGCCGATGTCCATCAATCTTTCACCTCACCCCCTTGCAAATCAGCCAAGCAGTCTGAGCCCCAAGTCATGCAGCAGTCTCTTCTTCTTTTTGATTACTCTGTTAGCATGGTTTCCCAGGGCCATCCACCTAGCCCTGCCCCAGAAGTGAAAGAGATTGAGTGCACCGATGCCCAACCACTTATGTCTCAAGATGAGTACATGGGAGGACCATCGCAGCACGTCTCGGATGATGAGGAAACACAGGTGCAAACTGCTGCGGAATTCCAAATTGTGGAGACCGACAAGGAGGGCAGGGGTGAAGACTGGGTGGAAGACGATGTGGAGGACGATGAGGTCCTCGACCCCACATGGGATGAACATCAGGCAGGTGACCTGAGTAGTTTTGAGGAAGAGGCGGTGGTCGCACAGAGCCACCAGCACAGCAGAAGAGGGAGCAGGGTGCAAAAGCGGAGCAGCCATGCCCTAGACACTACGCCTGCTGCTGCCCAATGCAGCAAGGGACCGAGCACACCAAAGCCAGCTGAAAGGAGTTCCCTAGCATGGCAGTTCTTCAGACAATGTGATGATGACAGGACACGAGTGGTTTGCACGCTGTGCAATCAGAGCCTGAAGCGAGGCATAAACCTTCTCAACCTGAGCACAACCTGCATGACCAGGCATCTAAGTGCAAAGCACGAGCTGCAGTGGAGTAGACACCTCAAACACCAAGAAAGGTCTCTGGCTCCTCCTGCTTCCTCTTCTGCTGCAGTCTCGGCATCTTCATCCACCTCTGTAGTGACAGTGGCACCTGCCACCCTGCAAACAGAGGATCTGCCAGCAACACCACCACCTGGGTCACCAACAACCATCTCCACAATGTCCCATGGAAGTTTCCAGCTTTCTATCTCCCAAACACTGGAGCGGAAGAGGAAGTACCCCCCTACCCACCCGCGAACCCTGGCTCTGAATGCCAGCATTTCAAAATTCCTGGCCTTGGAAATGCTGTCATTCCGTCTGGTGGAGACGCAGAGTTTTAAAAGCCTTATGGCGGTGGCTGTCCCACAGTACGTCGTGCCTAGCCGCCACTATTTTTCCAGGCAAGCCATCCCTTCCCTGCACAACCAAGTGGGTGACAAAATCAGGTGCGCACTGCGCAAAGCCATCTGTGGCAAGGTCCACCTAACTCCGGATACGTGGACCAGTAAGCACAGTCAGGGACGTTATATCTCCCTAACAGCACACTGGGTAAATGCAGTGGCAGCTGGGCCTGAGGCGGATAGCAGTTTGGCGCATGTCCTTCCACCACCGAGGATTGCAGGGCGCTTCAGTTTGCCTCCTGTTCCTAACTCCTCCTACTCCGCTTCCTCATCCTCTACCGCCTCCTCATCCGGTCAGCGTAACACCTTCCCCACCAACTTCAGCACAGCCAGGGGTAAACGACAGCAGGCAGTTTTAAAACTTGCCTGTTTGGGGGAAAAACCACACACCGCGCAGGAGTTGTGGAGGGGCATTGAACAGCAGACCGATGAGTGGCTGCTGCCAGTGAGCCTCAGCGAGCCCGGCCTGGTGGTGTGCGATAACGGGCGAAATCTCATAGCAGCTCTGGGCGCATGTGCTGAATTTGGTGGTGCAGAGGTTCCTTAGAAATGACCCCAATATGTCAGAGCTGCTGCAGAAAGTGCGGGCCATCTGTGCGCACTTTCAGCGTTCTCACCCTGCTGCTGCTCCCCTGTCAGCACTGCAGCGTAACTTCGGCCTTCCTGCTCACTGCCTCATATGGGACGTGCCCACAAGGTGGAACTCCACCTTGCACATGCTAGCCAGACTGTACGAGCAGTAGCGGGGCCATAGTGGAGTTTCAGCTGCAGCGTGCACACGTGAGTCGCTCTGAGGAACAGCACCACTTCACCACCAATAACTGGGCCTCCATGCGAGACCTGTGTGCCTTGTTGCACTGTTTCGAGTACTGCACCAACATGGCCAGTGCCGATGATGCAGTTCTCAGCTTAACTATCCCACTTCTATGCCTTCTTGAAAAAACGCTTCGGGCGATGATGGAAGAGGATGTGGCACAGGATGAGGAGGAGTAGAAAGAGGTATCATTTCCAAGACTTTCAGTGCAGTCATTCACAAGTGGCTCCGAGGGTGAGTTCCTGCACCCACAAACGCCAGGTACATAATTGTACAGCAGGGGCACAGTTCTGGAGGATGATGAGGAGGAGGAGATGGAGGAGGAGATGGAACCCTGTTCACAGCAGGGTGGCACCCAGGCCAGCTCATGGCCATCACTGGTGCATGGCTGGGGGGATACAGAGGACACAGAGGATACACCTCCCACAGAGGACAGCTTTTCTTTGCCTCTGGGCAGCCTGGCACACATGTGCGATTACATGCTGCAGTGTCTCCGCAATGACCGCCGAGTTTCCCACATTGTAACTTGTGCTGATTACTGGGTGGCCACGCTGCTGGATCCCCATTACAAGGACAACATACTGTCCTTAATTCCCTCACTGGAGCATGATCGGAAGAAGCGCGAGTACTAGCGCGCGCTGGTAGACGCGCTGCTGGTGGAATTCCCACCTGACAGCGGGGGCACAGTGGAAGCACAAGGCCAAGGCAGGGGAGGAGGAGGAAGAGGTCGCCAACGCAGCCAGGGCACCGCCAGCACCTCAGAAGGCCGGGTTAGCATGGCGGAAATGTGAAAAAGCTTTGTCAGCACGCCACAACAAGCAGCAGCACCACCAGCTGATATGGAACGTCTTAGCAGGAGGCAGCACTTCACTAACATGGTGGAGCAGTATGTGTGCACACGCCTAGACGTACTGAATAACGGGTCTGCCCCCTTCCACTTCTGGGTTTCCAAGTTGTGCACATGGCCTCAGCTTGCCCTTTACGCCTTGAAGGTGCTGGCCTGCCCTGCAGCCAGTGTATTATCTGAACGGGTATTTAGCACGGCTGGGGGCGTTATCACAGACAAGCGCAGCCGCCTGTCCAGAGCCAATGTGGACAAGCTCACGTTCATTAAAATGAACCAGGCATGGATCCCACAGGACTTGTCTGTACTTTGTACAGAATAGACATGTATACCGGCCTTACCCAGCCATTGTTGTATTTGATCTTTCTTAATCTTTTGGGGTGTACCCTAATATAAAAAAAAAAATAAATTTAAAACCAAAACCAGTGTTGGCTACCTCGTCCTCCTCCTCCTCCACCGCCGCCGCCGCTTCCACCTACACCGCCATATCCACCACAACCTCAACCTCCATATGGGCCTCGTCCTCCTCCTACATCATTCAAGATTATTATTTTTTATTTTTATGTATTTTATGTTATTTTAAGTTATTTCCCTATGCACATTTGTTTGCAGAGCACTTACCATGGTCTTAAGAAGATTTTGCTACCATTTGCAGCCCTCTAGCCCTTTCCATGTGTTTTTTAGAGCCATTTTAGTGCTCAAAAGTTCGGGTCACCATTGAATTCAATGGGGTTCGGGATCGGGGTAAAGTTCGGGTTAAGTCCGGGTCACGAACCCAGACTTTTTTTTTTCAAGTTCGGCCGGACCCGCCGAACCCGGACATCCAGGTGTTCGCTCAACTCTACACGTAATATGTCTTTGAGGTGCGGATCTTCCATAAATATTGGCCCACGCATTGTTAGTACTTGCTGAATCTTTTTGTATTTAACGTGGAACTGTGTCACAATCCGAGGTACACTTTCTGATTTATCCTGTATTCCTTTTGTCTGCTTTGGGCCTGCTAGATATGTAGTGTGTTCCTCGTCCAAAAGGGATTCAGGAAATAGTTTGTCGATTAATTTTTGTTTAAGTCCAGCACTTTGTTCCATATAATCCTTCCCATTTGTGCTTTCGCGTCACGACTTACTCAGTAGGAGTGGAGCTAATGACGGACCAGCACGCATATGTACGCTACACTCCTCCTCTAGAGGCGCGGTCTGCGGGTGTCCCCGGGAACCGAAAATATAGGTAGGAAATGCAAACCTCTGCATACTTAAGCTATATTGCTGTATAAACAATAAGGAAACCGGATGGCCAAGCAGGTACCGCCAGCCAGACCCTCGACAGCTATTACAAAGTCCACACAATTTATTAAAACATCATAAAATACCCTAAAAAAATATTTATTAAAATACCAAAGAAATAGCATGAAGATAAAAATAAAAATGAAGATGAAAATAAAAATAAAAATAAATATAAATAATAAAAAATAATAAAAATAAAATAAAAATAAATATAAAAATAAATATAAATATAAAAATGAAAATAAATATAAATGAAAATAAAAATAAAATAAAAATAACAATAAAAAATAAAATATAAAAATAAATAGTTTTTGAACACTTTTGCATAAAATGGGATAATTGCGGCACAGAAATACTAGTCCACAAAGGGACTAAAAAATAATCAATTAAAAAGGTAAAAATACTAAAATTTTAAAATTCAACGATCACTAATAAAACAATTAACATCCAGTTCTACATTCAGGCCTCTTGGGGTTAATACTTTGGTTTGATATATCCAGGCAGTTTCTCTTTTACTCAACGCCCTAATATAATTGCCACCCCTCCAATGTTGGGGGACTTTCTCAATCCCCCAAAATTTGAGAGTGCTGGGTCTCTCTGATGACAAACTCTGAAGTGTTTAGAAACATTGTATTGCACTTTGCCTTTTTTAAAACGAGTTACATGCTCCTGTAGGCGGACTTTTAAAGGACGTGATGTCCTCCCCACGTATTGCAGGCCACACCCGCATTCAAGCATGTACACTACCCCCTCCGTGTCACAAGTGATAAAATCCTTAATGGAAAATGTGACACCTGTGCTGGTTGCCACAAATTCCTTGGTTCTTTTCCGATTTACTTTACTATGTGAGCATGCTGAGCATTTTCCGCATGCATAAAACCCCTTAAAAAAATTAAAAGTGGGGTTCTTGGTTAATACTGGGGGATCTATGGCACCTTGTACACTTTTATCTTTTACAGTGGGGGCCTTTTTATATATAAATTGAGGGAATTTGTGTAAATGAGGACCTAAAACATTATCCTTTTGTAGCACACCCCAATGTTTTTTAAAAAAAAAATTCTATTTGTCTATATTGGGTATTATATTCCAAAAGAACACGAGTATACAATTTACCCATATTTTTAAATATTTCTAAATCAAGGAAAACTATTTTTTCATTACTTATGTTCCATGTGAGTTGAATCCCTTTGTTATTTTCATTCATCATTTGGACGAATGAGTCCAATGATGTATAATCACCCTTCCACACAATAAGTATATCATCAATAAAGCGTCTGTATACTAGCAATTGTTCTGGACGTACTCAAAAGATTTGTTCATCTTCCCAGCGGGCCATATAAATATTTGCCACGCTGGGAGCAAATCTAGCCCCCATGGCTACACCTCTTGACTGGAGGTAATAACGTCCTCCAAACCAAAAATAGTTGTGTTTTAGACAGAATTTAAGACTGTCCAAGAGGAATTTTCTATGCTTTAATGACAAATCAGTCTTTCTTAATGCCCAGCATACACTGTCCAATGCTTCGTCGTGGCCTATGATTGTATATAAAGACCCTACATCAGCAGTGGCCAATTTACAATCTTCCATCTGCAACAGATCTTCCAAAATTTGTAATATGTGTGTGGTGTCTTTCACATATGCTTCTGTCATGGCCACGAGGGGCTGTAAAAAATGGTCAATATACTGGCCCAAACGGGCACATACTGACTCAATACCATTTATAATGGGTCGTCCAGGGGGATTTTTTAGATCTTTATGTATCTTGGGTAAGATATATAAAAAAGGAGTTCTACATGCTATGGGATCCAAGTACATTGCTTCTTTTTTCGATAAAATGTTTTTATTTTCTCCTTGTTTAATTAATTTAGATAATTTACCTTTAAAATCATTCATGGGATTCTTACTTAATAATTTATAAGTTTGTTGATCTGAGAGTTGTCTCTCTATTTCTGATATGTAATATTGTTTACTCATAACAACCAGACCACCGCCCTTATCGGCCGGGCGTACAATTAAATTTTTCCTTGCTTCAATTTGTTTAATCCCTTTGCTCATCCAATAAGGATCTTTTTTCTTTGCAACCGGCAATTCTTCTAGGTCATCAAGGACCAAATTTTTAAATACATCTAAGAATTTACTGTCAGAGGTAGACGGGTTAAATACCGATTTGTTTCGAAGAGAGGTATATTGTTTCATACTAGTGGCTGGTCTTGTATTAGGTTTAGAGAGGAAATATTTTTTCTGGTTAAGTGTCCTCATATACTTATGTACCTGCATATACTGTAAGTATTACATTTATTAATATTTTTGACAGGCGCATACTGTATTTGAGCCCCCTGTCAAGTACTTTGATTTCCTCTTTTTCTAATTCCTGGCCACTAATATTGTATATACCTTGACCTATTGTTTTCTGATTTTTTTTGGGTTCTTCTTCCTGCTCGCTTTCCTCTCTTTCACTTCTTCTAGACCCAGATGTTTTTCCATCCGCTCCTTGTGGATTCCCCTGTGGGTAAGGTTTCTCTAAAAAAAGGTCCTCATTCTCTGGGAGAGGTGTGTATGGTAGGGGAGCAAATCTATGAAAAGTGGGTAAATTGTATTGGTATGAGTGGGATTTATAAATCTCATGTTCCCTCCATGCATCACCATATTGCGGGGGATAATAAGGGGGATTGTCATATTCCCCTCTATATGGTGCTGCATGATTCACATAACCCCAATTACCTCTCCCTCTCTTTTCCCCTCTGATTTCCTCTGAAGGGAGCCTCTCTATTGGGTCTCCTACCTCTCCCATTCCCCCTATTTTGAGGTGGGGGGTAGGGATACGAGGTAGGTGGAGGAGGAGGGGGTGGGGGAGGTCCCTGTGGGGTAAATTTCTTTCTCATATCTTTCACAGGAGGTCTTGCTGTGCTAGGTGTGTTGGGAAAAAATGGAGTACTAATAATCTCCTTAATAGGAGAATTATCTCTTGATACTCCCTGGATATCTTTGATGTTTGCTTGCCATTTAAAAGTGTCATTGCTTCTATAATCATTAGTATCCCTGACAAACTTTTTCCTCTTTTTTTCTTGCGTTTCCCTATCAATTTTTTCTAATTTATTTTTAAGGTCACTGGATAATTGCATAAACTCAGGTTGTGTCGCAGCTGAATCTCAGCAAGGCAAGCCATCGCTTTGTAAGATCTTCGGAAATGGCCCGAGATTTTCCTGGCCTGCCGCAAGATGTCCTGGACCCCAGGGTATTTAACAACGAATCACTGCACCACCAAGTTCAGGACGTGTGCCATGCATGGCACATGTGTTATTTTGCCCTGTTTCAGCGCGCTCAGCAGATTGGCACCTTTGTCGCACACCACTTTACCAACAGACAAATTCAGCGGTGTCAGCCACTGATCTGCCTGTGAACGCAAAGCTGAAAGGTGTGAAGGACCAGTGTGGCTCTTGGCTTCCAGGCACAACAGACACAGCACAGCATGGCAACATCTCACCTGGCATGTGGAATAGGTTCTGGGGATCTTGGGCGGTGCAGGAGAAGAGACGGTAGCAGCGGAAGAGGAGGAGTCAGCCGAGGAGGAGAGGGAGGATGGAGGAGGAGGAGAAGAAGAGGCAGGCCTGCTTGCAATCTGTGGAGGTACAACTAAATCTACACAGGTGCCACGGGTTGCATGCTTAACGGCCGTCAGAAGATTCACCCAGTGGGCAGTAAATGTGATATACCTTCCCTGCCCGTGTTTGCTAGACCATGGGTCTGTGTAGAAGATAACACTCCGCTTCAATCTATGGTATTGGGGGGGCCACAGGTTTATCACACCAGTTCTACAAATAATTGGCCAGTATCTGTTGTCAATGTGTGTAGCACAGTTAACACAGCAAAAGAGGCCAAATGTTTGCAGGACTAAAATACAATCTTAGAAAAGTATACTGTTAAATAACACCCCGCTTCAATATGTGCTATTGGGGGGCCACTGGTCTATCACACCAGTTGTTCAAAAAATTGGCCAGAGAGTTTGGCACTGCTGGTATCAGAGTTAACACAGCAAAAGAGGCAATATTGTTGCAGGACACAAATACACTTGTAAAAGTATACTCAGATAACACCCCACTTCAATATGTGGTATTGGGGGGCCACTGGTTTTTCACACCAGTTGTTCAAAAATTGGCCAGTAAGTTTGGAATTGGCACTGTGTGTAGCAGACTTCACACAGCAAAAGAGGCAATATTGTTGCAGGACACAAATACACTTATAAAAGTATACTGAGATAACACCCCACTTCAATATGTGGTATTGGGGGGCCACTGGTTTATCACACCAGTTGTTCAAAAAATTGGCCAGTGAGTTTGGCACTGTGTGTATCAGACTTCACTCAGCAAAAGAGGCAATATTGTTGCAGGACACAAATACACTTGTAAAAGTATACTCAGATAGGCTCCAAAAATTAGCTCACATGGTTTGAACTGACAGCAAAGAACGTAGTATATGATGGCTAGAGGAACAGTAGGCGTTCACAGTATACACAAGTTGGTGGCGGGCTGTATAGGCCACAAAAATGAGCTCACATGGGTTGAACTGACAGTAAAGAACGTAGTATATGATGGCTAGAGGTACAGTAGGCGTTCACAGTATACACAAGTAGGTGGCGGGGTGTTTAGGCCGCAAAAATGAGCTCACATGGGTTGAGCTGACAGCATAGAACGTAGTATATGATGGCTAGAGGTACAGTAGGCGTTCACAGTATACACAAGTAGGTGGCGGGCTGTTTAGGCCACAAAAATGAGCTCACATGGGTTGAACTGACAGCAAAGAACGTAGTATATGATTGCTAGAGGTACAGTAGGCGTTCACTGTATACACAAGTTGGTGGAGGGCTGTTTAGGCCGCAAACATGAGCTCACATGGGTTGCACTGACAGCAAAGAACGTAGTATATGATGGCTAGAGGTACAGTAGGCGTTCACAGTATACACAAGTTGGTGGCGGGCTGTTTAGGCCGCAAAAATTAGCTCACATGGGTTGAACTGACAGCAAAAAACGTAGTATGTGATGGCTAGAGGTACAGTAGGCGTTCACAGTATACACAAGTAGGTGGCGGGCTGTTTAGGCCACAAAAATGAGCTCACATGGGTTGAACTGGCAGCAAAGAACGTAGTTTATGATTGGGTACAGTAGGCGTTCACTGTATACACAAGTTGGTGGCTTGCTGTTTAGGCCGCAAACATGATCTCACATGGGTTGAACTGACATTAAAGAACGTAGTATATGATGGCCAGAGGTACAGTAGGCGTTCACAGTATACACAAGTAGGTGGCGGGCTGTTTAGGCCACAAAAATGAGCTCACATGGGTTGAACTGACAGCAAAGAACATAGTATATGATGGCTAGAGGTACAGTAGGCATTCACAGTACACAGAAAAGTAAGTGTCGGCCTGTATAGGCTGCAAAAATTAGTCATTCAATGGACATGAAATGCCTTTTATGCCGCTGTATTTAGCGAAGCCAAGGACCAGGAATTTTTGTGGGTGGATGGCGGTCTTTCGGATATTTGTGGCCTGGCATGAGGAATTTTCGATGAAACCTGGTCTATTGGTCACATGTGTTGAATTCCTCAGAGATCCATGCCTCATTCATTTTTATAAATGTGAGGTAGTACTAGTCTACACTGTCATGAGCTAGGCAAGTGCGCATATCGGTCAAGATCCCCCCTGCTGCGCTGAACGTCCTTTTGGACAGAAAACTGGACGGGGGGCAAGCCAACAGTTCCATTGCAAATTGTTCAAGCTCTGGCCAGAGGTTAAGCCTGCCCACCCAGTAGTCCAGGGGTTCATCACTCCTTAGAGCGTCCACATCAGCCGTTAACCTGATGTAGTCGGACACCTGTCGGACACCTTTTTTTACGCTCTAACATTTGAGCCACATAAGCCTGCCTTTTTCCAGAAAAACGTGACGACGGCATCATGGAAGGTGGAGTGTTGGACAACTGTGAGGAGACAGGAGAAGGAGAAGGGGGGGGGGGGAGAAGGAGAAGAGGCTGGACGATGAGAGCATGGAGTGTGGCTTTGTGGGTTCTGACAGTTTTGCTCCCACTGGGCTTGGTGATGGGATTTCAGGTGCCTTCTTAAGGCGGTTGTCCCTATGTGAGTGTTGGGCTTACCATGACTTATGCGTTGACTGCAAAGGCTGCAGATGGCAACACTGGTGTCAGCCACAGAGACATTAATAAAAGCCCACACTGTGGAGCCATGTGTGGGAGAGCCAGATGTGACTGTACATAGTTGATGGCTTGCTGCTGATACATTTGCAGTCTGCTTTCTACCTCTTCTGCAATGCAAGTTCTGCCTGCCTCTCCTCCCTATCTGCCGGTCCGTCAGTCCGCCAGTTCTACAAATAATTGGTCAGTAACTGTAGCCACTGTGTGTAGCAGAGTTAACACAGCAAAAGAGGCCAAATGTTTGCAGGACTAAAATACAATCTTAGAAAAGTATACTCAGATAACACCCCACTTTAATATGTGGCATTGGGGGGGGGGGGGAGTATTGGTGTAGCACACCAGTTCAAAAAATTGGCCAGTGAGTTAGGCGCTGTGTGTACCAGATTTCACTCAGCAAACTAGGCAATATTGTTGCATGACACAAATACACTTGAAAAAGCTTACTCAGAGAAAACCCAACATCAATATGTGGCATTGGGGGGAGCATTGATGTAGCACACCAGTTCAAAAAATTGGCCAGTGAGTTAGGCGCTGTGTGTGTACCAGACTTCACTCAGCAAACTAGGCAATATTGTTGCATGACACAAATACACTTGTAACAGTTTACTCAGATAACACCCCACTTCAATATGTGGAATTGGGGGGGGGGGCACAGGTTTATTACACCAGTTCTACAAATAATTGGCCAGTAACTGTTGTCACTGTGTGTAGCACTGTTTTCACAGCAAGGGGCCAAATTTTTGCAGGACTAAAATACACTCTTAGAAAATTATACTGTTAAATAACACCCCACTTCAATATGTGGCATTGGGGGGGGGGGCACAGGTTTATTACACCAGTTCTACAAATAATTGGCCAGTAACTGTTGTCACTGTGTGTAGCACTGTTTACACAGCAAGAGGCCAAATTTTTGCAGGACTAAAATACACTCTTAGAAAATGATACTGTTAAATAACACCCCACTTCAATATGTGGCATTGGTGTATCACACCAGTTCAAAAAATTGGCCAGTGAGTTTGGCGCTGTGTGTACCAGACTTCACTCAGCAAACAAGGCAATATTGTTGCATGACACAAATACACTTAAAAAAGTTTACTCAAATAACACCCCACTTCAATATGTGGCATGGGGGGGGGGCAATTGGTCTATCACACCAGTTATAATACATTATAAGTGCTTTTGTCACTGTGTTTAGTGTTGCTGCAGAAACGCTCAGTCTCACCACCACACCTGTCACAATGCTGCACAGTGCACAATAATAGTACTATTCCACTATAATATGCTTTCTACAAAGTATATTATACTGTGGATTACCCCCCCCCCCCTTCCTTTTTAGTGCACTGCACAGCAATACCAAAAAATTTGCAGCCCTTTACATGACTTTTGTGGACATTAACAGAGCAATTTGTGTGTGACTGTAGCCATTCTCTAACTGCCCCTAAAGCAACCACTGGATACCTGCCCCTATAGTAAAGAGACTGTAATAGACCCTATAACAACATTGTAGCATTTTAAATGACTTTGGTGGACATTGACAGAGCGATTTCTGTGTGACTGCAGCCGATCTCTAACTGCCCCTAAAGCAACCACAGGATACCTCTCCCTAAGCTCAAAAGATACTAGACCTATACCGAAATACCAGCCCTCAAAAGGACTTTTGTGGACATTAATAGAGCGATTTGTGACTGCAGCCGATCTCTAACTGGCCCTAAAGCAACCACAGGATACCTCTCCCTAAGCTCAAAAGATACTAGACCTATACCGAAATACCAGCCCTCAAAAGGACTTTTGTGGATCTTCACAGCGCTATATGTGTCTAGCAAACTCTCCCTACACTGGCAGAAAGCGGAATGTGAAATGACCGCCAGATCGGGTCTATTTATAGGGTAGGGAGACTGTCCATGTGCTGGAAAGTTTCATTTGGCTGTACCGTTCCACCTGACGGCTGTGTCACGGGTCAAAGTTCTCCCCAATGTAAACAAATATGGCCGCCGCAAACGACGCCATGTGTCCGAAAATTTGGCGGGTAGCGAAGAAGCAAAATTCACCGCGAACCGCAAGGCCATCTCTATATAAGAGGGAGCAACAAACTGAGTTTCATCTTGAATTATAATTTAGGTTTTATTATTTAAAACAATAGTGTGTATCACAAGCATATCATCCATTTTTATTAAAGCTCCATTTGTTTGTTACAAAGATACACGTGTGCAGAGCTAATCAGATACAGCCTCAACCACATAAACAAAATACCTAAACAAATAAAAAACGTACTAAACCCATAATAGGAAACAATAATCGCATTTGTGTTCCTGACCCACAGGCAAAATGCACTGCTTTTTAGCAGACATGCGGCAAGCGATTCATTCCTAATGGCACTTCATCCATCGAAAAACGTGGCACATTTTCATGTGTCTTCAAAACCGCATGGGTCAGGGACTTTTTCCATGCATTTCCCATAGCCTATTCAAATGAATAGGCGGCTGTGCTTCTGCAAGCGTGTGTCGCCCAACACAAGTGTGAACCTATCCTAAAGTGTCACTGATCACAGGGCATAAAAATATTCAGCTTCACATCACATACTTAATAAAACACTTACTAAGTCCATAGTGATGGGCATTATAAACAAAAAAGCTCCTTTGCGGTGCTACTATTATGACAGCCAGATGATTGCTCCATAATAGCCAGCCAGAGTCTGGGGGTATAGGCAGTTCAAGCAGGATAATTAGACAGTTCCGCCCCATGGGGACTGTCTAATTCAGGCAAAATAAACCTGGGATGCCACCCTACAGACAAAAAAACTTGGGATGCCGCCCTACAGACACTCAAGGGGAACTAGAAATGATTAATTAAAAAGAGAACATTTGAATGTGGTTGCCAGAAAACCAGAGTCTGTAATTAAGAATTAACACTTTCAACTGGTCCTGGCCCTGTAAGCCATAACTAATTACAACATCAACCAATATCAGGGTGTAACAAATATATATTGTGTGTGTGTGTGTGTGTATATATATATATATATATATATATATATATATATATATATACATACACACACACATATATATATATATATATATATATATATATATATACATACAGTATCTTACAAAAGTGAGTACACCCCTCACATTTTTGTAAATATTATATCATAGCTTTTCATGTGACAACACTGAAGAATTGACACTTTCCCGCTACAATGTAAAGTAGTGAGTGTACAGCTTGTCTAAATTTTCTATCCCATCAAAAAAACTCAACACACAGCCATTACTGTCTAAACCACTGGCAACAAAAGTGAGTACACCCCTAAGTCAAAATGTCCAAATTGGGCCCAAATTTTGTGTGGCCACCATTATTTTCCAGCACTGCCTTAACTCTCTTGAGCATGGAGTTCCCCAGAGCTTCACAGGTTGCCACTGGAGTCCTCTTCCACTCCTCTATGCTGATATCACAGAGCTGGTGGATGTTAGAGACCTTGCGCTCCTCCACTTTCTGTTGGAGGATGCCCCACAGATGCTCATTAGGGTTTAGGTCTGGAGACATGCTTTGCCAGACCATCACCTTTACTCTCAGCTTCTTTAGCAAGGCAGTGGTCATCTTGGAGGTGTGTTTGGGGTCGTTATCATGTTGGAATCTTGGTCTCATCAGACCACAGGACATGGTTCCAGTAATTCATGTCCTTAGTCTGCTTGTTTTCAACAAACTGTTTGCAGGTTTTCTTGTACATCATCTTTAGAAGAGGCTTCCTTCTGGGATGACAGCAATGCAGATCAATTTGATGCAGTGTGTGGCATATGGTCTGAGCACTGACAGGCTGACCCCCCACCCCTTCAGCCTCTGCAGCAATTCGGGCAGCACTCATAAGTCTATTTCCCAAAGGAAACCTCTGGATATGACGCTGAGTAGGTGCACTCAACTTCTTTGGTCAACCATAACTAGGCCTGTTCTGAGTGAAACCTTTCCTGTTAAACCGCTGTATGGTCTTGGCCATCGTGCTGCAGCTCAGTTTCAGGGTCTTGGCAATCTTCTTATAGACTAGGCCATCTTTATGTAGAGCAACAATTCTTTTTTTCAGATCCTCAGAGTTCTTTGCCATGAGGTGCTATGTTGAACTTCCAGTGACCAGTATGAGAGAGTGAGAGCGATAACACAAAATTTAACACACCTGCTCCCCATTCACACCTGAGACTTTGTAACACTAACGAGTCACATAACACCGGGGAGGGAAAGTTGCTAATTGGGCCCAATTTAAACATTTAGACTTAGTGGGGTACTCACTTTTGTTGCCAGCGGTTTAGACATTAATGACTGTGTGTTGAGTTATTTTGAGGGGACAGCAAATTTACACTGTTATACAAGCTGTACACTCACTACTTTACATTGTAGTAAAGTGTCATTTCTTCAGTGTTGTCACATGAAAAGATAGAATAAAATATTTACAAAAATGTGAGATGTGTACTCACTTCTGTGAGATACACTATATATATATATATATATATATATATATATAGTCAATTTAAAATAATAAGGTTAAAGGAGTTGTAAAGGCAGAAGGTTTTTTTATTCTAATGTATTCTATGCATTAAGATAAAACGCCTTCTGTGTGTAGCAGCCTCCCTAGCACCCCCTAATACTCCTGACGTCCTGACGAAGCGTACGTGACGTATGCAAAACGCGTTGACACAATTAGCACAAAGGGACCTGCGTTTCACTCTACATTCCACATCACAGCTCATTGAACTTCCGGTTCCGGCTCTGACTTCCGGACGCTATTACCATGAGCGGAGTCTGTTACTTGCTTACGGACTAGGTGGCCATCCTGTTGCAGTGGAAAAACTAGCCATCCAACTCTGGACCTGATGGATTCTATGGACAGCGGAATGGGGTCTCATTCAGAGGAACAGACTTGCTGGACTTAGAAGATGGGCAAGTCACCCTTTGAGACCGTCAACTTAAACCAGCTGTTATTCTGATTTCCCACGCTGTCTGGGTGAACTATTAATGTCTATGTGCCATAGCCCATGAGTACTAGCCTGGCTCAATATTCCCCCGTGGAACATTTATCTACTGCCTAAGACTCTGCTCTTCCTGAGAGACTATGCTCGCCTGGAAAACTGGTGGTTGGTTTGATTTACAAACTATGACCTTTTGAGGAGGCTACCCTCTCCCTAGGGTCTTTCCTGTCATATGGGTATGACCTTCATAACGGGAATCAGCTTTCCGTCACCAGTACCACTAAAGCAGCCATATCCGGAGGCTTGTACTAAGTTTGAGCTGAAGATTTGATATGATCCCCTTTAGTTATGCTCCATGGTCACCTTAGTGTCAAGTTTATCACTTGAATGTGCTGAATAGCCACTGTTGAACTACTTCCCAATTCTGACACTAATATCTGGAATTGCATACTTCTTGAGTGGGTCTGATTGGAATGCATGTGTGGACGCTTGGGGCCCATTTCATGTGCTTGTCTTGACAAGTTTTAATCTGTGGTTCACTGGGTGTCTGGGTATTTTTTGCCAATAGATATTTTTAGTAAATTATTTTTTGCCAGTATCTTCAATAAAATTGTGCAATTTCACACCGAGGCTGGTCCTCTATTTTCAACTTTTCTCTTGGGTACCCCTCTTGTGAGGGATTTCCCACTTCTTTCTATTTTTGTATATGACCTAGTTGTAGAGGTACCCAGTCCTATTGGACAGTGCGGTAATTGCATTATTAGTACCACCATTCCCTTAATTATTTGGGTTGAATGGAAAAAGGATCCCATGAGTTTTTATGTTTAGCACCCCCTAATACTTGCCTGAGCCCCATCTCTATTCAGCGATGTCCACGAGTCCCTCGGCCATCCAGGAGGGAGTCCCTCTCCCTCCTGATTGCCTGAGACACAACAGTGGCGCCATTGGCTCCCGCTGCTGTCAATCAAAGTCAGTTAGCCAATCGTGAGAGGGCGGGCAGGGCCGAATTGCAGCTCCGTATCTGAATGGACACACGGAGCTGCAGCAATTGGCTCGGGTGTCCCCATAGCAAGCTGCTTGCTGTGGGGGAACTCAACAGGAGGAGGGTCCAGGAGCAGTAAAGAGGGACCCGAGAAGAGGAGGATCTGGGCCACTTTGTGCAAATCCAACTACACAAGGCTGGTAAATATAACATGTTTGTTGTTTGAAAAAAAAAGGAGACTTTACAATAACTTTAAAACTTCAAAATAATATATTATATGTAAAAAGAACAAACACTGTATTGTCAAAAGTATTGGGACACCTGCCTTTACGTGCATATGAACTTTAATGTCATCCCAGTCTTAGTCTGTAGGGTTAAAGATTGAGTTGGTCCACCCTTTGCAGCTATACCAGCTTCAACCCTTTCAGGCAAGGCTGTCCACAAGGTTTAAGAGTATGTAATGTTTGACCATTCTTCCAGAAGTGTATTTGTGAGGTCAGGCACTGATGTTGGATGAGAAGACCTGCTTCGCAATCTCCACTCTAGATCATCCCAAAGGTGTTCCATCGGGTTTTGGGTGTTCACAGGTCAGGTCAAGTTCCTCCACCCCAAACCCGCTCATCCATGTCTTTATAGACCTTGCTTTGTGCACTGGTCCAAATCATTTGGTGGAGGGGGGGGTTTTGGTGTGGGGTTGTTTTTCAGGGGTTGGGCTTGGCCCCTTAGTTCCAGTGCAGGGAACTCTTAGGCATCAGTATACCAAGACATTTTGAATAATTTTATGCTCCCAACATTGTAGGAACAGTTTGGGGATGGCCCTTCCTGTGCCAACATGACTGCGCACCAGTGCACAAAGCAAGATCCATAAAGACACGGATGGGCAAGTTGGCAAGTTTGGGGTGGAGGAACTTCACTGGCCTGCACAGAGTCCTGACCTAAACCTGATAGAACACCTTTGGGATGAATTAGAGTGGAGACTGCGAGACAGGCCTTCTCGTCTAACATCAGTGCCTGACCTCACAAATGCACTTCTTGAAGAATGGTCAAATATTCCCATAGACACACTCCTAAACCTTGTGAAAAGCCTTTCCAGAAGAGTTGAAGCGGTTATAGCTGCAAAGGTTGAGCCAACTAAATCTTGAACCCTACGGACAAAGACTGGGATGCCATTAAATTTCATGTGTGTGTAAAGGCAGGCGTCCCAATACTTTTACGACAATATTCTCCTGCGTATAGGTGTGATACTCCAAGTAGGAAGACTCTCTGGTCAGAGGTGGATATTACTTTAGAACCTTTCTAGGACTGGGGTTGTCCTCAGACACTGTAGCAAATAGATAAAATCAAAAAGTGCACTGGCCTAGTGCATAATCCAACAACAATTTTATTTAAGATAAAAAAAATAAAATGTAACTACTCACAAACATATGTAGTGCATGCGCTCATCTGGTAACCACATGCGGCAACAATTTCCTGGCTTTGCCATAGCTTCTAGCTTAAGGAGGACTTCAACAGGGTCCCTGCTAGCTGACGCATTTCGAAGGTATGTCCTTTTTCATCATAGCCGAAAGCCAAATGATCATAAAGCCTTATATATACCTCCTATCCTATTGCTGTCCCTCCCATAGCATGAGAGCCAGAGTCCCTCCCTGCATGCACTAGCTATGTTTGTGACTTGTTACATTTTATATTTTTATCGTCAATAAAATTGTTGTTAGATAATGCACTAGGCCAGTGCGCCCCCTGATTTTATCGATGTCACAATACTTTTGACTATACAATGTATATTCTACCCATATAGAGAAATGGAAACAATTCACCTATAAAATTTTAAGAGAAGAATGATCCCAATCCTTAAAAGTCCTTTACAGTTATGGATATCCCTCATAAATTGGGGGACAATAAAACTTTTTGGTAAATAAAAAATGGACACAAGCTAAAACACCTTCTTATAAAGGGGTAATATACTATAAGTCATACATAAACATTTATATACCAAAGGAAATTAACATTTTTCATAATCTTTCTCCTGCAGTTTTAGCTATAGAAGTAATTGTATTTGGCATATTGATTGTGACATGCATTACTAGCTAGTGGTATGTGCTAGATATAATGAGTAATTAATGTCATAGAAGCAATAATGTCAATCATATTTAATTAAAAAAAAAAAACATGTAAATGTTTCAGGCATATTACGCTCTCCAGGAAGAATGTTGTTTAACACGCAGTTTCAAAAGGCTTTTAAAGCAATAACAACTGTATCCAATTACCTCCCTTTTTTGATATGGGAATGTGTTATATCACCCGGCCTGCCAACTCACGTGCCCTTTTAAGCCAGCAGACCTTCAAAGGTTCAAAGGCTAGGCAGTGCTTTAGGATGACACATAATTCTGTCTGGCGAATTTCCACATTAATTAGCCAGGAGCACAAACTTCAATCACCTTGAATCTGCAGAAAAACCCATGGTAGCAACCAACCAGAATTTTATCATGAGATCTGGGATCAAATTGAACCCTGGTTTAGGCCAAATTTCAGCTGTTCAGAGCTCGTAAATCAATTGGAACTTTCAGGCTGGGTTCACACTGATGCGAATTGGATGCTGGTTTCCTCGCATCCAATTCGCATGATAGGAGAGTGTGAAGGACTCTCAATGAAACAGGTTCACACAGCTCCGGAGCAGCTGCGGTCCGAATTGCAGAAGGGTCCTATGAGTCTATGGCTCCATTTCAAGTGCAAATTCAGGCAAAAAGTTGCACATGAAATGGTGAACATGGATGTACCAGACCTCCTGCTGTGACCCGCGGCCGCAGCAAGTGTGAACCCAGCCCTAATGCCTCGTACACACGCATCGATAGTTGGCCGTGAATTTTCGGCCAATGTCCTATCGGCCGATTTTCAGCTTGTTAGTATGATGCTTTCGACAACCGACTATGACTTTTCGGCCGAAAAAAATCTGGTGTGCAGGCTATAAAATTTTTGTTGGCCGTCAACATAACGGCCGATTTTCGTGCAGTCAGTACAGATTTCAGCAGACAAAAATCTGATGAGCAAGACTGGGCATGCTCAGAGAAGAAAAAACACACCGAAAGTAAACCAGCACATGACATCACTTCTGAAGTTGATTTTTGTTGGCCGAGAAAATTCGTGTGCAGTCTAGAGCACATTTCAACCAACACAACAACACTGGACAAAAGACGGCCGATCGGTCGGCCAATAATCGTTGCGTGTGTACGAGGCATAAGGCATTTGACAGAAACTGCCCAGCTGAACAATGCACAATTCCTTATAAAAAAAAATATCATTGTCCAAAATCTTGCATCTGACCTCTGATCAGGTGCAGAACTTTGGCCACTGATGAATTGTGGCTAAAGTCCCAGTCTACACCTAGAGAAAGTCTGCTCCCCCAGCGTTGGAGTTTAGAGAGAGTAAAACAGCTCTTTTTTTTTTTTTTTCGTTTAACTAACAGTTTGAACAAAAAAAAAAAAACCTTAATTCCCCCATCCATGCACTCGATGTAGATGGGGGAACCCTCCCCGCTGAGGTATTGCATGCTGAGGGCAAGAAGACTTTTCCGCCGTCAGATAACACTGATCAGCACTGCCATAGGCAGCAGTGCTGATCATGCGGAAATTTTCCAACAGGCTGGTTGTACAGAAGTCGATTGGTAGATCCACTTCTGTACAACCAGCCTGCCCATACATGGATAGAGACTCAAGTAGAAAGAAATGAACTCCGCGCTAAGGATATCTAAAGGATGCAAATGTATAAATAGGCTGCAGCCTACCCTGGACTACAGTCAAAAGGCTGTATAAAATGAAGGAAGAACTGCGGTGTAAACGATAAAAATGATATATAAATAAATAAATGCACCGTAATGTGTATATAAAATGTGGTGTTCAATTGGGTATATCTGGTTAGTAGGATATTTACTTTAGGGGTCACCCAGCACCTCGCCAGTTACCCACCACGGGGTCACTCTAAGATTTACCCACAAAGTCACCTGTACATCCATCCGGTTATGGACTAACCTGGTTTTCTATACACCACCATCGCATCACGGGCTATCAGGACTTTCTCCCAGCCAGGCACTTCATTACATTTATTAGTCACTTTTGTACACCTTATTGCACCATTTTTTGTCACCTCCTTTTTGAGCGCCTAGGCCACTTCCTAAATCTTTAGTGCAATTTCTCAGCGTTTTTGCCACTGTCACTTTATCTTGTTTATACCAGCATTGTACCAATTTATATACTACATTTCATTCACTGCTCGATTATAATTATATATTTTTATTTATTTTTTATATACACTCTGTCACTTGGATTGCACTTTATCACGGGGATATTGATATTTATTAATCACTACATTTTTATTATATTATATGTTGATTTTATATTCTCATTTTTATATATCTATTTGTTGCACTGATAACCTATTGAACACCACATTTTATATACACATTACGGTGCATTTATTTATTTATATATCATTTTTATCGTTTACAGTGCAGTTTTTTAATATAGGCAGCGCCAATTACCCAAAATTCTTCCTTCATGGATAGAGATTCGGCCAGTCCCTGCTGAACTGGCTGAATTTCGATCCATGTAGGACCAACTTCAAGAACAGCCTACAGTGCTTTTAGAGAGAGAGAGAGAAAGGTTGCTAGTGTAGTGTGCCTCTGCAGAGCTATACAATATTGCTATATACAGTACTTTGTTTAGTGTGGTATATTGTCATTAATAAGAGCCCTTTCACACTGAGGCGCTTTTCAAGCGCTTTGGCGCTAAAAAAAAAGCAGCTGAAAAGCTTACGAAAACCTTTTTCTCATTGAAATCCATGAATGCTTTTACACTGGGGCGGTGCACTGGCGGAGCGGTGAACACAATCCTGCAAGCAGCATCTTTGGAGCATGTTTGGAGCGCTAAAAAAAGCACCTCAAATACGCCCCTCTACATTGAAATGAATAGGAAGCTCCTCAAAAGCGCCCGAAAAGTGCTTCAAAAGTGCCTCAAAATGGTTCTTGAAGCAGTTTATGAGTCACGTGTCTATAAAAAAAGTGCGCAGCTAGTGCCTCAAAAGCCCCACAAAAGCGCTCAGAGTTTGATGGGCAGTTTTCAAGCAGCTCTGTGTGAAAGGGCTCTAAGTTGCAGTGAATTTCAGTTTGTGGGGCTAGGGAGAGGGGAGTGTAAGCCCGCCTGCATTCACTCAGACTTTATAGGACTCAACAGTTCAACTTCAGCGCCAACTTCTGTTGCTGTGTTGCTGCTGTTTCCCATTTTTTGTTATTTTGTTTTTTTTGTTGTTCATTGTGTGTTTTGCTGATTGTCTTTTTTTTTTAAAAAATATTCTTTGCATTCACAGCTTTTTCTGTTTAGGATTATTAAAACGGGGGGTAGATGTATTTTGCTTTTAGTGTTTTAGGGATGGGGTTTAGGTTTTTTAATTTTTTTTTTTTGAGCTTTTTCATTCGTGTTTAACCACTTAAGCCCCGGAAGATTTTACCCCCTTTCTGACCAGGGTTTTTTTTGCGATTTTTTACTGCGTGACTTTAACGGACAATTGCGCGGTAGTGCGACGCTGTACCTAAACAAATTTCACGTCCTTTTTTTCCCACAAACAGAGATTTCTTTTGGTGGTATTTGATCACCTGTGCGATTTTTTTTTTTTTTTTCAAATTATTTCTTTATTTCTTTAAGTTCCGTTACATATACACTGTATTCAATACATTCCAACTTTCACAGTTACAAATTATACAATATTCAATTCAACTCAAAAGGACCATAGCCTTCCTTAAACATTCTATAACCGAACATTTCAACTTTCATGATTATAAATTTCAAAATATTCAGTTCAACTCAAAAGTGACCATAGTCTTCCTTAGGCATTCTATAACCGAACCCAAATCTCCCATTTCAATCCTTTTCCCTCTCTCCCCTCCTCCCCACCTCCCAAAAACAAAAAAAACAAAAAACAAACAAAAAAAAAATTATTTAATTTCCTCTCCCCTCTCTCCTCATCTCCCGCACTTTTTCCTTATACTTATTTATCCGTTGTATCTAATTCTTGCTCTGTATTTTAAAGTTGTCCTTCTCCTGAGTTTACGTAATCTGTCCATTGTTTCCATTTCTTCTCATATTTGTCCGTTTGTTGGCGAGCGGAAAAGACCAAGCTTTCCAAGTTATTTATTTCCTCCACCTTCCTAAACCACATAATTATGTTAGGTGGCTCAGTCTCTTTCCACTTGAGAGGAATACATGTCCTAGCTGCATTTATTAAATGTGGTATAATAGATTTATTATAATTTTGTATCGGTATGCTAGGGACGTGGAGCAGAAATAAAGCCGGTTCTTTGGGGATATAGCTTTTCGTAACTTTCTGTATTATCTTCAAAATCTGTTCCCAATACATTTCTAATTTAGAACATGCCCAGAATATATGAAGCATTGTGCCTCTCTCTATCCCACATCTCCAGCATCGGTCTGTGTTTGCTATAGAAATTTTATTCATTTTAACCGGGGTATAATACCACCTGGAAAAAATTTTATAATTCATTTCTTGAATTCTAGCACACATTGAGGTAGCAAATACTGACTTAATTATTTGATTTTCTTGTTCTGGTGAGAAAGTAATACCCATTTCCCTTTCCCACTCCCTCAAGAAAGGAAATTTATGCTGTTCTACTGGTGTCATTAACAAGGAGTACATTTTGGATATAGTATGTTCCAGTATTCCATTTTGGGTACATATTTTTTCATAGGGTGTTACATCTTTATCTCCCTGAGGGGGGGCTTTCAATGTTCCCAGAAAATGGCGTAACTGAAAAGCCCTCCATGAGTCTAGGCCAAAATGGCCTGACCCATCTGTTAACTCATCTGTGGTCACCCATCCTGTCTCTGAGCGGAAATCAAGAATCTGGAAGATTCCCCTTTCTGCTAAAGCCTTAAACTTCCTGTCTTGACATCCTGGCTCAAAGAGGGGGTTCCCCAGGACTGGATATAGTAAGGAGTTCTCCCGTATAAGATTGTCTTGTTTAAATATTTTTTGCGCATATTTTGATCGTATTTCCTATAATAGGGTGATTCTTAATAGCTGTTGGCAGGTTCTTATGACACCAGGGGGCTCTTTTCAGTGATACCTCACATTGTGCCTGCTCTATGTTCGGCCATAACTTGTATTCTCTATGGCGACACCAATCAATCATTCTGCCTAATTGAACGGCATGATAATATCTCTTCATATTCGGGATCGCCAGCCCCCCATCTTTTTTTAATTTAAATAAGTATTTCTTCCCTACCCTGGGGCGTTTTGATTTCCAGATAAAGTCCATTATCATGGTTTCAATCTGGGACAAGTATCGAGGTGGAATGTGGATGGGAAGTGCCTGGAAGATATACAAGAATTTTGGTAAAACACTAATTTTAATTATATTGCACCTTCCCATCCATGAATACATTCCTCCTTTCCACTTTTGTAATAATGCATTTATGGCTTTTGATAAGGGAATGAAATTCATCTTAAACAATTGTGATATTTTTGGAGTAATTAACGTCCCTAGATATTTTAAAGCCGTCTTTGTCCAGTTCAACTTAAAATTTGCCCTTAGTTGTTGTTGAAGTGTCCCTGCTAATTCTATTCCCATTGTTTCGGATTTAATAAAGTTTATCTTCATATTAGATTGGGTTCCATACTTCCCTAGTTCGGTTAATAGATTAGGAAATGATATAACTGGATTTGTAATCGAAAATAGAACATCATCAGCGTACGCTGATAATTTATATTGGTCCCTCCCCACTTTGATACCCGAAATGTACGGGTTCATTCGGATTCTACACAGGAAAGGTTCCAATGATAATACAAACAGGAGCGGGGACAGGGGACATCCCTGTCTTGTTCCGTTTGTAATTAAAAACTCTGTGGAAAGAATTCCATTTACTTTTACTTTTGCTGAGGGGGTTGAGTAACTCTGTTTTATCCATCTTAACATTTTTTCCCCTATTCCTATGTAACGGAGGACTACAAACATATACTCCCACCGTACCCTATCGAACGCTTTCTCTGCGTCGGTATTGAGTAGTACGGTTGGTATCTTATTTTGGTGGATTATATGTAATAGACTCAGCAACTTGGTCGTATTGTCCCTCGCCTCTCGGGTTGGGACAAATCCCACCTGATCCAGATGGATCAATTTCGTCAAATATTTCTGTAATCTAACTGCTAGGATCTTTGTAAAAATTTTAAAATCCGTGTTCAACAGGGAAATTGGTCTGTAGCTTTTACACGAGGTGGGGTCTTTCCCCTCCTTGGGGATTACCGAAATATGTGCATGTATAGTTTCTTTGGGGATTGTTTTCCCTACCCCCCACGCGTTAAACATGTCTTTCATGAATTCTTTCAGGTAAGGAATTAATTTCTTATAATAATGAATCGTAAACCCATCAGGTCCCGGCGCCTTCCCAACTTTCGTATTTTTTATAGTCTCCATTATCTCTGTTAATGTAATTGGTGATTCAAGTATCTTACTCTCCTCTTCAGACAGCTGGGGCATTTGTGAAGTTTGTACGTACTCCTCCATTTGAGATTGTGGGGTTATGGGGGTTTTTAAATGATATAATGTTTCGTAGTATTTTTTGAATTCCTGAGTTATCTGTTTAGGGTATGTGAGTTTCTGTCCTGCGTCCGTTACTAAATGTGGAATATAAGTTGTCAAGTTTTGGTCTCTAAGTGATTTTGCTAATAACTTCCCACATTTATCCCCTGATTCATATGTAATCCTTTTAGTTTTTTGAATTGCTGCTTTAACTCTAAAGGCTAGAAGTTCGTTGATGTCCCTTCTTATCTTCAGAAGTTCTGCCTTTCCCTCCTCTGACGGTGCATGTTTATGTTTCGCTTCTATTTTATTTAGCAGTTGGAGTAACTGTTCTAGTTGTTTAGTTCGTTGTTTTTTTATCCTGGCCCCATGCTTAATGAAAATACCTCTTATAACTGCTTTATGCGTTTCCCATATTATCCCTGGGTCTGAATCTACAATAGTATTGGTTAAAAAAAAAATTCCATTTCTGATTCAACTTCTGTCATAGTCACCTGGTCTTGTAAAAGGTTTTCATTCAATCTCCACGTTGTTTCTCTCCTTTCTCTTTTGTCTGGTAGTTCGTAGGTTATTGTGATTGGGGCATGGTCTGACCAAGTTGCTGAGCCCATCACTATGTCTTTTATTGCATGTAATTGATTATGTGGGATTAAAAAGTAATCTATGCGGGAATATTGTTGATGTAAAGAGGAATAGAATGAGTAATCTCTTTCTCTTGGGTGCATTATACGCCATGCGTCTATTAATTGTCCCTCCTGTAGTATCTTAGCAAACTGCTTTCTTACTCTAGGCGGAATTGATGATAAGCCCCTTGATGTATCTTCTGAAGGGATCAAGGGTATGTTCATATCCCCCCCTATTATTAAATGGCCCTCTCTGAAGTCATTAAGTGCATCCATGCTCCTCCTCAAGAAGCAATCCTGTTTTACATTTGGGACATACATGTTAACTAATGTAACTATGGTCTCTCTTATAGTCCCTTTCACAAACAGGTAACGTCCATTTGGGTCGCTCATAATTTGGGTACATTTCCAAGGTATATTCCTTGATAGGAGGATGGATACACCCCTTGACTTTGCCTCCCAGTTGGTAGAGTGGTATACTATGGGGAAGGAATTATTGCCCAACTTCGGACATTTATCCTCTCTGAAGTGTGTCTCCTGCACCATTGCAATATCTACCCTAGATCTATTCAGATCGTCCAGCAAGATTCTCCTTTTCTCTGGAGTGTTCAGGCCTTTTGCATTAATGGATAAAATTCTTATGTTTTCCATTGCTCGAGAGGAGAGGAGTAGAAGAGAGAGAGAGAGAGAAGAAAAAAAAAATTAAATTTAAGGAGGGCAGGGGGGGGGGGGGGGAGAAGGGGAAGTACCCTCTTAGCCTCTCAACTTTAGAGAGGTCACTAAATAGCTTTACGCTGGGTAGCTCATCCAAACTATGTTGGTTCTTTGAGCTAGTTCCTAAATGGGGTTATGGTTAGATTGGATTAGAGAATACCACTCTCCCTTCCCTCTCCCAAACACCGACACTAATCATCTCCATAGTCTCTCGGCATGTCTAAATTCATTCCTTTTCTCTATCTACTTCTCCCGGCCTGCTTTTCTCCCATCCTCCCTCTGTATCACAACAAAAGGAGGGGGGGGGGGAATTGGAAATAAGCGTTACGTTGCGCTTATGCCACAGGGAAAAAAAAAAAAGAAAAAAAAGGGGAGAGAAAGGGGTCCCATTTCTGTCCCCTTTCTAGAATCATTCAGTCCCTCAAATCTTGACTTGGGCGGTTTGATGGCCCTTCGACCTCCAATCTAAAAAAGAAAAAAAGGGAAAACAGAGCCCTTGATAGTAAAAAGAGAGAGAGATGGGAGCCAATAAATTTAATATGTAAATAAAAGAGGTCTGTGTATTACCCCCAGTCTACTCCGTTCCCCTCTTCCCTAATATAATGTCCCCTTCACTCCATATACTGTTTCCGATACCTACCATGCCCTCTATTGGTTTATTAACATACTGGTCTCGAAGAGAAGAGAAAAAAAAAAAAACCAAGGGAAGGGGGTCCCATTTCTGTCCCCTTTTTAAAATCATTCAGTCAATCAAATCTTGACTTAGGCAATTTAATGGCTGTTCGGCCTATGATCCAAAAGGGAAAAAAAAAAAAAGGGGAAGAAGAAAACAGAGCCCTCGATAGTAAAAAGAGGGAGAGATAGGAGCCAAATAAATTTGATATGTAAATAATAGGGGTCTGTATATTACCCCCAGTCTACTCCGTTCCCTTCTTCCCTAATACAATGTCCCCTAACTCCAAGTACTGTTTCCGGTACCTACCACGCCCTCTATTGATTTATTAACCTGCTGGTCACAAACACAAACAAAAAAAAAAGGGGGAAGGGGAAGGGAAGGGGAGGGGACGAACTCCTCTGTCTCCTCCCCTTCCCCCATTCCCTCCTCCCCACCCCACTTCCACTCTCACAGTGCTTCAACTGTCACCCCCTCTCCCCCATACGGGTTCCCCAGACCTACCGGTAGTTAATTGATTCTTTCACCACCCTTCACACCTTCTAAAAAATATCTGTAATATACCACTATCCCAGGGGCATAAAAAAAAAAAAAAAAAAAAAAAGGGGGTGACCCTCCTTCTCTCTCCGTGATCTTTCACTCTCTTAGGGACCAAAAAAAAATGGTCCTTTAGGCATATGTATTCCATATGTATTCCAAAAAAAAAAAAAAAACCCGTAGTGCTATTTGTGATTCAATTTTACAGCAGTTTACAATATTATTAATGTGAAGGCAGCTCCCTGCTGTCTTACCCCACCTACTTCATTTAAAAGATAATCTAATAATTGTGTACCAAAAAAAAGAAATAAATTAATATGTAGCTTCACACAACCCAAACCAAAAAAAACACCCCCAAAAAAGGGGAGAGAAAAAAAAAAAAATATTACATAGCAAACTAAAACACAGGCCCTTTATATCCCATAAGGGCCCCCTGCATCTCTCCACCCTCGTGATTCGTGACTCTTGTGCGATTTTTTGATCATGCGCTATAAACAAAAAAAGAGCGTAAATTTTGCAAAAATAACAATATTTTTCACTTTATTTTATATGAAATTCCCCCCCCCCCCCCAAAAAATGTAAAAATCAAATTTTTTTTAACATTTTTGGCCAATTTGTTTTATGCTACATATGTTTGGTAAAAAAAAATCGCAAAAAGCGTATTTTGATTGGTTTGCGCAAAAGTTATTGCGTTTACTAACAAAGGGAAAGATTTTTTTCACTTTTGGTGTTTTTTTTTTAACGAGTAATGGCGGTGATCTGCGATTTTTTTTGCGGTACTGCGACATTGCGGCAGACAGATCGGACCCCTGATTGACATTTTTGACACTTTTGGGGGTACCAGTGACATTACTGCAGTAATCAGTGCTATACATATACACTGTTACTGTAAAAATGACACTGGCAGGGAAGGGGTTAACTGTATTGGAGAGGGAGGGGTTAAGTGTGTCCTAGGGGCGTGTTTCTAACTGTGATGGGACATGTCTCCTATTGTAAAAACAGAGATCAACGGTTCTACATAGTAGAACCGTCTGATCTCCATTTTTACACAGGGGAGAATGACAGGCGGCTTGTTTACATAAGCCGCCCGACTTTCTCCCGCTCTACCGACGATCGTAGTGTGACTGGCAGACATCGGGTCCGCCGGTCACATGCCCGGACTCCTCTGTGAATGAGCCGAGGCGGGCGCGCGCCTCAGCGGGCGCGCGCTCGCCCGCTATTGGCTCAAAACCCAGTGACAGGCTAGCGACGTAGATCTACGTCACTCTGCCTAGCCGGGGCTGACTGCCGCAGTAAATATACTGTGCGCAGTCGGCAAGCGGTTAATTTAATTAGGATCTTTTAATTATTTTATGGGCAGCAGCCTGAAGTTAGTGAAACTGCAAAAGCTGTCCTCTGTTTTCTGCGGAGCACAGCATGCTATTGTGGTGCAGTTTAGTCCTCTAAAGCAGCCTTTTTCAACCAGGGTGCCCAGGCACCCTGGAGTGCCTTGAGGCTTCTTCAGGGGTGCCTTGGCTAAATGCCTAAAAATGTAACAAAAATTGTAAACAAGCCGGCAGGTAGATGAAACCTGCCTTTTAGTTACACAAAGCCACAAGTTTTCATTATGCACCATTTCGACTTTCTAGACACTGGCATCCTAACAACCAATGTCATCAATTGATCAGGAGGATGTCTGTCGCCTCCACAGCATCCTTGTTTGACCCTCCTCTGCCTTTCTCCCTCCGTATTGGGGTCACATTAGCTGACTAATGGAGCGAAATTGAGGGAGAAGAGAAACATTGGAATACTAGTCAGTCAGTACCAGTTTGTAAAAGAATATTTGCTTTGGAAGAAAAAATCACCTCTAGCGTTGGGTGTGCTGTGTGTGTGGATGTTACTACAATATGTTAAACTAATGAAATAGCTTTTTATATTTTATAATAGGATGCCTTAAGATTGTCCATAATTTTAACGAGTGCCTTGGCTGAATAATGGTTGAGAAACATTGCTCTAAAGTACCACGTTCCCCATACTGTTCTTGCCATAGCTGTTACTAAAACTAAGGAATAACCCCCACATTACCATCATGTTTGAGAGGTCTAAAGGGAGAGGAAGAGGTTCCTGTGCAGCTATCAGGAGTGAGCAGCTTCTGTATTTATATACCAAAGTAGTGGTCAGGTGCAGCATCAAGAGGAAAGGCACGTGAGGCCTTTCATTTTGCGGCGTAAACATGCTATACATCCAGAGCATGCAGAAAAAGGGGATAAGTGGCTAACCAAGCTCTCATCCTTCTCCCCTGTCTTCCAGGTACACAGTGGCTTAAAGTGGATGTAAACCATCACATATACCAAGTGAAGTGAACAGCCTCAGATGATACACAGAGATAAAACAAATCCTCCTACATAAGTTTTACTTGTAAATCTGCTGTCTTTAGCTTTCTACGCCCTTTAGAAAGTGTAGATCGCGTTACAAATCGTTCTTTCTCATTAGGCAGCACATAGAGGTGGGTGTGAAGTCTTGGCATACACTGTGTGTGAGCTGATTGGAGGAAAGGCACACATCCCCCCTTCACATAGGCAGAGGAACGAAGAAACGTGCAGAGTTGCAGTCTGAATATAACAGCTCTCTGCTGAGCTATCTCTAAGCACCCTGCCCAACACAAATTTACAGCTGCTTTTATCTCGTGTGTCTGAGAACTTGTCAGAAGTTATCAAGCTGATAACAGAGGAATGGAGCAGCAGAATGACACAGCACTTGGAGTTTTGGAGAGCGATAAGTAAACACTACAGATATATGTTCAGATTTCAAGTCAGATTTCATGAATGGGGTTTACAACCACTTCAAAGTTATCATCAGCTGCATACATACTCTGTTCCTCACACTCATTCTCAGCTACAACTGCTGTTGGCCGACAAACTTCCACATAGAAGTCGGCTGATTTATTTGAGCACAATGTAAGCCGTTTGCTGCAGGACGATGAACAGCAATTGATTGCATCTGAAGTTGTGGAGGGTTGAAACTAAAACATAGAGGGAGGGGGCAACATGCAGGAAGAATTGGTTGGCACTGATGTTCCTGCAGCTGCAGGTTACTGCCAAGTCGGCTCCAGTGATGGGGGGAGGGGGTGATGAGGCCCCCGGCCATACCTGGGTGCCAGATATAATAGAGGAAGAATGTGAGGGAAAGGCACAGCATAAGCAAGGAAGGATGTCCTCCAGTGGCAGCAGAGGGGTGGCAGGAGCAACTGCCTTATTCCCCACAGGTGCAGGCCACTGTTATCCTCCTATCTGGTCCCCAAAGCCCAGCTGTGTTTGCCTATTTTGAAACCTGCTGCAGAGCACATCGCCATAGTCATTTGCAAGAGACACATAAAGCTCTCCACCGCAGCTGGGTGGGGGGCAACACGGGAAGGCTAGCAGTAGACAGCATAAGGAACAAAAGTATTTCAATGGGTGTCAGAGGCTTACTGTACAGCAGTGGGGTAGAGGGTAAGACTAGGAACACTCAGAGTAGGGGCAAGCTTAGGCTGCAACCATGCTCTGATTTTGTCAATCCCATCCTGCGATCTCCAACTTTAGCATTTCTAAGGAAGGTTTCCCTCCCCAAGGTGCTGGAATAAAAGAAAAAGGACAACCCCAGCCTTGGCCATGATGCAGTCACTGCAAATGCATTAGCAGTTCATAAATTAGTACTTGTGCGAGTATGGCAAAAGTACAGGCTCAGGGGAGCTGTTTTATTTTCCCCCACATCAGTGGATCCTCAATCAGGAGGTTTGCACCATACAGTCACAATTTGAGAAGGCATTCAGAATGGTGAGCCATGACAAAGTGGGCATCAGCATCGCTATTCCTGTAGTGTTCCTGCTGGAGCAGACGATGAGTGGGATAATAGAAACAGCACTTGAGGTAGAATAATAAACTCAGGGCCTGCTTTATCCAGACTCCCTCCCTGTGAGGCCACAGCAGGCATAGGAGGAGCACAAATAGGAGCAGTAGAGTTTCCAAGGGGGTTTTGAGGACAAGGAGAACATGGGGAAGGCTTCAAGGGGAGGGTTTCATCTCTTACCAGCCCCTGGGCATGAACACTGTTGAGCGAAGATAGCTGAGGACAATGTTGTCCTGAGCTTCCCAGAGGACTCAGTTTCCTCTGCTAATTTGGGGTGTATGAGCTTCTTGATGTTCCAGTACCTGCAAAGGGATTCTAGTATTCACGATATCAAGGAGAGGGACCTGTACTGGTCGGCCACCCCCCTAGAGCCCCAATATAAGGGGGTAGGTTGGGTGGAGGGATTTAGGGATGTTAAGGGAGATCTGCACTGAGGGGATATGGGCTTGAGGGAGAGGATGATTTGTATTGGGAAGAGGGGGTAACTTTGGTTGTACTCCGTAAAGTTGCCTGTGTGTTACGGACTCCTGCACTATAAACACTTATGGAAATTAATCAAACCTAGAATTTGAAGCAGCTGTACATGACAACCAATTAGCTTCTATCTTTCATTTTCAAAGCTTAACTGAACAAGCTGAAGATAGAAGCTAATTGGTTGCCATGCACAACTGCTCCAGATTTCAGCTGCTCCAGTTTTGATAAAATCCCCTCTGTGTTTCATACTCCTGACTACTGAACTCTATGTCCTTGGTCACACCATGAATTGTGGCTAAGCACACACGCTTTTTCAAGCATTCCCACGCGTTGCATTTTAGGACATCCTATTTGTTTCAATGGGCTGCCCTATGCAAGAGAAACACACAAAAAAGTGCAGGCACAATCTTTTAAATTGCACCGCACCAAAATCTATGGAACTGTGCTTCCATACGTTTTGACAGGCGAGAACGCATGCTCGTTTGCAGGATGCGTGGGGTGCCATTATGAAATAATGGTGCCAGCACACGTCGATAAAAGTGCAATATATTTTTGCATGCATTCCCACACCACATCCAGTGTGAACAATGCCTCAGTAATTTACTTCTGCAGTGGGGAAAATAATTATTTGATCCCCTGCAGATTTTGTAAGTTTGCCCACTTGCAAAGAAATGAAGGGTCTATAATTTTTATCAAAGGTGTAATGTAAATGAAAGAGACAGAATATCAACCATAAATCCAGAAAATACACATGATACAAATGTTATAATTTGAGTTGCAGTTCAGTGAATAAAATAAGTATTTGATCCCCAAGCAAAACATGACTTAGTACTTGGTGGAGAAACCCTTGTTGGCAAGCACAGAGGTAAGACGTTTCTTATTGACTAGGAGGTATTTTGGTCCACTCTTTTTTACAGATCTTCTCTAAATCCTTAAGGTTTCTTAAATCTCAGTTGGCAACTCGAAGGTTCAGGTCCCTCCATAAATTTTCTATTGGATTAAGGTCTGGAGACTGGCTAGGCTACTCCATGACCTTAATGCCTTGGTGGTATGTTTTGGGTCATTGTCATGCTGGAAGACCCATCTTCATTGTTCTGGCTGGGGGAAGAAGGTTCTCATCCAAGATTTTACAATACATGGCCCCTTAATGCGGTGGTTGGGAGGATTTATGCTAGGAGTAGGTGGGGGGATATTGGTTAGGAGGGGGAATGGGGGGAGGGATTTGACCGCCTGTACACTGCTCTACTGACCCTCTGTCCTCCATCCTTTTGACTTCTGTACACTGCCCTACTGACCCCCTGTCCTCTGTCCTGGTGACCCCTGTACACTGCACACTGCCCTACTGACCCACTGTCCTGCTGACCCCTGTACACTGCCTTCCTGATCCCCTGTCCTCTATCCCACTGATCCCTGTCCTCTGCCCTTGTGACCTCTCTTCTCTGAGGTACTGACCCCTAGGCTCTTCCCTGCTGACCCCTTTCCTCTGTTTTACTGAGCCAAATCCACTGCCCTGTTGACCCCTATCTTCTGCCCTGATAACCTCTGCTCTCCACCCAGCTGACCTCTGTCCTCTGGCCTGCTGACCCCCTTTACACTGCCCTACTGAATCTTGTACATTCCCCTGCTGACCTCTCATTCTCTGAATTACTGAACCCCCTGCATGCTGCCCTGCTGACTCTCTGTCCACTGCCCTGCTGACTCCATGTACACTGCCCAGCTGACCCACTGTACACTGCCCTACTAACTCCTATACATTGCCCTGCTGACCTTGCTTCCTTTGCCCCTGTTAGGGACACGCTGGCCATAGTGCAAGTGAAGCTCCAAGGTGCACACAAATACACAGGCTTAGGCCTGCAGGTTCTCTTCTTGCAGTACACAGGAGTGTGCACATAGTTACATAGTTACACAGTTAGTCAGGTTGAAAAAAGACACAAGTCCATCTGGTTCAACCAACAAAAAAAAAACCCAGTATTGAAAACCCAACCATACAATTCTATATACACAATCCTATACCCGCAGTTGATCCAGAGGAAGGCGGCAGACGTGCACGCATTACCCACTGATACTGGTGTTAAGTGGCCTATATAAGTGCAGAAGCTGCACTAGTTGCTTGTTGTCTCATCTGCAGCTCTTCCTGTGTTCCTGTGCCCATTCCTGTTCTTGATTCTTGTGATTGACCCGGCTTGTACTCACCTCACTTGAACACTACCTGCCCTGAACCCGGCCTGTCTTTGGATTCCGCTTGCCTCTTGCTCATCTGCCTGCTCCAGTGTTGCTGACATCTGCCTGTACCCTGACTATCTTCTGCCTGTTGTCCACGCCTGTAAATGACCGTTTGTTGCTGATCTGACTTGACCATTCATTCTGTTACCCGTCTGCTCGGCTCCATACGCCACTTACCTGGTCCTTGCTGGTCATCCCCCTGCCATGTGTTTTTAGTCTTCCACAACAGACAGGCTAGACCCAGCAATGCTTTAAACCATATTTAGTGGGTAAAATGACAGTGGCATATGTTTGCTCAGTACTGGAGGGAGTAGGCTCACGTTTTATTTAACTATACAACTTTAACCGCTTGCCGACTGCGCACAGTATATTTACTGCGGCAGTCGGCCCCGGCCAGGCAGAGTGACGTAGGTCTACGTCGCTCGCCTGTCACTCCTTCCAGAGCCAATAGCGGGCGGGCGCGCGCCCGCCGAGGCGCGCGCCCGCCTCGGCTCGTTCACGGAGGAGTGCGGGAGTGTGACTGGCGGACCCGATGTCCGCCGGTCACACTACGATCGCCGCTACAGCGGGAGAAAGACAGAGCGGCTTGTGTAAACAAGCCACCTGTCAGTTCTCCCTGTGTAAAAGTGAAGATCAAACAGTTCTACTATGTAGAACTGTTGATCTTTGTTTTTACACTAGTAGCCATGTCCCTACACAGTTAGAATCACGCCCCTAGGACACACTTAACCCCTCCCTGTCCAATACTGTTAACCCCTTCCCTGCCAGTGTCATTTTTGCAGTAACAGTGCATATATATAGCACTGATTACTGCAGTAATGTCACTGGTACCCCCAAAAGTGTCAAAAATGTCAGTCAAGGGTCCGATCTGTCCGCCGCAATGTCGCAGTACCGCAAAAAAAATCGCAGATCGCCGCCATTACTCGTTAAAAAAAAAAACACCAAAAATGACAAAAATCTTTCCCTTTGTTAGTAAACGCGATAACTTTTGCGCAAACCAATCAAAATACGCTTTTTGCGATTTTTTTTACCAAACATAGGTAGCGTAAAACAAATTGGCCGAAAATTTTAAAAAATTTTGATTTTTACATTTTTTTTTGGGGGAATTTCATATAAAAAAAAGTGAAAAATATTGTTGTTTTTGCAAAAATTACGCTCTTTTTTTGTTTATAGCGCGTGATCAAAAAATCGCACAGGTGATCAAATACCACCAAAAGAAAGCTCTGTTTGTGGGAAAAAAAGGACGTGAAATTCGTTTAGGTACAGCGTCGCACGACCGCGCGATTGTCCGTTAAAGTCACGCAGTAAAAAATCGCAAAATAACCCCTGGTCTTTTAGCAGGAAAATCCTCCGGTGGTAAAGTGGTTAAGCCCCTCCCAATGTTAGTGCAATTTGGCCACATGTGGCACGCATAACTTCATTTTATTTTACCAATTTTTGGGGGGAGAGGGTATAAAACACAATTATCTGCCCGGGTAACAGATGTGCAAGGTACGCCACTGGTAAGCAGCAAGATATTACATTTTTGTTTGAGTTGTGCCCTATGTTGGTGCTGGGTAGTCAGACGTCTCTTTTGAACTTATGGCGAGGATATGCTGTTATGTTACAGAGCTGGGTGTTCAGTGTGTTTGTTATTGGCACAAACGTTTGCACACAAGTGGAGGCGGCTATCTGTTAACAGTGGCAGCTGGTGAAGTTTTAAGATGGTGGGGCGCAAGACTCCGCCCTTCCATTTTGACCCCTCCCATTTCTAAGAAGCCACACCCCTTATAGACTCCACCCATTTTGTCCCCTGTATTTTGCTTGTGTGAACAAATTCTCTCAATATATCACATATTAAGGGGTCCATCAGTACTAGTATATCCCATAATAGGGAGCAGGGGCCCTATTATGGGATATACTGTGAGAGACACCCTATTATGGGATACACTGACAGAGTGGCACAAACCCCACAGTACAGACCCCCCCCCCCCCAGCACAAACCACGCACAAATCCCTCAAGCACAAACCCCCTAGCACAAACCCCACAGTACAGACCCCCTAGCACAAACCCCACAATACAGACCCCCTAGCACAAACTCCACAGTACAGGCCACCTAGCACAAACCCCACAGTACAGACCCCCTAGCATTAATCCTACAGTACAGGCCCCCTAGCACAAACCCCACAGTACAGACCCCTTAGCACTAATCCCACAGTACATACCCCCTAGCACTAATCCCGCAGTACAGGCCCCCTAGCACAAACCCCACAGTACAGACCCCCTAGCACAAACCCCACAGTACAGGCCCCCCTAGCACAAACCCCACAGTACAGGCCCCCTAGCACAAACCCCCACAGTACAGGCCCCCTAGCAAAAACCCTACAGTACAGGCCCCCTAGCACAAACCCCACAGTACAGGCCCCCTAGCACAAACCCCACAGTACAGGCCCCCTTTCAATGCAGTGACCAGAGTACATGCCCCCTTCAATGTAGTGACCAGTATACATGCCCCCTTCAATGTAGTGACCAGTATACATGCCCCCTTCAATGCACATTGACCAGTATACATGCCCCTCAGCATCAATTGAATCACTTCAAAGTTCACTTAACGGCTGGGTTGCTGCTGGTCTGACTCTGACTGTCTGTCACTGCCACTGGGACTGTGTCTGCGGCCTGCTGCAGAGTGCGGACTCCGTCCGGAGTACTCTCCCTCCCTGGCTGCGCGGCTGCGCCTGCGTCAACTCGTCTGAGCTCTGGGAGTGGAAGTCAGCCAGGCAACAAGCCTTTTCATTAGAATTATGCAACAGCCGCTTTTATGTGACTCTTCTGACAAGTTACTTTACACAATAGTCCTGGCTTGGAGTTGTGGTGCCTTATTAGTCCTGGCTGGGACTTGTGGTGCCTCATTAGGCCTGGTTGGAACTTGTGGTGCCTCATTAGGCCTGGTTGGGACTTTTGGTGCCTCATTAGTCCTGGCTGGGACTTGTGGTGCCTTGTTAGTCCTGGCTGGGAGTTTTGGTGCCGCGTTAGTCCTGTCTGGGACTTGCGGTGCCTCATTAGTCCTGCCTCGGATTTGTGGTGTCTCATTAGTCCTGGCTGGGACTTGTGGTGCCTCATTAGTCCTGGCTGGGACTTGTGGTGCATAGTAGTTATGATTGGGAATTGTGGTGTTGTGGTGCCTCATTAGTCCTGGCTGGGACTTGTGGTGCCTCATTAGTCCTGGCTGGGACTTGTGGTGCCTCATTAGTCCTGGCTGGGACTTGCAGTCTTCCAGCCTGTGACCCAGAACAGATGTCCCGCCCCCTCCAGCAGGCCGCGACGGATCCCCGGTATGTCGCACTCGGCGGGCCGACCGATGCTGCGCGTCCTACGGCTGGGTTTGCTGTCCTACCCGGAGGCTGTGTGGGCCCAGGCTCGGAGCGCCCGCCTGTGTGCGGAGCGGGGGGAGGACAGGCTGTTGCTGTTGGAGCACAGGCTGGTGTACACGGTGGGGATCCAGCAGAGCCGGTACTCGGCGGAGGAGGAGGCCAGGCTCCAGGTACTTGGGGCGGATTTCCAGCGGACCGACCGTGGGGGCCTCATCACCTTCCACGGCCCCGGACAGCTGGTGTGTTACCCGGTCCTCAGCCTCCACTGCCTGCACCGGGGCCTCCGGAGATACGTGCGCGGCCTGGAAGGGCCGCACTCTCGATCGTCGCTCCTCTCTCTCTGCGCCGGGTCGCGGGCGGTAACGGAAGGTGATCGTGACGCCGGGGCGGTGCACCGCCCCCACGCGTCACGTCACCAGGTCCGATGTCCTCCTGTGATTGGTCCAGGCTGGACTCTGCACCAATCACAGCCCGGACATCGTTAAAGTGGGGTGTGTCGGGGGGCATTGATCTGCGCCCCCGATGAGCCCCAGAAGAGCGCCAATCGGCGCCTCTGTCAGGCGAAGGTGGGGTCAAAAACCCCACCCCGCCCCTCCATACCCAGCACTAAGTCCGGCGCCCCTAGTGGGCGAAAAATAGACATTTTTTTTTTATTTAATCTTTTTTTTTCTCTGCTTGTTTATGGGGGGGCGGCGCGCCTGCCCCCCCTATGGGCGGGCCGCCACTGTCTGTTAAAATGTTATTAGAAACCAATAAATCTGTGGCTTTGTCCTATTTAACTCTGGCAGTGTCAGAGAATGGTTTTGGGCAAGGCTCTACTATTAATGACATTACAGGTATACATTTAAACAGCAAGCATTTAGATAAACAGTGAATTAATGAGTTGTTTCGACTGCCAAAGAATTTGCAAGTTGTCTATCCATTTCTGAGGTTTACATAGCTAGGGCACATTTAAAGTTGTTGCAGTGTGCTTTGTCCCATCATTTATAGTCACTACCCTTGAAACACGGAAAAAGCATTAATTGCCCATCATGTATAATATTAGGTTTAAATTCTGGTTAGAAAAAGATTTTAAGAAGACAAAATAGGATTTTTAAAAGAGAAGTCAATCTTCAAAAGATAAAGCCAATTAACTTGGACATCTATTGTAAGTTCAAAAAAGTTGAATAGCAGTACTGTTTGATACACTATATATTAGATTGTGTACTATTATTTATGTATTTTCCGCTTTTCAGCAATCATACTCAGCTGCACTCCATAAATCCCTGAGGAATCCAACAGAGCAAAACGCTTCGGGGTGAGGCACCCCCCCCTTTCTCTTTTGAGTTATGTGATGCTATACCTATTTCTTATTCTTTGTATGCTAGTGTACAGGGGAGGACCTCTAAGTTGGGGTTGTTTAATAAATATAATGTGCACCACTCTTGTTTTTAGGGGGTGATTAACTCAAAAAAATTATTAATGAATTTGTAATAAAAACCAAAATTTTTTTAGAATACAAATGTCTTGGTGAATTATCCTGAAAGAAGGTTTCAAACGCCCTTAAAAATTCTGTTTTCTCTTCTTAAAATGTATTGAATAGGGGGGGTTGCCCTGTGGGGAACGAGTGGTATTTTGTATTTGCGAGGTAGCACAAAACCACTTTGTGGTGGGTGAATCAAGAGACAAAGTAGGTATAAAATAAAGGGAAGAGAAGAAGAGAGGAGAGGGGGGGGGGGGGGAACATGTGTATCACAATACTCATTCAAAGGAAAACCTCAAGTTTAGTACAGTGCAGTTAGCTTGCTTGCCACTGGGTGGCTCCATGCCCAATATAGTATGGTAAAGGGAAAGTGGTAATTGGCCCCTTTTAGAGAACACCTTCTTCTAGTGATGTAGTGGGTAGACTAAGTGCCCAAATAAATGCCGGTGTGGGAGGGGCCTAGTCTCAGATGGGGCATGAAAGACAAACACCCCAGAGCTGCTAGGATGAACTAACCTAAAAGGGCCCTTTGCATGGTTGAAGTCCCAGGCAAGATGGCACAGAACTCAGCTGAAAGAGCTGAATTTGCCCTGACTCCTCTGACTTTCTTCTTCAATGGGGTGCAAAATAATTTGTAGGCCAGGCCAGAGTCCTCTGATGTGATTACTGGTGATGCTTGGGAACAAGTGGACCATCTGGAAGCATGCTCACCTGGGCAGAGCTATGGAAATGGACATTGGGAGGGACTGGTAAATTAAGGAGGACATCATTATACTTGGTGATGGATAGCTTTGTATACGAGGAAGTAGTCTCAACTCTGTGGTGCTACAAAGGAGATGAGATGTTAATGGAAGATGGCTTAAAAAGTATGTGCCTGCATTCTGCACAAAAATGGCAACTACAGAATGTCTCCCCACTGACATGAATGATGGAGCACTTTTCTTCCTACTGACACCAACGATGGGGCACTGTTATTTCCACTGACACCAAATATGGGGCACTATTCCTCCCATTGGCACTAACGATGGGACACCATACCTCCCATTGATACCAATGATGGGACACTATTCCTCTCACTGATAAGAATGATAGGACACTATTCCTCCCACTGACACCAATGATGGGACACTATTCCTCCCACTAATACCAATGATGGGGCACTGTTCCTCCCACTGATAGCACTGATGGGACACTATTCCTCCCACTGATCCCAATCCCAGGACACTATTCTTTCCACTGAAACCAATGATGGAGCACAATTCCTACCACTGCTACCAATGATGAGGCACTATTCCCCCCACTGACACCAATGATGGGGCACTATTACTCCCTCTGAAACCAATGATGAGGCACTATTCCTCCCACTGATACCAACGATGGGACACTATTCTTCCCACTGACATCAATAATGGAGCACTATTCCTCTCACTGCTACCAATGATGGGGTACTATTCCTCCCACTGATACCAATGATGGGGCACTATTCTCCCCACTGATACCAATGATGGGGAATTATTACTCCCGCTGATACCAATGATGGGGCACTATTCCTCCCACCGGTACAAATGATAGGGCACTATTCCTCCCACTGACACCAATGGTGGGGCACTATTCCTCCCACTGATATCAATGATGGGGACATTTTTACTCCCGCTGATACCAATGATGTGGCACTATTCCTCCCACTGAAACCAATGCTGGGACATTATGCCTCCCACTTTTACCAATGATGGGGCACTATTCCTCCCACTGATACCATTGACGGGGCATTATTCCTCCCACTGATACAAATGATGGGGCACTATTCCCACCACTTTTACCAATGATGGGGCGCTATTCCTCCCACTGATACCAGTGATGGAGCACTATTTCTCCCACGGATACCAGTGATGGGGCGCTATTCCTACCACTGATTCCAGTGATGGGGTAATATTCCTCCCACTGATACCAATGATGGGGCAATATTCAGCCAACTGATACCAATGATGGAGCACTATTCCTCCCAATGGTACCAATGATGGGGCACTATTCCTCCCACTGATACCAATGATGGGGCACTATTCCTCCCACTGATACTAATGATGGAGCACTATTCTTCTCACTGATACCAATGATGGGGCACTATTCCTCCCACTGAAATCAATGATGGGGCACTATTCCTCCCACTGATACAAATGATGGGGCACTATTCCTCCCACTGATACCAATGATGAGGCACTATTCCTCCCACTGATACAAATGATGGAGCACTATTCTTTCCACTGAAACAAATGATGGGGCACTATTCCTCCCACTGATACCAATGATGAGGCACTATTCCCCCCACTGATACCAATGATGGGGCACTGATACCAATGATAGGGGAACTATTCCTCCCACTGATACCAATGATGGAACACTATTCCTCCCACTGATACCAATGATGGAGCACTATTCCTCCACTGATACCAATGATGGAGCACGATTCCTCCTCCTACTGATTCCAAGTGCTATGTAATTTCTTATTGGCACTGGGGCATTTTCCACTCCCACTGATCACAGTCCGATCTCCCTTAACCACTTCTGGACCAGAAGGATTTGCCCCCTTAATGACCAGGCCATATTTTGCGATTCGGCACTGCGTTACTTTAATGGACAATTGCGTGGGCGTGCAATAATGTACCCAAATAAAATTGATGTCCTTTTTCCCCCACAAATAGAGCTTTCTTTTGCTGGTATTTGATCACCCGTGTGATTTTTATTTTTTGCGCTTAAAAAAAAAAAAAAAGAGCGACGATTCTGAAAAAAAAAAACAATATTTTTCACATTCTGCTATATAACATTCCCCAAAAAAAAAAAATTTAAAATCTAATTTTTTTTTAACATTTTAGGCGAATTTGTTTTCTGCTACATATTTTTGGTAAAAAAAATCTCAATAAGCGTGTTTTGATTGGTTTGCTCAAAAGTTATCGCATCTACTAACTACGGGAAAGATTTATGTCATTTTTTTTGTTTTTTTTACTAGTAATGGAGGCGATCTGCGATTTTTTGCAGGACTGCGGCGGACAGATCGGACCCCTGGCTAACATTTTTGACACTTTTGGGGGGACCAGTGACATTACTACAGTAATCAGTGCTAAAAATATGCACTGTTACTGTAATAATTACACTGACAGGGAAGGGGGTAACACAGTAAGTGATCAAGGGGTTAAATGTGTACCTAGAGGCATGTTTCTAACTGTATGGGGGCTGGGCTTGTGAAATTATCACATAGACCTGTGTTCCCACATAGGAGGATCACATGGGCTCTGTGATCATTCCAGAGAAAAGAACGGTCAGCTGTGCTTACAACAGCTGACCGTTCTTCTCTCTCAGCGGGGAGCGATCACGGGTGTTAGGCGGCAATCGGAGCCGCCTGCCCCATGCATCAGAGTCCCCGCTGCCGAGTGGGGGCGGAAGCGCTGGCAGCGGCGCGCGCTCGCCCCCTAGCTGCAGGCGCGCAACCGACGTATTCCTGCGCTGGTTCGCGCAGGAGGGCCGCCCTGCCGCAGTGTAACTGTGGCGGGCGGTCCGGAAGTGGTTAAAGTCTGAAGAGAAGTAAATTGGCCCTTTGTTTAGAAAGTTTAGAGACCACTGTATTAAATAAAAACAGACAAGATCAACCAAGGAAACACAAAAACAAATTGTTTAAGCAATTTAATTTGTTTTCAGATTGTTTTTATTTTTCAACTACTTGTAAACCCTATCGATGAATCAATGTATTTCAGACATCACCTTTGCAAACTTATCCCAGGGAAGAATAATACAAGACAAGATAGTGAGAGCTATATTGATCAAAGAAAAGAAAGAGAGTTATTATTAACGTTTCTATGTCATAGGAAATAAGGAAGTTTTTCTTGTTTATCTTGTGGTTTTACATAAGCAAGGAAGTACATTTATGGCAGGTCATAGCTTATGCAATTTTCTTGACTAGGGTATTAAATATGGCCAGTGATGAAACTGCTATACTAATACCCCCCCCCCCCCCCCCCCTATAATATAATAACCACATACAGCAGATAGGAGTAAATTGGCTATAGCAGCCTTTTATTAACCAAACATAAATCACAAATAATAAAGATAAATAACATAACATGAACACATAGTGCGTAAAGAATGGCGCCACAAGGTCCTAATAGGCATCAAAACCAAAGGACAGTACCTGCATGCCACTTCTCAGGCCTCCAGCCGCAAAACCACCCGCACAGAGACAACTCGCAGATACAAATCCCACCACCAGGGAGCGTACCTCAGACGGCTCCCTACACCGTACCTTTTTGAGCCCATATGAACCTAAAAAGACCTTGCAATCTGCCAAACTCCATACCCGACTTCTCACCACCTCAGAGACCCAACACAGCATATCAGCAGCCAAATCCAGGAGGGGAGGATGGGAAGAAGTTCCTTGCTGTCTGCCCTCCAACTGAAGACCACCCCCTTAGTTAGCACACTACTTCCTCACAAACTCTTCCCTTCCCAAACTTTTCCCCCAATCCAAATACTGTATTTTCTGGCGTATAAGACTACTTTTGAACCTCAAAAAAATCCCCCAAAAATGGGAGGTCGTCTTAAACGGCGAGTATAATATCTCCAAGGTAACCTAAGTATAAGTATTACCTGTAGATCATGTAATAGGGGGGTCGTCTTTTACGCCCAGTCGTCTTAAACGCCGGAAAATACGGTAATTCTCTCTACCTAAATATATTACAGCCTTAACTTTCCTGACCCCTCCTATGCCCAAGCCCCTTTAACCCCTGTCGTGCCGACCCTTCGTCTATTGTTTTACTTATTTAATTACGGGCCTTTCTTAACTAAGTCAAAGAAAATAGGATATTCAGCGTCTCTCCTGCTTCTCTCCTCGCTGAAGAAGTCCCGCCCACGGACGCAACGCGTACGGGGGGACGCCGCATAACCCGCCAGCTATCCCGGAAGTGAGGAGGAGAGAAGCAGGAGAGACGCCGACCTCGCTCCATCGTTTGTAATACCGCTACTAGAGATGTTTTGAAATTCATACCGCCATGTGAGTGCATTCATTTACTGTACCAATAAAGTGTGTGCGACAATAACAGAGAGCACTTAGATCTCCCTTTATCGTTTCCCTTATATATGTATGGTGTGGAGTGCTACTCGCATCGGATGCATTGGAACCTTTAGAGAGAGGAGGATTGCTTTCACTGTGTACATGCTTAAAGGCGCATAGACCCTGCAGGGTTGCCTTGTGGAAGTGAGAGGCAGTAATACCTTTGGTGATGGGAATTTATACACCATCTGTATGTCCTTTGCATGGCTTCAAGTTGTTCCAGCAGTTGGGTGTTTGATGTCATTTTTAAGGATTCGCCTGTCACACCAGTTTATTCTGCATTAATGGACTCTCTATGATGGACAGATTTGCACTTATATGAGCATTTTTTCTAGCAGTTTGTGAAGATTTATGAAATTGCGCTGCACTGTCTGTTGTTATACTTTCTTAACTAAGGTATTAAATATGGCTTGTGATGAAACTGCTATAACAATACCCCCACCCTTTATTATAATAACCACATACAACAGATTGGAGTTAATTGGCTATAGCAGCCTTTTATTAACCAAACATGAATCACTAATAATAATGATAAATAACACAACATGAACACATAGTGCATAAAGAATGGAGCCACAAGGTCCTAATAGGCATCAAAACCAAAGGAAAGTGCTTGCGTGCCTCTTCTCACGCTTCCAGCCGCAAAACCCCCGGTTCAGAGACAACTCACAGATACACATCCCACCACCAAAGAGTCGTACCCCAGACGGGTCCCTACACCTTATTTTTACGAGCCCATTTGAACCTAAAAGGATCCTGTACCCCACCACCACCGCCAAAACCTGACACCTTAGGTTTGTGTGGACCTCCACACCCTCAGGGCCCTCTGCACACCATCTCGTACACCAAGACACCACATGTCAATTCCCACAGTTTTAAAATGAACACCATTACCCCGTAAATACTTCCAGGTATCCAATTCCAACTTGTGATGTCTCACCACTAGATCTCTATTACACAGCACAAATCTTGTCACATCCCTATTCACTTTGACCCGAGCCTTGTTTGGCCTATCCACTGACCGAGCCAACCGCCATTGGGTACGAGCCCCCAAATCCGACCAGACCACTAACAAACCGGGTAATCCCTGCAAAGCCATAGAAAATTGTATTTAATGTCCCAGATTAGCTCTCTCATAGACCGTAAACCCAAACCATTACCTCCCACGTGTACCACCAGCACATCAGGGGCCCTATCAATACGAGCATAACGCTCCACTTCTGAAACCACTCTGCTCCACAATAGGCCAGGCACCCCAATCCAACGGACCACTGCCTCCTCTCTTGGGATGCCCAATTGACGGCCATTAGGCCAGACATCAGCTCTCTTCGCACCCCAGTGGACATAGGAGTGGCTCAAGATCCAAATCAAACACGAACCACCACCTGTAAAGAAAAAAAAAAACAACCACACACTACAACATAATAACCTTAATGCAAAACTCTACCAACATACAACAATACGCTCACAGTCAACCAGCTTACAGCAGCTGCCACCCCCACCGTCCAAAAATTGTGCATTTAATAAAAGTGAGGACAAACATACAGGTGAAAATGCCGAGACTCCCACCTGCCATTACGCCTCACCACCCCTTCCCCCAAACCCCATCATGCCACCTCTGTGGCCGCCCTGATACGTAAAGAATGCGATGCAAAGGAAGCCAGACAAAATGCCCAAGACTGCCAAACTTTTCCTGAACATGGAAGTAAACTGGTACCCTGACAAAGCTGACCCAAAAATGGGCCTACTCGCCCCTGGCTCAATTCCAGAAAACGAGTAACCGCTTCTCCGGGCAGGCCGGAGAACCAGGAACACCGAACAACTCCACCCTCACTCCCCATCCTACTTGGTCCATCTTGGAGCGCTGCATCCAATAAAAACACCAAACCTCCCCCACAGTTTACATCCGCCGATCCGAAACCATTACACCCCCATTTTGAGGAACAGACCAATTCCCCTATACGTGATGCCCTAAAGAAGGCCAACGTACATGCCGCCTGAAACAACACCACCTAATAAGGTGATGAACATACCTGGTGTAGAACTGTTAGCAGAGACCCCAATAATTCAAAAGATACCGGCCGGCGGATATCCACCAACTGGCAGCCTCTGCGGTATCCCTTTACCGTCTGTCATACCAAAAAATCCTTGGTACAGTCCTTGCTACCCAACAACTTGAACAAAAAGGTCAACCCTGCCAACTTACGATTTAACGCCGACACTGACATTCCAGCCTCCACATTTTTTCCTATAAAATACAGCTTCCTCAACCTCACCTTTCATTCCATCAACCATGCCAAACCATTCCTCCCAAACTTTTGAATATCCAGACCACGTTGCTTCACTCACCGACCACCAAATCAACGCAGCAGTCACTCCAATGCAATCCGCCACAGCCAGCCCGGACAAGGATCTCCCAGTTGCGCCGCTCCCGGAGCCAACGAGCGATTGTGAGTTTTCACAACACGGGACATGGACCTCAAAAAACAAATGAATTGTAACGCAAACAAGATGTACCTCTGGCGGCAACACTATTTATTTCCATCACAACGCCCATATTGTCACAATTGAAACGGATCTTCCTATTACAAAATTGCCAACCCCACAGTTCCACCGCGAGCACAAAAGGAAACAATTCCAGCATCACTAAATTCTTAGTCAGACCAGCCTCCTTCCAATCTGCCTGCCAAGCACCCACACTCCACTTCCCCCCAAAATACGCACCATAGCCAGCCGGTAATGCGGCATCCATGAAGAGCTCCAGGTCAAAACTTGACATAGCCTCAGAAAGTTGCTTGCCCAACAGCAACTGAAGTGGACGCAACGTCAACTTACCAGACCCCCGAGCCATGACCACAGACCGCTTCAAATCCGCAAGCTTATCATCCGATAGGCGACATTCCATAGCCACTGTATCAATCAAAATGCCAAGAAAACTCTGCATCGTAGACGGACCCTCTGTTTTTGCCTCCACCAGCGGAATGCCAAAGCGATCATATGCTGAAAAGTAGCTAACATTGATTAGAGACGGTCGGGCCAATACACAGGAAGTCATCCAGATAGTGAATGACAGACAGAAATTCCGGACACAATACCGAACAGAAATTTTAGACACATCACGAACCACCCATTCAAAAAATGAACTAAAGATTTAGAATAATGAACAGGAAATGGAACATCCCATGGGTAAACAACAGTCAATGAAATGAGAAACCCTGCCACTGGCAACCCAACAAGTGAAAACTGTCGGGATGAACCGGCAACAAAGGAAAAGCGGATTCAATATCCGTTTTGGCCAAAAGAGCCCCCCGCCCATAAAAACGAACCCAGCGGCAGGGCCCTATCGAAAGAGGTGTAAGAGCACAAATCCAGGTCAATAAACTCATTCACCGAACCTCCTTTTGGGTACAACAAATGTTGAATCAATCTGAATTTGTTGAGTTCCTTCTTGGGAACAACCCCTAGAAAGGAAATCACCAAATTGTCCAGCGGCGATACTTCAAACGGTGCCAGCAATGTGGCCCCATATGCACTTCCTTCGACAGCTTGTCCGAAACCACCTCTGAATGAGCCAGTACTGACCAAAAATTATCCGCAGGATGGGGGGATGACGGAGACTACAAGGAATCCAAAAACCGTCCGTAAATTCCTTATCGAGCATGTCCGCCGCCCCACGCTTGGGATACCTACTTAACCACTTGCCGACCGCCTCATGACTATTTACTGTGGCAGTCAGCCGCTTGCAGGCAAAGCGACATAGACCTACGTCGCTCGCCCCCGCCTCTCTGGGGCACGCTCCCGCGCGCCCCCAGCCCCGCCAATGATCTGATTGGGTTCAGAACCGATCAGTCATCAGGTCCAGGCCAATGATTATTGGCCTGGACCCGTTGATCGGTCCTGCCCAATCAGATACTGACTTTGCTTGGTGCAGTACTCACAGTTCAGATCTGCTCTCTCCTCTAGATGAATCCAAAAAGGATTTGGGGAGGAGAGAGCTGGTCTTTTCTGTGCCTGTGTTTACAGGCACAGAAAAGACCAGCTCTCTCCTCCCCAAATCCTTTTTGGAATCATCTAGAGGAGAGAGCAGATCTGAACTGTGAGTACTGCGCCAAGCACACCCACACACACCTCGGATAGGCACATTTAACCCCCGATCACCCCCCAGTTAACCCCTACACCCCCTGTCACAACACACACTGTATACAGTATATAGCATTTTCCTATATACCCGTATAAGTGTAACTTGTGACCAGGTTTAGCGCTTGCGGCCCTTCCTTTTATACTTAGGATACCCACCACCCCCCCATAAAGATTTAACCCCCTGATCCCCCCCTGATCACCCCCAGTTAACCCCTTCCCCCCTGTCACATTGCACACTATACACAGGTAATATAGTGGTTTACTGTATTTTGTATTAGTGTGATTGTGACTTGAGTTAGCGCTAGCGAGTTTGTTTCTGTCCCAAGGAGGTTTAGGGTCCCCGTCACCCCCCTAATAAAGATTTAACCCCCTGATCACCCCCAGTTAACCCCTACACCCCCTGTCACAACACACACTGCATACAGAATATAGCAGTTTCCTATATACCTGTATCAGTGTGACTTGTGACCAGGTTTAGTGCTTGCGGCCGTTCCTTTTAGGGTTAGGATACCCGCCACCCCCCCAATAAAGATTTAACCACCTGATCCCCCCCTGATCACCCCCAGTTAACCCCTTCCCCCCTGTCACATTGCACACTATACACAGGTAATATAGTGTTTTTTTGTATATGTGTAATTGTGTGATTGGGACTTCAGTTAGCAAGTACATTTCTGTCCTAAGTAGATTTAGGGTCCCCGACACCCCCCCCAATAAAGATAAACCCCCTGATCCCCCCCCCCCCCCCGATCACCCCCAGTTAACCCCTTCATTGCCCTGTCACAGTGTCACTTTTATAGTGTACAGTTTTTTTCTGATCACTATTATTAGTGTCACAGGTGACATTAGTTAGTTGGTGTTAGCGTCAGTCTAAGATAGCGCAGATCCCCGGCGCATAGTTAGAAATAACCCCTTGATTACCACACACACACTTACACACACACATACACTTCATTACTAGTATAGTGTTTGAACAGATTAATATCTGATCTGATCAGAACCATACTAGCATCCCCAATAGTTTAGGGATCCCAAAACGCTGTGTTTGCACGATCAGCACTGATTCCTGCCAGCACCTGGTTTTACCCCCCTCCGCCCAACCCACGCCACCCCACCCCACCCAGGCAAAAGTAGTAATCAATAGATTACTGTCACTTAACACAAAAAAACACAAAACCGCTGTGTTAGCAGAGTCAGGCCTGATCCCTGCTAGCATTAGCAGGTTTTTTTTGGTAGCGGTTGAAATAGTCCTTGACAACCAGGTGCTTTTTTACCTGTGAGTCACACTACTGTACCTGTAAATTTAGTTGCTAAAATGACCAAACGGTGGTACAGTAGTGCAGAGGCCTACAGTATACTGACCATATCAGATGAGAGCGATGGGGAAGCCTCACTGGCAGAATCAGGGTCAGTATACAAACCTGAAGAGAGAGCAGTGGCTCCCTAACAGACAGCTCTGATGACAGATGGGTCCCTGTTAGAGCCAGGCGTACCCGACCCCATTCTGGAGTTGAAGAGGTGCAGAGATCGCAGAGTGTCGGTACTAGTGCCGCTCAGCCTTCTGGTGACCTGGAAAGCACCAGCGGCCTAGTACACCCTGGACCTAGTACAACCAGCACTGCAGTAACACTTGGTGACGTGGCGAGTCCCATAAATGCAGTTGAAGCTGGTGCGGTGGCTAGCACAAGTAGTGGTCCGCAGCCACCGCGTATTTGAAGACAGGCCCGTAGAGCCCATAGTGCCCTCCCTGATGCGCTGGCATATCCTTATTGGCAACCCACTGATACTACAGCGCCCGTACTTCCCCCACTCACTGGACAACCTGGAATCCACGTGGAAACAGCCAATTTTACTCCCCTGAATTTTTATAAGCGGTTTTTCACGGAAGATCTTTTCAGATCTATTGTGCACCAAACAAATTTATACGCTGGTCACTACATCGCCGCCAACCCAAATTTGCCCCTTGCCAGACAATTCGACTGGAAACCTGCAACGGTTTCCCACGTTTCTGGGCCTTTCCCTCAACATGGGCATAACCAAAAAGAGTGAATTGCGGCTGTATTGGTCCACTAGCCCAATTCACTATATGCGCGTGTACTCTGCTTCCATGTCCAGGGCGAGATACGAGCAAATTCTGTGATTTATGGATTTCAACAACAATGAAATCTGTCGTCCTCGGGGAGACCCTGAATATGATCGGCTCCACAAAATCCAGCCCCTCGCAGACCACTTCAATCAGCGGTTTGCAGCCTTGTTTACCCCCCAACAAGTTGTCTGCATTGATGAGTCCCTGATTAAGTTTACTGGCCGCCTTGCTATGAAACAGTATATCCCCAGCAAGCATGCCAGATACGGAGTCAAACTGTATAAGCTGTGTGACAGGGCCACAGGCTATACAGTTAGTTTCCGGGTCTACGAGGGAAAAGATAGCACTGTGGAGCCCCCCAACTGCCCAGACTACATAGGGAGCAGCGGCAAGATAGTTTGGGACTTGGTGTTACCCTTATCCGGAAAGGGGTACCATTTGTACGTGGACAATTTTTTTTCAAGCGTGCCACTATTTAGTCACCTGCTCGAATTACAAATTGGCGCATGTGGTACTGTGCGACCTAATCGCCGGGGCTTCCCCCAACGACTTGTAAATTCCCATCTTAGTTGGGGAGAGAGAGCCTGCTTGAAAACGGACAAATTGCTTGCAGTGAAGTGGAGGGATACCTGGAATGTTTTCTTTCTGTCCTCCCTTCATGCAGACACGACGGTCCAAATTACTACGGCAACTGGTGTTATGGAGAAATCCCTCTGTGTCCACGACTATAACCTTAATATTGGAAGGGTGGACCTTAACGACCAGCTTTTGGCGCCGTACTTAGTTGCCCGTAAAGCCAGACGCTGGTACAAAAAAGTGTCTGTTTATTTATTTCAATTGGCTATGCTGAATGCCTTTGTGCTATACAAAGCGTCAGGACGAACCAAGTCCTTCCGAGAATTCCAGGAAGAGATCATCAATGTCTACCTGTACCCAGGAGGTGTTCCTGCCCAACTTCCCCTTCCAGATGCAGTGAGCCGGCTGCATGAGAGGCCCACGTCTTTTCACATGTCTTCCCGAGTACCCCTACCCAAAGATACCCCCAAAGAAGATGTTGTGTCTATAGCAGGCGCGGATTTAGGCGTGACACCCGTTATTATTGTCCCACCTGTCCTGACCAACCTGGTCTCTGCATTGGGGAATGTTTCGAGCGCTACCACACACTAGTGGAGTATTAGTGTAGGGTACAGCACAACATAGTGTAGGGCACACTAACACAGGGTTTCGAAAGATGTTTGATGGCTATCGACATTTTGAGAGACCCTAACTTGGAAATTTGCCGTTCAGAAAAAAAAAGTGTAAAAAAAAAAAAATAAAAATTAAAAAAAAAAAATTAAAAAAAGTGTAAAAAAAACCCCACAAAAAAATATAAAATAAAAAAGCCAAAAACAGTTGTCGTCTGAGGTATTTTTATTTAACTTTGTGTTAAAAAAAATTCAAAAAAAAAATGTAATTTTCCCAAAACTTGTAGCAAAATATAAAAAATTCCATGAACTCACCATGCCTCTCAGCAAACAGCTTGGGGTGTCTAGTTTCCAAAATGGGGTCATTTGGGGGGGGTTTATGCTATCTTGAAATGTCAGGGCCTCCGAAACTGTGATAGGTAGTGATGAGTAAAATCAAAAATTTACGCCAGGTGGTGATTGATTTTCAGGGTCCCGTACACAGCTAGGCTCCCAAAAAGTCTCACACATGGGGTATCCCCATACTCAGGAAAAGCAGCAGAATGTATTTTGTGGTGTCATTCCACATATACCCATGTCATGTGTGAGAAATGTATCTTTTAGTGACAACTTTGTGTTAAAAAAATATAAAATATTCCATGGACTCACCATGCCTCTCAGCAAACAACTTGAGGTGTCTACTTTCCAAAATGGGATCATTTGGGGGGGGGGGGGGGGTTGTGGTATCTTGACATTTCAGGGCCTCCTAAACCGTGATAGGTAGTGAGAAAATGCAATGAAAAATGTACGCCCTTTGAAATTCTGAAGGTGGTGATTGGTTTTCGGGGTCCCGTACACAGCTAGGCTCCCAAAAAGACTCGTGAGAATATATAATTTCAATGACAACTTTGTTTGAAAAAATTTTTTATTTTTTTTTACTAATTTTTCAAACACCTGTGACAAAAGAATTAAACATTTAATGAGCTCAACATGCCTCTCTGGACATTACAAAAAGTAGTAATTTGGGGGGGGGGGGGGGTTGTACTTCCCTGCCATTTTAGCACTTCATGAAATGAGATAGGCAGTCAGAAAGTAAAAGCTGCATAAATTCCAGTATTTACACCATAGTTTGTAGACGCTATAACCTTTGCGCAAACCAATAGAAATACGCTCATTGAGATTTTTTTTGTCAAACACATGTGGCTAAATACATTTTGGCCGAGTTGAAAATGTCATTTTTTCTAAAACCTTTCGCTCTTTTTTATTAATATCACAAAAAATAAAAAGCGCAAAGGTGATCAAATACCACCAAAAGAAAGCTCTGTTTGTGGGAAAAAAGGACGTACATTTTGTTTGGGTACAGCATTGCGTGACCACACAATTGTCAGTTAAATTCACACAGTGCCAAGTTGAAAAAAGGGGCCTGGACTTTGAGCAGCCAAATCCTCCGGGGCTTAAGTGGTTAAAAAAGTACGCATCCTTGTTATACTCACCGGAGTCCCTTTTTCCTGAAGGATCCCCAGGCCACCCTTTTCCTTTGTGTGCACATCTGTTAAGGGAGTGGGAGTCCCCGCAGCCGGAGCACTCATGTTTATATCGACACGCCGTTCCGAACTTGCAGGTTCCCTCTGTACAACCAGCAAAACCCCTTTTTCTTGTTGACCGAGGAAGAAGATCCGCCGGCCCCTGATTGAAAAAAATGAACTCACCTGTCTGCGCCAAGGTCATCAGACGCATCCAAAGACTAATGTCTTTGTGATCCCACCGCAGGGACAGCCGTACTGCCTTGCGCTGTCGGAATTGTTAGTCAAACCGAAGCCTTGCAAACCTTGGGAAGACTCGATATGCCTCCCCCACAGTATCCAAATAACAGAACAACGCAGAACAATGCTCCGGCGCCTTTCTCCCAATCCCTGCCTAAAATGAGTTTATGCGGACGTTTTTCCTCTTCCTATTTCTTGATGTCATCCAACTTACGTCGGTCCAGATTAAATGTTTCCTAGGGAAGCAGGGAGACATTTCCAAATACTCACCCTTCCAAATTTTCTCTTTAACTTCTGGCTTGAGGTGTGCTCCGTGGGGTCTCTCAAAACACACGTACACCTCACACTTAGCCGAATCTGCCAAGCTTGCCCAATCCCCCTGTTTATCAGCAGCCTTACCCTTTCCACTGTCTATATCTCCACTGTCCCCCGCCAGGGCGTCCAGCTACAGCCCTGCCCCGAGGGGGGTGCCACCACCTGAGCCTCCACCAACGGTGCCCAAGGGAAATTGTGGCCGCCATACCCGCTCATTGGCTCCCCCTGTGGCCAATCGGCATGTGCGTGCGCCCCCACTGGCAGTCCTGTGAAGTGACATACAGGTATGTTGTTTTGCGGGACAGAGCCGACCTGCTGCAGCAATAGTGGTTCATTTATATAATTTAGCAGCGCAGCATCATTTTTTCATTTATACCCTAAATACGGGTGCAGCATGTAACATGTTGCCAAAGGTGGAGTTAGCCTTTACTCTTCCACACAATGAACAAGAATGTAAAATAAAAAGTTTCTTCACATGTTTAAAGCTAAATTCCAGGTATGGCACCTGGACCAATGTAGGTATACATATAATTGTTTTTTATTGGTTGAGACAGATGGACTTGTGTCTTTTTTTCTAACTATGACTAACTATGTAACTATATCCCATACCTGTGGGATCCTCGTGGCACCGCCACTACAGTGATTGGCTCTAGCTTCCCATTGCCAGTGGCTGCCCTGCTACTTACTGAACACAGGAATTTGGCCGCTCAACACGGGCACCATTCAGGTAACATTTTGAATTTTGTCAATAAAGTCAAACTGTTTTCTGATTGGATGAGGCAGAGATTGTGACATCACCACTTTGCTTCTCCACAGCATCCAAACAGAGAATTCTTTGCTTTCATTGAGAAAATGAAAATAATTCCCTGAATTGCACCTGTGCTGGCTTCAGCAGAGCAGCCATATGGCAAAGACCTGTAAGGAAGTGGAGATCACTGGAATAGCAGTGCCTACTACAATGATTTCCAGCTTCCACAGGTATGGTCATAGGTGTGCACAGCTTAATACATTAGGGTGTGCACCCAAAAGCTCAAACACACACGCCTTTCTCTGCAGCCTCAGCTGCACTGGACAGTAAAAGAATGGGAAGCGCTCTGTGCTGAGCGGCTTCCTGTTCATTCACAAACTGAAGCTAAGGAAACACTGTTTACTATGCTTCAATTATGATTGAACACAGTGAGAGAGTGTTTTCACTGTGTTCATTTAGAAAAGGAAGGCGTGACATATTGGTTAGTCTCTTCCCCCACTCTCCATCCTGAAACATCCCCCACAGAAGCCAGGGGGAGAGGAGGGAAGCCAGCAGCACTGCAGTGTGGGGGCACAACACAGAGGGAAACCCGGGCAGTAGGGAGAATTGGCAATGCACAGAGTGATTAGGGTGTGCCCAGGCACACCTGGCACATCCCCTGCGCACCCCTGTGGGTATGGTATATACAGTACATAATTACATTTGTCCAGGCTGGACAATTGTAACTATGGAAAAACTTCCATACCTGAAATTCAGCTTTATGTAGTTGGATGAAGTGAAATTATCTTCTGGATCCATGTAGGAGAGGGGAGCTATCAAAGGACCAGCACTCTATTAAACAGAGAGGGGTAATCAGATGGACTACCCCCTATACAGAAAAATTGGATTTCCAAGTTCACATAATGCTTTATATTCACAAGTGATATTGGCTCATGACAGACACTCCTGAATTTGGAAATCTCAGAGAAATAGCCGTGTTGTGTGGGCTTTCTGACCTCTCTTTGACGGGGACAAGTATGCCCAGGTCCTTCTCCCCCCCCTCCCCTTCTGTTCCATCCTATGGCTCCAGGTGCTCCGTATTTATTTTCTTCCCCTTGAAAGCTAATATTGACAGGATCCCATGAAGAAGCTATGAGCGAAACGCGTAGCGATCCTTCAGTCCTTGGAAATACCCAATATATACCATATGTTCACAGTACGGGTATCTCTATAGGCCTCTCATTGTATGTAAGAGAGAGCCTGTCTTACAATAGGGAAATATTATACATGCTCTGTGTATGGATTTTATGTAATTTTTAATGACGTTTGAATGAAATTTATTTTTTATCTTAATACTTCAGTTCTTTTTCTCCACGGGGTTATGAGTGGCTGCCTTTAAAGTCCCATACGTTTTTCCTTGTTTTTTCCTATCATACTTGGGTATGTGGAGCCACAACTTATTGAGTCCTATCTCATAAACTCTTTTTTTTGGACAATGTATTAAATGGTAATTTTTTATTTTATTTTTTCAATTCTAATTTATTTTCATTTTCATCATAAAATGTTTTAGTGCAGCATAAAAAGAAAATGCACAAATCGAAAAATATGCTTTTTTTTTATTTATGAATAACTTTACAAATCTTTGTACCTGAAACATAATTTTAGTGCAATTTTAAATAGGACAAACTATTTAAAAAAGGATACTTTTTATTTACAATAAACCCCTTTTTGTTTTTAAACAAACAATGAGCAAATTAAAATTATAATAATTTTACTGCCATTTTTTGCTTATAGATTATATATGAAATAAATATTTTGTGCAAAACAATATTCAATACAAATAAAAAGTGCAGCGCAATAAACATTAAAATCCAATCCAAATGGTAAATTAGTCCAAATGCTTCCAGGTAGAACCACAAATCCCAGAGTGCAACAAACACATCCATGTGGGGAAAGAATCCAGTAACAGAGCATGAGTAGAAAACCCTCCACCAACGAGTATCTTGCTCGCTCACCTCAATAGATGGACCTCTGAACGTACAAAAGGTCATGTGTGCATGTCCCCCCTTTTTGGGGTAAAACTGGGAACCACAGATGATGTAAATACTCCGACAAAGCCCATGCGCATGTGGATAAGAAATACACTAAGTTCTCTCTGCCGATTCAAAATGTAGGCTTTATTAAAATACAAATATCACATCCAGGTGTCATACGATAATAAAAGGCTCAAAAGTCAAATTGAAGCTTCGTATTGCTTCCGTCTAGCAGGAAGGCAGCGAGTGACGTCACCCAAAGCGTAACTTCTCCCCCCGTATGCGTTACTTCCAATGGGACCGGCGGCTGCAAAATCCGATCTCACAGGCACAGAAGGCACAAGCAGCAAGCCTATTAGCACATGGACATGAAAGCTGTTTTTCGTTGTTGCCGATACCGATATTTTGGCCATTGCATATCGGTATCGGCCGATATTTTCGTACATTTAAAAAAAAAAAAAATTTTATTTTTACTTGACAGGTACTATTGTGGAGGGATCTAGGGGTCTAAAAGACCCCAAACCCCTCCTCTTCACTTAAAAGCATTCAAAACGCCAAGTTTGGCTGTTCTGAATGCTGTCATTTTTTTTAACCTGGTGCCAAGTACCCGGAAGTGATGTCATGACATCCCTTCCGGGTTTTTACATGGAGACCCGATCAGAGCCGAATACGGCTTTGATCGGGTCTTCAGTGGCCGTGCAGGCTGGTTGCCCAGGTCTCCTGGTGGGACGAGGGAGACCCAGGCGAGCCGCGGAAGGCGGCGGTGGAAGGGGGGGACATCCCCTCCCGCTCCTTGTAATGACAGCCAGATTAAGTATACACAGGTGGGGGCCAATAATTACAGCCTCAACCCCCTTACAATGGAAAACAAGAAGAGTCAGAAAAAATCACTTAACTACAATGATACACCGGCAGCCATCCTTCACAAAGTCATCAATTGTATATACATAAAAAAACAATAAAAAAAAAAAAAGGAACACAATACTATCTATTTGAGATAAAAACAATATAGGTCAAATTCTACATTTAACCCTTCTGGTGTCACAACTTTGGTTTAAAAAAAATAAAACATCCACCCCCTACCCCAATGTTTATTAACCCTTTCAATCCCCCAAAATCTCAAACCACTCGGTTCCCTGTTATAGCAATTTCTAAAGTGTTTAGAAACACTATGGGATCTGTGCCTTCCTTATATTATTGACATGCTCACCAATGCATACAATGAGGGGTCTGGAGGTCCTTCCTACATACAGGAGTCCACAATCGCACTCCAGCATGTAGACCACCCCCCAAGTGGCAGAAGTTATCAGATCCTTCATTTTGGTATTTTTTATAAGTAGCAGAGGAAGAAAACACCTTTCGTTTTTTGATATTATGCTTGGACTGCATTCACGTTGAACAGCGTCCACACGCGTAAAATCCAGAAAGAAAAGAGAATAATCTGTTCTCCTTCACTATTGAGGAGTCAATGACGCCAGGTTCAATAACATCTCTAAGAGTGGGGGCTCGCCTATAAATAAATTGAGGATGGGTGGAAAGAACAGTCAACACCCTGTTATTATTTAGAACCTCCCATTGCTTCATCATTATTTTCTCAAATGTTTTACTGTTTGTGTAATCTAGTATGGTCTTATATTCGTGTTTATTATTCTTTTTGTTACTGGAATCAAAAACTAACACATTTCTATCAAGGCCAACATTTTGGATCTCTTTGGATTGCCTAGTTTTTATACCCTTTCTGTAGGAACCTCTCCGGCTCTCTGATGACAGCTATTCAGAAGGATATACCCATTTCTGTCAGTCGGTTCAAAATAGTTAGGTGTCTTGAAAGCATCACCATCTTTATACAAAGGGTTTTACTGAGTGTGATTCCTGCGCTGTCATAGGAAAATAAATTAAAATGTATCCCTGATGCTGCACATACAGTGACTGGTACCTCAAACGGTTTAGTGAAATAATCGATATAAGGGGGAGTAGTGCGATTCAAGAGTGATAAATGCAAAACTATATGTAAATTGTGCAAAGTAGATAATTGTGCAAATTAGAAAAAATCTTAAATACAAAGTGCTTATAATATAACCCAAATATGTGGATTTGTGCAATTATCCGATTCTTTATAAAGTGCAAGTACTTATAATAGTGTAAACAAACCATTTGGTGTATTCCAGTATGGACTTTATAAATCTATAATAATCCAAAATTATTAAATAAATTAATTGTGATGTGGTGTCCAATTCATAAGTGATTATTTCCCAGTGTTTTCTTATAGATTCGATCGCTTTTATAGCTCTTCCACCTCAGGAATTTGTGAGTGGGGGGTTCTTCAGTGGTGGCACTTCTAGGTGCACTAACCGCTCACCTTAATTTTGCTAATAATACGCCTGTAGCATTATTGCCAGGGTAAATAAAACTCCTCCACTCCTGTCAGGGTAAATGTAACTCCTCAACAAGGGACTCTAGGACAGTGGCGGCTGGTGCGTTAGGGGCACAGGGGCGCCGCCCCCCCCCTATTCATGCGTCCGGCCCCCTAATCTGCATACAGGGCGCCGGACGCATGGAGCTCAATGTTTTTTTTTTTTTTTTTAGTCACCTGATTAGAGCCAGAGGTTTTAATAGGCTTCTGCAAAGGGTGGACCCGGGGCGCGGAGCATTCCCCCCCCCCCCCCGAGCCCACCCATTGTGTGACAATAGCGAATGAAAATTTGCTATTGTCACACGGATCCTCCTCCTGGCCAATCAGGAAGCGGGTCCGAGACCCGCTTTCTGATTGGCCGAAAGGCAAACCCCATGCCATTGGCCGAGGAGGAGGAGGGAGGACTCGAGGAGATGCCGGGGGACTGGGGAGAAGCCGCTGCCGCTGCAGGTAAGTGCACTGGTCTGGGGGGGGGCACGCTGGTCTCTGCATTGAAAGGGGGCATGCTGATCTCTCTGCATTGAAGGGGGGCATGCTGATCACTCTGCATTGAAAGGGGGCACGCTGGTCTCTCTGCATTGAAAGGGGCACGCTGGTCTCTCTGCATTGAAGGGGGGCACGCTGGTCTCTCTGCATTGAAAGGGGGCACGCTGGTCTCTCTGCTTTGAAAGGGGGCACGCTGGTCTCTCTGCTTTGAAAGGGGGCACGCTGGTCTCTCTGCTTTGAAAGGGGGCACGCTGGTCTCTCTGCTTTGAAAGGGGGCACGCTGGTCTCTCTGCATTGAAAGGGGGCACGCTGGTCTCTCTGCATTGAAAGGGGGCACGCTGGTCTCTCTGCATTTAAAGGGGGCATGCTGGTCTCTCTGCATTGAAAGGGGGCACGCTGGTCACTCTGCTTTAAAAGGGGGCATGCTGGTCATTCTGCATTGAAAGGGGGCACGCTGGTCTCTCTGCATTGAAAGGGGGCACGCTGGTCTCTCTGCATTGAAAGGGGGCATGCTGGTCTCTCTGCATTGAAAGGGGGCACGCTGGTCACTCTGCATTGAAAGGGGCATGCTGTGGTCTTTCTGCATTGAAAGGAGGCACACTATACCTTAATTACTGAAGGCCCCTTTCACACTTTTGTGACTTCAAAGTCACGCAATTTTTTTACAGCGTTTTTTGCCGCAAAGCAATGCCTATTACATTTTTCTGTTTGCGCCCCCCCAAAGATTTTGAGCACCAGCCGCCACTGCTCTAGGACATGCTGTCCCCAGCACAGGGGGCCCCACTGTAATCTCTGGGGGGAAACTACACACCCCAGCAGCCCACAGAGACAAGAGGAGGAATCTTGCACCTAGAGGCTGCCTGGGAGCAGCCAGAGACCACGAGGTGAGGGGAAGACTGGACACTGGAGAAGGGTGCTGCAGTCCTGAGTCAATGTGACTCAGATAATTATGATGGTCTCACACATATCATTATAATCATTCAGTGCGTCTAACCTGAATCAAACTAAATATAAAAAAATAAATTGGGAACTAGAGACACCCCCCCCCCCCATTTGTGACAGCAGAATTTTGCTGATCACTTCTTATCAATCAAATATTTGTGTGTGTGTCAGAGAACCAATTTTAATACAGATCGAACATACGATCCATTTTACCTGATCATTAATATTTATGACTGATATAGATTGTATTTTATAATCAGTATTTCCCTAGATCAGGGTTTTTCAAACAGGGTTTCGTGGAACCCTAGGGATCCTCCTGAGGTTGCTAGGGGTTCCTTGAGCAATGGGTAATTTCTGCCTCTCAGATACATTCCCAATGACACCATTGTTCCTTTTAGCTATCTGTAAGGGGGTAACTATTCCCAATGATGACAAGAGTAAGGAGCATTCTTCCCACTGACTGTCAAACCAATGTGTCATGACTTGTAGATTTTTAATTTTTAGCAGGGGTTCCCCGAGACCAGAAATTTATTTCAAGGATTCCTCTGTGTTGAAAAGGTTGAGAAAGGCTGCCCTAGATGATTACAAAGTGTGGAAAATACTGTGTTTGTTGCATTATTCAATACTTTAATTGATGATGAATCACTTGGCTACAATCACTTGTTCCTAGAGCAATTACAAATTTCTATGTGATTCATATCTCTAATTATACAGTACTTTGCACTTTTGCTTTGTTCTAAGCTGGCCGTACACTAGTAGAATTTTTAAAATGGTACAAAGATATAAAAAGAGCTGCGCTAAATTGAAATTGCTGATAATGAGTCAAACAATAGGGTAAACCAGACAATAAGCTATAGAAAAAATGATGATATCACACAGAACAAGTCCATGTATGGCAATATTGTCCCAATAAAGCAAGAGTAAGCAAGGAAAGAGTGTCCGGTGTAGAAAACGATCCTCCACCAAATCAATGTGCCTTCATCCACATCAAGTGCTGCATGCAAGAGGCTCACACCATGCTTACCAGAACTCAATTGAGTATGGGCATATAACACATATGTTTAACAGTAGATCCAACCGGGAGACCGACACCTCATCTCAGCTGATCCCGAGATCTCTAGAGCGTGGCAGGGAGCTACACTGTATACCAACACCAAAGGGGGTCATATGCACCAACACCGTAAAAACATCAATTCGTCCTCGCACCAATCCTCCAGCATATATGCAAGAAAGGAGAGCAACAATGGTGTAGTATGCATAGACAGTTTATTCCCAAAAGAGGTTAAAAAACACTCACATGTAAGTAGAATCAAAGCGCTTAAACACAGATCGTTGTAACAAACACTGCTGCCCGACTTCCGGGTTCCTCGTGGTGACGTCAGCACGCCTTCCCAACACGTTTCGTCACAAATGACGTCTTCCTGGGGGTGCGCACCACTTAAATACCAAACAATTCAATTGGACGGCTGCCCCTTCCGGTATCACCCGAAGAGGACGCCGCCATCTTAGCTTCGGGATTTGCCACCATGTAACCTAATACATACAGCAATGCCCAGATACGTAATGACCCAAGCTTGACCACCGACTTCCCGGGACAGGAGTCACCGGAAATGATTAGCGCCATCTTGGGCTTACGATATAAACAGCAGCCGGCTAATACAGACAGCACAGTATATATAAATATAAATAGATTAAATCATCTAACCATACATCGTAAATATTAAACCTATACGGTCTCATATGTCACAACAGGCTAGAATATCAATACCTTATGCAAGATAAAGGAAACAAAAGAGACGACTAACAGACTTTTTGAAAACGCCCACATTCAGGGTGAAACGCGTTGATGTATTTCCGGCGTGGAGCCACGCAACGTCACTTCCGGTCGGGCTTCCTGGATTCCGTGGAACGCACGCCAATTGAGGCGTTCTTGTATAATTTTTTTCTTTGCGAATTGTGAATTGCTGTCTAGTGAGTATTATCGAGGATGTGGGGGACAATAAAATTATATATTTGAACGTATTACACTATTGCCCCTTTATTTTCATCCACATATACCGGGATCTACAATATATATCCCATTGGAGCAATCCCATCAGAGGCTTTTCTTGAATGAGTTTGGATGATACATTGGAGCTCGGATTTTACAAGTCCCATTCGCATTTGACAAACGCTGATATATCTACTGTGCGGTAAGTAGGGGACCTGGAGGGTCACTCAAGAGAGCACCTTATATATCTGGAAGGATTTGCACCCGAGCACCTTTATCTATTATCTGCACAGAAGAAGAAAGATTTGCACCTGAGCACTTTAATATTTATAATTCACATGAGAGACTTTATTAATTATCTTTTATTAACATAATTTTTTTAGTATTGTAATCTATTCAGTATATATATTTTATATCACATGTTAGTTGCTAGCGCTGTTTAAATTATTTATACACTTGTTTTCCAATAATTGGTTTGGATGTACAGCAGCTGCACATCAATCATTTATTTATACACATATTATTAATTTCATTTATATATCTAGGTGTATAGCGCTGTTAAGTTTGTTTTCTCACAAAAGAATCTACTATGGTCATAGCCAGCTTAGAATGCGTGAACGATTGCAACAGATAACCTTGGTCATGCTCTTTTGAGGGAGAAATGAAAAAAAAAATGTAGTGGTCCTTAGAAGGGAAGGACTTTAGACTAGCCAGCAGTGATCGACCGATATCGGTTTTTCGTTGCCGATACCAATATTTTGGCCATTGCATATCAGTATCGGCCAATATTTTGGCACATTTAAAACCCCCAAACCCCTCCTCTGCACTTACAAGCATTCAAAATGCCAAGTTTGGCTGTTTTGAATGCTGTCGTTTTTTTTTTTAATCTGGTACCGAGTACCCAGAAGTGATGGCAGGAGGGGGGGGGGGAGAGTCCCCTCCCGCTCCTTGTAATGACAGCCGAGCGGCTTCTCAACTACATCGGTTATCATTACAAGACAGCTGACCCTTGGCTATGGACGCCGGTACCGGTGTGATGCCTCTAGCTGCAGGCATCACTCCGGTACAAGCACTTTCCCGAAATATCGGCAATATCGGTCACCTCCGGGGCCGATTCCGATATATCGGGGAAAGTGCATATCGGCCCTCGATATATCGGCTTTGCTGATAATCGGTCGATCACTACTAGCCAGTAAAGATGATCACATCAAACAGACCTTTTTAGGATTCAGATCACAAATAGAACGTTTTTTTATTTATTTTATTTTATTTTATTTTATTTATTTTTTGTACTGAAATATGCATTCTGCTCTTATGACTCTTATATGAGTTTTATATGAATTTTTATATGACTTTTATATTTAGGACAATCCTAGTCTTTTGAAAGAGAAACTCTGAAATACAGTGGGTACGGAAAGTATTCAGACCCCCTTAAATTTTTCACTCTTTGTTATATTGCAGCCATTTGCTAAAATCATTTAAGTTCATTCTTCGTCCTCATGAATGTACACATAGCACCCCATACTGACAGAAAAACACAGAATTGTTGACATTGTTGCAGATTTATTAAAAAAGAAAAACTGAAATATCACATGGTCCTAAGTATTCAGACCCTTTGCTCAGTATTTAGTAGAAGCCCCCTTTTGATCTAATACAGCCAGGAGTCTTTTTGGGAAAGATGCAACAAGTCTTTCACACCTGGATTTGGGGATCCTCTGCCATTCCTCCTTGCAGATCCTCTCCAGTTCTGTCAGGTTGGATGGTAAACGTTGGTGGACAGCCATTTTTAGGTCTCTCCAGAGATGCTCAATTGGGTTTAAGTCAGGGCTCTGGCTGGTCCATTCAAGAACAGTCACGGAGTTGTTGTGATGAAGCCACTCCTTCGTTATTTTAGCTGTGTGCTTAGGGTCATTGTCTTGTTGGAAGGTAAACCTTCGGCCCAGTCTGAGGTCCAGAGCACTCTGGAGAAGGTTTTTGTCCAGGATATCCCTGTACTTGGCCGCATTCATCTTTCCCTCGATTGCAACCAGTCGTCCTGTCCCTGCAGCTGAAAAACACCCCCACAGCATGATGCTGCCACCACCATGCTTCACTGTTGGGACTGTATTGGACAGGTGATGAGCAGTGCCTGGTTTTCTCCACACATACCGCTTAGAATTAAGGCCAAAAAGTTCTATTTTGGTCTCATCAGACCAGAGAATCTTATTTCTCACCATCTTGGAGTCCTTCAGGTGTTTTTTAGCAAACTCCATGCGGGCTTTCATGTGTCTTACACTGAGGAGAGGCTTCCGTCGGGCCACTCTGCCATAAAGCCCCGACTGGTGGAGGGCTGCAGTGATGGTTGACTTTCTACAACTTTCTCCCATCTCCTGACTGCATCTCTGGAGCTCAGCCACAGTGATCTTTGGGTTCTTCTTTACCTCTCTCACCAAGGCTCTTCTCCCCCGATAGTTCAGTTTGGCCAGACGGCCAGCTCTAGGAAGGGTTCTGGTTGTCCCAAACGTCTTCCATTTGAGGATTATGGAGGCCACTGTGCTCTTAGGAACCTTAAGTGCAGCAGAAATCTTTTTGTAACCTTGGCCAGATCTGTGCCTTGCCACAATTCTGTCTCTGAGCTCTTCAGGCAGTTCCTTTGACCTCATGATTCTCATTTGCTCTGACATGCATTGTGATCTGGAAGGTCTTATATAGACAGGTGTGTGGCTTTCCTAATCAAGTCCAATCAGTATAATCAAACACAGCTGGACTCAAATGAAGGTGTAGAACCATCTCAAGGATGATCAGAAGAAATGGAAAGCACCTGAGTTAAATATATGAGTGTCACAGCAAAGGGTCTGAATACTTAGGACCATGTGATATTTCAGTTTTTCTTTTTTAATAAATCTGCAACAATGTCAACAATTCTGTGTTTTTCTGTCAGTATGGGGTACTATGTGTACATTCATGAGGAAGAAGAATGAACTTAAATGATTTTAGCAAATGGCTGCAATATAACAAAGAGTGAAAAATTTAAGGGGGTCTGAATACTTTCCGTACCCACTGTATATGTAAAAATCATGTGATGACAGTTAGTGATGAGCATGGGTTTGGTCTGAGGGAGGAGGAGGATCAGAGAAGATAGGATTGCACAGCCAGTGCAGAGGATTAATCACTCAAAAGTGGAACTTCCACTCATTTTCTCCCCCCCCCCCTTCCGGTGGGTGGAGGGGGGGGCGCATACCTGTTCTTGACAGGTACCCTTCCCTACCTCCGGGAGACAGCGCCGCGGCGCCGTCCATCTGAAATTCCGTCCTCCTCCTCCTTCCCCCGCCGCCGAGCCTATGAGAATGCCAGCGCGCTTTGCACATGCGCAGTAGAGACCCGGCTGTGAAGCCGAAAGGCTTCATTGCAGGTTTCCCTTACAAAGGATGGTGGTGGCAGCACCCGGCAGCCGATCCAAAAATCGGCTGGGGTGCTGACATCATGGGCTCCCTGGACAGGTAAGTGTCTATATATTAAAAGTCAGCAGCTACAGTATTTGTAGATGCTGACTTTTAATTTTTTTTTCTCCAGGCGGAACTTAAGTTACACAAAATATGTTGTGCTGGCAAACTTTTAAGGGAGTATACCATCTATGGTGGGATCTCATTCCACACAGAGTGCCAGCACACAGCTGACTGAAAGCACTATCAATCCCTTGCTCTCCATGATCTCTTATAATTTGGAGATCATGGAGTTCTGGTAAGAGGCAAATCTTATTGTTTATCGAGCACAGGTAGAATAAAGAAGCACTGGATCTGATTAAATATCAAGATACACGGGAAGCAGAGTATTGGGCTCCACTTTATTTATATATTTTTTTTTTGAACACTTTCTAACATTTGCTGTGCATGTTTTTTGTATAAATTATTCTACTAAGTTGTGTTAAATACGTATCACATTGGTTTATTATTGTTTCAAATACAATAGGAAGATACACTGAAGTTCAGAGAATTGCACATATATACACTGCTCAAAAAAAGTAAAGGAACACTTTGAAAACACATCAGATCTCAATGGGGAAAAATATCATGCTTGATATCTATACTGATATGGACTGGGTAATGTGTTAGGAACAAAATGATATAGTTTAATGGAAATGGAAATTAATAGACCTACAGAGGGCTGAATTCAAAGACAACCCCAAAATGAAAGTGAAAAAATGATGCAGCAGGCTAGTCCATTTTGCCGAAATTTCATTGCAGCAACTCAAAATGGTACTCAGTAGTTTGCATGGCCCCCACGTGTTAGTATGTATGTCTGATAACATCGGGGCATGCTCCTTTTGAGTGGTTGGATGGTGTCCTGGGGTATTTCCTCCCAGATCCGGACCGGGGCATCTCCAAGCTCCTGAACAGACTGAGGTGCAACCTGGTGGCATCAGATGGACTGAAACATAATGTCCCCGGAGGTGTTCTATTGGATTTAGGTCAGACGAGTGTGGGAGGCCTTCAATGGTATCAATTCCTTAATCCTCCAGGAACTGGCTGCACACTCTCGCCAGGCCAGGCATTGTCGTGCACCAGGAGGAACCTAGGACCCACTGCACCAGCGTAGGGTCTACAAATGGGTCCAAGGATTTCATCCCGATACCTAATGGGAGTCAGGGTGCCATTGTCTAGCCTGTAGAGGTCTGTGCGTCCCTCCCCAGACCATCACTGACCTACCACCAAACCGGTCATGCTGAACAATGTTACAGGCAGCATAACGTTCTCCACGGCTTCTCCAGACCCTTTCATGTCTGTCACATGTGCTCAGGGTGAACCTACTCTCATCTGTGAAAAGCATAGGGTGCCAGTGGGGGACCTGCCAATTCTGGTGTTTAATGGCAAATGCCAATTGAGCTTCATGGTGCCGGACAGTGAGCACAGGGCCCACTAAAGGAAGTTGGGCCCTCAGGCCACCTTCAAGAAGTCTATTTCTGATTGTTTGGTCAGGGACTTTCACACAAGTGGCCTGCTGGAGGTCATTTTGTAGGGCTGTGGCAGTGCTCATTCTGTTCCTCTTTGCACAAAGGAGCAGATACCAGTCCTGCTGATGGGTTAAGGACCTTCCTTGGCCCTGTCCAGCTCTCCCAGAGTAACTGCCTGTCTCCTGGAATCTTCTCATGCTCTTGAGACAGTGCTGGGAGACACAGCAAACCTTCTGGCAATGGCACATATTGATGTACCGTCCTGAAAGAGTTGGAATGCCTGTGCAACTTCTATAGGGTCCAGGTACCGCCTCATTCTACCTGTTGTGACACTGACCCCAGAAAAATGCAAAACTAGTGAAAAACAGTCAGAAGAGATCAATAGGGAAGAAAATGTCAGTTGCTTCCACCTGTAAAACCATTCTGTTTTGGAGGTCATCTCATTGTTGCCCATCTAGTGCCCCTATTGTTCATTTCATTAACACCAAAGCAGCTGAAACTGATTACCAACCCCCTCTGCTACTTAACTAACCAGATCAATATCCCAGGAGTTGAATTGAATTGATGCCTTACTCTGATTTAAAGGCGTTCCTTTAATTTTTTTAAGCAGTGTATTTCAATTTTATTTGAAGTAACAAATGGGTAGGATTATATAATAATTTTTTCACACAACCATGCACTTTATATTTTTGCCTATTTTCCCAGTATTCAAGGAATTTTAAGTGCAGCAGTTGTTTTATAAGCACTTGTCTTAGCACAAGGTTGATCTATTGTATATATGGGTTTGGTCTGAACTTGGAATTTAAATTGTCCCTCCCACAAAATCAGTACCCGATAATCTGTGGCCAAGGCATTCCCCACTCTGCAGCCATACTTAACAAAGGGACAAAGATGTTCATGGCATCATTGGCATATTATGGTCACATGTAATTGACCAAATATGGCCATATTAGGTCAATGATTTCGGAGTATCCCTGCCCCTTTGTTATGTACTGCTGTAGGACGAGTAATGCCTTGGCCTCTGCTGAATGATGGGAGTCATAGCTCCCAACTGTCCCTGATTTTGAGGGACTGTCCCTGATTTGGGACAAAGCCCCCCTGTCCCTCTTTCCTCCTCATTTGTCCCTCATTTTGGTCTGATCTATACAGTTGTATATAAAATGCTATATTTATCTTTTAAAAAAATGTTTCACAGTGCTAAACCTTTCATCCAGTTTCTACATTTCTGCATTGGTAAATTTCAAAAGCCAGTATAAAGGAATAGTAGTGGTTAAAAAAAGCACTTGTAGGTTTAACTAATCTTTTTTTTTTTTTTTTTTGCATAATTCTCCTTTAACCTGCCTAGCGGTACCCCCGAGCGTGACTTGGGTGGATTTTCCATGCTGTTATCGGTGGATGGGCAGAGCGCGCAGCGGTGTCTTACCTTCTCCTGGCGATCCAGCGATGATCTCCCATTGCTGAGATCGCCAGCCGTCTGAGATCCCCGCTGCTCTTCCGTCCTCCGTCGGTGTGATGACTTCCTAGTTCCGTTCCCTGCAGCAGCAATGCTGCATGGGAGCGGAACTAGGGAGGGAAATTCAAACGTTGAACGTTGCACAAAACACAAACACACACATAACATTTATAGTATATATATATACACACACACATATACATGTATATACACGTATGTGTGTATATATATATATATATATATATATATATATATATATATATATATATATATATATATATATATATACTGTATATATATATACACACACATATATATATACACCTATATATATATATATTATATTATATATTATATAATACAATTATATTATTGATTAGATTATAATTCATGCGTTTGCGTTTCAAATTTATCACATCTGGGATGTCTACTAGAGTCTTGTTTTGGTCAGGTTTAAGTCAGTAATTACTACAGAATTGTAGGCCTATAATACATAACGCCAAATTTCCATGAAAAAAATTGTACCACTTTTGGTACAGAATTCCTGACATAATCATACCGCCAGGGAGGTTAAGGGGGCATGGGAGGGGATGTGTCTTGAGCCTGCATACTTTTACGAATGTGTCCCTCACTCCACTCACAAAAAGTTGGGAGGTATGAGGACCGACTGCATGTTTTGGATTTTGGTCCGAACTTCAGGGCTTGAACCAAATCTGTGCTCATCTTTAATTGCCAATCTCATGATTTTTAAAAATAGTTCAGAGTTTCGCTTGCAAAATTTACTGGAAGGTCCGATAAGTCATGATGTCTAAGGTTATCTGCTGCAATTATTCATGCATCCTAAGTTGGCTATACAGATTTTGAACGAATGTTCATATAAAATCGTTAGAATTTAGAAGTCAATTTAGAAGTCATGAGAGTATAATGCACATTTTAGTAGGAAAATAAATAACTTTTTAATTGCGATCCTCTCTGCATCCTGTCTGTTTGAAAATCTTTTTGATGTGAATATCTTTACATGAAGGTGTTTACTGGCTGGACTAAAGTCCTTCCCTTCTAATGACCACTGATTTAGTATTTTTTTTTTTTTTTAATGGTACAATACAATGCAAACAGAATACAGAGTTTGGGTAACTACAGTAGAAATGCCATCCTATGACAATATAGATCCAAGCTTAAGAATATGAACCAGTGAATTGAAAGCTAATACCCTCAATCCTGTAAAAAACGCGTATTACCAATAATATGTAGTAAGGAGGAGAAGACACCCCAGGTATCCAAAGTGAGAACATCACAGAAGAATGTATATCAATTTGTATTAAGGGGACAGAAGCGTGACATTCCTAGTTGGATTTACAGTGGCCATAGTGGCCATTTAAAAAACCATGAAGTGACCTAGGTAAAGGAAAGAAAAGAGGGGCAAAGTCGGGTATTGAAACACTGCAAGAAACAGAGAGGAGAAAACAAAGCAGGTGAGGAGAGCCTGAGCTAGAAAGGGAAAGAGAATAGGGGGTTAGGTAGAGGTTTAACTAGGTGGAGAGAGAAGGGAAAATGCAAGGGTAAGGGGGGTAGGATAGGAAAATCTAAGGAGGTAGACTAGGGAGTAAATTTTTGTTTTTCAAGAAAAAATGTTCAATCATGTCTGTGCCCAACTATATCCTTCCAATAATCAGAAAGAACTCTTATGAAAAGTTAATCAAATAATTGTACTTACCCCAGCAATAAAGACAAGACAGCAGAAAAAGAGTGAGCACTGTCTCCAAGTCATCATCCTCGTAGTTAATGTCACCTGCTGTTCTCTTGGATAACGCTGTGTACTGGCACACCTGAGCTTCACCTGTGTACTACATCACACTCCCAGCTCTTGTTAAATCATAGCAACCTCCTACTGAGCATTTAAAGAGAATTCATATTCTGTTGAATGTTGTGTTAGGTAAAGACATGAAATAAGTTGGCTTGACTGTAAATAATATTAATAAAGGCTTGCTGATCACACCCCAGTGCTCTGGAAACCTCCTCAGAATTAGCAAATATAACAAAAAAGCTGAACACTAAAGGTCAATAGCTAAAACCTTACTAAAAAAGTAAATAGTAAAAAATACAGTGCAGCGCATTATAAGAACAAACGATAATGAAAGGTGCAAATAAACAGTCCGTGAATGACTTAACCTATAGTATGAAATATGACACATAAATAAAGTCTAGAGGTAGCCTGGAAAAGTGACAAGGCAATCAGCTCAGCCACTTGTGAGGTAAAAAAGGTGATTCCATAAATCATGCAGAAGTGTATGGTGGAGTTCAGCCCATCCACCAAAGACAAACACTGCCTCTCACCTCACAAATTGGAACCAAAAAGGTCACATAGCCTAATCACAGGATCTCCGTTGTAAACTCCAAAGTGGAAGTCCCAGCTGGAATAGAGGAATCTCTGTGTGGCTCCATATATGTAAAAGTAAAAGACGCAATCTAATGCTCTCTGTATACTCATAAAATGTAGTAGAGACAATAGAAAGGTATTTACAAAGAAGGCACTCTACCATTGCATTAAGACATGCAAACCAATGTGATGGCCGCAGGTGACGTCATGCGTTGCTCCTCCCCCCGTAAGCATTACGTCCATGGGCGAGACTTCATCAGCAAGATTAGAGCAACGTCTTACACCTGCTCTTAAATACACGCTACATTGACTACAGGACGCTAGGCAATATCACCAAGGAGGAAGGAAATGCCCTCCGCCTTGCTGACAGAAAAAATCTGCCTACAGATAAAGTGCGGTGAAGGCTCCTGGACGAACGTTTAAACCCACTTATGCTAATTAACCACTTTGCCGACGGCCTAACGTTGATTTACTGCGGCACTCAGCCGCTTGCAGGCAAAGTGACGTAGAACTACATCACTCGCCCCCGCCGCTCTGATGATCTGATTGGGTTCAGAACCGATCAGTCATCAGGTCCAGGCCAATGATTTTTGGCCTGGACCTGTTGATCGGTCCTGCCCAATCAGATACCGACTTGTGCCTGTGTCCTGTAAACACAGGCACAGAAAAGACCCACTCTCTCCTCCCCAAATCCTTTTTGGATTCATCGAGAGGAGAGAGCGGATCTGAACTGTGAGTACTGCACCAAGCACCCACACACACACACCTAGGCTAGGCACATTTAGCCCCCGATCACCCCCCCACCAGTTAACCCCTACACCCCCTGTCACAACACACACCGTATACAGTATATAGCATTTTCCTATACACCTGTATAAGTGTGACTTGTGACCAGGTTTAGCGCTTGTGGCCGTTCCTTTTAGACTTAGGATACCCGCCACCCCCCCCCCAATAAAGATTTAACCCCCTGATCCCCCCTGATCACCCCCAGTTAACCCCTTCCCCCGTCACATTGCACACTATACACAGGTAATATAGTGTTTTTCTGTATATCTGTGATAGTGTGATTGTGACTTTAGTTAGTACATTTCTGTCCCAAGTAGGTTTAGGGTCAGGGACTTCTTTCACTGCATTTCTGCGGGTAGGGAATCCCATTGAAATTAATTTGCTGCCCTACACGCAGCACGCAGTGATGCAGATGTGAACCAAGGGCTTGTTCACATGTCAGGTTGGAGGGGTGTTAAAACCCAATGGTTGAGCTGATTTTACCCTCCCCCCCAACTCCTCCCCCTTTAGCTGCAGAAACAGCAGCTGAGGGTGTACACACGCTGTGGCTGCAGCTAGAGGTATACCCAGGGTGAATGGGGCTGCACTGCAACTATGAAAGTAGAAAAAGTGAGACCGCACTCCGGTTGAATGGTTTGGTTGAAATCAAAAAATCGTTTCCTTTATTCCTCAAGTAAAAGCAAAAGGACAGACAGTGTACAAGCAGACGTATAGGTTGACGCGTTTCACGACATTCCCAGTCGCTTACTCATAACCACACTGTGAGATTGCAAGGGTCGGCCGAGTATTTGTAGGAAAATCAATCAATTAACATCAATCAAGTGGTATGATACACACATGTTAAACCATCGGAATAGATGATTATGCCGAACTGCTTGCAATAGCGCAGTGAGGACATTTTAATTACACATAAGATCCCAATATGGAAAAGTGATAAGAAATTTAAACAAGCATTTAGAAAAGAGTAAAACCATATGTGCACAACGGGTTCTCACAGAAAACAGGCTGCATAAATATATAGATATGGAAAAAATAAAGAAGTAAACATAAAGTTAAGTAAAATATCACCCGTATATATATATATATATAAATGTATGAAAATAAAATTATATAAATCTCTTATTTGTGTGGTGAAGTAGTGAACTCCAAGGAAAAAATGGAGATATATAATAAAACAAAAAAAGAAAATTATGAAGAAAAAAGGCCTATATAAAAGGGGGGAGCCAATATACAAAGTATGTGGTAATCACCAATGAGAATAAAGACTACATATATGTAAAATTTACTTAAAGAGATACACATATATATATATAATATGCCTAAGTCTTGAAATCCAAATCATTGGTGATACACACATACATAGCTCCAATATAGATGAATAGTGATGTTCAACTAGATACCCATATATCGGGTGTGAGGAAGTGCTAAAGTGAAAATAAAATTGTTCATATATAGATGTTTAAAGTGACACACGATAAAAGTGTACTGAACACCAGAGGTATTAATCCACAAAAGCTGCAGCCTGTGTAGGAGAGATTCCGTGTGCATAAACATGTCCAAAATTGTGGAAAAAGATCTCAGTTAGGAAAAGATACATGTTAAAAATTAATATCAAGTACTGGAAATAATCCAAGTAAGCTTAATAGACATGTGTAAATCAGCAGATGTACATATATACACGCATGCAAAAAATAATCACTGTTAATTTGTAGATAGTGAATATAATACAGACCAGTGTTAATTTCGTCGACTAAAACGTTTTCGTCGACTAACACAATTCAGATGACTAAAATACGACTAAAACTAAAATGGCATTTTAGTCTTAAGACTAAAATACGACTAAAACTAAAATGGCATTTTAGTCAAAAGACTATAACTAAAACTAAATCGAAATTTGCTGCCAAAAATTAACACTGGTGCATGCTCAAAGCATAAATAATAACATATTAGATTTTTCACTCCAGGACCAGCAGTAGTATATAATGAGTTTGGAAATTGTAGAGAAACGCTTAAATAATGCATTACAAATTACAATTGAACTACACCCATTTGATTATAGATGACTAAAATGAGTTTTAGTCGACTAAAATGTAGGGCGTTTTAGTCTACTAAAATATACTGGAGTTTTAGTCGACTAAATACGACTAAAACTAAAACACTTGCAGAAGACTAAAATGGGACTAAAACTAAAATGCCATTTTAGTCCTAAGACTAAGACTAAAACTAAATTGAAATTTGCTGCCAAAATTAACACTGATACAGACAGCATTACAATTAAGCGCATATAGGACAAAAGCCACACATGTGTAGATTTAAAAAGGACATACACATGTATGAAAATAATACATATGTCTAAATAAGATGTATCTGTAACACAATAGAATGTGTCTATACCATATACATTTATCGACCAAAACAAAAGAAAGGTCGACACATGGATATTAAATGAGATCGAAACCACAAAAAATATATATACGATGGAGAAAAACCCTCCCACCTATTATATCATCGAATGTATATCAAATCCAAATCCACAAAGTTAGAGTTATATGGAACTTATATAAAAAGCATGACAATGTAAATATTTCCATAAGAAACTCTTAAGACGAGAATTTACCAGGGAGAGCAAAACTATTGCACACAACTCTCACTGGATGAAAACGGAAAATTGATATCAAATACTTACCGTAATTTTCCTTTCCTGATGGACTCCATGGCAGCATACGTTTGGGTAGGCCCCGCCTCCTCTCCTACCTCATAGGACCCCACTCCCATAAATCTTTGCTCCCTTTCAGCATCAGTGTTCTGTAACTAGCCTACTCAGGAATTGGGAGGGGACTCCTGCTGCCATGGAGTCCATCAGGAAAGGAAAATTACGGTAAGTATTTGATATCAATTTTCCGTTTTCCTGACAGACTCCATGGCAGCATACGTTTGGGAAATAACTCGCTATACACTCCCGGGTGGGAAGATGCTGAACAAAGAAAACTTTAATTGGCACTGTCAATTGACAAGACTTGAACGCCAAAATTAACGGAAGATAAAGCAGCAGGTTCAATACAATAATGGGAAAGAAAAGTATTAACAGATGACCAGGATGCTGCCTTGCAGATCACGTCAAGTGCGACGTGCTTGGAAGCTGCCCAAGACGTAGCGACGCTTCTTGTAGAGTGAGCTGTAATCGCCTCTGGAGGAGCCAAGCCCTTTGCTCTATACGCCCATTGGATAGCCTGAACGATCCATGCAGCCACTGCTCTAGAAGATGCACGCATTCCTTTCTTTTTGCCATGGAGCAGAACAAAAAGGAAATCCGATTGGCGGAAGGAGGATGTGGCCTCCAAATATTGACTTAGAGTGTTGCCCACGTCTAGAGGATGGACTGAAGTTTCCTCATCAGTTCTGAAGGTGGGAAGAACTATCTCAGCATTTTCGTGGAAGACAGAGGTCACTTTTGGATTTGACCCCAGCATAGGGATTAGGACCACCCTGTCTTGAAAAAAGGTCAAAAAAGGCTCTTTGTGACCCAAATTGTGTATCTCAGAAACCCTTTTAGCGGAGGTAATGGCCACCAAAAATGCTGTCTTCAACGTAAGTTCCTTGATAGACACGGAAGCAACATCCTTTGAAGAAAAAAAGTCCAAAACTAATGGAAGATCCCATTTTGGGAATCTCTGCCTTCTCTGAGGCCTAAGCCTGACTGCTCCCTTAAAAAATTGCTGAATCAGATGATGACTTGCCCACTGAATTCCGGTAAAGGCTGAAATGGCGGATACTTGCACCCGGAGAGAACTAACCGAGAGGGACAGATCCAGACCAGATTGCAAAAAACTTAAAATCTGCTGAACAGTAGGTGTACCTACTGGACCTGACCTCTGGGCCTGATGACTCATGAACCTGGCCCATATCCTTTCATATACCTTGTTGGTGCTAGGTCTTCTTGAACTCATGAGAGTCGGAATCACCTCCTCTGGACATCCGAGAGCTTCCAACCACTCCCTCTCAAGAACCAAGCCCTGAGGTGCAGCCGTGCAGGGCATGGGTGCAGAGTAGGACCCTGAGATAGAAGGTCCGACCTGAGAGGTAGAGGGATTGGATCCCTGAAACTCAGAAGGGACAGCAGGGGAAACCATGGCCTGTTGGGCCAGAAGGGGATTATTGCCACGATCTCTACTTCCTCCATCTTCAGTCTCCGCAGGAATTGGAGTACTATTGGTACTGGTGGAAAAGCATACGCAGACTGGAAGTTCCACCTGTCCGTGAGGGCATCCACTCCGAATGCTCGAGGATCTCTGAATCTCGTGTAGTACTTCCGAAGCTTCTTGTTGCGTGGACTCGCAAACAGATCCACTTCCGGCGAAATCCCCAGGGACAGCACCCAGTTGAACACCTCCTGATAGAGGGACCACTCGTTGTTGTCTAGTTGGAAACGGGATAGGAAGTCTGCCTCCACATTCAACACTCCCGGAACAAAGACCGCCGAAAGATTGGCCAGATGATGCTGAGCCCATGTCATGATCGGCTCTGTTTCTTGGAGGAGAGACAAACTGCGTGTTCCTCCCTGCCTCTTGACATAAGCCACTGCCGTGGTGTTGTCCATCCTTAACAGTACTGAAGCCCCCTGTGTTAGATGGTGAAAAGCCTGGAGTGCTTTGAGGGCGGCTCGTAGTTCTAGAACGTTGGACACCACTCCGTGAGCTGGGAAGTTCCATCTGCCTTGTGCCACTTCGGTCAGACAGTGGGCTCCCCAACCGGTACTGCTGGCATCGGAGGTTATCGTTATCCAGGAAATTGGAGCGATTGAGTGGCAGTTGGTCAGATTTGTACGGCGTAACCACCAGGGAAGGCATCCCTTCATGAATGGGGTCAGGTGAATAACTTGTGACAAATTCTCCGTCGTCCACTGTTGGAGAAACCCCTTCTGGAAGGGTCTCAGCTTCCACATAGCCCACTTCACCATGGGCGAGGTGGCTACGAGCGTCACTACTACCTTCAGACACTGACGAGCAGTGAGACGAGAGGCAGCGAGAGTGTGAGACACCCTGCTCTGGACAACAGGAATTTTCTCCTCTGGCAGGGAAATGGTGCACTTCACCGTGTTGAACAGTGCCCCAAGAAACACCAGTGACTGTGTAGGCACCAGATGGCTCTTTTCTAGATTCAGAATCCAACCGAATTCCTGAAGCGTAGATGTCACTTGCTCCAGATGTAAGAGTAACTGATGCCTGTCTTGGGACAGAAGGAGGAGATCGTCCAGATAATGATGCAATCTGATGCCTCTGGTCCTGATGAGAGCCACAACTGCCAGCAAGGTCTTCGAGAACGTGCGAGGCGAAGTTGAGAGCCCGAAGGGAAGACACGTAAATTGCATGTGAGCATGACCTACAGCAAAGCGGAGGAACTGATGGTACTCTTTTGTCACAGGAACGTGGAAGTACGCGTCTTTTAGGTCGATCGATGCCAACCAATCTCCTGGGAGAATCGAATGTTGTATTGTGACTAGGGACTCAATTTTGAACCTTTCTTGATAGATAGACCTGTTGAGATATGTGAGGTCTATTACCGGGCGCCAGGTGCCGTTCTTCTTCTGTACGAGGAACAGAGGTGAATAGACTCCCAAACCTCGTTCTGCATCGGGAACTGGCACAACAGCTCTCTGAACCAGTAAGGAATCCACGTAAGCAAGAAGAATCTTCTTTTTTTCTGCCGAAGGAGGAAGTGAGGTTGCGACAAACCTGGGTTTTGGAACGTTGTCGAACGCCCACGAATGTCCCTGGGACACGATGTTTAACACCCAGGGATCCTGAATCGAGGCCGCCCAGACATCCCGAAATTTGAGCAACCTGGCCCCTACCAGGAAGGCCTGGCCGGGCCCAACCTCAAAAGGATTTGGTTGCCTCCCGGTCACCAGACGAATCGCCTTTTGAGCCTTTCTGGAAGGTGGATTGCCTTGACTTCCAACCTCTTCCGTAGGACTTGCCTGGTCTGTAGCTGCGTGCTTCCCTGGAACGATTGGTAGATTGTTTTCTCGGGAAAAAACGCTTCTGAGCGCCTGGGCGTTTATCCTGAGGGAGGAACCCAGATTTTCCACCCGTGGCCCGAGTTATGGCTGCATCCAATTTGTTCCCAAAGAGGGAAGAACCCTCAAAGGGAATCCGGCACCATGCCTGTTTGGAAGCAGCATCAGCAACCCAGGGCCTAAGCCAAAGGGCGCGTTTAGCCGTAACAGAAGACAGCATAATTCGGGCCAAAAGGCGAATAGTGTCTAAAGACGCCTCCCCCAAGAAGCCCGCGGCCATCTTCAGCTCCTGGATTGGGGAGCTCCTGAGCACTTCTTCCGATACTCCTCCAAGAGTACCCTCCAAGGAGTTGATCCAGACTGCCATGGCTTTCGAAATAGTAGCCAAAGCCAATGCTGGCTTGCAGGCCATACCGGCTGAAAGGTATGCTCGTTTAAGATCAGCATCAATCCTCCTATCCAGCGGATCCTTAAATGAGGCTGTATCCTCCATTGGAAGGGTGACATGCTTCACAAGGCGCATTACAGCCGCATCCACACTGGGAGAAGATTCCAGGTGTTTCACCTCTTCTTGTTTAAATGGATACAACTTCGCCATTTTTGTGGTCATGGAATTTTTCCTTTCCACTTTGCTCCACTCTTCGGAAATTATATCTCCTAACTCCCCCAGGAATGGAAAGTTCAAGCGTTCCTTACATAACTGTTTGAAGAATTTTCCCTGCTTCGGGGAGGAGACAGCCGGATCTTCCCAGTCAAGGGCTTGTCTTACCGCCTTTACAAGGGGGGAGACGAGGTTAAACTCAAATCCTGTACCGGAGTCCTCTGAATCGGACTCAGAATCTGACAGAAGAACAGAAGGATGGCTGGGCTGGGAAGATTCAAAAGGATCTTGAACCAGAAGATCTCTCTCAGGAGAGTGAGCTGGCCTTGCAGAAGTACTTGGTCCATGTAGATCCGTCAGGGAATCTTTAAGGACTCTGCGTACTACCTCTTCAATGTGTTGATCCGACCTCTCTCGTTCACCCGTAGCTTGGGCATAACACGGTTTGCACAGAGAGGAGCCATCTGACACAAGGGTACCACACCCCCAGCACTTCTTCCCGTGCGGACGCTCCGAGTGATCTGGGCGTTTGGATGAGGAAGATTGGCCCTCGCGTCCCCTACTATGGGGGGAGCTGCGTCTGGATTTAGAAGAGGAATGCCGGTGATGCGATTTTGAGCGACTGTCTTCACTGCATGTGCTGGGCTGTTTATCAGACCTAGAAGAGCTGGAGACAGATAACAGCATAGAAATAGAAGAAGCTAATAACACACCAGGACACCCCACCCCCTGAACTACCCAGCACATACCTTGTATGAGCGGGCTGGCCACTAGGGGGCGGCGATGCATCCATGGTTACAAAAGGCAGCAGACTCTATACAGGCTAGATAAGGGGATAAAGATGCAGCAGGCTAAACAACAATACAATAATGGGAATTAGCCATATATTAAGAAATAATATTCAGGATCCCTTACCTTCACTTAACAAGACCAGAACTGGGGGAGGCTGTCAGACGCCGACCTTCCCACCAGATCTGGCAACGCTGACCGTTTAAATAAGCCGCCTTGCGGCCGTAGAGCAACACCGCGCATGCGCGAGTGACGTCACGCGTCCCTCCTGCGCATGCGCACCGAATCCGATCCTCCGGCCGCTACTGCGCATGCGCAGACGCACGGAGGAACCCGGAAGCGGCGGCCAGGAATTGCGGCCGTGAATGGAACCGGACAGGAAGCCCTACCGAACCGGAGGATACCTGAAGGCACTATAATACCCCTATACACTATAATAGAAAACACCATGACTTGCCACAGGTAAAAAAACGCTTTAAAGGAATTAATTAAAAGACACTAAGGAAAACCATAATGTAAGCACAGGCAATATAATAGAAATAAAAAGGGTCCCATAACAGGGCTTACCACCCTGACCGGAGCAGGAACAGGTCCAGAGACGCATCACCAGATCACATATTCGGGCAATGATGGGCCACCCGCATCAGCAGGGCTCTCTCGGCCGGACCGCCAAGCTCCTGCAAGGGGTCTCTTCTATTGCCCCCTCCATACCCTGCTAAGAGCCAGGGCTTAGCGGAGGCTCTGCAACCCATACCCGCATCCAGTATATATAGGACCGAAATCGTAGGAACATACACCGTATGACTGAGGAGGACGAAAAAAGAACACTGATGCTGAAAGGGAGCAAAGATTTATGGGAGTGGGGTCCTATGAGGTAGGAGAGGAGGCGGGGCCTACCCAAACGTATGCTGCCATGGAGTCTGTCAGGAAAACCGCTATTCAAGGTGCCATATACAGACCGATATGGTTCAGCTATGTGGATGTAAAAAGAGATAGAAATACGGGAAAAATCCCATAGGACATCCACCTATATATACAAGACATGTGAACGACTCAAAGAACAACTACCTGGGAAGGGGACGTCACTCATAAAAATGGCTGACGTCCCATTCCCAATTTAGGCCATGTGGCATCCGGGTGTGGAGCCTAAAAATCCACAAAACTTCTTTCCTGCAGAGAAGACGAAACACATCACCACCTCTGATGGGTTTGGTGATGTGATCTATAACTTGTACCTGTACCAATGTTAAATCGCCCCCATGATTGTTATTAAAATGTTGCGCTACATTTGTAGATTTGAGTGTACGTATGTCGCTAAGATGTTCCCTGAAACGTTCCTTGAGTTTGCGCGTAGTTCTACCGACATATTGTGCGGAGCATGCTTTACAGGTAATAAGGTAAATCAAATACTGAGTATTGCAATTAAAAAATTTGCATATGTCATATGTTTTGTTATTGTAAGTAGAAATAAAATTGTTTCTTTGCAGGATGTGAGGACAGGTTACACAATCCGTCATGCCACACCTAAAATTGCCCTTACAGTGTAGCCAAGTGCTAGATGTATTGCATTTTTTAGAGGTATACAAACTGGGTGACAAGGAATTTCCTAGAGTGACTGCGCGTTTGGCAACTATATTAACCCCATCACTCAGTATGTCGGCACAAATCTCATCAGAGTTTAGAATGGGCAAATGTCTTTGAATTATCTTTTTGACCTCATTAAATTCTAGGCTGTAAGGCAAAGACAGAGTGACAGACGAGAATGTTTTTACTTTACTCATATTATTGTTCTTATTTTTGTTCCTATACTTATGAGTCACTCTATTTTTATAGCCATGTTTATCGGTAGCTGTAGCACAATTGTCCACATCCTGGGCAGCACTTCCAACAACATTACCATCTACCTCAGGATATTCTTTTGGGCCCCCTGAGCATAAAAGGTCAGTGCGATTCTTGTCTAGAGCTATATAATACGCTCTATCAAGCATCCAATGTGGATAACCTCTTTCGAGGAACCGAGAATAAAGTGCAGATGCTTCTATCTTGAAATCAGACAAATTGCTACAGATTCTGCGTAGCCTTAAAAACTGACCAACAGGTATGCCCTTGATTGTATGCAGAGGATGGCTGGATTTTGCATGTAAGAGGCTATTGCCGGATAAAGGTTTTCTGTACAGATAGGATGTAACTTTATTACCTGAATGGCCCAGTGTAACGTCCAAAAATTCTATGTCATCTGGACTTTTTTGGCCCGTAAATTTTAAATTTTGTGAATTACAGTTAAGATAGTGCAAAAAATCATCCAAATTAACATCCCGATGGCACACAAAGATCAGATCGTCAATATATCGAAAAACCCCCGGCCCCGCTGATGATCTGATTGGGTTCAGAACCGATCAGTCATCAGGTCCAGGCCAATGATTTTTGGCCTGGACCTGTTGATCGGTCCTGCCCAATCAGATACCGACTTGTGCCTGTGTCATGTAAACACAGGCACAGAAAAGACCCACTCTCTCCTCCCCAAATCCTTTTTGGATTCATTGAGAGGAGAGAGCGGATCTGAACTGTGAGTACTGCACCAAGCACCCACACACACACCTAGGCTAGGCACATTTAGCCCCCGATCACCCCCCCCCCCCAGTTAACCCCTACACCCCCTGTCACAACACACACCGTATACAGTATATAGCATTTTCCTATACACCTGTATAAGTGTGACTTGTGACCAGGTTTAGCGCTTGTGGCCGCTCCTTTTAGGCTTAGGATACCCGCCACCCCCCCAATAAAGATTTAACCCCCCTGATCACCCCCAGTTAACCCCTTCCCCCGTCACATTGCACACTATACACAGGTAATATAGTGTTTTTCTGTATATCTGTGATAGTGTGATTGTGACTTCAGTTAGTACATTTCTGTCCCAAGTAGGTTTAGGGTCAGGGACTTCTTTCACTGCATTTCTGCGGGTAGGGAATCCCATTGAAATTAATTTGCTGCCCTACACGCAGCACGCAGTGATGCAGATGTGAACCAAGGGCTTGTTCACATGTCAGGTTGGAGGGGTGTTAAAACCCAATGGTTGAGCTGATTTTACCCCCCCCAACTCCTCCCCCTTTAGCTGCAGAAACAGCATATAAAGCGTATAAAGCCATTTTAAAATGTTCTAGCACAGTGTTTCTCAACTCCGGTCCTCAGGACACACTAACAGGCCAGGTTTTCAAGAAAACTGAAATACATCACAGGTGATATAATTTGCTGCTCAGTGATTGCAGTATTCTAGTCTGCATCTCCCATGGTAATACCTAAAATCTGGCCTGTTAGTGTGCCCTGAGGACCGGAGTTGAGAAACACTGTTCTAGCACAGTACCCTTTTCTCATTCAGCCGGGTACTGCATTGTAGGGGGAAGCAGAGAGCACAGCACACTCCTTCCTCCCTTTACTTTCACTTTTGAAGCTGACGGAACTCCCTCGCAGTGCCGATGTACAGTTTGGCAGGGGATCCGGAGATAGGGCTCAACTGACAGCCCTACTCTCCCACTTTTCTGCGGCACACCTCAGGACCTCTGGCGGCACACCTGTGTGCCACGGCACACTGGTTGAGAAAGGCTGGTCTAGGATAGCGCAGATCCCTGGCGCATAGATAGAAATATTGGTTAACCCCTTGATTACCACATACACACACATACACACACACACACACATACACTTCCATTACTAGTATAGTGTTTGAACAGATCAATATCTGATCTGATCAGAACTATACTAGCGTCCCCATAGTTTAGGGTTCCCAAAACGTGGGGTTTGCACGATCAGCACTGATTGCTGCCAGCACTTGTGTTTAGCCCCTCCGCCCAGCCCACCCCACCCAGGCAAGTGTAGTAATCAATAGATTACTGTCACTTCCAAAAAACACAAATCACACAAAACCGCTCTGTTAGCAGAGTCAGGCCTGGTCCCTGCTAGCATTAGTAGTTTTTTTTGGTAGCGGTTGAAATAGTCCGTGACAACCAGGTGCTTTTTTACCTGTGAGTCACACTACTGTACCTGTAAATTTAGTTGCTAAAATTACCAAACGGTGCTACAGTAGTGCAGAGGCCTACAGTATACTGACCATATCAGATGAGAGCGATGGGGAAGCCTCACTGGCAGAATCAGGGTCAGTTTACGAACCTGAAGAGAGAGCAGTGGCTCCCTAACAGACAGCTCTGACGACGGATGGGTCCCTGTTAGAACCAGGCGTACCCGACCCCATTCTAGAGTTGAAGAGGTGCAGAGATCGCAGCGTGCTCTTATGGATCAGAGTGTTGGTACTAGTGCCGCTCAGCCTTCTGGTGATCTGGCGAGCACCAGCGACCTAGTACACCTTGGACCTAGAACAACAAGCATTGCAGTATCACTTGGTGACTTGGCGAGTCCCATAAGTGCAGTTGAAGCTGGTGCGGTGGCTAGCACAAGTAGTGGCCCGTAGCCACCGCGTCAGTGGCGTCGGCAGGGGGGGCTGACCTGGGCTATAGCCCCGAGTGTGCTCCCCAAAAGCCCCGGGTCTCCTGTTGCTTTTTTAAAATGATTAGCCCCGAGTCCCAAAGCCTGGGTTTGGCCGAGAACTCGGGCTACATTCCTCAGCAGTGTAAGATTTATAAAGCACATCCAATGATTGGTGGGCAATCCGGGGCAGCCGCAAGGAGAGTGAATGCAGCTGTAAAGTTTCAGCATTGATGTCGGGTGTGGGCGGGGCCGGTATGCCACGCCCACCTTCCTCCCCAGACAGCTTCTGTTTCTCTATGCACGGAACAATGGGGCGGAGCCCCGCATACCGGTCCCGCCCACACCCGAAATCAATGCTACTTGACAGCGGCAATCACTCTCCTTCCTTGCGGCTGCCCCAGATCGCCCACCAATCACTGGATGCAGTGGCGTAAAGGGCACTGTGTAAAGGGCAGGCAGTGGCAGCTCCTTCAGTCCGGGGACTAGCGGGGGCGGAGCCGCGGCGGGAAGGGGGTGGGCCTTGGCGGGAAGAAGGGGGCGGAGCCTCGGCAGGAAGAAGGGGGCGGGGCCTCGGCGGGAAGAAGGTGAGTGCCCATTGCCCAAGTGTGTGTGCTGGATAGTAGAGGGATGGGGAAGCTGCATATAGAGGAATTCATCTTTCCCTATTCTTTCTGCAGCTGCTGAATAACTGATTGTCCTCCTCTCCCTCCTGCAGGAAGAATAGGGAAAGATCAATTCATCTATATGCAGCTGCCCCATCCCCCTCCTATACAACTTCTTTTGCTGGCTCACCAGTGCTCTTAACCCCCCCCCCCTCCAGTGTTCTAATCCCCCCTCAGTGCTCTTATCCCCCCCTCAGTGCTCTTATCCCCCCCCTCGGTGCTCTTATCCCCCCCCCACCCTCAGTGCACTTATCCCCGCCTCAGTGCTCTTATCCCCCCCTCAGTGCTCTTATCCCTCCTCAGTGCTCTTATCCCCCCCTCGGTGCTCTTATTTCCCCCCCCCCACCCTCAGTGCACTTATCCCCCCCCTCAGTGCTCTTATCCCCCCTCAGTGCTCTTATCCCCCCCTCGGTGCTCTTATCCCCCCCTCGGTGCTCTTATTCCCCCCCCCACCCTCAGTGCACTTATCCCCCCCTCAGTGCTCTTATCCCCCCCCCTCAGTGCTCTTAACCTCCCCACCCAGTGCACTGGACTGCCCCCTGTTCTTTAGCCCTCCCCGGTGCTCTTCAGCTCCCCACTGTGCTTTTCATCTCCCTCCCCCCTATGCTCCCTGTCCCCCCCAGTGCTCTCCGCCCCCCTGGTTTTCCCTGCTCGCCCCCCAAGTGCTCCCTGTCCCCCCCAGTGCTCTCCACCCCCTGTGCCTTCCAACCCCCCTGCAATGCTTTCCAAACCCCCTCTTAATAATCTCCAGTCCCCCACCCCCACCCCACCGTGCCCTTCAGCTCCTCCAGTGCTCTCTGCTTCGCCTGTGCTCTCCGGCCCCCCTAGTGCTCTTCTATCTTCTATCATGTCTGCAGTCTCTGACCATCTACTGTATCATGTCCTCAGTCTCTGACCGTCTCCTGTACTATGTCTGCAGTCTCTGAGCATCACCTGTACTATGTCTGCAGTCTCTGACCGTCTCCTGAACCATGTCTGCAGTCTCTGACCATCTTCTGTAACGTCCTCAGTCTCTGGCCATCTTCTGTTTAATGTCTGCAGTCTGTGACCATCTCCTGTATCATGTCCTCAGTCTCTGACCCTCTCCTGTTTAATGTCTGCAGTCTCTGGCCATCGATTGTATCATGTCTGCAGTCTCTGACCATCTCTTGTATCATTACCTCAGTCTCTGACCATCTCTTGTATCATGTCTGCAGTCTCTGACCACCTCTTGTACCATGTCTGTAGTCTCAGACCATCTCCTGTACCATGTCTGCAGTCTCTGACCGTCTCCTGTACTATGTCTGCAGTCTCTGGCCATCTCCTTTAGCAAGTCTCCAATCTCATACTCAAACTTAAACACATTGCTAATAGTATTAGCTATCTATTTATGCTGAAGGTAGGACTGTGCAGGGGAGGGAGGCAGAGAGTGCAAAAGGGGGAACTGTGATTAGAGAGACGGGGGAGGGGGCAGACTGCAAGGGGCACTGTGATGGGGGGCTGTGAAATGTGTGCAATAAATATTCTTGAAAACATTACAAATTTTTGTGGATGTTTTTACATTTTAAAGTTGGGGGGTGCCAGATATAGGATCCGCCCCGGGTGCCAAATGCTCTAGGTACGCCACTGACTGGATGTGCTGTAATACATTTTCTTTCTAAAAAACCCCAGTGAGTGGGCGCACAATAGAAGAGATCTCAGAAGAAACTCAGACCGAGTCAACCAATCGCAGCGAGACCTCCCAAACTAAAATAAGAAAGGGGTCTCACCATAAATATGTACCAATGTTTAAGAATGACCATATAAATAATCTATAAGCAGCTAAAAAGTCAACTGATTGAAGCAAACAACATATAAAATCCAACTCTTGTAGGCTGATCCGATTCCTTAAAAAAATTCTTAAAAAATCCTTAAAAAAATTGCTATATCCGCCTAGGATATATGAAGATAGGAAAATATATCCAACTTGTAGACAACTCCCAATCTATATTAAAAGACGTGTATGATGCGAATCCTAAAATTGATCCAATTCCTTAACACTAATCATAAATAAGTAATCTAAATATCTGTTCCCAGTGGAATTATAGCTTCTTTTCCTAAAACAATATGAGATGAAAACAGGCTAAATAGTCGCAACAGCCGACTGGATCGCAATACTAGTTCGTAATTCACAAATATAGCCAATATTCTCACAAATGAATCAGTGATGATGCATGTGTACCCAAAGATCGTAAAGCTGTTGCGACTATTTAGCCTGTTTTCATCTCATATTGTTTTAGGAAAAGAAGCCATAATTCCACTGGGAACAGATATTTAGATTACTTATTTATGATTAGTGTTAAGGAATTGGATCAATTTTAGGATTCGCATCATACACGTCTTTTAATATAGATTGGGAGTTGTCTACAAGTTGGATATATTTTCCTATCTTCATATATCCTAGGCGGATATAGGAATTTTTTAAAGGATTTTTTAAGAATTTTTTTAAGGAATCGGATCAGCCTACAAGAGTTGGATTTTATATGTTGTTTGCTTCAATCAGTTGACTTTTTAGCTGCTTATAGATTATTTATTTGGTCATTCTTAAACATTGGTACATATTTATGGTGAGACCCCTTTCTTTTAGTTTGGGAGGTCTCACTGCGATTGGTTGACTCGGTCTAAGTTTCTTCTGAGACCTCTTCTATTGTTCTCTAGTGAGAACTACTAGAGTTGGCTGCATGTAGAATCGGATTGAATCCGAATCTCAGAGTTATATATTTGTCACCAGCTGCAAAAAAACACATTAGAGGAATCCTCCTACTAGGATACACACGTGACAGCACATATATCACCCTATACTTTTTTAATACATTTACTTTAAAGCAGTCCTAAACACTAAGATATACTCTGAATGTCTTTCAAACATTATTATTGCTTCTGAAAGCATTAAAATCTCTTATTGGGCATCTGCAGGTTTCTTTGGGCTCTAGAGCTGGTAGAGCAGGGGTGGTATCAGTTTGTAGGCAGAGCTATTGATTGGCTGTGAAAAGATATCCAATTATTGGCTGTAGCAGCACACAGATCCCACCCTCCTGCACCAGATTGTTGAGCTGCCCAAAGAAAGTATTACAGTTGTCTTCATCAATCTGGGTTAGACAGCATCAGAGGGAATTTAAAATAGATTTAGTGCATATTAGGGCTCTGGTAAACTTTAAACTACACTCCGAAGCTCATTGAGCACAGCCACGTTTCCCATGCAAACATGTATGTGCAAGTACTGGATGTTGAGTAAGTGAACATGAAGGGAGATTGAACATTAAAATCTCTGGCAGTTTGCCTTTACTAATCACTAGCGGCCCAAAGTCTGACACCTGACGATCATACTTATGGTATATGAGATTGTTGGACATCCCTTTTAAAAACTATGGGCAAGAAAGTAGACTTTCACCCTCTGAATCCACTTGGCATCGTTATTTTTTTTTCTCTGGTTTGTTCTCCTTTTTTCATTTTTTTTTGTACACCCTGTCTTGCGGCTGCCATTCTTGTCTAGGTGAGAATGACGTCTCTAAGACTTTGAAATGTGTTCACCACATATACCAGGATGCTTCGCTTTCCATTCACAGGCCTGTGGAAGAGGTGCTGCAAATCACAGCAGGACAATGCTTGCTGGATCTGTTGGGTTGGGCAGGTGAGTGTTCCCACGTATAACATGTAAGAGGAGGGGAAAAAAAATGATGGGACAATGGTTAAGTTCCTCTTTAATATTGAGTTGGTCTCACCTTTGCATCTGTAAACAGCTTCCACTTTTCTGGGAAGGCTTTCCACAAGATTTTGTATTGAGCTTGTGAGAACTTGTGCATTTTTGAGGTCAGGTACTGATGTTGGACAAGAAGACCTGGCTGTTTACATTTACGCCAAAGGAGTTTAATAGGATTGAGTTTAGGCTGCATTAATTTATGTTCCATCTGATGCCGGCAGTACTCCTCTCCATACCACCCCATGTCTGACCCCCTGTACTCCTCTCCATACCACCCCATGTCTGACCCCCTGTATTCCTCTTCATACCACCCCATGACTGAACCCCTGTACTTCTCTCCTCTCCATACCACCCCATGACTGACCTCCTGTACTCCTCTCCTCTCCATACCACCCCATGTCTGACCCCCTGTACTCCTCTCCATACCACCCCATGTCTGACCCCCTGAACTCCTCTGCATACCACCCCATGTCTGACCCCCTGTACTCCTCTCCATACCACCCCATGTCTGACCCCCTGTACTCCTCTCCATACCACCCCATGTCTGACTCCCTGTACTCCTCTCCTCTCCATACCACCCCATGACTGACCTCCTGTACTCCTCTCCATACCACCACATGACTGACCCCCTTTACTTCTCTCTTCTCCATACCACCCAATTTCTCACCCCCTGTACTCCTCTCCATACCACCCCTTGACTGACCCTTGACTGAGGGGGCCATTGGGTGGAGCTTGGGCGGTACTTACTTTTAAATATGGGAGGAGCTTGGGCGGGGCTTACTTTAAAATGTGGGAGGGGGTTATCAAATTTATCTTCGGGCTGAAGCCCCTGGTCTTTTTCCCACCTAGCAACGCCCCTGCACCGCGTATTCGAAGACTGGCCCGTAGAGCCCATAGTGCCCTCCCTGATGCGCTGGCATATCCTGATTGGCAACCCACTGATACTACAGCGCCCGTACTTCCCCCATTCACTGCCCAACCTGGAATCCACGTGGAAACAGCCAATTTTACTCCCCTGAATTTTTATGAGCTCTTTTTCACGGAAGATCTTTTCAGATCTATTGTGGACCAAACAAATTTATACGCTGATCAATTCATCGCCGCCAACCCAAATTCGCCCCTTGCCAGACAATTCAGCTGGAAACCTGTAACGATTTCCGAGTTTAAAACCCTTCTGGGCCTTTCCCTCAACATGGGCATAACCAAAAAGAGTGAATTGCGGTTATATTGGTCCACTAGCCCAATTCACCATATGCGCGTGTACTCTGCTTCCATGTAGAGATGGGCTTGCGGTTCGCCCGGCGGTCGGTTTGCGGCAAATTTTTCTTGTTCGCTACCCGCCAATTTTGCAAACACGTGCCGTTGTTCACGGCGGCCATATTATTTTACATTGGGGAGAACTTTGACCCATGACTCGGCCCACAGGTGGAACGGGACAGCCAATTGTAACATTTCAGCACATGGACATGCCCCCTACCTTATAAATAGACCAGAGCAGGCGGCCATTTCACATTCTGCTTTTTGTCAGCGTAGGGAAAGGTCTGCTGTGTTCATGAGGGAGAGATTGCCAGACACAAATAGCTCTGTTAAGATCCACAAAAGTCCTTTTCAGGGCTGGAATTTTTTTGGTATTGGTGTGCAGTGCACTATATAGGGGTGTAATCCACATAGTTACATAGTTACATAGTAGGTGAGGTTGAATAAAGACAATAGTCCGACCTGTTCAACCTGTCCTCCATCTATCTCATCAGAATGCATGTGCTCCCATTGTGGAGACTCTTTAAAGGTAGAGTTAGGGACTGCAGATATCAGGGTGCCTTGGCGCGGCCTGCAGCTTACGCATGTATTTGCAAATGTGTGCAACTAAACCCCTGTTTTTAACGCATACTGTTAGACAGGTTAATTTGTCTGGTTGCTGGCTGGTTGGTAAGTAGTGACTGGAAATCCCTTCGTTTTTGATCTGTGTAGGTGTGTGTGGCTGTAATCATCTCACATACCCCTGAATGTTCTGATCCTTGAGATGCACGTCCAATAGTCTTTTGAAAGCCACCATACTACCCGCAGAAACCACCTCTTGTGGTAGAGAATTCCACAATCTTGTAGCCCTAACAGTAAAGAACCCCCCACGTTGCCTGAGGTTAAAACGCTTCTCCTTTAATCGCATTGTATGCCCCCGAGTCCTCATGCAATCCCTTCGACTGAACAGCTTTTTTTCTAAGCTGAGATCCCCATTGAGATATTTAAAAATTGCTATCATGTCCCCCCTCAGGCGTCTCTTCTCCAGGGAGAATAAATAAAGCGATTGCAGACGCTCTTCATAATCAAGGTCCTCCAATCCCCTAATTAGTTTAGTTGCCCTTCTCTGGACTTTCTCCAGCTCCAACACATCCCTTCTGAGGACTGGCGACCGGAACTGGACAGAATACTCCAGATGCGGTCGGAACAGAGTTTTATAAAGTAGAAGGATTATAGTCTTATCTCTGGAATACATCCCTTTCTTTATGCATGCTAATATTCTGCTAGCTTTGGCAGCTGCCGCTTGACATTGCATGCTGTTGCCTAGTCTATCATCAACCAAGACTCCCAGATCCTTCTCCATTTTTGATTCCCCCAAGGGTTCCCCTCCTAATGTGTATTGTGCTTTTCTGTTTCTAGTCCCCAAGTGCAAAACCTTACACTTCTCTACGTTAAACCTCATTTGCCAAGTCGTTGCCCACTCCGTTATTTTGTCCAGGTCATCCTGTAGGATATCTGCTTCATGCTGTGCAGTTATTGCCCTGCCCAATTTTGTGTCATTTGCAAAAACTGCTATTGAACTACTGACCCCGACCTCAATGCTGTTTATGAATAAATTGAACAAGGTTGGTCCCAGGACTGAGCCTTGGGGGACCCCGCTTACTACCTCAGACCAGTCTGAGTATGTGCTCTGTATTACCACCTTTTGGACACACCCTTTTAGCCAGTTCCGTATCCAAAAGCAAACCCTGCTGTCGATACCTGCAGACCTTATTTTATAAATTAAGGGCTTATGGGGAACTGTATCAAATGCCTTAGCAAAATCTAGGTACACCACATCCACTGGTCTGCCCCTATCTAGCTCACAGCTCCCACGGTGTAATATAATTTGTAATATAGAAAGCATATAATAGTGGATTTGTATTGTGCACTGTGCAGCATTGTGACTGGTGTGGTGACTGAGCGTTGCTGCAGCAATACTACAAACAGTGACAAAAGCACTTTTAATGTATTATAACTAGTGTGATAGACCAGTGCCCCCCCATTACCACATATTGAAGTGGGGTGTTATCTGAGTATACATTTACAAGAGTATTTGTGTCATGCAACAATATTGCCTCTTTTGCTGTGTTAACTCTGCTACACACAGTGCCAAACTAACTGGCCAATTTTTTGAGCAACTGATGTGATAGACGTTTTTTTCGGCGTGGGGCTCCCCTCAAAATCCATACCAGACCCGAAGGGCCGGGTTTGGAACCTGGGGGGGACCCCACGCCATTTTTTTCCCATTTTGGCGTGGAGTTCCCCCTCAAGATTCTCACAGCGCAAGTCACACAGTAAGTCGGATCATCAAACCTTAATGTGATCAGTAAGGTAGGTACAGGGTTTTAGCAAGAAAAGTAACTCACATGCGTTTTTAAATTCGCAAAATTTTTTGCGATCGCCTGTAAATACCAAAGGAGGATTTATTTTGGGTTCAGGGGACTGAGCAGTGGTAAGTTGTGTCAGTCTAATTACCTGCTGCGACAGAGCCTGATTGTCTTCTTTTAATTCAGCAAATGCGTGTATTAACGCAGTTACTTGCTGTTTTAATTGTGTCATCTGAGTGGTTATTTCTGCTGAATCCATTTGTGGTTCGTTCAATCTGTAACGCTCCTGCGTTTTATGTATGGTGTGGATTTTCAGCTGCAGAAATATTCCACTTCAGTAGTCATGTAGAGAAACGCTGAGATACCATTCCCAACTCCCAATGACTCATCATGTGTGGAGGATCTCAATTCAGCAAGTAAATACACACACTCAATAAGATGTTTCCTAGAGTGACTTATGTATATAGTAACACAGTGATGATAGGCTGAAGAGACAGGTTGGGTAGAGATGGTAGATGACAGACACTTGAAAGGAAATGTTCTTGAAAGTGAGATAGTAGCAGATGAGATGTAGATAGGTTTAGCAATCATGTATGGTAGCAGATGACAGAGTAGCAGGTGGACATACAAGAGAGATCAACCCAGTGCAAGAACAGGTGGTAGTAGGCTCAAGAGCTAGCAATCTTAGATAATGCAGATGTAGTAATAGTCCTTAGTATGCAGAGCTAGATAGTGTAAGCTTTAGTATGAAAGTTATAGAGGTTTCCCCTATGGGGTACTTATCACTAATAGCAATGTAGCAGAGGAGAGGTTCGGCAAGAGCGGATGATCCGGTAGCGGGATACAGGGATCAGCGCAGCGTGTTTCCGACAGCGAGGTATGCTTGCAAGCATGAGAGCTTCAAGACAGGTTAGCATCAAGGCACAAAGCAGTTTGAACGAACACATGTGAGTGAGAGCCGGCGATCTAAATAGCCATCAGTCCGGCGCTCAGTGATGACAGCATCAGTCTTAAAGGTGTATGCGCACCTTACCAAAAGAGAATGGTGGGGCGCATACACTTATGAAAGAGTAATTAGGGTACCCAAAGGTACCAGAACATTACAGCCTTCCATTCAAATCAATAGGCTCCCATACATAGGGAACCATTGATTTTGAATGTAAAAAAAAAAACGTATAACGTGGCTTAATGTTGTTTAACCGCTTACTACCCGCCCGCCATCAAATGACGGCGGAGCGGTGTACCTATTATCCTGGGGTGCCATCATATGACGGCGCACCAGAACAGCCTCTCTCGCACGCCCCCGGGGGTGCACGGAGCGGCGATCGTGACCGCGCCGTGTTGCTAGGACACGGCGCGATTCCGATCTCGGTAAAGAGTCAATGACATGACTCTTTACCCATGTGATCGGCTGTGTCCAATCACAGCCGGTCACATGTAAATGAGGAAGTGCCGTTATTCGGCTCTCCTCGGCTCACACTGTCAGTGTGTGAGCCGAGGTGAGCCGATCAGCGGCTCCTCCTCATAGGGAACACAGAGAAATGTAATCAGGGCACTGATCACACAAGAGGGAAATAAACTGCTATAACTGCCCACCATCAGTGCCCACAGTGCCCGCCATCAGTGCCCCCCATCAGTGCCCACAATCAGTGCCCATAGTGCTGCCAGTCAGTGCCCATCAGTGCCTGCTCATCTAGGCACTGATGAGTATTGACTGGCAGCACTATGGGCACTGAGTGTGGGCACTGATGGTGCTGTTCATCAGTGCCCGCCCATCAGTGCTCGTCAGTGCCCATCAGTGCCACCCATCAGTGCCTCCTCTCAGTGCCCATCAGTGCCGCCCCTCAGTGCTGCCTCTCAGTGCCCATCAGTGCCACCTCTCAGTGCCCAGCAGTGCCACCTATCAGTGCTCATCAGTGCCGCCTATCAGTGCTCATCAGTGCCGCCTATCAGTGCCACCTATCAGTGCTCATCAGTGTGGCATATTAGTACCTCCTCATCAGTGGCACCTCATTAGTGCCCATAAGTGCCACCTCATCAGTGCCCATAAGTGCCACCTCATCAGTGCCCATCAGTGCAGCCTATCAGTGCCCATCAGTGCTGCCTCATCAGCGCACATCAATGAAGGAGAAAAATGTATTTATTTTAAATAAAATTTTATTTTTTACTCACAGAAAATAAGAAAAACTTCCAAATTTTCTGACTTTTTCATTTTTTTTTTTAAGAAATAAAAAACCCAGATGGGATTAAATACCACCAAAAGATTTATTAGCTCTATTTGTGTGAAAAAAATGATAAAAATTTCATATGGGTACAGTGTAGCATGACCGCGCAATTGTCATTCAAAGTGTGAGAGCGCTGAAAGTTGAAAATTGGCCTGGGCAGGAAGGGGGTGAAAGTGCAAGTAGTTAAGCAACGTTATTCAGCCTTTAGCAGCGTCAGACGTTTTTACAGCTTGACGCTGCAGCTCCAGAACGCACTGGTCCTGGGGTTTTTTTGCAGCTATTAAATGCCTATGCCACTTGGAGCTCCTAAAAGCTCTACGTGTGCATGAGGCCATAGAATGATATGGATGTGCGTTTTGCAGCTGCAAAAAAAAAAAATGTCTGACGCTCCTAACAGCAGCTGCAAAAATGCCCTGGGTGCATGGGGCCTAAGTGATTGTAAAATCTTGTTTTTGTTTTTTTTTTTAACAACAAACATGAACAGTGAACAGTGAACACTTCCATGGGGCTTCATACATAGTTACATAGTTTGTCAGGTTGAAAAAAGACATCTGGTTCAACCCAAAAAAAAAAACAGTATTGAAAACCCAACCATACTATAGTATATAGTATAGACTCATATACTATTATGTATTGAGCCGACCACGCAGTTATGGGGAATCACCCAAATCATACCCAGTTTCCAGATAGTTGATGGGGAAATTCACCAGTCCAGAATTGCATGAAAGGATCCACTTTCAAACGGCAGGCTCTCAACACATGGCACACCACATCAGACTGGCAGGCAGTTCTCAGACATATATGGGGGAGACAGAAAGCAACTGCACATAGTGTAAAACTGTATCAAAACTGTTTATTTGTAAAAACAGATGTACACTTACATGTATCCACTTTAAATAGCGCTATATAATCATTCATCAAATCCATGGATATAAGGAAAGAAATCGCAATGACATCATGAGCGCCACCCAGCATGTTTTGTCCTCATGGACATCATCTAAGGTGTTCCAGATGGCTGAACTTCCACTTTAAGTCACCAAATGATAGAACATATAAACCTTGACACTACACTAACTGCAAGACAATTGGCATTGCCTACTAATGTGTAAGTGCAGAGTCTACTATGTAAATAATAAAGATAAAACAAAGGGTTTATAGTCTAACATATGATATTCTAAATGGAAACCTTCAAACCCACATTGGTGGACACTTTGGGGTTGATTTACTAGAACTGGAAAGTTCGAATCTGGTGCAGTTGTGAATGATAGCCAATCAGCTTCTAACTTCAGCTTGATCATTTAAGCTTCGACAACAAAAAACCTGGAAGCTGATTGGTTTCTATGCAGAGCATCACCAGATTTTCCACTCTCCAGTTTTAGTAAATCAACCCCTTTGTAAAACACAAGAAGAATGACTTGTTGTATTCAAAAGACTACACCCCAATACCAACTAAAGTGATTTTGATTATGTGTCCTGCAAAGTGAAGCAAAATACATAAATGCTCTTAGCGTGAAAAATAAAATTAGTTGGTCCCATTGATGTAACCATTGTGGAACTGATGTGGAGTTCACTTTTCTCTTTTCTATTATAAAGCAAAAATGATACATTGTATTTATATATGTAGAATTGTACATATACTATGTAGAGTGTACCCCCATGCTCTGCTTTGCTGTAATTCTAATTTTTGCGATTGGGTTTGAAGGGCTAATGGGACTGTAAGCCCCCTTTCTGGTCCTTTGTGTGTTTTCTTTCTTCTATAGGGGTTATAGTGTTACTGTTTTTTTTTATATATATATTGTAGTATATCTTTGTTGCTCCTCTCTTTCTTTTCCATGGTGTGGCACTTTTCATTTATGGTGTTTCCTGTTTTTGACTTCCACATCAAACACACTGAGCCAATGTTGCCAACCGTCAGCATTTTTCCTGCAGCCAGTAAAAAAATGGGCCTTTTCTCCTGCCAGTAAATGCCTGTGACAGGAAAAGGTTGCCAGTAAAAATATGGCTGTGACGTTCGGCATGCACAGTTCCGGTCTGGAGCGGGCCGAGACCATCAGAGTGCCTACTACAGTGTGTTCAGGCAGCACTGGCAGGGGGGCAACTCCATCAGAGGCAGTACTTGAGCTTGTTGTGTGATGTCATGGTGCAAGGGAGCAGAGCGGAGTGGCCGGTGCCTTGTGTGCGGGCCTGAGGGACGAGAGCAAGGCAAGCCGGGAGTGGGACTGTCAGTGCTGTTTGGAGTGGACTGAAGGGGCCACATGGCATGGAACTGTCACTGTGACTTAGGAGGGGAACGTGTAGTGTCGGCGAGGTGCCATCATCATCTATGCTGCTGTACAATGCTGTCAGTGTCACTGTGAGAATCCATTTCATGTGTGTGTGCGCCTGTCCATTTTAATTTCTTGCCCTCCTGAGTCCAATCCCTGAGCTACTTAAAGTGTTACTAAACCCACAACATTAAAATCAGTCTGTATATGCAGTAAAGCATGCTTGTTATACTTACTGTGGAACCTAAGGGGTTAATCCTCTGCATTGTGTAAAAAGGCTGTTTGATCCTGTCTTCTCTTTTCCTCCCCTTCTTCCACTGTCCCCAATTCATCTCATGATAGAACAGAGTCAAGGGGACAAGCTGCACAAGCTCAGTCTGGTGTGTATTGCCAGAGAGTTTTTTTTTTTAGGAGTGCATGTGATCAGCATAGGGCCAATAAGCACTGTCCAGACAGAGGGTCAGGGGTCCTGCAGCCTCATAGGACAGTCACAGGAGAACAGTGATGGAAGTAACTGTGTTTAAGTAAACAGCGTTACTTAACGCAGTTACTTTAGAGGGTAAAGAGTAATCAAACTGATTACTCTTCCCCTCCTGGTAATGCCGTTCCCATTACTTGGACTGAGTTACCGCATTTACACCTACTGCCACTAGATGGCAGTAGTGTAATTCCTCCTCTCTTATATGACCGAGGCCAGCGCTGTCCGCGGTACTGGCCTCAGTCGATGAGAGAGAGGCAGTGCGGAGCGGAGTATAGCACGCCAGGCAGCCCAGGCAGGCCATGAGGAGGGCACTCAGGACAGAGGGCGGCCATTAATTAATTTGATTATATATAAAAAAATTAATATATAGGCGGGCGGCACTGCAGGCAGTACACCACCGCCACAAACTCAACAGGCACAGGCAGCCAGCCAGCCAGAAGAGAGAGGCAGCAGCACAGGCCTGGAGGAGGAGAACGGAGCCAGACAGACCCCAGTGTACCTGGGCAGGCCACACACCACACCCCCACCGCCAGCCAGCCAGGCAGCACTGCAGCAGCAGCAGAACAGATACCAAAAAAAAAAACAAAACTCAGTCACAGTCAAGACAGGAGGACTCAGTCACCACAGTGCAACCACACGCCTCACCACTACCAGCCACCACCACCACACCAGCCAGCCACTCCAGGCAGCAGCCAGTAACAAAAAAAAAAAAATACGGTTACTCACACAGTCAGGGGGATTCAGACCCCCACAGTGCACCACGCCACACCACATCACCACCAGCCAGCCACTCCAGGCAGCAGCAGGTAACAAAAAAGAAAATACGGTTACTTAAGTCAGGAGAACTCAGGACTCAGACCCCCACAGTGCGCTACACCACCACCAGCCACCACCACCACCACCTACCCACCCTATACACCCTATACACCCACTGACCCCTATATACACCTACCCACCAACCCTATACACCCACTGACCCCCCAAATATACCTACCCACCCACCCTATACACCCACTGACCCCCCAAATACACCTACCCAACCACCCAACCACCCTATACACCCACTGACCCCCAAATACACCTACCCACCCACCCTATACACTGGCAGTGTACCACGCAGGTACCACAGTGCCACTCTCAGCAAATACCACTCAGGTACCACTCAGCAAATACCACGCAGGTACCACTGAGCAAATACCACACATACAAGGGGCATATAAGTTATTTTACATATTTGATTATTTTTTTTAAAGTAACGCAATAGTTACTTTCCCTGGTAATTAGTTACTTTTTTACTGATGTATCTCAGTCAATAACTAGTAACTATAACTAATTACTTTTTTTAGGTTACATGACCAACACTGCAGGAGAATGAAAACTCCTCCTACAAGCTTTAACCAGACACTGATAGAAGTCACAAGACTGCTATACACTGCTGAAGAGAAAAGGTATTTAGCAGTTTATATTTACTAAAATAATTGTATTTCCATGTTCTGTGTACTGTGGGAGACCAGATATAGTGAATGCAGGCTCCTGGGTTTAGTAACAACTTAATTACTGTATCTAAAATAAAATAAGAAATATGTTTTTTTTGGCTTAATATCTACCTTAAATCACAATCGCATATTGTACTGGAATTTTCACTTCCAAACTGTCATTTTGCAACTTTTTAAAATGCCAATAAAAACCTGGCTGTGCCAGTCAATTTTAGGTGTCGTGTCAGTAAATTTCAAGCTAGTAGGTTGGCAACACTGCACCGAGCCCAAACAGACTGAATGAAGAACTAGGTGTCATTACAATTCTCTAACACCTACATTCAAATCATTTTTTGTTTTTAATTTTATTGTTAAAATGCATTTATTAGTCTTATAATTAATTTTTTAGATTTTTTTTGCTGATCTTTTTTTTTGGCTGCACTAGATTTTAGTTAGGGGTATCAAAGTAAAGGGGGCTGAATACAAATGCACACCACACTTTTCAGATATAATCCAGTATGGTTTGCAACCTCCCTTAGGCCTCTGTCCCATGGGGTAAGGGAGGGGCAAAAAGAGGTGGCTGAGCCATGTTTATTTCTGCCCCCGGCTGCCCACCCAAATGCTAAGCAACAGTCAGAGGAGGCTGTTCATGCTCAAAGTGACACTAAACTCTGGTTTATAAAGTGTATTCTTTTCATGTATTTATTCATAACTCAAAAAATACCTTCTATTGCTCCCTGCTAGCAACAAAATAGTTTTATTCCCCAAATCAAATTTGTTTTTTATTTTTATTTTTTTTTTCCTATGTAGGAATGTAACCACCATCTCTTGCTCACTCCTGGGATGGATGGATGGGATGGGAATTGATTTGTAGTGTGCCTAAAGCAATGCAATTATCATGCACTGCCCAATCCAATCAAAGAGAACTAAGGGGAAAATATATTATTTTTGAAAAATAGGACTATACAGTAGTTTAGTGTCACTTTAAGTCTAGTACTTCATATGTTATCCTGTTTTATCCAGTGTTTAGGAATTCCACGCATTGTTTCCTCCAGTAGTCATTCTCCTGCTGGTAATGGTTTCCGCACTCCCTCTAGTGGCCCTTATCACAAGAGTTGTGTATCTTTTTTATTTTAATTTGTTTTTATTTCCCGTCTATTAAAACACTAATAACATTTTTTTAATCTTAACAATTATTGCATTATTTGTTCCATTTTTAACACGTTTTTTTGCTTAATGAGTTACCCTGTGATAGAGCCTCATAAGATAGCCTTTTCGTGTTTATCAGTCTATAAAAATGTAATTGAAAATAAATAATTGTTTAAATAAAGTCATTTTTGACCATTTTTTTTCTTCAATAAAGTTTTTTTTTTTGTTTTTCCAATTTACAGCATCGTCCTGCCCATCCCTGCTGCTGTGAGCATATAACGGTCATATAAAAGTTTACCCCCTAGACTTGACAAAGAGGCTGAACCTTTTCCATTTGGCGTTTCCCTCCAGGAACATCAACCCTGTTACATATCTTTGTGTCATCAGCAAAAAGACAAACCTTACCATTGAGGCCTTTTGCAATATCTTCATAAGTGATATTGCAAAAGGCCTCGATGGTAAAGTTTGTCTTTTTGCTGATGACACAAAGATATGTAACAGGGTTGATGTTCCTGGAGGGAAACGCCAAATGGAAAAGGATTTAGGAAAACTAGAAGAATGGTCAGAACTCTGGCAACTGAAATTTAATGTGGATAAGTGCAAGATAATGCACCTGGGGCGTAAAAACCCAAGGGCAGAATATAGAATATTTGACACAGTCCTGACCTCAGTATCTGAGGAAAGGGATTTAGGAGTAATTATTTCAGAAGACTTAAAGGTGGGAAGACAATGGAATAGAGCAGCACGAAATGCCAGCAGAATGCTTGGATGTATAGGGAGAGGTATAAGCAGTAGAAAGAGAGAAGTGCTTATGCCGCTGTACAGAACACTGGTGAGACCTCACTTGGAGTATTGTGCGCAGTACTGGAGGCCATATCTCCAGAAGGATATAGATACTCTAGAGAGAGTTCAGAGAAGAGCTACTAAACTAGTACATGGATTGCAGGAAAAAACTTACCAGGAAAGGTTAAAGGACCTTAACATGTATAGCTTGGAAGAAAGAAGAGACAGAGGGGATATGATAGAAACTTTTAAATACATAAAGGGAATCAACTCGGTAAAGGAGGAGAGCATATTTAAAAGAAGAAAAACTACCACAAGAGGACACAGTTTTAAATTAGAGGGGCAAAGGTTTAAAAGTAATATGAGGAAGTATTACTTTACTGAGAGAGTAGTGGATGCATGGAATAACCTTCCTGCAGAAGTGGTAGCTGCAAATACAGTGAAGGAGTTTAAGCATGCATGGGATAGGCATAAGGCTATCCTTCATATAAGATAGGGCCAGGGACTATTCATAGGATTCAGATATATTGGGCAGACTAGATGGGCCAAATGGTTCTTATCTGCCAACACATTCTATGTTTCTATGTTTCTAATCTCCAAAACACATTGCAAACACATCTTCCAACCCAGTAGAATCCCTGTACCAATGCACAACGATCCACCAGGAAACTACCATATCTTCATCTTTTACCAACCCGCTGGATGCCCAAATAGACTGTGATCTGCTCTTTATCACAGTCCATGCTGGCCACAAGGCCGGACATGTTCCTTGTCAGGGAATTCCTGTGAGACGTCTGGTGCATAGATATGCGCACGCGCATGTGGTATCTCCCAGAGAAGGGCTAACAGCTGCGCGCATAGAATTTGTGATCGTGAACGCACATGGGCACCCACACAGGCACAATCCCTGTTGGCACCAGACAGGCCATTTAAAGGGAGCTCATTCCCATATCCTTAAACATATTGGACTAGGTGGGACTTTAAATGAGACCCAAGCTGGTGTTGCCCGGCGTCTCCATCCCTATAACAAGAAACAAAATGAGGTTGAAGGATTGTAAGAGGTGCATGAAAGTCAGCCAGCCCCCAGTCTGATGTACTCACCCTCCAGTCTGTCACCAACCAAATAAACCTGTCTCTTGGTACAAAGAACAGGGGTTTAGTTGACACACATTTGCAAACGCATGTGAAAGCTGCAGAACCACTTCACGGCACCCTGTTAAATCTGCAGTCCTAACATTCCTAATTTAGTGTCCTCACACTGGAGGCACATGGCCGCTAATGGATGGATGGGGGAACAGGTGAGAGGGAAACAGCCCAACCTCCCCCAACCCATCCCCATCCACGACTGGCTGTTGTCTCAAAGACTCAAATAATTAGGTTATAACCATGGTGCAAACTGGAAAAGACCAGCTGAAAAGCATTACACCTACATTACATTACTGCAGTAATCAGTGCTATATATATGCACTGTTACTGTAAAAATGACACTGGCAGGGAAGGGGTTAATTTTATTGGAGAGGGAGGGGTTAATGTATGCCTGGTGCTTACTGACGTGTGTGGGCAGAGGTGACTGTGTGAGACAGGGACAGATCGCATATTCAGCAATCTGTCACTCCTTGTCACTTAGGAGATCCGCCCTCTCTGTTTACACAAGCGGGCGGATCTCCAAACTCGATTCCCCAACGATCGGGGAAGAGCAGCGGCGATCGCCGCCGCTCCTCTCCTGGCCCGACTCCCGCTGTGACTGAAAACAGCAGGAGCACGCCTCCGGGGGCGCGCGAGCGCCGCCTACAGGGGGAGGAGTCCAGCGACGTAGATCTACATCGCTGGACGATAACGAACCCCTTTGCCGCAGTACAGTCAACGTGACCGGTCGGCAAGTGGTTAATAAATATGATAGTAGCAATGAATCCAATTATTTTTCATGCAAAAAGCACGCTCATGTTTGAGCTGTATTATGCCCCCCCAAGAACCATGGTATTTATCGAGGATCCAAAAGGCTTTTCCTATGTTGGTTACATACAGTGGGTACGGAAAGTATTCAGACCCCCTTAAATTTTTCACTCTTTGTTATATTGCAGCCATTTGCTAAAATCATTTAGGTTCATTCTTCTTCCTCATGAATGTACACATAGCACCCCATACTGACAGAAAAACACAGAATTGTTGACATTGTTGCAGATTTATTAAAAAAGAAAAACTGAAATATCACATGGTCCTAAGTATTCAGACCCTTTGCTCAGTATTTAGTAGAAGCCCCCTTTTGATCTAATACAGCCAGGAGTCTTTTTGGGAAAGATGCAACAAGTCTTTCACTCCTGGATTTGGGGATCCTCTGCCATTCCTCCTTGCAGATCCTCTCCAGTTCTGTCAGGTTGGATGGTAAACGTTGGTGGACAGCCATTTTTAGGTCTCTCCAGAGATGCTCAATTGGGTTTAAGTCAGGGCTCTGGCTGGGCCATTCAAGAACAATCACGGAGTTGTTGTGAAGCCACTCCTTCGTTATTTTAGCTGTGTGCTTAGGGTCATTGTCTTGTTGGAAGGTAAACCTTCGGCCCAGTCTGAGGTCCAGAGCACTCTGGAGAAGGTTTTTTTCCAGGATATCCCTGTACTTGGCCGCATTCATCTTTCCCTCGATTGCAACCAGTCGTCCTGTGCCTGCAGCTGAAAAACACCCCCACAGCATGATGCTGCCACCACCATGCTTCACTGTTGGGACTGTATTGGACAGGTGATGAGCAGTGCCTTGTTTTCTCCACACATACCGCTTAGAATTAAGGCCAAAAAGTTCTATTTTGGTCTCATCAGACCAGAGAATCTTATTTCTCACCATCTTGGAGTCCTTCAGGTGTTTTTTAGCAAACTCCATGCAGGCTTTCATGTGTCTTACACTGAGGAGAGGCTTCCGTCGGGCCACTCTGCCATAAAGCCCCGACTGGTGGAGGGCTGCAGTGATGGTTGACTTTCTACAACTTTCTCCCATCTCCTGACTGCATCTCTGGAGCTCAGCCACAGTGATCTTTGGGTTCTTCTTTACCTCTCTCACCAAGGCTCTTCTCCCCCGATAGCTCAGTTTGGCCGGACGGCCAGCTCTAGGAAGGGTTCTGGTCGTCCCAAACGTCTTCCATTTGAGGATTATGGAGGCCACTGTGCTCTTAGGAACCTTAAGTGCAGCAGAAATCTTTTTGTAACCTTGGCCAGATCTGTGCCTTGCCACAATTCTGTCTCTGAGCTCTTCAGGCAGTTCCTTTGACCTCATGATTCTCATTTGCTCTGACATGCATTGTGATCTGGAAGGTCTTATATAGATAGGTGTGTGGCTTTCCTAATCAAGCCCAATCAGTATAATCAAACACAGCTGGACTCAAATGAAGGTGTAGAACCATCTCAAGGATGATCAGAAGAAATGGAAAGCACCTGAGTTAAATATATGAGTGTCACAGCAAAGGGTCTGAATACTTAGGACCATGTGATATTTCAGTTTTTCTTTTTTAATAAATCTGCAATAATGTCAACAATTCTGTGTTTTTCTGTCAGTATGGGGTGCTATGTGTACATTCATGAGGAAGAAGAATGAACCTAAATGATTTTAGCCAATGGCTGCAATATAACAAAGAGTGAAAAATTAAAGGGGGTCTGAATACTTTCCGTACCCACTGTACATTGTTCAAACTATTATCATGCTCCATCACCTGACCCCTCAACTCATAAACTTGATGCACTTCCTCAGCAAAATGTACAGCCAATGGCTTACTGACTTCAAGTTCTCTGTTTTGTTGAACTGCACTTAAGAGCTAAAAGTATATCTGACTGATGATTTGGGAATTATTTTTTAAAGGGATAAAATATCCTCCCTATATCAACTAGATAACAGGGGCACTCCAAAAAGATATATGCAAAAATCAGCAGCACAAGTAAAAAAAAAAATCATATTGTATATAGTGTCCCGCTGTGTTGATAAAACAATGGGGTTTAGGGCTGGGTTTTTTTTTTATCCTCTCAATTTGTATGTTGTGTTCCTAGGAGGCTATTCCAGTGGGAAAAGGGGAAAAATGGATTCCTCTTTGGTACTGCACTTTATAGTTGATGGTACTGGTTCACTATCTGATGCCAGGTTTTCCATTAGCCTATTAGATTTAGAGGAGGATGCTTGATTCCTTCGACTTGATCATCTGTGAGAACCTATTCACTTCTCAACAAATCCCATATAGAAGGATCACAGGCGCTCTGTGATCATTCCAGAGAGAAGAACGGTCGGCTGTGATTACAACAGCTGATCGTCCTTCTCTCTCAGCTGCCGGTCCCATGGATCTGTATTCCCGCTGCCTAGTGGGTGCGGGAGAGCACCACCGGTGGCGCCGCTCACCCCCCAGCACCACTCCCGCGAACCGACGTACCCCTACGACGATTTGCGCAGCCGAGCCAGCCTACCGCAGTAAAACTGCAGCGGGCAGTCGGCAAGTGGTTGATTAATGTCATTATTGAGTGTTGTGAATGAACTTAATTGGTGCTAGCTGGCAACATTACTTTAAATATTCTGATTATTTTGAGCACAGGTGATGTATTTATTACTGTGGTTGTGCTAATTGATTTTGTATCACAGTGTTCCAGATTTGAATGTAAGAGACAAAGCAGGCTTTGTCTTGAAACAGAAATTAAGTTATTTTATTTGAAACAATAGCAAGCATCTCCAGCACATAATCCACTCATATTAACTCTTTCACAACTTCCTTTTTTAATTTTTTTTAACATTCTATTCCATCTCAAAGCAGAACTTTACCCATAACAACTTGATAAAAAAAAAATAAGGTTCGTTAGCAAGGAACATATATTCCAAATTTATAAATACCCTACCAATTATGCTACCAAAATTAGTGTGTGCTATAAATTGCCCCCCCAGTATTGGTACTGTTTCCTCTTGCCGGAGGCAGCCATTTTGCTCAAGCCAAGAGCTCCTGAACAGCAGTAAATCATAAAGCGGAACTAAACCCATTGATTTAAAAAAACCTGTTACATTCCTGGAATGCTGGGTTTGCTAACTGTCACATTTGCTTGCATCCTTAACCAAACAGTCAGTCGACCAAGTGGCTGATGCCATAACTGATCACATGTGCAGCACCATGGCATGGCAGTTGCAGATCAAACAGAAGCAGCTTCCTTGGCTGTAAAGGATAAGAGGGTTTAATTCCACTTTAACCACTTCAGCTCTGGAAAGGTTTTACCCCCTTAATGACCAGGCCATTTTTTGCAATACAGCACTGCGTTGCTTTAACTGACATTTGCGCAGTCTTGCAACGCTGTACCCAAATAAAATTGATGTCTTTTTTCCCCACCAATAGAGCTTTCTTTTGGTTGTATTTGATCACCTGTGCGATTCTTTATTTTTTGCCCTATAAACAAGGCGAGGGAGGCGGCCTTAAGAAGGCAGAATGTCACAAAAATATCGGCCAGTTCCGGGGCCGATACCGATATATCGGGAAAAGTGCATATCGACCACCGATATATCGGCCTTGCCGATAATTGGTCTATCTCTAGTGAAAAGCACTCAGTGCAAAGCTTTCTGATGCTCCATCTGGCAATTTCGCATGACAAATGACATGGCAAGTGTATGTCTCTACCAGTGCCAGGACAAGGTCTCCTAGAGCCCAGGGCGAACATGCCAAACTGTACCCCCCCCCCCCCCCAGGTGTTAGAAACATCCTACCCCGCAAAATAAATTGGGCACTAATCTGTATGATTACCACCTAAGTATAAATTCTCCCTCTTCCCAGTACAGATCCGCCCCCTGATGAAATCCCCCTTGCCAGCACAAATTTGTGCCCCTCCACCCCCAAATCCCCCCAGCAGAAATGCCTTCCCTCAAAAAAATCACCCTTCCTAGCAAAAATCTTCCACCCCTAAAATTACATTCCCCCCCACTCCAAATCCCCACAAACACCTCACAATCATTCCTACTAGCACTAATTCCCCCCCCCCCCCCCCAAAAAAAAAATAAATAAATAAAAAGCTCCTCCTAGCACAAATCCCCTCTCATCTTTTACTATATTACCTCTTCTAGCACAACTCCTTCAGATCGACCCTCCTAGCACAAATCCTCTTCTCCCATCCCCAAAATCACCCCTGAATCACCATACCTAGCACACACACAACAATTTCCCCTCCTAGAGCAATTCTTACCACCTGCTGCCCCCCCAAATTCCCCCTTGCAACAAAAATCCTCTCCCCTCTCCTTGTGGTACCCCCTCACCTCACATGATATCACAGTGCCAAGGGAAGCCACCCCTCCTGCCCACCCCTGGTCTCTACATTTCATCTCAGGAGGGAGGCTACATTTCTACATGGAGTGGGTGTGATGGAACCGACCCACACTGAGCTTGAGTGCTTCCCTCAGTATATCGCCTCCTCCAGTCTGAAAATAGATATCAGATATTATAGCCGCCTATTGTAACCAATAACTAGGCAGGACTCATTTTAGCTGCAAATCTGGAACCGTTTTTTGAACAAGAATACAGCCTTTTTAAACACTAGAGACTCGGTGAGGCTGATCACATTATCATATGCAAACACAACTGTATAGAGAAATATAATTAACTCTATAAACATTAAGTTAATTAAACAACTAACCCCCTGGACAATCAGGGATCTCATTCCAGGTCAGACTTGCCGGCATCAAGCTCATAAAGTCAGTGCTGTATCTTGGCCTAGGCCAACAAGGCCCAGGCCTAGGGCAGCAAAAAATTTAGACTTGTGTTTGCTGCCACTGATTGTTTCACTTATTTAATGACACTTGTTTAATGACTCTGAACTTCCTAATTATTTTACAAATAAGTGACATCATCCTATGATTACAATCAGTGGCAGCAAACACAAGTCCAAATATCTTAAAAGAACTGGTGGGGCTGAACTGATATGGCAGCACTGATATGCTGCACTGATGGGCACTAATATGCTGATCTGATGGCCACTAATGAGTTGCCAATGGTGGGTACTGATAAACTGCACTGATGGGCACTAATGAGGCAGCACTGATATGCTGCATTGATGGGCACGAGGTGGCACTGATAAGCTTCACTGATGGGGCTGCACTGATATGGTGCCCTGACGGGACTGCACTGATATGGTGCCCTGATGGGCACTGATATGTTGCACTGATGGACACTAATAGGATGCACTGATAGCCACTGATGAGGTTGTGCTGATGGCCACTGATGAGGCGGCACTGATAAGCTGTACTGATGGGCATTGATATGATGCACTGATAGGCTGCACTGGTGGCCACTGATGGGGCTGTACTGATGGCCACTAATGAGGTTGTACTGATATGCTGCACTGATGGGCAGTAATGAGGCTGCACTGATGGGCACTGATAAGGCATTACTGATGGTCTCTGATAGACTGTAGTTGTGGTCTGTGGATTACAGATGAAAGTGCGGGTCATAAACAGGAAGGAATGTGGCCTTTACAGGAAGGGGTGGGTCATATTTCAATTAGGGGGTGCACAAGTTTAGTCAGGCCTAGGGCAGCACAAAACCTAAATACACCACTGCATAAAGTACAATACACATCATTACAATTGTAAACACATCCCCTAGCAAACAATAGGTGAGTTAACTAGCACAATTAACAATACAAACAGTGATCTCCCCACTCTAGCAATTACTAGATGAAAAATGATATAATTACCATGCTAATTAACTCGGCACCTAAACCAGCCTGACAGCAACAAAACTAAAACAAAGTATATTACACACTATCCTAAGTATAAACTCAGACAATGGCAGGATACCCCAGTTACAGACTGTCTGGCCCCCGCCTACAATAGTCTATGATGCAAAGCTCATACAACGTTCCATCATTTTGATACAGTTTAATTAATGTATCATAGATTTCTTAAGGGATATTGTTGGTACATTTTACTGCCCAAAACCACATTCTAAGTGTCCATTAAATAGCTGTCCTTTTTTTTCAGCCCCTAAAAGACACAGGGTGATTTACACATAAGAGAGGTCTGGGGAGCTGAAACAAGAGTTTCCCGACCTCTCTAAGGTAAGCTGGGTTCCATGAGTCCCCCACCCAAAGTGACTCCCCTCAAGTAATCAGATCACAGCAAAAAAAAAAAAAAAAAGAAGATGTAGAAGAAGAGCAAAGTACTTTTTTGAGCTTAGCTTGCATTACTTGATTAGAATATCAGAGTTTAGTATCACTTTAGGACCTTTTGGTTTAGTAGTATTTAATTATATTATATTTTATTTAATTATTTATGAGTACAAAACAGTTAAAAGCTGCTTACATTGAACACCCATCTTATGGCTCCTTGATTACATCAGACGACGAAAAATAAGTCGAGGCACATTATTCTGTTCATGTCACTTCCGAGTCCCAGGCTTCTGGTTTTTACTAATCGGCCAGTGGAACGCACACCGTCTCCAGAGCGGGAGCAGAGCGGCGGCATCTCCCAACAATTTCATGTGGGTCTTGCTAGTGCTGGGCAAGAGCACTCTACAATGTAAGCAGCTTTAACTGTTTTGTACTTTTGAATAATTAAACAGTATCACAATATATTGGTTCCCTTTCCTATATTATGCGGTACCATGGTGGAGAGGAGGAGAGTTATGTAGAATCCCGAGAGGTGCTTGAAGGGGAATTAAATACCCAAGCGTTTTTTGACCCTCTTTTTAGTTAAAGGGGTCATGGTTTTCTTTAACCACTTACCGCATATCAACGTACCGGTACGTCGGTACACTTTGCGGGGTTATACCGGGATGATGCCTCTAGTTAGAGGCATCATCCCGGTTCCGTGGTTTGAAGCCGACGGTCGGCTTTCCGTCGGTGACGACCGATGCGGCTCGGGAGCTGCTCGATCGTTACCCGGGGGGCGGGAGGGGACGTCCCCCCCCCTCCCGCCGCCTTCTGTGGCTTTGCTCGGGGCTCCCGTCCCACCGGCATGTCCGCCGGCTGGATGGAGTCCCGATGAATGCCGGAAACGGCATCGATCGGGTCTCCGATGACGTAACCCGGAGGCGGCGTCCATGACGTCACTTCCGGGTTACTGTGCTGCAAAAGGCGGCAGATTTGAAAAACGGCTGTATGCAAAAATGCCGTTTTCGGCGTTTTGCATACAGGGAAGTGTAGTGGAGGGGTCTAGGGTCTTTTAGACCCTCGATCCCTCCATAAAGTGTACCTGTCACTACATATTGGTGTCACAAGGGATGTTTACATTGCTTGTGACAGCAATAAAAGTGATCAGATTTTTTTTTTTTTAAAAAAACCTGTAATAAAGTTAAAAAAAAAGAAAAAATAAATAGAAAAAAAAAAAAAAAACATTTAGCCGCCCCCGTCACCGTTAGCTCGCGCACAAAAAAAAACGTATACGCAAGTCGAGCCGCGAATTAAATTGCTGTTCAAACCACACATGTGAGGTATCGCCGCGATTGTCAGAGCGTGGGCAATAATTTAAAAAAAAGAGCTAATCTCTAACTCTAAACTGGTAACCGTTAAATAAATTTAAAGCGTCGCAGATTGAGATCTCTATTGACCGTAGTTTGTCGCCATCCCACGGGGGGCGCAATTTTAAACCGTAACATGTTGGGTATCTATTTACTCTGCGTGACATCATCTTTCACAATATACAAAAAAAAAATGGGCTAACTTTACTGTTTAGTATTTTTTAAATGCAGTGAAATGTGATTTTTCAAATTTTTTCCAAAAAAATGGCGTTTTAAAGACCGCTGCGCAAATACTGCGTGACAAAAAATTTAGCAATGACCGACATTTTATTCTCCAGAGTCTTTGCTAAGGAAATATATATATATAATGTTTGGGGGTTCTAAGTAGTTTTCTAGGAAAAAATACTGGTTTTAACTTGTAAACAAAAAGTGTCTGAAATAGGGCTGGGGCTTAAGTGGTTAATTGAGCACTATCAGGTAAACAAACAATAAGTTGGTGATGTTTTTTTAACAACATACCATACTGAAGAACAATGCCATGTATTTGGAAGATGGTAAGAACTTAATTTAAAAATTACTTTCAATTACTGTCACTATTTATAATGATTGGAATCTAGCACTTTGCACTTTATTTTAAATTGCTTTGAAACATTTGAACCTTGCACTTTATTCTGTTCCACAGCTTTATGAAATTTTCATTTTTATATATTGTTTTTGCTTTACAGCATATGAATTTTGCACTTTATTGGTATCTGGTTTACAGTATATTATTAGAGTTTGTTTCTGAGCCCCCCTCATGCATATACAATATATTCCAGATGAGGTCTTACTAATAAACAGTACATGGGTAAAATGTTGTACCTCTCATTGAAGTCTATACCTCTTTTAGTACAAGAAAGTATTTTGCTTGCTTTAGAAACTGCAGCTTGACATTGCCTGCTATTTGTTGAGTCTATGATCTACTAGAACACCCAGATCCTTCTCTACCATTGACTCCCTCAGCTGTTCTCCTAGAATTTTTGACACATGCACACTTTTAGCCCTCGTGTACATAACTTTACATTTATCAACATTAAACCTAACCTGCTGCATTTAAATAGCACATTAAGATCTGCTTGAAAGTTGGAGATATCCTGTAAGGACGGTGATCTACTACATAGCTTGGTATCATCTGGAAACACTGAAATGGTACTTTTAACCACTTCCCGCCCGCCCTATTACAAAATGACGGCGGGAATGTGGTTGTGTTATCCTGACCGGACGTCATATGACGGCAGCAGGATAACACAGCTCTGGGCGCCCCCCGGGGGCACGCAGAGCGGCGATCGGTGATGTCAGTCTGACACCCTGCATCTCCGATCTCGGTAAAGAGCCAATCACGGCTGGTCACATAGTAAAACAGGAACAGCCGTTGATCGGCTTTCCTTAGTTCGTGCCTGACAGGCACGAGTAAAGGAGCGCCGATCGGCGGCTCCCCTGACAGGGGGGGGGGGTCGGCACTGGTAATCAGATCATTGATTACCAGTGCAGACCCTCGGGGGGGATGCCACTAGATCTACCAGGAATGCCCACTATGACCCCAAGGATGCCCATTATGACCCCAGGGATGCCCACTATGGCCACCAGGGATGGCAATCAGGGCTCAGGGAGCCCCCCATTGCCCTCCCCATCAGTGCTGCCCACCAGTGCCCTCCCTGTCAGTGCTGCCCACAAGTGCCCTTCATTGCCATCCTTTAGTGTCGCCCACCAGTGCCCATTATTGCCCACCAGTGCCGCCTATCAGTGCCCATTAGTGCCCATCAGTGCCGCCCGTCAGTGCCGATCAGTGCCGCCCATCAGTGCCCACCAGTGCCGCCTATCAGTGCCCATTAGTGCCCATCAGTGCCACCTATCAGTGCCCATCAGTGCCACCTATCAGCGCCCATCAATGCCGCCTATTAGTGCCTAGCAGTGCCGCCTATCAGTGCCCACCAATGCTGCATATCTGTGCTACCTATCAGTGCCACATATCAGTGCCTATCAGTGCCGCATATGAGTGCCGCCTATCAGTGCCGCCTATCAGTGCCACCCCATCAGTGCCACCCCATCAGTGCCACCCCATCAGTGCCTCCTCATCAGTGCCTGTCAGTGCAGTCTCATCAGTGCTCATCAGTGCAGGAAAAAACTTATTTATTTACAAAATTGTATAACATAAACAAAAAAACTTTTTTTTTTTTTCAAACTTTTCGGTCTTTTTTTATTTGTTTAGCAAAAAGGAAAAAACCCAGAGGTGATCAAATACCACCAAAAGAAAACTCTATTTGTGGGGGGAAAATGACATAAATTTGGTGTAGGTACAGTGTTGCATGACCGCGCAATTGTCATTCAAAATGCAACAGCGCTAAAAGGGGAAAATTGGCCTGGGCAGGAAGGGAGGGAAGTGCCCTGTATTAAAGTGGTTAATCCCCAACTTCACATCATTTACATATCATAACTAAGTCATGTTGAATAACTGTGGTTATACTGGGTACTTCAGAGAAGAAATTCATATTCTTTCTCAAAGACTATTTTCACTCTTGTCTTTAGTGCACTAATAAAGTTTCAGATAATGTTACTTCAGGTATTAAGGGACCTGTGTCTTTTTGAGGGGCTACTACAGCCACCCGGGTTTCCCTGTCTTTATTTTTACCACTCTGATGGACTAAAATTTACTACCCCTACTTGATGAAAGAGGGCCTTCCATTTGGCCAGGATATTTGCTTTCAACTATGGGGTTTAAAACGAATACCCTCTCTCAGGTTAATGTTACAGACCTTGGTGGTTCTTTTATATACTCTTTTCTCAGGTTGGGCGTGCTCAAAATGTTACTGTACAGGGAACATGATGGCTTGCATCATAGAGATATCCTCAAAGATGTTTTTTTTGGATGTGGACTCTTCCTTCCCATGTTTCTTTTGCAATATCTAGCAATCCCCTGGGATGCCTACCATAAAAGTAACTCAAAAGGTGAGTGTAAAATAGTATAGATAGCTACCAGGTAATTGGTTACCATAATCCCGTCATAAATTGAAAGAGAAACCCCCTTAGGTTTGTGGGACTTTAAGGGTAACAGTAAAGGCTCTCATAAGAGAAGTTTTAACGTGAAGTAATTATAAAATTTTTTATTTTGTAAGGTTGTGGTTGTAACAGACAATCATCATAGACTGTACATGTTTAAGTCATAGACTCGAAAAAAAGCATGAATGATACAATACAGTTGTAGGTACATAGCAGAGTCCAACGCGTTTCAAACTGTTTGTTTTAGTACATAAATCTTCCTCAGGGAGTCTGCATATGTTCCTGAAATACATGGTTAAATGTAAGTTCCAAGAAACAGAATATATATAAACATTTTACAATGAAAAGTTTTTTATACATGAAAAAAGTATTATTAGCATCTGCGACCACATGTTGCCCTAAAGAGGTCCTGGAAAGCCTCTTGCTAGTCCAGGATACTCCTAGAGAGGAAACCTACTCCCAGAGATTGAAAGGGAAAAAGGAGAGAGGGGGAAAGGGAAAAAGAGGAAAGGGGAGGGGAAAGGAAGAAAAGGGAGGGAAAGGGGGGGAAAAAAGAAAAAGAAAAGAAGGGGGGAAGGATGAAAAGACCCCTTGTGTTAAAAAGACATACCTGCAAAACAGTAGAGCCCAAAAGAAGGTTCCCCTTCGGGGGGGTAAAACTCCCATGCGTTGAGAGCTAGAGTCAGGTATAAAGATTTATTCTGTATCTGAAACAGTGAGTATATTTACAACTGTCAGAGATCCAGGGTTAATGTAAGTATGTATATAAACATTGTTACAGAAAATATTCATGTAAATTCACCTGTTATGATGATTTTCATGTAGACATATAAAGAGGGGAAAAAGAAAAACGAAACCAGGAAAAATAGGGAAAAAAGAGAAAAAAGCTGATTTTTCCCAAGGAAATATTATCTTCCGATGTATATATCTCTCAGATTTATTAGAGTGGGATCCTATCAGGGGAAAAGAAAATGTATCTTTTCAGCTTTGGTAGATCAAGATAATGTATATATTATATTAAGTAATGTGATTGTAATAGCTCTTACCTCACTAATTTATTGGAGGGTGTGGGGTATCCCATCAGTTTCCAAGGGTTTTGGGGAAACCTATATCTTCCCAATGGGAATATAAATCCTTGCCTGAAAGGTATAGGACAGGGATAATATGCCTATATAGGTATACATTTTGCATATCTTATTATTACTTAAAAATAGGTATTCCACCTGAGAAGATCATACCGTTCTGATTGAAGCCTGTCGTCACCGTATCCAATGAGGACAGCGGCATATCATCCTATGAAATATAGGATGTGATCTAAAGTTACTCGTCCTATGGATCCTGATAGTCACATAAGGAGAAAAATAAGATAAAACCCTCTTTTAATAAGTTGCCATCATAGTTAGGAAAAACGTTTTTAGTTATATAGGTCTCCTCCAGAGTACTCACTGTTATGTATGGATATCGGAGCGATAGGCGTTCTGTGTTGCATCGGAGAGATAGCTCTCCGTTCTGGCTCTCGGCGTCCCCTTAAGTACCCAAATGTCCAGAGTCTCGTGGTGATTCCCGCGGGAACTTTGTAAATAGTTACGTCATATCCGTCTTTTGCCACCGGAAGTTCCTCGGACTGGCGGTGACATCACATCCGCCCAAATCAAAGGCTCCGACGTGTGTCATTTCCGCCTGAAGTGCCCGGAGATTATTCCGCTGGACTGGCGGTGACGTAATATCCGCCCTTTTCTCTAATAGACTCCGCTAATATGTCCGCCTAAGTTGTAGCGGTATAGTCATGCGGTGGATACATAGAGGGGGGATAATTTTAATTAAATTTAATTTTTAATTGAAAGTGAAATAAACTTGTGAATGGGATAAATAATACCTATCTATATTGTATATAGAGACTGCTAGTGGACACTTGTTTTAAAAAAGGGGAAATCTGTAAAAGATAACGCCCCAGGCACGGGTGATGCGTATATCCCCTGGAAAAGATTGACCAGGGGTTTCAGGATGAGACATATGGAGCATTGCAACCAAATGTTAACATCCCGGAAACGCTCGTTTCTCCAGATGTTTGAGGGGCCTATTAGTGGTCCCCATAGGAGATGTCTCACCCGTGCCGGGCTCTCATTTGCAGGGGAGCCCCCCGAGGGGAAAGAGAAAAAGGATGATATAAAAGCCATGTTGGTGTCAATTACATGGACAGGGATACAAGTTGGCTGGTAGGCCTACACAATGGGAAGAAAAAGAGATAGCAGAATCTAGAAAGGGGGGGTTTTTCAAAAGGAGGGAAAGGAAAAACCCCTGGTGCACAGGAGAAGAGGGGCAGGAGGGGCAAGGATTCCCCAATAAGGGGATCTTTGCACAGAAAAGACCCAAAACCGGTCTGTAGTTGTAAATCCACCCACCCACAGTTAACCTGTGACAAAAGGGAAAAAATGTTAATCGCAGAATGCATCACATGTTTAATTTGGACAGTTTAAATGTATATCCAATTTAGGATATATTAGTATATTATAATGTTGATGATTTTGTGACCCACTCAGAGATATGATATCTCATAAAGTTTGATATCTTAGTACTATCACATAATCACGATGGGGGGAAGGGGGAAGAGGGGGAGGGTTTACAATGTAGTGATGGTCCTAGTTTGAATAAGGAGAAGGTATTTGAGATATAAGTGAGAAATTTACCCACATTTCTATGAAGTGTGGAGTATATTTCCCAAGGGAAGGGGGACATAGAGAGTGGGGACCCTCAGTCTGTTTTCCCCGAGGAAAATCCCTCTAGAAAAGGCCTATAACTTTCCGCCTCATTTAGGCCAGGGGGGGTGGTTGCCGCAAGCCTAGCAATCCAGCGCATTTCCCGCTGGAGTAGCTGCTTGTTCCAATCACCCCCCCTGGCCGGTATATGTACCCTTTCAAGGGCATAAAAGGTTACCTTGGGGGTCCTGTATTTGTGCGTAATTGCCATATGCCTACCGAGTGGTAGATAGAGGTCTCCAATATTGAGACTCTGCATATGCTTATTGATGCGTTTTCCTAGTTCTTGCTTGGTCTTCCCGACATAGAAGGCCTTACATTCGCAGCGCATCAAATACACGACCCCCTTAGTTTTACAATTTACAAAATGTCTGGGTTGAAAAATTTCACCATTGGGCAGTGTGGTTGTTTTGCATCTGACTATCACTTTGCATTGATCACATCTACCACAGGGGAATGTGCCTTTTTGTTGACATGGGTCCTCTCTATTAGGGCCTTTATACTCACTTTGTACTAAAGTATCTTTTATAGAGGTAGCTCTTCTGTATGTGATAGCTGGGGCTGGTGTCACTATATGTTGGAGGATAGGATCCTCCCTGAGTATAGCCCAGTGTTTTTTTAGAATTCCATAAATATTCTCATGTTCAGTTGAGTAATTTAAAATTATTCTTGGTGGATTCCTAGAGGGTGCTTCTTCCTGTTTCTGAGGTTTGAACAGTAAGTCCTGTCTTTTTAGGATTTGTACTTTGTTGTAATTTTTCCTGAGACATGATCTGGAATATCCCCTTTCTAAGAGTCATTTTCCCTTTCAATCTCTGGGAGTAGGTTTCCTCTCTAGGAGTATCCTGGACTAGCAAGAGGCTTTCCAGGACCTCTTTAGGGCAACATGTGGTCGCAGATGCTAATAATACTTTTTTCATGTATAAAAAACTTTTCATTGTAAAATGTTTATATATATTCTGTTTCTTGGAACTTACATTTAACCATGTATTTCAGGAACATATGCAGACTCCCTGAGGAAGATTTATGTACTAAAACAAACAGTTTGAAACGCGTTGGACTCTGCTATGTACCTACAACTGTATTGTATCATTCATGCTTTTTTTCGAGTCTATGACTTAAACATGTACAGTCTATGATGATTGTCTGTTACAACCACAACCTTACAAAATAAAAAATTTTATAATTACTTCACGTTAAAACTTCTCTTATGAGAGCCTTTACTGTTACCCTTAAAGTCCCACACACCTAAGGGGGTTTCTCTTTCAACTCAAAAGGTGAGTAACCTATGGATGACTGAGGGACTTCTGAAACTGCAAACATGAGGTAGAACAATAAATAATCACAATTCTTCCCATCATTCTATTATTCTTAAGGATCTTAATAAAACTTTCCACCAGACAATCAGTTTAGGGGTGGGAGATAAAGCTGCAAAGGTGTGAGATTTTGGAGAGTTTACAGTGTTGCTTAGTGGCTCTAGACATGAACGGGTTGCCTCAATTTGTTAACATTTATTTCAGAAGGCTCATGGGACTGAATACCTGGACAGGTTCCTTAGCAATAGTTTTAGCTGAGGTTTTGCGACAGCAGAAGGCTTTAGGATATTGTGTAGCATTGTCCAATATTAGCAGCATATAATGGTGTCCCAGGGCAGATTTTAGCACTGAGTCTACCAGATCCATGCTAATTCTTTCAAATGGAACTTAATGATTCGCAAAGGTACTAGTAGGCTATGATAATGGGATTACAGTGAACAATAATGACACTCTGGACATGACTCTCTCTTTAGTTTTTTTATAACATAGGTGCCCATGTAGCCAGGTAATAGTTAACGTTGCCCCAGCTGGGAAGTTGAGAGTTAATTATGTTCCCGGGTTTTCTTTTGGTGGGCCTCACTGGGTCCAACCCACTGGTTCTGTGTGTTATAAAAGGAACAAGGGGTTTTTACCCAGGTGAAAGAGAGAGCGTGAGAGAGAATGGTCACAGGGGACCAAGGGGTTTTTTTTTCTGCTCTTCTGTCAGAGTCTGGAAATCCAGTGATGTGCAGAATTGCTAGTTCCCTTTAACCCAGGAGGATTGCTGATGTTTATAGTCCCTCCTGAACACACCAATCATGGACTTCCCAAGAATGGACTCTTTCCTAAGCAGGTATGCTGGGGCAGCCACAAGCCTAAAGTTAGGGATTAGGAACATCAGGTAATGACCGCTTTTCATTTTGAATTGTTACCTGTGAATGTCATAATGCTAAATTATTTGGGTAAAGCTTTTCTTACTTTTCCTTTGCCTGATCTAAAGTTACTAAAGGGGTGTCATGCAAGTATACGGCACACATAGCCACAGTTCAGGTCACTAAACACATTTGGGTATGAAAATAATAGTACAAGAGTTAATTCGGTGTGAAGATACAGAGGTTACCAAGAGTAACAAAGGTTTCTCTAGCAGCCTGTCATTAAATGTGCACATGCGACGTGTGAAATAGCCTTTTGCAGTAAGGGAGATGTTGTCGGCACTCCTTCAACAGTGTTCCATCTCCCATAGCAATGGTAACAGATCTGCACCGCTGAGGCCCTCATCCTGTGCACAGGTACAGGAGACAAAGAGTTAAGTGAAGTGCACACATAAAGTCCATGCTAGGTGCACAGTGGGACCCAATATTGTTACTTGGAGTGAGGTTGCGGTGATAGGGCAAGGTGGAGAGGGCAAGGGCTCTGCACACCCCTCCTGAATGCACAAGTGAGGTAATGAGAAAGAGTACATCAAGAGAGTTTACTAGAGTTTGGTCATGTTTAGTCATCTGTCCGGGTCGTGAGCGGGGCCCAAGTAAAGGTATCCCATGTGTACGGTAGTGACCTTATCCAATGTGCCTAGCATAGTACAGAAGAACCTATCCTGGGTTAGGCCTCTTACATGACCCTTGTTTGGCACCCAGCAAGGAGGGAAACATGGAGGACATGACGACCACCCCATTGCCCTCCCATTACACCCACCCACTATATGACCAAGAGCAGATTTTAACACCAGCCTTTGACATGGTTTAGGGAACCCCAACTGTTCTACAACATCCCACCCTTGTTTTATTTCTAGATACAGCAATTCATTTTAAGAGCCATGTATGGGAAAGACAGTCTAGCATTAGAATCAACAGGCTTCACATTACTTTTACATTTTGTCTGGCTCTAGCTAGTGTTGGATTTTTCCGGATGTTTAGTTGTAACAGTTGTATAATTGTATCAATATTACTATTTCAGATTTTTAGGTCTGGCAAGCATATCATTTTCTATATCATTCACAACCTCAGGGTCAGACATCCTCCCGATTTCTCGCCATTATTACGAAAGGTAAAGGTCCAATACCTTCATTGGACACATCAATAGTTTCCCCTTCCACTTATCTGTCAAAAGAGTCAGGGAATTCCAATAATGGTTTCATACAGTGAGGACTACACCCAGAGAATGTGCTGTGGATCCCCACAGGGTACCAATTTTACCTACAGCAGCCCTTGTAGTGATGTGTATCACCATGTATGAAAATGACCCCAATAGTGCTAGAATGGTACTTAGAGCGATTGATGAAATCCCCTTTTGACTTACATTATAACACTACATGAGTCAACCAGGGCTGTAACTGACTTTTCATCCACTGAATTAAAATACATTTGTTTCTTATGATTTTGCTGACATCCTGCAGTACACACCACCTGGGCAAACAAAGAGAGTCTTCTTTATAGAAAAGCAATGCACACTGCTTTGGTTAATCAGTTATTATATGTCCTAACCCATGGCAATGAAAACATTTTATGGGTTCTGTACACAGTCCTCTATGAGGCACATTGTTCTGACCTATTTGGCTAGTCTCCAGATTTCTGACCTTCATGTCCATACTTTTTATTAGTCTAATAACCTTTGCTTCGGCACGTAACCCCTGGAACTGCGGGAGTTTTCTTTAAAACTGCACTTTTCACATATCTCTTCATCATTTCCACCAGCTGGTCTGCCTTTTAGGGCCTGTGTGGCTCACCCACTTTCTTAGAGTGACTGATAGGACCTCTGGTTGCAGCCATTTTCTGGTAGGATAGATAAGATCAAACATTTGGGATCACGGTGTTTTTTTTTGGTTGTATGCACACGGTGATACACTAGCTGCTCCTAGACTGTGAAGATGACACGCAACCATGCACAGATCTCTGCTTTAACCACTTGCCTACTATGCACTTAAACCCCCTTCCCATCCAGACCAATTTTTAGCTTTCAGCGCTCTCACACTTTGAATGACAATTGCGCGGTCATGCTACACTGTACCCATATGACATTTTTATCATTTTTTTCACACAAATAGAGCTTTCTTTAGGTGGTATTTAATCACCTCTGAGGTTTTTATTTTTTACAAAAAAAAGAAAAAAGACAGAAAATTTTGAAAAAAAAAGTTTTTCTTATTTTCTGCGAGTAAATTTTGAAAATAAATAAATTTTTCTCCTTCACTGATGTGCGCTGATGAGGCAGCACTGATGGGCACTGATAGGCTGCACTAATGAGGTGGCACTTATAAGCACTGATGAGGTGGCACTTATGGGCACTGATGAGGAGGTACTAATATGCTGCACTGATGAGCACTGATAGGCGGCACTGATGAGCACTGATAGGCGGCACTGATGAGCACTGATAGGCGGCACTGCTGGGCACTGAGAGGTGGCACTGCTGGGCACTGAGAGGTGGCACTGCTGGGCACTGAGAGGCGGCACTGATGGGTGGCACTGATGGGCACTGATAGGCGGCACTGATGGGCACTGGCGGATGGCACTGATGGACACTGACGGGTGGCACTGATGAGCACTGATGGGCGGCACTGATGAGCACTGATGGGCAGCACCATCAGTGCCCACACTCAGTGCCCATAGTGCTGCCAGTCAGTGATCATCAGCGCCCTGGAGCTCCAGCAGACGTCCTCTGACGAAACGCGTAGGGCGGAGTCGCAACGTCATTACGTCACTTCCGGTTTCGGAGCCTGGGCCGTGGAACGCGGAAGCTTCCCGGCCATTGCCGCTGATCTTAGACAGCCTCAAACGTGAGTCTTTTGCTCTCTTTATTCCACGCTACAGATTATACACCACATCATGGTATCAAAAGCCACGCTCAGTTCGCTGGAGGACCCCGGAAATAACCAACCACTTTACTACAAACACAGGTCGTATATCAGGGTCGACATCTAGTGGACGCACAAAGGAATTGTAACCCCATTTTGTATTTTATTTTTACCTTTTTTCTTTCATTTATTTGGTCACTCTTCACTAAGTGGTAACGGAAAAACGCCACACATAGCACAGATATGATTTATAATCACTTGTTCATTTGTGTATTTAACATATTTTACTGAAGTTACAAGCAGTTATCACGAATAAATCGCACTCTTTGGAACTCGCTGTTTTATATTCATTGAACATATGCAGCACAGCACCTGCACTTTATAAGGTTGCACCTCTTGGGTCCAGGATAAACATTAGTTATCCTTGTCACATCACAAGTCACTAGTGCACTTTACTTTGGACCCAACTATTTATATGGTATAATTTTAATTTACTGGCACTTTATTTTAAGTTGGCACTTACAAAGCACTTACTCACTTTAAAGGTAGCGCCGTTACAACCTCCTTGTATTCATTTCAAACAATATTTATTGTCTCTAATTTGTACTCTCCCAATAAGGATCAGCTACGCTTTCTCTCCTCTGTGATATCTCGCCTAGAAGCCTTTGGTACCACCAATGTAGTCTTCGGAGGGGACCTCAATACTCCACTGATTCCGTGACCTGACTACTCTTTGGGTAAGTCCTTCCTTAACCAAAATTCGCTCCCTTCTCACCAAAATGTCGCTGGTAGATGTAGATGTGTGGAGGGTGTTACACCCCTCTGACAGAGACTATACTTACTTCTCTTCCGCTCATTCATCTTATATTCGGATTGACTATTTACTGATCTCCCAATCTCTCTTAAGACTCAAATCCTCCCCCTTCTATTGGCCTGAGACTTTGGTCGGATCATGCCCTGGTGCACCTGACTCTAGGCCACATACCTTCATGCGGGCAGGGATACTCCTGGCGTCCTAATGACAATCTATTGTCTAATCTTGTCTGCTCCCAAGCAGTTCACAAGTCATCCGAGATTTTGTCAGTAATCACGCTCAAGACCAAACCCACCCCCTGACTAAATGGGAGGCTTTAAAATGTTTGCTTAGGGGTATATTTACCCAACATGGGTCCCAACTCAAGAAAGAATGATCGATGGACATTAAACGCCTTCTGACTCAAATCTCCACCGTAGAAGCTACTCACAAGAGCACCCTTGACCCGCTGACTCTAGTGGAGCTTTCTAATGCTTACGGCGATATTCTATGATTATTTGCTGATCGCTCTCTATTAGCTAGAGATAAGGGATGATATATTCATTACTCTCAGGCCAACAAATGCGGCAAACACCTAGCTCGTGTTTTACACCCTAAGCAATGCCGGTCAAAGGTCCCTTATATCCACTGCTCCTCAAACACCAAAAAACATACAAACAAGGAGATAGCGGAAGAATTTTGGCAATACTATTCCTCTACCTACAGACTCTTCCTCCCACTTAGTCAATCCAGATATGCTATCCTATATTCAGGATACCGCCCTTCCAACTATTCCTGCTTCTGCTGCAGAGGAGCTGGACTCCCCATTATAAAATACAGAGATTCTTCAGGTAATTAACCACTTAAGCCCCGGAGGATTTTCCTGCTAAAAGACCAGGGGGTATTTTGCGATTCGGCACTGCGTGACTTTAACGGACAATTGCGCGGTCGTGCGACGCTGTACCTAAACGAATTTGACGTCCTTTTTTTCCCACAAACAGAGCTTTCTTTTGGTGGTATTTGATCACCTGTGCGATTTTTTGATCACGCGCTATAAACAAAAAAATAGCGACAATTTTGCAAAAATAGCAATATTTTTCACATTTTTTTATATGAAATTCCCCCAAAAAAAAATGTAAAAATCAAAATTTTTTAACATTTTTGGCCAATTTGTTTTATGCTACCTATGTTTGGTAAAAAAAATCGCAAAAAGCGTATTTTGATTGGTTTGCGCAAAAGTTATCGCGTTTACTAACAAAGGGAAAGATTTTTGTCATTTTTGTTGTTTTTTTTTTTAACGCGTAATGGCGGCGATCTGCGATTTTTTTTGCGGTACTGCGACATTGGGGCGGACAGATCGGACCCTTGACTGACATTTTTGACACTTTTGGGGTTACCAGTGACATTTCTACAGTAATCAGTGCTATACATATGCACTGTTACTGTAAAAATACACTGGCAGTGAAGGGGTTAACTTTATTTGGGAGGGAGGGGCTGTGTGTGTCCCTAGGGGCGTGATTCTTACTGTGATTGGCTGTGGCTCTAGCTGTAAGGACACTGATCAACGGATCTACATACTAGATCCGAGTAATCAGTGTCTTTACAGCGATGAGAATGACAGGCAGCTTGTTTACACAAGCTGCCTGACATTCTCCCTCTTCCCCCGACGATCGCCGAGTGGCCGGCGGACATCGGGTCCGCTGGTCACACGCGCGGGGGGGTGCGTGACCGCGCGGGAGCGGGAGCGCGCCTCCGCGGGCGCGCGCTCGCTCCCCAGACCCTCCCAGGCTAGTGACGTTAATTAACGTCACTCTGCCTGGCAGGGGCTGACCGCCGCAGTAAATCTACTTGCGGCGGTCGGCAAGCAGTTAAAGGGTTTAAAAAATGGTAAGGGCCCGGGCCCTGATGGATTATCCCCTCGCTTCTACAAAACTTAATTATTATTAACTTATTAAGAAGAGATCAGATTGCTGCATATAATCCAAAACATTAAGTCCACAAAATACTATATCAATTGGTGAGTGTATTTCTACACATGTCCTTTGTATACATCAAAACAACTTGACAAACAGTGGTACTCCCAGTGCTCAGATGGATAAATCTGTATGGGCTGTAAATCCTCCACCACACCTCCAGTACACCCCGTAGAAATGAACACTCACCAGATATAATTGAAAAGAGGCATGTCTGTTATATCAGCATAAACTTTTCTCTCCTCCAAACATCCTCCTCTTCAGCTCCTATTAACAGATAGGGTTCCTCAGACCAGTATATAGATCCCCAGAGATAATCACTGGGCTTCTCGGTTTTCACTCAAACCGCCGGACCATATATCCCAGAACCACACCGATTGGAGGGGAGTATAATAGAGGAAACCAATAGTGTAATACGGTTTTGAAACCTTTATTGCCCACACATTACACAACGTTTTCCCCCAATTAAAATCTGCTTAAATGTATGAAGCTATCATGAGCATATAAACATATAGATCCCAGGCACCACGCCACTCTCACCGCGTCCGCTTAGATCCTCTCAGCACTCAGCGGCGAGATCCGGATGTTCGGGCGATTGCGTCTGGGTATCCACGGAGACAGCGTGCTTACATTCCGACGCGTTTCGTCATTCAGACTTCAACTAAGAACGCAAGCACGCTGCTATGATCTCCCCTGAATTATATCCTTTCTCAACAAACGTATTCTTAATAATTTCAGACTGGAGTTTAAAATCACGGTCAGTTATACAATTCCACCAAATTCTTAACATCGGCCCCTTCAGAATATTTCTCAGCCAACTTGGATGATGTCCATTCTGTATCGGAAGATATCCATTCCGATCGGTTGGCTTGAAATAGGCTTTTGTTGTCAATATCGGGTCCTGTAGTGTGCCACATACATCCAAGTAATTCAGTGTTGCTTTACTCCAGGTGAAATCCAATTTGATATTTTTTTATATTGGAATTCAAATCATTGGCAAAATCTGTTAAGGAGGATTCTGATCCTGCCCAAATAAAGAAGAGATCATCAATGTAACTCTTGTACATCAACAATTCTTCCCTCTGGTGTGCATAGATACTCCTGTCCTCCCACTCCCCCATAAAGAGGTTTGCAAGACTGGGCGCAAATTTTGCGCCCATCGCTACTCCCCTCTTTTGGTTGAAGAACTGGCCACCATACCAAAAGTAGTTATGGGAAAGGCAGAAGTCAAGAGCCATTCCCAAAAATCTCTTCTGTGTATGGGGCAAATCGGATCTCTGACACAGAGCTCAGTTTAGCGACAGGAGTGCATTCTCATGTTGGATGATTGCATAGAGGGATGCAACATCCGCTGTTACTAAGAAAATTTCAGGTACATCAGGCAACATCAGCCCTCCCAAGATACATAGAAAATCCTTTGTGTCCTTTAAATAGGCCTTCGTCTGCACCACACTCTCCTGCAGGAATCGGTCTAAATACTCCCCCACTCTAGCCGTCACTGACCCAATACTGTTTACAATGGGTCTAGCGGGTGGGTTAATTTGGTCCTTATGGACCTTAGGCAGTGTATAGATGGTGGGGATTTGACTAAAGCTGGGAACCAGATACTTTTTTTATTTTTTTTGACAGAATTCTTTTATTAAATCCAAAGTCGATCAGATTATTCAAATCTTGTCTTTACATCAGGGTAGGGTCCCTCTCCAATACCCCACAGGTATTAGTGTCACTGAGCATCTCCATGAGTTGATTGTGATAATAAGACTTATTTAGTATCACCACACATCCATCTTATCACAAACTCCTTCCTTTTTTCCAAGGATTCCATGCCTTCCTGGATACACCTGGCATTGGCGTTCCTTACCGGTTTAATTTTTTCCAGATCTCTGACTAAGAATTGCTTGAACACATCAATATTTTGATTTGATGATTGAGGTGGATTGAAAAGTGAATTATTCTTTAGACCACTATCCACCCCTATCGTATGGCTCGAACATGGATTAGCACTCCTATTATGAGTTAGGTTCCTATTCAAGAAATATCTCTTCATATTAATTTTCTGGACAATATAAGGTAATTTGGAATGCATGGAATGCTTTTACGACCTCAGAAGAAGGGAAACAGCTACTAGTAAATAGATGCCCCCGACAATAATAAAATAAAAGAAAAGAAAAGGAAAAGGAAACTAACTTAGGATTAAATGTTAGAGGCAGAGAGGAACGGTATACCATAAGAATAAAGCAATAATTAGGGTGTAGACGAGAGAGGGAGGAAGGGATAGAAGAAAGTAGGAGGGAAAAGAAAGGGAATGGAGAAAATTAGATAGTAAAGAGAAGAGAGAAATAAGTTAGGGAAGTATATTAATTTTGGAATAAGCCTAGGAGAAGGACTTGATCTTTAGCCTCTGAATATTAAGAATTTGTACCCTGAGGAATCTCACCTTTGTGTTGTATCAATTATACCACCTTGTGTATGCTTGGTTTCCAAAACCTTAATTAAGTGATATTTGAAAATAAAAAAAAAAAGAATTCAGCGGAATTGTACAACTGACCATGATTTCAAACTCCAGACTGAAATTATTAAGAATAAGTTTGTTGAGAAAGGATACAATTCAGGGGTGATTGATCAAACAGTTAGAGAGATACATAGGATTCCCCATGAGGTATGTTTGGCAACAAAGGAAAAAATACCCAATACGGAACAAGAAAGTTCTTGACCCACCTAAAGTACCCAAGATCTTTTGGAATAAAACTGGATTGTATGCGTGTAGAAGATGTAAGGCCTGTCGTCAGGTTAATACCCACTATAGAGGCCTTACATCCTTTACATCTAACGCAAATGGGAGATCGTTCGAAATAAAACAATTTATTTCTTGTGTATCCACGCATGTGGTGTATGGGCTTGAATGTCCGTGTGGCCTTATCTATATTGGCTGCACAAAAAGAACTTTAGGTAAACGTATTGTAGAACACATTTATAAGATTACTATTGGATTTAAGGAACATAGTGTGCCCCTGCATTTTAGGGAAAAGCACGGGAGGGATCCATATAGCCTCAAATTTTGGGGAATAGAGAAGATGCCCCATCCTGGCGGGGATCCAATAGGGTCAGGGAACTGTACAAAAAAGAAACCCAATGGATATATTTGACCAATGCCTTGGCGCCTAATGGATTAAACATTGGCCTAGACTTGAATTGTTTTTTAAGCAGTTATTAAACTGTGGGGCGCCTCGTGGGTCTTGGACTGGGGGAGGCACTTCAGTGGTCTTTTCCAGCAGCAATTCCTTTTAGGTGTGACATTATTACCTTGGTCATTGAAAGGGTTTCCTTTGATATATGTCACACGGTTAGAGCGATGTGTAGTGGGATTTTATTACGTCAATTGTAATGTGGTCAGGTGAGCTACTATGAATAGAACCCATGTTTTTGATAGATACAACTCACCTCTCTATATTGGAATTATCTCTTGCAGTTTAAAATAGTCTTAATTTACTATTTTAAGATTTTGTGATATGACCTTGGGATTTTTACAGGATTAATGATTTATGTCATCTACTTGGGCTATACAATTATGATTATGTATAAGTTATTATCGAGTAGACCTGTAGATGGCAATCTCAAGCTGAGTCACATTCACCCAGGATAAGTCAGCAAGCATGTTATGGCAACATTTAGATATTTGTAATGTTGGATTGAGTTGGGGTTCTGATCCAAATCTAGGTAAATGTATGAGATATAATTTATTTATCTGGCCATTGAATTCTTGCTGGTGGGTTTGTTTGTGGTGATGTCTGAGCTATTAATAGTTAAAGTGCGGAGGAGATTATCCTTGACGGTACTTAAATGGAGATCAGCGCAGCGTGCTTGTGTCCTCAGTTAAAGTCTGAATGACGAAACGCATCGGAACGTAAGCACGCTGTCTCGGTGGATACCCAGACATGACCGCCGCACATCCGGGTCTGGCCGCTGAGTGCTGAGAGGATCTAAGCAGATGCGGTGAGAGTGGCGTGGCGCCTTGGATCTATATGTTTATATGCTCATGATAGCTTCATAAATTTAAGCAGATTTTAATTGGGGGAAAACGTTGTGTAATGTGTGTGGGCAATAAAGGTTTCACAACGGTATTACACTAATGGTTTCCTCTATTTTACTCCCCTCCAATCGGTGTGGTTCTGGGATATATGGTCCGGCAGTTTAAGTGAAAGCCGAGAAGCCCAGTGACTATCTCTGGGGATCTATATACTGGCCTGAGGAACCCTATCTGTTAATAGGAGCTGAAGAGGAGGATGTTTGGAGGAGAGAAAAGTTTATGCTGATATAACAGAAGTGCCTCTTTTCAATTATATCCGGTGAGTGTTCATTGCTACGGGGTGTACTGGAGGTGTGGTGGAGGATTTACAGCCCATTCAGATTTATCCATCTGAGCACTGGGAGTACCACCGTTTGTCAAGTTGTTTTGATGTATACAAAGGACATGTGTAGAAATACACTCACCAAGTGATATAGCATTTTGTGAACTTAATGTTTTGGATTATATGCAGCAATCTGATCTCTTCTTAATGCTGACATTAAGCAATTATTGTATGATATGTTGAAGCATATTAGTGCTGCTGAGTGTGATTGATGCTGGGGTTTGCTAGATATTGCAGTATTTATTACATTTTTATCGATCTTTATCCTGGGACCTCAATTATGTGGTCATCCTATACACCGATATTTCGTTATATGTCTTTAAATACTTAATTAAATACTTAATTGTTCGAATATTGTTAAACATTCCCACAATCAGACGAATGTTGCTCCTTACATTTACCTTCTTTTATGATCTTTCTTCCTGACTGCAGAGATGTATAGTAACGAAGTAGAACTACTTAAGTACTGTACTTAAGTACCGAAATGCGGTATCTGTACTTTCCTAGAGTAGAATTTTTTTCTCCTACTTCTACTTTTACTTCACTACATTTTTTCGATGATTTCGATACTTCTACTCTGATATTTTTTTTTTTGTGCTTCATAGTTACTCGTTACAATTATAAAAAATTACCACTGCCAGAACAGTAGATGGCAGGTTTCATGAAGCTCAAAACATGTGTATTATCAGCGCATATGAAAATAAATGCTACTGTATGTATAAATAAAAGCTGCATTTGAAATAATAAAAAACAATATGATGTTCAAACTTTTGACTTCTTTCTTTAATAACTACATAACACAGTACTTCTACTTCTACTTTCAGTACTTGAGTAGAATTTTTTTTTCAAAACTACTGGTACTTTTTACTTTTAGTACTTAAGTAGCAATTTTTTTAAAAAAACTACTTGCAATACTTAAGTAAAAAAAATGTTGAATACTTTAGTACTTCCACTTAAGTAACTTTTTCTGTGAGCACTTCCACTTCTACTTAAGTCACTTTTTGATCGAGCACTTGTACTTTTACTCAAGTAGAAATTTCGAGTACTTTATACAAGTCTGCCTGACTGTTATGTAATACTGTCTTTTTTATAACTTTGATACAATTAATTGGGATTGAACTAACAGTATGAAACAGTCATTTGAATGCTAAAACCCTCAATCTGTAAAAACGTTGTATTACTGATAATATGAAAGAAGAACGAGGGGAAGGCACCTCAGTTATCCAAAGAGTGAACATCACAGAAGAATGAATGGGTACTTCTAGTTGTATAAAAAAGATAAAATCATGACATTGTTAGCTGGATTTAAAGTGGGCATAGTGGCCATTTAGAAACCATGAAGTGACCTTGGTAACGGAAAAGAAAAGAGGGGTAGGTGTAGACACCCTGCAAGTAACAGAGAGAAAATCTTAGTAGGTGAGAAGTGGAACTTGAGCTAGAAAAAGCAAAAGAACAAGGGTTAGTTCAAAGTCAGGATTAAGAAAAATAGGTTAAACTCAGTAGAGAAAACAAAAGTAAAAATTCAAGGATAAAGGGGGAACATGATAGCTAAATGCAAGGGAAATTGGATAGGAAAAGAGGGGGCTAGGCTAGGGAGCGCATTTTTTGTCTTTAAAAAAATTGTTCCATCATTTTGTAGCTCACCAATATCCCTCCAATACAAAGTCATTGGAACGAACTCTTATGAAAGTCGATCAAGCAATTGTACTCACCCCAGCAATAGAGACAAGACAGCAAAAGAGGAATGAGCACTGTCTCCAAGTCAACATCCTCTCGGGTAATGTCACCTGCTGTTCTCTCTTAGACTATGCTGTGTTATGGCACACCTGAGCTCCACCTTTGTACTGCATCTCACTCCCAGCTCATGTTAAAGCATAGCAACCTCCTACTGAGCATTTCAAGAGAATTTATGTTCTCTTTAATGTTTTATTAGATAAAGACATGAATTAAGTTGGCCTACGATAAATAATATTATTACTAAGGTCTTACTGATCAACCCCCCTCCCTCAGTTCATGAAACTGAGAACATCACTAATGTAATAACAAACCTTGCAGCATCTTCCTGAGAACCTACAATAATTTTATGATGTGACCCTCGGGGGGGTAGTTCTTGACACCCTTGGCTCATAGAAGGTAACCTAAATGATGCTGGGTGCTATTCAACCCAGAAGATTGACGGAGGGAGGGCGAAGGACAGCCAGTGGAAGCAGTGCCGATTAAACTCTGTGGAGGCCCCTAGGCAGTCGAAATCTTGGAGTTCCCCACACAGGTTTCTGGAGGTTTTTCTTGTTTGCGCACTTTAGTGGGAAAACATTAAACAAAGTAGTTTACGAGTCGGCCATTAGTTGAAGATGTCTGTGACTACTGTACATTACACATACGTAAGCTGCACCAACATTTTTTACAAACTGATAGCTTACTGAAGATGAGCTTTTAAGAGACAAACTGTAATGTAAACCTGATGTCTCTGGTTTATGTACTTTATGTTGCTATTGGGTACATTACTTTAATACAGTATTTTCTCTATAGAGTCTTTATTGTAAAGGTTTCATTTATTTTTGTTGATTCATTTTTTCTATCTTTTGTAAACACTTTAACCACTTAAGCCCCGGAAGATTTTACCCCCATTCCGACCAGGGCCTATTTTGCGATTCGGCACTGCGTGCCTTTAACAGACAATTGCGCGGTCGTGCGATGCTGTACCTAAACGAATTTGAAGTCCTTTTTTTCCCACAAACAGAGCTTTCTTTTGGTGGTATTTGATCACCTGTGCGATTTTTTGATCATGCGCTATAAACAAAAAAAGAGCGACAATTTTGCAAAAATAACAATATTTTTCACATTTTTTTTATATTAAATTCCCCCAAATAAAAATGTAAAAATCTAAATTTTTTAACATTTTCGGCCAATTTGTTTTATGCTACATATGTTTGGTAAGAAAAAAAATTGCAAAAAGCGTATTTTTATTGGTTTGCGCAAAAGTTATCGCGTTTACTAACAAAGGGAAAGATTTTTGTCATTTTTGTTGTTTTTTTTTTAACGCGTAATGGCGGCGATCTACGATTTTTTTTGCGGTACTGCGACATTGCGGCGGACAGATCGGACCCTTGACTGACATTTTTGACACTTTTGGGGTTACCAGTGACATTTCTACAGTAATCAGTGCTATAAATATGCACTGTTACTGTAAAATTACACTGGCAGTGAAGGGGTTAACTTTTTTGAGAGGGAGGGGTTATGTGTGTCCCTAGGGGCGTGATTCTAACTGTGATTGGCTGTGGCTTGAGGTGTAACAACAGCTATCAACGGTCCTACATAGTAGAACCGTATAATCACTGTTTCTACACCGGGGAGAATGACAGGCGTCTTGTTTACATAAGCCGCCTGCCTTTCTCCCTCTCCACCGACGATCGGCGAGTGACCGGCGGACATCGGGTCCGCCAGTCTTTGGGTCCGCCGGTCACACGCGTGGGGGGGTCCGTGACCGCGTGGGGGGGTCCGTGACCGTGCGGGGGCGGGAGCGCGCCTCCGGTGGCGCGCGCTCGCTCCCCAGAGCCCTCACAGGCTAACGATGTAGACCTACGTCGCTCTGCCTGTGAGGGGCTGACTGCCGCAGTAAATATACTGTGGGCAGTCGGCAAGCAGTTAAGAAAGCTTCTTTGCAATTTTCTTTCAAGATCAAATCAATAATATTTAATTCCATTGTCGCAGGCCCCTAAACGGTGTGGGGCACTTAGGCCGATGCCGATGCCCACTGTTTATTTGGTAATCCGGCACTAAGTGAAGGTGAGTTACAACCAGGGCTTTTAATTTTTCAACACTTTAGCTATTCAATGTAGTTCTATAAGGAACATTATAAAAGTGGGGCACTGCATTGGTGGCTACAAGATGGAATGTGTCATTGGATGGGTATTGCCAAAAACAGATAAAACTAAAAAAAAGGCAAAAATACCTTAGTACTCCTACCAAGTAATAGTAACTTTGGAGGAGCCAAGGAGGAAAAAGCAAGGTGACAGAGGGATCATCGCATCACCATGCTGCTTTTCCTTTCCCTATCCAGTCATAAGCTGGGGGGGGCAGGGGTGGACTGATCGGTCTGGCACTTTGACTGTGTTTCGAGGGCCCAACCACAGAAGGGGGCCCGCTGCTGCTTCCTGCTGGAACCCACTGGCCCGCGGCGACCATCTTTTTCAGGGCCAGCTGGGCCCAAGCACGCTGGATGATCTTAAGGAAAGGTCCCCGGCCTGGTCCGGCCCAACCCCGCCTGGGTAGAAGAAACCAGCCCAGAAAGCTTGCAGCAGGCCTAGTGCATGGAGGCGCGTGGCACACCCACGCAATATCATTACGCGTTGCCTTCTAGTTGTTGTACCCGGATAGACTGCCGCCCAATTTTGAGTCCCTCCGTCATCTCGGCAAACTCCCCAGAATGGCGGAAGAGGAGAGAACACACCCCCAGCCAGCCACAGCGGATGCCAGATACTGACAGCCAGATCAGGGTGCCAGCCAACTACCCACAGAAGGCCAGGGTGCCATCCAGCAATCCACAGCAGGGTCAGGGTGCCAGCCAGATTCCCACAGCATGGCCAGGGTGCCAGTCAGCCTCCCACGGTGACCCACAGGAGGGCCAGGGTGCCAGCCAGCCAACCACAGGAGCCAGCTGCCCATGATGACCCTTCCACAGCAGGGCCAGGATGCCAGCCAGCCAAAATTATGGCTCACCTGTGACCCACAGCAGGGCCAGGGTGTCTGCCAGCCACCCACGGTGATAAACCTGTAAACCAACAGCAGGGCCAGGGTGCCAGCCAGCCATCCACTGTGACCCATCCATGATTCACAGCAGTGTCAGGATGCCAGCCAGCCACGGTGACTCACCCATGACCCACAGCAGGGCCAGGGTGCCAGCCACCCACGGCAACCCACACATGATCCACAGAAGGGCCAGGGTGCCAACCAGCCACCATGACCCACCCGTGACCCGCAGCAAGGCCAGGGTGCCAGCCAGCCACGGTGACCCACCGCAGGACCAGGGTGCCAGCCAGCCACCCACGGTGACCCACCCACCAGGGAGCCAGTCACAGCAGGGTGCCAGCCAGCCAACCGCAGGAGAGAGCCAATCCAGGGTGATCCACCCACAGCAGGGCCAGGGTACCAGCCAGCCACCCACGATGACTAATCCACAACAGAGACAGGGTGCAAGAAAGCCAGCCACCCACGGTGACCCACCCACAGCAGGGCCAGGGTGCCAGCCAGCCATGGTGACCCACCTGTGGCCCACAGCTTAGCCAGGGTGCCAGCCAGCCACGGTGAGCCAAAGCAGGGCAAGGGTGACAGCCAGCCACCCACAATGACCCACCCATGACCCAATGCAGGGCCTGTGTGCCAGTCAGCCATGGTGATCCACCCATGACCCACAGCAGGGCCAGAGTACCAGCCAGCCAGCCACGGTAACCCAACTGTGACCCACAGCAAGGCCAAGGTGCCAGCCAGCCATGGTGACCCAGGGCAAGACCAGGTTGACATCCAGCCACCCAAAGTGATCCACATCAGGGCCAGGGTGCCAGCTAGCCACCCACAGTGACCCACCCACAGCTGGGCCAGGGTGCCAGCCAGCCAGCCACCCACAGTGACCAACCCACACCAGGGAGCAAACCAGCCACAGCAGGGTACCAGCCAGCCACTATGACCCATCTACAGCAGGGTCACGGTGCCAGCCAGCCACCCATGGTGACCCATCTACAGCAGGGCCAGGGTGCCAGCAAGCCAGCCACCCACTGTGACCCACCATGATTCACAGCAGGGCCTGGGTGCCAGCCAGCCACGGTGACCCACCCCTGACCCACAGCACGGCCAGGGTGCCAGACACAGTGACCCACAGCAGGGCCAGGGTGCCAGGCAGCCACCCACCTGTGACCCACAGAAGGGCCAGGGTGTCAGCCAGACAGCCACCCACGGTGACCCACCCACAGCAGGGTCAGGGTGCCAGCCAGCCAGCCACCCATGGCGACCCACCCACAGCAGGGAGCCAGCCAGCCACAGCAGGCAGCCAGCCAGCCACAGCAGGGTGCCAGCAAGCCATCCATAGTGACCCACCCATTAACCAACAGCAGGGTCACAGGGCCTCCCAGCCCCCCCTCAGTGACCCACCCATGATCCACAGCAGGACCAGGGTGCCAGCCATGGCAGGGTGCACCGCTTGTGCCAGCCAGCCACCCACCCGCAGCAGGGTGTCAGCCAGCCACCCACCTACAGCAGGGTATACTGTGCCAGTCACCCACTCACCCACAGCAGGGTGCCAGCCAGTCACCCACCCACCCAAAGCAGAGTGCATTGTGCCAGCCACCCACCCACAACAGGGTGCCAGCAAGCCACTGACCCACAGCAGGATGCACCGTCTGTGCCAGCCAGCCACCCACTCACAGCAGGGTGCTATGTGCCAGCCACTTACCCACCCACCCACAGCAGGGTGCACCGTTCCAGCCACCCACCCACCAACAGCAGGGTGCACTGTGCCAGCCACCCACAGCAGGGTGCCAGCCAGCAACCTAACTACCCCCAGCAAGGTGCCAGCCAGCTACCCACCCACAGCAGGGTGCACCGTCCATACCAACCAGCCACCTACCCACAGCAGGGTGCTAGCCACCAACCCACAGCAGGGTGCACTGTGCCAGCCAGCCACCCACCCACAGCACTGTGCACAGTGCCAGTCACCCACAGCAGGGTGCACTGTGCCAGCCACCCACCCACAGCAGGGTGCACCGTATCAGTCACCCACTCAGAGCAGGGTGCCAGCCAGCCACCTATCGACCCACAGCAAGGTGCCAGCCACCTACCCACCCACAGCAAGGTGCCAGCCAGCTACCCACACACAGCAGGGGGTGCACAGTCCGTACCAACCAGCCACCCACCCACAGCAGGGTGCCAGCCACCAACCCACAGCAGGGTTCCTTGTGCCTGCCAGCCAGCCACCCACCCACAGCAGGGTGCACCAACAAAACAAATAACCGTGTACCTCTAGTCACCAGATACAATCCAACTGATGGTGCCAGCTCACAGGAAGGTAGGTACACAAGATACAGTTGATGTATACAAGCATTTTAGACAGGAAGGATACCTAATGGCACTATCTGGGGAGAACACAGCATGTCCGCAAATGCAACAATGGTGAGGGCCCTTGGAAGGGCCAAGGAGAAGAGTCTAAGGAACTGCCTTGTCTTCTCCAAAGGTGGAGATGGGTTGAGCTGCAGACAGTTCCCAGGTTGCAGCCCTCTTACTCACCCAAGCAGGCAGCTACCTAGAACTAAGGGACAATAGATAAATGAGAATGCCTTGCTTGGCTAAGGTGCTGGGATTACTGAACAGTAGGGAGTAAAATGCAAGCTGGCAAGTGCGTACATGGATACACAAATACACACAAGACAGCTAGAAGTGAGTAGCCATGCAAACAAAAATCTATAAGAGCTGGTACAGTTGCACGGTGACACCGGTGACAGGAAACAGGTTTGAAATACATTTGGAGACACAAAGGCTTGACTGCTTGGAACATTAATATGCAAAGCCTGGGGCAATGAGCCACGTTAGAATGAAAAGAGATGGCCTAGCTGGCCATGTAGCTAATTGAATTAACAACAGGAGGTTTACCTAGTCTTAAACACAAGTCTTGTGGAATAACAGGTAACAGCAGAAATGTATAAGTTAAAGCAATGGAGCTTAATGTACTAGCATATATGCTGATCTTTGGGAATAGAGGAAATAGATCTGTAGCAAAGCTGAAGGTCTGTGCTGTGACATATGCCTAACTTAAAACCTTAGCAATACCAAAGTAATCTTAACAATCAATGTAGTAACACCAACATACATTCATTATATTTCTTAGCATAATATAGGTGTGAAAATAGAGCAACAATTATTCAATTCAATCTTATTCTTCCATCTCACAATCATTTAAAAACGATATAAGACGGGGGGCGTGTCCGACTTCCGGGATGTGAGGAGCGTTTCTAGAGAGCTCCGCTGCCACTGATTGATCCTTTCAGCAATCCTGCTCCATCCGCCGATATACTTACCTGGATCAGCCTCTCTTCTACTACTGGAACCACCCGGACCTGGGCAGAGATGGTAAAATACGGCAGGGATGTGCCCCCGTCCCCGGCAGGCTGCAGCTCGGACCGTCCGGAGCAGGCCCAAGATGGCGGCCACCCGCGGTCGCCGGGCCTGGAGGCCTCTAATAGCCCACTCCTGCCGTGGTCGGATGAGGGGGGTGACTGGCCGGCACTGCCGCCTTCCCCTGGCCTTCCGGGGGGGGGGGCGAGTGGCAAGTCATCTGGACGGTCGGAAGAGCCCACGTTGCGCCAGATCATGGACGCTATTAAGGGGTGCCAGGCCTCCCTGACGTCTCAGATAGACACCCTCCATGTGGACTTTTCGCTCCTTAAAGAAGACGTGAGTAAAATCAGGCAGAGGGTGACGACTGCGGAGCAGAGGATTAGCGCTGTGGAGGATGATGTCTTCCCCCTCCCCGCTGCCATCCGGGATCTACAGCATGAGCAGAGGGCGCAGGCTGCAAAGCTGGGCGATATGGAGGACCGCCTGCGCCGTAACAACCTCCGCTTTTTGGGCTTTCCTGAGGGGGCTGAGGGGGGACAGGCAGTGGATTTCCTGATGGACTGGCTGCGTAGGTCCCTGGGTCCTGACACTTTCTCCCCGCTTTTTGCAATCGAAAGGGCACACCGGGTCTCCTCCAGGGCCCCTGTCCCCGGGGCTAGGCCCAGACCGTTGCTGGCACGTATCCTGCACTTCAGGGACCTTCCTGATCTGAGATTCAACAACAATATTATAACCATATTCCCTGACTTCTCTGCTTCTACGCAAAAACAGCGTGCGGCCTTTATGGGGGTGAAGAAAAGGCTCCGGGACCGTCATCTCCCCTATAGTATGCTTTATCCTGCGAAACTAAGAGTGGTGCACGGAGGCAAAGTGCATTTTTTCCTGGATCCTGCTGATGCTGACCAATGGATGGATTCGCTGGGTAGAGCCTGATCCCTTGCTGATTGTCATGCGATACCTACTGTGCTGTGTTTCCTCCCTTGATGGGAGGCTTTGCTGCTTCGGGAGATTCGTTGCCCAGGTTCCTTTTCCACAGTCTTGTTGTTTTTTGGACGTTAATGAGCACTGAATTTTGTATTATTATTCTTTTTCGGCTGCTGGAACCAGTGGACTCCTGTGTTTGAGGCTTCTATACTCCTGCAAGCTGGATGCTACATATCCGTGGACTTCGCTGTGGCCCCGGAGGTCCACTTGATCTATGAGTATTCGTGTACTTTCCCTACGGTTCTACCTTTGGTTTGGTTTGGGGTGTAGGTTTGTGACAGTTGGGGTCATGAACAGGGCGGGGGGAGGGAGGGGTTTGTTCTTTTTTGGGGACTGTTATCCGACCTATGTACTTTTGTGCTTTACCAGTATGCTTTTTTTTTTTCTCTATCTTGCTGACTTCCCGGAGGCCTTTATGGAGAGCTCCTACTATGGTCCCCGTGGGGGTGCTACCTTCCCTGGCGGGGGTTGTTGTTGTCTCATCTGCTCGGATGGCTGAGGAGACGCTGACACTCCTGTCCTGGAACGTCAGGGGACTGAATGACCGTGTTAAGAGGGCTTTGGTATTCAATTATATTCAGAAATACAAACCGCATATAATTTTTTTGCAAGAGACTCATTTGACTGGCTCCAAGACTATGGCTCTTAAACGGGCCTTTGTGGCGTATACCTTTCATGCCACATTTTCTACTCATGCTAGGGGAGTGTCTATCTTGGTTGCTCGCTCCTTGGGTTGCTCGGTTAAACATGTGGTCACTGATGTTTATGGTCGATATGTAATTTTGCTGTTACTCATTAATGGGTCTGGTGTATACCTTTGTATCTGTCTATGTCCCCCCTCCGTTTACCATGGGTTTCTGGGACGCCTTGATGTCCCAGCTCCTCCAGGTGGCGGAGGGGCCAGTGATAGTGGCTGGGGACCTCAACTCTGTACTGTCTTCTGGGTTAGACAGGTGTCCTGGAGAGGATGGTCCTCCTTCATCGTTAGCAGCTTCTCTAGCCAGGTATAACCTGGTGGACTGCTGGCGTTGGAAGAATCCACTTGGGAAAGAATATTCCTGTTACTCTGCCACCCATAAAACTCTGTCTAGGATTGATTTGTGTTTGCTGTCTCCGGATTTGCTCCCCAGACTCGTGGCTGTCTCATATCTGCCTAGGGCCATTTCGGACCATTCTCCTGTGTTGCTACGATTTGGTCTTTCTGTGACACGTGGCCTCCAAACATGGAGGCTCAGCCCCTTGTGGCTAACGGAGGAGGTCTTTTTTAATGCTACGGCTAAGGAGATTGCCCACTTCTGGCGGGTTAATCCGGAGACGGCTGCTGGGGACATTGTCTGGGATGCCTTCAAGGCTTCTATGAGGGGTACGGTTGCAGGGATTGTCCATCAGTTGAGAGAGGATAGGGCCTGGCGGGTGGAGTCTCTGCAGGCGGAAGTGACGGCTGCGGAACTAGAGTATGTTCGGAACCCTTCCTCCTCTAATTACTCCCTCTGGCGAGACAGTGCGAGACAACTAGACCTGGTACTCCTTGAAAAAACTCAGAAAAAACTTCTCTATCAAAAACAACGTGTATTTGAATATGGGGATAAAAATAGTAAAATTTTGGCTTATCTTTCCCGCTCTGAACACCCTGTTACGGCCATATCTGCTGTGTATGATGCGGAGTCTCACTTGTGCACATCTAGGGAGGATATCAAGACGGCTTTTGTGGCCTTCTTCGAGTCCTTGTATACCTCTCAGGTTTCCTATACCACGGCAGAGCTGGACGAATACTTGCTGCAGGTACAACTGCCTGAATTGGAAGCGGAGGACAGATTGGCACTGGATGCTCCGATTTCTGCTGAAGAGATTGGGGCCGCGGTTGCCTCTTTTGCTGCCAATAAAACTCCGGGCCTTGATGGATTTCCGGTTGAGTGGTACCGCGCTTATTCGGAACTCCTCACTCCGCGTCTGTTGAACATGTATAGGGAGGCTTTCGAGGCGGGTGAGCTCCCTCCCTCTCTCCGGGAGGCCCTTATTGTCTTGATTCCAAAGCCGGGCAAGGATCCCACACACTGTGAGTCATATCGTCCTATTTCCTTGATTAATGTGGATGTTAAAATCCTAGCCAAGGTGCTGTCCCGTAGAGTGAACTCGGTTATTTCTAAACTTATCCACCCGGATCAAACCGGCTTCATTCCCGGGCGCTCTACGGCGATAAATTTGCGCAGACTCTTCACGAATCTCCAGATGCCTTCGGAGGCCGTGGACACTAGGGTGGTGGTGTCCTTGGATACTCATAAGGCGTTTGATTCAGTGGAATGGCCTTACCTGTTTGCGGTCCTTGCTCGGATGGGCTTTGGCCCTACATTTATAGGATGGGTTAGGATATTATATAACTCACCAGTGGCGCGGATTCGGGTTAATAATGTTGTTTCTGACTCGTTTTCCGTGGGCCGTGGCACTAGGCAGGGGTGCCCTTTGTCTCCCCTGCTGTTTGCCATGGCCATCGAACCTTTGGCGGCCCTACTGAGGGGGGATGGGAGGATTAAGGGTTGTAGGATAGGGGATCTAGTTGAAAAAACTTCCCTTTATGCTGATGATATGCTGCTCTATCTGGCAGATTGTAATGACTCACTGACAGCTGCGTTACAGGTGATAAACGATTTTGGCCGATACTCCGGGTTCAGGGTCAACTGGACCAAATCGGTGATTTTTCCATTTGATCCTACCATAGTCCCTACGATCCACACTCCGCATCCGCTTACGGTGGTCTCCTCATTTAAATATCTGGGGGTGACGGTTCAACAGCCGGTCAGCTCCTACGTGGACCATAATATTACTCCGCTGATTCAAAGACTTAAGTTGACGCTGTCCACCTGGATCAAGTTGCCCCTGAATTTGATGGGGAGGGTCAATATTTTTAAAATGGTATACTTACCCCGCTTTCTGTATCTATTCTGGCAGGCTCCGGTGTACCTACCCAAGTCTCTTTTTAGGGTTATAGAGTCTCTCTTACTAACGTTTATTTGGGGGGGGGAAGCCGGCGAGGATCTCACTCCGGACTCTGCAGCTCCCTGCTACTGCTGGTGGGCTTGGCGGTCCCTGACCTTCAGGCGTACTATCTGGCGGCCCAACTGACCCATGTACATGCTTGGTTCTTCCCGGACCTCCCCAATGCTGCGGTTACGACCGCGGCAGCGGTGATGGGTTCCTATGAGGCCCTTCTCAACTCGTTATACCGGAGGGGTCCCTATCCTTTGGGGGGTGCGGAGATTCTGAAGCTTTCATATAAAATTACAATGATCTGCAACAAACGTATTGGGGGTTCCTCCTTTAATAATTCGCCTAATGCTCCGCTGTGGTATAACCCTGGTCTCCCTGAATTGTACAAGCTATCTGATCCCCGCAGGTGGGCGTCCTTTGATCTGAAGTATGCTCATCAACTGTTCGAAGGCCATGAGTTCAAGTCATTCCCGATCCTGAGGCTGGAGCTGGGGGTTCCCTCTTCTTGCTGGTTCCTGTACCAGCAAATTAGGCATGCAGTGGCGGCACAATTTGGTCTTAGAGGGGTGCACCTGGCCGTGGCCCGCCTGGAGAAGGAGCTCTTGGCTGACGATCACTGTAAGCTTATTTCCAGATATTATGCTCTGATCAGTCTGGATAGAGACGGTAGGATGGCCAAAATTAGGGAAAGGTGGGGCAGGGACCTGCCACAGTTGGAGGTGGAGGCGTGGGATGAACTACTGGAATCCCAGTTTGAAGGGATTATTGCGGCAGGTGATAGGGTGATTCAGCTTAATTATTTGCACAGGATTTATTACACTCCGCATAGACTACACTGTATGGGTAGGCTCCCTTCTGCTGCATGTTCCCGATGTCAGGCCCCTAAGGGGGACTTCTTTCATATGGTGTGGACCTGCCCTATGATTCAGGTCTTTTGGAAAGGGATCTGTCGTCTAATGGAGGAGAAATTGGCTCTTCCGAATATTTGTTCTCCGGATAGGTGCCTCCTTGGCAACTTGTCAGAGGAGAGCCTTGGCCAGTCTCAGAGGGTACTGACTAGAATTTTGTTCTTTTATGCCAAAAAATTGATTGCGCTACGGTGGAAGAGTCCTGACCCTCCCTCTGTGGAGGCTTGGGTCTCTATTGTCAATGGCGCTCTACCTCTTTATAAACTTACCTATCTAGCTAGTGGTTGCCCCAAAAAATTTAACAAACTTTGGTTAGTATGGGTGAACTCGGTCTCAGGCTCCTTGGAGGTGTAGTTGGGCGGTCCGCCATGGAGAGCCTGTGTTACGGGGGTTGGCCAGGCATTGGCCTAGTCCTGTGCGATGTGCTATTATGCTGGTACTACTGTTAGATTCTGGTTCCATATGGTCGGATGGTTGGGTAGGGAGGGAGGGGGTGGGGCGGGTTTGGGTTGGTTATTTTTCTGTTGATTCCATTCCTTGCTGTTTTATTGTGCTGGATGTTTGGATGGTATGTACTCCTGGTTTTTGTACCTGCTATCATTTATTATTTGATGTACCTGTTATTCGTTGTCATTGGTTTGGAATTACTGTTTGTGTTTTTTTTTTTTTTTTTTTGCAAATACCAATAAAATACCTTTAAAAAAAAAAAAAAAAACGATATAAGACAGGAGATGCTTTATTATTTAAGGCAGCCTTTCTCAACCTTTTCAACACAGAGGAACCATTGAAATACATTTTTGGTCTCGGGGAACCCCTGCTGAAATATAAAAATCTACAACTCATGACACATTAGTGTGACAGTCAGTGGGAAGAATGCTCCTTACTCTTGTCATCATTGGGAAGGATTACCCCCTTATGGATAGCTAAAAAGAACAATGGTGTAATTGGGAACATATCAGGGAGGCAGAAATTGTCCATTGCTCAAGGAACCCCTAGCAACCTCAGGAGGAACCCTGGTTGAGAAACCCTGATCTAAGGCATAGAAACTCTTTAATGCCAGAGCTCATACATGTCAGGTTTGGAACACAACAAAGATCTAGCACCCAATAAATAAGCAACTAGAAACTGCTTCAGGCAGTACAAACTGGAATGACTGCACCAATATTTACATATGAAAACAGTCTAATAAACCGTAGGAAAAAAAATTTGGAACAATAGTCCATTGGTGAATTGTCTTTGAAGGCTGTGATCTGCTTTTGTTCTGAATTTTTTTAAAGAAATCAAGCCAGGGCATAGAAAAAATCAAAATCAAAAATTGAATAACAAAACATTATTTCCTGACAGACTCCATGGCAGCACACGTATGGGTAGGCTCCGCCTCCTCTCCTACCCTATAGGACCCCACTCCCATAAATCTTTGCTCCATACCAGGAGCCGTGTTCCTTTTTCGTCCTCCTCCTGCGAGAAGGAAGTCTTACCTTATAGGACGTCTATCGGTTTCAGGCGAGCTGGTGGCGTGTGGACCTTGTTGATGTCGGATGCCTCCTGTTTTATGTCCAGCAATCTCGATATTTATCGGGTGGACCCGGGCAATATTATTTTAAAATGCTGAAGATGCCGTAAATCCTGAATGAGAGGTGGGCTGCATTGATGGCCAACATGTCCTTGCTATTGAGCGGATAGGCCCTGGTGCCCTGTCACACACGCATGATTTCATCCAGGCCTGAGACTGTTCGTGTATCGTCATGATGGTAAAGTATAAAACTTTCTTTTGGTTTCATTGCATTTCCTGTTTGTGCGGTGGAGCGCTCCTGCGTTCCAGATCGTCGCTTAGGCTCCTCCCCCTGCCTCGCTGGACCTTCAATTGGCTGTCCAGGATGAGGCTTGGCCCTGGTATCGTCTGCGCATGCGCGCGCATCGCTCCCGATCTCCTATGACGATATTGCGTCGTTTGGGGCGTGGCTTTGCGGCGCCCGGGAGATTTAAGCAGCTGTCATTCCTGTTTACAATGGGATGTCTGCGGGCGTTGCGGTGGCTTCCCCGTGCTGTTTCTCTGCTCTTCAGCGGTGAGTCATGCTTTGATCCAGGTGCCATTTGGGGTAAAAGGGTTGGTGTGGAGACGAAAGTCAGTACATGTATGCTTACTTTCTTCCTGTGCAGGCTTTTGCTTCTATCTGCAAATGGATGCTTCACCACCCCCCGGTGGCCAGTCCCTGCGCAACAGGTGAGCTAGTTTTTCTTAACCCTTACCTGCTTGCGTTGGCTGGTGGAATGGAGCCTAAGTGTGTTTTTCTTTCCCTATTTAGCCCTTTTAGGTCTGACCAACGCCCTATTTCTGGATCAAAGGATCGTTCTCCTTCAGCCCATCAGCATTCTTCATCAAAGTCTGGTCATAGGTCTAGCTCCAGGTCTAAACGACATGAGCACTCTTCCAGTTCAGTCGCTCCGCGGCAATCCCGCCATTCTGACCGCAGTTCAGGGAAATCATGCTGGGGCTGTCGAGCCCATATCCCTGAGGATAGATCCCTATGTGATACCTGTTATTCCAGGGTTTTGAGGGAAAAGCAAGACACTGCACAACCAGTGGAGGCTATGGTCAGGCGGATTGTTAAAGAATCCCTTAGAGATTGGGATTCGAGCAGGCTTTCGGGTCACTCTTCAGAGGCTCCTGGTTTCCTCCCAAGGGATGAAGTGGAGCCAGGTACCTCACAACCAAGTCGTCTGTCAGAAGATTCTACAGACAGTGAAGATGATTTGGCAGACCAGAATGTAGGTTTTGAACTTGCTATGGTCCCACCGCTAGTTAAGGCGGTTAAGGAGGCATTAAAATGGGAAGATCCAGCTGAGTCCCCAGCTAAACAGAAGAAATACTTCAAACATCTCAAAAAAGAGCGTTCCCATTTTCCCCTCCTAGGGGAATTGGGAGAAATTATTACAGACGAGTGGCAGGGAGTTGAAAAGAGAAACTCTTTGTCATCTAAGGTCTCCAGAATGTATCCCTTTAAGGATGATAAGGTGAAACATCTAGACTCCGCTCCCACGGTGGATGCGGCCTTGATGAGGTTGGTAAAACACGTAACCTTACCATTGGAAGACTCAGTCTCATTCAAAGACGCTCTTGACAGGCGGATTGACACAGATCTTAAGAAGATTTATCTCTCCGCAGGTATGGCGTGTAAGCCGGCTCTGGCTTTGGCAGCCACATCCAAGGCAATGGAAGCCTGGGTAGACAGCGTGGAGGCTACACTTCAGAGTGTCTCCGAAGAGGTGGCCAGGAGTTCAGCCATTCAGGAGTTGAGACTGGCAACGGCTTTCTTGGGTGAGGCATCCATTGATATAATCCGCTTGGCGGCGCGGGTCATGCTGTCCTCTGTCACGGCCAAACGCGCCTTGTGGTTGCGCCCCTGGTTGGCCGACCCTGCCTCTAAGCAGGCCTGGTGCAAAATTCCCTTTGAGGGTTCCTCCCTCTTTGGTAATAAACTGGACAGTGCTATTACCCGTGCCACTGGTGGTAAATCTGGTTTTCTTCCCCAGGATCGCCGGTTGATAGATCAGAGAAGACCTCAAAACAGACAAAATCCTGATCGTGCCAGAGAGGCCCGTTTTTACAGGCCCGGTCGTGAGTTCAGGAAGAACTGGAAGCGCCCTCAGTCTACAGGGCAGAAGTTCTCCAAAGGAAAATCTTCAGCAAGCCGAGAGGCGACGAAGTCTTTTTGACATCGAACCTGTCCAGACGGTGCGGGTAGGCGCACGCTTGCTTCAGTTTGCGCACGTCTGGGCAGCCTCGATCGAAGATCAATGGGCCGTCAGAACCGTATCACACGGACATGTGTGGATTTTCGACAGAAGCCCCATTCTTCGCTTCATTCCTACGGCCTTACCCCGTTCAGAAGAGAAGAAGTCAACTCTTCTTACATATGTAGAATCCCTGGTTGCCCAGGGTGCGGCAGTGCCTGTCCCAACCGAGGAACGGTTCCAAGGCATCTACTCTCCGCTCTTCATGGTCTTGAAGAAAAGCGGCTCTTGGAGGCCGGTTATAGACCTAACACACCTAAACACCTTCATCAAGAAAGAGAGGTTCAGGATGGAAACACTTTTTACAATTCGGCAAGTGGTACAGCCAGAGGATTGGATGATATCCATAGACTTGAAAGATGCCTACTTTCACGTCCCAGTCGCAGCAGAAATGCAAAAATTTCTCCGATTCGCAGTGGGTCAGGTGCATCTTCAATTTACCTGTCTCCCTTTCGGGCTTACCACATCACCTCGAATCTTTTCCAAAATCTTACTGGCTGTAGTAGCCCTGATCAGAGCAAAAGGGATTCGTCTTTACCATTACTTGGACGACTTGCTCCTTCTGTCAGAACATCAGGATCAAATTCTGCTTCACAGATCTCAAGTAATTTCCACCCTTCAAGAGTTCGGGTGGCTCCTGAATTTGGAAAAAAGTCATCTGGAACCCACGAAGTCGTTGGTCTTCCTAGGGGCCCTCTTCAACACTTCCAGAGGCACTATCTCCCTTCCATTAGAGAAGATTCCGACAATTCGCAACAGGATTCGTCCGGCATTATCAGCCTCTCATCTCCGGGCGTCCCAGTGCATGAAGATAATTGGGACCATGGTTTCCACGGCTCCCATGGTGAAGTGGGCTCAGTGGAAGATGAGGCCCTTTCAGATGGGATTCCTCCAACAATGGAATTTCGAGAATCCAGAAGTCCTCATTCGGATAACTACGTCCATGAAGGACAGCTTAACCTGGTGGCTTCAGCGAAAGAATCTTTTAAACTGCCATTCAATCGTTCCAGCGTCCTGGTTGGTCATGACCTCGGACGCCAGCAGGACGGGATGGGGAGCGCATTGCCTGTCGGAGGTGGCCCAGGGCAGATGGGACTTCCCTACATACGGGGTGGTCTCGAATGTGCTGGAGCTTCGGGCAGCGTTCTGTGCTCTCCAGGCCTTTCAGCATCTGGCGACCGATGCCTCGGTCCTCCTAAGACTGGACAATACGACAGCCGTCGCCTACATCAAGAGACAAGGGGGCACCCGCAGTCCTTCTCTTCTGAAAGAAGTGAAACCTATTATGGATTGGGCTCAAAGACATCTGTCCAACTTGTCAGCCGCCTATCTTCCGGGTGCCCAGAACGTCCAGGCAGACTTCCTCTCGAGGTCTGCTCTGGACAACAACGAGTGGTCACTCCATCCAGAGACCTTCATATGGGTCATGTCTCTAGGTTACCATCCAGAGGTAGATCTTTTCGCATCTCCAAGCAATGCCAAACTGGAGAGATTCTACACGAGGTGGCGTTATCCCCAGGCCTACGGGGTAGACGCCCTGACGGATCATTGGAATTTTCAAACGGCCTATGCGTTTCCTCCAGTGCCAGTCATCTTCAAGTTTCTCCACAGACTCAGGACGGAGAGAGTGCAGATCATAGCGATTCTTCCCTTCTGGCCAAAGAGACCGTGGTTTCCTCTGTTGCTCCAGCTGAGCTGTCGGGACCCGATACCTCTGCCAGTCAGGCCGGACCTTCTGTCCCAAGGGCCTATTCTTCACCCCTGCCCAGCACAGCTTCATCTCATGGCATGGCTGTTGAGAGGGAAAGATTGAAAGCGCTCGGTTGTCCAAACGAGGCAATCGCTACAATGATGAGTGCCAGAAGACCCGGCACGAACAAGGTCTATGAAAAAATCTGGTCCAAGTTTAAGGATTATGTGGATAGCAGATCTAGCTCTGTCTCTGACCCAGGAATCCAGGATATTTTGGGCTTCCTCCAGTCCGGTCTGGACCTGTCATTAGCAGTAAGCTCCCTTCGGGTCCAAATTTCAGCCATTTCGGCCTTCACTGGGACTGCATGGGCGAAACACTCCCTGGTTCGCCAGTTCTTCAGAGGCGCTACTAGGTTAAGACCTCCTAGAAAGCCCAGGTTCCCTAAGTGGGATCTTCCTACGGTCTTGGAGTTTCTTTCCTCACTCACCTTGGATTAGAAGGATCCATTCTTCCTTAAAAACATCTCCATGAAAACAGCCTTTCTGGTGGCTATTACTTCGGCCAAAAGGGTTTCTGAACTCGGTGCCTTGGGTTACAAGGAACCATTCCTTACGTTTTTCCCTGATCGGGTAGTATTGGTTCCGATGCTTGGCTCCAATCCGAAAGTAATGTCGGTATTCCATGTCAATCAGGAAATTGTCCTACCCACGTTCAAATCTCAAGATGAAAATTCTGTCCATCCTTTGGACGTGGGGGAAACTCTTCGGCTATATCTGGAGACTACAGCTCCTTTCCGCCAGTCAGACCATCTTTTTGTCCTCATCTGTGGAAAAAACAAGGGCAAACAAGCTTCCTCAAGATCTATAGCAAGTTGGATAGTTCAGACCATCCAGTGGGCATATAAAGCCAAGGGACTGGCTCCTCCAGAGGTGGTGACAGCTCATTCCACTAGAGGGATCTCTACGTTGTGGGCAGCTTCTCTTCATGTAGCTCCTGACGTGATTTGCAAAGCGGCTTCTTGGTCATCAATTCATACCTTTATGTCGCATTACTGTGTTGAACCGGCTTCTTTATCTTCGGTCAACTTTGGTTTAAAAGTCTTGTCTGTTGACGGTGCAAATTAAACCTTTTTCTGTTAAACCAGCAGTTACCCGCCCGGGTGTGTATGGCTAGTTATTTCCCATACGTGTGCTGCCATGGAGTCTGTCAGGAAAACGGAAAATTTATATCAATACTTACCGTAATTTTCCTTTCCTGATGGACTCCATGGCAGCAGGAGTCCCCTCCCATCTGCTGGAGTAGTTCTAGTTATGGAACACGGCTCCTGGTATGGAGCAAAGATTTATGGGAGTGGGGTCCTATAGGGTAGGAGAGGAGGCGGAGCCTACCCATACGTGTGCTGCCATGGAGTCCATCAGGAAAGGAAAATTACGGTAAGTATTGATATAAATTTTCCGTTATTTTCCTCCTAAAATAAACCAAAGGTTAGAGGTATTTAGCATACTATAAGTATTTTAAACATCTTTAAACATCTTTCTTAGATGTTTTAACTGTGCACTTTTCTAATACCAAAAATTGTTGCTGTGAAATTAATTATTATCACGTGGTCACGTGGATTTTTTTTTTTTTTTTTATGGCATACCATTAATATTTAAAAAAAATGATTATTGTTCTCCATGGTTAAAAAGGAGCAGCTCAAAAATAAACATTTTATTAAGTTCTCGTTTGTCTACAAGAAAGTTATACTTCACCATATTGAACACAATGGAACACTCTTCAAAAACTGTTTCTTCTACAAAAACAAAGTTTACAGTAATGCACATATGTATGTACACTTTTCTTTTAAAGTTCACTCAGCATGACAATACAGCTGTTCCAACTCACAGGCCTTGCAATTAACCTGTGTCAAAGAATGGGGGGGGGGGGGAGTTCTGCACTCTTGGTGGGCTTTCAGCACCCTTAACCACTTGCCGACCAGTCACATTGACTGTACTGCGGCAGTCGATTCCCCGACGATCGGGGAAGAGCGGCGGTGATTACCGCCACTCCTCCCCTGGCCCGACTCCCGCTGTATTCAGTCACAGCGGGAGTCGGGCCAGGGGAGGAGTGGCGGTAATCACCGCCGCTCTTCCCCGATCGTCGGGGAATCGAGTCTGGAGATCCGCCCGCTTGTGTAAACAAAGCAGGCGGATCTCCTAAGTGACAGACAGGGTCAGATTGCAGGGTTCAGCATAGCTGCCACCTCCCCCCACACACGTTAGTAAGCACCAGGCATACATTAACCCCTCCCTCTCCAATAAAATTAACCCCTTCCCTGCCAGTGTCATTTTTACAGTAACGGTGCATATGTATAGCACTGATTACTGTAGTAATGTCACTGGTACCCCCAAAAGTGTCAAAAATGTCAGTCAAGGGTCCGATCTGTCCGCCGCAATGTCGCAGTCCCACAAAAAAACGCAGATCGCCGCCATTACTCGTTAAAAAAAAAACACCAAAAATGACAGAAATCTTTCCCTTAGTTAGTAAACGCAATAACTTTTGCGCAAACTAATCAACATACGCTTATTGTGATTTTTGTTTTACCAAACATAGGTAGCAGAAAACAAATTGGCCAAAAATTTAAAAAAAAATTGATTTTTACATTTTTTTGGGGGGGAATTTCATATAAAAAATGTGAAAAATATTGTTATTTTTTCAAAATCCAAGCTCTTTTTTTGTTTGTAGCGCAAAAAGTAAAAAATCGCACAGGTGATCAAATACCACCAAAAGAAAGCTCTGTTTGTGGGAAAAAAAGGATGTAAATTTAGTTTGGGTATGGCGTCGCACGACCACGCAATTGTCAGTTAAATTTGCACAGTGCCGAATCGCAAAAAGTGGCCTGGACGTAAGACAGCAAAATCCTCCGGTGGTAAAGTGGTTAAACTATGAGACAGAACTCCTGATTTTCAAACTTTAAACGACATTTGTGAAAAAAACTTTTTTTCACATGTCACTAATGCTTTAGCATTTCACTTTACTTTACTTATTTTTATTAATTTTATTAACTGCATTGGATGTGGCTCCAATGACCACATGATTAGCCACCCCAGCAAGTGTTTATATTCACGATTTTCGGCTCACATTTTTCTTAGATTTACCTTTTTCAGAATACGCAATATAATATTTTATGGGGGGTTTTTTATATTATATTTACCACATTCCTAATTGGAAAGTGCAAAATGACTGTTCATTGCACACATTTTTACGTCGGTCGCTCGCCTGCAGCTAGGGGGCAAGTGCGCGCCGGCGCGCTCCCGCCCCCACTCGGCAGCAGGGACTCCGATGCAGGGGGAAGGCGGCTCTTATTGCCGCCTGCTACCCGCGATCATTCCTCTCTGAGTATTCTAAACACGGCTGACCGTTCTTCTTTCTGGAATGATCACAGAGCGCCTGTGATCCCTCTATATAGCATCACAGGTCTCTATGATCATTTCAAAAGCTCAACCCCCATACAGTTAGAAACACTCCCCTAGGCTTACATTTAACCCCTTGATCACCCACTGTGTTAACCCCTTCCCTTCCAGCGTCATTATTACAGTAACAGTGCATATTTTTAGCACTAATTGCTGTAGTAATCTCATTGGTCCCCCCAAAAATGTCATTTAGGGGTCCGATCTGTTTGCTGCAATGTCGCAGTCCCGTTAAAAATCGCAGATCGCAGCCATTACTAGTGAACAAAAAAAAACAATAAAAATGACATAAATCTTTCCCGTAGTTAGTAGACGCGATAACCTTTGCGCAAATCAATCAAAATACGCTTATTGCAATTTTTTTTTTTACTAAAAATACGTAGCGAACAACAAAGTGGCCCAAAATTTTAAAAAATGTTGATTTTTTATTTTTTTTTTTTTTTTTGGGACTGTTATATAGCAGAATGTGAAAATATTGTTTTTTTTTTTTTTTTTTTTCAGAATTGTTGCTCTATTTTTGTTTATAGCGCAAAAAATAAAATTTGCAGAGGTGATCAAATACCACCAAAAGAAAGCTCAAGTTGTGGGAAAAAAGGACATCAATTGTATTTAGGTACGGCATCGCATGACCGCGCAATTGTCCATTAAAGTAACGCAGTGCCTATCGCATACCCTATCGGCCTTTGGCTTCCAGGGGAGCATTCATTCGGCTATTATGGCGTTGTATACGATGCCCTCTGCGCAAGTGTTGACGGCTGGGGCGTTATCGGACCCCTTCCCTATAACTAATGGGACGAGGCAGGGGTGCCCTCTCTCGCCACTCATCTTTGATTTCCTCATGGAGCCTTTGGCGATTTACATACGCTCTCACCCTGGTATCCAAGGTCTGACCATTCATGACACGCCCCATACCATTAGCCTATTTGCTGACGACATCATTTTGATTTTGACGGATGTAGAAAAATCTCTAGCTTTTCAATTATTCAATAAGATATCTTATTATAAGGTAAACGATTCTAAATCTAATATACTGCCTTTGGGGATTTCTTCGTCAGTCAGAAGCAGACTAGAGAACACCTTTCCCTACAAATGGTCACCTGAGGGGATCCAATACCTGGGGATCACGCTCACTTCAAGCTTGCGAACCCTGTTTATACTCCCTTTTTAGAATCCCTCCAAACAAAACTACAAACCATGGCAGCAGTGGAGTTGATGTGGTCCGGTAGACTAGCTTAGTTTAAAATGATACTCCTCCCCCAGCTGCTCTATCTTTTTCGTTCTTTGCCAATTCCAGTCCCCGTTGCCTTTTATAAGAAGGCTCAGTCCCTTTTAAATAGATTCCTATGGCAAGGGAAGAGGGCACGCTGCGCATTCAGTAAATTGCTACCCAATAGGAAAGCGCGGGGGGGGGGGGTCGGGCATGTATCCATTCAGGATTATTACTCTGCTGTGATACTGGCACAAATGAGAGCGTGGTTCCAACCTGCCTCTCTACACCTGTGGGTCCGCCTCGAATCCTCTCAGGTACCCAGGCATAACTTACTCAATTACTTATTGGTAAGTAGATATCTTCCTTGGCCATCCCACTCCCTTTCTCCGACAATTGTAGCCACAGTAGCCACGTGGCGCAAGTTTACCCAGTGCCTTCACACGACAGGCCCTACCATGTCTGTCCCTTTGCCTATCCGAAGCCTGTCCCTAGTCATCCCAGATCTTAGTGTGACGGTTTGGATGTCTCGAGGAGTGTTTACTGTGGAGGATCTTCTGGTTGGTCCTGCAGTCAAGACATTTCGTTCCCTACAGGTGGAATTTGGTATCCCCTCTCAGGACCAATATACCTATCTAAGAATTCGCCATTTCCTTCAGGGTGCGCCCACTACCACCCTAACCCTACCTTGGCAGGTGGCAAGGTTCCTCATGGCTCCTGCTTCCAACATTAAAGGAATCTCATTATTCTATAACTTCATGCAAGATAAACTCACCTTTGTCAAAACCTCCCCTTATGTCCTATGGGAAAAAGATTTCAACCGGCAATTCCCAGCTTCGGAGTGGCAAAGGGCTCTGACATTTACGTATTCGGCCACTAAATCTGTAGGATTATGGGAACTGACCCACAAATTGAATCTACGATGGTACCTAACTCCCCAGCGCATCGCCAAGTTCTCGCCAGGTTCTTCTCCTAAGTGCTGGAGGGGTTGTGGGGAGATTGGCACATGTTGTGGGCATGCCCCAGACTGTTAGGATACTGGACCGCCCTATCAGACATATTGGCCAGCATAGTGGGTTCCCCCTTTTTCCTCACACCTCCCATGGCACTTTGCTCCCTGGGTATAGGCCATGTGCCCAGACGGCTGCGAACGGTGTTCGTACACATACTGCTAGCAGCACGTTTAGTTCTCCTCAGGCATTGGAAACAACCCGCTGCTCCTATTATCACTGAGACGGTTCAAACCATTCACACTCATGCTATGTAGGAATTAATGTTTGCCTCTTCTACCCACACCTACCGATCTGCTTGTTCAGCCTGGGAACCTTGGACATCCAAGCATCCCACTGCTACATCCTCCTAGTAAGCTCCTCTTCTGTGACTTCGAGACTGTGACGAATTTCCCTTCCCTTCCCTCTCCTCCCTACCCCTAAGTTGGTATCCGACAGTTCCAAGTTGGTACTCCGTCAGGGAATGTTTTGTCCAATCGGATGATTATATATGTCTATAGGCGCATTGTATATCTGTTAAATGAGGTGCTATTAAGTGCCTGGTGTCTCACGTCCCTCTCTGACCATTTGTGAGAGATCGGAGGGGTCCTGAGTGCCAGGCTTTGGTCGAGCAATTATGATGTTGTGCATTTCGGTACAATGTCTTCTATTGTTGTGTTTCTTGCCTTTATTATTATCTGTTCCTTGTTCAGTATATTCTTACTATGCACATTTCCTGTGTGTTTGGTTTTGTTCTACCATGTATATTTTGGAAAATTTCTAATAAAAATTTATTGAAACTAAAGTAACCCAGTGCCGAATCTGTAGACAAAAATATTAGTACATTTCTCTAATAAAGCTGCACTTTCTCTTTTTCTGGACTGTACCTAGTTCAATATAGTAATACTAATAGTAATGTGGCGCTAATCCTATAAAAATAGTTCCATATAACAACTGAACAAAGCAGTCCTTTAGTGTCCACTCCAAAAAAGGTGTAGAAAGCCACAGGCCCGGAGAACCGTCACCAAGCACACTAATCACACCGCCTCTTACCGAATGAATATGACCCCCATTACAGAGATCCGGTATGGCCAAGTGTATGAGAGCAGGGAGCGATCCTCCTTCAGATGATACAGGGCTCACAGGTTCAACAGTGAATAGCTGTCAGCAGCGGTGTCCCCCTTGGCCCCGTGTCACTCGGTACAGCTCCTCTCCGGCCTCCAGCCTCTGTAGTTCAATATAGGTCTCATCTTTCCTCTCTTTTTTTTTTTTTTCTGTTGTACACTTTTTACAATAGGGTCTAATCCATGATTCTACTTAGGTCATTTTTAATGTGCTTACAGTTATTCAGCAATATTATTATCAGGTTCTTCACAACATTCTCATAGGGCAATAGGTTTCCCTCAATCTTCTCTTCACCATGTTTTCACACTGTTCACTTGCATTTATCAATTTATCTAGTGCCTGCCTTTTCTTGTTTTGAAAGTACTTGGATAGTATTTTTTACATTCTTTCCTGAAATTAGGGTCACATTTCCCTTCTAGGGGTACAAAACCCCTGTGTGCCTTAGTTCCATTCCTTGAGGGACTCGGCTACTGATGTTCCCAAAGTTATATATCATATCATCTTTGGCAGTCCAGGAGGAACACTTGGTGGGATCACACAGATTCCATTTGGAGTGTACACGGTGGTACACTTCCCCATCTCACATGGTGGTGAGACTTCTCAAGAATGAATCTATTACTAGGCCTTCAAGTCACACAGACACAATGTACCTAGGTAAATACAAGAACTGTATATCTGGCCCCAATCCTGGCCAAGGATCTATACCAGACTATACTTAATGCAAAACTTAGCCACACAGACTGACAGGCACACAAAATGAATCTCATACAAATTAAAATAGTTTAAGAACGTAAAAGCACTCTTTTTCAAGAGATCAACCACTCATATGCAGGACACACAGCATAACATATTTCAACAAATGGTGCAGTATAGTAACCAAAATTACCAATAGGAGAAAATTATAGAATCTGTGAGAGAGAGAGAGAGTAGAGAATCTGATAGTTCTGCTTCCCTAAAAAGTCTTCCACTTCCGTTTATAGTTTATTATAGTTATTGCGTTTACTAACTAAGGGAAAGATTTCTGTCATTTTTGGTGTTTTTTTTTTTAACGCGTAATATCGGCGATCTGCGATTTTTTTTGCGGGACTGCGACATTGCGGCGGGGCAGATCGGACCCTTGACTGACATTTTTGACACTTTTGGGGGTACCAGTGACATTTCTATAGTAATCAGTGCTATAAATATGCACTGTTACTGTAAAAATGACACTGGCAGGGAAGGGGTTAATTTTATTGGAGAGAGAGGGGTTAATGTATGCCTGGTGCTTACTGACGTGTGTGGGGGGAGGTGACTGAGTGACACAGACACAGATCGCATGTTCAGCTATGCTGAACACTGCAATCTGTCACTCCTTGTCACTTAGGAGATCCGCCCGCTCTGTTTACACAAGCGGGCGGATCTCCAAACTCGATTCCCCGATGATCGGGGAAGAGCCGCCGCTCCTCCCCTGGCCCGGCTCCCGCTGTGACTTAAAACAGCGGGAGTGCGCCTACAGGGGGAGGAGTCCAGCGACGTAGGTCTACGTCGCTGGACGGAATCGAGCCACTTTGCCGCAGTACGGTCAACGTGACCGGTCGGCAAGTGGTTAAGCAGCCCATCACCCTTGGCAATAAACCAGGGCCCTACCACACAAAGTACCTTATCAATCACACCTTATGAATGATACCTTGAGTCCGAAGACCCGATTCCTGACCTGGTCAGTCTGCTGATAGCAGGAACTGCAGAATTCCTACCTAACCACACATTGCTCCTGAGATAGGGCAAATCATTCAGCAGAACACACTCATGCAAAGGACAGTAATAAGTAACAGATAGTATGGAAAGTAAAAATAAAATTAAAAAAAATAAAAATTCAACAGCCAAAGGTTCTTTGAAGGGTACTTTTCCACTACATCGACTTACAGAAATACGCACAGCACAAGGGGAAATCACAGTAAGAAGAAAGTTAGCTTACCTTTGAAGTGAATTCCTAGCTTGTGTTGTCCTGTTCTGTTTCTTAGCGATGTCCATAGAGCAGTGATGGCAAACCTTTGGCACCCCAGATGTTTTGGGACTTTCATTTCCCATGATGCTTAACTACACTGCAGAGTACATGAGCATCATGGCAAATGTAGTTCCACAACATCTGGGGTGCCAAGGTTCGCCATCACTGCCATAGAGTTTCCCTTTCCGGCTCAAAGGACCATTTTGTACGGGAAACCCCAAAACTCATGGGTTTCAGTAACATTTTGACTGTTGAAGCCAGATTGAAAAATATATTTATTTTACAAACATGCAGATAGAAAAACATGTTTGGAGAGCAATGCAGTCACATTACATAGTATTGGTTTCAAAACAATTGTTCTACCTGGCTAAAGACTTGTAATACAATTTATATGTTTTACAAAGGGTGGGACCTATCTACAGGCGGTCCTGTGTTACAAACATCCGACTTACAAACGACTCCTACTTACAAACGGAGAGAGACAACAGAAAGTGCGGAGAAATCTACCCATAGGAAAGGAAATTCACTCCTGTAAGTGTTCTCATCGGAAAAAGGTGTCTCCACTGAAGCTTTATCACCAATCCTTGTTTCCACAACAACCCAAAATTTTCAAAATACAATTGTCATAGGGACAGAAAGTGAGGTGAAGTCTTCTGAACAGAGGTACAGACAGCAAAACAAATCATAAAGGGGTCTTAACCCTTCCCTATGCTATCCAAAAAAAACTAAAAATTATTCTTTTTGGCTGGAGCTAAACTTAAAAAATGTATCTGTTCTGACTTACAAACAAATTTGACTAAAGCCCCGTACACACGTACCGATGGTCGGCTTACAAATGTTCCTCTTTTCTCCCCGGGATGTCGGTGTCTGCTGAAAAGTGCAAAGACAGCACAAGGACAGCACAAGAATTTTGTCCGCCGACTGCAGAAGTGATGTCATGTAATGGTTAACTTTCCCTGTGTTTTCTATTTTCTGAGCATGCCCAGTCTTGCAAATCTGCGGTCTGTCGGCCGAATTGTGTACTGACAGGCGAACAATCGTCCGTTCTGGTGTCGGCATACAAATATTTTCATGTTTGCACGAAAGACTTTTGTCCGCGGATTGTGCGCAGACATCTGTCGGAGGCACCATACTAACACGCGTACAATCGGCAGATCCTTCGTCCACCGACGTTTGTATGCCGACGATCGGTACGTGTGTACGGGCCTTTAAGGACAAACCTACAGTCCCTATCTTGTTTGTAACCCGAGGTCTGCCTGTATCTAATGTTTCTTTGAAGTCACATCTTGATTGAAATGCGAAATAGTTGTTCACATAGGCTTGTTACTTCCAGTAGTTGTTTAGCTGAACAGTTCTTCAAAGTCCTAGATAGCAATCTATACAGCTGGAGGTGTAAATGGCATTTGAACACAACAGCTGTTCTACAATATGACTTCTAGCAACATATACATCCAATATATTGGCTCAATCCTAAATATATATTTGATAATCATAAATAAATGTTTGATTAATAAAATGACCATTCCCTTTTCCCCTTCAACGATTTTATTGTTTTATCTTTTACCTGGTTATTAATCTTTATCTTGTTATTTTTAGTTCTGCTTTAGATCCTGCTTAGCTTCTTTCATTTCTTAGAAAACTAAGAACAAACATTACAGAGATAACAGATCATTAACCGGTTCCCGACCGCCGCATGACTATATATACGTCACTCGCCTGTCACTGACTTGTGAGCCAATTGCGGGCGGGCGCGCGCCCGCCCCGGCTCGTTCACTGACAAGTCAGTGCGTGTGACCGGCGGACCTGATTGTCCGCCGGTCACTCACGATCGCTCAGGTGAAGGGAGAAAGTCAGGCGGCTTATGTAAACAAGCCGCCTGTCATTCTCCCTGGTGTAAAAATGAAGATCAGACGGTTCCGTAGGACCGTTGATCTTTGTTTTTACACCAATAGCCATGTCCCTTTACAGTTAGAATCACGCCCCTAGGACACACTTAACCCCTCCCTCTCCAATACAGTTAACCCCTTCCCTGCCAGTGTCATTTTTGAGGTAACAGTGCATATGTATAGCACTGATTACTGCACTAATGTCACCGGTAACCCCAAAAGTGTCAAAAATGTCAGTCAAGGGTCCGATCTGTCCGCCGCAATGTCGCAGTACCGCAAAAAAAATTGCAGATCGCCGCCATTACTCAAAAAACAAAAAAACACCAAAAATCTTTCCCTTTGTTAGTAAACGCGATAACTTTTGCGCAAACCAATCAAAATACGCTTTTTGCGATTTTTTTTTTTTACCAAACATATGTAGCATAAAACAAATTGGCCGAAAATGTTTAAAAATTTAGATTTTTACATTTTTTTGGGGGGAATTTCATATAAAAAAATGTGAAAAATATTGTTATTTTTGCAAAATTGACGCTCTTTTTTTGTTTATAGCGCATGATCAAAAAAAAAATCGCACAGGTGATCAAATACCACCAAAAGAAAGCTCTGTTTGTGGGAAAAAAAGGACGTCAAATTAGTTTAAGTACAGCGTCGCACGACCGCGCAATGGTCCGTTAAAGTCACGCAGTGCCGAATCGCAAAATACCCCCTGGTCTTTTAGCAGCCAAATCCTCCGGGGCTTAAGTGGTTAAGGAACAAAAGTTGTCACTATTGTTACTATTTATGTTATAAAAAGGTAATTGAATTTTAAAATAAAAAGGGCTATTTTAGAGTATTGATTAGAAAAATTGTAAAATGGTTTTGAATTAAAAAAAAAAAAAGTCCCAACAAAGGGTAGGCAGCATGCACTGTAAAGTGCCTACTCCTATGCCTGTAAAGGTTTTTATTTATTTAGGTCATGGTATAGCTAGTAATACTCACATTTGACTGTTCTGCAATTTTGAAGACATTTTCTACCAGTTTAACCCAGTTAAGGAACAAGCCTATTTCTGATACTTGTTGTTTACACGTTAAAATCAGTATTTGTTGCTAGAAAATTACTTAGAACCCCCAAATATTATATATATTTTTTGTAGCAGAGACTTTTTTTTTTCTTAGCACCTCTCCCGCCCCCTATAAAAGTGATTCCTGTATAAATCCGCCACTGGGACCACTTTTATGGGAAACATGACCGCCGGCCGTGTAATAAAATACAGAGGTAATAAAATACCTAAATAGTCCCTAAATATTCAAGACAACCCCTCCTAGCTTCTGCCTACTATTTTCTAGAATGTTCTCCAATATTCTAGAAACAAGGGGAGGCGCCAGGATCAGTCACCAGCCCTGGCCTCTAATAAGCCTGACCCAGATTCAGTGACTCAGGTTTATCCCTGGGCCAGCTATAGTTTGCCTACTCTCACTTCTAGTAGCACACACTAAAGAGTGCTAAACCAAGACTATGGAATTTAAATGATTTACATGTACAAAGAATTCTTAACACCAGGGATGGGACTACAGTATATAACTAGAACATGATAGTTTCACAATTTTTACAACTTCATGCAAAACTTGCTTTTGGGAATATTCATCTGTCATTTGTCAAGATGACAACAGTTTCTGTGAAGGTAAGAGGTAGGAAGGTACTGTCTGTAGCACCCTCCTAGTTAGGTGCTGGGTAAAAGCATTTTGGCTCCTTCTGCTTATCAGGGGAGACTGATCTATTAGGTTGCCTGTTGCATGTTCCCAGGTGTGATTCACTGGGTCTGAGGGAGTGTCCCCACTGTATCCAATAAGGGAGCTTGTTGGACAGTGGAGGAAACCCAGCCAGTGACACATTGGCTTTTGTGGAAGTCCCAGTGGGAGGGTACTCTGGCAGTGCATCCTGGGTTTGGTCATAAAAGCTGAGGGGACATGTGACAGGGGGTCTTTGGCGGGAAGCAGAGTCCCAGGAGGAGGCTGACGGCTGTCTCTCCTCCTGCTGAATGAGGAAAGTGGTAATAGGCGGTTGGCCTAGAGAACCAAGTGTGGAGCTGAGCTGCAGAGGAACCTGTAAAGCTGACAGTGGAGCTGCTGGCAGAGTCTTCCGGGAAAAACAGTGTCCATGAGTACCAGGGGACTTGCCAAAGGGTCTGCCCAGGAAGGGGGGCCACTCCAGTGAAGTCAGAGGATAAAGGGTCAGCTCACACAGAGTGTCAGAGTAAAGGGGGTGCCGTGTAGAACCCTGAAGATTAGGGACAAAGGGGGTGCCAAGTAGGACCCTGAAGAGTGATTCACAATACAGTGCAGTTCATTTAATTCTTCTTCACTATAGTGGCAAGGTGAAGCAGCGGCCTTGCCGCATTCAGCTAATCAGAAAGTCCCAGCAATTGTGCATAGTTATTCAGTTGGAGTATCCCACTCATCCCTTCTCCTATCCCAGGTCTCAAATAAACAACAAAAAACCAAAACCAACTGTTTTCTGACTGAGCCAAGCACTTAGAATATGCTATATTGTCAAGTTGTTGCTATTGGTAACCCAGGGGAACCCAAAACCAGCAGCTCCCACGGGAGTATTGCTACATGTATAAGTACTAATAGGTTTGTATTAAAACCTTTACTTTGCCCTGTGCTTGCTGCAAATTTAAGTTATATTCCCTGTTAATTTTTTTAATCCCATTTTTGTCTGGAGTCTATCATTTGCTCTTCTCTGATTACTTAACCACTTGCCGACCACTCCACACAGATTTACTGTGGCAGGGTGGCTCGGCTGCGTATAATCACGTAGATGTATGTGATTATGTGCAAGCGGTTTTGGCAGGGCGTGCGCGCCGCCGGAGCCGCACTCCCTCTGTGATTAGACACGGCAGGAGGCAGACCGCGGGAGGAGTGGGCTCTATCGCCGCCGGTCTCCCGCAATCTTTGTCAAAACTGACAAGAGAGTTGTCTGGTATGTAAACAATGCAAGACAGCTCTCCTGTCAGAGAGGCAGGGAAAGATTGTGTGATTCAGCTAAGCTGAATCACCGATCTCTCTCTGCCTCTGTTAAATCCATCCCCCCCACAGTTAGAAAGCACATATAGGGAACACATTTAACCCCTTGATCACACCCAGTGTTAACCCCTTCCCTGCCAGTGTAATTTATACTTGTAGCCGGGTCGCACGGCTAGTATTGTTCACATTGTTATTATTATTAAAGTTCTGCAAGACAGTGACTTTTGCATTATGGGAGATATAGTCCGGGAGGAGCCAGGATCATAGACTGCTGAGACAGAGGGACCCTTCTCCCAGGGAGCAACAGGACGCGCAGAGATTGCTGGGGGTGGCTATATAAAGGGAGGCTGGACTTTGCTTTGCTCTCTTGCCTCGAGGACAGCGCACTAAAAAGAAAGGGGAAGAGCTGCTGCGGATCGCAGGAACTTGGGCCGAGGCCTAGTGGCAGACACCGGAGTGAAGCCGGCGGTGTGAGTGTGCGGAGGAGTCTCAGTAGCGTGGCTGAGCGGAAGGTTGCTGACAGGCAGACGGAGACTCTGATGAGAGCGGGGGCCTGGTCGCAGAGGGAAATGGATCTCCCGGTTTGGGTGAGAGACATCCAGTATTTACATCTCTATTACAATACAGACCTAGACTGCTTCTGGGAAGGGCAAACAGATTGTGTACTTTGATAAGGCCACACTGACACTCAGTCAAACCAGTGGACACTGCAGATACAAATATAGTGCGAGGTGGGTGAACCAGGTCTTAAGCCCTCAATCCAGTTCTAGGCTGTTAACCTGTTGTGACGCACAGGATTAACTGCATTTGCCTCTCTGTGGATTACAACTGCTATTGCATTGGGGAATATAGTTCAACCTCCTTTCCTTTGTTGGATTACAAATACTTTTCTTGGATTGTGGGATTACTTGCTGGTGAAGATAAGTGAGGCCTCACTCTCCAGGAGACACTTGCAATTCATCTTAAAGGGGGCCCCCATTCGCATACAGAGTGCACTCTGCTAGTTGATGTTATAGCATTATACTGTTTACTTGGAATTTAAGTCATTGAGTATAGTAACTTTATCTGCGGTCACTCTCTGACCACATTTGTTAGTTAAGCATTGTTCACTGTTGCTGAACACAATCCTCTTAGCATGCATACACATTTATTTATGTATGTATGTGTGGCATGTATTCTGGATCCTGAGTGCTGAGCTAAAAGGCATAAATCCTAACACAAACTATTGTGTTATTTCTGACTTTTGTTTGATTTTACTTCAAAAGCCAAAAGAGCAGTAAATTGTTCATTCACTGCAACCTGTGTGGTCTCAATTATTTACCATGACAGAACTGATAGTGTCAGATGGGTTGGAGCAGGTTCAGGGTGTACGAAATGATGAGGACGCCCATGCAATAAGCCACTCCCAGGGGGGCAGGGCTACATACAGTAACTGTGCATATCATTTAGCACTGATCACTGTATTAATGTCACAGGTCCCCAAAAAGTGTCAGATTTGTCCGCTCCAATGTCGCAGTCCTGATAAAAAAATCGCTGATCGCCGCCATTACTAATAAAAAAAATTAAAAAATTAAAAAGTCCAAAAATCTATCCCGTAGTTTGTAAACGCTGTAACTTTTGCGCAAACCAATTATTATACTCTTTTTGGGACTTTTTTTTTACCAAAAATATGTAGCAGAATACAAATTGGCCTAAACTGATAAAAAATTTTATTATTTTTTTTTTAATTTATTGGGTATGATTTAGAGCAGAAAGTAGAAAATATTGGTGTTTTTTTTTAAAAATTGACACTCTTTATTTTTTTATTTATAGCGCAAAAACAAAAACCACAGAGGTGATCAAATACCAGTAAAAGAAAGCTCTATTTGTGGGGGAAAAAAAGGACATCAATTGAATTTAAATACGGCATCGCACGACCGCGCAATTGTCAGTTAAATTAACGTAGTGCCGAACCACAAAAAATGGCCTGGTTATTAACCACTTGCCGACTGCCTAACGCAGATCTGCCCCTCATAGGTCTACGTCGCTAGCCTGTGAGGGTCTAGGGAGCGAACGCGCGCCGCCGGAGGCGCGCTCCCGCTCCCGCACCCCCCCACGCGTGTGACCGGCGGACCCGATGTCCGCCGGTCACTCTGCGATTGTCGGGGGAGAGGGAGAAAGTCAGGCGGCTTGTCATTCTCCCCTGTGTATGAAGGATGATCATACATAGTAGAACCGTTGATCACTGTTCATACATCTGAAGCCACAGCCAATCACAGTAGAAAGCACGCCCCTAGGGACACACATAGCCCCTCCCTTTCAAAAAAAAAGTTAACCCCTTCACTGCCAGTGTATTTTTACAGTAACAGTGCATATGTATAGCACTGATTACTGTAGAAATGTCACTGGTAACCCCAAAAGTGTCAAAAATGTCAGTCAAGGGTCCGATCTGTCCGCAGTAATATGTCGCAGTACCGCAAAAAAAATCGCAGATCACCGCCATTACGCGTTAAAAAAAAAAACAACAAAAATGACAAAAATCTTTCCCTTTGTTAGTAAACGCGATAACTTTTGCGCAAACCAATCAAAATATGCTTTTTGCAATTTTTTTTACCAAACATAGGTAGCATAAAACAAATTGGCCGAAAATGTTGAAAAATTTTGATTTTTACATTTTTTTGGGGGGGAATTTCATATAAAAAAATGTGAAAAATATTGCTATTTTTGCAAAATTGACGCTCTTTTTTTGTTTATAGCGCATGATCAAAAAATCGCACAGGTGATCAAATACCACCAAAAGAAAGCTCTGTTTGTGGGAAAAAAAGGACGCCAAATTCGTTTAGGTACAGCGTCGCACGACCGCGCAATTGTCCGTTAAAGTCACGCAGTGCCAAATCGCAAAATACCCCCTGGTCAGGAAGGGGGTAAAATCTTCCGGGGCTTAAGTGGTTAAAGAGGGTAAAACCTTCTGTGGCTGAAGTGGTTAGTGTGCACTGCTGCTTTTAAATAAATGATAGAAAACAACATAAACTTTATTGATTTATTTTATTTATCCTTGATTTTAATGGTCCTAACTTTAGACATACATTTTCATCATCAAGTGACGCAAATGTTCTGCCTAGACCTAATTGATTTATGACATTAACCCCTCCAAGATTTACTTAAATAGAAAAAAGAAATGTGGGTTCGGATGACACAGCTTTTATATGCTCTTGATTAATTGCTGACAGTTTCAGTATTACATCACTATCAGACGGCTGAACGTTGATGTTGTTCTTTGAAGGACCATAATTAAGCATTGGCTCATTATGGCTTTAACATGGCAACAATCAATCTGTAACTATTTACAGCTACCCTGTCAAAGCTAGTCTGTCAAAGGTATGGCCAATGTTTTTCTCTTTTCTTATGGTGAGAAGGCATGCATTTCTCCTTGCAGACCGCACATATTAAAGTATAACCTTGCAAGTCGCCACTAGATTAAAGATATTAAATTCAAATAAATCACCCTTTAAAAGAAAAAGACAAATACTTACCTTTTCGGAGGTTGGCAACTCTAATATTTGCCTTGCTCAAGAGCTACAACCACCATTACTATACAACAGTTTTGGGTGTATCTGAGCCCTGTAGTTTTACCCTCCAGCCACTTTGTAACTATATGCAATGTTTTAAACCCAGCGCTGCAATGTGATCTCTTATACAAAATTATACAAATTCTCATACTCACTCTATACAAATTAAACTGAAATTCAAAACAATAAAATAATGCAAATCATATGTCAGTTCAAAGAATCCATAAAATAAAGTGCGTATTTGTGTCGTCTTCTAAGTGCAAAAGTATTGAATGAATCTTCTAAAGTGCAATCCGTGCTTCAATATTCTTTTGACAGTAAAGTGCAGATAAAAGCAATAAGGTGCTGTGCTCCCCTCTTCATGTGCCCCCATTCACTGGCTCCTAATGGGTATTGTGCCTGTCAGTGTAAAAGCAATCCTCAGGTTCTTATGATGGATAGGTCTTAAATCCTCCATGCGTCTCGGCGGGATAATAGAGCTCTTAATTATATGGCAGGTAAGGGGAATCAGGTGATAGTCATAGCATAATTCAATCTTATTTACAGTACTGTATTAAAAAAAAACAAATGTAACACTCACAAGTAAAACTTCTGTAAAATAGCATGTTTTGGAACACAGCTTCGTGGTATGCGCTTCAAACACCAGACATGACGTCACCGGACATTCCCACCTAATGCATTTCGCCCCTCCCAAGAGTATCTTCAGAGGTTGGGAACGTCGGTGATGAGTAAGTCTTTTACCGAGGTGGTTCCTCCTACCACTCCCATTTACTCTCCCAATACACCCTATTGCGACTGCGCTCATGTAGTCCGTGACTCCAGGGAAATAATTTGGGCATGTTTATTATCATTAATTTACCCTGCCGCAATCCAACAAGGGTTATGCTCGTGATCATACCAATAAATCTTTACCTCCCCACTATTTGTTAACAGTCACTTTTCCTTCCTTATGTTTCTTATACATGAGTGATTTCTGCTCCTGACATTACTTTAAAAGTGTAGCACCCTCCTAGGTAGGTTCTAGTGAGAGAGTATAGTTTTTGGCTCTGTCTGCCTATCAGAGGAGCAGCATGGAAATCTATATTGCTTTCTGCCTTCCAGAGAGCAGGATCTGTGAGTTAGGTCTGCTCATTGTGCTCAGTGTGTGATTCATTGGGTCTAGATAGTGTTTCACACTAGTCCAATAGGGAGGCATGTTGGACAGTGGGAGGAAACCTGACCAATGGGTACTCAGGCTTTGATACAGTACCGGTGATTGGTAGACACTGGCTGTCTTGGTGCATTATGGGATACTGTATAAAAGCCAGGAGCACATGTGATGCAGGGTCTTTGGCTGGTGAGCAGAGTCCCAGAGAAAGGATGGTGGCTGTCTCCTCCTCTGTAGCAGTTGCACATGATCACAGACAGTCGGCCTGGGGACCAGAGGAAAGGAACTGAACCCAGAGGTCCAGGAGAACTGACTGGAGGGGTCGAGACACTGGAGACCCTAGAAAAACAGTATCATGAGTACAGGGGATCGTGTCTAGGGGCCCACACGTGCACTCCAACAGGTAAGTGACAAGCATGCTGCTGCACGTGATGAACTTTTCTATGTTGTATATTTCTCCTGTAGTATTAGATTGGAGTTGCATCGTTTTTTTAATAATTACCTTTTATGCACACATGGCATGCCATGCATGTCCCACATTTAAAGTACCCTACCTGATCTAGAAACATAACTGACTTTTTTGATGGGTCGGGGATACTTTTGACTAGTCTGTTTTTAGGATTTGTGGGCGCCTATAAATATAAATTTGGGCAATTTTGGAAGGATCTTTTCTAAGGCTGGATCCCTGCACAGTATTGGCCAATGGCCAGTGTTTTTTTTTTTTTATATCCTTTTCTATTTGCTTGTATTGTCTGTTATATTCAGTGTTGAAAGCAATGCTATAATCTTTGATTTTTTTGTTTGGATTCCAGTAGTCAATATTTTACTTGCTGCTTTAATTTATACAGGTTTTGTTCCTTGTATCCCTTTTCCATGAACCAGCCAATTTTGGTATCAGCTTGGGTCTCATAGTCTTGTTCTAGGTCACAATTTATTTTAATTCTCATCAGTTGGCTTTTGGGTATAGCCCCCCGCCATCTGGGGTGATGACCACTAGAGACCGGAAAGTATCCATTCTGGTCCATCTCTTTAAAGTAGGTTTGTGTGCCAAGCCTGTTATTCTGATGGTGTATTTATAGATCTAAATAATGGATTCTCTCCTTGTGGTAGTTGGCTGTGAAAGATATATTGTATTTGTTCACAAAGATTTCCTCCAAAAATCTTTTTAGGGTTAATTCTGACCCCTCCCAGATGATGAAAATATCATATATATATCTTTGGTATACTTTTAATTCTGGCCTGCTCTTGCCATACATTTCCTTGGCCTCCCACTCACTCCTGAGAATGTTGGCTACCGTTGAGGCACATTTAGCCCCTATTGTGATGCTCCTTTTCTGTACATAGTACTGTTTATCATTCCAGAAAAAAAAATCCCACCCAAAGCCAATTCCAGTGTATTTAGCATAAATTATATCTGTTTCTGTTTTATTTTGGTCTTGTTATTTAGAGCCCACTCTATTGCGGTTAATGCATCCCTTTGTCTAATGTTGGTATATAGGGAGTTTAACATCAATGCTATCCAGTATGTAATTTTTACCGACCAATGTGTTCTTTATGATGCAGATTACATCCCTAATGTCCTTAATGTAAGATAAATAACTCTGTGCAATAAGTTGGAAAAAGTGATCCAACTATTCCCCAATCCTGGAGAATAATGAATTCACTCCACTAATAATGGGTCTTCTAGATGAGTTTTTGTTATCTTTGTGAATTTTTGGGACTTGATATATTTTGGGGACTTTAGGGGCCTCCAGTATCAGATATCGGGCTTCTTTTTTATCTAGTATCCTTCTTTTGCTGCCCTTTTTATCAGTCTAGTTAAGTTGGCTTTCAATTTATTTTTGGGGTTTCCTTTTAACTTTTGATATGTGTCTTTATCCAATATCAAACAGTTGAATTCTGTAACATAGTCCTCTTTATTAAGGACTACAATACCATCCCCCCCCCCCTTCTATCTGCCGGTCTGACAATTATCTATTTTTCCAATTTCTCTATGCCCTTTCTGATTTTCTTGTCCCATCTAATTGGTTTAAGGTCTATGGCTTCTATCTCCCGTTCCATCATCTCCCAGTGTACAATAGATTTTGCCCACTAACATATGAAACCAATTCGCCGAGATATAATAGACCACCACCACCCTGAAGACACAGTTAAACACTACCATGACAATATTATGGACCACCAAGGAATTATGATAATTATTTAGGGGATTTTCACCAGAGAGGATATGGGGGCACCCCATGGAGTGGGAATGCGAGGCCAAGGGGGAGGGGAGGTTGCTAAGGACCACCCAGAGGACTGAACAATTATTGGAGACTACAAGGCCCCAATCACTACCAAAATTACCAAATAGACGAAAACAAGGCAAACACAGAGACTGTACAGGCATATTTAATCTCAGTACAAAAAGTGGTCCCCTCCCCCACCTATAACTGGTCTTGACTGTAAGGAGCACTGGAAGGGCAAACGCAGGTCAAAGAAGCCAGGGGGTTTCTAGACACTACTTATCAACCAGCCAGCGACCAACCGAATAAACCTGTCCAATAGTATGCGTTAAAAACAGGGGTTTAGTTGCACACACTTGCAAATACATGCGTAAGCTGCAGGCCCCGGCAAGGCACCCTGATATCTGTGGACCCTAACTCTACCATTAAAGAGTCTCCACAGTGGTAGCACATGTATTCTAATGGATAGATGGAGGACAGGTGACTGGAGGGAGCCCACCCCTCCCTAAAGGCGCAGGGTCACACTGAACACCCAGCACATTGCACAATGGCAGCAAAGGCGTCAGTGCGTTGCCTGACCGATATTTAATCTCAGTAACATCCCATTCACAGAGGAAAAACAAAGAGAAAATTACCATAGAAGTACTTTGCCAATAGGATGATGGAACGGGAAATAGAAGCCATAGATGTTAAACCCAAAATATATATAGGCTCCAAACAAAATGTGGTAAATGAACTACCTTTCTCCTGCGCTCAGAAAAACGAGGCTTCCCCAACTGCTTTTCCGACTGGACTCTATAAATGGCGTCTCGGATGGCTTAGGTCTTGCTGCCCTAAAGGACTGGGGCAGTCCAACAATACTGCAAACAAAAGCACAAGAAAAAGGGTGCACCGACCTAGCGCATTATCCTCAATACAGGCTTTATTAATTAAAACATAAAAATGGCTACTCACAAACGTAGGTGAAAATCAATCACATCAAACTCATGCACTTGAGTATCAGAAGTAGTCCATACAGATGTCCATAGTCTCATAAGGATGACGGCTGATGCGTTTCGAGGCATAAGACTCTTCCTCAGAGCCTATGAACCTATGGTGTGGCTCTGAGGAAGAGGCTTATGCCTCGAAACGCGTCAGACGTCACCCTAATGAGACTATGGACATCTGTATGGACTACTTCTGATACTCAAGTGCATGAGTTTGATGTGATTGATTTTCACCTACGTTTGTGAGTAGCCATTTTTATGTTTTAATTAATAAAGCCTGTATTGAGGATAATGCGCTAGGTCAATGCGCCCTTTTTCTTGTGCTTTTGTTTGCAAAATATATATAGGTATGGCGCTCAACAAAAAATGAATCACAATATAAATTAAATGAACCACAAACGTGCTAGTATTGAGGTAGGTGTATCAGACTTAAAGTGCTCAATCAATAAAGAGTGACCATAAATAAATAAATCAAGTCTCTGGTGCTTAAAAACATCAAAATAGATAATCCAAGTAACAGCAGCTGATGGAAAATCTTGAACTTGATAGGGGTGTATTCCTTAAAGCCTCCACCTCCACTCGTTCACCCAGTGCAAGCAAATGAAACTGCTTACCAGAAATATAGGACCCCTTGATTATAGGGGTCACTAGAGCATATTCTTTTCAGCATGTGATCCGACCAGACCATACATCAATGTATATATTGGCATTTGGTGTAGAAAAACGCTCTCTCACCATAGAGAGTATGTAGCGAGACCGAAAGTTTAAATCAGGACCATTAAATAAATGGAGAGAAAAGAAAGGCTCTCATGGCGAAGTATCTCATGATAAACCGTTTAATCGTTTTAAAATCATACTTACTATATCCAAAGTAAAAGAAAGCCTTCAATGCAGGAATCACGGTTACAAGAGGTACGAATGCCGCTTCCGCTTTCCACCTACGTGATGATCCCCTGATGACGTCAGCACGGACTGACGAAACGTACGTCGGGAACGTGAGATCGTAACTTCCGGTCAAGTGGAACGTAGGTGGAACGCGGAAGTCTTTTTCTGATACTGGCTTTTTTTAGCCATGAGAGTATATTTTGTGATGTTTTATTAACGTTACAGTCTTGGTTACTGTATCAGTTGTGGATATTTTTAACTGATTCATGACAAATGTTCCCATATATGTGTAATAATATCTCTCACCCACAGGTGATTTAGTCAGCTTTTTATGTTGTGTATCTAAAGATGGCTGCCACATATCCAATTGACCATATGGTTGTGGGCGGAAGTGCAACCATGTGTTGATGACCTCACTCACAAAATGACCTGTGAATGGTCAAGAGGAATGATTACATCCTGTGGGTGGTCTCTGGACTATAAAAAGAGTCCATAGCATGAGGAATAGACTGTTTTTTTGGAGCTGTGGAAAGACCAAGCATGCAGCCAGGATTTCTTATTGTCCTGTTCCTCCAGCTATCCAGTGTAAGCTGTTGACATTCAACTACCAGAGCTAAGTATTATTTGATATTTTGGGATATTGGGAATAGGAGTGTATGTTTAAGTCGTGGTATTTTGTGTAATGTTTATGATAACTTTTATGTGTAAGAAGCTTTATGTATTTTGATGTCTAGTAAAGTTTTGTTGTATCCTTTTTATCAAAACTGCTCTTGGTGTGTCTGTTCCATTTTCAAAATTCACTAGATATTTGCGTGGCTGTCCAGAATACCTGCAACTTCAGTATATTGTGCTGCAACAATTAAGAGCTAATCTGCTCAAGTGTATGCAGTCTTCCATTTAGATGCAGCGCTGCTGGGATTGAGATCTGGTGACTGTGGAGGCTATTTAAGTACAGTCAACTCATTCTCATGTGCAAGAAAACAGTGGTGAGATGATTGGAGCTTTGTGACATGGTGCATTATCCTGCTGGAAGGAGCCATCAGAAGATGGGTACACGCTAGTCATAAAGGGATGGACATGGTCAGCAACAACAGAGAGGCCATGGCATTTAAACGATGCTCAATTGATACTAAGGGGCCAAAAGTGTACCAAGAAAATATCCCCCACACCATCACACCACCACCATTAGCCTGAACCATTGATACAAAGCAGGATTGATCCATGCTTTCATGTCGTTTGCGTCAAATTCTGACCCTACTATCCGAATGCCGAAGCTAAAAATCGAGACTCATCAGACAAGGCAACATTTTTCCAATCTTCTATTGTCCAATTTTTGTAAGTCCGTGTGAATTATAGCCTCCGTTTCCTGTTCTTAGCTAACAGGAGTGGCAGCTGGTGTGGTCTTTTGCTGCTGTGGCCAATCTGCTTCAAGGATGTTATGCATTCAGAGATGGTATTCTGCATACCTTGGTTGTAACGAGTGGTTATTTGAGTTACTGTTGCCTTTCTATCATCTGGAACCAGTCTGCCTGTTCCCCCTTGACCTCTGACATCAAGAAGGCACAGGTCAAGTCCAGGTCCACACAACTACCCCTCACTGAAATTTTTCTCTTTATTGGACCATTCTCTGTAAACCCGAGAGATGGTTGTGTGTGAAAATCCCAGTAGATTAGCAGTTTTTGAAATATTTAGACCAGCCCATCTGGCACCAACAACCATGCCACGTTCAAAGTCTCCTAAATCCCCTTTCTTCCCCATTCTGATGTTTGGTTTGAACTTCAGCAAGTCATCTTCACCACATCTAGATGCCTAAATGAATTGAGTTGCTGCCATGTGATTGGCTAATTAGCAATTTGTGTTACCAAGCAATCGAACAGGTGTACCTAATGAAGTGGCCAGTGAGTGTATATTGTACATTCACATCAGTTTCTGCCCTCAAGGAGCTTAGAATCCAAAGTCCCTAGCTCACGTTAATACATACAAAGGCCAACTTATGCCTCCGTGCCCACCTGCGATGTCAACCAGTGCCCATCAGGGATGCCCATCAGTGCCCGTCAGTAATGCCTGTCAGTGCCCCCTCATCAGAGATGTATAGTAACTAAGTAGAACTGCTTCACTACTGTACTTAAGTACCGAAATGCGGTATCTGTACTTTCCTAGAGTAGAATTTTTTTCTCCTACTTCCACTTTTACTTCACTACATTTTTTCGATGATTTCAATACTTCTACTCCGATATTTTTTTTTTTGTGCTGCATAGTTACTCGTTACAATTATAAAAATGACCACTGCCAGAACAGTAGATGGCAGGTTTCATGAAGCTCAAAACATGTGTATTATCAGCGCATACGGAAATAAATGCTACTGTATGTATAAATAAAAGCTGCATTTGAAATAATAAAAAACAATATGATGTTCAAACTTTTAACTTCTTTCTTTATTAACTACATAACACAGTACTTGTACTTTTACTTTCAGTACTTGAGTAGCATTTTTTTTTTCAAAACTACTGGTACTTTTACTTTCAGTACTTGGGTAGCAAAATTAAAAAAAAAACTACTTGGAATACTTAAGTACAAAAAATGTTGAATACTTTAGTACTTCTACTCAAGTCACTTTTTGATCGAGCACTTGTACTTTTACTCAAGTATGGGTTTCGAGTACTTTATACAACTCTGCCCCTCATCAGTGCCACCCATCATTGCCCATCAGTGCCACCCATTAGTGCCCATCAGTACCGCCTATCAGTGCCCATCAGTGCTGCATATCAGCTACCCAGGTATCCCTTGTAATTCCGATGTGCTTCCTGTTGTTTTTCTTTTATTTCTCGCCACTGCTATCCGCAGATGAGATTAACCGCGGAACCCTGACTGATCTCTTGAAGCAACCAGCTGAAAATGACTTCCTAAGTGATGGGTATCGAGGCAGTGTACAGCTCCAAATCACAGAAGTTATACCAAGAATATCACCACAGGACAATTTAGATCACACACATTTCAGTAGCTTGGGACTAACATCACCTTTGACACCTCAGATCAGTATACCTCTGCCTCAGAATAACAGATCGCAAATAGTGCCTGGAATCCCCTTACAAGACCAAGATTTTTCAAAATATGCATCAATAAATAAATCTATATTGATTCCATTAACCCACCCCTCCCACAGTTAGCAAACACCCCCTAGGCTCACACTTAACCCTTTGATCTCCCCCCCCCCCCCCCGGTTAACCCCTTCTCTGCCAGTGTCATTATTACAGTAACAGTGGATATTTTTAGCACTAATTACTGTAGTAATGTCACTGGTACCCCCAAAAAGTGTCAAAATGTCAGTCAGGTGTGCGTTCTGTCCGCCGCAATCCCGCTAAAAATCGCTGATTGACGCCATTACAAGTAAAAAATAAATAGATAAATAAATAAAAAATGACATAAATCTTTATATCTTTATCATAAATTTTTTTACCAAAAATATCTAGCAGAATACAAATTGGCCTAAAATGATGAAAAAATTTGATTTTTATTTTTGGGAATGTTATATAGCAGAAAGTAAACAATATTGTTTTTTTTTTTTTCAGAATTGTTGCTCTTTTTTTGTTTATAGCACAAAAGATAAAAATCGCACAGGTGATCAAATACCCCCAAAAGAAAGTTCTATTTGTGGGGAAAAAAGGACATCAATTTTATTTGGGTACAGCATCGCATGATAGCGCAATTGTCCGGTAAAAATAACGCATCGCAAAAAATGGCCTGGTCATTAACCAATTTACGACCGCCCGCCGCACAGCCGCTCCCAGGCAAATCGCCGTACATGTACGGCGCCCCCTACTCGTCAGTGGGGAAGCCGATGCGTGTATCAGGCGGCTCTGATTGCCGCCTGACACCCGCGATCGTTTCCAGCTGAGAGAGAAGGACGGTCGGCTGTTGTAAACACAGCCAACCGTCCTTCTCCCTGGGATGATCACAGAGCTCATGTGATCCTGCTATATAGGATCACATGTCTCTATGGTCATCTCAGAAGCCACGCCCCCCCCACAGTTAGAATCACTCCCCTAGGCTCACATTTAACCCCTTGATCACCACACAGGGTTAATCCCTTTCCTGCCAATGGCATTATTACAGTAACAGTGCATATTTTTAGCACTGCTTACTGTAGTAATGTCACTGGTCCCCCCCAAAAGTGTCAAAAATGTCAGTTAGGGGTCCGATCTGTCCGTCGCAATGTAGCAGTCCCGCAAAAAATCGCAGATCGCCGCCATTACTAGTGAAAAAAAATAAATAAAAATGACATAAATATTTGCCGTAGTTAGTAGACGCGATAACTTTTGCGCAAACCAATCAAAATATGCTTATTGTGATTTTTTTTACCAAAAATATGTAGTAAACAAATTGGCCTAAAATGTTAAAAAAATTTGATTTGTAATTTATTTTTTTTTTTTTGGGAATGTCATATAGCAGAATGTGAAAATATTGTTTTTTTTTTAAAAAAAAATATAAATAAAAATGACATAAATATTTGCCGTAGTTAGTAGACGCGATAACTTTTGCGCAAACCAATCAAAATATGCTTATTGTGATTTTTTTTACCAAAAATATGTAGAAAACAAATTGGCCTAAAATGTTAAAAAATTTTGATTTGTAATTTTTTTTTTTTTTTGGGAATGTCATATAGCAGAATGTGAAAATATTGTTTTTTTTTTTCACAATTGTCGCTCTTCTTCTGTTTATAGCGCAAAAAATAAAAATCGCACAGGTGATCAAATACCACCAAAAGAAAGCTCTGTTTGTGGGGAAAAAAAGGACATAAATATCGTTTGGGTACAGCGCCGCATGTCTGGGCAATCGTCCGTTAAATATAACGCAGTACCGAATCGCAAAATAGGGCCTGGTCAGGAAGGGGGTAAAATGTTGCGGTCCAGAAGTCGTTAAAAGTCAGCAGCTACACTTTTTATAGCTGCTGACTTTTAATAAACACAGAAATGGCTGGAACTCCGCTTTAGGATGGAAAAGGGAACGTAGCGCGGCACTTTTATGGAATTGGACACTATGCAGATCTGATCACATCCCTAAGGGGAACAGCTTGCTATGACTCAGTGGTAAAACAGGGCTCTTACCGAGAGGTGAGCGGGCAGTGAGTACGGGTGGAGAATTGAACAAGCACTTTATGTATAGTTTTTTTAATGAAATTATTTTACATGCACAGAGGTGGAAGATTATAATTTATGGACTTTGTATCATCATTTGAGTTATATGGACCACTGGCACTGATTATATACAATGTTAGTGGATTTATCAGCACAGTTTATATATACTATGCGATATTGATTTGATATGAGATATTTTTGCACTTGCACTTTATATATATTCATATATGTGTTGTGCTGCACTAACTTTTAGTTCTTTAACCACTTAAGCCCCGGAAGATTTTACCCCCATTCCGACCAGGGGGTATTTTGCGATTCGGCACTGCGTGACTTTAACAGACAATTGCGCGGTCGTGCGACGCTGTACCTAAACTAATTTGACGTCCTTTTTTTCCCACAAATAGAGCTTTCATTTGGTGGTATTTGATCACCTGTGCGATTTTTTGATCATGCGCTATAATCAAAAAAAGAGCGACAATTTTTCAAAAATAACAATATTTTTCAAATTTTTTATATGAAATTCCCCCCAAAAAAATGTAAAAATCAAAATTTTTTAAAATCTTTGGCCAATTTGTTTTCTGCTACCTATGTTTGGTAAAAAAAAAAATCACAATAAGCGTTGTTTGATTGGTTTGCGCAAAAGTTATTGCGTTTACTAACTAAGGGAAAGATTTTTGTAATTTTTGTTGTTTTTTTTTTTAACGAGTAATGGCGGCGATCTGCGATTTTTTTTTGCGGGACTACGACATTGCGGCGCACAGCTCGGACCCTTGACTGACATTTTTGACACTTTTGGGGGTACCAGTGACATTATTGCAGTAATCAGTGCTATACATATGCACTGTAACTGTAAAAATGACACTGGCAGGGAAGGGGTTAACTTTATTGGGGAAGGAGGGGTTAAGTGTGTCCCTAGGGGCGTGTTTCTAACTGTGCAGGGATGTGGCTATGTGTGTAACAGCACAGATCAACGGTCCTACATAGCAGGACCGTTAGATGAGTGCTTTTACACAGGGAAGAATGACAGGCGGCTTTGTTTACATTAGCCGCCTGCCTTTCTCCCTTCACAGCAGAAGATCGCGAGTGACCGGCGGACATCGGGTCCACCGGTCACACACACAGAGGTGTCCGTGAATGAGCCGAGGCGGGAGCGCGCCTCTGGCAGCGCGCGCTCGCCCGTTATTGGCTCCCAGGCTAGTGACGTACCGGTGCGTCACTTTGGCTGGCCGGGGCTGACCACCGCAGTATATGTACTTGCGGCGGTCGGCAACCGGTTAAACTTAGTAAGTTAGGTGAAAACACTTTGAAATGTTAGCAGAACTTGTGGTATGTGTTCTGATTTTCATTGTGTGTGATATATGTTTTATTTGCACATTTGTTTGGCAGGAAGAGGTTGCGCTGATTAAGAGCCGCCCGGTTCACACGACCGCGACTAGAAAGTCGCCCCATGAAGGAGCGACTTTTTAGCGCGACTTTAGCGTGACTTTGAAGAGACTTTTGAAGAGACTTAAATGATAGGCGACTTTGTCTGTGGGGAATGCCTGGCTAATCTTTTTCTTCTTCCTGGAAAGTCTGATCACAGTCGTTTGAAAATAGATAAGGATCCGACTTAGAGGCGACTCCCATTGAAGTCTATGGGCACAAGTCGGATAGAGGTCGCCTTGAAGTAGTACAGGAACCTTTTCTGAAGTCGGAGCGACTTCAGTAGTGCATATTAAGACGGCTCTCATTCATTTACATTGAATTTGTGATGACAAGCGACTTGGGGCAACTTGAGGTCGCACAAGTCGCGTCCCAAGTTGGAGTAGTGTGAACCGGCTCTAAGACTAGTTGTTTTGCATAACCCCAACACACTGCATGAACAGCAGGTGCACTGCCATGTGTTGTGGGAATGCACATTAACCTTTGTGGTTTAGCATGCAATACTACAATGAGAATGGGCCCTCGCACTGCTAATTTTTAAATAAATTTCCAGGAAATAACGATTCCTATTTTTCTTTGGTTTTATTTTATTATTAAGTGACTTCAACATTTTTTAAAAAAAAATCTAACTGCCAAGAATTTTAATCCTTATCTTGGATGAGGTGATTAGCCCCTGTGTTAGACCCTTTGACGCAGAGGAACCAGGCAGTACCAGGAGCGGAGGGAAAATCTCATTCCAGAAGCTCACATAGTTGGCTTTTTACCAGGTTCTATTTCAAGAATTCTGAATGTCCTTGAAGCGTTCTTTTTCCAAAATTCCACAAATAGCACTGATTACTGCAGTAATGTCACTGGTAACCCCAAAAGTGTCAAAAATGTCAGTCAAGGGTCTGATCTGTCCGCCGCAATGTCGCAGTCCCGCAAAAAAAAATCGCAGATCGCCGCCATTACTCGTTAAAAAAAAAAAAAAATTACAAAAATCTTTCCCTTTGTTAGTAAACGCGATAACTTTTGCGCAAACCAATCAAAATACGCTTTTTGCGATTTTTTTACCAAACATATGTAGCATAAAACAAATTGGCCGAAAATGTTAAAAAATTTTGATTTCACGGAGGAGCCTTCCCGACCACTGTCGCCTTTGTGGTCACAGCCGGCCAAGAGGGGTAATACTAAGTCACGCACCCCGCCGTGAGACGTTGCGGCCAAGTTGCTTCACTTTACTTGTTTTTTGATTGGGGACCAACATGTTTTGTTTTTTTCATGTCCTCATCTGCCTTCTGTTTTTGGCTGAACCCTGACTGTGGACTAGGCTAAACGGCTGTTGATCTGTCAGCCCCACTACACCGGAGAGTTCCTGCTGTAAGCCCTCACTGAGAACTTAGGCTCCCTGAACTCGAGGGTTTCCACTCTACTTCTTTTTGATTGGGGACCAACTTTGGATTTCAATGATCTCCGGCCACTGCTGTTGGGACATAGACGCTACGGCCTCCCCACCCTGTGGGATGTAGAGCTACGACTCCTGCTGGAGTGGAAAGGTTGGGGAAGGGCCCCCCCCCCCTTTTTGGTTTTTTTTTTTTTTTTTTCTCTTTCTGCCGGTTGGCCATGTTGAGGTTGGCCGGTGACAGAGGGTTATCTGGGGACACGTGGGTCTCCCACTGGATTGGACCTATGATTTGTGAAATGATCGTTTTATTGTGTTACTGTGTTTTCCCTTACAGTTAAATGATTCTATGGCATGGATTGAAGCGAGTCGGGTTGTTTCCGCATGCCACCCTCTGCGACCTTGCTCACGGCTATGTGCGGTGGGCAACCTCGCGAATACTTATGGGAAGCTGGACCCCGCAACCAGCTCATGATGCATATTGTGTTGGTATCGCAAGCATATCCTCCGCCCCCCCCCCCCTCCTGCCATATGGGCGACGGGGGGGAAGGCGGGGGACTCTTTGTTCTTTTGTGTTCCTTTTTCTACTATTCTGTATTTCTTCTAACCCCTCTCTCTTTTTCCCCCCCAACATGGCGGCTAATCGACACCCAGGCACCCTCAGCTCGATCCAGGGACTCCCGGAGACAGGGAGGAGAGGTGGATCATACTCCATGACGTTCAGGCGAATACAACCTACCGAACCACAATGACGAACCCCTTGCCAAGTCATTTTAAAATTTTGACGCATAATGTCCAGGGCCTAAACGCACCGGTGAAGCGAACGAAAGCCTTTCAATCTTATCACAAACAGGGAATTGATGTCCTCCTCCTGCAAGAGACCCACTTCTCTCGCACTTCTGCGCCCAAAAGACTTAGCGCTAAATTTCCCACCTGCTATATGTCCAATAGCGAAGATAAAAAACGGGGGGTGGCGGTCTGTATAGCCAAGAGAGTCCCGTTCACGCCCAAAGAAGTGATCAGGGACAGGGAGGGGCGATACCTAATGGTCCAGGGCAAAATAAACGAGCATGACGTAACCTTTGTCTCATACTATGCTCCGAATGTGGGGCAAATACAATTCTTTCAGGACATGTTGAGCGTGGTGATGCCGCATGCAACTGGACATGTAGTGTTTGGGGGTGACAGTAATGTCCCTTTGGGCCAGGTCATGGATAGGTCAGACGCCTTGCGTACCTCTCTGAAACATGCCCCGCGTCTGGGGGTTAAATTGGCTCGTTTACTGCACTCCACGGGCTTGGTGGATGTGTGGAGAAATGACCACCCCACGACACGCGACTTCACCCACTACTCCCATGCGCATAAGACATATGCCCGCATAGACCACCTCTTTGCATTGTTGGCTCTCCTTCCGTTTGTACTGAAGACACAAATAATTCCCACCCCATGGTCCGACCACTCCCCAGTAGCGATGACTGTCTCTGACTTATGGACTAAACCTAAATTTTCCTCCTGGAGGCTCAACGCCTCCCTACTGAACGACCCCCTTATTCTTAAGGAAGTAACCGACTGCTTGAACCAATATTTTCTCGACAACCCGACAGCCGACACTTCCCCGACCGTAGTATGGGCAGCGCATAAAGCGACGACCAGAGGTAAGCTGATCCAGATAGCCTCCCGGAAAAAGAGGGAACGCGATGGGGAGATAACGCGTCAGGATGCAGAGCTGCGGGACCTCCTAAGGGAGCAGAAAAGGAATCCGGGGGTGGATATCAGGCACAAAATTGATGCTGCGAGGGTAGCCCTTAATTTTAGCTTGACCACCAGAGCGGAAAAGTCCATTCGCTGGTCGAGAAATCGCTATTATACGCTAGGGGACAAACCACATACGCTTTTGGCTCGTAAGCTGGCCCCGAGACTCTACTCCCCGGCACTCCCAAAATTGAGACTCCGGTCTGGTCTCCGGTCACAGGACCCCCAACTGGTAGTCAACGAATTCTACCATTTTTATACTAAACTCTATTCTCAACCGCAACCGCTTTGACAGCCCGCGGTAACAGCCTTTTTTCAGGACATCTCCCTCCCCAGACTTTCCTCCCCCCATTCGGAGATCATGGATAGAGAGTTCTCTGCCACTGAAATATTGGCAGCCATTAAATCCATCAACCCTAATAAAGCGCCGGGCCCGGACGGTTTCTCTGGCCATTATTCTAAAAAATTTCACGAAATTCTGACCCCCCATCTCTGCTCCTACTTTAATTCCATTAGAACAGGAACCCCTATCCCGACGTATGAAAACAACGCGTATATCCATGTGCTGCCGAAACCGGGCAAAGACCATGGGGACTGTCTTAATTACAGGCCAATATCGCTCATCAATGTCGATCTCAAAATCATGGCGAAGGTGCTGGCAACTAGACTCAACACCTTCTTAGCGGAATACATACATCCGGACCAGGCCGGCTTTGTGCAGGGCTGGCAGGCGCCCGACCAGACCCGACGTGCAATAGACGTGATCTCAGCTCTCCAATCTAATTGGGATAGCATGGGTCCCAGGAAGGGTATGCTGTTATCCCTTGACCTGCACAAGGCCTTTGACTCCCTGTCCTGGGAATATCTTCTGCTGACATTGGAGCGCTTTGGCTTTGGACAACGCTTTCTATCCCTCGTCCGTACACTATACAGCGACCCGGTTGCGAAATTGTCTATCAAGGGTTACGGATCCCCTTTTCTGAACATTAGGAGGGGTACCAGACAGGGGTGTCCCCTATCCCCGCTCTTATTTATTTTAGCCCTGGAACCATTAGCCATTAAATTGCGCTCTAACCCAGACATCAAGGGCATACAATGTGGGGGGGTGGAGCATAAGTGCGCCCTGTTTGCGGACGACATCCTGATGTATCTCTCGGCCCCACTGATTTCTATTCCCAATTTGCTTAAGGACATGGAAGTATTTGCGTCCATCTCTGGTCTTCAAATTAACCCCTCTAAGTCTCGGGCCCTGAACCTAACACTGGACAACACTACCCTGTCTGCCCTCAGAGACAACTTTCCGTTCGCATGGCAGGAAAGGTCACTGCCATATCTTGGGATCCATCTCACGGCTTCGATAACTACACTTTATACATGTAACTACCCGCCTCTATACAAAAAACTACGGGAAGATCTTGCTGCTTGGTCTGTTAGCCCCCCGTCGTGGTTCGGTAGGTTGAATTCGATAAAAATGAACATATTGCCTAGATTATTGTACCTGTTTCGCACACTACCCATAATGCTTAAAGCGGAGTTCCAGCCATTTACTCACCTGTCCAACGGTCCAGCGATGCGGCCGCCGGAAGCCTCGATCCTCTCCCTCGGCGCCGGCATCACTGCTGTGGGCACCCGGCTGTTACAGTTTGCGGCTTCACAGCCGGGTACCCACTGCGCATGCGCGAGTCGCGCTGCGCGCCGTGATTGGCCGGCAATCTTCTGGGACCTCTGACATGTCCCAGAAGATTGCAGGGAGGGAGGGGGAGAGGAGAACTTCCGCTCAGGGCGCCGCGGCGCTCCGAGCGGAAGTGGGAGCGGGTACCTGTCAAAACTAGGTACCCGCTCCCCCCCCCAAAAAATGACATGCCAAATGTGGCATGTCGGGGGGTCAGGACTCCCTAAAGCGGAAGTTCCACTTTTGGGTGGAACTCCGCTTTAATATGACTGATCTTAAAGATTTTCAGGGGACGGTTATTAGGTTTATTTGGGGGGACAAGAGGCCCAGAGTCAACAGACGGACTCTTTTTACCCCTAAACTCAGGGGGGGATTGGGGGTCCCGGAGCTGGGAAAATATTACTACGCAGCCCAACTGGCCCATCTGGTACGCTTCCACTCCCAGGACCCTCTCCCGATCTGGATGCACATGGAGGCGACCCACCTGGGGGTTCCGGTCCACCACGCGTTGTGGTTAAGGGCCAGGGACAGGCCGGGAGTGCTCTGTCCTGCCCTCTCCCTTTCCCTAGGGGTTTGGGATAGGCTGTCGGGCAGACACACCTTTAAGTCCCTCCATGCTCCGCTAGCACCCCTGCTGGGCAACCCTTTGTTCCCGCCGGGCCTAACCCCTGTGATATTTGAATGGTGGACGAATAAGGGGCTTCTCAGGTTGGCAGATTTATGCGACCACCGGGGACTACTTACCAAGTCCCAATTGCAGGAGAAGTATTCCCTCCCTGAGGGGGAGTACTTTCGCTACGCCCAGATCTCCCATTTCGTGGCCTCCCTCAAGCGTAAGAGCGACATCACTACCTCCACACCTATGGAGTACCTTTGCCGCACACTTGACAAACAAAAAAACTATATATCAACAATTTATAATATACTCCATGGAGACGATAGTAAATTAACGTATATGCTACGCTGGGAGGAGGATCTGGGAGAAGGATCTGGGAGAATCTCTGGACCGGGCGGAATGGAACACTTTAGCGCAGTTTAATTCTAGATCCATACTCAACACTTCCTTGATAGAAGCAAACTTCAAGGTATTTTTGCGTTGGTACATGGTTCCGGTCAGGCTGGCGGCGGCGGTGAGCACCGCATCCCCCAACTGTTTTCGGGGATGCGGACAGGCGGGCACGGTGCTCCACACGTGGTGGACTTGTCCAAAAGTCCGACGGTTTTGGATCCGGGTCTATAATTTTGTTTACTCCTTGTCCCAAGTCAACTTGATAAAGGATCCCCAAAATGCCCTTTTGGGTAAACCGGTGGAGGGGGCTACTAAACCCGCCAAGCGCCTTATCGCCTTCGTGTTCACGGCCGCCAAAATAGCAATAGCCCGTTCATGGCGAGCCCCAGTAGTGCCTTTCGAGCTTTTAAAAGCCAAACTGACCTGGATCATGATAAACGAACGGATGGTGGCGTTATTGAATGACAGGATGCGTATGTTTGACAAAACATGGGACCCCTGGATAAGGTACCTGGCGAGCCCCTCATAGGGGCGGTTGGGAGCATGGGTAGCCTTGGACGAGATGTTGGGGAAATCTCCCCCTTAAGGAGTGAGCGGGATCTGGGTGTCGACCCTCTATTTTTCCACTGACCGCTGATGTTTCTTTCCTCTTTCCCATCTTCCCACTCCTGCCACCCTCCTCTGCTGTTGTCTCCTTTCTTCCCTGTCTTGCCCTTTTCCCCCTATTCCTTCTTTTCTTACTTTTTCTCTGGTACTATCTGACAGTGCACGGATGACAGGCTACGCCCCCCACTGGTAGAGGGCCTGGTATGGGGGTTGGGGGCCGTCCTCTCCCAAGGGCGCAGTATGTTCCCGTAGGGGCGCCGGGGGGGGGGGGGGTCGGGCCCAGACCTCCTGCCCTTCAGCATGCAATGGAGGGGGCACTGTCTCTATGACTCTATGTTTTTTGCTCCATTAGCTGGATGCCCAACCTGAGCTTACCGTTCCTGTTACTGATTTATTGGTTTCTCATTTTTGATATTGTTAATTTTCTGAATTGGCACCATTGTATTTCGTGTATTATGTGATATTTAATGCCCTCAAAGACAATGATTGAGCCACGTTGGCTCCTTGTGCGCTGTTATATCTTTTTCTTACAAAAAATCTAATAAAAAACATTGAAACATAAAAAATTTTGATTATTACATTTTTTTTGGGGGGGGAATTTCATATAAAAAAAAAATGTGAAAAATATTGTTATTTTTGCAAAATTGACGCTCTTTTCTTGTTTATAGTGCATGATCAAAAAATCGCACAGGTGATCAAATACCACCAAAAGAAAGCTCTGTTTGTGGGAAAAAAAGGACATAAAATTTGTTTAGGAACAGCGTCACACGACCACGCAATTGTCCGTTAAAGTCACGCAGTGCCGAATCCCAAAATAGACCCTGGTCAGGAAGGGGGTAAAATCTTCCGGGGCTTAAGTGGTTAAAATCTTTAAAACCAAGAACAGATAACAGTGCTTAGAACAAGGTTTTTTTTCAGCTGGAACGTGGGGGAACATAGTTTCAGCAGCTCCAGCACTGAATGTATGTAATGGCGTGTAAGGGTGCTGGGGTGTGCTGGAGGTCTATTGATGCTGGCTGCTGGTGAATCTATTGCTGTTAAAGGGGATCTATTTTTGCAGGAGGGAAGTCTATTGTTGTCGTGGAGGTCTTCTGTTGCTTGTGGAGGACTGGGATTGGTATTATGGTGCTAGGGTGCCAATAGTTGCTAGGAGGGATGTACTCTTAAGGGAGGGGTCTATTGTTGCTGGCTGCTGGGGAATCTATTGTTGCTGGAGGGGATCTATTTTTGCAGGGGGATCCGTTGTTGTTGGGTAAGTCTATTATTGCTGGTGAGGGATTTCTTGTTGCTGGGGGTGAATCGTATGTTGCTGGGGGGTTAATCGTTGCTGGGGGGGGTCTACTGTTAAACAAGGGGTCTAATGCTGCTGGCTACTAAAGGGTCTATTGATGCTGGCTGCTGGGAGTCTGTTGTTGCTGGGGTGGATCTATTGTCACTGGGGGGTCTTTTGTTGCTAGATCTATTTTACTGCTTTTCTTGTTATAAACAAATTCCATACAAATTACTTAGCTCCACAAAATTATATTGGTTTTGTATTCTCTAAAAGGGGTGGTAATGGGAGGTGGGTAAGGGGTGGAACCAAGAAACGGTGCTCAGAGGTGGGTAGGGGGTGCATACAAGGGGTGACTCAGAAGGGAGGAGTCCCTGCACTTATTCTCTGAGAAAAAAAGCCCTGCTTATGTAGCACTGCCCCCTAGAGGACTGCTGAGAATTGCACTTTCTGGATTCCCTTGGGTTACCCGTAGCAACAGTCTGTGGAAATGTATCACTTTAAATTTTTCCAAGGTTGCTCTGCCTCCAAATCCCCTCGTCAGCATCCACTGGACCTCCTGACTCAGCACCACGCTTCTGGCTCACTAGGCCGACCGCCTGTGACTACTTTCCTCAACAGACAGGAGGAGAGACAGCCGTCACCCACCTCCTGGGACCTGGCTTCCCACCCAAAGACACCCTGTCACATGTTCCCTTGGCTTTTATAACATATCCCAGGATGCACCACTGTTTGTAATATCTGGAGTTCAGCTTTAAATATACTAAAAGGGAGCAAAGAAGACCATTTCATTAGTATGGATTACATACACATTAAGACTATCTCAGAAAGTTAGGAGAAAAAGATAGAAACATCACAGGTTAATAAAAGTAAGAAGGTGAGCAGGATAAGTAATAGAGGAAGGGGAATGGGGTATGGAATGGGTGGGGGGGGGGGTTGATGGAATTGCTATCATAGGGATGGAAGGGGAAAACGATAAAAGAAGTTTCATTATTTACCTAAAGTGACACTAAGCAAGATCCTTATTTAAAAAGAATCCATTTATATCCAATACGTAATGGCCCTGTAATCTATTATTGATGAAATTGTTTCTTCCAAGAGCTTCTGAACCTCTCTTTCCCCTCTCACTTCCATTGTTTGGAATGAGACCATAGTTGTGGTCATGTGCATTGCTCTATGCATACCACAAATCCCATAGTCCCTAGTCCATAGTCCATCTCTAGTCCCTAAACCATAAGGAACCACCCCCCTTGGACAGAATATTTATTGAGAGAAAGAAAAAGAGATCTTGTGTATCTGTGGCATGTGTGACACAATGGTGTCTAAATAAAGCAACCTTTTCCCCTGTAACAAATTGTGTGTTGGACACTGGACTATAATTTTATGATATCAGAGGAATAGTGGACTGCCTCCATCAGCTCTTAGGCCTGCCATTAGTGACAGTTATAGTTCTGGCATACCTTTGACCAGAGGGACCTGTGGGAGTTAAATCTGGAAGTTACAGAAGGTTTTTTTCAAGTGGTTGGTCCTCTGCCCTCCTCTGCAATCATTGAGAGGGATGGGAAATGTCTTCCCATCTCAGGACTTAACCATCTACATGGGTTCTGGTCTCTCACATTGTCCTGGAAGTTGGCCAACAGCAGGTCTGTGACCCAACGGTTGATGTTCTCTTGGACACTGCTTAGGTAAATAGGAGAAAGGTCAAACATTGCCTAGGTAACAAGTCAGACATTGCCTAGGTAACAAGTCAGACATTGCCTAGGTAAAAAGTCGGACATTGCCTAGGTAACAAGTCGGACATTGCCTAGGTAACAAGTCGGACATTGCCTAGGTAACAAGTCAGACATTGCCTAGGTAACAGGTCGAACATTGTCTAGGTAACAGGTCGGACATTGACTAGGCAACAGGTTGGACATTGCCTAAGTACGAGGTCGGTTTTTGCCTAGGTAACAGGTTGGACATCGACTAGGTAACAGGTCGAACAGTGTCTAGGTAACAGGTCGGACATTGCCTAAGTACGAGGTTGGACATTGCCTAGGTAACAGGTTGGAGTTCGACTAGGTAATAGGTCAGATATTGCCTAGGTAACAAGTCAGACATTGCCTAGAAACGAGGTCAGACATCGTCTAGGTAACAGGTCGAACATCGTCTAGGTAACAGGTCGAACGTCGCCTAGGTAACAGGTCGAACGTCGCCTAGGTAACAGGTCGAACATCGCCTAGGTAACAGGTCGAACATCGCCTAGGTAACAGGTCGAACATCACCTAGGTAACAGGTCAGACATTGCCTATGTAGTGATGTGATAATTTTTTTGCCCATCTTTCAAGTATGTATTCCTGTTATGCAGTGTTTGTTTTCGCCCTTTATTAATATGGCTGCTGTGCTCTCTTTCTCTCTCTGCAAGAAGGATGAGGTCATCAAAAAGAGCAGAGCAAGGATTGCTGGGTAGACTGGACACAAAAGAGAGCACATGTTGAAGACACAGGGATCACTGCTGAGAGAACAGACTGTAAGTGCTGTAACATCCCCTCACTGAGACACACAGAGACACTGCTAATGATTTCATGTTCCTATGAGGAAAATATCTTATGTTGTATGGTTCACTGAATGTTATTTCTTCAATACATGGACATTTAAACACTCTGCTATGTGGATTACTGTCTATATGGATATATTTTCTCAATTGGGATTTCACTTGCTAATCACAAGCCCTGATTGGGTGGAGGCACTGGCGCTTACTATAAATCCTGTCCTGATCACACAGATTATATAGACTCTGCTCCTAAATACTGTACAGGTGGTGTCATCATACCCCAGTAGCCACCAAGAGTGATCAAAATAGCGCTACACCTAGATAACAGGTCAGACTATATCTTACATCTCATTACTCCGTCTTTGTTGCTGCAAAGTCACTGTGAATTATTGTCACTGCTTAAAGCCCAACTCCAAGATATTAGCAATTGCCCTCTAACTTACCTCTTGTATGAATAAAAAAACAATAATAATTGAAGCCATGCTCACATGACAAACCTTCTCTCATCTTCTGTTCACTTACTGGGGTCCTTCATTGAGTGTCTATATCACTGCCTGTGCATAGCTCTCATCTGTCCCTGATTTCAAGGGACTGTCCCTGATTTGGAACAAAGTCCCTTTTTCCTCCTCATTTTCCCTCATTTTGATCTGATCTATATAGTTGTATATAAAATGCACTTTTTATCTTTCAAAAAGAGTGTTAAAGCTTTAATCCAATTTCTAAATGGCTGCATTTGTAAATTTCAGAAGCCAGTATAAAGGAATACTTAGATATTAGTACTTAGCAACTGCTACCTTGGCTCCCAGTTCGGCTTTATGCCGATAGTTGTGATGTGACCGCACCCCGGATGTCCTCCGATGTCGGGGTGTGGGTCCCATCTCCTGCGCCCACGCTGGTGGTGACGTTACTTCCGGTTCCGTCACTTCCGGTAGAGCCCCTAGTGCTCGCGCCGGAGGTGACGTGACTTCCGGTTTCGTCACTTCCGGTGGAGTCTCGTATTTAGGGAGAGGGCGGCCGGCGTTCACACGCGGCTGTCTCTCTCCCCCTCAGAGGGGCGACTCCATTGATGCGGGGGATCATCTCTATGTGGGGTTACTCCACCGACGCAGCGGTTTTGATTTGATCTTGTTCTTTAAACACCAGGTAAGCAGGAGATTCCTAGTCCCCCTAATTAAGGTGTGTGTCCCTTGGATGCCTTAAGCCATTCACTTACCTTATATTAAATTGTGACAATCCGGTAAAGGGGTGACAACTGGGAGTTGAGATATGTGGGTGTGTGCTTTAGGTAAAAACCCCCCACCATCCTCCCCCCCTTCTTGATCCCCTCCAACCCGAACCCCCTCATTAAATAGATGGGAGTCCCTCTTTGAATTGGGGATATTCATGTAATTACCCCTTTATTCAACTCAAGGTCTATATTTGGTCCATTTTAAAATGTGAAGAAATAATATGTGACGATGTTCACTTTCACCTTTACAATTAAGGGTTGATTGGGGCAGCTTACACCTTATTTTCACTTTCACCCTCCCATCATAATCCGTAGCGCTGGTTTTTTCTTTTATCATTTTAAAATGTATCTGCAATTTTCTGGGGAGCATATGGTGACCCCCTTTGGAGATGCCTTATGGCAAATTCCCCTTTTGTTTAGACATCTAATCTATATATAGGGTAGACTTTCTGTACCTGCTTGCCTTGAGAGATATGTCCCTGTTTCTTTGTTATTAGGAATATTTCTTTGTTATGTTTGTTTACCAGATGGGATTCTCCCTTCGCTCTGGGTGATCACTTGTGTGGATTTTCCTCCGCCTCGAAGTGAGGGTTCTGTCCCTTCTTCAGTTTGAGGGTACGGGACTCGGCACTCTTCCTGTCTCTGAAAGTGAGGAGCTAGGGGTGTTCATCCTGAAATCCCCACCTGGTTGTACCCCTTTTTCATGGCCATCTGGAGGGTGTCCTGCACAGCCTACGCCTACCTTTTATGTCCGCGCATCTGTAGCACTAGCACTTTGGTGAGCATCTATCTCTGTTTTTCAGGATATAATGATCTATTTTGATATAAATGACTGTATATGTAAATATTTATGCATTTTTCAATTAATATTGTATGTATTTCTTTTTCTTTTTCCTTGTGATAGTCAACTGGGGATTGTTAAGTGGTCTTTGAGAAAGCTCAACTTAAGCGAAATGCGTCAGACCATCCTCACCAGTTGCTACTACTACAAGTGCCTGTTACTTATTGTGAGACACATTATGTCAGGTTTATGGATTTGGTTCCATTTTTATGTCTTTATTTATGTCTTAATAAAATGAATTTTTAAATACAAACCTTTTTCTTGATCCTCTAAACCCGGGGTCCTCAATAGGCGGACTCCGGGCCGCCTCCGGACCCACACGGACTTAAATCTGGACCGCCGAAGCTGTCTGCTTCCTTCTGTCATCAGCGGGGGGCAGAATTGAGAGGATCGGGAGTATCAGAGTGGCTGTGTCTTACACTTACAGCGCTGCATGATTGCAAAAAGCCGAGTTCTTCTGCGGCGGAGAGGATGTCCTACAAAGTCCCGCCTCCTGGGCCGGCTCTTACCTATGATAGACAGAACACTGGTGACGTCTATCATAGGAGCCGGTGTCCAGGAGGCGGGACTTTGTAGGACATCCTCTCCGCCAGGTAAGCAGAAGAACTCGGCTTTTTGTAATCATGCAGCGCTGCCAGTGTAAAACAGCCACTCCGATCCTCTGAATTCTAACCCCCCCGCTGATGACAGAAGGAAGCAGACCGCTTCGGCGGTCCAGATTAATGGGGGCACGCACACTGGTCACTCTGCATTATTGGGGGCACGCACACTGGTCACTCTGCATTATTGGGGGCACACACACTGGTCAATCTGCATTAATGGGGGCATGCACATGGTTGCTCTGCATTAATGGGGGCACGCACATGGTCGCTCTGCATTAATGGGGGCACGCACACTGGTCGCTCTGCATTAATGGGGGCACGCACACTGGTCACTCTGCATTATTGGGGGCACACACACTGGTCAATCTGCATTAATGGGGGCACGCACATGGTCGCTCTGCATTAATGGGGGCACGCACAATGGTCGCTCTGCATTAATGGGGGCACGCACACTCACTGGTCAATCTGCATTAATGGGGGCACGCACATGGTCGCTCTGCATTAATGGGGACACGCTCTGCATTAATAGGGGCATGCACATGGTCACTCTGCATTAATGGGGGCACGCACACTGGTCGCTCTGCATTAATGGGGGCACGCACATGGTCACTCTGCATTAATGGGGGCATGCACACTGGTCGCTCTGCATTAATGGGGGCACGCACATGGTCACTCTTCATTAATGTGGGCACGCACACTGGTCACTCTGCATTAATGGGGCACGCACACTGGTCGCTCTGCATTAATGGGGGCACGCACATGGTCACTCTGCATTAATGGGGGCACGCACATGGTCACTCTGCATTAATGGGGGCACGCACATGGTCACTCTGCATTAATGGGGGCACGCACATGGTCACTCTGCATTAATGTGGGCACGCACAATGGTCGCTCTGCATTGGATGGGGGCAAGTTTTGGGGAATGCCTTTTTTTGTTGTTGGCGTTCTGAATTTGAAATTTGACGGTCACTTTTCCGGACCTCGGACTGAATGGAAAATTTGTAAGTGGACCTTTCAAGTTTACATTTGAGTACCCCTGCTCTAAACTGTTGTTCTATGATGCTCAGACTTACTGGTTCATGATACCCTCTTCACCATCCCCTTCTTTTATAGGTCTAGCCGGGACCCCACCTACCAGTGGTGGGATCTCACTATCCCTGTTTTGTTTTATCTGTAATACTTGGGATTGCAGGGCTATCATACCATGTAACCATAGTCTATCCAACAACCAATCTCTTTATTAGATATATACTATATAAAGTTGGTGGCATACGTCCCCCCCCCCCCCCCCATGAACCATCCAACATGCTCTCTGGACACTGGGACTTGTGGTGCTACCCTGAAAGAAGTGAAATTGTTGCTGGAGTTGGTAGCATTTCTGGATTCCTATTCTGTGAATCGTAGGAGCTTTGTCTGGCAACTTCAGACCAGCGCTGTCTTTCTACGCTCTTAATTTGTCACATCTGGTCATGATATTTCCAACTACGTTACATGGTGTTTTCTACATGACTAAAGGTTCAGTCTTAAAGTTAACCAACTGGTGTCACACAATTAGAGAAAAATATGTATTTTAATAAACCACATTTAAATCAGAATACGTTTGCATAATATACATCACAAGCAAGCCTTCAACCAAGGCAAAGGTACAAATGCTGCCTGGATACCAGGCTCTAGTCTACAACAATATAAAATGATCTTCAGCATTTAAAGGGTTTGTTCACCTTTACCAAAAACTACCTATGTAGATAATGGGCACCTGTTCAGCTTTGACTAAAATGAAATAATACCCTTGCTATACCGTAGGTGTAGGCCAATTACATACCTTATAAAGCCTGACCTGAAAACTCCCAGGACGTTGCTAAGGAAGGCCTAGCTATTACTGTCCATCTTCACAGGAGTAAGCTCTTTCTCTGATTCAGATCTCCTCACATGTGTTTTCTCTCCACTAATGCAGTGATTCTGAGTAGAGTTGAGCGGACACCTGGATGTCCGTGTTCGGCGGGTTCGGCCGAACTTGAAAAAAAAAGTCCGGGTCCGTGTCCCGGACTTTTTCCGAACTTTACCCAGACACCGAACCCCATTGAAGTCAATGGGGACCCAAACTTTCAGGCACTAAAATGGCTCTAAAACACCAATGGAAAGGGCTAGAGTGCTGCAAATGGCAGCAAAATGTAGTTAAGAGCATGGCAAGTGCTCTTAAAAAAATTTCCCCTTTAAATTAATTTTTTAATAGCAGATTAGAACAGCAATCTGTAGTGAAATATAGCTGAACGCTGCACACAACAGACTGATAAAAATAGATTTTTTTCTCCCTCCTCCTCCTCCTCCTCAGTGGGCTCAAGTGAGGGCAAAAAGATTGTTCACTGCACCACCCCCCACACAGCAAAATCGATGTAGACTGTCCCTGCCTAATCTCCAGCCTGTCCCTAATATGCTCAATAAGATCGTTCACTGCACCACCCCCCACACAGCAAAATCGATGTAGAAGACTGACCCTGCCTAATCTCCAGCCTCGCCCTAAAATGCTCTAATAACTTTCCCTGCCTGCACTCCGACCTGTCCCTGCATTCTTTTCGGACACAATTTTTCACAGAATCACTGTCTTTCCCTAATCAGCAGCAGCACGTATGATGTGTGCTCTGTCCCTAAACTACAGCAGAATGACGCGGCGCGCTGGGGCTCTCGAACTTATAAAGACATGGTCACATGCTTCAGATGGCCAATCACAGCTACTAATACATTAGTAGGCATGGCTGTGATGGCGCACACCAGTTAAACTGATTGGCTGTTGAAAGCCCGCCATTAAAAGCGTGCCATTACATACAAAACAGGAAATAAAATGACCGAACACGGATTTTAAACCTGAACATACAGTAAAGTTTTCGGGTACGTGTTCGGGTAACAAAAATCCAATTATTCGGTACGAACACGAATAATACAGTCCATGTTTGCTCAACACTAATTCTGAGCTCAGAATTTGAGAGTTCATTCCTGTGATGGTGATGGTGAATAGTAAAAGCTAGGCCTCACTTAGCAACATCCTAGAAGTTTTCATAAGGTACATAAATGGCCTACACCTATAGCAAGGACAATTATTTAACTTTAGTCAAAGTTGCACATTTTGATTTTATCTACAGTCATTCCTTATCTGCATAGGCAATTTTTTGGTAAAGGTGAACAAACCCTTTAAATGCTGAAGATCATTTCTAAGAGGCCATTTACTACCTATTATATCAATCAGCTGCTGGCCACAAGTAGTCATGTATGCTGCTTTCTGAGTGGACAGCGTTGCCTCTGTTCCTGAAACCCTGCCACTGTGAGCTGCAGTGTTTGGGGAGTGTGAGAGACCCATGTAAAGGAATTTGTGAAGCTTGGCCACTACATAGCTGGATCTGGAACATGATTAAACTGTCAAATAAGAGCCTATAAATCTATGCCCCTGACAACGTCATTGTGTGAAGAAAAGCATAGGGTGGAGCTATGTACATATGACGTCATCACGCTGTGAACCACGGCCATCTTGTTGCTGATGTTTGGAAATACTGTGATATACCTGTTTTATCTTGTTATATGTGAGTGTATATTCACATATGTGTATATGTGAATGTATACTGTTTTGAATAAATGTGCGTTCCTTTTATATTACACTATGAGGCGGCTCTTTTCCCTTTTATGATTTATATACTGCTCAAAAAAATTAAGGAACACTTTCTAATTAGAGTGTAGCATCAAGTCAATTCAACTCCTGGGATATTGATCTAGTCAGTTAAGTAGTAGAGAGGGTTGTCAACCACTTCCCGACCACCCGCCGCAGTTATACTGCTCAGGGCGGCCCTCCTGCGTGAACTGACGTAGGTATACGTCGGTCGCACGCCTGCAGCTAGGGGGTGAGCACGCGCCAACGACGGTGCGCTCCTGCCCCCACTCGGCAGCGGGGATGCTTATGCATGGGGCAGGCAGCTCCGATTGCCACCTGACACCCTCAATCGATCCCCGCGGAGAGAGAAGTACGGGCAGCTGTTGTAAACACAGCTGACCGTTCTTCTCTCTGGAATAATCACAGAGCGCCTGTGATCCTGCTATATAGGAACACAGGTCTCTGTGATCATTTCACAAGCCACGCCCCCCATACAGTTAGAAACACGCCCCTAGGTACACATTTAACTCCTTGATCACTTACTGTGTTAACCCCTTCCCTGCCAGTGTCATTATTACAGTAACAGTTCATATTTTTAGCACTGATTACTGTAGTAATGTCACTGATCCCCCCAAAAGTGTCAAAATGTCAGTCAGGGGTCCGCCGCAATGGTGCAGTCCCGCAAGAAATCGCAGATCGCCGTCATTACTAGTATAAAAAAAACAAACAATAAAAATGGAATAAATCTTTCCCGTAGTTAGTAGACGCAATAACTTTTGCGCAAACCCATCAAAATACGCTTTTTGCGATTTTTATTTTACCAAAAATATGTAGCAGAAAACAAATTAGCCTTTTTTTAAATCAGAAAAAAAATCTCATTTTGATTTTTAATTTTTTTTTTTTTGGGGAATGTTATATAGCAGAATGTGAAAAATATTGTTTTGTTTCAGAATTGTCGCTTTTTTTTTGTTTATAGCGCAAAAAAATAAAAATCGTACAGGTGATCAAATATCACCAAAAGAAAGCTCTGTTTGTGGGAAAAAAGGACATCAATTTTCTTTGGGTACAGCATCGCTCAACCGCGCAATTGTCCGTTAAAGTAACGCAGTGCTGAATTGCAAAATATGGCCTGGTCATTAAGGGGGAAAATCTTCCGGTCCAGAAGTGGTTAATCAGTTTCAGCTGCTTTGGTGTTCATGAAATTAACAACAGGTGCACTAGATGGGCAACAATGAGATGCCCTCCAAAACAGGAATGGTTTTACAGGTGAAGGCCACTGACATTTTTTTACCTACTCATCTTTTCTGACTGTTTTTCACTAGTTTTGCATTTGGCTGGGGTCAGTGTTACTACTGGTAGCATGAACATGGAGGAGATTCCAAGAGACAGGCGGTTACTTTAGGAGAGCTGGACAGGGCAATAGAAGGTCATTAACCCATCAGCAGGACCGGTATCTGCTCCTTTGTGCAAGGAGGAACAGTATGGCCACTGTCAGAGCCCTACAAAATGACCTCCAGCAGGCCACTGGTGTGAATGTCTCTGACCAAACAATCAGAAACAGACTTCATGATGGTGGCCTGAGGGCCCGGTGTCCTCTAATGGGCCCTGTGCTTAATGCCTGGCACTGTGGAGCTTGCATGGCATTTGCCATTAAACACCAGGATCGGCAGGTCCGCCACTGGCCCCCTGTGCTTCTTTTCACAGATGAGAGCAGGTTCACCCTGAGCACACGTGACAAACGTGAAAGGGTCTGGAGAAGCTATCGTGAAGGTTATGCTGCCTGTAACATCGTTCAGCATGACCGGTTTGGTGGTGGGTCAGTGATGGTCTGGGGAGACATATCAATGGAGGAACGCACAGACCTCTACAGGCTAGACAATGGCCCCTTGACTGCCATTAGGAATTGGGATAAAATCCTTGGACCCATTTCCAGACCCTACTCTGGTGCAGTGGGTCCTGGGTTCCTCCTGGTGCACGACAATGCCCGGCATCATGAGGCAGGATTATGCAGCCAGTTCCTAGAGGATGAAGGAATTGATACTAATGAATGGCCCCTATGCTTGCCTGACCTAAATCCAAAAGAAAATCTCTGGGACATTTTGGTTCGGTCCATCCAACGCCGCCAGGTTGTGCCTCAGTCTGTTCAGGAACTCAGTGATGCCCTGGTCCAGGCCAGGGAAGTAATATCCCAGGACACCATCTGCCATCTTATTAGGAGCATGCCCTGACATTGTCAGGCATGCATACAAGCACGTGGGAGCCATACAAACTATTGAGTACTATTTTGAGTTGCCGCAATGACATTTCAGCAAAATGGACTAGTCTGGTGCATCATTTTTTCACTTTGATTTTGGGGGTGTCTTTGAATTCAGCTCTCTGTAGGTTGATAATTTTAATTTCCATCAAACGATGTGGCATCCTTTCATTCCTAACACATTACCCAGTCCATACCAGTATAGATATCCAGCATGAGATTTTTCCCTATTGAGATCTGGTGTTTTTTCAAAGTGTTCCTTTCATTTTTTTTTTGAGCAGTGTATGTCTATGGGAAATGATCAACTATTACAGATAGAATGATACTGGCGCAAGCTGTTAATTACTGATGATGAGGGGGGGCCATCAGACTAAGGGTAGGTAGTCAATGGCTGAACAGTGGGTGGTGATGAATAGGGGGAGAGAGAAGTCTTTACTTTGGAACAGCAGATGATGATCCTGCAGTGGTGAGACACAGTTCAAAACTTAGGGAAAGCCTCTTGGGGGAAGTAGAAGCACACTCCAGAGACAAGTAAAAGACAAAAGCAGAGGCGCCTCTTAACCACTTAAGCCCTGGAGGATTTGGCTGCTAAAAGACCAGGGGGTATTTTGCGATTCGGCACTGCGTGACTTTAACGGATAATTGCGCGGTAGTGCGACGCTGTACCTAAACGAATTTGACGTCCTTTTTTCCCCACAAACAGAGCTTTCTTTTGGTGGTATTTGATCACCTGTGCGATTTTGATCACGCGCTATAAACAAAAAAAGAGCGACAATTTTGCAAAAATAACAATATTTTCCACATTTTTTTTATATGAAATTCCCCAAAAAGAAAAAGTAAAAATCAAAATTTTTTAACATTTTCGGCCAATTTGTTTTATGCTACCTATGTTTGGTAAAAAAAAAATCGCAAAAAGCGTATTTTGATTGGTTTGCGCAAAAGTTATCGCGTTTACTAACAAAGGGAAAGATTTTTGTCATTTTTTTTTTTAACGCGTAATGGCGGCGATCTGCGATTTTTTTTGCGGTACTGCGACATTGCGGCGGACAGATCGGACCCTTGACTGACATTTTTGACACTTTTGGGGTTACCAGTGACATTTCTACAGTAATCAGTGCTATATATATGCACTGTTACTGTAAAATTACACTGGCAGTGAAGGGGTTAATTTTATTTGAGAGGGAGGGGCTGTGTGTGTCCCTAGGGGCGTGATTCTAACTGTGATTGGCTGTGGCTTGAGCTGTAGGAACACTGATCAACGGTCCTACATAGTAGAACCGGATGATCAGTGTTTCTACACAGGGGAGAATGACAGGCAGCTTGTTTACAAAAGCTGCCTGCCTTTCTCCCTCTCCCCCGACGATCGCAGAGTGACCGGCGGACATCGGGTCCGCTGGTCACACGCGCGGGGGGGGGGGTCAGTGGCCGGCGGCGCGCGCTCGCTCCCCAGAGCCTCACAGGCTAGTGACGTATATATACGTCACTTTGCCTGTGAGGGGCTGACCGCCGCAGTATATCTACTTACGGCGGTCGGCAAGCGGTTAAGTAAAACTGTGTAACATTTATTTAAACAATTAATACATTTAGGTAAGTAAAGTAAAGCACATCAGGGAGTCCTGGGTGGTCAGTCTCTGTGCTCGCTGGAATGCTGCTGTGAGTGGTCCTGTCTGGTCTCTTGCAATGCCGATCGTTGCCTTCGTGTGTAACATGCATGTGGAACATAGCAGCGGGCATCTGACATCCCAGAAAATGATGCCATTTTGTAACTGGAACAAGATGGAGGGCTGGAACGCATCTGACGTCATTGGAAATGATGCAATGATTCCTGTGACGTCGGACGCCCGCTGCTGCGGTCCACGTGCATTCCAGCTCTCTATCCTGTTCCAGTTAGAAACCCAGGTGTAAGTGCTTTTATTCATTGTTTTAATAAATATTACACAGTTTTACTTAAGAGGCACCTCTGATTCTGTCTTTTACATGTCTTCTGCTCACATCTGAGGTGTTCTGGCTACATTCCTATGGACTCTTTCTGGACTTTCATTTCTTTGTGTTTTAATTTCTATTGGAAGCGCTACATTTCTCCTTATAATTATATCTACTGTACTTTAACCTTACGGTGTGGGTGCATTCTTTGACCATTGTTAATATATACTATTAATCTTCAATAAACCCTTCTTATTTTTGAATGTCATTGCACAGACCTCTGTCTTTTTTGTTCACATTGCATGTTCAACCTGTCAAGACTGCGGAGGCCATCATGAAATGGATGTTGGCCAAATCCCAAACAGCAGCAGATTATGTCTCATGGTTTCTACCCTTAAGTTTACATCTCTTGCTCAATTGTCAATAAGTTAGATCCATTAGGTTGGACATATATAAGATAACAAAAGGTCCACCTCGTTCCTGATGACTGGTGGACCTGGGTGAATGTTATCGGGAAGGTAGTGACACGACGTCATGTCCCAGGCATCTATGATAGTGACTGGCATGCCTTTGAAGGCCTCCCTCAGTAAGATGTCCAGTTGAAGAGATAACCAGTCGCTGCCATATATTGACTTATATCCTGTGTTTGCCGATTTGATAATCACTTTGGTCTCGGGACTACGGAAAAGTAAAGATGCTATGGCTTGACGGACTCTATCCAACCTATCCAAATAGACACTCACAGGGAATGAGGTGAAATGGGCCCAGAGAGTCATTACCACAACGGTATGAGGTCCTCCACCAATCCCTGCCAAATCGGCCACCTCGTAGTGTAAGTCAGAGATCATTGTCTTGCCAGTCCTCAAGGGCAATCCATGGCCTCTCCATCGCATGACAAGATTCGCATTAGAATCCACTGCTAACAGAGGTCCTGAATGATAGTTGACATGTAGATCTATCCTCTTGAGACCTTAGTATAAAAAATAAAACACACAAATTACTTAACAGTCTAGAGTAAGGCAATAAAAACGTTATCCTTCCAATGGTTATTCTATAAAAAAATGAGAAACTCAGTGGACTACTTGGTATTTTTTTCTGCTATCACTCTTCTATGTTTAGAGTGGATAATTTAAAATCTCTTTTTTAATACAATTTCAAAAATATGAAAGAACTAGCTTGTGACAATGTGAAAGTCATATAAAAAATATTGCAAAGTGAATAAGACCAAAACCCTCCATCTCATTTATTTGTCCATCAACATTGCATTTCAACTTGCCTTTTGGCTTGTGACGCACCAAAAGTCATTTGATAGGGTTGACTGGTTGTCTCTCTGCCTCTCTTTACATGGGATAGATTTGGGCCCTAAGTTGCTCTAAAAAATAATATCTTTATGTTCCTCTCCCTCAGCCATGGTTTTCACCAATGGGATGAAGTCTGATGCTTTTTCTATAGCTAATGACACCAGGCAGGGCTGCAGCGCAACCAAACCCCTGTTTTTAACGCATACTGTTAGACAGTTCAATTCGGTTGGTCGCTAGCTGGTTGGTAAGTTGTGGCTGGAAAACTCTTCGTTTTTTTTTTATCTGCGTCCGCCCTTCCAGTGCTCCTTACCAGTTATAGGTGGAGGCGGTGACCACTTTTTGCATTATCGTTGATATCTATATTGAGCCAGGCAACGCACTGACACTTTTGCCGCCATTGTGCGATGTGCTGGGTGTTCAGTGTGACTCTGTGCCTTTAAGTAGGGGTGGGCTCCCTCCAGTCACCTGTCCTCCCTTTTTCCCTATAAGATGCATGTGCTCTCATTGTAGAGACTCTTGTAATGGAAATATTGAATTCTAATATTTTTATATGAAATGAACATCGTATATTGAACTTTGTTTGACTCCCAATCTGTGTACCTGACAATTGTTCACAGCTAACATCATAAAACAAGCTGTGTTGTATCTAGACCGGGAAAGCTAGTTTTTTTTACTACTGTTTGTATTGTAGCTAGAGGCATTATCTGAGAAGGTCTTTTCAGCCAGAACTGGCTATCTGGAAAAACTTGCTTATGGTACCTATAAACGATACTGTGAGAAGGACTAAAAAAAACTTGATTTAAAAACCTGATCAACATGTTAACATTGAAAGGGGATTGGTTGGGAAGGTATATAAATATACAGCCAGAGCCCTTAAAAAATTCTCTTACTATGGGCTGAAGTCTCTGAGCACAGACCTCCATCGGGAGGTCTATGTAATGTATCACTTTTATTCTTATTTGTTTCTCTCTCCTGTAACTCTTTCCATCTTGCAATTTGTCCTATAATATTGATAGCATTTGTATTTCCATTGTAACATCATTTTTGTTATTGTATTATTCACTTACTTTGCGGTTCATTTTATTTAATGTTATTAGTGACAAGTTTGTCTTCTGTAATAAATGTTTTCTCTTATTTAGCACAGTGGTTATTCATAATTAATATTCTTTTACTGCAAGGGATACAATAAGGTTGATATTAACATATAAAAAGGTGTAGATCACTTATTATATTTATAATCGCAGAAAGGATCAAAGAAATAAGTGTGGTAGGTAAAAAATCGCCATATCAGATGGTGCCTCGTGTGAGGAGATTTTCAACGTTTGGGTGTGACTTCTTGTGTGTAAGCCAAAGCTGAAACAGACAATTCCAACTCCAAAAACGGTAAGCGTTATTTATGTCTTTGTTTGTCTTCACCTCTGTCTTCCCAGACTAGCAAACTTCTTAGTACTCATTCTTTTTATTTTACCATTTGTCTGTGCTAATACTTTGATGAGACTGATATGAACAGTATAATTAAAATAAAATTGTACTGAGAGCGAATGAGAAAACATCCTAACTGCTCAGTTGCGCCTCATTGCAGGAGGGTGCAAGTGTGAATGATAAGGGCTTTGATTGGACTCTTGGAGGCAGTGGTTATACATTCAGTGTTTTCTGCTGAAAAGCAGTTTCAGTTGAGCCTTGAATGAGATTTGGTCAAGACGCTTCCCAATCTTCGTGATTGAAACGCAACTGTGGGCCAAAGTCACACTGAATGATCTTGATGTGTAATGGGTCTATCTTTCTTTGTAATCTACTAACTGGGGATTGTAAGTTTTGTAATTAGACCTGTGAACACTGTTTATAACTGCCTCAAATAATTTTCGCAAATAATTGTTAACTACCCTATGTACTCCAAGCACTCAAAGGGTTCTGATTATCCAAGTTTGTGCTAATCTTTCTTGAGATAACAGAAGTAATAGTCATACTTTAAGCATTGTTTTTTTCTAGAATACTTCGGAAAAGTCCACGGGGGGGATTTGAACTCGCAGGAAGTTCAGGGAATCTCCAGGCTAACTTTGAAGGACTATAGTCAGCATAGGAAAAAATCCTATATTGACAAGTAGTGAAAAAGGCAGCAACGGTGACAGGGGCGGTACCTGTCAACCCAATCATTGGCCAGAGATTAGCTACCTCTGGGGGGCAACCGCTTAAGGTTGGGAAATCAATTTCAGGGTCCATAATCCGTAAGGATGGGTAATAAAATCGCTTCAAAGAGGGCGTCTAACCGTGGTGAACCCTACCACTTGACCCCGAAGGAAGAGATGATTGATAAATATGGGCCTTGGGTTGTGAAATATATTCAAGATTGGGATCGCTGGACTGGGAAAAAGTATTCTAAAAGAGGGACTTTTAAGCCTAAAGCCTGGGAGGCCCTGTGGCATAGTCATCACAGGAAGATGATACGCCCAAATGAAAGAGATGCTTGGAGTGCATGGATGGTAGAATCCATGAACAGGGCTGATGTGAATATTTTTACTGTGGGAATTAAGAAAAAAACACACCAAATGGCGCTGAGGAGTAGCGACAGGCAGGAGCAGGTACTAGAGCCAAATCCCCAGAGTAGTGAGAGTAACAGACAGGGGGGAGATGCAGAATTGTCAGGATTGGGGCCTTATGCAATTGCCCAGGCCTTATTAGCAAAGTACTCAAAAATTGATCCAGACTGGAGAGATAAGCCCCTCTCCTCTTTGTTGTCACTTGCAACTGCTATTGAAAGAAATATAGCTGATTGGGAGTCACTGAAACCTCAAAGGATCTGCATTGTCACTGATCAATTGAACAGTGCAGATCTCGGCCTAAAACCAAAAAGGAAGCCTGTCTGCTTCAACTGCAACAGACCAGGACACTTCAAGAGGGAGTGTAGAGCTCCAAGACAAATTAGGCCACCACGACCTAAAAGGGAATCTGTAAGAGACCCTAAGGGATGTGGAGAACTCCTGGTGTTACCTGTAATCTCAACAAATGAGAAAGGAAGTGCTTATGTACAAATGCCATTAAATAATCAGACCCTAAATTGTTTAGTAGACACCGGGCCGGCTCGTTCAGTTTTGAAATCCAGTGAGGTAAATCTTCCCATTCAAAATACAATTAGGGGAGTTTGTCTAGGGGGTATATCATATCCCCCTACTGGAAACCACCCCCACAAAAGTTTGAATTGGACCCTTTCAAACTGAAGCCTTCCTGCTCTTGAGCGATTCAGTTCCTTGCAAATTTGCTAGGAAAAGATTTGCTCTCTCAAATGAAAGCACATATCTAAAAGAGGAGAACACAGGAATTATGATCCACTGCCCCCTTGTTAAGATAAAACTAAAACCAGATGCTATCCTCCCTAGGTTACCTCAGTATCCATTGAAATTGGCTCAATTGGAGGGAAATAGAGCATATTGGTGAAAGTGAGTTCACCAGCTAATACCCCATTGTGCACTGTGAAGAAAAAAAAAAGAGAAATCTTTCAGAATACTTCAGAAAAGTCCACGGGGGAGATTTGAACTATTAACGAGTTCGGGGAGTCTCCAGGTCGGTTTGAAGGACTATAGTCAGGATATGGAAATTCCCGTTCTGACAAGTAGTGAAAATTCGGCAACGGTGACAGGGGCGGAACCTGTCAACCCAATCATTGGCCAGAGATTAGCTACCTCTGGGGGCAACCATTTAAGGTTGGGAAATCAATTCAGGGTCCATAATCCGTAAGGATGGGTAATGAAATCGCTTCAAAGAGGGCGTCTAAGTGTGGTAAACCCTACCAACTGACCCCAAGGGAAGAGATGATCGATAAATATGGACCCTGGGTGGTACGATATATTAGTGATTGGGATCGCTGGACCGGAAAGAAGTATTCTAAAAAAGAAAAAAGGTACATTTAAGGTTAAAGCATGGGAGGAGCGGTGTTATGCTCATCATAAAAAGATGACACGCCCAAATGAAAGAGATGCTTGGAGTATATGGATGCTAGAATCATTGAACAGGGCAGAGGAAGTGAATGCTTTTGCTTTGGGATTTAAGGAGAAATCTTTCCAAGCAACACTTCAAAGTAGAGACAAGCAGAAACTGTCCAACAAGTCACAACCCCAAAGTTGTGGCAGTTATGAACAGGGGGACAATAAGCACTTGTCGGGACTTGGGCCTTGTCTTGCAATTGCCCAGTCCTTGTCAGCAAAATGCTCAAGCACTGATCTGAATTGTCACCTTTCAACAAAGAGGGAGAGCAACAAAAAAGCTACAAGTTTGATACTCCAGTAAAAGGTGAATTACTGGAAGATTGTGAGGCACAGGAACCGGAAGAGGTAAGTAGAACGGCATGGCAGGGAATGGATGACATGCTGGAATTAAGGGAGGAAAGTCTCAAGGCAGAAGGGGCATTTTCGGCTCCTCTGATGGAAGAGGATATGAAATTAAACTTTACTGGAAAATGTTATAGTCAGCGAGCGGGAAAGACTCCACTGATCTTTGCAGCCAGGTGGATAAGTAGACAGTATGAACATTTGAAATTGCAAAACGCGTCCCTAAAAGAAGCTCTAGATATAGCCAAAAGTGATATCAGTACTTTAGAAGTTTTTAAGTCAAATTCTGATGCTAGCTACCGTCACCTAGTAATAGAAAACCAGAGATTACAGGAAGAAGTTCATCAGCTGGTAAAAAGACTGAAGGATGCAGAAAATGAAGTAAAATCATTATCTGTCAGCTGCCAGGAGCAGCTTGCTCAGTCTTCAAAAAGGGTGGATAACAAAGCAACTGATTTGGTTATGTCCGAATTCATTGGGACACACACACCTAATGTATGTACCAATAGGGATAAATCCATGGAAGGTAGGAGTTCTCACAAAATTGCCCCTATATCTTGTAAAGTACCAGAAAAATCTTCTAATCCAGTTGGAGTCATTCCAGTCGTAGCCATCGAACATTCTCAGTCATCTAAAACAAAGCCTGATGTTAAGAGACGCTGTACAACTTTAGAGAAGATAAAATGTTATGTATGTGGACTATTTGGCCACATAGCTCGATTCTGTCTATCACGTCCCATTGAAAAAGTAGTGAAACAAAATCCATACAGGACAACGAGACGTGATTTTGAAGTGTACTCGGCGCGCTTTGCAACGTGGCCTAGGTGTAATAAATATGAACAGCCTAGATCATGGGTCCCATTCCAAAATCCTAAATTAGAGAACGCGTCCATACAGGATGAGAATGAGGAAAAGATTTGGGATGGGTCTTTGAAAGAATTTCAAACTTACCAAACAGATTTTAAGGAATTGAAAGGAAGACGTACAGGTTATTATAGAAAACATGCCGGTATTTGTGGTGTCTAGAGTTTGTCTTTAACTTAGCTAATTGTTAGAGTAAGTTTGGTCTGTGAAATACATGAACTATATATGTTGTGTGCTCTGAAGTTTGTTATCACAGTTGCTGACAGCCCACTGACCCCCTTCCCTTCTAGTCAGATCTGTGAGTGTATTGTCATGCAAATTGCCTGGTAATTCATTAAAGTGAAAGGTGAAATTTCTGTAATAGTGAATTGAGATGTGTATTCACTAACATGTGTTTTGTTTTCCAGAGAGACAGTTCTAAAGAGTGTCATTGTGAGGTATTATGATTTGTGAATATATGGTACCACCTAAATATTTTTTTACGAGCTGCTCATTTTTGACCATGGTGAAAATTTTTTTTGGGGGAATTAATGGTATACCATTAAAAAAAAAAATCCACGTGGTAATTAGTTTGAGCTCAACAATTTTTGGTATTTGAAAAAGTGCACTGTTCCAAAACAACTTAGGAAAAATGTTTAAGTCTTTCTTTATGGAATGTAATGTATTGTATAATTGTGTGTTTCATATGCTAATTTTTTGTTACATGTACTTAACCATCGGTTTATTTTTAGGAGGAAGAAAAAATGTAATGTTTATTTGTAATTCAAAATTTTATTGGTGTTTTATCCTTCAGATTCGATAATTGGGTTTCATGGCTTTCAGAACCAAAAGGAGATCACAGCCTTCAGAGACAACTTTATATAAAAATTATTTTTTCTTTTTTAGGTTTATTTGAATGGGGCTTCTGATGTCAGTCCATTTGGCTGTGCTTGGTTCTAGACCTTGTGTGGTGTATGTTCTGATCCGACATATGTAGAGCCCTGGTATTATTGAGTTTCCTTCCTCAACTGATTAGCAAAACCTACTAGTTAAAGTCTGCTATCCCATATTTCCACTGACAATATGATTGGTCACCTTCAGTCTTACTTAGTTTCTACAGATGAAAATTTGATTAGGACTGCAGCGGATAATTGTCACTCTAAACACCTATATTAGGTTGAAGAAGTGTTATGAATCTCTGTCAGTGTTACTGCATTTATTGGCCTGGGTATTTTTGAATTGTCCAGAGTTTGATTTGGAACTGCACTAGATCTGTCACAGATATGTTTCCTCTATGCCCAAAGATCAGTAGCCATACTGGTACTTGTAGCTCCATGGATCTAACTTAAGGGTCTGCTGTTATACTTGTGTTTACGACTGGTTCACACCCTGCTGTTAATTGAATTAGTTACACACCCAGCCAGTCCTTTCTTTTCAAACTTAGCTCATTGCCTCAGGGCTAATGTAATTTTGTCTTCCTAGCAGTCTCTGTGTGTCCCCGAGTGTATTTCAATCCTTATTTCCTGCCCAGTGACACCATGCAACTATCTGCTCTTAAAGTTTCCTGTTTGTTTTTACGTCACTATTCATTATTGGCCATCTGTGCCCAGTAGCAGAAGTTCCTTGAGCTGGATACACATTATGCAATTTTTGTTGTTCAGTTTCCTTTAGATTTACCTTTGGATATGTGGTACAAGGGCCTGCCTGGTTGCATCCAATTTGAGAGTGTTTAGGTCTGGCCTCATATTGTATGGTTTTGATGACTCTGAAGAAGCATTGTATGGGAAAATTGTATGCGAATTGTATGGTGTGTTGCCATCTTCGGACTTTGTGTAGAAGGGCCCTCACTTTTGTTATGTGTGGGCATGTTATATTCTCCTCAGTGGGTGCCCATAGGTGTCCTTCCTGTCCTAGACACCTTGTGTACCTTAACTAGTATTCTGTGTCCTGCATGCCAGTAAGACCAGTGCCCCAGTGCTGTACTATGCTCCTGCATTCCATGTGAGTCCTATCGGAATAGTGTAGGCAGTTGTACAAAAAGATAATAGCTGCAGGGGGAAATGATCTGATGGAGTTGGCTGAGGTAAAGTTCTTGGTGGAAGCAGAGTAGGCTTCCCTGAATAAATGAGTTTTCAGGGATCACCTAGTGGTGGACGGGGAGTAGGAGCTGTCTGGACATACTGGAGAATGGAGTTCCATAGATTCTGGAGCAGTCCTGATAGTGAACCCGGGAGGAGGTAACATGGGAGCTGGAGATCAGGATGCCTTAGAAGGAGCGGAGTGGATGATTTGGGTGATATCTTGAGATCAAAATAGATTAATCCAAATATCTCAGGTTAAGTTTTTTTAATGGGCATACTGTATACAGTCCTAGGGCCACAGCTTTAGTGAACTCCACCCTGTTATTGTCCTGATCTGTGTATCCCTGTTGCTTTTCCTGATGCAATTAATAATGTGCATTACTATCAGGAAAACGAACACCAAAGCTATAGGAATGTGTACCTCAACAAGGTATCTCCTCTTGAGGAACAAAGAGGCCACTAACTCAGAAACTAATCTCTGAAAAAGCCTGATCCAATCCAGACCAGTACAAAGAATTTACAGAATTAAGAGAGGACCCTAGAACAACATACTGTATTTTTTGTTTCTGTTTTTGTTTTTGGGAGAAGCCTCTAAATTGGAGTAATAAAGTGCAGTCAGGTTTATCTAAATTCTAAAAAAAGTATTTATTTATTTTTATCAACTTTTTTACTCTCTCCTTAATAACTGTGTACCTGACCTGCAATTTCGTACCGCTGATCACTAGCGCGGGAGAGGAGTTGCCCTTTTTGTAAAGTAGTTGCTGCAGTGCTTTTTGTTTTTTTTGTTTTTTTTTCTCCTTTTTCAGTGCAGTCAACAATAGACTTCAGGGCAACTATGTATTAGTGAATATCTTTTTTTATACAAATTTAATGCTCTGTAACTATCCAAAGTTGAATGTGTAAAATAGAAATCTTAGTTGGAGCAGCATTAAATCTGTAGTTTTTATATTTTTTAATTTTTTATATTTTTTATTTGTATTATCCTTCTTGTTCATTTTCATTACTTTCCTATCTTTCTTCCCTTTCCTAGTTTAATATTCTAAGTTGTTCTTTTGATTTCTATTTTCTATTCTCTTAGATAATGTAACTAAGGCACCAGCCATATAATTATTTGTTGTGAATTATAACATTCTTCCCGACTCAGCTTCAAGAGTCAGGTGGGAACCCACAGAACAATATTTAACAACCATTGAAACCAGGGTATCCCTGTAAATCCAGGTCTTAGGTTATTATATTTTACATCCCTCAACCTGCCTACTGCATTAACCTGAGCTTTACCTGTTAACATTATAACCCTTATAAGAAATAATCCTTAACGGCCACACAACTGCAACAATCTTGACCCCCCCCCAATAACTGTACTTTGACATTCTCCCTTTTCTTTTTGCATTCATGCACAACTGTCCGGAGGCCTTCCCTACCACCACCTGAAGAAGCAACAACGACCACCATGCCATAGCTTGAGACAAAGGTGCAAGACTGGACTTTCCTTAACCATGTTGAAAAGTGCCATCTCGCGGTCCGATCCAATCTTTGCAAACATCACACAGCATTCCCCTGGTATGGGGCTAAAAGATGCCAGGATCCCGCCATTGACGATGTTGGAGTTCCACTCTTCCAAGGCAGAGGAGTGAGTAAACATCGCTGTACATGCACTCATGGTCCGGATGTGAGTTCTCAGAGACACCAGGATTTCTATGGCTTCTCAGTCTCAAGTCTATGTTGATGTGTTCATAAGAACAGATAAGAGTTTCAAGAAAAGAAGTGGAGGCCGCAGTGGTAGTGGGGGGGTTGGACCTTCTGGGCTGTTGTGGGTGGGTACAAATTTTTTTTTAAGTTCAAAGAATGAACTTCAGGGGGAAATGTAATGGAAATATTGAATTCTAATATTTTTATATGAAATGAACATCGTATATTGAACTTTGTTTGACTCCCAATCTGTGTACCTGACAATTGTTCACAGCTAACATCATAAAACAAGCTGTGTTGTATCTAGACCGGGAAAGCTAGTTTTTTTTTACTACTGTTTGTATTGTAGCTAGAGGCATTATCTGAGAAGGTCTTTTCAGCCAGAACTGGCTATCTGGAAAAACTTGCTTATGGTACCTATAAACGATGCTGGGAGGGAATCACCTGTGTGGGCTGTGAGAAGGACTAAAAAAAACTTGATTTAAAAACCTGATCAACATGTTAACATTGAAAGGGGATTGGTTGGGAAGGTATATAAATATACAGCCAGAGCCCTTAAAAAATCCTCTTACTATGGGCTGAAGTCTCTGAGCACAGACCTCCATCGGGAGGTCTATGTAATGTATCACTTTTATTCTTATTTGTTTCTCTCTCCTGTAACTCTTTCCATCTTGCAATTTGTCCTATAATATTGATAGCATTTGTATTTCCATTGTAACATCATTTTTGTTATTGTATTCACTTACTTTGCGGTTCATTTTATTTAATGTTATTAGTGACAAGTTTGTCTTCTGTAATAAATGTTTTCTCTTATTTAAGCACAGTGGTTATTCATTATTAATATTCTTTTACTGCAAGAGATATAATAAGGTTGATATTGACATATAAAAAGGTGTAGATCACTTATTATATTTATAATCGCAGAAAGGATCAAAGGAATAAGTGTGGTAGGTAAAAAAATCGCCATATCACTCTATAAATTGTAGAGTTAGGGACTGCAGATCACAGGGTGCCTTGCCGGGGAATGCAGCTTACGCATGTATTTGCAAATGTGTGCAACCAAACCCCTGTTTTTAACGCATACTGTTAGACAGTTCAATTCGGTTGGTCGCTAGCTGGTTGGTAAGTTGTGACTGGAAATCTCTTCGTCCATTGCAAATTATCCCTATACACAGATGACTACATCCAAAACCGATTTCTTGAATGTCTCGCTAGTCGCTACCCAAACACATTCTGGCTACTCTTAAAAACAACTTCCCTTTTCATTGGCAAACAAAATCAGTTAAAAATTTAGGAACTAAGATCCCACAATGCTTACAGGAACTTTATTTCCTTACCTACAGCCCTTTACTGACAAAAATTCGGAGATTACTAGAATCTTGGCAGCACTTGAAAATTCCCTGGTTCGGTCGTATAAATATTCTAAAGATGGACATATTACCTAAATTATTTTATCTATTTCAAGCCATGCATATTCATCTCCCTATAGCATTTTTCCGGACTCTATGCTCTCTGGCACTTCACAACCAAGCCCGCTAACTCCTCTATTTAATAATCAGGCGATTTAGGATGATAGTCACACTTTACCTTTTGCCATTTATGAAAAGTCATCATGGCCCGCAGCCCGCACATTTAAACAACCTACATCTGGCCTCTTTAGGACTCAAATGAATGACACTGTGGCTCCTATGGACTGTCTATCCACAAATACTGTAACACATTACACGCCTCCAGACAAACACATAGACCCTTGAAGGCCTTCTGAGGGAATGTGTATTCTACAGAGGGTTCCGCACCATGCAATATCTTTACTATATAAAAAGTTATATCTCATATGCATTGTGCACTGCCTACTTATAGGAAGATGTGGGCAAGGTCACTGGAGATAGAGATATCCCCTGAGGAAGGGCACACCGCTTCTATGTTTACACATAAATCCTCAGTCTCCTGTTACGCTCGGGAGAAAAACTTCAAAATATTGTCTAGATGGTACCGTGATCCAGTTACAATTAAGAGGATCTTTCCTAATTCTTCAGAACTTTGGTGGTGCTTTAATGGAGTGCATTCTCCTAAGATAGCACTTTTATCTATTCCTCTGGGTTCAGCTAAATCTCAAAAATCTAATCTTATTCGATTTTTCATATCAGCTGCCAGACAGCTTATTCCCAGATTCTGGAAGGCCACCAATTTCCCTTCCCTAAAAGCATAGGTAGATCTCATAAATTACATCATGCTCATGGAGGAAAGGAAAGCTAAAGAAATGGATGCATGGGAAAAGCATAATAAATTGTGGTAAATTTGGATACATTACTCAACCTCAGATAAGTTCTGTAGAAGATTTGCAAATAGATAAGTTTTACTCTCCCATGACACCCTCCCTTACGCCTATTTTTTACTTCTTTGTTCTCCTTTATTTATATTTGATACCTACAGTAGGTGGCATGTGATTTCTTTGATTTACATTGTATCGATTTAATCCGTATTTTACCTACTTTCTCCATTCTACAGTATTCTCCTCTTTTTTCCACTATTTCTTTCTCTCAGTTGTGTAAAAGTTGTATAAAGGTTAACTGTTATGGTTTTTCAGTTGGGACTTGTGGTATTTGGGATTTTGTACTATAATACATAAAATACTATATAATAATACTATAATAGTGCTTTGTGCACTGGTGTGTGTGCAGACATGTTGGAACAGGAAGGAGCCAACCCCGAACTGTTCCTACAAAGTTGGGAGCATGAAATTGTCCAAAATGTCTTGGTATGCTGATGCCTAAGGAGTTCTCTTCACTGGAACTAAAGGGCCAAGCGCCACCCTTGAAAAACAACCCCACACCATATTCCTCACTCTACCAAATGATTTGGAACAGTGCACAAAGTAAAGTCCATAAAGACACGGATGAGCACATTTGGGGACGAGGAACTTGACTGGCCTGTTGATTGAGTCCTGACCTCAACCTGATAGAACACCTTTGGAATGAATTAGACTGCGAGCCAGGCCTTCTCATCCATCATCAGTGCCTGGCCTCACAAATGCGCTTCTGGAAGAGTGGTCAAACATTCCCATAGACACACTCCTAAACCTTGTGGACAGCCTTGCTATAAGAGTTGAAGTTGTTATAGGTGCAAAGGGTGGGACAACTCAATAGTGAACCCCACGGACTAAGACTGGGATGCCATTAAAATTCAGGTGCGTGTAAAGGCAGGCGATTCTAATACATTTAGTAATATAGTGTAAGTATAAGCAGAGGGTGAGGGGCTATCTAATCTGTTAGTTTGAGTGGACAAACTAAAGTTTTACTTTAACCACTTGCCGACTGCTCACTAGAGCTCTACTGCGGCAAAGTGGTTCGTTATCGTCTGGCGACGTAGACCTACGTCGCCAGACACTCCCCTTTCTCGGCGGCGCGCGCGCCGCTGGGGGCTCGCTCCCGCTGTATTCAGTCACAGCAGGAGTCGGGCCAGGGGAGGAGCAGTGGCGATCGCCGCTGTTCTTCCCCGATCGTCGGGGAATCAAGTATGGAGATCCGCCTGCTTGTGTAAACACAAGCGGGCGGATCTCCTAAGTGACAGGCAGGGTCAGATTGCAGGGTTCAGCATAGCTGAACCTGCGATCTGTCCCTGTGTCACTCAGTCACCTCCCCCCACACACGTTAGTAAGCACCAGGCATACATTAACCCCTCCCTCTCCAATAAAATTAACCCCTTCACTGCCAGTGTCATTTTTACAGTAACAGTGCATATGTATAGCACTGATTAATGCAGTAATGTCACTGGTACCCCCAAAAGTGTCAAAAATGTCAGTCAAGGGTCCGATCTGTCCGCTGCAATGTCGCAGTCCCGCAAAAAAAAAATCGCAGATCGCTGCCATTACTCGTTGAAAAAAAAAAAAATGACAAAAATCTTTCCCTTAGTTAGTAAACGCAATAACTTTTGCGCAAACCAATCAAAATACGCTTATTGTTATTTTTTTACCAAACATAGGTAGCAGAAAAGAAATTGGCCAAAAATTTAAAAAAATTTTGATTTTTACATTTTTTTTGGGGGGGGGGGGAATTTTATATAAAAAAATATGGAAAATACTGTTATTTTTTCAAAATTTACTCTCTTTTTTTGTTTATAACGCAAAAAGTAAAAATCGCACAGGTGATCAAATACCACCAAAAGAAAGCTCTGTTTGTGGGAAAAAAGGACGTAAATTTCGTTTGGGTACGGCATCGCATGACCGCGCAATTGTCAGTTAAAGTTGCACAGTGCCGAATCGCAAAAAGTGGCCCAGACGTAAGACAGCAAAATCCTCCGGGGGTAAAGTGGTTAAATGGTTGTTCTGTCTGCTTGATCCCCAAGCCTTCCCCAGTAAAAGGCCACTGTCCACACCTTGCGCTAATGTTTTCTAAGAAGCAGCAATAAAAGCTATACATTGCATGCTGTGTCTGTGCTTTAGTTGACAAGGGCAAAAAGTCATAATTTGCAAGGCCCCAATCAAGACCCATAAATAAAAAAATAAAAAATAAAAAAAAACATGTCTTTTAATGATATGTAAAAGCTTCTTTTTGGAAAAGGCAACTTTGTTCTTCACTACAGAACAGTTCTTACTTGGAATAAACTTCTCCAGGTATTCAAACCACTGGCGTAGCGTAGAGTCTCCGAACATGTGGATGTCTTTCTCTTTAAGGCAGGCTAATGCGTCGGACGGTCTGGAAAAATGTCTTGCCGAACATGTCAGGGATGTCCAAACATCTTTATAGTAGAACCCAGATGGCTTTGGAGGATCCTGGCCAGGCCTACAGACTGTGAGATTGGACGTAAGATCTGCAAGATAGGATGATCAGGTAAGTCAAGTCTTGCAAACTAAGAAAAAGAGGTCATGTTACGTTAAAGGAAAACTCAACTTTTGTTTAAAATTTCATTTAACTTATAAAATGGATGTGAAAGCCATTTTGTACAAGGAGGGGGAGCAGGGAGGGCTTTATTGGCAAGTCTTTTCAGAGGGTAAGGAAGCAGGAGGAACTGAGCCGCTGGGTTGCTGCTTGGTGAGGGAAGCGGGGGGGAGAGCTTAGCTACTAGTCTCTGTAAGGGTAAGAGAAGAGGGGGAGCTGAGCTGATGATTTTTAAGCTTGGAGGAAAAGCAAGGGGAGTTGAGCTTCTGATTTGAATCCCTTTCACACAGGTTGCCAAGGGGCGGTATAAACTCCATGTTTTTACTACCCCTTAATCCCCTGCCTACAAGCAGACATGATGTGTATATAGTGGCAATTTTATTGCTACATGCAGAGTTTGACAAGCTGCACTGCCTGTCAAACTTTCTCTTATGAAGGCCTCTTGACCCCTGTAGGGAAAGAGAGCCTTGACTGATGGGGGCATGGCCAGGAGTTGGGACCAAGCAGGAAGATATATGGATCCAATGGATTGGACGGAGCCTTGGGTATGGGGATGGACCTGAGCTATGTTAAGAGGACCTTCCCAAGTAATTCTGGGTCCTTTTGAGAAGAATCGCTGTGAAGAGCTGACCACCCCCCCCACCCTGTCGTTCGGTCGGTCTGTCACAGCTTTCATGGCGGTTTTGACCTTGCCATCGCTAAAGTTCGGGTAAGGAGTTACGCCATTGTTTGTAAATTGGGGGGTAGGCTTTCTGTCAAGCACTGATGGTAAGGACAGCCCCTTCCCCCTTTTTGGAAGTTATGTTAATGACTAAGAGTGCTCACAGTACAACTGTGACTGGCACTGGTCTAGACATGTTCTGGTTTATTATTGGAAAATAAATAAAGCCGTGGCCTTGCCCTTTCCAACTTAATTGTGGGAAGCGTGGTTTTTATATGAGGGCAAGGGGGTGTTGGGTCATTATGTTAACTTTGTTTCTGTGCCTATGCGCCTCAGCGGTCAAGTGAATAGGGCTTCACTGCCACCACGAGCCGAACACTTGGCTTACAGCTGTAATGGGTTCCTGCAATGCACAATTGCAAAAAAAAAAATCCAAATAAAAAGCACCAGGAGATGACTGGTCCTCTAATTAAATCGGTTTTAGGAATCCTACTGAAATTGATTACTCTGTGGGCCATTGGAATAATTCTCCACGCACTGGCGACAATAAGGACCAAAAACCCCCTACAGCGGTGATCAGAATGCAACCCTAAATAATGGCCACAAAAAAACATTGCTACCACTTGGTTTGCTAAGTGTCATTGGCCCTGGGACCACCCAGGCAACATCCAATAAGCAGCCATTCAGGCACTGTAAGTATGGAGATGCTGCTTTCCATCCCTGGTTGGGTCTGAAAATAGCTAAGAGATCACCCATACCTGAATCGGAGTGAACTACTGTAAAGACTATAGAGACTGGAGCATAAAACCGTATAGTAGAATTCCATGATACCTAGGCCATAATTACCACTGCAGCTCCTGATGTGTCCAAATAGCCACCTAAAGCATGGACTAACAAACAACGCCCTCAACCATCAGTGTAGAAAGGGGTGACCAGGAAAGCGCTCTCACAAAAATAGAAATAAATACACAGAAACTGCTAGACTGCCAATCAATTACTACGCATATGAGCAATATGTAAAAACAATCATACACTATGTAGCAAGGTTTCCAGGCCTGTTGCCTGATGTGGGTCTGCCATTAGTACCGGAATTCTCTCCAGCCCATGTGAGCGGAGTCCCTGGGTGTGACAACTGAAGTGACAACTCCGGCATCTTTGTTTGTGGTTTTTATTATAAGTTAAAGGGGATGGGAGATAGGAATGAGTGGGATACTCCTTTAGGCTCATACTAATTACAATTGGGACTTTGATCCTGAAAATGCTCGTTGGCGCTTCCTTGACACCAGCTGGCGCCAGCCAACGCTCGCTGACACTGAGCACACACTGCAACTTGATAGAAGTGCTGAATCCTTGACTGAAAGTCCAGAAGATCCAGGACTGTGAAACTGTAGAACTCCTGACACTGTTATGCTGTACAAGCCTACTGTCCCCCGCTTTGGCCAGCTTGAGGTAGTATGAAGTAGAACTCTATACAAATCTGTACTTACTACTTACACACTCTATACATTTCAGGGCCCAGATGCAGATGCCCCCTTGACTGTAACTCTTCAGGGTCCACTGACTATGTACCCCCGTTGTAACTTCAGGGTCCTCAACCTAGGAACCCCCTTTACAGCTAGCTGACACTGGATCCCAGAACCTCTTCCGGAGTGGTCCCCTCTGACTCTAGGCAGACCCCCAGGGGCAATCCTCAGTACTTACGACCTGTGTAGGCTTTCCTGGGACTGGACCCCTCTCGCTCTCCGCTGGTTCTCGGCACACCGGATCCCCTCAGCTCAACTCAGCACTCTCTGGACACTCAGACGATACCCCGAGATATCCTCTTCCTCAGACAGGAGGAGAGACAGCCGTACTCTCCTTCCTGGGACTCTGCTCCTGCCAAAGACACCGTGCCACGCACTTCCCCCCCAAACTTATACCCACTCCCGGAATCCTTTGCAGCGTAATCTGCCTTCTGGGGTAGTTACAAGCTGGGATGTGTCCTCTGATTGGGCTTCCCACACTGCCCTATGAGAAGCCTCTCACAGGAGCCAGTGGGGATACTTCTCCCCTCAGGGAGGCACATCTGGAAGCCATGACACCCTAGCTAAATAAATCACAGCCCTGCTGTTAGGCAGACAGGGCCCACTATAGTTTTACCTAGCACCTATCTGTAGGGTGCTACAAGTACATTCTTGCATATGCAATATAACTGTCCCCTCATCTGAATGCAAATGTCAGGTGTTCTTCCTGTGTATTAAGTCGGAGTCCCCCCAAAGACTCTGGTGCTAGTTGTTATACAGTACTGGTATGAGTAGAGCTGGGTAGATCCCTGCTTGAAGAGACTGAGCCTTTAGCAAAACAGGATAACCCGTTCATGTTGATTATTACACCATGTTCTGTTAAGGAGGACAGTCAGAAAACTAAGTCCTGCTGTATCACCTCAGGCTGGCCCCTTCTGCAGGTAAAGCTATGTAAAACTCTAAAAATGAGGGTCTCTACTGTTTAAAATTCAGCAATACACTGACTCATCCTGCTTTGCACATGCTCAGTTGCTCCCCATTTTAGGCCTTTTTAGGCACTGCCAAGATTGGAGACCGATCTGCTGATAGCCTTAAAGCAGAATTAAACCCTATTATTTTTTACCGCCAAGGAAGCTGCTTCTGTAACTGTCATGGTGCTGCACATACGATGCGAGTCATGACACCAGTCATTTGATGATTTAACAGTTTGGTTGATGCAACAAGCACATGTGACAGTTAGCAATCCAGGCATTCCAGGAATGTAACTTTTTTGAGACCTAAATCGATGGGATTTGTTCCGCTTTAGGCCCCTTTTGCACTTGTGTGACCTAAAAGTCACGCGATTTTGACTGGACTGAAGCAATGCCTGTGTAATCTTGAGATCTATAGACCTCAAAACGCAATTAAAGTTGGACCAAAGTAGTGCAGGGACTACTTTGAAGTTGCTGCAGCTTGAAATCGCAGATATGAACGGTACTCATTGGAAATCATTGAGTACGACTTGTCATGTGACCAGGGCCGGTGCTTCCACTAGGCAAACTAGGCAGCTGCCTAGGGCGCATTGCCATCTAGGGGCGCAGCCAGGAGTCGGCACTCTCTCTCCATCATGAATGATTATTGTGAGCTGAGGGGAGAGGTGGTGGTAGGGGAGGAAGAAGGGACAGAGAAAGATGCCAGGTGTCTTGGGCAGTGGCGGAACTATCAGGCCCTGGCTTTCCACCACTGTTGGAGGGGCCCCAAGAGGCAGGAATGGAGCCCACCAGAGTTCTGCCTGCACGATGATCCTCTTCAGCTGGAGCTGAACGGCCTTAACCCCAGGCAGGAAGAGACTCTCTGCACTGAGCTGGTAGGCAGCCGTTCATTTCCCTGGGTTGGTATTAAGCAGGGAGCGGAGGAGAGCTGAACCTGAGCCAGAGCTCAGCACTGGAGGGCGGAACCTTTACTGGGGCAGAAGCAACAGGTCACCAGAATGGTCTGAGGAGGTTGGTGATGAAGGACATGCGGAGCTCTCTGACTGCTGCTTTTCCCTCCACCAGGTCCCGGTTGGAGCTGTGGTGAGCACCTTTGGCAGGGCCGGTACAAGGGGGGGGCGGAAGGGACGGGTGCCCTGGGCGGCACAATTTAGTGGAGGAAGGGGGGCGCATCGCAGGTGAAGCATGTGTGACTAACACACCCTGGTATGAACTAACACACCGGGCGGGCAGGCGAGCGGCCGCTATTGGCTGTACCGAAGTGAGCCCTTCAATTCCCTGTCAGGCGGGTACCTCCGCTGACCGGGAAGTGAAGGGCTTACTTCGTTACAGCCATTAGCGGCCGCTCGCCTGCCTGCCCGGTGTGTTAGTTCATACCAGGGTGGACTGATCCATCTGACCGAGTGCCCAGGAGCAGTGGGGGGGGCCCCATGAGAGGATCCTTTGAAGTCAGTTCCGGATCAACGTCCGGCATTGTGATTTACAGTGAAGATTCCTGTCAGCTTGCGCCTCTGTTCTTTCTGCCTTCAGTTCTCCTCTCTCCCCGCCCGGCGCCCGCCTCAATGACCGTCTTGGTTGCTAGGAGGACTGCCGCTGTACACACTGAGGAAAGAATCTGTAGAACTGCTCCGCCTCTTAGCTCCACCCCCCCAGCTCCGACTCTCACACACACCTTGCTTGCAGCAGTACCCGATTCCTGCCGGTCTAATAACAGAACCCAAAGGAGGCTCCATATTTCCTGGGAGGCTACAATAGAGGTTAATTGTCTACCAGAATGGCCTGTTACACAGTGAGAGTATGCATAATTGGGTAAGGTAGAAGAATGCTATTGAAAGCCTCTATGGTCCAAATGGAGATCCTAAAGAGGGCAGGGGGTGCTTCTATAAAGATTTCTATGATCTCTGCAGGTCTCTAAGGAAGGGGGGCACTGATATAAGGTAACTGTGAGCTAATGGGGGTCTCTAAGGGGGGTGCTGACTGCTGATATAATGGATGGTGACCAACTATTAGATCAGCAGCAACCCCACTTACAGATCCCCCAATAGATCATAATCTCCTTATATCAGCGGACTGACCATTTAGGGGGAGGTAAAGCTGGGAGGGCAGTGGCAGTTGCTAGGTGACAGTGGCCTTGTTACTAATGGCAACCCAGACTTTGTCACCCTCCTGAAGCCTCCTGGGAGGGCAGAGCAATGTGATCCTTTCCACCTGTAACCATAATCATCAGTCATGAGTGAACTGAACTGAGACTAGGTTATCAGCTTCATGATCAGGAAGGAGGGCTGGGTACCAAACCAGCAGCTGGTGGTTCATTTTCAGCCCTAGCTGACCAACCCGGCCCCTGGTGAGGCCCACAATGCCACACTCCATCTCTGGGGAGAAGATCAGACAAGAGCCCTGCACTGGGGAGAAGATTCCAGCTGACCCAGGCACAGGAGAGGAGATCAGAGGCTCTGTACTGGGAGTCATGTATTATCTATGAGTCACAGGGGTCTGGTGGGGGTATAGGGGGTCTGGTGTTATCTAGGAGTTTGAGTATAGGGGGGCCGATGTTATCTAGGAGTGGAGGATACAAGGGTCTGGTGTTTTATAGGAGTAGAAGATACAGCGGGTCTGGTGTTATCTGGAATTTAGGTGTCCAGGGATCTGGTTTTATTTAAGAACAGGGGCTTTAGGGGTTTTGGTATTATCTTCTAGTGGGAGGGTACAGGAAGTCTGGTTTTATCTGGAATTGTGGATACAGGGATCTGATCTTATCTGGGATGGAAGAGGGGGAATGTTTTTGTGAAGGGGGATCAGGGGGTCTGGTTGTATTTGGGAAGAAGTGTACAGGGGGGTCAGGTATTATCTGAGAAGGATCCGGTGCTATTTATAAAGGAGGATTATTTGGAAGGTGAGGAGTCTACACATGTACATCTGATTTTCTATATGACATCTTGCATTGTATACCTGTATGATGATCTAGCACACCCTGTATAATTGCACACCCCTATAGCGAGTGACAGACACTATGACAGTATTTTTTACTGCTAGAATAAATGTACAATTCAAGACTTGTGTGGGTGTAAGAAGATGTCCACCTCTGCTTTGTGTTCTGTCACATTAGGAAACCTATTGGAATGCATAGCGGCCATGTTGGAACGCATGGCACATGCGCAATAAGTTGTTTTTGGCCAAACATCACTTCCGGTTGCAGAATCTGATAGGTAGTGCTATTTTGATAGAACACCCCCCCGCCCACCTACTCCCCTGTGATTTGATACAGCAGGAAACTGTCAGCAGATCCCAGCCAATGATTTATGACCGGGACCTGTTGATCAACCTGAGGGGGGGGGGGGCGCAGTTTGCCATCTTCGCCCTGGGCACTGGATGACCTTGTCCCAGCACTGACCTTTGGTCCAGGAGACGAGCGTCCTGGGAGAAGGAATCAGCAGGATCACTGTGAAGGAGGGCAGAGTGGGGGCCACTCTCTTCATACCGCCCAGTTAGTGTCCCCAGAACAGGGGATCGGGGTCCCTGGGTGTTACATGGAGCATCCCTGGTATGAAAGGGAATCGGGGTCACCAGGTGTGCGGTGGGGAATCAGAGTCACCTGGTGTGACATGGAGGATAGGGGTCACCAGGTGTAACAGGAGTTTGGGGTCACCAGGTGTGCCATGAGGAATTGGGGTCCCTGGGTGTGCCATGGGGGATTGGGGTCCCCAAGTGTGACACGGAGGAACATCAGGGTCCCCAGGTGTGACATGGATGAACATCAGGGTCCCCAACTGTGACGTGGAAAAACATCAGGGTCTGACATAGAGGAAAATTGGGGTCAGTGGGTATGACAGCATGACATGGAGGAATATTGGGGTCCAAGGGTGTGACATAGAAAAACATCAAAGTCCCTGGGTGTGACACGAAGGGACATTAGGGTCCCCGAGTGTAATATGGGGGGTCACTGGGTATGAAAGCATAACATGGAGGAACCATCGGATCAGGGTCACTGGGTATGACATAGAGGAGTTTTTAACCCCTTCCCTTTTTTTGGGGGGGGGGGGTGGGCGCAAGTAGCTGGTCTTGCCTAGGGCGTAAAATAGTCTAGCATCGGCCCTGCATGTGACTTGCAGTCCCAATCGCAGGACAAGTCACACAAATGTGAAAGGGGCTTTATGATTCACTTCTGCTCAGGGGCCATATAAAAAGATACATATAATTGACTTTACTTGAATATAGTGCCATAACAACCCCAGCCAGGTATAAGGTCTGAGTGATAGCAAATAATAATAGGCTGAAACACCCATAAACACTGTACATAAAATGTGCTGCAGATTATCATGTGAATGATCTGGCTGCCTTTGCAGACCTGGCCTGGGATATACTATTGTATAGAACAACATAGACACTATGATATAATGTAGTGGCCCCACATCCTTAGTGTAGGCACACCCTCTTATATAGTGCTGTAACCTGAACACCATCTCTAGTGTAGTAATGTCTGCATAAACACAATTGCTTTTAAAGGAGATAAGAGGTTTTGAAGCTAGAGGACTGGAATTGTCCAAAAAGATACCGGTGTCAGGCACAGGGAATGTGTCTGATAATGCCTGAACGTGTGTGGGATATGATTGTCTGCTGGATGAAGCCTCAGGAGCTAGGTCTCCTGGGCAATCCATATACATGGACAGATACAACTTGAGTATAATCGAAGAGATACATGTGTAAAGAACTGACTAGTGCTTAATCATGTAGAACCTGCTGCAACAAAGCCCATTTCCTAGAGAACGTGTGTAGAAAGACCACCAATATATAGAGTCACCGGTTGTGAACTCAAAAATCAAAAAATAAAATAAAAAAGGTACCCTAATCGGGCTCCTGCCCAGAGGTCTGATCCCCAAACCAGGCAATGCTTATAAGCCGCTTGGCTGTCAATACAAGGAGCGGGAGGGGACGTCCCCCCTGGCCGCCTTCCGCGGCTCGCCCGGGTCTCCCGTCCCATCGGGAGACCCGGGCAAACATCCTGCATGGCGACCGAAGAGAAGACCCGATCAAAGCTGCATTCGGCTCTGATCGGGTCTCCGTGTAAAAATTCAGAAGTGATGTCATGACATCACTTCTGGGTACTCGACGCCAAATTTAAAAAAAATGACAGCATTCACAACAGCCAAACTTTTAAGTGCAGAGGAGGGGTTTGGGGTCTTTTAGACCCCCAGATCCCTCCAGTGGAGTACCTGTAAAAAAATTAAAAAATTTTAATGTACGAAAATATTGGCCAATATCGGCCGATACCAATATGCGATGACCAAAATTTCGGTATCGGCAATAAAAATACGTTAACCGGTTGCCGACCGCCGCACGACTATATACTGCGGCGGTCAGCCCCGGCCAGGCAGAGTGACGTATCGGTACGTCACTCGCCTGTCACTGACTTGCGAGCCTATCGCGGGCGGGCGTGCGCCCGCCGAGGCGCGCGCCCGCCGCGGCTCGTTCACAGACAAGTCAGTGCGTGTGACCGGTGGACTCGATGTCCGCCAGTCACACTGCGATCGCTCCTGTGAAGGGAGAAAGACAGAGCGGCTTGTGTAAACAAGCTGCCTGTCAGTTCTCCCTGTGTAAAAGTGAAGATCTGTCCGTTCTACTATGTAGAACGGTTGATCTTTGCTTTTACACCAATAGGAATGTCCCTACACAGTTAGAATCACGCCCCTAGGACACACTTAACCCCTCCCTGTCCAATAAAGTTAACCCCTTCCCTGCCAGTGTCATTTTTGCAGTAACAGTGCATATGTATAGCACTGATTACTGCAGTAATGTCACTGGTACCCCCAAAAGTGTCAAAAATGTCAGTCAAGGGTCCGATCTGTCCGCCGCAATGTCGCAGTACCGAAAAAAAAAATCGCAGATCGCCGCCATTACGCGTTAAAAAAAAAAAACACCAAAAATGACAAAAATCTTTCCCTTTGTTAGTAAACGCGATAACTTTTGCGCAAACCAATCAAAATACGCTTTTTGCGATTTTTTTTACCAAACATAGGTAGCATAAAACAAATTGGCCGAAAAATGTTAAAAAATTTTGATTTTTACTTTTTTTTTTGGGGAATTTCATATAAAAAAATGTGAAAAATATTGTTATTTTTGCAAAATTTACGCTGTTTTTTTGTTTATAGCGCGTGATCAAAAAATCGCACAGGTGATCAAATACCACCAAAAGAAAGCTCTGTTTGTGGGAAAAAAAGGACGTCAAATTCGTTTAGGTACAGCGTCGCACGACCGCGCAATTGTCCGTTAAAGTCACGCAGTAAAAAATCGCAAAAAAACCCCTGGTCCTTTAGCAGCCAAATCCTCCGGGGCTTAAGTGGTTAAGGTCAATCACAATTATATTTACAGCATATTGTATCTCTAGCCAAGATGGTTTTTTTTTGTTTTTTGGGGGTTTTTTTGAGGCTTTGCATGCCATACAGAAGTGAGAGAAAACTGCATGAAATACAGAAGTATGAGGCACTGCATGTCACGCAGGAGTATGACAAGAGAACTCAAAATTACTGTTTGTCCGATAGATGATAATGACCTCACAGTGGTCACACGACCCCTTCCAAATACACTTAAACTGGTATTAAGCTATCATTTTAACCCCTTCCCACTGTAACGCAAATATGCTGCCTCAGCTTTAAGGGGTTGTACTGGGGTAATGCGTGCAGCTAGCGGCATCACCCCAATGCCCTTTTTTTAAGACGACAGTCGGCTTTCTTGTAATAACAACCAATGCTGCTAATCAGCCGCTCTACTTTTATTAAAAACAGCAGGAGGGGGCGTCCCCGCCTTCCACAGCTTGCCCGAGTCTCCCACGTCCGCCGGCTGGCTGAATACCCGAATAAAGCCAGATACAGCTTTGATCGGGTCTCCGATGTTGAAACCCAAAAGTGATGTCATGAAAGAAAATGGCCACTTTAAGGATACATTAACCACTTAAGCCCCGGAAGATTTTACCCCCTTCCTGACCAGGCCCTATTTTGCGATTCGGCACTGCATGACTTTAACGGACAATTGCACGGTTGTGCGACACTGTACCCAAATGAAATTGATGTCCTTTATTTCCCACAAACAGAGCTTTCTTTTGGTGGTATTTGATCACCTGTGCGATTTTTTAATCATGCGCTATAAACAAAAAAAGAGCGACAATTTTGCAAAAATAACAATATTTTTCACATTTTTTTATATGAAATTCCCCCCAAAAAAATGTAAAAATCAAAATATTTTAACATTTTAGGCCAATTTGTTTTCTGCTACATATTTTTGGTAAAAAAAATTGCAATAAGCGTATTTTGATTGGTTCGCGCAAAAATTTATTGCGTTTACTAACTAAGGGAAAGATTTTTGTCATTTTTATTGTTTTTTTTTTTTTAACGAGTAATGGTGGCGATCTGCGATTTTTTTTTGTGGGACTGCGACATTACGGCTGACAGATCGGACCCCTGACTGACATTTTTGACACTTTTGGGGGTACCAGTGACATTACTACAGTAATCAGTGCTATACATATGCACTGTTACTGTAAAAATGACACTGGCAGGGAAGGGGTTAACTTTATTGGAGAAGGAGGGGTTAAGTGTGTCCCTAGGGGCGTGATTCTAACTGTAAAGGGATGTGGTTGTTTGTGTAACTACAGAGATATACGATCCTGCATAGCAGGGCCGTATGATCTCTGCACTTACACAGGGGAGAATGACAGGCGGCTTTGTTTACATTAGACGCCTGCCTTTCTCCCTCTGTAACGGACGATCGCAAGTGACCGGCGGACATCGGGTCCGCTGGTCACACGCACTGGGAAGTTAGGGAGCAAGCGGGGGTGAGAGCCCCCTAGAGCCTCACAGGCTAGCGACGTAGTCCTACGTCACTTTGCCTGTGAGGGGCTGACCGCCGCCGTAAATAGTCGTGCGGCAGTCGGCAAGTGGTTAATAATATATGCCTATTTCAAGTCTTATTGAGGTGAGAAATTAGAGTGCACAGTGGTGCCAGTTATCCACACTGGTGAAGGGATTCACTAGATTCATCTATCAAAGATTGTATTATGTTTTTTCATCGATGGATGGTTCCCATAGGTTCATTGATTATTGAACCTCGTTTGCACTTTGAAGATTGAACTTTTTGCACACCGCACTTTGTACATGTGAAGGGTACACTACTGTGCATGAGGACACTGATTTGTTTTATTAATTGGTTTTCACATTTATTTCTGTATTTTTGCACAGTTGCACGACACGCCTTATTTAATGTCTTATATTTTTGCACTATATGTGAAGATTATCATGTATTATGGTAAGAGGCCAATATATAGGAAATATTAATTATCTATATAAATATTTTTAGTTATTTTATAGAACACTTGGTCACTTTCATTGAAATTGTATTTTATAGCTGAAAGGCAATACATAATTTAGTAATTTAAGGGTAGCACTGACCATTTAGATGTCATAACTTCACTTCCGGGTACTGAAGCCTTAAAGGTGCCAGATTTAAAAAAAACTTGGCGTTTAAAATGCTTTTAATGCAAAGGACCCCAGATCCCTCCATAAAGAGTACCTGTCACGGCCTATTACTGTCACAAGGGATGCTTACATTCCTTGTGACAGCAAAAAAAGTGATAAAAAAAAGTAAAAAAGGGACAGTGTAAAAATTCTAAAAATAAAATAAATATGAAAAAAAAAAATGTAAAGCTCCCCATCCCTTCATGCTTGTGCGCAAAAGTGAGCGCATATGTAAGTCGCACCAGCATATGTTATTGGTGTTCAAACCTCACATGTGAGGTATTGTCCTGATCATTAGAGTGAGAGCAATAATTGTACCACAAAATCTTCTCTGTAATAGGGATGATCGAATGGTTCGGGTCAACCATCGGTTCGACCCGAACATTGGCTGTTCAAAATTTGGCCGAATTCCGAACTTTTTGCGGTAAAAGTTCGGAATTCGGCAACCAGAACCGCCCAAAATGCAATGGGACAGGAACTGGGCTTTAAAAGCCCGTGATTGGACCAGAAACGTCAGTAAAAGCCAATTGAGGGGGCAGGAGTCTGCTAGGAATGTGATTGGAGTGACTAGGGGGTCCAGAGGCCAATCAGTAGTGAATACGCCCCCCAGTATATAACATAGCCCCGCCAAATCTCTAGCACTGTAATAGAGAGGCTGTGGAATAGAGTGGAAGCATTTCTGTTACTCCTGCTGCTCCAGTGTCATTTTGCAATTATTAGTGTGAGGAAAGGGATATGCAGTGTATGTAGGGTACTATATACCACTATAGTTAGATTCAATAATCTAGTTTCTGTAGGGAAAGTGTTAAGTGTCAGGGTGACCGTAATGTAGTTTAGGGTGAACTTACTCTGACTGCTATGCCAGGGGGACCGAACTCATCCATGTCAGGGTGACCGCAAGAAGAAAAAAAAAACTGAATTTTTGTAAAATCTTACCTGTAAAATTCCTTTCTCTGAGTCCTCCGACAGTCGCCGCCTCTTCATATTCGTCACTATGGGGTTATTGACCTTTGTTCCGTAGGAGTAGCTAGGCAACAGAATATGTCAATATTAAAGCTTTTAACATATCCCACCCCCAGGGGGTGGTCCCCTCAGTCAATACCCTCCTGCTTCCTGTATCCATACCTCAGTTTCAGTAGAATAGCAGTAGAGTACACATACAAACCCCAAAAGAGGGGCGGGGGCGGCGACTGTCGGAGGACTCAGAGAAAGGAATTTTACAGGTAAGATTTTACAAAAATTCAGTTTTCTCTTACGTCCTCCGACAGTCGCCGCCTCTTCATATTCGTCACTATGGGGACGTCCCAAAGCAGTGCATACATGAGGGGTGGGAAACTCAGCCGCGTCCAAGGCAACGCAGTACCCACAGCAGAAAAAAAGGAACCTTACCAAAGGAAGGAAACCAGCTGGGCAGCATGAAAAAAACTTGCTCAACAGGAGCAACAACCCAGGAAAAACAAATAACCTAGGGACAAAAAAACATCCCAAACAGCCAAGGGCCCAAAAATAAGGGACCCTAAGGCACTGCCGCACTAAGAACCTTGCGGCCAAAGGAAGCATCTGCCGATGCCTGAACATCCACTTTGTAGAACTTTAAGAAGGTGTGAACGGACGACCAAGTCGCCGCCTTACACACCTGAGCCACAGAAGCCCGATGATGACAGGCCCAAGACGTACTCAGAGATCTGGTAGAGTGCGCCTTCACGGGCATAGGGGGAACTTTTCCCTGCAAAGCATATGCCTGTTCAATGGTCTGTCTGATCCATTTGGCGATGGTAGAAGCCGACGCCGCCATGCCCTTCCGAGGCCCCTCTGGAAGGACAAATAGAGAATCCGGCTTGCGAAAGGATTTAGTCGATGACAGGTAAACCCTGATCGCCCGAACAACATCCAAGGAGTGCAAATCCACCTCCTTTGGATGTTTAGGCTTCGCGCAAAGCGAAGGCAAGACAATGTCCTCATTGAGATGAAATTCCGAGATCCTCTTCGGAAGAAAAGAAGGGTTAGGTCGCAAGACCACCTTATCCAAGTGAATCACCAAATACGGAGACCTGCAGGACAAGGCTGCCAGCTCCGACACTCTGCGAGCCGACGTGAACGCCACCAAAAAAGCGACCTTCTTGGACAACATGGACAACGAGATCTCCCGATCTTTTCAAAAGGAGCATGTTGCAACACGGACAGAACAAGGTTCAAGTCCCATGGAGGCAAAGGCTCCCTCCTAGGAGGGACCAGGTGCCGCACCCCTTGAACAAAAGTGCTAACCAAGGGGTTAGACGCCACAGGGCATTGAAAAAGAACGGCCAGCGCAGAAATCTGACCCTTAATCGTGGCCAACGCCAAACGCTGGTCCACACCCGTTTGAAGGAAAGACAACACCCTAGACACAGAGTATGAGCGAGGGGAAAACCCCCTGGACTCACACCAGGCAAAATAGGCCTTCCAAGTACGGTAGTAAACCTTCCCCGAAGAGGTCTTTCTAGCATTGATCAAAGTGTGAATGACCTCAGGGGAGAGACCCCTATCCCTCAGAACCTCGGTTTCAACAGCCAGGCCGTCAAAGCCAGCGACTGTAAAGCAGGATGGAATATCGGTCCTTGAGACAGAAGATCTTCTCGAAGAGGCAGACGCCATGGAGCGTCGACCGCCAGATTCACGAGGTCTGCGTACCAAGACCGGCGAGGCCAGTCTGGCGCCACCAGAATCACCGTGAGCGGTTCCGAGGGCAACCTGCGAAGGAACCTGGATAGCAGCTGAATCGGTGGGAATGCATACATCAGTCGATACTGATGCCACGGAGCCACTAACGTGTCCGACGCGTCTGCCCGAGGATCGCGCGTCCTTGCCACGAACCTTCCCACCTTGTTGTTCAGACGAGACGCGAACAGGTCCACATCCGGAAGACCCCACTTCGCGCACAACATCTGGAAGACATCCGGGTGGAGTGACCATTCCCCCTGGTCCAGGGTCTGGCGACTCAGATAATCCGCCTGCCAGTTCTCCACCCCCGGAATGTGAACCACTGTTATCGCCGGGACGTGCGTCTCGGCCCAAGACAGAATGTCGGCCACCTCCCGAGCCGCTCGGGCACTCCTGGTGCCCCCTTGGTGGTTGATGTAGGCCACCGCTGTGGCATTGTCCGTCTGCACCCGAACCGGATGGCCCTGAAGCCTGTCCATCCAACGTCGAAGGCAGAGATTTATCGCCCGCAATTCCAGAATGTTGATCGGAAGGGAGGATTCCCCCTCTGACCAAGTACCCTGGGCCGACAGAACGCCCAGAACACCACCCCAGCCCGACAGGCTGGCATCCGTGGTGATCACCGTCCACGAAAGAGGGCAAAAAGACTTGCCCCCTGACACCGCCTGGGGACTGTAGCCACCACAGAAGATCCCTTCTGGTGCGAGGACTCAACGAGATCTGAAGATCCAGAGATTGTGGTCGCCCGTCCCACCTGGACAGGATCTCCGCTTGGAGACCCCTCGTGTGAAACTGGGCGAAGGGAATCGCCTCGAAAGCCGAGACCATCAATCCCAGACACCTCATGCCCGTCCGGAGGGACGAGCACGGAACGTCCCTGAGGGACCTGACTTCTTCCTGAAGTGTCCTGAGCTTGTCTTCCGGCAGGAAGACCTTCGCCTGAACAGAGTCCAGGATCATTCCCAGGTAGGGAAGACGAACCGACGGACACAGCGTGGATTTTGGAAAGTTTATCGTCCAACCAAACTCCTGTAGAGTTTGCATCGTGACGGACAGGTCTTTTACCAGACCCTGATTGGTCGCAGACCGAACCAGAATGTCGTCCAGATACCCCAGGACCGAGATGCCCTGGGCTCTCAATAAAGCCAGAACCGGTGCAAGCACCTTGGTGAACACCCGCGGAGCCGAAGCGAGACCAAAAGGCAGCGCCACGAATTGGTAATGATCCTCCGCAATGGCGAATCGAAGGTACCTCTGGTGACCCTCGAAAATGGGGGTGTGAAGGTACGCATCCTTCAAATCGATGGATGCCATGAATTCTCCCGGAACTAGAGCAGCCACCACCGAGCGCAGGGATTCCATGCGGAACTTGCGAACCCGCACAAAGCGGTTCAGAGCTTTAAGTCCAGAATCGGACGTACCTTGCCCTCCTTTCTGGGCACAGTGAACAGATTTGAATAAAACCCCCGAAATCTGTCCCGATGAGGCACCGGAACCACCACTCCCTGAGCCCGCAGGTCCCGCACCGCCAGGTGCAGATCCCGCAAACGCTCCGGAGACAGTTGAAGATTTGAGGGAAAAAATCTGCTCGCCGGCCGAGAGAGAAACTCGATCTTGTAACCGGACCGAACGATCTCCTGAACCCACCTGTCCCGAACGCGGGCCAGCCAGGGTTGAAGAAAACCGAGCAAACGTCCCCCCACCCCAGAACTGGGTGAGGGCGCCCCTTCAGGCCGCATTGTTATGGGCAGCGGACCCGGACTGGACGGACTTCTGCTTACCTGTCCACGGCTTCTTTTGGGAGCCTTGACCTTTGAAGGGTTTGCCCTTATAGTGCGACCGAAAGGCACGAAAGGACCCCTGAGAGGGTCTAAACGAAGCATGCTTCTTACCTTGAGCAACCTTAGCCTTGTGAGACTGGGGCAAGAGCGTGCTCTTACCCCCAGTGATCCCCTTTATCAGCGTATCCAAGGATTCGCCAAAAAGGCGAGATCCCGTATAAGGTAGATTAGCTAAAGTTTTGCGAGAAGATTGGTCCACAGACCAACATTTCAGCCAAATCAAACGGCGTGTCAACACCGCCACGCTGTGCACATGTGCAGCCAAAGGGACTATATCTAAGTCCGCATCACACAAATACATGACACCCTGATGAATTTGATCTACCATAGCCAACGGCGGGGCAGAATCAGCCACCAGGACGCGCCTGAGCACCTGCGTCCAATCCGCGACAGCCTGAGCTGCCATAAGGGAAGCAAAAATAGCTGTTAGCATGGAACCGGTAACCGAGTAAGTATGGCGGGCAAGAGACTCCAGTCTCCTGTCCGTGGGATCCCGGAACACCGGGGTATCCTCCATCGGAATCGCAGTAGATTTATTCAAAACTGCCACCGCGTGATCCACCGGAGGCGGCACACACCAACGTTCATCAGTGGCGGGTGTGAAGGGATAACGCAGCTTGAACCTACTTGGCACAGCAAAAGGCTTCTTTATATTGCGCCATTGTTAACTAACAGCGCGCTGAAAATCCTCAGTGCAAGGAAAAACCTGCGATGATTTGCGTCTCCGCTGCGTCCCATAAGAGGCTAGGATGGCAGGAGGACATGGTTCATCCTGCAAATGCAGTGTTTGTTTGATAGAAGCAACCAATTCATCCATGATTGCAAGCTCCTCAGACGAGCCAGGGGGGGAATCATCAACCCCTTCAACCTCTGCCTCCCCTTCCGACCCTACAAGGTCCAGGGACGAACGGGACCCCGATAAGGGGACCCCAGCCATAGCAGCCCCATCACCATCGCCCTCTGAATCAGAGGAAATTGAAACTCTGGGCCGTTTTGTGGATTGAGCAGCCACAAGCATCTGCACCTGAGCAGCTAGGTTAGCCACAATGGTAGCCAAATCGCCCCCCTCGGGGGAAGCAGCAGCCCCTTGGCCCCCCACTAAAGTGGGAGGAAATTTGCTTTCCTGAGAATCCATGCCCCAAAAGTTTGCAGGAAAAAAAGGGGTACTGCCCCTTTAAGATCGCGGCGAGCGTAGCCCACCGCACACACACAGCACACACTGACCCCCACAGGGAGAAGTACAAAACTTAGGCAAGGAATACAGGAATAAGGAAGGTAAACCTGGAGAGATCACTCAGGCTGCTGCAGCGATCGCTGTTCTCAGGGCAAAGGAAGTGATGCAATACTGACCGATCCTATAAAGCCTATGGAAGGCTACACAAAAATGGCCGCCGGAGGGGGACTGCAAAGGCAGAGATCATGCAGCGCTGACATGTGGCCTGAGCGATCGCCGCCAAAATGGCGGCGCTTGGCGCCAAAAACGCTGCTCTCCTCACACAGTATCGGCCACCATAAGCCTGCTGCAATAAAATGGCGGACCGCAGCAGCGGTCGCCGCAAGTATGCCCACAAACATGTCTAACATCATGCCCCACAGCATACAGCATGTCACACAGAAAAAACACAGCCTGTTACACAAAACATGGCAGGAGAGCCCCCCCCCCCTTGCAGCCCACAGAAAGCAGCAATCCAGACAGGGAGCCCAATAGTGTTTACAGACATGCAGGGTTACACATTCCCAGAATGACACCCACTAAACAGACAGGTCCCCACAGAGAGTATACTTACCTCCTGAATGGCGTGGGGAGCCCGCCCAAGCGATCAAGCCACTGCACAGAGGACAGGGAGAGTCGCAGCCAGGACGCAATAGAACTGCGGTGCGAAACCGCATGGCGTCCAGTGAGGTAGCCACCTCACCGCAGCATCCCTGCAGCGAACAGGGATGGGTCGTTCACACATGCCAGGAAAAAACCTGACTGAACGCTCAACGGCAGGCTGGGAAGCCACTGGCCCTGAGCCCCGGAAAACCAGGGAGGCCAGCCCGAGACCCAGCACCGCACAATCATCTTCATCAGAAGAACCTAACTAGTGCTGAAAAATAAACAGCTAATAAAAGGAAGAGAAAAAAACTTCAAATAAAATCAAAAGAGAAAAGAAGCTGAGACTGAAAAGCCCCAGCACAGAATCAGCCAGCCTACTCCTGAGCTAGACAATTGAAACTGAGGTACGGATACAGGAAGCAGGAGGGTATTGACTGAGGGGACCACCCCCTGGGGGTGGGATATGTTAAAAGCTTTAATATTGACATATTCTGTTGCCTAGCTACTCCTACGGAGCAAAGGTCAATAACCCCATAGTGACGAATATGAAGAGGCGGCAACTGTCGGAGGACGTAAGAGAAAGATAATTTTTCTTAGAATTTTTAGTAGAGCAGGGATGGGGTTCCGCTCCTTTCACACCTGGGCGTTTTTGTTTCAGGCGTTTATTGGGCTTTTTTGTGGACGTCTTTGGAGGCAGGCATGACATCTGAACTTCTGTGTAGGGGTATATATACACACACACACACATATATATATATATATATATATATATACACATACACACATATAAGTGTGAAAGGAGCGGAACCCCATCCCTGAACGACTGACATTTCAGCAGCGCAGGGATGGGGTTCCGCTCCTTTCACACCTATATGTGTGTGTGTATGTATATATATATATATATATATATATATATATATATATATATATATATATATATATATATGTGTGTGTGTATATATACCCCTATATAGAAGTTCAGATGTCATGCCTGCCTCCAAAGACGCCCAAAAAATGCCCAATGAGAAAAATTATCTTTTTTTTTCTGGTTCTGGACATGCTACAGAGCTGAAACTTCACATGTACACTTTTTAGACCCCCCAGACACTAAATCCAAAGAAATCTTTTTTTTTTCAATAATTTTTTCAATAATTGGCTCTCTATCAAAAACGACAATTTTTAAGAACTTATTTTTGCCTGATTCATAGTCCCGGGGGCATGACCCAGAACCCTAGGCACTTTTTAGGGGCATTTATTGGGTTTTAGGGCTTCAAAATGGTGTTTTTTGATTACCGAAGTTCAGGTCCCATTGATTTCAATGGGGTTCTGGAATCCGAACCCGAACTTTCGGGAAGTTCAGGTGTTCTGGCTGAACCAAACTTTTCAAAATTTCAATCATCCTTACTCTGTAACTCTAAACAGGTAACCATTAACATTTTTAGGAGCATCGCCTGTGGAGATTTTTAAGTACCGCAGTTTGTCAGCATTTCACGAGTGTGCGCAACTTTAATGCATGACCTGTTAGATATCGTTTTACTCAGTGTAACATCATCTTTCACATTATACCAAAAAATTCGGCTAACTTTACTGTTTTGTTTTAATTCATAAAAGTGCATTTCTTCCAAAAAAATTGCATTTGAAAGACCGCTGCGCAAATACTGTGTGACATGAAATATTGCAACGATCGCCATTCTTTTTTCTAGGGTCTCTGCTAAAAAAATGGAAATATGGAATGTTTTGGGGTTCTAGCAAACAGTACTGATTTTAACTTGTAAGCAACAAATGTCAGAAAAAAGCTTAGGCATGAAGGGGTTTTTAAAGTCTTCCCTACAATTAAGGGTATAAGCTGTCTTACCTGTAGGAACCGTGGAAATGGCCTAAACTTGTACCGTTTAATAGACATTAAAATTGGCCCCAGCCTAGATGTCACTGGTGCATATGCAGTATGCTCTACATGCACAGCACACTAAAGACTGGTACAAACCACTTATTTATGTTCTGGGTTGAACGAGAATAAAAACACAGCTCTGATCGGAGCCACTGTACTAACGATCCGATGTTAGTACAGCGAGCTACCCTGCGGTGCTATTGTGTTCTGACAGGGGGACAGCCTCCCCTGCCAGAACACTTCGGTCAGCGCTCTCAGCCATTGGCTGAGAGCGCTGACCGGGAGCCAATCGGCTGCTGGTTTTCCAGCATGCTTGTCTGACAGAAGCCGGCCGGCTGGCATACACATTGGCTTTTATTGAACCGCCTAATGTCGCCCAGCATTGGGCCCGTGTGTACTATGAATTAGTGTGGCATTACGGCAGAGAGCGCTGTGCTGTGATGATGACTCTTATGCGCATGCACCAGAGTAACGTCATCGTGGCCCGGCTATTAATAGGCTCGGAGAGTGTGAACCCGGAAGAAGGACTGGGAGAAGATGGAAGCCCAGGGAGCAGCTACAGCCCAGTGCTGGAGGGCTTCGTTTGAAAGGCAAGCCTGTCATAATGTGTTAGTATGCAGTGCAGTAGTACATTATGATATAAACCTCCAACTGCCGGTGAAGATCTTAGCAAGGCCTTGCAAATTGCAAATTGAACATTGCTATATCATTGCTCTTAAAGGGGACACATTACTGATATCTAGATTACCTCATCTCTTATTAGGATACAGATATTATAGGCCGGCCCGAGGTTCCCCTTTAGTAAAAGTGTTGCTTATAGCAATTTATAGCTTTCTGAGAGATTCATTCACTTACTGCAAGATACTGTGTATATTCGGTGTATTTACTTGTTATCATAACTTGTTATTTACTGTTCTTTAGTGTTATTTCAACTGAGTCCTGGCTGTTTATCCAGGGCCGAGTTGATTAATACTCTTTTCAAGCCTTTTCCTTGAGTAAAGCTGAACTAGAGAGTTAAATTCTATTTGCATTGTGCAAGTGTGCCATTTAAAAGTCTGAACCTAGAGTGTCAGGAGGGCTGGACGGTTCACAGGGTCAAATCGGCACAGAAGAACATACGATTACCAGCAACCCTCAACTGGGCAGTGCTACAGCAGAGACAGTACTGCGAGAACTTATATAGTTTAGATAGGCTTGGCATCTGGAATTACCCCATTAACCACTTTACCACCGCAGGATTTTGCTGTCTTACGTCTGGGCCACTTTTTGCGATTGGGCACTGTGCAACTTTAACTGACAATTGCGCGGTCATGCAACGCCGTACCCAAACGAAATTTGCTTCCTTTTTTTCCCACAAACAGAGCTTTCTTTTGGTGGTATTTGATCACCTGTGCGATTTTTTACTTTTTGCGCTATAAACAAAAAAAGAGCGCCAATTTTGAAAAAATAACAATATTTTTCACATTTTTTTATATGAAATTCCCCCCCAAAAAAAATTTTAAATCAAAATTTTTTATCATTTTAGGCCAATTTGTTTTCTGCTACATATTTTTGGTAAAAAAAAAATCGCAATAAGCATATTTTGATTGGTTTGCGCAAAAGTTATTGCGTTTACTAACTAAGGGAAAGATTTCTGTCGTTTTTGGTGTTTTTTTTTTTTAACGAGTAATGGCGGCGATCTGTGATTTTTTTTTGCGGGACTGCGACATTTCGGCAGACAGATCGGACCCTTGACTGACATTTTTGACACTTTTGGGGTTACCAGTGACATTACTACAGTAATCAGTGCTATAAATATGCACTGTTACTGTAAAAATGACACTGACAGGGAAGGGGTTAATTTTATTGGAGAGGGAGGGGTTAATGTATGCCTGGTGCTTACAGACGTGTGTGGGGGGAGGTGACTGAGTGACACAAGGACAGATCGCAGGTTCAGCTATGCTGAACCCTGCAATCTGACCCTGCCTGTCACTTAGGAGATCCGCCCGCTTTGTTTACACAAGCGGGCGGATCTCCAGACTCGATTCCCCCGACGATCGGGGCAGAGCAGCGGTGATCACCGCCACTCCTCCCCTGGCCCGACTTCCGCTGTGACTGAATACAGCGGGAGCGAGCCTCCGGCGAGAAGGGGGGAGTGTCTGCCGACGTAGGTCTACGTCGTCAGACCTACAAGAGCCACTTTGCCGCAGTAGAGCTCTAATGAGCAGCGGTAAAGTGGTTAAATATTCCACTTGAAAGGACAAATATTTATTTCAGGAAACCAGTAGTAACAAAAATACAATTCTGTTTTATGACCTATGAATTCCCTTAGGCCCCTTTCACACGGCCGCTCCGTGTGAAAGGTCCGCTGCGGGACTTTTTTTTTTTTTTTTCCACTGAGCGGATGACATTTCTGTCATCCGCTCCGTATGCCCGCATATCATCCTATCCGTTTGCGGATGATATGCGGACCTAATGTAAGTCTATGGCATTGCGGATGTCAGTGGATGACACCGCTGACATCCGATTTTCCTTCCTTTCCGTTTTTTACACGGATGGAAAAATGGGGTTCTGTTCCGTTCCAAAAAACGGAACAGAACTGAAAGGAGGAAAATCGGATGTCAGCGGATGGTATTCCGCTGACATCCGCAGTGCCATTCACTTACATTGATGTCCGCAAATAATCCGCAAAAAAATAGGATGATTTGCGGACACACGGAAAGCAGCGGAGCGGCCGTGTGAAAGGACCCTTTCATTTGATAGTGGTGTCAGCTTTTGGCAAGATAATAAGCAGTCCACTGAAAAGATAAGAGCAAAAAAAAATAAACACCTAGCAGTGGTGTGTGGATTCTGCAGAATTGCAAACATGGACACACAAAAGATTAAGCAGCACAGGAAAATAGGGTCATAGCGTGCATGGTTATCACCAACACCAGAAGGTTAAAGACTGGAAAAAAGTTGCACAGGCTTTCATATCTTTTTTTCCACTGTAAAGGATTCCTGGTGGAGAGAAGTAAAAAATCCCCATTGCTGACCTACTGAGTGTGGTTTGAAGACAAGGACAAAGCGCATACCCCCCCCCCCCCCCAGCATGGATGGTGTAAATCAGGCATGTCCAACCTGCGGCCCGGGGGCCGCATGCGGCCCAGAACCCCAGGCAATGCTGCCCACTGCCCCCTGACAAATTTTTATTTATTTTTTGCTGGGGAGGAAGGAAGTCGGGTCGAGGGCACGGCCACAGAGGTTTCCAACTAACTGTAGGCAGAGGCTGCCTCGGAAGGGATCATCCTCTAGTTGTTTTAAATTAGTGCTGGGGGGGGTGGCGGCAGCACAGGAAGGGCGCTGCGGCGTTTTATTATTTATATACCTTAACTATAGTATATATTTTATATGCGGCCAGAGAAAATTTCTCTAGACTCAATGTGGCCCAGAGAAGCCAAAAGGTTGGACACCCATGGTGTAAATTGTGTCTGAGCATAGATTGGTTCCATGCCCCACTGGATACTCTTCTGCCCTGGCCAGCCCCAAACGAGCTGTCCCAGCTCCCCGCAACCCCCCCCCCCCCCCCTCTTCACCTGCTGGCAAGGTCAGAAACCTGGATTCAGCCAGTAAGTAGAGTGTAAGGTCAGGAGGGGGATTGGGAGACTGGGAGGGGGGCCGAGTTGCTGCACCATGGGCCGCTGGTTTGTACTTGCCTCCTGGGCCAAAAGTTGCCAGTCTGCCCCTATGTGTAATTTCTTATTAGAGCATTCAGAGATTCAGCTTTATCATTTTAAAATATAATAAAAAAAAGCAAAACAGTGAAAAAAAAATATTTACAGAAAGAATATTACAAAAACAGACAATAGGCAACAGTAAAAGTAAAAAAAAAAAAAAAAAAAAAAAAAGATTAAAAGTAAACTTCAAAGTTTGCCTAGTCTTTGGTTCCATGCAGAGTGGACCGATCATATACCTTATATCATATCATATCAGGGACGTGCAGTAAGGGAAGGCAGGTGAGAAAGAGCCTCACCTGCCATGAACATAAAAAAAAAATCTATCAAGCTTCAATGGGTAGCCAAAGTCATACTCCACCACTGGTCAAAATTTGGGGCTCCTAGCACCTATTGTCCAAGAGATACGGGGCTCCTTGCTCAGCCTTTCAGAAGCTACATAGAGCGACCGGTTTAAATACAAGCTGGCACACGGTGTTTGCAGCAGACCGAGAGGATGACTTTTTGTCAGAGGCACTGAGCTCTATGGACAGCTTGGAGCCTTTGACCAATGGTAAAGCACCATTGGTCCAAGCTGTCCAATAAAAATGCTGCAGTGGAGGCTCTCCTCTCACTGCAGTGTCATAGAAGGGTATTTCTCTAAACGACAAATGCTCCCACCCAGCCTAACCCTCTTAACTACAAGGAAAAAACATGCTTTATAGGCATAAGGTTTACCCATAATCCCATGGTTTACTCACACAGTTAAGGTGGAGAATCTGCTGCTGTTGCAGAAAAGTTATTTTTTTAATCAAGCAAAATATCATATTTTATGCTATACGTTATAATATAATAATTTATTATTTATCTGTGAAACTGTGAAATTACTGGTTTGAAATTAGAACTTCAAACTTCAGTAATTTGTCCGTTAAGCCACCTACTTTAGTACAGTTTTTGAAAATATAGAAAATTACCCTAAAAACAATATATAATAATTATTTGTATATTACTTACTTATGATAATTAACCACTTGCCACTCAGGCCAATTCTGACACTCCTCTCCTACATGTAAAAAAGCATAATTTGTTTGCTAGAAAATTTCTCAGAACCCCCAAATATTATATATATATTTTTAGTTGGACTGTTTCACTGTTTTACCATTTGTTTTCAATTCTCCTGCATTTCACTTTTTAGTAAAAAAAAAAAAAAACTCTAAACCCTTTATTGTTTACTTGTTTATTACTGAATATTACTATTATATTTCTGGCTTCGGAAAATAAAGAGGACATGTTTTATTTTATTTTCTACAATCTTTATTGTCAAATTTGCTAGTAATTTTGTTTCCAGCATCAACAAAGAGGGTGACTGAACAACATCTTAAAGGGACAGTGTTTGTAAATGTAGCACTGCCCCCTAGAGGACTGCTGAGAATTACCCTTTCTGGATTCCCCTGGGTTACCCTTAGCAACTGATAGCAGACAAACAGCATTGAAAGTCCTTGGCTCAGTTAATAATCAATTCAGGGGATGTTGGTTTTTTGTGTTTTATTTTAGAACTGGCATGGGAGAAGGGATGAGTGGGATACTCCAACTATGAACTATGCACAATCTTGAGGACAACTATCTGTAGAATGCAGCAAGGCCGCTGCTTCACCCTGCCACTAAAGTGAAGATAAGATTACTGTTCCCGCTTGAATATTCTCTTCGGGGTTAATAACTTGGCACCCCTTTACTCTCACTGCCTGTGTGCTGAAACCTGTCTGCTGACTCTAGCCACTGGAGTGGTCCCCTTCCTGGGCAGACCCGTTGGCAAGCTCCCCTGCACTCACGGACACGGTTTTTCCAGAGTTGCTCTGCCTTCACCTCCACAGTCAGCTTCACTGGACCTCTGGGTTCAGCCACACTTTCCTGGTCCACTAGGCCGACTGCCTGTGACCACCATCCACAGCAACAGGAGAAGAGACAGCCATCACCCTCCTCCTGGGACCTGGCTTCCCGCCCAAAGACCCTTTGTCACATGTGCCCCTGGCTTTTATAACATATCCCAGGATGCACCACTGTCTGTGCCAACCTACTGGGACAGTTACAAAGCCTGTGTATCACTGGACGGGTTTCCTCCACTGTCCAACAGGCTCCCCTATTGTACACAGTGGGTACACTCCCTCAGACCAGGTGGATCGCACTTGGACACAGGCAACAGGCCTGACTAGAAATCCTGCTACCCTCATAAGCAGACAGAGCAACTATACTTGAGAAAGTATAGTTTTGAGCTCTGTCTGCTTACCAGAGGGGCTGCAGGTAAATCTATATTGTTCTCTGCCTACCAGAGAGCAGGATCTGTTAGTGAAGTCTGCTCATTGTGCTCAAGATGTGATATATTCAGTCTAGAGAGGGTTTCACGCTGGTCCTATATGGAGGCATGTTGGACAGTCTGAGAAAACCTGGGGAAATGGGTGCATATACTTTTGATATAGTCCTGATGATTGGTAGAGGGCAAGTCACCTTGGTGCATGCTGGGATATTGTATAAAAGCCAGGAGCACATGTCTTTTGTTGGAGAGTGGAGTCTCGGAGGGAGGGGGCGGTTGCCTCCTCCTCTGTAGAGGTGCCATATGGTCTCAGGAGGTCGCTCTGAGGCCGGGAGAAGTGGTCAACAGGAGCTAAACCCAGAGGTCCAGGGAAGCTGACTGAGAGGGGAGACACTGGATATCCTGTTTCTGCAGTATCGCAAGTACAGGAACTCGTGTCAAGGGGCCTGACCTGAGGGGGGGGCACCCCTGCTCATAGGATAGTCAGTGGACGGGTGTCAGCAGAAAGAGGATGCTAGGGAGAGTATCTTGAAGATAAAATATTGTTCATTAAGTTGTCTTGTGAGAGAGGATAAAGAAAGCAAGAGACTTAAACCCAATCATCTAAAGTGGCAGGATGAATTAACAGCCTGGCTGTTCCATATCTACAAGCGGAGTTGTGAAGATAGAAGTCCTCAGATATTGTGAATAGTTAAATTGGAGTATCCCACTATTCCCTTCTCCTATCCCCATTACATAATAAACAACAAAAACAATAAAATACCCCTGGACTGTTTATTGCAGTGAAGAGCCAAGAGGAATGTAGGAACTGTATTTACTTATAACAGTGTGTATAGCAGCCCCTGCGGCAGTGGCGTCACTAGGGTGGGGCCAGAGGGGGCCATGGCCCCCCAAAATTAGTCTGGGCCCCCATGTGCCCCCCCAATTAATTATGTGCACAACACAGTCATGGATTATCATTGTCTCGCGCCGCGCCACGCACACAACACACAGACTCCAACAGACCGGCGGGCGGGGCTGGGCAGCGCCCCGGCGGGCGGGCGGAGGGGGGCATGCACAGCGGATCGACCAAGCACCAGCCCGCCCCAGGCTGACCGAAAGCGCGCGCGAGCCCAGGGGAGACTGGGGCCGCTTTAAGCATTGGGGCCGGCCGCAATGATTGCCGCTGCAGCCCCCCGCTGCGCTCCAGAGTGACGGTGCGGTCCGATATACTCTACGGATCAACTAACTGACTCGACTCCAAGACTGTCACGGCGCCGATCCATCATCCCTCCCACACAGCGAGACGCGCAAGCAGCAGCATGGTCGCCAGTGAGGAGGTGGGTCACACACACACTGAGATTCGTACCCGGCCTAGTCTTTGACACTTTGGCAACATTTCAAAAGATATGGGAGCGATGGATTGTGTCCTATCATCCTCCTCCTTCCTTCCATAGAGACTCCCTGACCATGTAACTTTTTATTGAGTGATATAGACCCCTGGCACTATACCATACCAATGGCTCTTCTATTTGGACAATATTTGTTTAGCTGAGATGTTTACCTTTTAACTATAGCTAGTGCAAATACTGTACCCCCTTTTGACTTGGTATTGGCCTCATGTAACCTGCTACACAGCAACACTTTTGGAAGAGGAGGGGCAGTGCTAGGAGTCAATCGGGTATACTGTAGTGCACTGCATATGAGCTGAAAAGGAACATTCTGATAGATGGATGACTCCAAACCGTGCTGCTGCTATGGCTCCACTGTCCATTCACAGGTTGGGGAAGGGCTGGTGACCAGAATCAGGACAGCAACCTAGCTCTGAGGCCTGGTTGGGCTGTAAAAATTTCAGGGCTGGGTGAAAAGAAATGCAAATCCAGTGTTTTCCAGCTTACATAAATTAAGAAATTCAATCATATATAATGGGCTTTTCTGGAGGCAGAAATCCTGTGATCAAACACTTAAGAAATGAACTGTTCCAGCCCCACTTCAATAAAGACCCCATGGAAATGCTACTTCTTAAACAACCAGACAGTATTGTGCACTCTCTGTTTTAAGATAACGGCATTAATCTTCACTGCATGGATGTCATGGATGAGGACCAATGATAAAAGGATAGCTATACTGAATGGTAGAATGGCTTTGCTTGAGAAGGTGTGATCCCATAGATCCATCACTACCTACTTCCAGACTTTCACCACCTCCATCTCCTACCTCTAAACCTATGAGATCAGCCATTCTCAACCAGGGTTCCTCTAGACACCAGGCAAGTCTGAGGGGGGGGGGGGGGGGATACAATAATGTAAGAGGGCATTAATATAAAGGCTCCCATTGTATCATTACCCCCCCCCCCCCACACACACACACACACACATTCCCAGAGTTCCTGGGGTCCCCCTGGATTGCTCCACCTTAACCACTTTTAACCGGAATTTTCTTTTTTATATATATATAAGCCCAATGTGCTTTCATATCTGTCTTATCTATAATACACTCTTCACATGTGCTTTAAAATGTATGGTTTTCCCTTTTATGAACAAAAAAATGGCATTATGCTGTTGGGCCAGTATAATAATACTATGGGGCTGGTATGAAATTATTTCCAGGGCTGGTTTTTATTCCCAGTCCTGCCCTGCACGCGCCGCCGCGTTGTTGTCAGCAGTCTGTCGGGGAGTTGGGGTCGGGACCGGGACACTGGCATCTGGTAGCAGCAAGCATATGCCAGTCCAGCCAGTGAGCCAGCAACAAGCCAAGCAGCAAGCAAGCGCCAGACCGCCAGTATACAGAGTGGTCCGAGTGGAGGACTCTGAGGAGCCGAGCCAGCCACCAGCCCAGGACACAAGGAGCAGCAGCCGCAGGCCGGGCGGCATCATAGAAGTGGCAGCCTCAGCCAGTGGGAGGTGAGTCACTGGAGCAGTGAGTCCACTCACTGCCCATGCATTATACCACCCTCACACCCTGACCCAACAATTGTCAATGTGGACAGTGCTTGACATGCTGAGCTGACAGAATTTTACAACTGAACAATGCTGTAAAATTCTGTCAGCATACTCAGCATGTCAGCCCATATTGTCATTTTCAGGGGTATGAGGGTGGTATGAGATGTAAATGTGCAATGGACTCACATTGAGTTCACTGCACATTTGCATCTCATACCACCCTCACACCCCTGAAAATGACAATTTGGGCTGACATGCTGACCGAATTTATTTTACAGCTGAGCTGAACTGCTCCACTAGTGCCACCTCTAAAACCGATGTCCCCGAGCCTGCTCCTTGTGTGCTGTCTCGCTGTGTCTGGTTCCATTGCTGCGTACTGCTGCCTCGCCTTACAGGGGACTCCGCTAATGCTGTCCGCATGCTCTGGGCCTTCAAATATACAAACATGAAATATTCGTGACTTATGCCAATTGTCAGGAATATTTCATGTTTATGTCTTTATTTGGCCAATTTTTCAGGAATGTTTCATGTTTTATGCTATTGAAGGCCCAGAGTGTGTGGACAACATGAGTGGAGTCACCGGTAAGGCGAGGCAGCAGCACGCAGCAGAGGAGCCAGACACAGCCAGCACGCAAGGAGCAGGCCTGGGGACATCGGTTTTAGAGGTGGCAGGTAAGTGGAGCAGTGAGTCCACTGCACATTTCCTTTCTCGTACCGCCCTCACGCCCCTGAAAATGACAATGTGGACTGATCCGCTGACAGAACTTTACAGTTGAACATGGCAAACATGTATAATACATGTCCGTAAGTTTACTATGTCCAGCTGTAAAATTCTATCTGTGTGTCAGTCCACATTGTCATTTATCTATTCTAGATAGATAGATAGATAGAAAATAGTGTATGTATGTGTGTATATATATATATATATATATATATATATATATATAAATTGCGTTTTATAGTTGGCCCCCTTACTTTTGTCCCTGTCCCCCCATGTGCCCCCCCTAAATATAAAAGCTGGAGACGCCACTGCCCTGCGGGGGCAGTGCTACATTTTGAAAAAACATCAGATCTCAATGGGGAAAAAATCTCATGCTGGATATCTATACTGATATGGACTGGGTAATGTGTTAGGATCTATACTGATATGGACTGGGTAATGTGTTAGGAATGAAAGGATGCCACATCGTTTGATGGAAATTAAAATGACAAATCTACAGCGGGCTGAATTCAAACTCAGACTGAAAATCAAAGTGAAAAAAATGATGCAGCAGGCTATTCCATTTTGCTGAAATTTCATTGCAGCAACTCAAAATAGTACTTAGTAGTTTGTATGGCCCCAATGTGCTTGTATGCATGCCTGACAACATCAGATCATGCCCCTAAAATGGGACGATGGATGGTGCCTGGGGTATTTCCTCCGAGATCTGGACCAGGTCATCATTGATCTCCTGAACAGACTGTGGTGCAACCTGGTGGCCTGGGATAGATCTAAACATAATGCCCCAGAGGTGTTCTTTCAGATTTAGGTCAGTGAAGTGTGGAGGCCATTCAATGGTATCAATTCCTTCATCCTCCAGGAACGGGCTGCATACATCCGCCACATGAGGCTGGGCAGTTTCATGCACCAGGAGGAACCCAGGACCCACTATACAAGCATAGGTTCTGACAATGGGTAAAAGGATTTCATCATGATACCCAATGGCAGTCAGGGTGCCATTGCCAAGCCTGTAGAGGTCTGTGCAACCTGTGCAAGCCTCCATGGATATGCCTCCCCAAGACCATCAATGACCCACCACCAAACGGCTCATGCTGAACAATGTTACAGGCAGCATAATGTTCTCCACGGCTTCTCCAGACCTCTTCATGTCTGTCACATGTGCTCAGGGTGAACCTGCGCTTACCTGTGAAAAGCACAGGGTGCTAGTGGCGGACCTGCCAATTCTGGTGTTCAATGGCAAATGCTAATCGAGCTCCACGGTGCCCGGCAGTGAGCACAGGGCCCACTAGAGGACGTCGGCCCTCAGGCTGCCCTCGTGAAGTCTGTTTGATTGTTTGGTCAGAGACAGTGACACCAGTGGCCTGCTGGAGGTAATTTTGTAGGGCTCTGGCAGTGCTCATCCTGTTCCTCCTTACACAAAGGAGCAGATGCCGGTCCTGCTGATGGGTTAAAGACCTTCTACGGACCTGTCCAGCTCTTCTAGAGTAACTGCCTGTCTTCTGGAATCTCCTCCATGCTCTTGAGACTGCACTGGGAGATGCTGCAAACCTTTTGGCAATGGCATGTATGAATGTGCCATTCTGGAGGAGTTGGACTGCCTGTGCAACCTCTATAGGGTCCAGGTATTGCCTGATGCTACCAAGTGTGACACTGACCCAAAACTGGTGAAAAACCATCAGAAAAGATGAGTAGGGAAAGAAATGTCAGTGGCCTCCACCTGTAAAACCATTCCTGTTTTGGAGGTCATCTCATTGTTGCCCATCTAGTGTACCTGTTAATTTCATTAACACCAAAGCAGCTGAAACTGATTAACAACCCCCTCTGCTAGTTAACTGACCAGATCCTTATCCTAGGAGTTTAATTGACTTGATGCTATACTCTGATTTAAAAAAGTGTTCCCTTAATTTTTTTGAGCAGTGTATAATAAAAAGGGAAAATAAGGGCTAATAAAGTGATACACATGCAACAAGAAAAAACAGAATAGGTATAGAAGTACTTTGTTAGTACATTGTTAGCACACTAAAAATCTTACCCAGTGTACTGTTATCTGCTGTCACTTTGATTGGAGGGATGGACCCCGGGACAACTTGGTTAGTCACAGAGCTGGTGGAGGGCAATAATAAATTAAACTGATGGAAATAAAACACAGCCAACATGTTTTAATAAGAAAAATAACCCTGTACATTGAGAATTTTTGCATTGCATACCTCCCAACATTGAGGTTGAGAAAAAGGGACAACCTGGAAAAGAGACAATGTGTATGTCTAAATTGCACAAAAACGTCGGCCAGTTCAGCAGGTCTTCAGAATTCGGTCTAATGATTGTCTTTGAACGGTTTGCTGGAAAACCAGCAAACCAGAAAACCAGCATTCCATCAGCCAATCGCTGCAAGCGCTGATCAGTGTATTCTGGTAGGGTGGGGGAGAGGTTAGTCCCCCTGTTAGAATACAATAGCACAGCAGGAGAAATCCCTGCATTCACATCATTGTGTCGATGTTGGGATCTGTCAGTTTTTTTCCATTCTAACCGGCTGCTGGTTAAACAAAACAAAAAAAACATGAATGCACATATCAAGCTTAAAAGACAAGTGCAGCCCAAGCATTTTTGGCTGTACGTCTCCTAGTGCCATTGGTTCTGCACTTCTGTGACCCATTTTCAGCAGACAGCGGGCTGAAGCCTGCTGTCGGCTTACGTCACAAAGCTGGTCCAGGCTCGGGAAAGATCGCGACAATACAGTCAGGATCCACCCACATGCCTGCACTGGCACCCGGGTCAGGCTCCCAGCGAGCCACTGAGAGCCTGAGCCGGCCGCTCCCACTCCCACAGGGGCAGAATAGCAGAGTAGACAGCAGCTACTGACAGTCTAAATAAATAAATAAATAGCGCAAATGTAAATAAAATAACCTAATAAGCAGTGAGATCAATAAATAAAGATAAAAAATATATATGTGTAAGTAATAATGATCAGTAGCCCTTCAAATCAATAAATGATGCAACGTGTAAATGTTAAAAATATAAACGTGTAGAAAAACCAATAAATACTCCAGTAATAATGATGATAAAACGTGCAAAAATGCTGCAAAGTGTGTAAATAAAAGTCCAATAAGAACGTCCAAGTTATTTGATGATAAAAAGTGCAAAAGTATAGCAAAGTCAAATCCAAAAAGAAAGTCCAAGTAGTGTTTGGTGATAAAACAAACTCTTCTAAATAAGTGCTCAGGCCACCTCAGAGTGGCTAGTGCTTCCCAAAACGTGAGTGACTGGAGTGTCACAGCACAACAACAACTGTGCACCCCCCCTGTGAGTGGGTGCACACCTTAAATCAAGATTCAATGGAGCATATATGCAGGGGATTTCATACAGGTCCGTCTGGATAGATATGGCTCCACCACAACGACACCGATCCAGCCAATGCAACTTAACCCACAATCCAACGTAATATGCAGATATAAGAGACTGGCAATAGTGCTGAAATCCTTTAAAAAGCTTTTATTCACATAAAAAATGTATTTAAACTCACATGTATAGGTGAGTTAAGAAGCCATTGGTACGATAAATAACCGAAGAAGATTCTGTGGTGGTGTAGTGGGAGAGGCCACAGCTGTCTGCCTCCTCCTGTGACCGGCAGCCCGACAGTCTGGCTAACAGATAGCGAAGCGTTCCGTCCGTCCTTGCCCCTCCCTTACGCGTGACGACACAACGGACCACGTATTTTTTATCTTTATTTATTGATCTCACTGCTTATTAGGTTATTTTATTTACAGTACATTTGCACAGCACTATTTATTTATTTATTTCGATTTTTCACACTATTATGAGAAGTGAAGTGCTTGCAGCATTTTATCTGTTAATTTAGGGAGGTTGCTCACAGGATTTTCTGTTTTATTTAGTTACTGACAGTCACCAACTCTCTGCTCAGGGAGCTGTAAGAACGGAGCTATCAGTGGTGTTTGATTGCTCGGTTCTCAGCCTTAGAGCCAGTGGGGAACAGATGCAGCATCAGACCGATGTCACATCCACCTAGGTAAGTATGACTCCAAAATAAAAACTATTCCCATATTTCTCTTTTAACCAGTTGTCACTCGGCCACAGTCACATCTGGCTTGCACTCCATACTGGTACCGGAAGTAGCCATCTTGCCAGCTACTGGATGGCTCTAGAGAACGGGGACCCCTGCTGTTGCTGAGGACTCACACTGAGCGGTTCATTACCAGTGGCGGCTGGTGCTCAAAATTTTTGGGGGGGCGCAAACAGACAAATGTAATAGGCATTGCTTTGCGGCAAAAAACCCTGTAAAAAATTGCGTGACTTTGAGGTCACAAAAGTGTGAAAGGGGCCTTTAGTAATTAAGGTATAGCGTGCCCCCTTTCAATGCAGAGAGACCAGTGTGCCCCCTTCAATGTAGAGATCATCGTGCCCCCTTTCAATGCACAGTGACCAGCGTGCCCCCTTTCAATGCAGAGATGCCCGCGTGCCCCCTTTCAATGCAGAGATACCAGCGTGCCCCCTTTCAATGCAGAGTGACCAGCGTGCCCCTATCAATGCACAGAGACCAGTGTGGTTCTCTCTGCAGGTTCCGCTATAACCTTAGACTTGTGATCTCTCCCAGAAGGGTGCACACAGGGGGGCAGGTACACTTCATAGAAGAACAGATACTGATGATGGGTATTATAGACAGGACAGGTGCTCTACATAGAAGGACAGATACTGGTGATGGGTATTTTACGCAGGACAGGTACTTTGCATAGGAGGACAGATAACTGGAGGTGATTGGTAATATAGACAGGGCAGGTACTCTACATAAGAGGACAGATACTGAGGACAGGCATTGTAGATAAGACATGTACTGAAGACAGGTATTTTAGATAGGAGCACTGTACTGTAGATAGGAGGACAGATGCTGGGGAGGTCCATAAGTTTAGGTAGTCACCTTTTGACAGTGAAATGACAGGAAGACAGAAATTACAGATGGATTGGTCTGCATTAGTGCTAAAGAGAGACAGGTGAGCAGATACTGTTGGTCGGCATATACTGTACAAAGACACCCAGCTAGATATCCATGCAATTCAGCAAGGTAGCTCTTGGTACACAGGTAAGTGATGTGTATATATATATATATATGTAGCGGGGTTAAACATGCCTAAAGACACTGTTTGATATGTGGGAAGGAACTAGGCTCCCTCTAGTGGTAGCTGCATGGAATTTCCCGGGCTGTGACTTCCTTTTCACAAGATGAAGAAACTACATCTCCCAGGCTGCTTTGCAAGATCCAGGAACTAGGCTCCCTCTAGTGGTAGCTGCATGGAATTTCCCGGGCTGTGACTTCCTTTTCACAAGATGAAGAAACTACATCTCCCAGGCTGCTTTGCAAGATCCAGGGTGCACGGCTGCACCGCACGGCACTATGGGGGAGGTTATTTAAAGGAGAGAGAAGCGCGCGAAGGGGGGCCTTTCTGCGCTGGACTCTGAGGAACCAGCGAGCGAGAGTGAAGGACTGACACTGGATATTGGGCCAGAGCCTTTTAGCCTGGAGGGACGACGTGGAACCGTCCCATCTCAAGCACGAGGCACATTCCTGGAGGTCATACTGCTGTTTGCCGAGACCGGAAGTCATCCGCCAGAAGGACCCCGCGCGGCTGGCATATAGCCAAAGGACTGAGACCGCAGTGGAAGCGCGCGAAGGAGAAACTTCTGTTGGTGAGAGGGCACATGCCCAATAACTGACTTTATCTGCTGAAGAGACAGTTTTATCTACAGATAGCGGTAGCGCAGCAGGAGGTGATAAAACCCCGGGGTTTATCACCATACTCTCTCAGGAGACTCATAGACAAACAATACGGTCTGTAAAGGAGTCGCCAGAGGCTTATCTCTCTCGCAGAAGTTATTGCTCAGTTACGCAGACACCCTGCGGTGACAACTAACAGCTCGTTGTTTTCTCTCTCTTGATCTTTATTCCTAATCTGGATTACAAATGAGCTCTATTCAATAAACTTGCTAGCGAAGATCAACAAGAAAGAAGAGAACTCTGGGGGAGGGACTCAGATAGGCCCACCTACCTGGTACTGTGTCTAGCCTTAATGCAGGAGGAGTGTGGGGGTATTCTTTTACCTTTTTAAAGCTGTTTTAAATAACCTTTTATGGACTTGTATTGTATTGTATTGTATCTCCCCTATTCAATTTGATATATAGTAAACTAAGTTTGGTTAATTACAATCTTGTGCGTTGTTCCATTGTGTCACCCAGAAGGACTACTATTCAAGAAGGTAACAAGGTATTGTTGCATAGTGAAGTATTGTATTCCAACCTGTGTATCTATTTGATAGTCCAGTCCTATTCTGGGTCAGTTGTGCCTGAGGAGGGATCGAGCCAATTTGATTGGGTTGTTAGGCAGGGTGTAGACCCAATAATATAATCAGCAGCTCCTGCGGGGGTGGTGCTACACGTGGGGGCTCGTCCGGGATTTCTACAGTCCTGCAACACAACCCTCTCAGCCCCAGAATCCCCTCCCACGCAGAAATGGATCCTGTCGCTGCTGCTGAGTGGTGCAAGGAAGAGAATGTCATAGTGGAAAATGGCCTGGTGGTTGAAATCAAGGGAGAAGCCTGGACTGAAGAAAAGCTCCTCCCTGTTTTAAGGGCACTATCCACAGACAGGAAATTCTGGGTGATTGACATAAAAACTGACACCACTGCCCCACACACGTATGCACTGTGTGAGTGGAGGAAAGGGGTCCCTGATTATTTCAATGGAAACAGTGTAAAAACTATTGACCAAACAGAACTTTTCCTGATACATCCAGGAGTTCCTACTGCGGGTCCCTCATCCACCACCCATGGGGTATCCAGCCAAGAAAAAGGTGTCCAAGAAGGGCATCCTGAGTCATCACCTTTGTCGACTTTTAGCTCAGAACTGTGTGCTGTTCTTGGGGAGATTGTGGCAAAATGTAGCAGGGACTCCTCGAGCTATCTGATGACTGGATATAGGAAGCTCCGGACATTTTCTGGGAAACAGCCTGTGCCTTCAGCAGAAGATGGGTTCGAAGAGTGGCTAGATACCGCCACTCAGGCTTTGGAGGAATGGGAGGTACCAGAACAGCACAAGAAGCAGAGGATCACAGAGAGTTTAAGGGGACCTGCATTAGAGGCTGTACGTAATCTAAAGCTTAGCAAGAAGAACTGCACTGCACAGGATTATTTGGACATTCTGCAAGATGTGTTTGGTCGGACGGAGAACGCGGCTGAACTTCTCTACCAGTTGGACCACTGTTATCAAGAAGAGGGGGAGAAGTTGTCCGAATTCATTAAACGTCTGGATAGGATTATCCACCAGATTCTGTTAAAGAAAGGAATAGACCCCCGGAAAATAGATGAGATTCGTGCACGACAGGTTCTGAAAGGGGCTCAACCTTTAGATCCCATTGCCATACTGTTACGAACTCGTCGAGATGGCGGCATTCTAGAATACCCCGATCTGATTCGAATGGTCAGAGAGGAAGAGGTCATGTTGGACAACAAGAAGAAAAGTCGGCAGTTTGACTCAACTGCCCGGGTTGGAGTGATAAGTGTGGAAGAGGGTGACTCTCAAGTTGAACTCCTAAAGACCCAAGTGTCTCAGTTGATAGAAATGGTGTCCATCCTGACTGGTCAGGTATCCACTCTACCCAAGGGGAGTATATCGGAGAGGCCAGATGAACCTGTTAGTCTCAGCACAGATCCAGAGCCACGGCCTGTAAGATTGTTAACTTGTTTCAACTGCGGGGGAGTTGGGCATGTTAGAAGGGTATGTCCCAGCTCAGGAAATGCTGCCGCGAAACCTCGCGAGCCAGCGGGAAACTTCAGAGGACACCGGTGAAGGAGTCAACCGGGTGTCCGCCAGTCTTAAGGGACTCCAGAAGTGGTGCAGGATCAGGGAAACTGAGTCAGGGGGTCAGACCCAAATATAACACCCCCAGTTCTAGACTCCGGGTTACTGAGGGAAGGAAAGTCAATGCACACCGGATTCGGCGGGGGCCTAGATCAAGGAAGAAAAAGGAGAAGAGGGCCAGGGTACAGAGAACTGAATCAGATAACAAGGCTACATCAAGAGAATTCCCAACTAACTTGGTCGGGCCCTCCCCAGTGGTCTCGGTTCAGGTGGAAGGAATTTACACAAGAGCCCTCCTTGACACAGGGGCCCAGGTGACTCTTTTGTATAGAGACTTCTATGATAAATATCTTACCCATCTACCTTTGCAGAAGTTGGAAGATCTGGAGATATGGGGTATTGGGACCCAAAGTTTTCCCTATGACGGGTATCTGCCAATCAAGTTGACCTTTGATCCATCAGTGGCTGGTGAAGTGGAAACCTTCGACACCTTAGCGGTGGTCTGTCCTCGTCCACCCGGGGCCAACAAAAGCTCTCTCATCGTAGGAACAAACACTGACCTGGTAAGGCGCCTTCTGATACAACTGGTCCAGGGACAAGATGCTCAGGCGCCAAGGATCCATCCCATGCTACGGCAGGCCTACCAACGATTAGTGTTGGAGCAAGAGACCCCCGCAGAAGGAGTTGGACGACTCTGGAAGCTGGATAGAGCAGAAAAGGTCTTACAGCCAGGAGAGGTGGCCTGTTTTAAGGCTTCTGTTAAACTCACATGGCAACAGCCGGGTCCCTTCATTATCTTTGAATCAGGTCAAAAGGAGAGACAGAGAGGGATAGAAGTGATCCCTGAGGTGATCCCTTTGAAGGTGTTACAGGAAAACCGTGGAAGGGTTTTAGTGAGTGTCAGAAACACCTCTATTACACCAGTGAAGGTACCGGCCAGAGTGCTCCTGGGCCAAGTCAACCCGGCTACCCCAGTTGCCCCCATTGATTTCAAAGAAAAGGAACAGGGTGAAGCGGTTATAGAGGAGCTTTGCTCTGGAAACGCTGCCCTCCCGCCGGAATGGGTGAAGAGGGCCAAGGCACAACTTGCTCGATGTAGGGAAATATTCTCTAAGGACGAGTTTGACGTGGGATGTGCCAGGAGCGCCACTCATAAGATCCGCCTGAGTGAGGACAAGCCTTTCAGGGAGAGAGTCCGGCGAGTCCCCTTAGGTGACTTAGAAGATCTACGTCAACAGCTGGCAGAGCTCAAAAAGATCGGGATTATCCGAGAATCCAGGAGCCCGTATGCTTCCCCGATAGTGGTAGTCCGAAAGAAAAATGGATCTTTGAGGCTTTGTATCGACTACCGAACGCTGAACAGAAGAACCATCCCAGACCAGTATACCACTCCTCGAATCGAAGATGCCCTACAGAGTCTGTCAGGGGCGAAGTGGTTCAGTGTGATGGACTTAAAGAGTGGGTATTATCAGATCCCCATGCACCCTGAAGATCGGGAGAAAACAGCCTTCATCACCCCTGTGGGGTTCTTTGAGTTCAATCGCATGCCTCAGGGGTTGTCCGGGGCCCCTGCTACCTTCCAAAGGCTGATGGAGAGGACCGTTGGAGATATGAATTTGATAGAGGTACTGGTATACTTGGATGATGTTATCGTGTTTGGCAGAACTTTAGAAGAACATGAGGAGAGGTTGGAAAAGGTCTTGAAGAGGCTACATGAAGAAGGTCTGAAACTTTCTCCTGAGAAGTGCCAATTCTATCAGTCCTCGGTCCATTACCTGGGCCATATCGTGTCTGAAGAAGGGGTGGCCACTGACCCGGACAAGCTGGATGCTGTTGCTTCCTGGCCGAGACCCACAAATGTGACCGAACTCCGGTCATTCTTGGGCTTTTGCTCCTATTACAGGAGGTTTGTGGAGGGGTTCGCCCAGATTGCCCGACCCCTAAATGAGCTCCTGAAGAATGAAGAAGATGATGTCCCTGAGTTGGTAAAGCCGGCGAAGTCCACCATAGGCCCCCGGAAGGCTAAGGAATCCATCCAGGATCAGTGGACCCCGGAATGCGAAGGGGCCTTTGTCCAGCTGAAGGAAACCCTAACCACTGCCCCTGTGTTGGCCTATGCGGACCCCACAAAACCATATGAACTGCATGTTGATGCCAGCCGAGATGGGCTGGGGGGGGTACTTTATCAGGAGCATGAGGGTCATCTGCGACCTGTTGCCTATGTGAGCAGAAGCCTACTGCCTGCTGAAAGGAATTATCCTACTCACAAACTTGAATTCTTGGCCTTGAAGTGGGCAGTGGTTGACAAATTGAAAGACTACCTGTACGGAGCTGAATTCATTGTCAAGACAGATAATAATCCCCTCACCTATCTGTTGACTACGGCCAAGCTGGATGCAACAGGACATCGATGGTTGGCTGCCCTCTCTAGCTTCAATTTTAGCCTGAAGTATCGGCCAGGAATCGGAAATAGGGATGCAGATGCCCTATCCAGAAGGTTGCATGTTCCACAGGAACCTGCGGAAGAATGGACTCATTTGGCTCCAGAAGGGGTGCGTGCCCTATATCAGGGAACTGAATTTCGATCCCGAGGAGGGTCAAGAGCAGAAGAGATTGGGGTTTCGGCTATCGGAGTACCCAAATGCTACTGCCAGGTCACCCAAGTTGAAGGGGAGGGTTTGCCCCGGCTGTCCAAAAGGGACTTGCGGAAGGAGCAGTTGGAAGACCCTTTGGGAAAACTTCTCTTGGAAGCCCTGGAGATCCAGAGCCCTGAGTTGCTTCTAACTGACTCCCCTCAGGGGGCCCGTCTGTTGCATAGAGAGTGGACCCGGTTACAGATCAGAGAAGGAGTGGCCTACCGGAGAGGTCCATCTGAAGATCTGGAGGAGAAGTGGCAACTGTTCTTACCAGCTAAATACAGAGAGGGAGTTCTGGCCGCTCTTCATGATAATCATGGCCATCTGGGGCCCGAAAGAACCTTTCAGCTTGTCAGGGACAGGTTCTACTGGCCTTGTATGAGGGCCGAAGTTGAAGGATACTGTCATTCTTGTGTCCGGTGTATACAGAGGAAGACTCTGCCACGTCAAGCAGCCCCAATGGGCCATCTACAAAGTCAGGGACCCATGGAGCTGGTGTGCATTGATTTCCTTTGCTTAGAGCCTGATCTGAGTGGCCAGGGGAATGTCTGTCAGGAAAGAGCTCACCTGCTGGTGGCACTGTAGCTCCCAGATCCATAAGCTGCAGTTCCAGTGTCCACCAGCGGGTGTCTCTCAGTAGTCAGAAGCGAACATCTTATGCAATCAGTCATCACCTGATGCTGGTTGCAGGAAGTATATTTAAAACCTGTGTATGCTTCTTCTCACTGCCTTGGTATTGTCTCCATGTGCGCCTGACCTGCATGCCTGTGTCCCTGTATCCTGATCCTGGACTCTGATCCTGACCCTGCAGCCTGATTCCTTCCTTCCTGTTTGCTTACTCCGTCTCCTGCAACCCTCTCTCTGTTCTGTCTTGCTCCCAGCTCCCTCTGCTTGATCTCCCGTGTATGACCCCGGCTCTGTTACTATTACTATTCATTTATCCTGTTTTGTATATATTTGGTTTGAGCAGTTGTTTGCTGTGTGTCACTATTGTTTGGGTATCTGATTGGATTTACACAGTTATAGTTTTCTGGAGGTGCGTTTACATTTGTGTTATTCACTTATTTTTAAATAAATTATATTCTTTACACCTTAATTATGCCTAATATTCTCTGTGTCAGTCCACACATTTCTGGTCACACCTGTTGCTGACAGAATACCAAGGCCAGTCCTGACCAGAAGTGGCTGCACAGAGAAGCCATCTTAGCTCTGTTGTTTGTGGCAAGATGCATCTTGAGGAGGTAATTTACTTTTCTTTGCTGGTGACAGAGGAAAAGGAATACTGCTGCCAGATATTAAAGGAGTGGGCCAGGGACAAGCTGTTAGAATGCATTCGTCTTGCTCATTCCCTAGTTGATCAGGACAGGATGCTGTTTGATGATGTTCAGCCATTGATTCAAGTTTGTGCAGAGTTGGCTTTGTCCAGTATTCCTAAAGAAAGTGATGACTTTTCTCCCCCCTTTAGTATGGCTCAGGTAGAATCACTGGTATGGTTATTGGAGGATGACTCCTCTTATTTCTTTGAGCACTATTCAGCATGTTCCCAACAGGTGCTAGTAGATTGTATTAATGCAGTGCAGTCTCTTGTCAGACAGGCAGAGTGTAAACTGAATCTTGTTCAACCGTTATTACAAGCATGGTCAGATATATTGCACTCAGCTTCAGTCAGTTTGCAACAACCCCTTCCTACTGCTAGACACCTGCCTGCTCAAACATCTCTCTCTCCATCACCCACAGCAACCACAGTTGCAGCCCAGTTTACCCTACTACCAACCATATGTCAGTACCCTGTTCCCACTTGCTGCACCTACCCTGCCTTTAACTCCTTGAAGCTTACCTCTTCTCCACTGTCTGCACCAATCCTTCAGAAATCCTCCTTAGTTACTGCTCCCTCTTTTTCAAAATCCCCCAGCTTTTCTTTGCTACCAGCTGCTCCCCCTACTCACAGCCCTGTGTTCACATGCAGAACCTCAGTGGCAAAACCCAAAAAGAAACGAAAGTTTTTCCCAACTTGCAAAATCTTGCCACTATCCAATTGTGCATCCACACCAGCGGATCTGCTCCAGCCTGCATCCATGCCTGCTTCCACGCCAGCGGATCTACCCCAGCCTGCTTCCACGCCAGCCGATCTGCTTCAGCTTGCTTCCACACTAGCCGATCTGCCTGCATCCACGCCAGCGGATCTGCTCCATCCTGCATCCACGCCAGCGGATCTGCCTGCTTCCACGCCAGCGGATCTGCCTGCTTCCACGCCAGCCGATCTGCTCCAGCCTGCATCCACGCCAGCCGATCTGCTCCAGCCTGCATCCACGCCAGACGATCTGCTCCAGCCTGCATCCACACCAGCCGATCTGCCTGCATCCACGCCAGCCGATCTGCTCCAGCTTGCTTCCACGCCAGCCGATCTGCTCCAGCCTGCTTCCACGCCAGCCGATCTGCTCCAGCCTGCTTCCACGCCAGCCGATCTGCTCCAGCTTGCTTCCATGCCAGCTGATCTGCTCCAGCTTGCTTCCACGCCAGCCGATCTGCTCCAGCCTACTTCCACGCCAGCCGAACTGCTCCAGCCTGAAGTTCTGGTCCCTTTTGTCCAGCCTGAAGTTCTGGTCCCTTTTGCCCAGCCTGAAGTTCCGGTCCCTTTTGCCCAGCCTGAAGTTCCGGTCCCTTTTGCCCAGCCTGAAGTTCCGGTCCCTTTTGCCCAGCTTGAAGTTCCGGTCCCTGCTGCCCAGCATGAAGTTCCGGTCCCTGTTGCCCAGCTTGAAGTTCCGGTCCCTGCTGCCCAGCTTGAAGTTCCGGTCCCTGCTGCCCAGCTTGAAGTTCTGGTCCCTGCTGCCCAGCTTGAAGTTCTGGTCCCTGCTGCCCAGCTTGAAGTTCTGGTCCCTGCTGCCCAGCTTGAAGTTCTGGTCCCTGCTGCCCAGCTTGAAGTTCCGGTCCCTGTTGCCCAGCTTGAAGTTCCGGTCCCTGTTGCCCAGCTTGAAGTTCCGGTCCCTGTTGCCCAGCTTGAAGTTTCGGTCCCTGTTGCCCAGCTTGAAGTTTCGGTCCCTGTTGCCCAGCCAAAGGGGCAGGTGCCCAATGCCCAGCCTGTCTCTGGACATCCTGTCCCTAACAACCTGCCTGCCTCTGATGGTCTGCTGCTCGATGACACGTCTACCCCTAGGGATCTGCTGTCTGACAACCTGCCTTCTTCTGCCTCTGATCCGGTGACAGATGTCCAGCCTGATGATCCCATGCTTCATGTCCAGCATGCGTCTGATGATCCTTTTACCATTGACCAGCCTGATCTTACTTCTCTTCTACTTACCACCCAGCCGGGTTCTACTGACTCAATACCAGCTGCTCGGTTGGACTGTCATGCAAAAACAAAGTGTTCACCTGCTAATGGGTTTGAAAGCTCTGAGTCCTCGCATGCTTTATATGGGTTACCTGTTTGGCCTGAGATTCGTTTGTCGGTTGCCTCGGTTGAGTCCCTCTGGCAGAGTGTTGTTCCTATGGCTCCAAAGCCTGGTGGTCCGGACATGCCCATGGTAACTAGTAGCTGCATTTGCCTTCATGGCCCTGGTCATGGTAAGCTCCTGGGGAATGGAGGGGTACTATCTGTGCCTCTCCATGATCCAGATGCGCTTGCCCCAGCTTTGGGTGCACTAGGGGACCCGGGTCAGGTAACCAGTGCCTCAGAGATACCTAGGTGGCTTTTGAAGTGCAGAGTAAGTCCTGGAAACCAGGCAAGCTACTTGGTTATGGCGAGACACTTCTGTGTCAGAGTTCTGGTATTGTCACATGACCCCATGGCTAAGTCTGCAGGCAACTCGTGGGACCCCAGCAATGGGGTACCTGCTGTTCTGAGGGACTTGAAGTATCAAATTCTGTACATGTCAGAGGATCTGGCCAGCAGGACACCCAGCCAGTTGCTTGACCTCAGCGGTGGGATACCCAGTCAGTCACCTGACCCAGGCGGTGGGACACTTTGCCTATTGTTGGATCTTGGCAATGGGGCATCTCGCTTGGAACCCGGCACTTCTTCAGCCTACAAGGAACTTTTGCTCTGGATTTGTGCAGCAAATGACTGTCTTTTATGGACTGGTTTAGCTAGGGTTTTTTGGAGCGTCCTGAGGCCGCTCCTTAGAGGGGGGGTACTGTCAGGAAAGAGCTCACCTGCTGGTGGCACTGTAGCTCCCAGATCCATAAGCTGCAGTTCCAGTGTCCACCAGCGGGTGTCTCTCAGTAGTCAGAAGCGAACATCTTATGCAATCAGTCATCACCTGATGCTGGTTGCAGGAAGTATATTTAAAACCTGTGTATGCTTCTTCTCACTGCCTTGGTATTGTCTCCATGTGCGCCTGACCTGCATGCCTGTGTCCCTGTATCCTGATCCTGGACTCTGATCCTGACCCTGCAGCCTGATTCCTTCCTTCCTGTTTGCTTACTCCGTCTCCTGCAACCCTCTCTCTGTTCTGTCTTGCTCCCAGCTCCCTCTGCTTGATCTCCCGTGTATGACCCCGGCTCTGTTACTATTACTATTCATTTATCCTGTTTTGTATATATTTGGTTTGAGCAGTTGTTTGCTGTGTGTCACTATTGTTTGGGTATCTGATTGGATTTACACAGTTATAGTTTTCTGGAGGTGCGTTTACATTTGTGTTATTCACTTATTTTTAAATAAATTATATTCTTTACACCTTAATTATGTCTAATGTTCTCTGTGTCAGTCCACACATTTCTGGTCACACCTGTTGCTGACAATGTCCTTGTGGTAACAGACCATTTTACCAGATATGCTCAAGCATTCCCAACAAGGGATCAGAAGGCCTCAACGGTAGCCAAAGTTCTTGTAGAGAAGTTCTTTGTACATTTTGGGTTACCACAGCGCCTCCATTCTGATCAGGGAAGGGACTTTGAAAGCAGACTGATCAAGAGACTGTTAGATATGTTAGGCATTCAAAAGACTAGAACCACTCCCTACCATCCACAGGGGGATGCCCAGCCTGAACGATTTAACAGGACTCTTTTGGATATGTTGGGGACTTTGAGCTCAGAGAAGAAACAGCATTGGGGCAGGCACGTAGCTGCCATTGTGCATGCCTACAACAGCACTGTCAGTGATGCTACTGGATATTCCCCTTATCGGCTGATGTTTGGAAGGGAGGCTCGGTTGCCAGTGGATTTGGCCTTTGGCATTTCGCCTGATCATACCTCTTCAGCATCGCATAGAGGATATGTGGACCGACTGCGGAAGAGTCTGAAAGCGGCCTATGACAAGGCTCAGGCCACATCTGATCAACGTGGACTGCGGAATAAAAAAAATTTCGACCTAAAAGTTCGGATCCATGACCTGCAACCAGGGGACAGGGTTTTGTTGAGAAACTTGGGTGTCCCGGGAAAACACAAGTTGGCAGACCGCTGGAAGTCCCAACCTTATGTTATCTGTAAGCAACTGCCAAACCTTCCTGTGTACCAAATTCGGCCTGAGGGAAGTGTGGGTCCATTGAAGGCTTGGCATCGGAACCATTTGCTGCCTCTCTCTGAAGCGGTTCGTATGCCCCCTGTGGAAGACTTGTCAGCGGCCCCTTCGACTTCTCGCCGGTCCAGACCAGTTACCAGATCTCAGACGATGCTCCCAGATGAGGGAGAGGGAAGTTCTCCATCTGAAGATTTGGAAGATGAAGAGGAGGTACCCGACTGGTTGTGGTCATCTCAGTTGCCAGAACCCACACCTGCCTCCCTGTCTTCGTCTGACTTGGCTGATAGAGGAGCCCTTCGGGCAGAAGCCCCTGAATTCATACCCTTTCATATGCTTCCAGAAGAAGCAGCTGAGGATGAAGATCCTGAGGAGGAGGTTGCACCCTTCTCTGAAGAAGAACTGACCTCTCTTGAACCATCAGGTTCCTCTGTGTTGGAACATGAGGAGGGGGACATTGAAGAATCCTCAGAAGTGCCTGATCCTAGCACCTCTGAGAGCATGCCTCCACGGGAACAGAGGGAAAGGAGAGTCATTCACCCACCTAAGAGACTGACCTATGATCAATTGGGTGAATGTTCGGAAGAAGCTGTTTTTACCTCCAAAAGATCTCCTGACCAGCCTAGTTCCTCCACTGTAGATTTGGTGGGGGACAACCCTAGCTCACCCCCAGGCACAACTGTACAAGCCACCCAAGTTTTGGGGGGTCTGTGAGAGATCATGAGAACAAAGTATTGAAGTAGAAAACGTTTGCATTTAAGTTTGTACATAAGGATATTGGGTTTGGCCATTATAATAAGCACAGTTTTTGATGTTCACAATTTGGTTTACTTTGTGAGTTAATGTTTGCGCACATTTTGTTGCTCTGACCTCACTATATGTTTTTTTCTCTTTCTCACCTTTTGATGTTTTTTTTTCAACACAAACTTTAAGATGTAAGTGTTTAAGAAATTGCAAAGGCACATGTGCTTTTTAAAGGAGCACTATATAAAAGCACTAGAAATCAGCACTATATTAACACTGTAGAAATCACTTATTTGCTTATTAATTGCACTTTATTGTTTTACTGTTGCACTGCTATTAGAATACAAAATTGGATGTATTCAGATTGACTTATTTCAGCAAAATGTTAATGTTTTTGTTGTATAATGCCAACCTATGCACTAGGGTACATACTGTTGACCTCTTTGGGGACCAAAGTTTCTCAAGTGGGGGGAGTGTGTAGCGGGGTTAAACATGCCTAAAGACACTGTTTGATATGTGGGAAGGAACTAGGCTCCCTCTAGTGGTAGCTGCATGGAATTTCCCGGGCTGTGACTTCCTTTTCACAAGATGAAGAAACTACATCTCCCAGGCTGCTTTGCAAGATCCAGGAACTAGGCTCCCTCTAGTGGTAGCTGCATGGAATTTCCCGGGCTGTGACTTCCTTTTCACAAGATGAAGAAACTACATCTCCCAGGCTGCTTTGCAAGATCCAGGGTGCACGGCTGCACCGCACGGCACTATGGGGGAGGTTATTTAAAGGAGAGAGAAGCGCGCGAAGGGGGGCCTTTCTGCGCTGGACTCTGAGGAACCAGCGAGCGAGAGTGAAGGACTGACACTGGATATTGGGCCAGAGCCTTTTAGCCTGGAGGGACGACGTGGAACCGTCCCATCTCAAGCACGAGGCACATTCCTGGAGGTCATACTGCTGTTTGCCGAGACCGGAAGTCATCCGCCAGAAGGACCCCGCGCGGCTGGCATATAGCCAAAGGACTGAGACCGCAGTGGAAGCGCGCGAAGGAGAAACTTCTGTTGGTGAGAGGGCACATGCCCAATAACTGACTTTATCTGCTGAAGAGACAGTTTTATCTACAGATAGCGGTAGCGCAGCAGGAGGTGATAAAACCCCGGGGTTTATCACCATACTCTCTCAGGAGACTCATAGACAAACAATACGGTCTGTAAAGGAGTCGCCAGAGGCTTATCTCTCTCGCAGAAGTTATTGCTCAGTTACGCAGACACCCTGCGGTGACAACTAACAGCTCGTTGTTTTCTCTCTCTTGATCTTTATTCCTAATCTGGATTACAAATGAGCTCTATTCAATAAACTTGCTAGCGAAGATCAACAAGAAAGAAGAGAACTCTGGGGGAGGGACTCAGATAGGCCCACCTACCTGGTACTGTGTCTAGCCTTAATGCAGGAGGAGTGTGGGGGTATTCTTTTACCTTTTTAAAGCTGTTTTAAATAACCTTTTATGGACTTGTATTGTATTGTATTGTATCTCCCCTATTCAATTTGATATATAGTAAACTAAGTTTGGTTAATTACAATCTTGTGCGTTGTTCCATTGTGTCACCCAGAAGGACTACTATTCAAGAAGGTAACAAGGTATTGTTGCATAGTGAAGTATTGTATTCCAACCTGTGTATCTATTTGATAGTCCAGTCCTATTCTGGGTCAGTTGTGCCTGAGGAGGGATCGAGCCAATTTGATTGGGTTGTTAGGCAGGGTGTAGACCCAATAATATAATCAGCAGCTCCTGCGGGGGTGGTGCTACATATATATAGTACTTACAGTACATGCTAGAGGATGGTTGGGATTGGTGGCATCGGTGGTGGTGGAAGGGATGGGTGGCAGCGGTGATGGGATGAGTGGCAGACGTGGGGGGGAGGGGTGGGATGAGTGGAAGCAGGGATGGGATGGGGTGGGATGAGTGGCAGCAGGGATGGGATGGGGTGGGATGAGTGGAAGCAGGGATGGGATGGGGTGGGATGAGTGGCAACAGGGATGGGATGGGGTGGATGAGTGGCAGCAGGGATGGGATGGGGTGGGATGAGTGGCAGCAGGGATGGGGTGGGATGAGTGGCAGCAGGGATGGGGTGGGATGAGTGGAAGCAGGAATGGGATGGGGTGGGATTAGTGGAAGCAAGGATGGGATATAAACATAGAAACATAGAATGTGTCGGCATATAAGAACCATTTGGCCCATCTAGTCTGCCCAATATATCTGAATCCTATGAATAGTCCCTGGCCCTATCTTATATGAAGGATAGCCTTATGCCTATCCCATGCATGCTTAATGGGGTGGGGTGGGATGAGTGGCAGCAGGGATGGGATGGGGTGGGATGAGTGGCAGCAGGGATGGGATGGGGTGGGATGAGTGGCAGCAGGGATGGGATGAGTGGCAGCAGGGATGGGATGGGATGAGTGGCAGCAGGGATGGGATGGGATGAGTGACAGCAGGGATGGGATGGGATGAGTGGCAGCAGGAATGGGATGAGTGGCAGCAGGGATGGGATGAGTGGCAGATGGGATGGGATGAGTGGCAGATGGGATGGGTGGCAGCAGGGATGGAATGGGATGAATGGCAGCAGGGATAAGATGGGATGAGTGGCAGCAGGGATGGGATGGGATGAGTGGCAGCAGGGATGGGATGGGTGGCAGATGGGATAGGTGGCAGCAGGGATAAAATGGGATGAATGGCAGCAGGGAAAAGATGGGGTGGGATGAGTGGCAGCAGGGGTGGGATGGGGTGGGATGAGTGGCAGCAGGGATGGGATGGGATGAGTGGCAGCAGGGATGGGATGGGGTGGGATGAGTGGAAGCAGGGATGGGATGGGTGGCAGATGGGATGAGTGGCAGCAGGGATGGGATGGGTGGCAGATGGGATGAGTGGCAGCAGGGATGGAATGGGGTGGGATGAGTGGAAGCAGGGATGGGATAGGGTGGGATGAGTGGCAGCAGGGATGGGATGGGTGGCAGATGGGATGGGTGGCAGATGGGATGAGTGGCAGCACGGATGGGATGGGGTGGGATGAGTGGAAGCAGGGATGGGATGGGGTGGGATGAATGGAAGCAGGGATGGGATGGGTGGCAGATGGGATGAGTGGCAGATGGCATGGGTGGCAGATGGGATGAGTGGCAGATGGCATGGGTGGCAGATGGCATGGGTGGCAGATGGCATGGGTGGAAGCAGGGATGGGATGGGTGGCAGATGGGATAAGTGGCAGCAAGGATTGGATGGGTGGCAGATGGGATGAGTGGCAGCAGGGATGGGATGAGTGGAAGCAGGGATGGGATGGGGTGGGATGAGTGGAAGCAGGGATGGGATGGGTGGCAGATGGGATGAGTGGCAGCAGGGATGGGATGGGATGAGTGGAAGCAGGGATGGGATGGGGTGGGATCAGTGGCAGCAGGGATGGGATGGGTGGCAGATGGGATGAGTGGCAGCACGGATGGGATGGGGTGGGATGAGTGGAAGCAGGGATGGGATGGGGTGGGATGAGTGGAAGCAGGGATGGGATGGGTGGCAGATGGGATGAGTGGCAGATGGCATGGGTGGCAGATGGGATGGGTGGCAGATGGAATGGGTGGCAGATGGAATGGGTGGCAGATGGCATGGGTGGCAGATGGCATGGGTGGCAGATGGCATGGGTGGCAGATGGAATGGAATAGGATGAATGGCAGCAGGGATGGGATGGGTGGCAGATGGGATGAGTGGCAGCACGGATGGGATGGGGTGGGATGAGTGGAAGCAGGGATGGGATGGGGTGGGATGAGTGGAAGCAGGGATGGGATGGGATGGGTGGCAGATGGGATGAGTGGCAGATGGGATGGGTGGCAGATGGGATGAGTGGCAGATGGGATGAGTGGCAGATGGCATGGGTGGCAGATGGCATGGGTGGCAGATGGGATGAGTGGCAGATGGGATGAGTGGCAGATGGCATGGGTGGCAGATGGCATGGGTGGCAGATGGCATGGGTGGCAGATGGGATGAGTGGCAGATGGGATGAGTGGCAGATGGCATGGGTGGCAGATGGCATGGGTGGCAGATGGGATGAGTGGCAGATGGGATGAGTGGCAGATGGCATGGGTGGCAGATGGCATGGGTGGCAGATGGGATGGATGGCAGATGGCATGGGTGGCAGATGGGATGAGTGGCAGATGGGATGAGTGGCAGATGGCATGGGTGGCAGATAGCTTGGGTGGCAGATGGGATGAGTGGCAGATGGGATGAGTGGCAGCAGGGATGGGATGGGGTGGGATGAGTGGAAGCAGGGATGGAATCGGGTGGGATGAGTGGCAGCAGGGATGGGATGGGTGGCAGATGGGATGAGTGGCAGCAGGGATGGGATGGGGTGGGATGAGTGGAAGCAGGGATGGGATGGGATGGGGTGGGATGAGTGGCAGCAGGGATGGGATGGGTGGCAGATGGGATGAGTGGCAGCCCGGATGGGATGGGGTGGGATGAGTGGAAGCAGGGATGGGATAGGGTGGGATGAGTGGAAGCAGGGATGGGATGGGTGGCAGATGGGATGAGTGGCAGATGGCATGGGTGGCAGATGGGATGAGTGGCAGATGGGATGAGTGGCAGATGGCATGGGTGGCAGATGGGATGGGTGGCAGATGGGATGAGTGGCAGATGGCATGGGTGGCAGATGGCATGGGTGGCAGATGGGATGAGTGGCAGATGGCATGGGTGGCAGATGGCATGGGTGGCAGATGGGATGGGTGGCAGATGGGATGGATGGCAGATGGCATGGGTGGCAGATGGCATGGGTGGCAGATGGGATGAGTGGCAGATGGGATGAGTGGCAGATGGCATGGGTGGCAGATAGCATGGGTGGCAGATGGGATGAGTGGCAGATGGGATGAGTGGCAGATGGCATGGGTGGCAGATGGCATGGGTGGCAGATGGGATGAGTGGCAGATGGGATGGGTGGCAGATGGCATGGGTGGCAGATGGGATGGGTGGCAGATGGGATGGAATAGGATGAATGGCAGCAGGGATGAGCACTGCTCTCTCCTGGCTGCCTCTATGAAAGTACATCCTGCCTGAACGGTAAGCAGCTTCTTCTCTCATCACTCCACATGTGCTTCTTGCAAAACACACAGAGTGAGACTTCCCCCGAGAGCTGCACTGTCGCTGCCTATGTGTTTCCTCTCACTCTGCATTGTCTGCACACACACACAGGCACACAGACAGGACATAGAGGACCACACTGAGTCTGTCTGAGTCTGACTGAGGCACTTACCTGTCACTGCTGCTGCCTGGCATGCTGCTGCTCTCGGGAGTCGGCCAGTCGGGACTCTCTGGAGAGTGGAGTGGAGACAAGACGTCCTCTTCTCTTCTTCCTCCGATGCGTGCCATCCCGGAGCCTGCTCTGATTATCTGACAGCGGGAAGGTGACCGCACCGCCCCCAGCAATGATGTCCTGAATCATGATTGGTCCAGGCTAGAGTCTGGACCAATCATGATCCAAGACATGACAAAAGGGGGTGGTGTAGCGCAGTGCTCTGCGCTACAGTTACGCCCCAGAAGGCCGCCAATCGGCGCCTCTGCGGGTGGAAAACCCCACCCCCCATAGGCACCAATGAGGCGGGCGCCAAAAGGGGGTGGTGTAGCGCAGTGCTCTGCGCTACAGTTACGCCCCAGAAGGCTGTCAATCGGCGCCTCTGCGGGTGGAAAACCCCACCCCCCATAGGCACCAATGAGGCGGGCTCCCCTTGTGGGCAAAAAAATTTTTTTTTTTAATCTTTTTTTTTTCTTTTTCTTTTTTTTTTGGGGGGGGGGGGGGGCGGCGCCCCTGCGCCCCCTATCGGCCAGCCGCCACTGTTCATTACACTGACAAGCTTTTCTTTGCATCACCTTTGTGAGGGTTTTTAATCCTGTTTGTTCTTAATAAACCCCTTGCTGCTACACTTAGAGGTGCTTTTCTTACCTATCCTTGTATAACTGCCCTGTTAATCCCTTACTTCCTCCCTCCCTCTGTACAACCACAGGCTCTCCTGGACCGTGCGTTGGGTGATATTTTGAGGTGAAATTGGTAATGTAGCTTGAGGCAGAGTTGTGGATGGCTTTGTATGTTATAGTTCTTAACTTAAATGTTTTATATATTGGGCTATGGCAACCTGTAGGACAGATTGGTTAGTAAGGGAGATGAGTCTGGTGGCAGCATTCATGATAGAATGGATGGGGGATAGGGGGGCGTGGCCGGCGACAAGAGATGATGAGCACTTAGTTCTGTGCTCCGGATGAGCGGGATCGTTTAGGCGACTCATAGCGACGTGTAAGGTGACAAATTCATCCCTAGACACCTCTACTATTACCCCACAACTTTACTTTTCACATGCGTAAATGCAAGTCGCGGGAAGGACCCTGCAAACTTATACATTTCTTCAATACAGCTGGGCCTCAGAGGAGTCAAAATGGCGCCGGCCCCACAGTGCTGCCACACAGACACACAGCAGCGGCTGCTGCTGTGTCTCATGAGACAGATTCCTTAAGGCAGGAATATACACAAGAGGGGAATGGTCACCCTGGCACCATGATTTTCCAGAGCCCGGTAAAAGAGAAAAGGAAGCTGGACATTACAACTACTCAAGTGAGTACCTCTCCCTCCTCTATAATTATTCCACCTGACACAAATCTCTTTGGGGAACAACTGGACACTTTTCCCACTGCTGGCCAACCCATAATTGATTCCACCATGAAGGATATTCTTATTACACTGCGGGGAGCTTTGTAACATGACATGTCAAGCTTTATGAAACACTAAAGTTGAAATGGAAGCTCTAGGTAAAAGGGCTGATCAAGTGGAATGCAATATGAGTGATTATACTCAGGCTCACAACGAATTAGTAGATGCCCATGATGCTCTGTTGGATGAAATGCGCACCATGAAAATAAAAATGGCGGACTTGGAGGACCGCTCCCGCCGCTACAATATTACATTTTGCGGCATTGCTGAGTCGGTTTCTGCGGCGGAATTCCGCTCCTATCTACAAAAGATGATTGCTGAACTCCCTGATGTGCAAGGTCAGGATTTGACAATTGACAGGGTTCATAGGCTCCCTAAGCCGTCCTTTTTGCCTGAGAGAGTACCTCAAGACGTCATTGCAAAAATACATTTCTTTCATGTGAAAGATCGCTTGATGCAATATGCAAGACAACGTGCCTCCCTGCCTGAACCATATGCAGGTATCTCACTCTACACAGATCATCCCCAAGCCACTGTAGCTGCCAGGAAAAATCTTAACATCATCACAAAAATCCTGCGCAACAATAACATCAAGTATAGGTGGAAGTTCCCTACTAAACTTGAAATTGAAAGGAACAACAGGACTTTTTGGACTTCTGACCTGGATGATGGCCTCCTCTTATTGAGAAAATGGCGACTACTCCCCCCAGAGGATGACGAAGACATTGCAGACCAACCCTTTCAAGCGGGCAATTCGGGTCACTGAACCTCCTACCACACCATGCTGTGGTTCCTCGCCTTGGAATTATTACACGGAGCTCTCTGGGCCCCTACCTGACTGCACTCCCTTGAGTTGCTCTTCCCCTCCTAAATTGATAGATCCTGTCTGGCTGGACTATTGATCTTAACCCCTTAGGGATGCGTATAGGATTAGCCTGTACAATGGGCGGCGGGAGGCCCTCTGTTGCCAGGGCGGCTGCCTGTATATTAAATTTTTCCCCTTTTTTGTTGTTTTATTATTCTTTTTATTTTTATTTCATTTGCAAACTTTTTGTTGGTGCACAGTGCACTTCTTTATCACCTGACGTGACTTTGTGGCACTCCCTTTGTATACTTATTCTATTGTGTTGCCATGGTACTGAAACTAGTATCTCTTAATACAAAGGGGCTAAATAGCCCACACAAAAGGAGATCTCTTTGGAAAGACGCGGTTAACAAACGAGCAGATATTCTATAATTACAAGAGAAGCACTTCACAGCATTGAATACACCTAAATGCTCTCACAGATCTTTTCCCCATATTTTTCAGGCAAACTTTTCTAAAAAACAAAGGGGTGTTCTGATGGCATTCAGGGACACTCTGTCCTTTCACTTACTGGACCTAGTTACGGATGTCAACGGCCGGTTCCTGATTGCTGTGGCATCCGTCAATAACATTACCTATACCCTGGTCACACTATATGCTCCTAATACCCATCAACAAATGTTTGTTCGGAAAGTGATGAAGAAGGTGAGATCAGTGCAGAGGGGGTATGTTCTTCTTTGTGGAGACTTTAATATCACCATGAACCCATCTATAGATTCCACAGCTAGAATTCGCAAGAAAAAGTTAGGTCTGGCTCCCTATGTTTTTCAAGAGGACTTCCACGATCCCTGGAGGTGTTGGAATCCCACTGGACGGGATTTCACTTTTTTCTCTAATCCGCATTCCTCTTATAAAAGAATTAACTATTTCCTGGTTGATCGTAAGCTGTTGTTGAAAGTATCTGATGCAACAATTGATAACATTTCCTGGTCTGACCATGCGCCGATCTCTATTGAGATCGCGGATAGTCACCCCAGGTTCAATACCTCATTATGGAGGAATAATACCTTTTTTCTGGCTGATCCGGCTTGCAGTGAGGAATTGAAGGTTCAGGAGTTCTTTTTCTTCAATGCAGGAGGTTTGGTTGTTTATATTTAATCTATGGTGTGTTAACCTCCCTGGCGGTATGATTATGTCAGGAATTATGTACCAAAAGCGGTACAATTTTTTGCATGGAAATTTGGCGTTATGTATTACAGGCCTACAATTCTTAGTAATTACTGACTTAAACCTGACCAAAACAAGACTCTAGTAGACATCCCAGATGTGATAAATCTGAAACACAAACACATGAATTATAATCTAATCAATAATATAATTTATTATAGAATATATAATATTATATATATATATATATTATATATATATATATATATATATATATATTAGATTATAATTCATGTAATTCATGCGTTATATATATATGTGTGTGTGTGTGTATATAGATATATATATGTATGTGTGTATATATATATGTATGTGTGTATATATATATATATATATATATATATACACAGTATGTGTGTGCATATATGTGTATATGTATATGTGTGTGTGTGTGTATATATATATATATCATATAATATAAATGTTATGTGTTTGTGTTTTGTGCAACGTTTGAATTTCCCTCCCAGTTCCGCTCCCATGCAGCATTGCTGCTGCAGGGAACAGAACCAGGAAGTCATCATACCGACGGACGAGCGGCGGGGATCTCGCCTGGCGATCACAGCAATGGGAGATCATCGCTGGATCGCCAGGAGAAGGTAAGGGACAGCGCTGCACGCCCTGCACATCTACCCCGAGCGTGACTCGGGGATACCGATCCTAGCATAGAAAATCCACCCTGTGTCACGCTCGGGGATACCGCTAAGGGGGTTAATAAGGCATTAGTTCGGGGATTGCTAATACAGATGAATGCCAGAGTTAAACGTAAAAAAACACAATATATATCATCTCTTCTGGCGGAGATTGCTTGGCTAGAGAATTTGCATAAAATTAATTTACAGGACTCAGTATTGACAGAAATCACTAAGGTTAGATCTGATCTTAGATTAGCCCCGTTAGATAACCATGATAGATATATCCTGAAATTAAAAGCATCCTCCTATTCGCAGAGAAACAAAGCAGGGAAATGGTTAGCCAGACAGTTGCAGCAACAACGCACTAGAACCCGGATCTCCCAACTGGCTCATCACGCTAAAGGTACCTTGGCTATTAGCCCACATGACATAGCACAGAATTTTAGCAATTATTACTCCTCATTGTATAATTTGCGGGAGGACCCTGGTGAACAACAGCCCTCTCTAGAGGTAATTAACACTTTCTTGGACAAATTTAGGTTACCTGTAATAGATTCATCAACCCTAGAATTAGTAAATAGACCTATAGACCCTCAAGAAATCATCAAGGTAATTAACGATCTTCCATCCCATAAAGCGCCTGGTGCAGACGGCCTGTCCCCGGGATATTATAAAGCATTCTCTGACATTCTCACTCCTCACCTGTCTAATCTTTTTAATGAAGCAGTCTCCACCGAGCAATTTCCCAAGGAAATTATGGAAGCTATCATTAATTACCCTACCGAAACCGGGGAAAGACCCCACTCTCCCTTAACACTACCGGCCTATATCTTTACTAAATTCTGATGTGAAGATATACGCAAAGGTACTCGCAAATAGGCTCTAGGAAGTTATCCCGACTCTTATAAGTCCTGAACAGGTCGGCTTTGTTAAAGGCAGACAAGCACCGGACGGCACTAGGAGGATGATTAATTTAATTCACCAGGCTGGGACCCGTCAATTGCTTTTCGTGCTCCTTATGGCGCTTTTCCACTGCATGGAACCGAACGGTTCGGCTCGCTTTTGTGCTTTTCCACTGCATGGTACCACATGGTACGGTGTTGGAATGGTTCGGTACGATACGGTACTGCGGCGCTTTTCCACTACATGGAACCGAACGGTACGGCTCGCTTAAACAGTACCACCTCAGTTGTGGTTCCAAGAGGGCCGTACTGGTACCGTATCCCACAATCCTTTGCATGCAGCCTTGACTGTTTGTCACTACTAGCCACTGATTGGTCAGAGAATCATTGTTATCCCACCCACTTTACTTTGGTGGAAAAGCAAACCATACCAAAACCGTACCGAACCGTTCCAACACTGTACCATGCGGTACCATGCAGTGGAAAACCAAACAGGACCAAGCAGGGCCGAGTGGAGCCGAGCCTGTACTTGCAGTGGAAAAGTGCCATTAGTTTGGATACGGAGGCTTTTGATAGGGTCCATTGGTAGTACCTGGAAAGAGACTTACCTAAATTTGGCATTACAGGCAGGCTTTACTCTGCCATAATGACCTTATACAGAAACCCTTCTGCAAAGGTATTTACCTCTGGTTCTTTATCTAGATCTTTTGACCTATCCAATGGCACCCGACATGGCTGTCCGTTGTCCCCAATCATATTCACTTCAGCTATCAAACCGTTGGCCGCAGCTATTAGAGCAGACCATCTTATTAGAGGGATAACAATAGGTAACCAGGAGCACAAAATAGGGCTTTTTGCAGACGATGTTATTCTGTCGCTTTCCGATCCACAAATCTCTCGTCCAAGTTCAACAAGTAATAGACACTTTTGGCCAAGTATCGTACTAGAAACTTAGCACAACCAAATGCCAAGCACTCCCACTTTATTTAACCCAAGATAACTTGGCCCACTTGAAAGCCCAATTCCCCTTTCAATGGAAACATAGCACCATTTCCTACCTAGGCATCCAGCTGACACCATCCACCTCTGAACTATATGAGGTTAATTTCCCACCTCTACTCCGGAACATAGAACATGATATGAAGCAGATAAACAAAGCACAATTATCCTGGCTAGGTAAAATGGCTGCATTTAAGATGCAGCTTCTTCCCAAACTCTTATATTTTTTCCGCACCCTCCCAATATCACTACCATCTAGTTTCTTTGCGAAATGTAATACCCTTCTTAGGACCTTGATATGGTCTGGCGAACCGGAGAACCCGCGGAGGCGTGGGGCTCCCCCACATCCCCTTCTATCATACCACCTCACTCCTTGACCAAATGCAATATTGGCTACAGGAACCACCTGACAAACTTTGGGTTTTTATGGAGAGATCCCTTCTAGTGCACCAGGATCTGGGGCATTGTTAGCTGCCTCATCCTTGTCCTCCTCGACCCACAGCATTTAACATCCTACTATTACGGCCACACTGACTGCCTGACGATCCTTAGTATCCATTCGCCATCAGACCCTTGAAAGGCGTAACTTAGATATTCCATTGGGGGCTTATGAATGGATCATTCCATCCTTCTCGACGTTATATTGGAAAAAGAATGGCCACAACTATTGGCTCAGCATTAAGGAAAGCTCTCTTCCCACAGATTGCTTTAAAACTGCACAAATTCGTCATTTTCACAAAACTAACAAACTCGCCTTCCAGTTATCCATCCCTGCTAAGGCATGGGACTTCCTTAGGGATCATGCTATATCTGACACACAGGGCATATCTTTTTTCTACAACTTTTATATGAACATCCAAGCACCTTCATTGGGCCCAAGTAGGACTAAATGGGAATCTGAATTCCAATTGACTTTTACAGATTCACAATGGCATAAGGCCATCACGGTCAACTATAAACTGTCTAAATGTATTGATCATTGGGAACAATTTCTGAAAATATATCATGGATGCTGCTTAACGCCCCATAGGCTGTCTAAAATCTATCCCTCCTCCAGTGCGTTGTGTTGAAGACAGTCCAATAAGGTAGGAACACTGTATCATATCCTTTGGGATTGCACCCTTATTCCCTTTATTCAACCCTTTTGGAAGGAAGTGGAGGTTTTGCTTGGATTTTTTTTGGGCACAACCTTCTCTGTCTGGCTGGCTTTGGCACTTTTGAACTTGGGAATAGATCCAATCCCTCCGAAGTACCAGACTATAGTACTCCACATCTTGTTTGCTGCTAGATTGACCATCACTCACCATTGGAAGTCACCAAAAATTCAGGAAATTAGTTCACGGGTAAACACACAATGTCATTTTAGGAAATTACTAGCTGTTAAAGATCATAGAATGCCTATCTTTAGCAAACGATGGATTCACTGGTTAATGCATCCTAATGCCGCTCCTGGTCCCAAGCCCAATTAGCCTGCTTTGATTTACAACCAAAGAGTATCCCCTTTATTTTACCTTTCATATATTCTCTGTTAGTGTCACAAATAACATCTTGTAGAAATATGTACATGTCGGTCTAATATACGGTGGTCCTCGGATTTTTAGCTGTCGGAGGGTCTACCCCCCCCAACTGGACACAGTGTGTACCCATTTGGGGTGTCCAAGTGGGTTGGGGGTGGCCCTATTAGAGAACGGCCATCAGTGACCCCATCTTATAAGCATTAATACTATTTGTATATTTGGATTGCTTAATGCTGTAATGGGCATAAAGTTAGATTGCATAACTGCACCTATGTACTACTGGCCATAATATCAATGTTTTATGAGTTTGCTTTCCTCTGTTATTATTATGATTTCCTTTCCCTGTTTGTTACTATTTGAAATATTGAAATAATCTTAATAAAAATTATTTAAAGAGAATGAATGGGGGGTAGTAAAAGTTGGCCAACAAAGAGGGAGTTGCAAAAGTAAATGCAGGAGATAACCAGGGTGTGAATTAGTACAGCCTTTCTCAATCGGGTTGCTGTGGCACTCTAGGGTGCCACCTGAAGTTCAGGAGTGCAACAGCATCCTGGTTGAAAAAGGAGGTCAGACTTGACCAAACTTCTACCCAGCAGAACATCAGCACAGCATGACCTTGATCGGCACAGTGCAGTGAGGAGCTGTGGCAGGGGAGGTGGCTTTCAGAATCCTGAGCTCTCCGCCTCCCTCTACAGGACAGTAACCAACCAGCACCATCCACAGCCATGTGGATTGTAGAATGGACTTGCCCAGAAGCACTGGTGAACAGTGCGGCAGAGGGGATCAAACGGGAGGATAGGAGTTGGCTTGCAGAGGTTAGCAGAGAGAGTGGGGTACATACAGTAGGTGTGCCAATAGGGGGTTTTGGGGTGTGGAGGTGAGCAGAGAGGGGGTTTAGGGTGTGAAGGTGAGCAGAGAGGGGGTTTGGTGTGTGGAGGTGAGCAGAGAGGGGGGTTTTGGGTATAAAAGTGAGCATTGGGGTTGGGGTACAGAAGTGAGCACAGAGGGGAGGGTTTAGGGTACCGAGGTGAGCAGAGAGGGGGGTTTAGGGAACCAAAGTGAGCAGAGAGGGGGGTTTGGGCACCGAGGTGAGCAGAGAGGGGGGTTTGGGCACCGAGGTGAGCAGAGAGGGGGGTTTAGGGCACTGAGGTGAGCAGAGTGGGATTGGGGACCTAAAGGGAGCAGAGAAGGGGGTTTGGGGCACCAAGGTGAGCAGAGAAGGGGGTTTGGGGCACCGAGGTGAGTAGCATTGGATTGGGGTGCAGGAGATAGCAGAGAGGAGAATATGCAGTGTGATTTTGCAACCTATTGATTTGAATGGGCTGCAAATCGCAGTGGAAAGCAGAAGTAGTGAATGCACTACTTTTAAAAACCCGCCACACCAAACCGCACCATGCAGTTTGGTGCCTTCAAACACACTGCATTTGCAATCTGCATCTGGGCCCTTAATGCATTGTCACCCTCATGTAGTTCCCAAGGGCAGTGCAATCATCTGCAGTGTGGTAAACGCACACAGAGTGCGCATTTTATGCACTGTGTTCTGGTGTGAACTGGCCCTAGTCCCCAAACTTTTTTTGGCGCCGCACCGAAAACGCACTGTGCTTGCTAATGCATAGGGAAGCTATTAAGAGTTAATGACACACATGTGCGTTTGTGTGCGTGTCGGGTACGCATGTGATTTTTAGAACGTTCCCTGACACGCAGTGATGTAATCCAGGCTTTAACTGGGGTTCCTGGAGACTCAAAATTTTCAAGGGTGCCCTGACTGGAAAAAGGTTGAGAAAGACGGGTTTAAAATACATAAGCATTTGAGTTGTTTTACTATTTATTTCGCTGTCATATGTTCCAATAGAGTAGCTTGATAGATCTGGACCAGTCCTAAGCCAAAGCCCCTGAGTTTTAGTCCTATGCCCATTACTTATGATCTCATTTCTTGTTCTGGTTTGACAGACAGGAAGTGAGGAAAAATCTCCCCACAGGATCATTGACAGCAAAAAAGAAAAAAAAAAAGTCTCTATACCAAGTCTTTAAAAAAAAAAAAGGCTAGATTCACACTGTTGCGGGTGCGGGACAGCAAGTAAAATGCACATGTCCTGGCACTCGCAAGCATCAGCAGCCAAAACGCACTGCTGTTTTGCAGACGTGCATGGGTGCTATCAGGGCTTCTGTTAGAAATCACGGGGCCCCGTACGACCTACCTTAAAGGCCCCCCGAATACATTCAATATTTTCACTAAAAATACACTAAAGTAATTTTCAGCGGACACAAACATAACAGAGAACTTGTGTAAATTAACCCTTTTTAAATTGTTTTTTTTTATATTAAAAAAAATATATTTTTTTTTTTAAATGTTAAAAATGTTTACAATTATTTTATTTTACAATTTTTTTAAATTATTTATTACGATGTTTAATTACTATTTTTTTTAAGATTTTTTTTTTTTTTTTTTACAGGACAGGAAAGCCTGCAGCACTCTAGGAGGGGGGGCAGTACAGTGAAAGAGGGGCACACGGGGAGGGTGGGATCAGAAGCAGGCAGAACAGGGAGGGGGATTGGTGTTGGAGAAGCAATTATAGGAATGATGCCCTGTGTCTGTGTCTCCCCGCAGCAGCTGAAAGCTGGCAGGAGAGGGAGAAACTGGCTTTCAGCTGCTGCAGGGAGGCGCACAGGGCTTCCTTCTGTAATTGCCCCCCTGCCTGGCCGCACCGATTCCCCATGCTGTTGGGGCCCCCTTGTGTGCCAAGGCCCACTATAGGAGGACTGGTGGTCTACCCCCCCCCCCCCCTTTAGCAGCCCTGGGTGCTATTAATTCTTAACGGCACTCCAAAGCTTTAGAAAAAGCAATGTATTTTCGGGTGCATGAAACGGCACAGTGCATTAACCTAAAAAACCCTCTAGCATCAGCCTCCGCCCCCTCTTTAACCTCTTCAGCCTTGGAAGATTTACCCCTCTTCATGACTAGGTTGTTTTTTTTGCAGTGTGGCACTGCGTTACCTTAACTGACAATTGCACGGTCTTGCACTGTACCCAAATAAAATTGATGTCCTTTTTTTCCCACAAATAGAGATTTTTTTTTTTTTTTTTTTTTGGTGGTATGTGATGCGCCATGAACAAAAAAAAAAAAAAGCATCAATTTTGAAAAAAATAAAATAATAATAATAATAATTAAAAAAAATTATATATATAATTTTTTTTTTCTTAATGCTATAAATGTAAAAAATCTAAATTTATTTATCAATTTGGGCCAATGTGTATTCTGCTACACATTTTTGGTAAAAATAAGTGTACAGTATATTGATTGGTTTGTGCAAAAGTTATTGCGTCTACAAACTATAGGATATATTTATGGAATTTTTTTTTTTTATTGTTTTTACTAGTAATGGCGGCGATCAGCAATTTTTATTGGGTCATTGCGGTGGACAAATCTAACACTGACTTTTTGGGACCGGTGACACCAGTACAGTGATTAGTGCAAAAAAAAAGCACTTTCACTGTACTAATGACACTGGCAGAGAAGGAGTTAACATCAGGGGCAACCAAAGGGTAAACATGTGTTCCCTGGGAGTGCTTTCTAACTGTGTGGGGTTGCTTTGACTGTGAGAAGACCGGAATCCGTGTTACTCCTTAGCAGGAACACAAAATCTCCAGCTTCCCCTCTTACAGAACGGCAATCGGCCTTGTTTACATAGGTAGACCGCTGTTCTTCCTTTCCTGAGAAGGATTGCCGGGTGCTGGCAAACATTGGGTCCACAGGACCCACTGATTGGCTCCCGCTGTGTCCAATAACAGCGAGAGCAGGTCGCCGGCGCCACACACGCCCCAGACCCAATGTACAAAATCATGTACAGGTAGGTGATTTTGCGCAGGAGGGCAACCCTGCCGCAGTAGATCTGTGTGGGGCGGTCCGGATGAGGTTAAACACTTACTTGTCTCCTCTTTCGATCCAGCACTGTGCTCATCTGCAGCAGCATTGCTTCCTTGCCCTCTTTTTCACAGGACAAAGCCATTGGCTCCTGCTGCTGTCAATCAAATCCTGTGAGGGGGGTGCGGGTGTCTATAAATGCATGCAGCTCAGGAGCAAAACTGCAGGTGTGCCCCCATAGGAAACAGCTCCCTATGGTGGCAGACTGAGAATAGGAGCCCAGAGTGCTGGTGTTGGACCCCAGAAGAGGAGGTAAGTATAACATGGTTGTTATTTTTAAGCTTTACAATCACTTCAAAGTCCAACAACCGAAACAAAATAGAGATAGTGGCAACATATACAGACTTAAGGATATAAATAGGGTCTCATTCCTGGCTGTACTCCACACAGATCAGACTATACTGACATTGAATACAGGCAGGTGTTTCCCATTTGCGAACTGGAAGCCTGTACAAATATACACTTCTCAAAAAAATTAGAGGAACACTTTAAAAACACATCAGATCTCAATGGGGAAAAATCTCATCCTGATTATCTATACTGGTATGGACTGGGTAATGTGTTAGGATCTATACTGGTATGGACTGGGTAATGGGTTAGGATCTATACTGGTATGGACTGGGTAATGTGTTAGGATCTATACTGGTATGGACTGGGTAATGTGTTAGGATCTATACTGGTATGGACTGGGTAATTTGTTAGGATCTATACTGGCATGGACTGGGTAATGTGTTAGGATCAATACTGGTATGGACTGGGTAATGTGTTAGGATCTATACTGGTATGGACTGGGTAATGTGTTAGGATCTATACTGGTATGGTCTGGGTAATGTGTTAGGATCTATACTGGTATGGACTGGGTAATGTGTTAGGATCTATACTGGTATGGCCTGGGTAATGTTTTAGGATCTATACTGGTATGGACTGGGTAATGTGTTAGGATCTATACTGGTATGGACAGGGTAATGTGTTAGGATCAATACTGGTATGGACTGGGTAATGTGTTAGGATCTATACTGGTATGGACTGGGTAATGTGTTAGGATCTATACTGGTATGGACTGGGTAATGTGTTAGGATCTACACTGGTATGGACTGGGTAATGTGTTAGGATCTACACTGGTATAGACTGCGTAATGTGTTAGTATCTATGCTGGTATGGACTGGGTAATGTGTTAGGATCTATGCTGGTATGGACTGGGTAATGTGTTAGGATCTATACTGGTATGGACTGGGTAATGTGTTAGGATCTATACTGGTATGGACTGGGTAATGTGTTAGGATCTATACTGGTATGGCCTGGGTAATGTTTTAGGATCTATACTGGTATGGACTGGGTAATGTGTTAGGATCTATACTGGTATGGACTGGGTAATGTGTTAGGATCTATACTGGTATAGACTGGGTAATGTGTTAGGATCTACACTGGTATGGACTGTGTAATGTGTTAGGATCTATACTGGTATGGACTGGGTAATGTGTTAGGATCTACACTGGTATGGACTGTGTAATGTGTTAGGATCTATACTGGTATAGACTGGGTAATGTGTTAGGATCTACACTGGTATGGACTGTGTAATGTGTTAGGATCTATACTGGCATGGACTGGGTAATGTGTTAGGATCTATACTGGTATGGACTGGGTAATGTGTTAGGATCTATACTGGTATGGACTGTGTAATGTGTTAGGATCTATACTGGCATGGACTGGGTAATGTGTTAGGATCTATACTGGTATGGACTGGGTAATGGGTTAGGATCTATACTGGTATGGACTGGGTAATGTGTTAGGATCTATACTGGTATGGACTGGGTAATGTGTTAGGATCTATACTGGTATGGACTGGGTAATTTGTTAGGATCTATACTGGCATGGACTGGGTAATGTGTTAGGATCAATACTGGTATGGACTGGGTAATGTGTTAGGATCTATACTGGTATGGACTGGGTAATGTGTTAGGATCTATACTGGTATGGTCTGGGTAATGTGTTAGGATCTATACTGGTATGGACTGGGTAATGTGTTAGGATCTATACTGGTATGGCCTGGGTAATGTTTTAGGATCTATACTGGTATGGACTGGGTAATGTGTTAGGATCTATACTGGTATGGACTGGGTAATGTGTTAGGATCAATACTGGTATGGACTGGGTAATGTGTTAGGATCTATACTGGTATGGACTGGGTAATGTGTTAGGATCTATACTGGTATAGACTGGGTAATGTGTTAGGATCTACACTGGTATGGACTGGGTAATGTGTTAGGATCTACACTGGTATGGACTGCGTAATGTGTTAGGATCTATACTGGTATGGACTGGGTAATGTGTTAGGATCTATGCTGGTATGGACTGGGTAATGTGTTAGTATCTATGCTGGTATGGACTGGGTAATGTGTTAGGATCTATGCTGGTATGGACTGGGTAATGTGTTAGGATCTATACTGGTATGGACTGGGTAATGTGTTAGGATCTATACTGGTATGGACTGGGTAATGTGTTAGGATCTATACTGGTATGGACTGGGTAATGTGTTAGGATCTATACTGGTATGGCCTGGGTAATGTTTTAGGATCTATACTGGTATGGACTGGGTAATGTGTTAGGATCTATACTGGTATGGACTGGGTAATGTGTTAGGATCTATACTGGTATGGACTGGGTAATGTGTTAGGATCTATACTGGTATGGCCTGGGTAATGTGTTAGGATCTACACTGGTATGGACTGTGTAATGTGTTAGGATCTATACTGGCATGGACTGGGTAATGTGTTAGGATCTATACTGGTATGGACTGGGTAATGTGTTAGGATCTATACTGGTATAGACTGGGTAATGTGTTAGGATCTACACTGGTATGGACTGTGTAATGTGTTAGGATCTATACTGGTATGGACTGGGTAATGTGTTAGGATCTACACTGGTATGGACTGTGTAATGTGTTAGGATCTATACTGGCATGGACTGGGTAATGTGTTAGGATCTATACTGGTATGGACTGGGTAATGTGTTAGGATCTATACTGGTATGGACTGTGTAATGTGTTAGGATCTATACTGGCATGGACTGGGTAATGTGTTAGGATCTATACTGGTATGGACTGGGTAATGTGTTAGGATCTATACTGGTATGGACTGGGTAATGTGTTAGGATCTATACTGGTATGGACTGGGTAATGTGTTAGGATCTATACTGGTATGGACTGGGTAATGTGTTAGGAAGGAAAGAACGCCACATCATTTGATGGAAATTAAAATGATCACCCTAGAGAGGGCTGAATTCAAAGACACCCCGAAAATCAAAGTGAAAAAATGATGCAGCAGGCTAGTCCATTTTGCTGAAATTTAATTGCAGCAACTCAAAATGGTCCCCAGTAGTTTGCATGGCCCCCCATGGGCTTGTATGCATGCCTGACAATGTCGGGACATGCTCCTAATGAGACGACGGATGGTGTCCTGGAGTATTTCCTCCCAGATCTGGACCAGGGCATCAGTGAGTCCCTGAGCAGACTGAGGTTCAACCTGGTGGCTTCAGATGGACCGAAACCTAATATCCCAGAGGTGTTCTATTGGATTTAGGTCAGGCGAGTGTGGGGGCCATTCAATGGTAATAAATCCTTCATCCCCCAGGAACTGGCTGCGTACTCTCGCCACATGAGGCTGGGCATTATAGTACACCAGGAGGAACCCAGGACCCACTGCACCAGCGTAGGGTCTGACAATGGGTCCAAGGATTTCATCCCGATACCTAATGGAAGTCAGGGTGCCATTGTCTAGCCTGAAGAGGTCACTGACCCACCACCAAACCGGTCATACTGAACGATAATACAGGCAGCATAACATTCTCCACAGCTTCTCCAGACCTTTTCATGTCTGTCACATGTGCTCAGGGTGAACATGCTCTCATCTGTGAAAAGCACACGGTGCCAGTGGTGGACCTGCCAATTCTGGTGTTCAATGGCAAATGCCAATCAAGCTCCACTGTGCCGGGCAGTGAGCACAGGGCCCACTAGAAGAAGCCGGCCCTTAAGGACACACCTATGAAGTCTGTTTCTGATTGTTTGGTCAGAGACATTCACACTAATGGCCTGCTTGAGGTCATTTTGTTGGGCTCTGGCAGTGCTCATCCTGTTCCTCCTTGCACAAAGGAGCAGATACCGGTCCTGCTGATGGGTTAAGGACCTTCTACGACTCCGTCCAGCCCTCTTGGAGTAACCACCTGTCTCCTGGAATCTCCTTCGTGCTCTTGAGATTGCGCTGGAAGACACAGCAAACCTTTTGACAATGGCACCCATTGATGTGCCATCCTGGAGAAGTTGGACTGCCTGTGCAACCTCCATAGGGTCCAGGTATCGCCTCATGCTACCAGTAGGGACACTGACCCTAGCTAAATGCAAAACTAATGAAAAACAGTCAGAAAAGATGAGGTGGGAAAAAAATGTCAGTGGCCTCCACCAGTAAAACCATTCCTATTTTGGAGGTTGTCTCATTGTTGCCTATCTAGTGCACCTGTTCATTTCATTAACACCAAAGCAGCTGAAACTGATTAACAACCCCCTCTGCTACCTAACTGACCAGATAAATATCCCAGGTTTAATTGACTTGATGCTATACTCTGATTAAAATGTGTTCCTTTAATTTTTGTGAGCAATGTATAAAAAGTTTATACTTTCTGTGGCTATTCTCATGTACTGTAGACATGAGCTTGGGTCTAGTCCAACCTGGAGGTCAGCTGAACCGGGAGGTCAGCTTTCATGCCTGGTCCAGTCAGCTCAGGGGAGATTCCCCAACTCACAGCTACATGTACACATAGGGGCAGGATTGTTCATGACATCATTGACCTATTATGGTCACATGACTATATTAGGCCAATGACATTGATCTAATATAGCTATGTGGCTATATTAGGTCAATGGTGTCACAAGCAACCCCGTCCCTTTGTGTACAGGTGGCTGCAGGGCGGGGAATGTCACAGCCACAGCTGACGTGCCCAGGAATGACTGCTAACTTCACAGTTTGGCCAAACATGGGTTGAGATTCAACCCGGTCCCCGAACACAAGCTCATCCCTACTCACGTGTAATTACTCAAGGTCAGTGCTTTAAGTGGGCTGGTATGCATTGGTACTCAGTACCACCACTTCCAAATATAGCTCTTGAGCATACCACCACCTCTCTGTGCGCCTTAGCGTACCAGTACGCTCATTTTGGACATCTGCGCCCTCAATTGCCCCCCCCCCCCCCCAAGAATATTTCCCACTCCAGAGCCAGACCAGTCAGCACCAGTGAGTCCCCCTGCTCCGGAGTCCCAGCCCGCGCCAGGGGGGGTGCTCTGTGGGGACCCTGATGTGGGGTGGGGGGGGCGACAAAATTTATAGGCTATAATGGAGTACCGGAACCTCTGTTGGGCCACTTAAAGCACTGCTCAAGGTAGAAACATAGAATGTGTCGGCAGATAAGAACCATTTGGCCCATCTAGTCTGCCCAATATATCTGAATCCTATGAATAGTCCCTGGCCCTATCTTATATGAAGGATAGCCTTATGCCTATCCCATGCATGCTTAAACTCCTTCACTGTATTTGCAGCTACCACTTCTGCAGGAAGGTTATTCCATGCATCCACTACTCTCTCAGTAAAGTAATACTTTCTCATATTATTTTTAAACCTTTGCCCCTCTAATTTAAAACTGTGTCCTCTTGTGGTAGTTTTTCTTCTTTTAAATATGCTCTCCTCCTTTACCGAGTTGATTGTAGATACCTTGTACGCTGTGAGCCACTCATATGTCCCTCAAGCCTTGTACACACAATGAGATTATCGGAAAAATGACCGTCTGTTTTTTCTTGCATGCTAGTCGCATATTGAAAATGAAGAGGTTACTAAAGTTACGAAAATTCTCACACGACAGAATAAAAATTCAGAAGTGAGGTCATGTATTGTATGCACTGTTACTGTACTAATGACACTGGCAAGGATGGGGTTAACACCAGGGGTGATCAAAGGGTTAAATATTCCCTAGGGGGTGCTTTCTAACTGTGTGGGGGATGGGTTGCTGAATGAACACAGAGAATCCTAAATAAGATGAACACAGGATCCCTATGTTCATTACTGACAGAACAGCGGTCTTCCGTGTTTACAACGGCAGACCACTGTTCTGTCTCCACGGGGAGCGATCACGGGTGCCAGGCAGCAATTGCAGCCACCGGACCTGCTGATTGGCTCCCCTTGTGGCCAATTGGCGCGCGCGCCCCACTAGTGGCCCAGCAGTGCGACGTACATGTACGTCGTTTCGCGGTACAGAGCCGACCTGCCGCTGTAACACTACGGCGGCTGGTTGGCAAGTGGTTAAAGAAATAAAAAGATCTGACAGCATCGCTGGATTGTGTGACAGGTGAATGTGTGCTTACTAACCACTTGCCGACCAGCCACTGTGTAACTAGTTATACGGCGGCAGGTCAACAGGTTCCCGCGAATCTATGTACGGCGGTCCGCGGTAGTGATGCTTGGGGCGCTGGGGAAGCTAATTCACAGGGCCAGCGGCCGCGATTGCCACCGGGCACCCATGATCGCTCCCCATGGAGAGAGAACAGAGGTCTGTTGTAAACACAGCAGACTGTTCTCTCAAGAATCAATACAGAGCTCCTGTGATCCTCTTATATAGGAACACAGGTCTCTGTGTTGATTCCATAAGCCCATCCCCCTCACAGTTAGAAAGTACCCCCTAGGCTCACACTTAACCCTTTAATCTCCATTGGGTTAACCCCTTCCCTACCAGTGTCATTATTACAGTAACAGTGCATATTTTTAGCACTGATTACTCTAGTAATGTCACCGGTCCCTCCAAAAGTGTCAAAAATGTCAGTTAGGGGTCCGATCTGTCCTCCGCAATGTCGCAGTCCTACTAAAAATCACTGATCGCCGCCATTACTAGTAAAAATAAATAAAAATTACAAACCATTCCCCTAGTTTGTAGATGCGATAACTTTTGCGCAAACCAATCAAAATATGCTTATTGGGATTTTTTTTTTTACAAAAAAAATTTAGCAGAATACAAATTGGCCTAAAATGATGAAAACATTTCATTTTTAATTTTTTTTTCCCCAAAAAATTAGCAGAATACAAAATTGGCCTAAAATGATGAAAAATTTTAATTTTTTATTTTTTTTTTTTTTTTTTATTGGGAATGTTATAGCAGAAAGAGAAAAATATTGTTTTTCTTTTCAGATTTGTTGCTTTTTTTTTGGTTATAGCGCAAAAAAATAAATAAATCGCACAGGTGATCAAATACCACCAAAAGAAAGCTCTGTTTAGGGGGGGGGGACATCAATTTGATTTGGGTACAGCGTCGCACGACCGCACAATTGTCAGTTAAAGTAAAGCAATGCCAAATCGCAAAAAATGGTCTGGTCGTTAAGGGGGAAAATCTTCTGGTCCAGAAGTGGTTAAGGGGGTGTGGCAGGAGGCGTGTCCTATGCCTACAGATTAATGCTAATAGGTGTCCCTCGTTCCCATCTCAGAAAGTTGGGAGGTGTGCCTTAGACATCTTATTCTATTTTCATATACTGTATATACAGTAAATCAGCCCCAGATCTTCTGCTGGAGAGTGAGACTCTGCAGTGTTTCAGCTAGAACAGGATCACTGGTGTCATACCCCCCTGGGATGTAACAATGGCTCGCTGCCCAAGCTATTTCTTGTTATTTACAATATGGGGACACCCACCTCTAATATTTCTGTCCTACAAAACGAAACTGAAAAAAAAAATACTTATTCCCAAATCGAAACCGCACGCACAAAAATAACACAAGAGGTGTTAGATGGGTGCAATCATGGTAACGCCTAATACCATCAATTAACCCTCTGCTCACTGCTATACATACTTACAAACCTCTAGCAAACTTTGCATTTAAATGACTCATATATTTCCATGGTCCCCAGGTTTGGACACGTATTGTAATAAATGGGAACTAAGAGTCCCTGTTTTATGCAAAGCTGGCTAGAAGAGCATGAAGTGTATAGTGGAGTGCAGAGGGTTAACCAAGATCCTCCATCATTCTTAATACAGAATAGACGGATTCATGACCTCATCGTTCCTCTCGCTGCCACCAGTTATACTTTCATAAAAAACAGCTTGAACAGATGTTAGGAAGAAAAAAAAAAGCAGAAATGCATTTCCAGTAAAAAGAATCTGTAACACTGTTGGAAATCTTATGACAAACACCATTACCAGAAGTATTGGGACACCTGCCTTTACATGCACATGAACTTTAATGGCATCCAGGGGAGGACTGGGCCAGGGGGCAGGGGGGCAATTGCCCCCTGGGCCGCTATGATCCCCCGTAAAAAGGGCTGTACCGCTTCTTCCACAGACATGCCTAAAGGATTGTTGGAGAAGAAAAGTCCCCACTGCTGACCTACTGAGTGCGGGTTGAAGACAAGGACAAAGTGCAAGCCACCCCCCCCCCCCCAGCATGGATGGTGTGTAAACTGTGTCTGAGCAGAGGCCGGTTCCATGCCCCACTGGAGACTCTTCTGCCTCGGCCAGCACCAACCGAGCTGTCCCAGCTCCCCCCAACCTCCCCCTGCTGGCCAGGTCTGAAACCTGGATTCAGACGGTAAGTAGAGAGTATCTGGAGAAGGGCTTCAGCTTGGAATGAGGGTCAGGAGGAGGATTGGGAGAGTGGGAGGGAGGGCCGTGTTGCTGCACCATTGGCCTCTGGTTTGTACTTGCCCCCTTTGCCCCCGTTGCCAGTTTGCCCCTGATGGCATCCCAGTCTAAAGCTGGATACACTCTATACAACTTTTGTTGTTAGATTTCCTTTGGATTTAAGCCCCGTACACACGTACCGATTGTCGGCCGCAAATATTCGGCCGCCGACCGGCCGATTGTAGGCTTGTTAGTATGAAGCTTCCGACAGCCGACAGCGCATTTTTGGCCGAACAGAATCTGTCATGCAGGCATTAAAATTTTTGTAGGCCAACACCAGAACGGCCGATTGTTCGCCAGTCAGTACAGAATTCGGCCGACAGACTTGCAAGACTGGGCATGCTCAGAAAAGAAAAACACACGAAAAGTTAACCATCACATGACATCACTTCTGCAGTCGGCTGTTGTTGGCCGACAAAATTCGTGTGCAGTCTTTTGCAGTTTTCAACAGACACGACAGCCCTGGACAAAAGACGGCCAGTCGTTCGGGCGTCGTGTGTACGGGGCTTTACCTTCAACTATGTAGTGCGAGGGCCTGCCTGATTGCATTCAAATTGAAAGTGTTTAGGTTTGACTTCATATTATATAGTTTTGGTAAATCGAAAGGAAAAAATATAAAGGCAATTGTATAGTGTATGGCCCATTGGTCCCAGTGGCGGCCTGTCCATTGGGGGCACAGGGGCGCCGTCCTCCCTATCCATGCATCTGGCCCCCTAATCTACATGCAGGGTGCCGGACTCATGGAGTTCAATGGGGTTTTTTTTTTTAAGCACGTGATTAGAGCCAGAGGCTCTAATAGGCTTCAAAAAAGAGTGGGCTTGGGGTGCAACGTGATTAGAGCCAGAGGCTCTAATAGGCTTCAAAAAAGAGTGGGCTTGGGGTGCAGAGCACTGTGCCCTGAGCCCACCCAGTTGTGTGACAATAGCGAATGAATGAAAGTAAAAAATCTTCAGCCTTTAGAACCACTTTCATGTAGACATTGGCTTACATGCATTTGTTGAGAGATTTAACCTATGTACCGTATATACTCGAGTATATGTGCTGAAAACGCCCCCCTCGGCTTGTACTCGAGTCATAAAAAAAAATATCCCCGGCCGGCCCGACGTGCTCCTGAGGCGCCTTAAAAATTAAAAATGGTGCAGCCCGGCGCAAACATGTTACCGCCCATGTGCCGCGGTGAATAGCCTGGGAATAGCCGAACGTATACAAGCTTTTCCAAGCGGCGGCGGCGCATGCGCGGTGAGGTGTTGGCGCCGGGCGGTGCCATTTCTAAATTGAACGCGCCTCAGGAACAGGTAAGTGAGACTCCTCCACAGCCGCACTACCTGCCATTATGCGGGGCTGCCGGCATACTACAAGAGATGCAGTGCTGCGGGCATGGTACACCTGTACCATGCCCGCAGCACTGCATCTCCTGTAGTATGCCCGCAGCCCTGCATTCTCCTGTACAATGCCCGCAGCTCTGCATTCTCCTGTACAATGCCGGCAGCCCTGAATTCTCCTGTACCATGCCCGCAGCCCTGCATTCTCCTGCAGTATGCCCACAGCCCTGCATTCTCCTTTAGTATGCCCACAGCCCTGCATTCTCCTGTACCATGCCCGCAGCCCTGCATTCTCCTGTACCATGCCCGCAGCCCTGAATTCTCCTGTACCATGTCCGCAGCCCTGCATTCTCCTGTACCATGCCCGCAGCCCTGCATTCTCCTGTACCATGCCCGCAGCCCTGCATTCTCCTGTACCATGCCCGCAGCCCTGCATTTTCCTGTACCATTAACACAGCCCTGCATTCTCCTGTACCATGCTCGCAGCCCCTGTTTTGGGTCTCGTGGTGGTCCAGTTGGGTCCAGTAGCTGCTGCATTTCCCACCCTAGGCTTATACTCAAGTCAATAATTTTTTTCGTGGTAAAATTAGGGGCCTCGGCTTATATTCGGGTCGGCTTATACTCGAGAATATACGGTATTTGTCCTGTTTACTGTTATCACCAAAAGTGAAAGAAAATCCCAAATTTAGGGTTTTCACCCGAACGGGAATAAAGGGGACATCTTCCGATGAACACTCTAGTTCTGATGACCATGGTGACAACCAGCAGGGACTTCCCCACTTTGGAGGGACTTCTTCTCACTTCTCGTTTTGGCTATGGGACAGGAAGTGAAGGGAATCTACCCAATGGGAGTTGAAAAACAAAGACATGACAGGGGTTAACCCCCCCCCTCCTTACTTTATGCAAAATGGGGAGAAAAAAAAACATTGCCTGTAGTTCTACTTTAGGGAATGGGATGGAATGGTTTATAATTCGAATTTGGCCAATAATGTCACACTCAATGGATTATATATTTATGTATTTTTATACAACATATATTTTTTTATATAATATATTAAGAGGGGGATTTCCATACTCACTTATGGTTGAACGTCATGCTTCTGGTAAGCAGACGTCTGTTTATGCCATTTACAGAATCTTTACCTTTTTTTATTTATTTTTTATGTATTTTGGGATTAACTATATCTGTTGCCCATTATCACAGCAGGCTTTTTTATTATATCTAGTATCCGGGGTCCACAGGATATAGGGCGGGTCCTGATATGGGGAGGGCGCAGTGGCGCTGCTCTCTATATTTCCTGGTAACTCACCATAGCGTCCCGTTGCTAGGATACAGTATATTTAATGAGCGGGGAAAGACGCATCTCCAGCCCTGCTGACGAAGTCACGCCCATTGACGTAACGCGTACGGGGGGAGGAATCTGACTTTACCCGCGGCCCCTCATTGTGTATGCTCGATCCGAAAATGCCTGCACTATGCACTATGTCAGTGCTCTGTTTGTAAGTTCATTTTAACTTGTTTTAATAAATTTTGAGTAAGGTGGAGAGCACTTAGATTGTTCTTACTCTTTTTTGAATGAATGACATGCCCATACCAAGTCGAGGATATATACCGGAGGATTGGTGTCAGCAGCCCTGCTCTTTGGCGTGGTGACCCTTAGTGGTCGTTTGCTGGAGGTGAGAGGCAGTATTACTCTCTGGTGGAAGGGTTCACATCTTGAAACAACTGTGTTTTTCATTTACCCTTTCTGCACTGAAGGCATCTCTTCTTTTTGGACTTTTATGGACTCTCATACCACTGTGTGTTATGTTTAAATTGTCATCATTTATACCGCTGCACTATTGTTTCTTTTATGTTCATTTTTAAGGTTTGGTTGGTTTGACCTTTTTCCAGTGCTCAGCTGCTTATATGTTAGGTTTTTTTTGATTTAGCGCTGAATAATTTGTTGCTTTCAATACCTCATGCTACCTTACAAATCGCATTCCTACTCACCTACTCAGGAATAAATTCTCCATTTTGTCTGTCACTATTCGGTATCCGCCCATAGAGTGATAGACCCAGGTGTTGCACGGGAGCCGCTGAGGTTTGACGCACTCCCAAGTGTCTCCGCTAAGGGGGTCCTCATATCTGCATACGTCCTTTCTTGTCATCTTGAGATTACATTCCACCACCTCACTACTCCCATTGAAATGAAAAAAGCCATGGAAAAAGACCTGCCAGACACAGAAATCATACTCAGAAGAATCCCATTAAAATCGTTTTTACTTACAGATTTCTATTGAAGAGTTTACAGAGCCAAATTCAAATGGTTTCTAGGCTTCTGGCTTACATTTTGAATTTTGGTAGAACTAAAGTCTTATAAATAGGATGACCTGGTTCACACAAATGCTTAGGCCAGCTTAGGGTCAGCCAGAGAAATATAGGTGTCTCACTAAGGAGGACAGGTGGTGATACGTCTGCTTGTAGAGCCCCCAATCTGGGTGTGATAGTCCCTCAGCCAGTAGCCTACAGTCCAAACTATGGTAATACTACATGATGGCAACCCAGTTAAACCAGATCCTGGCCCACCTGCTCATTCAGGAAAGGAGCGCACAGCCCAACCTGATCCCACCAGTACTGGTTCCTCAATCCTCATCACATCTTTACCATGAGATCTGAAGAGTGTACATGACTTATACTTTGTGAGGCTTCACTCCCCGGTGGATTCAGATCTGGTCCCTGGGTGAGCCCTGTGCTATGTAAGAGAAATGCTTCATGGTAGTCCAAGCATCAACCTACACAACTGCACTACCGGGGCTGCCTTCTCCAAACCCATACCCCCTCCCAACCCAGAGCGATTTCTAATACAATTGCTCTTCTCTCACATATAGGCTGTGCACTTTGCCTACTTATCGAAGTACATGTGTGACATAAAGATCAGGCATTTTTTACCTATCAACTTTTTAATCAACATCCAAATCCTTGGTTACGGTAAGTCCACATTTTGGCATAAAGTTAAAACACAATTATAATAGCTGTATTACAGGCACTGTACTGCGATATACTGTACATGCTGCTCATGCTGTAGATGATCAAGACACTCATTTTACTTAACTAGATGTATGCTCTTCCATTACTGCCCATCACAGTAACTCCATGCCCATCCAAGTGAAGCCCGCAAAAGTGAAAATGCCTACCGGGTTTCTTGATCCTATCATCTCTGGTCTTGCTCTTAACTCCCCACTTACAATTTCACCCACCAACAAAAACCCTTTCGCAGGGACGGGACAGAGAGGACCACACCAACTCTAGGGGAACCTAACAGGGAACATCCCAGACGAAAACCAGAACAGAAACCAACCCCTCCTTACATACTCATTGTAAACCCACCATACTGTAGCTTGCAACCTGGCTAACAACCTGGATTGGTACACTTGTGGGTAAGCTTGACCTGTTATCACTTGTACAATTTTTTTCATTCAGGCTGGGTTTACACAAATGCAATTTCAGACATTGCATGTGATTCGCACTGCATTCCTGTACATATCACATGCGATGCCTGTGCAGTGCGAATTCAGCTATAGGTAGTTTGTGTGGCTGAAATCACATTGCATTCGTACCAAAATGTAGCAGGACCCTTTTTTTTTGTCCGCATGAGTGTTCAGACCAATGCCATCCGATTCCAAAATTCGCACTGTGTTCTGCGAACCAATTTGGGGGTGTCATTAACCACTTACCGCAAAGTGATGTAGGGCTACATCGGCAAACTTTGCAGTGTTATACCGGGTTGATGCCTCAAGCTAGAGGAACCATCCCGGTACTGTGGTTTAGAGCCGACAGTGGGCTTTCCGTCGGTAACGACCAATGCGGCTCGGGAGCCGCTCGATCGTTACCCCTCCTGCCACCTTCCGTGACTTTGCCCGGGCCTCCCTTCCCACCGGGAGACCCGAGCACCCAGCCGGTGCATCCGCCGGCAGGATGGAGTCCCGATCTAGGCTGGAAGTGGCTTCGATCGGGTGACCTAACCCGGAGGCGGCGTCCATGACGTCACTTCCGGGTTACATTGCTGCAAAAGGCGGCAGATTTAAAAAACGACTGTATGCAAAAATGCAGTTTTTTGCATGTAGTGGAGGGGTCTAGGGTCTTTTAGACCCTCGATCCCTCCATAAAGAGTACCTGTCACTGCATATTGGTGTCACAATGGATGTTTACATTGCTTGTGACAGCAATAAAAGTGATCGGATTTTTTATTTTTTTTTTTAAAACCTGTAATAAAGTTAAAAAAAATAATAAAATAGGAAAAAAAAATTTTTCTAGCCGCCCCCGTCACCGTTAGCTCGCGCACGAAAGAAAACGTATACGGAAGTCGAGCCACAAATGAAATCACTGTTCAAACCACACATGTGAGGTATCGCCGAGATCGCCAGAGCGTGAGCAATAATTTAAAAAAAGAGCTATACTCTAACTCAAGACTGGTAACCGTTAAAAATTTTTAAATCGCTGCCAATTGAGATTTCAATTGACCGTAGTTTGTCGCCGTTCCACAGGTGTGCACAATTTTAAACCGTAACATGTTGGGTATCTGTTTACTTGGCGTGACATCATCTTTCACAATATACAAAAAAAATGGGCTAACTTTACTGTTTAGTATTTTTTAAATGCAGCGAAATGTGATTTTTTGTAATTTTTTAAAAAAATGGCATTTTAAAGACCGCTGCGCAAATACCGCGTGACAAAAAATATTGCAATGACCGACATTTTATTCTACAGAGTCTTTGCTAAAACTATATATATAATGTTTGGGGGTTCTAAGTAGTTTTCTAGGAAAAAAAAAATGATTTTAACTTGTAAACAAAAAGTGTCCGAAATAGGGCTGGGGCTTAAGTTGTTAACTTTATATTGACACCCGCAGTGGTTCGCAGAGCGCAGTGTGAACTGCCTGTGATTCTGATGCGTTACGGGAACCCCCACATGAATCGCTGTGGTTCCCGTACCCATCAGAGTGAACCCAGCCTCATAATGGAAAAAGGAAGGGTATAAAACCTGGCAGGTATTTATTTTGCCATCTGTGCCCCATTGGGGAGATTTCTCTTTGCTTCGTGTCTCAAAGTCAAAACAGAGAGTAAATGGAAATCCCTTCAAGGTGAGGGAATCCCTGGTTGGCACTAGAATTAGTGTCCCCAATAAAATATTTCCCCACTATTCCTGTTCTGGGCACAACACAAAATTAGTAATCTTGTTTCATTTTTGCTACTGATAATGATAAAAAGGACAAATAGAGAGGGTGAGTCCCCGTTCACACAGGTCGCCGTAGGTCGCCTTCCATAGGGAAGCTGCGGATCCATTCTAATAGGAGCGACACAAGTCGCTCCGACTTAGAAAAAGGGTCCGGAGCTTCTTTGGGGCGACCCAGAGCGACCGTCATAGACTTCAATGTTATGAAGTCCGTGCCGGCCGCTCCGAGGTCGTGGCGTGCTGCTCGCACCGCGACCTCGGAGGTCGCCCCGGGAAATCGGATCGCCCCAATGTGAACGGGGGCACAAAGAGCAAAGCCTGATGTGTTCTAATCCCTCTCCACTTTATCCAAGATTAAAAAAAAAAAAAGTTTTGCCTTTAGTTATACTTTAGTACACTAATGCTAAGTCATGTTTCAGTGTAACACTTCCAGGAAATAAATATCACAATGGTTTAAGATTGCACAAGGGGAAATCAGGATCCTAGTTGGTTACTTCACAGCACAACAAAGTGCACTGTTTTATGGTTTCAGTTTATTGTGGACTATTTAATTTACCGTATTTCCCAGCGCATAAGACGACTGGGCATATAAGACGACCCCCTTTCAAGTTAAAACATAGGGGTAATTGGGGGTAGAAGGTAAAATTGTCCTAGAAACTGGCTGGACCTTCTGCCCACTGTAGTGGCTGCTTGTGGAAGAGTAAAGCCCCGTACACACGTGCAGATTGTCGGCCGAAAAGATTCGGCCGACGACCGATCAGCCGATTTTCGGCTTGTTAGTATGATGCTTCCGACTGCCGACAGCGCACTTTCGGCCGAAAAGAATCTGTCGTGCAGGCATTAAAATTTTTGTATGCCGACACCAGAGCGGCCGATTGTTCGCCAGTCAATACAGAATTCGGCTGACAGACAGCAGATTTGCAAGACTGGGCATGCTCAGAAAAGAAAAAACACAGGGAAAGTTAACCATCACATGACATCACTTCTGCAGTCGGCTGTAGTCGGCGGACAAAATTCTTGTGCAGTCTTTTGCACTTTTCAACAGACACGACAGCCCGGGGACAAAAGACGGCCGATCGTTCGGCTGACGATCTGCACGTGTGTACGAGGCATTAGAAGTTACTCTGGAAGTACAAGAGGGAGAGAAAATACAGCGCCTTCTAAGTGCAGCAGAAAGATGATTTAATAGGGTGTATAAAAAAAACTTACTCACAATGGTAAGCTTATTACAAGCATGTAGTAGCATAAAAAGGTCTCTTAAAGCGGAGTTTCGGCCTCAAAATCGAAAAAATCGATTTTGGGCCATCCACTTGCTGAGTGTCACCTGAAAAAGAAATGGATGCTCCCGATTTTTTTATTATTTGTTCACTTACCTTGTTATAGAAGAAAATATACTCACCTTCCTTCCATTTCCTCCCTCTGCGGTCGCGGCCCGCGCCATCACTTCCGGCTTGCGATGACTCCTGGGAGCTGAACGTCATCGCTCACAGGAGTCAATGCGCCTGCACCGGCCCCGCTCGTCACTTCCGGGGGAAGGCACGGCATTCCCTGCTTAAAAGCTTCTGTGCATGCCCAGAAGCTGTGCAGGGATGCCGCCCCTGCACCGGAAGTGACGAGCGGGGCCGGTGCAGGGCATTCTGGGATTCCGACATCACCAAAGAGGACGCAGAAGAGGACGCGCTTGCTTCAGCTGCCCACACCTAAGATTGCAGCGCTGGAGAAGAAATTTTCAAGGTAAGTATTTCTTCTAAAAGGTAAGTGCGACCCGGGACAGTTCAGAGGCTATCCATTGTGGAATGTACTAGCCCTGACTGTCCGGGGGTTATTTTTATCTAAATTTCACCCCCGAGGCCGGAACTCCGCTTTAATTGCTATCCTGGGGGTCCTTGATGGCGATTCTTGCTGGTTCTGTCGGCATAGAGGGTTCCTCGGTGGTAATCGAAGCTTCCGGAGTCCATGGAACGCACAGGGAGAGAGCGCAGAGGGACCGTGACGTCACTTCCTGGACATGATGAGAGAACGTAAAAAACGACGAAACATTGTAGAGCATGCACTCCTTCTTCAGGACATCAAATGGGCCTTCAAACGGTCTGAAGAAGGAGCGCATGTTCAGCAACGCGTCACCATTTTTCACGTTCTCTCATCGTGTCCAGGAAGTGACGTCACAGTCAATCTGTGCACTCTCCCTGTGCGGTCCACGGACTCTGGATGCTTCGGTTGCCACCGATATGCCAACCCTATATGCCGACAGAACCAGAGGGAGAATCGCCATCATGGACCCCCAGGATCGAGACCTTTTTATGCCACTACATGCTTTTAATAAGCTTTCCATTGTGAGTTAGTTTTTTTTATACACCCTATTAATTCATCTTTCTGCTGCACTTAGAAGGGGCTGTGTTTTCTCTTCCTCTTGTATGTAGCCGAAGCTACGGTACATGCCGGCACAGTATTACCGCACATCCAGCGCGTTGAGAGATTACACCCTGCGTACTTACCCTGCTTGGAGATTAATTGGGACGTTTGTTTTGGGCCATGTAAATGACCAAGGTCCACACATTTTTTACTCCGCTATGTACATACAATATTACCGCACATCCAGTGGGCTGAGAGATTATTAGGGGCGTTAGTTTTGGGCCTCACATTTTATACTCCGCGAATAAGACAATCCCCCTATTTTTGGGGAATGTTTTTAAAGGTTAAAAAGTTGTCTTATACGCCGGGAAATACGGTAACTTTATTTTGGACTACATTTTGTTTATATATTTGGATTGTTTTTCTGATCCACTAGATTGTATTTCTGTTTATTAGTTAGAAGTTAGTTAGCACAATAAGTTCACACTGCAGCGGCACGACTTCGGGGGCAACCTGTGAAGTCGCGTGCACCGCGACTTCGGCGTGACTTGCACGGACTTCATAAAATGAATGTCCATGCAAGTCGCTCCAGGTCACCCCGAAGTAGTACAGGACCCTTTTTCTAAGTCGCTCCTATTAGAACCGTTCCTGTACTACACAATGGACCGCGACGGTCCGCGACTTGTCAGGCTGACAAGTCGCCTGACAAGTCGTACTAGTGTGAATTGTAAGCTCTAATGAGCAGGGCGATAATGTATTAAGGCTCTGTTCACATCTAGGTGTATTTGGGCGATATTCTGCTCTAAGCCTCAGCTCTAAAAACACCCAACAAGACCAATCCCATTCATTTCAATTGCCCCTGTTCACATCTGAGCTTTCTGTCGCCTTAAGCAAAATGCCCGTCACTCAAAAAAGTACATGAGCTTCTTTTTTGGCAGATTACAGGCATTTTTTTTTATTTTTTCATTGGTCACTTGTGAACCTAAAAACGCCTGCACAAACAAGCTGCAAAAACACCCTATAAAATGCCCAAAAAACGCCTGTAAAAATAGCAACGCCTAGATGTGAACGTAGTCTAAATTGTATTTTAATCGTACTGTCTGCCCTAATGCTGTAAATCACTACATAAACTGTTGGCGCTATATATACTGAATAATAATACATTTAAATTAAGTGCTTGGCACTAATTTAAAAATTTTGAAATATATTCATGCAGACCTGTAAAAACATTGCAAGTTATTGTCTATTTTTTTTGTCTAATAAAAATGCTGGGTTTTTTTTGTTGGCCTATTTGTAGTTTTGTACTTACTTATTGTTTAACCACTTGCCGACCACCAGCAGTACATATACTGCGACAGGTCAGCTCTATGGCGCGAAATGACGTACTTGTGCGTCGTTTCGTGCAATAGCCAGTGGGGGGCGATCGCTCCCCATAGAGATAGAATGGCGGTCTGCCTATGTAAACAAGGCAGACCACAGTTCTGTCACAGATGAACACAGTCATCTTGTGTTCCTGCAATTTAGGAACACAGATCTCTGTATTCATCTAGTGAGTCCATCAGCCACACAGTGTTAGAAAGCACCCCCTGGGGACACACTTAATCCTTTGATCGCCCCTGGTGTTAACCCCTTCCCTGTCAGTGTCATTAGTACAGTGAGTGCATATTTTTTGCACTGATTACTGTAGTAATGTCACTCGTCCCCTCAAAAGTGTCAAAAGTGTTAGTTAGGTGTCCGATCTGTCCCCTGCAATGCCGAAATCCTGCTAAAAATCACTGAAGTTAAAATAAATAAAAATGCCATAAATCTATCCCCTAGTTTGTAGACTTATCTTTTGCGTAAACAATCTTTAAACCTATCTTTATCTTTTGCGTAAACCAATCAATAAACACTTATTGGAATTTTTTTTTTTTTTACCACAAATATGTAGCAGAATACAAATTGGCCTAAAATTATGAAAAAATAAAGTAAAAACATTGTTTGTTTTTCCAGAATTGTTGCTTTTTTTCATTTATAGGGCAAAAAATAAAAACCGCAGAAGGCGATCAAATACCCCCAAAAGAAAGCTCTATTTGTAGGGAAAAAAAAGAACATCAATTTTATTTGGGTACAGCGTCGCACGACCGCACAATTGTCAGTTAAAGTAACGCAGTGCCGTATCACAAAAAATGGACTGGGCATTAAGGGGGGAAAACATTCTGGTCCAGAAGTGGTTAAAACATAAAAAATAAAAAAAATAAATAAAATGCTTGTGTTAGGGTTTACAATTATAAATGAGCTTGAAGTCTTCTGAACTCATCTCTAGCCAAACTCCAGACTTGCGCTCTATTTTTAATCCAAAAAGCTGCAGACTTTGGTCGTTCACAGCCTCCAGCTCAAGTAAACAAAGGCACGGGATGTGGCTCAGGAAATTACTCACATCCCACAACTTATTAGAGTTAAAAAAAAAAAAACACACACAAATTCAGAGTTTGGCTAGAGATTAGTTCAAAGGATGCCCAGGCTCATCTCTACTTACCATGTCTGTTGCTTCTTTCGGTGTTTTTTGGTGCTCTATCCTCTGTTTTCACCCCATTCCCCAATTGTTGGTATCAGTTTCCATTGCAAGGGTGGCTCCTTGGCTGGTAGGGACCAACTGGAGCCACTCCTTTATGCGTGTTTCAAGGAAGAAACTCTACAGTAGGGATAGACCGATATGGTTTTTTCAGGGCCGATACCAATATATTGGTCACACTGTATCGGTATTGGCCGATATTGGCCGATATTTTGTACATCCTATGTCAGGGTCCGAGACTAGTCTTCTCCTCCTCCAACCATTAGGTGGTGATGCTCATGTAAGGGTAAAATGATGTCACATAGCATAATTCTGTTTACAAATGTTATTGAATATGCCACTCACGTATGTACAAAAGATGTAAGCAATTCCACATTAGCAGATCTGCTGGCAGATCGGTATATCTCACCCACCTGCCGTAATTGATACCCGGGTGATACCGCTCCGTCTGGCACCCACTCGATACCGCTCTGTCTCTCACCCGCTCCGTCTCCCACCCACCCAATACCGCTCCGTCACTCACCCACTTACCGCAAGTGACAGTGACACCCGGGTGATACCGCTCCATCCAGCATACGATCTCTGAAGTCACGTGGTCACGGCGTGACCACGTGACCTCCAAGATCGTATGCCGGACGGAGGGGTATCACCCGGGTGTCTCTTACGGCAAGTGGGTGAGAGATGGAGCGGTATCGGGTGGGTGGGAGATGGAGCGGGTGAGGGACGGAGCGGTATTGAGTGGATGCCAAACAGAGCGGTATCACCCGGTATCACTTACGGCAAGTGGGTGAGAGATGGAGCGGTATCGGGTGGGTGGGAGATGGAGCGGGTGAGGGACGAAGCGGTATTGAGTGGATGCCGAACGGAGCGGTATCACCCGGTATCACTTACGGCAAGTGGGTGAGAGATATCGATCTGCTGATGTGGAATTGCTTATATCTTTGTACATATGTGAGTGGCATATTCAATAATATTTGTAAATGGAATTATGCTACTGTATGTGACATCATTTTACCCTTAAATTATTTTTTATTTATTTATTTCAGGTACTTATATAGCGCTGTCAATTTTACGCAGCGCTTTACATATACATTGTACATTCACATCAGTCCCTGCCCTCAAGGAGCTTACAATCTAAGGTCCCTAACTCACATACATACACAGTAGGGACAATTTTTTTTTTTTCACATGAGTAATATTTGGAATATCGGTAATATCGGCCATCCCAGGGCTTATACCGATATATTGGCAAAAGTGAACATCGGCCCTCCGATAATCGGCTTTGCCGATAATTGGTTGATCCCTACTCTACAGGGTGATTTAAATACCCTGCCTGCAACGATAGGCACTGCCAACTGGAGATAAGCAGACACACCTTTAACCAATGAAAGCAACTTGCAAGGGTCAAACATGCGTAACTGCACTGAAATATGGGACATGTAGTCCCGTGGAAGAGGGATCAGATTTCTATGAATGGAGATGCTGGCAAACTTCTGGTGCGGAGGGACCTGGAAACTGTGCCCATATCAAAGTAAAAGGGGTTTCTGCATTTTTTTTAAAAGAAATAATTGAATGTGTTGTGGTAAAACGGCCAAAACAAACATATATATGTAAAAAACAAAGCCATTAGTACTACTTTAGAAGTGGTTGTAAGGGCTAAAGTTTACCTTTTATTGTCAGACCTGTGCTGTACCCCCCAGTTACCTGAGCCCAATCTCGACCCAACGACGTGCCTGAGAGTAGCGGTGTTTCTCTCTCCCTCCTTACTGGACTCACTAAAAGTTTCTTCTGCTGTCACCCAAATCCAGTAATGAGGAAACCGGGGGTGGGGTGGGGTGGGGCAGGGCGAGGCCGAGCTGCATTGTGTGTCTCAGAAATAAGCCTACACATGTACCACCATGGTAGGCGGCTTCCTATGGTGGCACATGGAGAAGAGGAGCCAGCAGCATCAGCAGGGATCCAAGAAGAGGGGGATCAGGGTTGCTCTGTGGAAATCCATTGCACACAGTAGGTAAGTATGACATGTTTGTTGTAAGAAAAAAAAAAAAAAATTTACTTTACAATCACTTCAAACATGGCACTCATCATTTTTTTCTCAAATCCGAGGAGAGTCCAGCAAATCCTAATCTAGGTATAGGTCAGGAGGTATGGAATACTGATTAAGGTACTGCTATTGTCCCTACGCTATTTTACCAGATTAATTGGCAGAGTTAATGGGAACATAGATTTTAAATAGTTTGCCTGAAAGCACATATGTATTTCTTTTTGTCTGAATATACAGTAAATCTGTTTATCCCACGTTTAATTTCACTAAGGCCCCTTTCACACGGGCTTTCCGATCCGTCTGTCAGTTTTTCAGGTGGACCGGATCCAGTGCTGTATTTTGGCCTAGGCCAACAAGGCCCAGGCCTAGGGCAGCACTTTGCAGGGGGGGCAGCAAAAAAGCCACCCCCCTCCACCTGAGACACTATTGGCCACTGGTTGCTAAAACCACCTCTCTCACCCCCCTCTCTCGCTCTTATTCACCCCCCTTTCTCACTCTCTCACCCCTCCTCTCTCTCTCCCTCCCTCTCACCCCCTCTCTCTCGCTCTCATCTCCCTCTCGCATCCCCCCTCTCACTCTCTCACCCCCTACTCTCTCATCCCCCCCACTCTCTCTCTCACCCCCCCCACTCTCTCTCTCATCCCCCCCACTCTCTCTCTCTCAACCCCCCCCACTCTCTCTCTCACCCCCCCACTCTCTCTCTCACCCCCCCCCCACTCTCTCTCTCACCCCCCCACTCTCTCTCTCTCTTCGATTCCCCCCTCTCTCTCTCTTCGATTCCCCCCCTCTCTCTCTCTCTCTCTCTCATCCCCCCCACTCTCTCTCTTCGATTCCCCCCACTCTCTCTCTTCGATCCCCCCCTCTCTCTCTTCGATTCCCCCCCCCCCTCTCTCTTCGATTCCCCCCCCCTCTCTTCGATTCCCCCCCTCTCTCTTTGATTCCCCCCCCCCTCTCTTCGATTCCCCCCCCCTCTCTCTTCGATTCCCCCCCCTCTCTCTTCGATTCCCCCCTCTCTCTCTTCGATTCCCCCCTCTCTCTCTTCGATTCCCCCCTCTCTCTCTCTTCACCTCCCTCACCCAACCCCTCTCGCTCTCTCCCACTCACCCCCCTCTCTCTCTCTCCCACCCCCTCTCATCCCCCCTCTCGTGAGATCTCAGGGGTTCATGCTGGCACTTGTAGTCCTTCAATTTTGGAGGAAGACACATCAGTTAAAAAAGGAGTGGGGAAAATTTACATGGGAAGGGTGCCCAATTTTAGTCTTGCCTAGGGCAGCACAAAACCAAAATACACCACTGACCGGATCGGATGCTCCATGCTACCCTATGGGGCAGCGGATGTCAGCAGAGACATCTCCACTGACACCCGCTGCTCTCCGATCCTGTCCGTGAAATCTGGACAGATGGAAACCCTATTTTCCATCCGTCTGGAGGATCGGATGGGATCAGATGAGAACTGACAGACGGTCCGTTCTCATTTGATCTCCCCATAGAGGACAGCGGGGATCTGACAGCTCCGTCTCTGCAAACAGAGCAGAGACAGAGCTGTCATAAAAAGTTGGTGGATACCTTGCCATCCCACCTATATGAGCTTGTTGGACATTTCCCAATTTCCCATCTACAACTATGATAATTAAAAAAAAATAATATATATATATATATATATATATATATATATATATATATATATATATATATATATATACAGTTAGGTCCATAAATATTGGGACATCGACACAATTCTAATCTTTTTGGCTCTATACACCACCACAATGGATTTGAAATGAAACAAACAAGATGTGCTTTAACAGTCATAACAAATTTTGGGACAGAAAAAGACGGGGCTTTGCGGGCCTGTGGGGGTGGAAGGGTCAGAAAGTAGAACCAGTAGTAAAATCAAAAATACATTTTATTGGTTTATCAAAATAAAAAACAAGCATGGATAACCATGCATGTATAATAACAAACAAGTACAACATACAATGGTTAAAATATAGTGTCACTGTAATTATAGAAACATATCCCACAAGGGGTTAGAAGCGGAAAAAACAAAGCCTGTGTAGGTGGAAGATAGGTCTCAAGCTGGATTCGGTCACGGTAGGTCCCCAGCAAGCCGACGCGTTTCGCTTAAGGCTTCCTCAGGGCCTGAGAGACCATAACAGACCGATGTTTCTATGAGTAACATAAATATAAGTAAATATACAACAATTTATACATTTGATAATACAGTATGTATACTACTAGTCTTTACATATACTTGGTTCTAATTTTATACTGACCCTTTTTAACAGTGACTTGTGTTAGGCGGCAAGGCTGTGGCGGTACATAGATTGTTCGGAAGATAATATCTCCGTATTCACCATACAGAATTTATATAAGTATCAAGTAAAACCCTTTTGTATTACATCCGATGTGTTGGATTGCAGCTGTATCATCAAGGTCAAGGCTGTGAATAAGAATGCCAATAGGTGTATATCCATGTCTACAACACTGACGCCAATGATTTTAGTATAATCTATATTTTATAATTTTATAATTTTATAACCAACCTGCTATAAATAGCTCCAATCTCGGCCTCTTGGGGTGTAATTGCCCCTTAGCAGATAATTGTCCTCTTCCTGGATTATTTATCCATATATGTAATAACCCTCAGGTACAATCAATCTAGAAATGTGAGTATATATATTATATATTATTAGCCACATATAACAATCATAAGATCTCCATTCCATGAGATTAATCATTGGATAGTGGAGAGTATTCTGAAAGCCATATCTGGGTAAACAGGGTGGTGATGAAGGACTAGTTGTTAATTATATCAGGAGATTGGAACAAAGCGTATAAATACTCACTTAGTGTCAATATTGCACTCGTTTGAGCCAGGTTTTAAAGACCTCTATGCAGTTTGTAGGGAATGTATCCCCAATCTACTTGTCCTAAATGGAAGCAGGGTTGACCTAGAGAGGGGTGGGGTACATAAGGGGTTATTGTTATAGCTATGACAGGGAGTCAAGATCTGTGAGGGCATATATTACATATTACAAGGGGGGGGAGGGGGGAGAGGGGGGAGAGAAAGGGGGGGGGGGGGAAATGGGGAGGGGGGGACAAAAAAGGGGGGGGGGGAAGGGGAAAGGGGGGAGAGGGGAGGGGAGAAAAGGGGAGGGAAGAGGGGGGGTGGAAAGGGGAGGGAAAGAGTATCCTTATACATACCTCTCCTCAAACTGAAAGGTGCTCCAGGCAGGGAAATAGGACCTATACAGGTGTATATTTCAGTTAAATGGACCCAAGGTCCTGGGCTATCCAAGCCCTACAAGATATGGGTAAGGAGCATAAAGTTAGTCATGGTGTTCTTATTACATGTGTCCAACCAGATGGCCAATAATCCCTTCTATTGATATGGAGCCCCTGTCACTTACCTCTGTGTCACCGTACGTATTACCACCTGCCTACCTGTTGAATGTTTTGTCCGGAATATATATAGGAGGAAGGAGGGGGGGGGGGCCCAGAACAGGGTCCACCCTCGTTGCTCATTTTGGCGCTCAAACACATCTTCTCCAAGTGATAATAGTTGTTTGTAATTGTGATCGGCGGTGGCGCGATATGGCCACATCACTTCCGGTCATTCCGGCAGTCCAGGATAGTGCACTCCCCCACTGGGATTCCAATCAGTATTGGCGTTGCCTCATAGCGTCAATTCCGGCTGCGACGGAGTCGCACCGGAAGTGACGACATTGGTATCACAAAAGGACTTATTGTTGGTGGGCTGTGGCGTTGCCTCATCGCGTCACTTCCGGCCACGACGAGGTCGCACCGGAAGTGACGACCTTAGTAACAACTAGGGACCTGTCACTGCTTCACTCGCCCCAGCCCTCTCAGACCTCCTTCTAAGATCGGGTACCATCTGATCTCGGACATAACACTCTTGCAGTGGGCTCCCCCTGGTAGATCAGCATCACAGACATGGCTATACTCCTACTCACTACCATTGTGCAAGAAATCACCCATCGGAATTAAGATGCAAAATAATATTATAACTGTCTAATCCTCGTTCAATAGTTTACATCTTTATGGGTATTAGCTCTTGACAATATAATCAAATTACTTATTCAGCCTCCGCCACAGCCGTGTCGCCTCTCCAGTCACCTATCATGTAAAGAATACAAAACATATACACATATACTATACTTTGCATAGAAGCAAAATCACATTTTTTTATATTTTTGTAGTATAAATATCAAAAAAATAAAAATAAATAAACTCTATTGTTTTATAATCTGTTTTTAGATTCTCGTCCCTATTTCACACATAATTATTCAATTGGCCTATTCTGATGCACGGGGGGATATTCTGTAGGGATAGGGGAAGCACAGGGAAAGAGGAGATAAAGTTTTTTATTATTATTTGGGAGGAAATATTCTAAACGATAGGTCTCCTATAAAAATGGTTTGTAACTAATCACATCGTTCAGACCTGGATATACGGTCGCTCTTAAATCGTATATCCATCTGGCCTCACGTGCCAGAACTTTTTTGTCAATGTCACCTCCCCTTATATCTTCGGGGATAACATCTAACACAGTAAATTTGACGATACTGCGATCATATTTGTGTTTTAGTCCAATATGGCCACCTATAGGGGTGTTAATTTGGCCATTATTGATGTACGAAATATGATCTGAGATTCTTTTCCACAGGGGTCTTATTGTTTTGCCCACATAGAACGCCCCACATGGGCATAACATAATGTATACTACTGCCTTTGTTTGACAGGTGACTGTCTGATTGATGTATCTTCTATGACCGTTGGGCATCATAAAAGATTCACCTTCCAAGATGTATGGGCAAAAGTCACATGACCCACATTTATAAAGACCTTTGCTCCGTGACATTTCAGTTGGTCTCCGATAGTGACTAGTAACTAAACCATCTCTTATAGATTTGGCTCTTTTATACGTGATATTAGGATAATCGTCTAAGTATTTTCTCAAGATTGGGTCACTCGTCAGAATCTCCCAGTTTTTTTGTAAAATACTACGAACTTCATTGTGCTGCCTAGAGTATGTGGAAATCAATCTGACCTTGTCATCTGTTTTTTTATTATTTTTTTCTTTAAAGAGTAGGTCATGCCTAGTGTTAGCTTTGGCTTTGTTATATGCTTTCCTCAGTGTTGTTGCGCTATAACCTCTCTGTAACAGTCTTGTTTTTAATTTATCTGCCTCCCTTTTAAAGTTCGTATCTTTAGAACAATTTCGCCTCAATCTGAGGTATTGGGAGTAGGGAATACTTTTGATGAGGGTTTTAGGGTGAGAGCTATCATTATGTAGTATTGTGTTCCCTGCTGTCGGTTTGCGAAATAACGTTGATCCGATACTTCCATCCTCTTCGACATAGAGAGTGGTATCAAGGAAATCAATTTGCTGTCTGCTCCAGGACATAGTGAACTTTAGATTAAAGGAGTTAATCTGCAACTTTTGAAAAAAGGTTTCAAATAGTTCAAGCTCCCCATCCCAAATGATGAGGACATCATCTATGTACCTGAGCCACGTAACTACGTGGCTCAGGTACATAGAGAGGGCCTCATCATTGAAAATGTTTCGTTCCCATCCACCCAGGTGCAGGTTGGCGTAGGCCGGGGCACAACATGTGCCCATAGCCACGCCCTGCACCTGGATGAAATGGGAACCGTCAAAAGTGAAAACATTATTTTCCAAAATATGTGCCAACCCATCCAGAATAAATTGATTGTACCTTTTTGCTTGGGGATCCCGTTCATTTAAGAACTTTTGAATTGTCTGTAGGCCGAGTGCATGTGGAATCGAGGAATACAGAGCCTCGATATCCAACGCAATCATGATACATCCTGGGGGCATTACCTGATCATATAACACCCTTAACAAGTCTGGTGTATCCTGGATAAAAGAAGGCAAACTAGTTACATGGGGTTTAAGGTACTGATCAACTATTTTACTCAAGGGTTCCGTATAGGACCCAATTCCCGATATAATTGGGCGTCCTGGGGGATTTAGCGGATTTTTATGTGTTTTTGGCAATGCATAGAATGTGGGCACCCGGGGTGAGTTAATTTTTATTGCTTCGTATGTGTCCTTGTTAATTACGCCATTGTTATATGCTTCACAAATCAATACTCCATATTTGTTTTGGGCATACAGCATCCTTTCTTCATTGATAGGCTTGTACCACTCTCTATTTTTTAGGATGTCCCAGCACATATTGCGGTATTGTAAATGATCCATAATTACAATATTGCCCCCCTTATCGGAGGGCTTTATTATAATCTGGGAATTTTTTCTAAGTGACTCAAGAGCTTGTTGGAGATGCTCATTTAGATTATCTCTCCCAAGATTGCGGATTTTTAGACGATTAATATCTGCTGTGGTCTTATTCACGAAGGCTAATATGTTTGGGTTGGTCTGTAAAGGGGGAAACCTATTCGATTTTTTCTTTATTGAAGGGGTCTGGGTCATGTCCATATGTTGATAAGTAGATATTTGTATCCCTTCTATATCTGTATCGTCATCCTCTATTTCAACTGTGGCTCCCTCTATGTCTGAAAGAGTGGGGGGATCATTCTCGTCTAGTAGTTGGATAAGATCCTTTAATGCTCTAAAATCTTTGACTGAGAAATCTTTCCATAGATCCGATAATTCTTTGTCTTTTTTAAGTTGCTGTCTTTCTTTATCAAAAATATAACGATAAGTTAATTTTCTAGCGAACAACTGTACATCCTTGACGATGTCAAAGTGTGTTGTGTTGCTATCGGGGCAAAAACTAAGGCCCCGACGCAGGACCTCAAGTTCGTCCTGGGTGGGGATATAGGAGGACAGGTTAATAATGGAGAAGGCCGACTCGGCAGTGGATTCTATATCAAGTGTCTGTGAGTGTGTTCTTTCTTCAAGTCATTGTCTTTTCGTATGTTTGGGTGTGGCACCCAAATTAGTATTATTTGTAGCTCCTGCGTAGGATGTTATTAATGCTTGTTGTGTACCTATGGTGCCATCATTTGTTCCTTGTGTTCTTGCACGAAGTTTCATATTACCTGTTTCCATAGGTGTAGGTTGGGGAAGTAGAGGTGAAATAATAGAAGAAGAGTGAGCAGAACCATCACCAAGATTATAGAGAGAATGAGAGACTGTGGTGTCCTCCACAAGTCTTCTCTTTTCAGTACCACCGTGTTCCTCAGATGCCTTGGATCTCTTCCTTAAAGTACGATTCCTTGGTCGTGCGTGTTCCGAAGTGCGTGAGGAAATAGAGAATTGTGAAATATTAGAGTCAGATTCACTGTCATTATAGTTTCTCCTTCTATTATTATTTCTCTGTCCTCTCCAATTTTTTGTAAAGTTATTTCTATGTTGTGGCCATGCATAAGCTGTCCCTGCCCCGAAGGCTAACTTATCTCTAGAAAACTTTTGTTCTTTTTTTTTAATTAACTCCTTCGTAAATGTATCTAATTGTTCCTTCGTTTCTTTTTCCTTTTCTTTAAAGGTGGCTTTTACAAAAATATCTTTGTATTCTAGTTGCATGGCTTTTATTTCCTCATTAATGGCTGTCTGTTCATCTTGATAGTATCCTATTAATAGTTCCATCATTTTACGTGAACAAGCTTTTAGATTACTTTCCCATAGAATTTTAAATTCTGGACTAATCTGCCAGATGTTAGGAAACACCTGGATCCGTAGTCCTTTAGGGTTTAGTTCTTCCAAAATATATTTCTGAAAATATTTTATGTGCCAGAAGAGGCTAGCCCTACGTTCTAGTGCACGCTGTAATTTTTGAATAACCACCTCTATTTCAACATCATTATTCGTTGTATCTGAGCATTCCTGTTGTATTTTGATCATATAACCTTCCCAATCCTCCCCCAGAAATTCAGCCATATCCCTACTAGTGAAATTCCACCTACATACACAAAAGGGGGCAATTGGTATGCAAGCGTATAGGTGGAACACCTGGACGCTTGAATTGTCGGGACTGTTAGATATTCCTTACTATTATACTGAGTACAAATAATATTTTACCTAACAAAACACACAGAACTTAATTGAATAACATAACAATATTACAATATGATCGTACCACTCCCACATATACACGGAGGAAAGAGGAGGGAAGGGTGTATTATCCACCCGAATTATAATTTGTAGACAGAAAAGTTACCGTGCAAAATAGGCCCTTACCCCTGTTGAAGATTCATAACAAATTTTGGGACAGAAAAAGACGGGGCTTTGCGGGCCTGTGGGGGTGGAAGGATCAGAAAGTAGAACCAGTAGTAAAATTAAAAATACATTTTATTGGTTTATCAAAATAAAAAACAAGCATGGATAACCATGCATGTATAATAACAAACAAGTACAACATACAATGGTTAAAATATAGTGTCACTGTAATTATAGAAACATATCCCACAAGGGGTTAGAAGCGGAAAAAACAAAGCCTGTGTAGGTGGAAGATAGGTCTCAAGCTGGATTCGGTCACGGTAGGTCCCCAGCAAGCCGACGCGTTTCGCTTAAGGCTTCCTCAGGGCCTGAGAGACCATAACAGACCGATGTTTCTATGAGTAACATAAATATAAGTAAATATACAACAATTTATACATTTGATAATACAGTATGTATACTACTAGTCTTTACATATACTTGGTTCTAATTTTATACTGACCCTTTTTAACAGTGACTTGTGTTAGGCGGCAAGGCTGTGGCGGTACATAGATTGTTCGGAAGATAATATCTCCGTATTCACCATACAGAATTTATATAAGTATCAAGTAAAACCCTTTTGTATTACATCCGATGTGTTGGATTGCAGCTTTATCATCAAGGTCAAGGCTGTGAATAAGAATGCCAATAGGTGTATATCCATGTCTACAACACTGACGCCAATGATTTTAGTATAATCTATATTTTATAATTTTATAATTTTATAATTTTATAACCAACCTGCTATAAATAGCTCCAATCTCGGCCTCTTGGGGTGTAATTGCCCCTTAGCAGATAATTGTCCTCTTCCTGGATTATTTATCCATATATGCAATAACCCTCAGGTACAATCAATCTAGAAATGTGAGTATATATATTATATATTATTAGCCACATATAACAATCATAAGATGCCCTCACAGATCTTGACTCCCTGTCATAGCTATAACAATAACCCCTTATGTACCCCACCCCTCTCTAGGTCAACCCTGCTGCCATTTAGGACAAGTAGATTGGGGATACATTCCCTACAAACTGCATAGAGGTCTTTAAAACCTGGCTCAAACGAGTGCAATATTGACACTAAGTGAGTATTTATACGCTTTGTTCCAATCTCCTGATATAATTAACAACTAGTCCTTCATCACCACCCTGTTTACCCAGATATGGCTTTCAGAATACTCTCCACTATCCAATGATTAATCTCATGGAATGGAGATCTTATGATTGTTATATGTGGCTAATAATATATAATATATATACTCACATTTCTAGATTGATTGTACCTGAGGGTTATTGCATATATGGATAAATAATCCAGGAAGAGGACAATTATCTGCTAAGGGGCAATTACACCCCAAGAGGCCGAGATTGGAGCTATTTATAGCAGGTTGGTTATAAAATTATAAAATTATAAAATTATAAAATATAGATTATACTAAAATCATTGGCGTCAGTGTTGTAGACATGGATATACACCTATTGGCATTCTTATTCACAGCCTTGACCTTGATGATACAGCTGCAATCCAACACATCGGATGTAATACAAAAGGGTTTTACTTGATACTTATATAAATTCTGTATGGTGAATACGGAGATATTATCTTCCGAACAATCTATGTACCGCCACAGCCTTGCCGCCTAACACAAGTCACTGTTAAAAAGGGTCAGTATAAAATTAGAACCAAGTATATGTAAAGACTAGTAGTATACATACTGTATTATCAAATGTATAAATTGTTGTATATTTACTTATATTTATGTTACTCATAGAAACATCGGTCTGTTATGGTCTCTCAGGCCCTGAGGAAGCCTTAAGCGAAACGCGTCGGCTTGCTGGGGACCTACCGTGACCGAATCCAGCTTGAGACCTATCTTCCACCTACACAGGCTTTGTTTTTTCCGCTTCTAACCCCTTGTGGGATATGTTTCTATAATTACAGTGACACTATATTTTAACCATTGTATGTTGTACTTGTTTGTTATTATACATGCATGGTTATCCATGCTTGTTTTTTATTTTGATAAACCAATAAAATGTATTTTTGATTTTACTACTGGTTCTACTTTCTGATCCTTCCACCCCCACAGGCCCGCAAAGCCCCGTCTTTTTCTGTCCCAAAATTTGTTATGAATCTTCAACAGGGGTAAGGGCCTATTTTGCACGGTAACTTTTCTGTCTACAAATTGTAATTCGGGTGGATAATACACCCTTCCCTCCTCTTTCCTCCGTGTATATGTGGGAGTGGTACGATCATATTGTAATATTGTTATGTTATTCAATTAAGTTCTGTGTGTTTTGTTAGGTAAAATATTATTTGTACTCAGTATAATAGTAAGGAATATCTAACAGTCCCGACAATTCAAGCGTCCAGGTGTTCCACCTATACGCTTGCATACCAATTGCCCCCTTTTGTGTATGTAGGTGGAATTTCACTAGTAGGGATATGGCTGAATTTCTGGGGGAAGATTGGGAAGGTTATATGATCAAAATACAACAGGAATGCTCAGATACAACGAATAATGATGTTGAAATAGAGGTGGTTATTCAAAAATTACAGCGTGCACTAGAACGTAGGGCTAGCCTCTTCTGGCACATAAAATATTTTCAGAAATATATTTTGGAAGAACTAAACCCTAAAGGACTACGGATCCAGGTGTTTCCTAACATCTGGCAGATTAGTCCAGAATTTAAAATTCTATGGGAAAGTAATCTAAAAGCTTGTTCACGTAAAATGATGGAACTATTAATAGGATACTATCAAGATGAACAGACAGCCATTAATGAGGAAATAAAAGCCATGCAACTAGAATACAAAGATATTTTTGTAAAAGCCACCTTTAAAGAAAAGGAAAAAGAAACGAAGGAACAATTAGATACATTTACGAAGGAGTTAATTAAAAAAAAAGAACAAAAGTTTTCTAGAGATAAGTTAGCCTTCGGGGCAGGGACAGCTTATCAGTGGCGTAGCGTGGGGGGTGCAGGGGGTGCTGGCCGCACCGGGCGCAACATCTGGGGGGGCGCATCCTGCAGTGTCACTCTGTCTGACATTATATATATTACTAACACGGTGTCATCACACACTGTTTGCGGCTGCCGCCATCTTTAGGCTGGGAGATAGCCGGCGGGCGCCCTATGGCTGGAAATTTCCCATTGGCGTAGCGTTGCAAGCCAAGCTCCGCCTGTCAGTGGCGTGTTCTGCACAGCTCAGTCAGCTCAGCGAATCAGCAGCTTTCTTTTCACTCAGCCACCTGGCACTGTCACAGGAATCATTCATCTCTATCTTTCCAGTTGTGGTGAGCACAGCGTGAAGAGGACTGAAGAGAGAGTTGTGAGAGGTGAGGTGAGACCATGAGAGATGTTTTTCTGGACTGACAGACACACAAGGCATCTAGGGAGGGAGGAGGAGGGGGGGGGGGAGCAGCCTGGACGGGAGAGCACTGACTGCAGTAAAGTGAAAGTGGAACTGTAGGGGAGGTCAGTGTAGGTGTCAGTGGGGGGTGGGTCAGTGAATGGGGGTCAGTGTAGGTATCAGTAGGGGGGGTTAGTGAAGGGGGGGTCAGTGTAGGTGTCAATGTGGGGGGGGGTCAGTGTAGGTGTCAATGTGGGGGGTCAGTGTAGCGGAGTCAGTAAAGGGGTCAATGTGGGGGGGTCAGTGTAAGGGTTCAGTGAAGGGGGGTCAATGTAGGGGGGTCAGTGTAGGTACCAATGTGGGGGGAGGGGTCAGTGTAGGTGTCAGTGAAGGGGGGTCAATGTAGGGTGGTCAGTGTAAGGGTTCAGTGAAGGGGGGGTCAATGTAGAGGGGGGTCAGTGTAGGTGTCAGTGTGGGGGTGTCAATGTGGGGGGGGGGTCAGTGTAGGTGTCAGTGAAGGGGGTCAGTGAAGGGGTCAATGTAGGGGGGTCAGTGTGGGGGGTCAGTGTAGGGGGGTTAGTGTAGGGGGGGTCAGTGTAGGAGGGGGGTCAGTCTAGAGGTCAGTCTAGGGGTCAGTCTAGGGGGCAGAGAAGAAGGGTCAGTGAAGGGGGGGACAGTGTATGTGTCAGTGTAGGTGTCAGTGAAGGGGTCAGTGTAGGGGGGGGTTCAGTCTAGGGGGGTCAGTGAAGGAGGGTCGGGGATGGAGGGGCAGGGAAGAAGGGTCAGTGAAGGGGGGGGTCAGTGTAGGTGTCAGTGTAGGTGTCAGTGTAGGTATCAGTGAAGGGGTCAGTGTGGGGGGGGGGGGGGGTCAGTGTAGGGGTGTAAGTGTAGGGGTCAGTGAAGGTGTCAGGTAGGTCAGTGTAGGAATCAGGAATGTCAGTGTAGGGGGTCAGTGTAGTAATAAGGTAGGTCAGTGTAGTGATCAGGGTTGGTTAGTGCAGGAATCAGGTAGGTCTGTGTAGTGGTCAGGTAGGTCTGTGTAGGTGTCAGTATAGTAATCAGGTAGGTTAGTGTAGGAATCAGGTAGGTCAGTGTAATTGTCAGGTAGGTTTGTGTAGTGGTCAGGTAGGTTAGTGTAGGAATAAGGTAGGTCTCTGTAGTGGTCTGTGTAGATTTGTGTAGGGGGCGAAAATTACTTACCTTGCCCCGGGCGCTGACAACCCACGCTACGCCACTGCAGCTTATGCATGGCCACAACATAGAAATAACTTTACAAAAAATTGGAGAGGACAGAGAAATAATAATAGAAGGAGAAACTATAATGACAGTGAATCTGACTCTAATATTTCACAATTCTCTATTTCCTCACGCACTTCGGAACACGCACGACCAAGGAATCGTACTTTAAGGAAGAGATCCAAGGCATCTGAGGAACACGGTGGTACTGAAAAGAGAAGACTTGTGGAGGACACCACAGTCTCTCATTCTCTCTATAATCTTGGTGATGGTTCTGCTCACTCTTCTTCTATTATTTCACCTCTACTTCCCCAACCTACACCTATGGAAACAGGTAATATGAAACTTCGTGCAAGAACACAAGGAACAAATGATGGCACCATAGGTACACAACAAGCATTAATAACATCCTACGCAGGAGCTACAAATAATACTAATTTGGGTGCCACACCCAAACATACGAAAAGACAATGACTTGAAGAAAGAACACACTCACAGACACTTGATATAGAATCCACTGCCGAGTCGGCCTTCTCCATTATTAACCTGTCCTCCTATATCCCCACCCAGGACGAACTTGAGGTCCTGCGTCGGGGCCTTAGTTTTTGCCCCGATAGCAACACAACACACTTTGACATCGTCAAGGATGTACAGTTGTTCGCTAGAAAATTAACTTATCGTTATATTTTTGATAAAGAAAGACAGCAACTTAAAAAAGACAAAGAATTATCGGATCTATGGAAAGATTTCTCAGTCAAAGATTTTAGAGCATTAAAGGATCTTATCCAACTACTAGACGAGAATGATCCCCCCACTCTTTCAGACATAGAGGGAGCCACAGTTGAAATAGAGGATGACGATACAGATATAGAAGGGATACAAATATCTACTTATCAACATATGGACATGACCCAGACCCCTTCAATAAAGAAAAAATCGAATAGGTTTCCCCCTTTACAGACCAACCCAAACATATTAGCCTTCGTGAATAAGACCACAGCAGATATTAATCGTCTAAAAATCCGCAATCTTGGGAGAGATAATCTAAATGAGCATCTCCAACAAGCTCTTGAGTCACTTAGAAAAAATTCCCAGATTATAATAAAGCCCTCCGATAAGGGGGGCAATATTGTAATTATGGATCATTTACAATACCGCAATATGTGCTGGGACATCCTAAAAAATAGAGAGTGGTACAAGCCTATCAATGAAGAAAGGATGCTGTATGCCCAAAACAAATATGGAGTATTGATTTGTGAAGCATATAACAATGGCGTAATTAACAAGGACACATACGAAGCAATAAAAATTAACTCACCCCGGGTGCCCACATTCTATGCATTGCCAAAAACACATAAAAATCCGCTAAATCCCCCAGGACGCCCAATTATATCGGGAATTGGGTCCTATACGGAACCCTTGAGTAAAATAGTTGATCAGTACCTTAAACCCCATGTAACTAGTTTGCCTTCTTTTATCCAGGATACACCAGACTTGTTAAGGGTGTTATATGATCAGGTAATGCCCCCAGGATGTATCATGATTGCGTTGGATATCGAGGCTCTGTATTCCTCGATTCCACATGCACTCGGCCTACAGACAATTCAAAAGTTCTTAAATGAACGGGGTCCCCAAGCAAAAAGGTACAATCAATTTATTCTGGATGGGTTGGCACATATTTTGGAAAATAATGTTTTCACTTTTGACGGTTCCCATTTCATCCAGGTGCAGGGCGTGGCTATGGGCACATGTTGTGCCCCGGCCTACGCCAACCTGCACCTGGGTGGATGGGAACGAAACATTTTCAATGATGAGGCCCTCTCTATGTACCTGAGCCACGTAGTTACGTGGCTCAGGTACATAGATGATGTCCTCATCATTTGGGATGGGGAGCTTGAACTATTTGAAACCTTTTTTCAAAAGTTGCAGATTAACTCCTTTAATCTAAAGTTCACTATGTCCTGGAGCAGACAGCAAATTGATTTCCTTGATACCACTCTCTATGTCGAAGAGGATGGAAGTATCGGATCAACGTTATTTCGCAAACCGACAGCAGGGAACACAATACTACATAATGATAGCTCTCACCCTAAAACCCTCATCAAAAGTATTCCCTACTCCCAATACCTCAGATTGAGGCGAAATTGTTCTAAAGATACGAACTTTAAAAGGGAGGCAGATAAATTAAAAACAAGACTGTTACAGAGAGGTTATAGCGCAACAACACTGAGGAAAGCATATAACAAAGCCAAAGCTAACACTAGGCATGACCTACTCTTTAAAGAAAAAAATAATAAAAAAACAGATGACAAGGTCAGATTGATTTCCACATACTCTAGGCAGCACAATGAAGTTCGTAGTATTTTACAAAAAAACTGGGAGATTCTGACGAGTGACCCAATCTTGAGAAAATACTTAGACGATTATCCTAATATCACGTATAAAAGAGCCAAATCTATAAGAGATGGTTTAGTTACTAGTCACTATCGGAGACCAACTGAAATGTCACGGAGCAAAGGTCTTTATAAATGTGGGTCATGTGACTTTTGCCCATACATCTTGGAAGGTGAATCTTTTATGATGCCCAATGGTCATAGAAGATACATCAATCAGACAGTCACCTGTCAAACAAAGGCAGTAGTATACATTATGTTATGCCCATGTGGGGCGTTCTATGTGGGCAAAACAATAAGACCCCTGTGGAAAAGAATCTCAGATCATATTTCGTACATCAATAATGGCCAAATTAACACCCCTATAGGTGGCCATATTGGACTAAAACACAAATATGATCGCAGTATCGTCAAATTTACTGTGTTAGATGTTATCCCCGAAGATATAAGGGGAGGTGACATTGACAAAAAAGTTCTGGCACGTGAGGCCAGATGGATATACGATTTAAGAGCGACCGTATATCCAGGTCTGAACGATGTGATTAGTTACAAACCATTTTTATAGGAGACCTATCGTTTAGAATATTTCCTCCCAAATAATAATAAAAAACTTTATCTCCTCTTTCCCTGTGCTTCCCCTATCCCTACAGAATATCCCCCCGTGCATCAGAATAGGCCAATTGAATAATTATGTGTGAAATAGGGACGAGAATCTAAAAACAGATTATAAAACAATAGAGTTTATTTATTTTTATTTTTTTGATATTTATACTACAAAAATATAAAAAAATGTGATTTTGCTTCTATGCAAAGTATAGTATATGTGTATATGTTTTGTATTCTTTACATGATAGGTGACTGGAGAGGCGACACGGCTGTGGCGGAGGCTGAATAAGTAATTTGATTATATTGTCAAGAGCTAATACCCATAAAGATGTAAACTATTGAACGAGGATTAGACAGTTATAATATTATTTTGCATCTTAATTCCGATGGGTGATTTCTTGCACAATGGTAGTGAGTAGGAGTATAGCCATGTCTGTGATGCTGATCTACCAGGGGGAGCCCACTGCAAGAGTGTTATGTCCGAGATCAGATGGTACCCGATCTTAGAAGGAGGTCTGAGAGGGCTGGGACGAGTGAAGCAGTGACAGGTCCCTAGTTGTTACTAAGGTCGTCACTTCCGGTGCGACCTCGTCGCGGCCGGAAGTGACGCGATGAGGCAACGCCACAGCCCACCAAAAATAAGTCCTTTTGTGATACCAAGGTCGTCACTTCCGGTGCGACTCCGTCGCAGCCGGAAGTGACGCTATGAGGCAACGCCAATACTGATTGGAATCCCAGTGGGGGAGTGCACTATCCTGGACTGCCGGAATGACCGGAAGTGATGTGGCCATATCGCGCCACCGCCGATCACAATTACAAACAACTATTATCACTTGGAGAAGATGTGTTTGAGCGCCAAAATGAGCAACGAGGGTGGACCCTGTTCTGGGCCCCCCCCCCTCCTTCCTCCTATATATATTCCGGACAAAACATTCAACAGGTAGGCAGGTGGTAATACGTACGGTGACACAGAGGTAAGTGACAGGGGCTCCATATCAATAGAAGGGATTATTGGCCATCTGGTTGGACACATGTAATAAGAACACCATGACTAACTTTATGCTCCTTACCCATATCTTGTAGGGATTGGATAGCCCAGGACCTTGGGTCCATTTAACTGAAATATACACCTGTATAGGTCCTATTTCCCTGCCTGGAGCACCTTTCAGTTTGAGGAGAGGTATGTATAAGGATACTCTTTCCCTCCCCTTTCCCCCCCCCTCTTCCCTCCCCTTTTCTCCCCTCCCCTCTCCCCCCTTTCCCCTTTCCCCCCCCCCCTTTTTTGTCCCCCCCTCCCCATTTCCCCCCCCCTTTTCTCTCCCCCCTCTCCCCCCTCCCCCCCCCTTCTAATATGTAATATATGCCCTCACAGATCTTGACTCCCTGTCATAGCTATAACAATAACCCCTTATGTACCCCACCCCTCTCTAGGTCAACCCTGCTGCCATTTAGGACAAGTAGATTGGGGATACATTCCCTACAAACTGCATAGAGGTCTTTAAAACCTGGCTCAAACGAGTGCAATATTGACACTAAGTGAGTATTTATACGCTTTGTTCCAATCTCCTGATATAATTAACAACTAGTCCTTCATCACCACCCTGTTTACCCAGATATGGCTTTCAGAATACTCTCCACTATCCAATGATTAATCTCATGGAATGGAGATCTTATGATTGTTATATGTGGCTAATAATATATAATATATATACTCACATTTCTAGATTGATTGTACCTGAGGGTTATTGCATATATGGATAAATAATCCAGGAAGAGGACAATTATCTGCTAAGGGGCAATTACACCCCAAGAGGCCGAGATTGGAGCTATTTATAGCAGGTTGGTTATAAAATTATAAAATTATAAAATTATAAAATATAGATTATACTAAAATCATTGGCGTCAGTGTTGTAGACATGGATATACACCTATTGGCATTCTTATTCACAGCCTTGACCTTGATGATACAGCTGCAATCCAACACATCGGATGTAATACAAAAGGGTTTTACTTGATACTTATATAAATTCTGTATGGTGAATACGGAGATATTATCTTCCGAACAATCTATGTACCGCCACAGCCTTGCCGCCTAACACAAGTCACTGTTAAAAAGGGTCAGTATAAAATTAGAACCAAGTATATGTAAAGACTAGTAGTATACATACTGTATTATCAAATGTATAAATTGTTGTATATTTACTTATATTTATGTTACTCATAGAAACATCGGTCTGTTATGGTCTCTCAGGCCCTGAGGAAGCCTTAAGCGAAACGCGTCGGCTTGCTGGGGACCTACCGTGACCGAATCCAGCTTGAGACCTATCTTCCACCTACACAGGCTTTGTTTTTTCCGCTTCTAACCCCTTGTGGGATATGTTTCTATAATTACAGTGACACTATATTTTAACCATTGTATGTTGTACTTGTTTGTTATTATACATGCATGGTTATCCATGCTTGTTTTTTATTTTGATAAACCAATAAAATGTATTTTTGATTTTACTACTGGTTCTACTTTCTGATCCTTCCACCCCCACAGGCCCGCAAAGCCCCGTCTTTTTCTGTCCCAAAATTTGTTATGAATCTTCAACAGGGGTAAGGGCCTATTTTGCACGGTAACTTTTCTGTCTACAAATGTGCTTTAACAGCAGTCTTTCAGCTTTCATTTGAGGGTATTTACATCCAAATCAGGTGAACGGTGTAGGAATTATAGGAATTACAACAGTTTGTATATGTGCCTCCCACTTTTTAAGGGACCAAAAGTAATGGGACAGATTAACAATCATAAATCAATCTTCCCCTTTTTAATACTTGGTTGCAAATCCTTTGCAGTTAATTACAGCCTGAAGTCTGGAACGCATAGACATCACCAGACGCTGGGTTTCATCCCTGGTGATGCTCTGCCAGGCCTCTACTGCAACTGTCTTCAGTTCCTGCTTGTTCTTGGGGCATTTTCCCTTCAGTTTTGTCTTCAGCAAGTGAAATGCATGCTCAATCGGATTCAGGTCAGGTGATTGACTTGTCCATTGCATAACATTTCACTGCTTTCCCTTAAAAAATGATTTGATAGCTTTCGCAGTATGCTTCGGGTCATTGTCCATCTGCACTGTGAAGTGCCGTCCTATGAGTTCTGAAGCATTTGGCTGAATATGAGCAGATAATATTGCCCGAAACACTTCAGAATTCATCCTGCTGTTTTTGTCCACAGTCACATCATCAATAAATACAAGAGAACCAGTTCCACTGGCAGCCATACATGACCACGCCACGACACTACCACCACCATGCTTCACTGATGAGGTGTTATGCTTTGGATCATGAGCAGTTCCTTTCCTTCTCCATACTCTTCTCTTCCCATCACTCTGGTACAAGTTGATCTTGGTCTCATCTGTCCATAGGATGTTGTTCCGGAACTATGAGGGCTTTTTTAGACATTGTTTGGCAAACTCTAATCTGGCCTTCCTGTTTTTGAGGCTCACCAATGGTTTACATCTTGTGGTGAAGCCTCTGTAATCACTCTGGTGAAGTCTTCTCTTGATTGTTGACTTTCACACACATACACCTACCTCCTGGAGAGTGTTCTTGATCTGGCCAACTATTGTGAAGGGTGTTTTCTTCACCAGGGAAAGAATTCTTCGGTCATCCATCTGTGGTCTTTCGGGTCTTTTGGTGTTGCTAAGCTCATCGGTGTGTTCTTTCTTTTTAAGGATGTTCCATTGATGTTGACTTGGCCACACCTAATGTTTTTGCTATCTCTCTGATGGGTTTGTTTTGTTTTTTCAGCCTAATGATGGCTTGCTTCACTGATAGTGACAGCTCTTTGGATCTTATATAGAGAGTTTACAGCAACAGATTCCAAATGCAAATAGCACACTTGAAATTAACTCTGGCCCTTTTATCTGCTCCTTGTAAATGGGATAATGAGGGAATAACACACACCTGGCCATGGAACAGCTGAGCAGCCTATTGTCCAATTACACATATACAAACTGTTATAATTTCTACACATTTCACCTGATTTGGATGTGAATACCCTCAAATTAAAGCTGAAAGTCTGCAGTTAAAGTACATCTTTTTTGTTTCATTTCAATTCCATTGTGGTGGTGTATAGAGCCAAAAAGATTAGAATTGTGTCGATGTTCCAATATTTATGGACCTGACTATATATATAGCACCCTACAAGGTAGGTGCTAGGTAAAATGTAGTAGGCCTTGGCTGCTTATCAGCAGGGCCATGATCTTCAGCTAGGTTGTCATGGTTCCCAGGTGTGGCTGTTGAGACTGGGGAGTCTCCGCACTGTACTCAATGAGGGCTCTCATTGGGCAGAGGAGGAAACCCAGCCAATGGCTCACCCAGGCTTGTCTCTACCCCAGAAAGGCATATTCTGCCACACAGCATTCTGGGAGTGGGTATAAGTTTGAGGGAAGCACATGACGCAGCATCTTTGACGGGAAGCAGAGTCCCAGGAGGGAGAGTGCGGTTTTCTCTCCTACTGTCAAGAGAAATCAGGTGTCCCGAGCTGCAGAGAGGATCCGGTGTGCTGAGGACCAGCGGAGCTGAGAGGGGTTGAGTTTCAGGAAAGCATTCCCAGTCGTGAGTATTGCAAACTGCCCCTGGGGATCTGCCTAGTGTGAGGGGACCACTCCGGAGAAGGTCATAGGGATCCAGGAGCTAGCTAGCCAAAGCAGGAAGAGTAAAAGGGAGTGCCAGTGTTGACCCTGAAGAGTAAAGGGGTGCCAGTGGTTGGGCCCTGAAGTCTTCAGTGTACAGTGGAAGTGTACAGCATGCAGTGTACAGTGTTGAGAGTTGCAGCAGCAGCAGTGTTACTAAAGGCTACCTCAGTCAGGAAGGACTGGAGGGAGCAGTGCCAAGGACTTTTTAGCTACCCAGAGTGTCAGAAGTCAGTCTTCAGTACAGTCAAGGACTTTTGAGCTAACCAGAGTGTCAGAAGTCAGTCTTCAGTACAGTACCGCAAGTCAGTGATCTCAAGTGCCAGCAAGCGTTGGTCGGCATTCACCCGGCGTCAAGTCAGAGCTGAAAGGCATTTTTTTCTCAAGTGTCCCAGTTTGTACCTAGTTGAGCCAGAGGAGTATCCCACTCATTCCATTCTCTCATCCCCATATAAAATAAACAAAACAAACCAAAGATGCCGGACTGTTCTTTGACTCAGATCTCACACTTAAATGTGCTGTTGGTGTTACCGGTGACCATGGCAGACCCACATCAGGCCCAATGCCTGGAAATCTTGCTACATATATATATTCGGGATTTCAATATTGCGGCGGACAAATCGGACACCTAATTGACACTTTTTGTCACTTTTTGGGGACCAGTGACACTAATGGGAAGGGGTTAAGAGGAGCGATCAAAGTGTTAACTGTGTGCCTAGCCCGTGCGGGAGGTGCTTTGACTAGGGGAAAGGCAAAGATCTGTGTTCCTGCTTTGCAGAAACACAGGGTCAATACCATCCCTTTTGACAGAATGGCAATCTGGCTTGTTTACATAGGCATAGTGTCATTCTGCCTGTGTCATTGGCGAGTGCCAGCGGACATTGAGTCCACGGTACCGACCGCTGGGCTCTTGCTGTGTGTGATCCCAATGGGAGTGGGTCGCGCGTATGCCCCAGACCTGGAAGTGTCAAATCATGTACTAGGTTGGTTATCTTGCCACAATTTATGTACGGTGGGTTGTCCACTAGTGGTTAAGGAGCTGGCTTTGCCCAGAAAGGCACAGTCATGCTTGAACAAAAAAAGGCATTCCCCAAACTGGTACCACAAGGATTGAGGTGCACAGTTGTCTAAAACTATTTTGTATGCTCTAATATTAACAGTACACTTTACTGGAAACCCCTGAACTCAGTCATTTGGAGGGGTGTTTACATGCTTTTGACTATTTAGTAGGTGTGAGGATCAGGCCCACAAATATTTGGTTGTATAGTGTATCCTAAAAACAGGAACCCCCCTTACTACAAACATTATTCTCTGTAATTATACTTATTTACTTTTTCTGGATAGCTTTCCCTCTTCTTCTTTAGAATAGCCACAGCTTCGCTGGAGTGAATGAGCCGGATGTGAACTTGTGCCAACCCTGTCCATGGCAGAAGAAACGTAGCCAGGTAGCTTCCATTGCCGTAGTCCCACACTTGCCCAGTAACTCCAGCCTTTAGTTCAGGAGAATGCAGCTTGGCCTGGAAAAAATCTCCACCATATTCCTTCAGGCGACCTTTCTGATCCCGAGCTGTGATTTCCACCTTCAAAGTCTCTCCAACATTATAAGTGCCTCGAGGATTCGGGAGACGGTAGCCACATTTACTTGGGTCAGTTGCAAAATTAAGTTGTTTTACTGGGAATGGCGGCTCTGGCCAGTCAATCAGTTTCAGAAAATCGGTGAAATTTGGGTTAATGGTAGCCATAGTATCTGTAGGATGTGTGTCCTTCTTGGGGGATGGTGGTCTGTACTTAAACAAAAATTCAGTACTTAGGAACCTGAAAAAAAACTATAAATATAAATAATTATTTTATGAAAAATTCAAGTAAGACACATGGGGTTTTTTTTCACTTTTTTTTTTTTTTTTTACTAAAACTGCATTGCGCAAAAAACAGAATATTTACTATCAAATACTTACCGTAATTTTCCTTTTCTTGGTGGACTCCATGGCAACATACATTTGGGTAACCTCGCCCTCGCTCCTACCCCATAGGACCCCACTCCCATAAATTTTCAGGTTGAGCCAGAGGGTTTCAGAACTAGCCTACTCGTGACTTTGTTTGGAACTCCCACTGCCATGGAGTCCATCAGGAAAGGAAAATTACAGTATTTGATAGTAAATTTTCAGTTTTCCTGATAGACTTCCATGGCAGCATACATTTGGGAACTAACTAGCCCAAAAAACAAGGGTGGGATGTCAGAAAAGTAGGGTTTCAATTATAGTCAACAAACCCTATGGATACTATTCAAAACGACATTGCTCTGAAACCTCAGAGCTCTCGCCGTAGCAAGATTTGGAGAGGATAAAAAAAGCAAAGAGTTGTGTTCCAGAATTGGCCTAATCAGTAGCCCAAATAGGGGAAGTAAATAGAATTAGTCCCTAAACATGTATATCTCAAGGATTAAGTCATAAATAGTGGCCGTTGGTCAATCAAATACAGGAAGAAAAAAGATTTGAGTTAACAGGCCGTAGTCTGTCAATCTCAAAAAAGGAACCAACTGAGGGCACTCCAGATTCAAGATTCATGTAAAAAATAATGAATTTTTATTCGGCACGTATGCCTGAAAAAGCAAAAGTGGATAAAGACAATTCAGGGTGGCGTGGGAGACACTGGATAACAATACAATATATTCGACCCATGCGTTGAGCTACACCGGCGACTGAGGATGGACTTCCAGGTCAGAGGTGACCGGCTGGCGTCACATCCGGTTTGACGATCTGCCGGGTGCATGCAGGGGAACAGCCCAGTGATGGATAAAAATTCATTATTTTTTACATGAATCTTGAGTCTGGAGTGCCCTCAGTTGGTTCCTTTTTTTAGATTGACAGACTACGGCCTGTTAACTCAAATCTTTTTTCTTCCCGAGATTTGGAGAGGGCTAGAGAACCAAGAAATGGGACTTTACGGGTAAAGCGCTTTTTTGTGGATAACAGCTGGGTTATTCTACGGACAAGCCACTTAATTCTAACTTAATATGTATATGGTTGAATTTTTCTATGCAATATATCCAATTTTTTCTTTGTTTCCCCTTTATTTCCCTTCACTTGTATTGTGGTTGATTTTATACTTATATTTAATAAAGGCTAAATGATTTTTTATCTAATTGTGAATTCCTGATCTCTACTTGGTACCCGTAAAGTCCCATTTCTTGGTTCTCTAGCCCTCTCCAAATCTTGCTACGGCGAGAGCTCTGAGGTTACAGAGCAATGTCGTTTTGAATAGTTAACATGGAGATGTTGGTACCATTTTGTATGTTATCCGTTATTTATTTTGACTCCCATATAGACACACCTCAATCTATCTAAAAACCCTATGGATAGATATTGACAGCATAAGGAAGTTAGCTACACCAAACAAAGAGCCAGAACAGATTTAATGGAGGATATGTCATCCTCCAAATATTCCTAGTGCCCTTTTACAGGGAGCCAGAAAAGCCTACATACTTCTGGATGAGTGAGTGTGGTGACTGCTTCTATAGGAACCAAGCCCTAAGCTTTATAAGCCTAATTACCAGCTGGAATTACCGATCCAGCAAAAATTCTGGACGACATCTCCATCCCACTGATTCTGCTAGAGAGTGACAAATATGTCTTAAACGTTCTAGGGGAGTGTGATGCGCTTCAGGGTTTTTGTGAGTTTTATATAAAGTGCTTCTGTGTCACTATCCACCTATTAAGCAGTTATATAAAAAAATGTTCTCTAAAGTGCTAATACATATGTTTCATTCCAAAATAAATATATAAATACATCGCGAGTTTATCAAAATATAAAGTGCTGGTGTTGATATCCCATTCAAATATTTTACCAAAAAGTGAATCAGTGCTTCTCATAAACATAAAAGTGATCTGTGGGGTGCGCATGCGCGCGGCGCCGGGTCAGGACATGAACTGACCGCGCTCCGCACAACCCGTCAGCTTCACAGCACAAAATTGGCAGCTAGACCGGAGACTTGCTCTCCCAACTCGGCGCAGGACACAGGCAGAGCAAGGATGCACCAGAGGACCACGGGCACAGGCAAGAAGAAGACCGCCACGACGGCCCATCCGCCCTACAAGCCACGCCAGTCCACCGCAAGCTCCACACAGCATCCCAAGATGGCCGCGACCCGCGGCGCGGCCGCACGAGGCGGCCCTGCTCCGACCACCCAGCCTCCGGCATCACCATCACCCTCGCAGAGGACGGCCACATCACCCTCGCACAGCGCAGGGCACCCCTCACCGGCGACACCCCGGATGGATGAGGTAGGGGACCCATTTTCATCGCAATCCCAGGGGGCCACGTCCTGCAGCTTCTCCCCTTACCGGGCCTCACTACATGGGGACATGGAGGGGGCCTCATCCCCAGCGTCTTCTTTAGATAGACAAATGGCTGATCTTGCAGAAGTGGCCTTGAGCCAGGGAAGCTCCACGGCCCCCCCCCCCCCTCCTCCCCAGGCCACTTACTCGGGTGATTCGGTGCTTATTGCCAGATTTTCGGCCCTGTTACAGCAGGAACTTTCTAAGGCCTGTGCCACCATTACTGCCACCATCACAGCAGACTTAAAAGGTGACTTTCAGGAAATAGGAGGCAGACTCGATTCCATAGAATCCAAAGTAGATGGCACCGTCAAGCGGGTCAACCAAAACCATAGGCTAATAGTTTCGCTCCAGGATCAGTTGGATCAAGCCAAGGACAAAATTGAGGACCTTGAGAACAGGTCTCGCAGGTATAATTTTAGACTCAGGGGGCTCCCTGAATCGATAACTGACCTGGAGCCAGGCATACACAAGCTTATGACTGACCTTGTCCCTGACATTTCACCACATCACCTGGAACTGGACCGCTTTAACCGGGCCCTGACGGCCCCGCGCTCGGATGGCCTGCCTAGAGACATTATTGTAAAACCGCATTTTTACAGGATAAAGGAAAAGATCATGGCGGCTGCCCGCTTTCGCAGTGATGTCACTCTGCTCGACCACCCGGTGCAGCTGTTTGCGGACATCTCCCAGACGACCATACAAAAGCGACGGTCCCTGAAACCGCTGCTGACCCATTTGATCAACCGCCAAATCAAATATCGGTGGTCGTACCCGTTCAAGCTGTCCTTCTCATTTAAGGGAAAATCCCACTCTTTCTCCAGTTTCCATGAGGGAGAGGATATCCTCCTGGACTTGGGCATCATCTCCAGGGACGCCCCCCCAGCCAGATCCCCGCGGGGCCCCCCGGAGGAGGACCCCAGGCCCTTGTCACCTTTGTGGTCGCAACCTGCGAAGAGAAGGAATGCCAAACCACGCACCCCACCGTGATAGTCTGACTGCCTACTAGTCCAACTGGGCTTCTAACTTCCCTTTCTGGTACATTTTTTGTCCCCCTCTCTCGCCCCGTTCTTGATCCCCATGCTCCCCATTCTCCCCCTTTTTTTTGTGGGGGGCTGGGCCTGGGGTCCTGGTGCTCTGTACCCCGGGGGCGTCTTCTGGTTTACTTGTCTCGGGGACGCCCTTGGGTTGCAGGCCTGGGTCGCCGTGGCCGGGGGGCCTGATTGTTTGACTGATTTCTTTATCGCTGGAATCCTGGACGGTTCTCTTGAGGGGGGGATCCTGCTGGGACTGCCCGCCCGGGCTGTTCTTCCCTTATACTGGGCCCTCATGGAGAGCTCCGGCTCTCGGAGAGGTTATTGTTGTTCACTGTTATTTACGACTTATTGCTGTTGCTCATACTATTTAATGCTGTGCTTTTGAGATAGTTCACCTGTGCCTTTAGTATGTGGGGGGATGCTTCCCTCCTGGCCGGTGTCCCCTACCTGAGGGGGGCTCGGTCTGGGGGTAGGTGCCTCTTCACTAGTATTGCAATCTGATCTACAGGCTAGTAGTGAAGCAACTCGGGTTGTTTCCACATGCCACTTCCTGCGGCCTTGCTCACGGCATTGGGCTGTGAGCAACCTTGCAAAACATTACGGGGAGCTGGACCCCACAACCAGCCTACTTTGTTTTTTGTGCTTGATCTCCTGGCGTGTCTACCGCCCCCCCCCCCTCCCCCTCTCCGGGGGTTGGGGGGGAAGGCGGGGGATTCCCTGTCCCCTTGTTTGTGTTCTTTCTGTTGTCTTGCTTTTCTCTAACCCCTCTCTCCTCTTCCCTCCCCTGGCGGCGGCTGCTCGACATCCGGATCCCTTTGGCTTGACTCTGGGTCTTTGGAGCTCTACAGTACGGGGAGAACGACGTATACCGACCTTCACAGCATACAGGCGAGTACAACCTTCCGAACCAACATGACACGCCCCACTACCTGTGATTTTAAAATTCTTACACACAACGTGCAGGGCCTCAATGCCCCTGTAAAAAGGGCGAAAGCATTTCAATTCTATCACAAGCAGAACATTGACGTCCTCCTCTTGCAGGAGACGCACTTCTCTCGCACTTCGGCTCCTAAACGCCTTAGCGCTAAATTCCCCACTTGTTACATGTCCAATAGCGTAGACAGAAAAAAAGGGGTGGCGATCTGCATAGCCAAGAAGGTCCCATTTACACCTAGGGAGGTAATTAGAGACAAGGAGGGGAGATATGTTATGGTCCAAGGCAAAATAAATGAACACGATGTAACTTTTGTTTCTTATTATGCCCCTAATGTGGGACAGCTTCCATTTTTCCAAGATATGTTGAAGGTGGTGATGCCACGCGCAACAGGCCATGTGATATTTGGGGGTGACAGTAATGTCCCCTTGGACCAGGTTATGGATAAATCTGATTCCCTGCACGCCTCATTGAAGCACGCCCCGCGACTGGGAGTTAAGTTGGCTCGTCTGCTGCACTCCACCGACTTAGTGGATGTGTGGAGGAATGACCACCCCACGACGCGTGATTTCACCCACTATTCCCACGCCCACAAAAGTTACGCCCGTATAGACCATCTGTTTGCTCTGTCGGCCCTTCTCCCGTTTGTGCTGAAAGCACAGATTATTTCTACCCCATGGTCTGACCACTCCCCTGTGGTTGTGACCGTCTCTGACCTATGGACTAAACCTAAGCCCTCCTCCTGGAGACTTAACGCCTCCTTATTGAATGACCCCATCATCTTCAAGGAAGTGTCGGATAGCTTGAAACAATACTTTCTGGATAACCCAGCAACCGACACTTCCCCGGCTATAGTTTGGGCGGCTCACAAAGCGACGATAAGGGGTAAGCTAATCCAAATCGCCTCTCGGAAAAAAAGGGAACGCGACGGGGAGATACAGCGACAAGATGCTGAGCTGAGAGACCTCTTGCGGGAACAGAGGAGGGCCCCTGGGGTGGACATCAGGCATAAGATTGATGCGGCACGTGTAGCCCTCAACTTCAGCCTAACCACCAAAGCTGAAAAATCCATCCGCTGGTCGAGAAATAGATATTACACCTTGGGTGATAAACCCCACACCGTTCTGGCCCGCAAGTTGGCCCCGAGGCTCCATTCTCCGGCACTTCCGAAGCTGCGGCTCCGGACTGGCCTCCGGACCCAGGACCCGCAGCTGATAGTAAACGAATTCTACCACTTCTATTCGCAGCTCTACTCCCAACCACAACCGCTTAGACAAGCCTCTTTCGAGGAATTTTTTCGCGATATCCCCCTTCCCGAACTCTCCTCCCAACATGCGTCCGTCATGGACCGAGAATTCTCGGACTCTGAGGTACTGGCAGCTATTAAAACTATTAATCCTAATAAGGCGCCTGGCCCCGACGGGTTCTCTGGCCACTACTACAAGAAATTTCATGAGGTACTGGCTACACATCTCTGTTCCTTTTTCAACTCCGTCCGGGCAGGGACCCCGATCCCGAAATACTAAAACAATGCTTTCATCCATGTCCTTCCAAAACCTGGTAAGGACCATGGGAACTGCCTTAATTACAGGCCGATCTCACTTATAAACGTAGATCTTAAAATCATGGCGAAAGTGTTAGCTAACAGACTTAACACCTTTTTGGCGGATTATATACATCCAGACCAAGCTGGCTTCGTACCCGGTAGGCAAGCGCCTGACCAGACGAGACGCGCGATTGATGTCATATCGGCCCTTCAATCCAATTGGGATGGCTTGGGTAGCCGGAGGGGCATGCTACTGTCCCTAGACCTTCACAAGGCGTTCGATTCCCTGTCCTGGGACTACCTTCTACTGACATTAGAGCGCTTCGGTTTCGGGAGTAACTTTCTCACCCTCATTCGCACGCTATACGACGACCCCATAGCGAGACTATCGATTAAGGGTTATGGATCTTCCTTTTTGGACATCCGTAGGGGTACCCGGCAGGGGTGTCCCCTGTCCCCGTTGTTATTTATTTTAGCCTTGGAACCGTTGGCCATTAAGTTACGCCTCAACCCGGATGTCCGGGGTATACAATGCGGGGGTATTGAACATAAATGTGCTCTATTTGCAGACAATATCCTACTGTACATTTCGTCCCCCCTTGTCTCGATTCCCAACCTGCTCCGAGACCTGGAGAAGTTTGCGTCCATTTCTGGACTTAAGGTTAACCCCTCCAAGTCGCAGGCTCTAAACCTAACGTTAGATGGGGCCACCTTATCTACTCTTAAAGCCAACTTCGCGTTTGCCTGGCGGGAACAGTCGCTACCTTACCTAGGGATACACCTCACTACGTCTATAGCCACCCTTTACACACACAATTACCCACCATTGTACAAGAAAATGAGGGAGGACCTGGCTGCTTGGACAGCCAACCCCCCGTCATGGTTCGGAAGGTTGAATTCGGTTAAGATGAATATTCTGCCTCGACTGTTGTACTTATTTCGTACCTTACCTGTGATGCTTAACATGCCTGATCTTAGGGACTTCCAGGGGACAGTTCTCCGGTTCATTTGGGGGGACAAGAGGCCCAGAGTCAATAGGCGCACTCTTTTCACCCCGAAGCTGAGAGGGGGTCTGGGGGTCCCGGACTTGGGCAAGTACTACTATGCGGCCCAATTGGCTCACCTGATTCGCTTCCACTCCCGGGACCCTCTCCCCATCTGGATGCAAATGGAGGCGGCCCATCTGCGGGTCCCCATTCATCATGCGATGTGGCTATGGGCCAGAGACAGGCCGGGCATACTCTGTCCCGCCCTGTCTCTCTCCCTGGGTCTTTGGGATAGGTTGTCGGGCAGGCATGCCTTCCGGTCCCCCCATGCCCCATTGGCGCCCCTGCTGGGCAACCCCTTGTTCCCACCGGGCCTATCCCCCTCAGCGTTTGAGTGGTGGACAAACAAGGGGTTCCTCAGGCTGGCAGATCTATGCGACCATCGGGGCCTACTCACTAAAGCTCAACTACGAGAAAACCATTCCCTCCCTTAGGGAGAGTGCTATCGTTATGCCCAGATATCCCATTTTGTTGCCTCCCTTAAACGTACCAGTGATATCACCACCTCCACTCAGATGGAGAACCTCTGCCGAACATTGGATAAACAAAAGAGTTACATATCCACAATTTATAATATATTGCAGAGTGATGACACTAAACTGTCCTACATGCAGCGTTGGGAGGAGGACCTAGACGAGAACCTGGACCGGGCTGACTGGAACGCTCTAGCACAGTATAATTCTAAATCCATTCTTAACACCTCCCTAATAGAAGCTAACTACAAGGTATTCTTGAGATGGTACATGGTCCCAGTCAGGCTAGCTGCAGCGGTTCGCACTGCGTCTCCCAACTGTTTTCGGGGATGTGGTCTGGCAGGCACGGTGCGCCATACTTGGTGGACCTGCTCTAAGGTGCGCCGATTCTTGATTCGTGTTTATAATTTCATTTTTTCACTGACGCAAGTCAACTTGACCAAGGACCCCCTGCAAGCTCTCCTGGGTAAACCGATAGCGGGGATTCCTAAGCATAACAAACGCCTTATAGCTTTCGTGTTTATATCGGCTAAAATTACAATTGCACGATCCTGGCGCACCTCAGTAGTGCCGTTCGAGCTGCTTAAAGACAAGCTGTCTTGGATTATGATAAATGAAAGGATGGTAGCCTTATTGAATGATAAGATGAAATTATTTGACAAGACCTGGGACCCATGGATCCGCTACTTGGCCGGCCCCTCTTAGGGGGGTTTTTCCGGCTCCCTACTACTACCGGACTGCACGCTCCGGGGACTCATCCCCTGGGAGGGTGCTGGACCTGGATTTCGACTTCTTCCCCTCTTACCCAGCCGCTGTCGCTTTCCCTGTCTTCCCTTCCTTTCTTCCCTTCTCTCTTTCTCTACTCCTTCTTTTCTCTCGCAGTGTATTAATGGCGGGATGTCGTATTTTGTAGTCAAGTCCATTGGACTGTGGGTGGGGGTCGGGGTCCGCTTCCCCCTGGGGGGCGCAGTGTGTTCCCGTAAGGGGCGCCCGAGGGGGGGGGGGCCTGGACGGCCCGCTCCTTTCGGCGCTGAGGAGAACAATCAGGGCCTGCTTCACACTGGTTTGACTACCATTGTTATTATGGTTTGGTTTTTTAGACTCCTGCTATCCACAATACTTACTTGTGCACATTTAATGTTATATGTACCATGTGCTCCATGTTGTTTTCAATGTCTATGGTTGGGCCATTCTGGCTCGTTATACACTGTTGTACCTTTTCTAAAAACTCAATAAAAATTATTGAAAATTAAAAGTGATCTGTGCCTCCAGTGCTGATATAAATATCACATCAATAGTGAAAAAATATATACTGCATATGTGCAAACCCAATAAATATAACAATACCCGTGTCCAATCCAGATGATACGCCAGACAATTCCAAATGTATCTGGTTGCAAATCAGAAAGTTTTATATTCAGATAAATAAGTAATAGTGATTAATTTGTGCAATTTCTTCTCCTCCACCTTTACTCTCCTTGTTGTGAACCTTGTTCAGTGACTTTCACTTCTAGGTGTGCTAAATTCTCACCTCTAAAATGACAATAATACGCCTGCATTATTAAACCGGGGTAGGTGGTTGTTCCTCTTCTTCCTCTATTCCAGCGTGGTTTCTGAAAGCCACAATATCCTCCCAGGAATCCGTTACTTCCTTCCCAATTTTGTAGTGTCTATGGGGACCTTTAATAACCTCCTTTGCAATGCGACCTCTTTAGTTATATCTCAGCGGGAGCACAACGCATCAACAGAGGCAGGACAGAGGAAGCAGGCCCTGGGCTGGTGGTGAGTGGAGAGCGGCACTTCAGGCCTACCTGTCAGAGCCCCAAGGAGGAGAGATACAACTAAAGAGGTCGCATTGCAAAGGAGGTTATTAACCACTTGCCGACCGGTCACGTTGACTGTACTGCGGCAAAGTGGCTCGATACCGTCCAGCGACGTAGACGTAGACAGAGCGGGCGGATCTCCTAAGTGACAAGGAGTGACAGATTGCAGTGTTCAGCATAGCTGAACATGCGATCTGTCCCTGCGTCACTCAGTCACCTCCCCCCACACACGTCAGTAAGCACCAGGCATACATTAACCCCTCCCTCTCCAATAAAATTAACCCCTTCCCTGCCAGTGTCATTTTTACAGTAACAGTGCATATTTATAGCACTGATTACTATAGAAATGTCACTGGTACCCCCAAAAGGGTCAAAAATGTCAGTCAAGGGTCCGATCTGTCCGCTGCAATGTCGCAGTCCCGCAAAAAAAATCTCAGATCGCCGCCTTTACGCGTTAAAAAAAAACACCAAAAATGACAGAAATCTTTCCCTTACTTAGTAAACGCAATAACTTTTGCGCAAACCAATCAAAATACACTTATTGTGATTTTTTTTACCAAACATATGTAGCAGAAAACAAATTGGCCAAAAATGTAAAAAAATATTGATTTTTACATTTTTGGGGGGGAATTTCATATAAAAAAATGTTAAAAATATTGTTATTTTTTCAAAATAAACGCTCTTTTTTTGTTTATAGCGCAAAAAGTAAAAATCACACAGGTGATCAAATATCACCAAAAGAAAGCTCTGTTTGTGGGAAAAAAAGGACGTAAATTTCATTTGGGTACGGCGTCGCACGACCGCGCAATTGTCAGTTAAACTCGCAGAGCGCCGAATCGCAAAAAGTGGCCTGGACGTAAGAAAGCAAAATCCTCCGGTGGTAAAGTGGTTAAAGGTCCCCATAGACACTACAAAATCGGGAAAGAAGTAACGGATTCCTGGGAGGAGATTGTGGCTTTCAGAAACCACGCTGGAATAGAGGAAGGAGAGGAACAACCACCTACCCCGGTTTAATAATACAGGCGTATTATTGTCGTTTTAGAGGTTAGAATTTAGCACACCTAGAAGTGAAAGTCAGGAGAGTAAAGGTGGAGGAGAAGAAATTGCACGAATTAATAACTATTACTTATTTATCTGAATATATACTTTCTGATTTGCAACCAGATAAATTTGGAATTGTCTGGCGTATCATCTGGATTGGACATTTATTGTTATAGTTATTGGGTTTGCACATATGCAGTATATATTTTTTCACTATTGATGTGATATTTATATCAGCACTGGAGGCACAGAGCACTTTTATGTTTATGAGAAGCACTGATTCACTTGCTGATTCTGATTCTGGTAAAATATTTGAATGGGATATCAACACGCAGCATTAGGGTGGCTGGTAGAAAATCCTTGATAGCGCAGGAACCACATTTCTATAATATATAAATATGTCTTAAAACTCTGAGCAAAACCGTAGTTTGAGAGCATGCTCAAAAAATCCCAATATCCATGGCATGGAACCAGTTATTCTTGGTGGTCCTGCATATGGGAGGAACAAATCCTTTGTTCTCAGAATGCCAAAGCCACCTCAGATTGCCACCCAGTATGGATATAAACACTACCGTACTGGGCAGAAAGCCACAAGGATCCCTCTTGGCACAAGTCCCAGATCCCAGCAATCTCTTAACTGAGGAGAAGAACCCGATAGAAAGGCTGCCTTACTGACTGAGACTTTACTCAAAACTGAACTGAAAGAGATTCCACCTGGAGCAGCTAGCTGTCAAGGGACCTTAAGAGCCTTGATTATGGCCAAGCTTCCTGCTGAGGATGTAGACCTAGAGATATTGACATGACTCAATCCTTACTCCAACTGCACTGGAGGGGATTCCATCTGGGGCTGTAATGCCCCATACACACTATAAGATTTTCTGAAGACTTTTTCCTTTAGATTTACCAAAATCATATAATATGAGGTTAAACCTAAACACTTTCAATTTGTATGCAATCTGGCTGGCCCTTGCACTACATAGAAAAGGTAAATCTGAAGGAAATCTAACCACAAAAGTTGTATAGTGTGTATCCAGCTTAAGTCACCAAAGGATCCTTCCTAGCCTAAAGCTGTGATCTTGGTAAACTTCCTGGCTGAGGAGCTAGCCCTTAGAGCAGGGTTTTAGAACCAGTGTTCCGTGGAACCCTAGGGTTCCTCCAGAGGTTGCTAGGGATTCCTTGAGCAATGGGCAAATTCTGCCTCTCAGATAAGTTTCCAATGACACCACTGTTCCTTTTAGCTATCTGTAAAGGGGTAATTCTTACCAATGATGACAAGAGTAAGGAGCATTCTTTCCACTGACTGTCACACTAATGTGTCATGAGTTGTAGATTTTTCATTTTTAGCAGAGGGTTCCCCAAGACCAGAATTTTATTTCAAGGTTTCCTCTGTGTTAAAAAGGTTGAGAAAGGCTGCCTTATAGTGCATGTCTTCATAGCTCAGGTCTTTACCCAAGCTGAACTGCAAACAGATCTCCTCTGGAGCCAGTAAGAAAGCCCAGAGCAAGAAATAAACCCTGCCTAGAGAGACTTGGTTCTCCTTCGAGTCTCAGATGCAACCCACCATCAAAGTATTGGATGAGTAAGGGAAAGTCTACCCAGGAGACATTGGATATGACAGGGACTGCAGAGATCTGCCCTCTAAGAGAGCTTTAGGATCAGTTGAAGTCTGGAATGCACCTTACCAGGGCCGATCCTGGGTGGGTGCGCGGGGTGCACCGCGCCCAGGTGCCGCGGGAGGGGGCCGCACGCCGCACAAAACCCTAATCTCCCGCAAGTCGCAGGAGTCTCTCCAGCCACTACATCCTTTGTAGTTCCGGGCGGCACACAGGCGGAGTGGTATAAAATGCACTCCGCCTGTGAGAGGAGGAGCCGCACATAGGAAGAAGTGGCTTTGCTCTCTACTCCTGCACCCGCTGCTTTCTCTGTATGGCTCCTCCTCTCACAGGCGGAGTGCATTTGATATCACTCCGCCTGTGAGCTGCCCGGAACTACAAAGGATGTAGCGGTTGGAGAGACTCCCGCGACTTGCTTATGTGTAAATGAACATCTACCGGAAACCGTGTCTGGTGCCCAACGCCGTTGTCTGATTAAATAGCACAGTCTGCCAGAAGTGACAAGGCCATGACTCGGCCTATTACATCACATCCGGCACAGAGATGCAGTGAAACAACATTGCGGGACTACCCCGAGCCACTTCACAGCACCGACCCTGGCCAGGGGTAAACCTAAAATGGCACTTTTTGTTTGGTGTTATGACCTTTTTTGAATAATTAAAATTTACCTTAACATTTCCTACAATTGTAGTTTAAAAAAGGTAATTTATTCTGATTTGCTATTATGACACCATAAGATTGGACTGCAGCTACAAATGTCTTCTGGTCCAAGGAAAATGTAACACTTGCTGTATTTAATATTGTAGATGCATTATTAAAATTGTAAGACAATAGGGTAAAGGTCATGAGGTGTGTAAAATAGTTATAGATTGCTTTAAAATTGTATTAAGATATATATAATGAGCTTAATTTGTGGATGTTGTGCATTATCTGTCTTCTTGTACTATTTTTAACTGCCCCTTCACAGTAGTTATGTGACTAGCTGCTTCCAATGTGGATGTCTAGTAGGCATACCACCCAGCCTTTCCAAAATAAGTAACACAGTAAGCCCTCAGAGTGCCCAGAACAGCTCCATACTGATGGTGTTTAGCTATGCCATAAGGGCAGTTGATAAGCCCTCCACATTGTGGCCCACGCTGATTCTGTACACAGTAGGAAAACTGTTATAATGTAGTTTGCAGACCTTAATCCACCCTGGTGCTTCCTCACAGAATATACAACTAAAAGCCCACAAGGCAGATAAGATATTTTCCTCACATTACACCTAAAAGGCACCACATTTTTAACTTGACTTAAAGTGAAACAACCTAAAAAGTTAAGACTGAAAGTAGAAGTCCAGTCAAATGAGTCTGCATTTGGTGAGCACTGGTGAGTCTGCATTTGGTGAGCACTGATGAGTCTGCATTTGGTGGGCACAACTGATAAGGCAGCATTTTATGGGCACTGATAAGCTTGCATTTGATGGGCACTGGTGAGGCTGTATCGATACATTGATGTCTTGTATCATATCCGCAATTCTCTGGCCATCTCTTGTATCAAGTCTGCAGTCTCTTACCATCTCCTATAGTATGTCTGGGGGCTCTGTCTAACAGACTCTCTAACAGAGGCCCTCTCTGTGTCCATTAGAGAGACCCCCCTCCAGGTCCTATTAGAGTACTCTGCTTCTCTTCCTGTAATTTGTTTATTGTTAAGAGATCGTGGCAGGGTCCCGGGGTAAGGAAGACTCTTTAGGGGAGCATCTCTGTGTTTAAGACATTGCCATAGAAACATTTGTAAAGGGGAGGAGTTAGTAATATGACCACACCCATTTGGGGGAGCCAGAAATATTTCTGCACCCAGGCGTCTGTGACCCTGGGATCGGCCCTGCACCTGACCAGAGGACTGAAGCAAAGAAAACAAAGCAGTTCAAACTGAACAAGCTCTATTCAAATCCTTTTGTAGGATTTATAGATATTAGCTTAGAGAAACAGCCAAGCCTGATTAGTCTCTTCTTGCCAGGATGAGAAAGTGGTAGAGATGAACAAAGGTGGAATATTGCTCTTTACTACAGAAGATCTCATCGGAGAGAAAGGACTTCAATCCGATACTGTTTGGCCAGAAGGGAATTACTGCAAACATTGCCACGGTCTTAGCAACAGACCCTCCCAAAAAAACTGTATATGGATCGAACTAGAAAGCATATGGCTTGTGAGACCTTTCTTGATCTGACACAGCATCTGCTCCCAGAGCTTGGCCAAGGCGCATAGGGAAAAGATTTCCAGCTTGTAACAGTAAGGAGATGGTACCAGATCTCTTGTCCAGAGATAAAATCCACTAGGAGGGACCAGTATGTAGGAATCACTTATTGCCCAATTGGGCCACAGAATATGGATTCTTCCCAGAAATTCTATGTAGATTTAAAAGAGATAAGGAAGATTCTACTCCACCCAGATCAGTCATGTCTACCTTTTCTCAGTGGACTGACACTGCAGGTTCTGACCTGCCCGTGATGTATGCCAAAAGGCGAAGGGAGCATGAAAGAGCTGGACACAAAACTAACTTCCCAACCGGGGAGTTCTTGTTCATTAGTATTTATTGAGTTTTGAGGAACAAACAATAACAAATAGCCAATAACAATGGATACTGTCATAACAGGGTCACAATACATACGTTGCTACAGGTCAATAGAATGATCTTTGAGTAAGCAGGAAATGCGGAAGGCTATTTAGATGAGTGAGGAGACCAGATCCACCTAGAGTAAAAAGGCAGGTCCCCTACTAGTCTCTCAAATTGGCTAGAGGGACCTATCTTATTGAGAGCGAAGAGGAGAGGCTCAATGGTCTATGGTCATCAAGGCCTTCTTCAGAGGATCACCTTTACCACGTTGTCTTATGTATTGTGATATAGCTAGAACCTAAACGCAGGTTAAAGCAACAACGAAGCAATAGGAGGGGGGGGGGCAAAGGGTAGGTCCAGAGAACTGCAGGTAGATGGGGAGATACAGTATATAATTAAAACAATTTGGCCGCTCCTAGTAGACGTCTTGTGACGAAACCGGTAGGGCGGAGTCAGCGACGTCTAACGTCATTTCCGGCACCCGGAGCCAGAGCCGTGGAACGCGGAAGCTTCCCGGCCACACTACACTGATCGCGGACAGCCTCGAATCTCCCTGTGAGTCTCTACACTTTTTTATCATGTTGTTTGGATATGATACCTAGGGGTCTCCTTTCTTCTTTCTGAGGAATCACGCAGACCCACCAGGAAGTCAGAGGGGACAGCGGAACCCAGATATACGGTACCCTCCTGCAACTGATATCAGGTCATATAGCAGGGTGCGACACCTAGCGGTCACGCAGGTTGTTGCAACCCGAATTCATCACATTAATTCATTTATCCTATTCATCTTACACCTATTAACTTCAGTATACATTTTTTTCGTTTGCTCACAGCAGCTTTTACTTTTTTCTCTTCACCAAACACCATCACCTTTGGTTCATAGTGAGGATAGATATATGTTTCACCTGGTCTTTTTTTAAATAAAATTCACTAATTTATTTCAGCCTTGTGTCTCTCCTTTCTTTGCACTAGCACTTATGCACTTTATCACCAATAATTTAAGATACAAGGCATTTATATAATCTATTTTTATTGATTTTTACACAATATTTTTATACAGCATTTTATAAGATTGCACTTTAAAATTTATTTATCTATTTATTCACGGCACACATTAAGTGGTATCACCATTCACGCTAAGCAAATATAATATTGCTATTTCTTGAAAAACGGTAGCGCCGTTCACAACCCCACTTGCACTATTTTAGATACAGTATATGTCTACTGGCAAAACAACTTCCTGACAGGGAAGTTCCACTAACGCAGCAGCACAGAAGAGTTATTACTGTGCCAGTACCCATGGCTTCATCTGCCTGTTTGCAAGACCTGAATCGCTGGGTGCATGATTGGAGAGAAAAAAAAAAAAAACCTTTTAGGACAGCAGGCCTTTTCAATTGAGCAAAACTCAATATAGGGATGGGAAAGACCGTGTTCCTGATCATCAGGTATTGAGACAATGACAGCTGAAACGGGGCAAGAGAGGAAAGTCAGGAATTCCCAGCATCCTACCACCAGTATGCTCTAGTGGCAAACCATGTATCCTGAACCGTAATGGATTAGGCTCTCAGATACAAAAGGCTTTGCATAGGAGTCACAAGACCCTTTTTGAAAGACTAGCCAGCCAATCTCTTGTAGGGTTCTTGTAGGGTTCTGAGAAACCCCCCCCCCATACTTAACAGGATTTCCTGTCTAGAAGAGGAGTGGATTGAAAACCAAACCAGCAGACATATGCTGCATGAGGTATTAATCCATGTAGAAATAGAGGTATGTCAGAAGACGGCTCTGGGAATCAGAAATAGGCATCCCTCTGAGCAACAATAGTACTCCACTTCAAATCACATCTGCTGGAATTGGAATTGCTGTCCTACTGGTGTAGTCTGTGAATCGATCAATCTGGTTCACACTAATATATATATACACTGTTTTATTGCTTAGTGTCTGTGTATACTTGGTTTGTTTATGTAATCATTTTTTGTAATAAAAGTTTGGAATTATATATAATTCAGTTAGTTTTTCCCTTCAATATTATTGGTATTAGGAGGGTATCATTAAAGTCCCCTTGTTCAGCCCCCCCTTTCCCCTTTTGTGCTTTCTCAGTATTCCTGGATGTAGGTACCTATACCCCCAATTCTAATAGTTCTGGTCTGAGCTTTTCTTAAAACTTTTAACATTTATTATTTTACAGGTACTTACTGTATATAGCGCCGTCAATTTACGCAGCGCTTTTTATATTTATTATACATTCACATCAGTTTCTACCCTCAAGGAGTTTACAATCTACAGTCCCTAATGCCTTGTACACACGATCAGATAATCGTACGAAAAAAAATCGCTTTTGAATTGATCGCACAATAATCTGTTCGCTAGTACATATCTTTCGAAAGCCGATCCTGGAATTTCGTCCAACAAAATCCAAAGGGACAAACACGAAAACTTTTCGAACGATAGCCTAGCGAACAACAAACGTTTAATCAGTGAAAAACATTGGGATAGAAAAAGGCGGGGCTTTGCGGGCCAGTGGGAGTAGAAGGATCAGAACCCAAAACCAATTGTAAAATCAAAAATACATTTTATTATTATAGCAAGTAAAAAACAAGCATGGATTACCATGCATGTATGATAGCAACAAAATAACATACAAAATTGTTAAAATCAAATTCTAACATCACTGTTTGTATAGAAACATATCCCACAAGGGATTAGAGCGAAAAACAGAGCCTGTGTAGGTGGATGATGGGTCTCAAGCTGAATTCGGTCACGGTAGGTCCCCAGCAAGCCGACGCGTTTCGCTTAAGGCTTCCTCAGGGCCTGAGAGACCATAAAAGACCGATGTTTCTATGAGTAACATAAATACAAGTAATTACATTTCAGTTTACATGTTTAATAATATAACATACATCATGCTGCTGAATATTTTTATATTTGGCTCTAGTTTTGTACTGACCCTTTTTGAACAGTGACTTGTGTTAAGCGACAGGGCTGTAGCGATGCATAGGCTGTTCGGAAGATAATACCTCCGTATTCACCATACATAATCTATATAGGCATCAAAGAGAAATCTCTTGCATAAAATCCGATATATTAGGTCCCAGCTGTGTCATCAAGGTCAAAGCTGTGAATCAAAGTATCAATAGGTGTATATTTATGTTTGCAATATAACTGCCAATAGTTCTAATAACGTCTGTATTTTATTCTGTATTTTATAACCAACCTGCTAAATATGGCTCCACTTGAGCATCTTGGGGTATAGTCACCCCTCAGCAAGTAGGTATCCTCTTCCTGGTTTGTTCATCCATATGTGCGTTCACCCCCAGATCCAATCAATCTAGGGATATGGGCACATATATTATACTTTGGTCGCCATATATCCACGGTTACCATACCTCCAACATCTGAGACTAATCATCAGATGATGGTACATATTCCGAAAGTTCTTCAAGTTAGATTTTGTGTTTTTGTTAGGTAGAATAATAGATACATCCAGCATAATAATAAGGAATATTCTAGCAGTCCCGATAGTTCAAGCGTCTAGGTAAATCACCTATACGTTTGCACATTAATTGCCCCTTTTGTGTATGTAAGTGGGACCTTCTTAGTGGGGATATGGCTGAATTCTTGGGGGAGGATTGGGAAGGATATATGATCAAAATACAACAGGAATGCTCAAATACAGTAAATAATGATGTTGAAATAGAGGTGGTTATACAAAAATTACAGCGTGTACTAGAACGTAGGGCTAGCCTCTTTTGGCACATAAAATACTTTCAGAAGTATATCCTGGAGGAACTGAATCCTAAAGGGCTACGGATCCAGGTGTTTCCTAACATCTGGCAGATTAGCCCAGAATTTAAAAACTCATGGGAAAGTAATCTAAAAGAATGTTCACGTAAAATGATGGAACTACTAATAGGTTATTATCAAGAAGAACAAAAAGCCATTAATGAGGAAATAAAAGCCATGCAACTAGAATACAAAGATATTTTTGTAAAATCCACCTTTAAGGAAAAAGAAAAAGAAACTAAGGAACAATTAGATATATTCACGAAGGAACTAATCCAGAAAAAAGAACAAAAGTTTTCCAGGGATAAGTTAGCTTTTGGGGCAGGGACAGCTTATGCATGGCCACAGCCTAGAAATAACTTTACAAAAAATTGGAGAGGACAGAGAAATAATAATAGAAGGAGAAACTATAATGACAGTGAATCTGACTCTAATGTATCACAATTTTCTATTTCCTCACGCACTTCGGAAAACACGCACGACCAAGGAACCGTACTTTTAGGAAGAGACCCAAGGCACCTGAGGAGCACGGTGGTATTGAAAAGAAAAGACTGGTGGAGGATACCACAGTCTCTCACCCACTCAATAATCTTGGTGATGGTTCTGTTCACTCTTCTTCTATCACTTCACCTTTACTTCTTCAACCGACACTTACGGAAACAGGTAATATGAAACTGCGTGCAAGGACACAAGGAATAAATGATGGCACTACAGGTACACAACAAGCACTAATAACATCCTATGCAGGGGCGACAAACAATACTAATTTAGGCGCTACACCCAAAAATGTGAAAAGACAATGACTTGATAAAATAACACATCCACAGACACACAACATAGAATCCACTGTTGATTCGGCCTTCTCTATTATTAACCTGTCCTCATACATCCCTACTCAGGACGAACTTGAAGTTCTGCGTCGTGGCCTTAGTTTTTGCCCCGACAGCAATACAACACACTTTGACATTGTCAAGGATGTACAGTTGTTTGCTAGAAAGCTGACTTACCGTTACATCTTTGATAAAGAAAGACAGCAAATCAAAAAAGATAAAGAACTATCGGATTTATGGAAAGATTTCTCAGTGAAAGATTTTAGAGCATTAAAGGATCTTATCCAACTATTGGATGAAAACGATCCCCCCACAGTTTCAGACACAGAGGAAGCAATACTTGAGATAGAGGAAGACGATATGGACTTAGAAGGCACACAGATAATAACTCAGCAACAGATGGACATGATCCAGACCCCTCTGGCCAAGAAAAAATCCAACAGGTTTCCTCCCTTGCAGACCAACCCTAATGTACTAGCCTTCGTTAATAAGACCACAGCAGACATTAACCATCTAAAAATCCACAATGCTAGGAAAGACAATCTAAGCGAGCATCTCAAACAAGCGCTTGAGTCACTTAGAAAAAATTCCCAGATTATAAAAAAGCCCTCCGACAAGGGGGGCAATATTGTAATCTTGGATCACCTTCAATATCGCAACATGTGTTGGGACATCCTAAAAAATAGGGAGTGGTACAAGCCCATCAATGAAGAGAGGATACTGTCTGCTCAAAACAAATATAAAGTACTAATCTACGAAGCATACAATAACGGCATAATCAACAAGGACACATACGAAGCAATAAAAATTGATCTACCCCGTGTACCCACATTTTACACATTGCCAAAAACACATAAAAATCCACAAAATCCCCCGGGACGCCCAATTATATCGGGAATTGGATCCTATACGGAACCTTTGAGCAAAATAATTGATCAGTATTTGAGACCGCATGTAACGAGTCTGCCCTCCTTTATCCAGGATACACCAGATTTACTAAGGGCGCTATATGATCGGGTAATGCCCCCTGGATGCATTATGATTGCGTTGGATATCGAGGCCTTGTATTCCTCGATCCCACATGCACTTGGTCTTCAGACAATCAAAAGGTTCTTAGACGAACGGGGCCCCCAAGCAAAAAGATATAATCAATTTATCCTGGATGGGTTGGCACATATCTTGAAAAACAATGTGTTCACCTTTGATGGTTCCCATTTCATCCAGGTGCAGGGCGTGGCCATGGGCACATGTTGTGCCCCAGCTTACGCGAACCTGCACCTGGGTGGATGGGAACGTAACATCTTCAATGATGAGGCCCTCTCTATGTACCTGAGCCATGTAGTTACATGGCTCAGGTACATAGATGATGTCCTCATCTTTTGGGACGGGGAGTTTGAACTATTCGAGATCTTTTTTCAAAGGTTACAGATCAACTCCTTCAATCTGAAGTTTACTATGTCCTGGAGTAGACAACAGATTGATTTCCTTGATACCACTCTTTATTTTGAAGAAGATGGAAGTGTCGGATCAACGTTATTTCGTAAACCGACAGCAGGGAACATAATACTACATTATGATAGTTCCCACCCCAAAACCCTAATCAAAAGTATTCCCTACTCCCAATACCTTAGATTGAGGCGAAATTGTTCTAAAGATACGAACTTCAAAAGGGAGGCGGATAAATTGAAAATACGACTTTTATAGAGAGGCTATAGTGCAACAATACTGAGGAAAGCATATAATAAAGCCAAAGCTAACACTAGGCATGACCTACTCTTTAAAGAGAAAAATAAAAAAACAGATGACAAGGTCAGATTTATATCAACATACTCCAGACAGCATAATGAAGTTCGCAGCATTTTACAAAAAAACTGGGAAACCCAATTTTAAGAAAATAACTAGATGATCATCCTAACATCACGTATAAAAGGGCTAAATCCATAAGAGATGGTCTAGTTACGAGTCACTATCGGAGACCAAATGAAATGTCATATAGAAAAGGACTTTACAAATGCGGGTCATGTGACTTTTGCCCATATATTCTTGAAGGTGAGTCCTTCATAATGCCCAATGGTCATAGAAGATACATCAATCAGACAGTTACATGTCAAACAAAGGCAGTAGTATACATTATGTTGTGCCCATGTGGGGCGTTTTATGTGGGTAAAACCATAAGGCCCCTGTGGAAGAGAATCTCTGACCATATCTCGTACATCAACAATGGCCAAATTAATACTCCTATAGGTGGCCATATTGGACTAAAACACAAATATGACCGCAGCATTGTGAAATTTACTATATTAGATGTTATCCCTGAGGATACAAGAGGAGGTGACATCGACAAAAAAGTTTTGGCACGTGAGGCCAGATGGATATACGACTTAAAAGCTACCGTATACCCAGGTTTGAATGATGTAATCAGTTACAAACCGTTTCTATAGGAGCCATACTATAATCTTTCCTCCAAGATTATATATATATACATAAAGAAATTCTGTCCCCTCTTCCTCTCGTGCTTCCCTTATCCCCACAGGGCATCTCTCATTGCATCGGAAAGAGGGAAAAACTAAGATAAGATTTATTTCTAAAACAGGGACTAGTACATTAAAAAATAAAAAATTAAAAAATTAGAGTATAAAAACAATAGAGATATATATTTCATATAAATGTCACAGAAGAGAAAAAAAGTATGACTTTGTTTATGTATAAAGAATCAATATGTATATATACATTTTGTCTTGTATATGATAGGTGACTGGAGAAGCGGCGGGGCTGTGGCAGATTCCGTGGCGTAGCGATGCAGAACAAGTAATTGGCACCATATTGTCAGGGATGGTATTTATACAGATATAGATGATTGAATATGAATTCTGTAATCAAAATACCACCTTGCATTTTAATACCGATACATATCCCCTGTGTAATTACAATAGATAGGAGGGCTGTTGCGATATAAGATTGATCCACCAGAGGGAGCCCAATGTACCAACATCCAGTCAGAGATCAGACAGCATCCGACTGGAGGACGCAGTCTGAGAGATACAGGGCGGATTAAAAACAAGTTCCTTCGTGCTATTAATGTCGTCACTTCCGGTGCGACTGGTCGCAACCGGAAGTGACGCGATAAGGCGACGCTACCTTCGGAATCCCCAACAGGAGAAAAGATTGTCCTCACTTCCGGAGCGACCGGAAGTAATGCGGTCAGGCGGCGCCATCGCCGACCGTAATGGGACACAAGTGCTCTCACCTGGGGATTATATGTTTGGGCGCCAAACAGAGCGATAAGGGCGGACCTCTCCTCCCTATATAATATTCAGGCCAGGTAAAGAACAGGTAGGCAGGCGGTGAGCATATGACCATACAGAGGTAAGTGAAGGGGGCTTCACAAACATACCGAAGGAATATTGGCCAAACATTTAGATATATGGGATAGAAAAGTGGAAATTCTGGAACTAACCCCTCTACCTATGTCTTTTAGGGCTTGGATAGCCCAGGACCGTGGGTCCATATAATTGGGATAGATGTGCGTATAGGCCCTATTTACCTGCATGAAGTACCCTTCAGTCTGAGGAGAGGTAAGTATGAGTGGACCCTCTTTTCAATACAATAGATGCCCCCAGAGACTTTGGTTCTCTACTATGGGTATAAAGAAGTAATTCCTATATGTACCCCCTTTCCAGGTCAACTCTGCTGTCATTTAGGACAAGTTTGGGGATATACCTCCTACAAACTACACAGAAAAAGGTCCCTTGAGCCTGGCTTAAGTTTTTGCAATATAAACACTAGGTGAGTGTCTGTACTATTCATTTCAATCCCTCTATATAATCAACAGCATTTCCTATTTCTCCCCTTTGTTCAGCCATGTATGACTTTCGGAATATGTACCATCATCTGATGATTAGTCTCAGATGTTGGAGGTATGGTAACCGTGGATATATGGCGATCAAAGTATAATATATGTGCCCATATCCCTAGATTGATTGGATCTGGGGGTGAACGCACATATGGATGAACAAACCAGGAAGAGGATACCTACTTGCTGAGGGGTGACTATACCCCAAGATGCTCAAGTGGAGCCATATTTAGCAGGTTGGTTATAAAATACAGAATAAAATACAGACGTTATTAGAACTATTGGCAGTTATATTGCAAACATAAATATACACCTATTGATACTTTGATTCACAGCTTTGACCTTGATGACACAGCTGGGACCTAATATATCGGATTTTATGCAAGAGATTTCTCTTTGATGCCTATATAGATTATGTATGGTGAATACGGAGGTATTATCTTCCGAACAGCCTATGCATCGCTACAGCCCTGTCGCTTAACACAAGTCACTGTTCAAAAAGGGTCAGTACAAAACTAGAGCCAAATATAAAAATATTCAGCAGCATGATGTATGTTATATTAATAAACATGTAAACTGAAATGTAATTACTTGTATTTATGTTACTCATAGAAACATCGGTCTGTTATGGTCTCTCAGGCCCTGAGGAAGCCTTAAGCGAAACGCGTCGGCTTGCTGGGGACCTACCGTGACCGAATTCAGCTTGAGACCCATCATCCACCTACACAGGCTCTGTTTTTCGCTCTAATCCCTTGTGGGATATGTTTCTATACAAACAGTGATGTTAGAATTTGATTTTAACAATTTTGTATGTTATTTTGTTGCTATCATACATGCATGGTAATCCATGCTTGTTTTTTACTTGCTATAATAATAAAATGTATTTTTGATTTTACAATTGGTTTTGGTTCTGATCCTTCTACTCCCACTGGCCCGCAAAGCCCCGCCTTTTTCTATCCCAATGTTTTTCACTAATCTTCAACAGGGCTAATGGCCTATTTTACACGGCAATTTTTGTCTACAAACGTTTAATCAGTACAGTATGCGTCCGCTAAAAATCGATAGACAAAGACCACGCATGATCAGAAACATGAAAATAACCTGGAAAAAGCCTGGCTGCCATTGTTTTTGTTTTGTACTATCCGATACGTAGCTATGCAACCAGGAAGCTTTTCCAGAATCGTATAAAAAAAATCATACGTTTAGTATGCATTGTTGAATTCGATATTAGTATCATGCAACAAACTGCGAATGATAAGTCGTCCAATTATCTGATCGTGTGTAGGAGGCATTTCTCACATTCATATATACACATATTAGGGCCAATTTAGAGAGGAGCCAAGCAACTTACCAGCATTTTATTTAGGTGTTCTTGCATGGCAAGACCACTTACTGTTATTTCACATGAATATTCTTGATATTATAGCCAAATTTACTACCCTAACTCCTCCCACTGTTTTTACACTACATAGACAGTAATATACTGAAACGTGTGGATTGTTCCCGATTGGTGCGCTATTACTTTGTGGAACGTTTCGCTGAATTGTTAACTAAATATCTACATTTTTGTGGCAAAATTGGTCCCATAAAAATTAATGGTGGAATGTTCAAAACTAAAGTGGGTGCTGACAAAAGCTAGAGTGGGAGTTGAAAAATCAGGACATGATTTCTAAACTGCCTCCACGCCCTCATTTTCAAGCCCACCTACACAAATCTATTATGAAAACGTTCAGCTATCCCTGCTGCCACTAAAAATGTCCACGGCTAAGCTACCTAAAATTTGAAGGCCAATTTGTAAACTGTGACTGTGCCTTAGTTTTAATATTTCAGAGACATACTATGCATCAAAATGTAGGTATGGGTCTTGTGATTCTCACAATATAAAGCTATTCTCTGTAGGATTTATAATTTTTAAACTACAACCATGTGAACATGGCAACTGCCAGTGAAGTGAACAAGTTGGAGCAGTTTGTTTTTAACCGCTCTTCTCTGCCCTTGCTATAGAGTGACTTGCCATAGGAACCCAGGTGTGTGAGCAGCCAGCAGAGTGACAAAAGCTAGAGTATGAGCTGAAAAATCAGGACATGATTTCTAAACTGCCACCCTCATTTTCAAGCCACCTACACAAATCTTATATCAAAACATTCAGCTATCCCTGCTGCCACTAAAAATGTCCATGGCTAAGCCATAGTCCTGATAGTTTTCTGTTGGAAGAATTGGCTGAGTCAGGAATCTTTCATTAATGCAGCTGAAGTAATGTATATATGAACCTATAAATGTAGATAGAAGTTATACTTTATGTAAATTACAGTTAGAGTGATGCTTTAGGATAACTTGATTCTATGTGTACTCATGTTGAAGGTTTCCATCCTCCCTTCCCCCTCTCCTGTAATACAAGGGGAGTTTGTATGTCTTTTATTCCTGCAGAGAAAACCTTGAGAGATAAGGAAGCAGGATGCTTACATTCTGAAGACCAACTTCCAGAACTAGCTCTGACCGGAGAGATAACAGCTAAAGGATGGGACAGTTGAAGTAACCATTACATTGCCAGTTAAGAGAAGTGGACATTGATTGGATGGAAATGTACTGTTACACCTTGGACCAGCCCAGAACACACCTATACCTCATAAATATTCATCACTATAAAAAAGTGCAAACCCTATTGTCTGGGTAGATTTTTATGCATGGGACAGGCTGCTGACTGAACTCTGTATATATCTCCATGCGCATGTAAATAAACAAATTCCTCTTGTTTTCCAAATCACCGGATCTGAGTTGTTCCTACATTTTCACAAAATGACTGGTGGAGGCAAGAACACTTCACACGATTTCCCCCAAAATTATAGCTTTTCTAGTTATTAATATTATTCATGAGTAGATTTTTTTTAACATTTAAACAATTTTTACCTTTTTTTTCAGTCTGCTAGTTGTAATGTTCCGGTACCTATGGTACCCTTGTTCCTATATTTCTCCTCTCTTTGCGTCCCATCTTGTATATACAAAGGACGCATACACCTTTAAGACCGGATGACATCACTGCCGAGCGCCGCTATGAGCGGCTATTTCAATCGCCGGTTTGCTCTCACTCATCGCTCGTTCAAACCCAAATGTTCATCGCACCTACGCCTGAGAAGTCGGAGCTGCTGACATACCTTCCTTGCTGAACTAAGCCGGAAACCTCGCTGGTGATCCGTATCCCGCTACGGGATCACCCCTCTCCTCTGGACATTGTATTTCCTAACCTATCTAAGTGATAAGTACCCCGCAGGGGATTCTTACTACCAATCTCCTACTGTCATCTACTGCAATTACCAAGACTATCTGTATCTATCTACTCACTATCATCTGCATAAGACTGTTAGCTCTTGGGACTACCTTGAACTATCCTTGCACTAGGTTACTCTGTCTAAAGTATACTCCATCTGTGTCCTCTTACCATCTGCACTATACTTGACATCAGAACCTATCTGCTTACCATCACCTGCAACTCTCCTATACTACTTCTAGTGCTCACCATACAATAGCCTGTCTCTCATCTATATATCCTCATATACTCTATCCCTCCATTAAACATCTATTAATATATATATAGTATATAACAGGCTGTACACGGTGATGAAGTCCTGAGAGTTGGATATGTTGTTCAACACATTCTCTACAAGGCTACTGAGTGTAATAATTCTGCAGCTGTAAATCCATCCGCAAACAAAAACGCATGAACGTTACACTAGTAAACAAATATAGTATATATATATTTCATATAAATGGTTCATATTTACATATATGAGAGGGAGGAGCTCTGGGGTCCTTTTCTCCAGTCTACTCTCAACTTCTCTGTTGAAAAAAAATCGGCTGTTTACAGAGCTCTATATCTCAAATTTATAAATTGGCATCAGGTATTCAAAGTAACCTCATTTGGTCTATATTTTAATCAGAATGTACTTTTTTTTTTTTTTTTTTATTATGATTCTTTTTTTTGCTTTTTTTTTTTGTTACCCAATTGATGAACTGTAATGGTATGGTTTATTATTCATGTTCTCACATTTGTCGAAGGTTCTAGTATTTTGATTATCTATTCAGCATTAGCTGATATTATTTTTATACTCCCAATACTATTGGCTATTGGGTTTTTATTATGACCCCAAGGAGGGGAAATTGCATTGATATCGGATTGATATGGAGATGTCCTTATATTTTTTTATAGCCTTCATGAGGGGTTGCTCTTGAACCTCAAAACATATTGGATATTTTTTGGATTGTCCCCCTTACTTTTATTGGAATAAAGTTGCACCTGGGCCTCTTAGCAGTGGTGTGGCACTGTCTGCCTTAACTATTAAAATGGATAACACTTTTCGGTCAAACACAGAAAGTTGAACAACAGCAAATATCTTCTTTTGTGGTCTCTCTTTAGAAAACCAGAAACACTTAGGCTTGTTACACACTAGTAGATGTTCGAACAAACATTAGTATGAACAGGGGCTGACTGAATTTTTGGTACAGGGGGCAAGTACAACCCAGAGGCCCATGGTGCAGCGACTGGCCTCACCTCTCTCCCTCTTCCCTACCTCCTCCTGACCCCCATCCCAGGCTGGAGCTCCGCTCCAGGTACTCTGTGCTCACCAGGTGGGTTGGGCTGGACAGCACCTTCCCAAACTGGCCAGCAGGGGGCAGCCAGGGGCTGAAGGGGAAATCCTGGGTGGCTCGGTCAGGGCTAGCACGGGGGAGAGAACCTCCAGTGGGGCATGGAGCCGGCCACGCTGGGGGAGTGGCCTGCTCTCTGTCCTTGTCCTCATCCTGCACTCAGTAGGACACCAGTGAGGAGTTTTTACTCCTTTTCACCAGGAAGCATTAAGGCATGTATGCAGCGGAAGTTGTGCGTCCTTTTTACAGAGCATCAGACCAGCCAGGGGGGGCAATTGCCTCCAAGCCCAATCCTCTCCTGAGTATGAATTTTTATGCAAAAATTCTCAGTACATTTGATGACTTGAGGAATGTTGTTGCAAAGTACTTCAAAATGTCATTGATATTTCTGATTAACATTTAACATTTTGGAATGAATGTAATTTCCCAAACCCCATAGACTGTTAGCAACTTGTTCATTCGAGAAACATTTTCTATCCTGTTCCTTTGAATTTTCTCCTCACTGGTCCTCTGGTCAAAAATGAACATTGATTTGATCCCACTAAAGAAACATTTTGAATGAAATTCTGCTAGTATGTAGCCAGCTTTAGTGACCTCAACATCCAGAATGTACCCTGTAGTAAATGAACAGATGTAAAATAAAAGTAATGAAAAAAAAACTGGCTGATCATAAAGTATATATAAAGGTGAAACCATGGTTTTTTTGCCATCTGTGCCTTGTTAGAGGAGATTTCCTTTTTCTTCCTTTCCTTCAGACTCAACAAGAAACAAAAAGATATCTTTCCAATGCGAAAGAAAATTCCCTCTTACATGCTTCTCATGGGAACCTATTGGGGAAGATTTTCTAAAATGCAGAATCTGGTAAAGCTGTGCATAGTAACCAATCAGCTTCTAACTTCAGCTTGTTCACCTAAGCTTTGGCAATAAAACCTAGAAGCTGATTGGTTAGTATACCAGATTCTGTGTGCACCAGTTTTAGTAAATCCCCCTAATATTTACATTGGAAGATTTCCTTTTATTCCTGTTCTGGTGGAATCTCATAATTTTGGATTTTCCCTCACTTTAATTCCCAGTGTCGGTGATCAGGACAATTAAAGATTGTGATTTTCCCTAACAGGGACCCAAGCGGTTATAAAAAAACTCCCTCTCTTTATTTAAATCTAAAAAGCTTTGCCTCTAGTTATACTTTAAACCCTTATCATTTCCCTTTAAACCCAATAATTCTAGCTTTCTAATCTACCCCATGCCCGAAAGTAACACCCCAATATACCCCCCCAGACGTTATTTTGTAATTCTCTGTATACACACTTGTTTATAAACTGTCTTTGCTCCAATCTTATGATCTACAGATGGCATAATTCGACCCAGATGAGCTAAAAAGCTTGACCAGGAAGGACTCTAAAGGCTGTAACTGAACCAAAGAGGGTGATTACTGCATGCTAATTCTTTATTTTTATTTTATTTTATTTTTTTTAATATATTGGAAGGGAGGTGATTACAAAATAATTAATCTGGAATTTTAATTAAAAAGTCACTCTTTTTGAGAGAAGCATCTGTTGAAGCTAGCTTTCTGGAAAAAAAAGACTAATGTCTGAGATATTCAGTTTAAATGCGTGACTCATTCATGGCACCAGCAGAAAACCAACCTACACCCTTCTCTTTGGGTGGAGGCACACATAGTCTAGTCCTCTGTTAAAAACACATTTACATTAGCTTGAAGTTGGCCTGTGATATTTTTAAGTGTTTATTTTTTATTAAAATAACATTACACAGTCAACTATGAAAATACCAAGATTTTCTTCTTCCCAGACTACTCCCAAGAAGTACAGCAACGGCGCAAGTCTTCCACTGATGTGTGCAGAAGACTCCGGGAGAAGGGAATCCGTATTGGTCTCCTATAGCCTAATCGGCTGAGAGTCGCCGATGGTGATCACACTTGCTTCTTTGATACCCCTGAGGCCACGTCCGCATGGCTGAATACCTGCTGAAATTCGGTCTCCCACCCGGAACCAACCTGTTGGGCCTTGTGTACCAGCTAAGTACTGTGTAGTTCTATCATTCCATGCCCTGGTTTTTGCTACCTGACCCCATGTTTCATTCTTTTGGGTCCTGATATCTCCTAATGCTGCACAGTGCTTCTACCTGGAACTGACCTATGTACTCCTGAAATCATGATACTTTTCATATGGTGGAGATACAAGGGGAGCACGGCAAAAATAAGAGATGGGGAGTATGTGAACAACCCCCGCCCCCCCCCCTCTTTTTTTTTGCCCTCTTACATTTGGAGCTCCGGTGTCACCCCTTTATTTGATTGTTTTGTCCACTATTGTGTTAGTATTGAGAATCTTCCCTTGGCCTCCCCTATAGTGCTGGCCTTTTTCCCTCCTCAGTGTACAATTGGTTTTCAATCAAGCTGTGCACATATGTGCTATTGAGGTTCCTCCGGTTCCATTTTTTTTATTTTCTTTTGTTCTTGGACATAGTATTGCACTATCCCCTATTGTTGTTTTTGTTCTTGGGTATAGGCCCTGTCTGCACCCTCCCTGCTAAATTGCTGCTTATGGGTGACTTTAATGTTATACTAGCTCCAGACTTAAACAGACCCACTCCCCCCAAGAACTTTTCTACTGAGATTGTGAGTTGGTGCGGACGATGGGGGTGGAGGAGATCTGGCGATGGAAACACCCTTCCGCCAGATCTTACTCTTGTTTTTTGGCCTCCTACAAAACAGCTTCTAGAATCGATCTGGCATTTGCAAATCCAACCCTGTTGCTGGATGTGGTGGATGCTTCATATCTTCCCAGTGGCCTCTCGGACCATTGTCTGCTGGCTCTATCAATCCGCTCTCCCTGTACCCGCAGCTCCATCATGTGGCGTTTAGGTTCCCACTGGGCGACTCACCCTGACTTAACAGATACCATTCCTCCACTCCTGACAGAATACTGGGAAGTGAACACAGGGTCATCCTCTCCTGAGGTCACTTGGGATGCCTTTAAGGCGGTCACTCGGGGAAATTACATCTCCTCCATCTCCGCGGTTCATAAGGACCAGGCTGCCAATACCGCTGCCCTTCAAGACGCAGTCTGACAATGTACCAAATCCTACAAAACCAACCCTACTGACTCAAATTTTGACCAGCTTCACGCACAACAAGGCAAGCTCCATCTACGTTTGGCTGTAATCACTAGACTGGACTTGTACAAGGACAAAAATAGTTTTTTTGAGGAGGGAGACCAAAATGGAGGACTACTGGCAATGCTGGCCCAACATGAACAGCCCCTAACCCTGATTCCAGAAATCGAGACCTCGTCGGGTGGTTCGGCCTCTTCCCTACCAGCCATCCTAGACGCTTTTCATCAGTTCTATAGTACACTTTGTTCCTCTGTTCTCCCCTCTGATTTTAGTCCCACAGACCTAGCCGCCTTGCTGGATCCTCTGGCCCTCGGCAAGGAATGGGAGCCTCTTGTGAGGCCAATCATGCCGGACGAGATTCTAAGAATGATCTATTCCGACAAGGAAGTCCCCAGGCCCAGACAGTCTCCCCATTGAGTTTTATGAAACCCACGGGGACCTTCTTGCTTCCATCCTGGCCTCACTGTACTCCTGGTGTTTGTCGAGTGGATCCCTCCCGCTCTCTATGATACATTATACAAATACATAAACCACCCGAAGACCCTACATCCTGTGCCTCCTACCGGCCGATCGCCCTCCTTAACATCGATTTTAAAATACTCACCAAGCTACTTACTTTGCGCTTACAACCAATCTTGCCCACTATCATTGAGACTGACCAGGCAGGGTTTATGGCTCATAGGGCGACAGATATCAATCTGCGTAGATGTATGCAGATGACCTGCTGCTGTTTCTAAATAATGCTGGCCCATCTCTGCAGGGAGCTCTACAGGTCTTGGACTCGTTCTCTGGGGTCACTGGTCTCAGAGCTAACTGGTCCAAATCTCTTCTATTCCCCTTAGATCCTGGAGCTAAATCGGAGGCCCCACCTAATCTTTCTCTACAATGGGTTGACAGCTTTAGATAATTGAGGGTTAAGATATCCAAGCAGGCTTCAGATTATATGTCCTTAAATTTAACCCCGGCGGTACACAAGGTCAGGCTGAAACTAAAAGCATGGGAGTCTCTTCCTTTATCCCTTCTGGTTCGCATCAATCTACTAAAAATTAAAATATTACCTAAATTTACATACTTATTCCGCCACTCTCTGCAGTGGATACCCAAGTCCTTCTTCACAAAATTAAACCAGATATTCTCTTCCTTCCTGTGGGGCCACGCTTTTGCACCTGACCTCCCAGGGCGGTTTGGTGCTTCCGGACCTACATAAGTATTTCTTGGTGGCCCAGCTTGTCACGGCATCCTGGTGGTTGAGCCCTGATACCACTAACCCATTGGTGATGGCAGAGGCGGCATTGGTGAATTCCATGGAAGCGCTGAAATTCCTCCTATTCCATGGCCCCCGGGCTCCCTATCCACCTACGCCTTCCATGATTACCACCATCTGGGCCTGGGTGGCTGATCTCCGACTTGAACGTTACCTTAAATATGCGGTCTCCCCTGACACCCCTTTATGGCGTAGCCCCAATTTGCAGGAATTCCACAAAATCTTAGACACACACGCCTGGACCAAATTTACTCTAAAAATGGTGTCCCATATTACAGATAATGCTCTGGCCCCTTTGTCTCTATTATCCTCCAATTTCAATGTTCCGCAACCTATTCCTTCCGTTACTTCCAACTCTCACATGCCTTTCATACAATTTCCTCACACAGGTCCTCAGGTGCTACAGTCAACCCTGGAAAAGCTGCTGAGATTGGAGTATGCGACGAAACCTGCCTCCCGACTCTATTCTCATCTGATACAGGTGTCCCTGCCTCCTTTGGAAAGACTCGATGGCAACATTACATTCCTGAGCTTGATGGCGATGACTGGGACAATGTTTGGGACTTCCCATTCCGCTCGCTGGTCTCCTTAAGAGACTGACTGATCCAATTTAAAATAGTCCACCGGGCCTACTTCACCCCCTACAGGCTAAATAAAATGGATTCCAGTCTCTCCCCTGGGTGCTGGAGGTGTGGAGGTGTCCCGGGGGACTTTGCCCATGTTTTTTGGGCTTGTCCGGTCGTCTCTGGCTTCTGGAGTGAAATATTTGCTTTCATCAGCAAGATCAGTGGTATACAGTGCATTGCGAAAGTATTCGGCCCCCTTGAACTTTTCGACCTTTTGCCACATTTCAGGCTTCAAACATAAAGATATAAAACTGTAATTTTTTGTGAAGAATCAACAACAAGTGGGACACAATCATGAAGTGGAACGAAATTTATTGAATATTTAAAACTTTGTTAACAAATAAAAAACTGAACAATTGGGCTAGCAAAATTATTCAGCCTCTGTGCTCCTGGCACCTCCCTCCTGTTGAGTGCCCCCACAGCAAACAGCTTGTTATGGGGGCACCTGAGCTGAGCTGCAGCTCAGTGTATCTATTCAGACACGGAGCTGCCATTCAGCCCCACCCCCTTTCTCTCCTGATTGGCTAACTGAGTTTGATTGACAGCAGCGGGGTGCCAATGGCGCCACTGCTGTCTCTCAGCTAATTAGGAGAGAGAGTCCCGGATGGCTAAGACATTCATGGACATCGCTGGATAGAGGGGGGCTTAGGTAAGTAATAGGGGGGGCTGAGGAGGGCTGCTGCACACAGAAGACTTTTTATCTTAATGCATAGAATACATTAAAATACATACATAAAATAAAAAACCTTCTGACTTTACAACTACTTTAAACTGGCCATAGATTACTTGATTTTCTTTCCTGCAACCATGGGTAAGTGTTCATGGGGGAATCCCTCCGGCAGAGCTATTGTTTCTCTCAGCAGGAAAGGGGGGGGCAAGGAAGTAGTCTCGGCCTGGTGATTATTGCTAGCAGCTATATTCGATGGCAAAAATCACATGAAAAAATCCGACAGGCTGGTTGTACTCAAGTTGATGGATTAATAACATGGGTACAATCAGCCTGGCCATACATGGTTCAAATAGTCTAAGTATGGCTTTAAAATGATGTTGTACAGTTGGGAGATAAAATACAGTATCTCACAAAAGTGAGTACACCCCTAACATTTTTGTAAATATTTTATTATATCTTTTTATGTGACAACACTGAAGAAGTGACTCTTTGGGCCTAATTCACTAAGAATAGGGAAAATAAATAGTCATTCTACATTTAATTGCTCCCAATTAACACAACTGAGACCTCAACTAGGTGAACATGTGAACGGAAAAGTAGTACAAATAGGCGAATATGCATTAGTGAATTCCAAATCGGCATAGTCACGGTTCCATAACCGGCAATTGCCAACGAGTTTCCTATATGAAACTGCACTGCAGTATTTAGCTATGATCATGTGTGTACATGTATGCCAATAAATATGGGGTGTGCTCTACCTTGCGTGTGGCTATTTATTTATATTACAATTATTGTGCATAGATTGTTTTCTTTTGCTAACGAATGCTGTTCTGAAGCAGTGGCGGCTGGTGCTCAAAATTTTTGGGGGGGCGCAAAAAGAAAAATGTAATAGGTATTGCTTCGCGTCAAAAAACGCAGTAAAAAATTGCGTGACTTTGAAGTCATGGTACAGGCATGGCACAGGTGATGGTATAGGCATGGCATAGGTGATGGTACAGGCATGGCACAGGTGATGGTACAGGAGATGGTATAGGCATGGCACAGATATGGTATAGGCATGTCACAGGTCATGGTACAGGAGATGGTATATGCCCCCTTTCAATGCAGAGACCAGTGTACATGCCCCCTTTCAATGCAGAGACCAGCGTGCGTGCCCCCTTCAATGCAGAGTTCAGCGTGCGTGCCCCCTTCAATGCAATGAACATTGTGCTGTGCCCCCTTCAATGCAATGAACACTGTGCTATGCCCCCTTCAATGCAATAAACACTGTGCTGTGCCCCGCACAATGCAGAGTTCAGCGTGCATGCCCCCTTCAATGCAACTGTGCTGTGCCCCCTTCAATGCAATGAACAATGTGCTGTGCCCCCTTCAATGCAATAAACACTGTGCTGTGCCCCCTTCAATGTAATAAACACTGTGCTGTGCCCCCTTCAATGCAATAAACACTGTGCTGTGCCCCCTTCAATGCAATGAACACTGTGCTGTGCCCCCAAAATGCAGAGTTCAGCGTGCATGCCCCCTTCAATGCAACTGTGCTGTGCCCCCTTCAATGCAATAAACACTGTGCTGTGCCCCCTTCAATGCAATAAACACTGTGCTGTGCCCCCTTCAATGCAATGAACACTGTGCTGTGCCCCCACAATGCAGAGTTCAGCGTGCATGCCCCCTTCAATGCAACTGTGCTGTGTCCCCTTCAATGCAATAAACACTGTTCTGTGCACCCACAATGCAGAGTTCAGCGTGCGTGCCCCCTTCAATGCAACTGTTCCGTGCCCCCATCAATGCAGAGTTCAGCGTGCGAGCCCCTTTCAATGCAGAGCGCCACAGCATTGTCCCCAATCACTGCAGAGCGCCACAGCATTGTCCCCAATCACTGCAGAGCGCCACAGCATTGTCCCCAATCACTGCAGAGCGCCACAGCATTGTCCCCCAATGATTGCAGAGTGCGCCACAGCATTGTCCCCAATCACTGCAGAGCGCCACAGCATTGTCCCCAATGATTGCAGAGTGCGCCACAGCATTGTACCCCAATGATTGCAGAGTGCGCCACAGCATTGTACCCCAATGATTGCAGAGTGCCACAGCATTGTACCCCAATGATTGCAGAGCGCCACAGCATTGTACCCCAATCACTGCAGAGCACCACAGCATTGTCCCCCAGTGATTACAGAGCGCCACAGCATTGTCCCCCAATGATTGCAGAGCGCCACAGCATTGTCCACCAATTATTGCAGAGTGCCACAGCATTGTCCCCCAATGATTGCAGAGTGCCACAGCATTGTCCCCCAATGATTGCAGAGCGCCACAGCATTGTCCCCCAATGATTGCAGAGCGCCACAGCATTGTCCCCCAATTATTGCAGAGTGCCAGCATTGTCCCCCAATGATTGCAGAGCGCCACAGCTTTGTCCCCCAATTATTGCAGAGTGCCAGCATTGTCCCCCAATGATTGCAGAGCGCCACAGCTTTGTCCCCCAATGATTGCAGAGTGCCAGCATTGTACCCCAATTATTGCAGAGTGCCAGCATTGTCCCCCAATTATTGCAGAGCGCCACAGCTTTGTCCCCCAATTATTGCAGAGTGCCAGCATTGTCCCCCAATGATTGCAGAGTGCCAGCATTGTCCCCCAATTATTGCAGAGTGCAAGCATTGTACCCCAATTATTGCAGAGTGCCCACAGCATTGTACCCCAATGATTTCAGAGTGCCACAGCATTGTCCCCCAATGATTGCAGAGTGCCAGCATTGTCCCCCAATTATTGCAGAGCGCCACAGCTTTGTCCCCCAATTATTGCAGAGTGCCAGCATTGTACCCCAATGATTGCAGAGCGCCACAGCATTGTCCCCCAATTATTGCAGAGTGCCAGCATTGTCCCCCAATGATTGCAGAGTGCCAGCATTGTCCCCCAATGATTGCAGAGCGCCACACCTTTGTCCCCCAATTATTGCAGAGTGCCAGCATTGTACCCCAATGATTGCAGAGCGCCAGCATTGTCCCCCAATGATTGCAGAGTGCCAGCATTGTCCCCCAATGATTGCAGAGCGCCACAGCATTGTCCCCCAATGATTGCAGAGTGCCAGCATTGTACCCCAATGATTGCAGAGTGCCAGCATTGTACCCCAATTATTGCAGAGTGCTCACAGCATTGTACCCCAATCAATGCAGAGACCAGCGTGCGTGCTCCCGTCAACTTTACCTGGCGGCGGCGCGGCTCAGCTTCTTCCTCCTCTTCTGCGGCGGGTCCTTCTCCCTCGTCTCGGCGGCGGGAACCGGCGGGCGGCCTCTCCTCTTCTCTGAGCGGCGGTGACGGTGAGTGACTGACGCACGCACCGGCACCGCCCCCATTGCGACGTCAGCGATATCCTGGATGATGATTGGTCCAGGCTGGAGACTGGACCAATCACAGCCAGGATATCACGAAGGTGGGGGTGGCCAAGCGCTCTTTCCTGCGCCCAGGTTACGCCCCCAGAAGGCAGCCAATCGGCGCCTCTTCTGGGTCGTAAACCCCACCCCCCCTTTAGCCACCACATTGGCCGGCGAACCGATTTTTTTTTTTTCCGAACTTTATTGTTTTTTTGTCTTTTTTTTTTTTTTTTTTAGGGGGGGGCGGCGCCCTGGCGCCCCCTATGCACGGGCCTCCACTGTTCTGAAGGATTATTACAGAGAAAGGTCTGCTATCCCATGAGTTTACATGTATTTATCATTTACAGTTAGATATCTGTTATATGATAATTTTTTTTTCATGTTTTATTAATTTTTTAGGAGACTATAGAGTTCTAATTATCTTTGTTCATTCTTTAATCATATTAAACTATTATGCAAGTCTAATTGTACTTGGCACATTGGCTTAGTCTGTGCTCATGAGCAAAAAGCTGTTATGTCATGAGTATAAATCCCAACCATGCTAACACTCTGCGTGTTCACTAGTGTTTGATTATTTTATTTCCACACAATAATAATTTTGCTAAATAAACATACCATTGCATGCAAATTATGGAAACAATTATTCTGATGCGTCAGTGGCAATTAGGCTCGGTTCACATTTGTGCGATGCGGGAATGCTGCGAATATGCAGCGTGATCCCGCATCGCATCCGCACATCTGGCAGTTCACACTGCCATATGCGATACGCAGGGGGTGTCAATTAACCACTTGCCGTCTGCTCACTAGAGCTGTACTGCGGCAAAGTGGCTCTTGTAGGTCTGACGACGTAGACCTACGTCGGCAGACAATCCCCCTTCTCCGCGGCGCGCGCGCGCCGCTGGAGGCTCGCTCCCGCTATATTCAGTCAACGCGGGAGTCGGGCCAGGGGAGGAGCAGCGGCGATCGCCGCTGCTCTTCCCCGATCGTCGGGGATCTAGTGTGGAGATCCGCCCGCCTGTGTAAACACAAGCGCGGCGGATCTCCTAAGTGACAGGCAGTGACAGATTGCAGGGTTCAGCATAGCTGAACATGCGATCTGTCCCTGTGTCACTCAGTCACCTCCCCCCCCACACGTTAGTAAGCACCAGGCATACATTAACCCCTCCCTCTCCAATAAAATTAACCCCTTCCCTGCCAGTGTCATTTTTACAGTAACAGTGCATATATATAGCACTGATTACAGCAGTAATGTCACTGGTAACCCCAAAAGTGTCAAAAATGTCAGTCAAGGGTCCGATCTGTCCGCCGCAAGGTCGCAGTCCCGCAAAAAAAATCGCAGATCACCACCATTACTCGTTAAAAAAAAAAACACCAAAAACGACAGAAATCTTTCCCTTAGTTAGTAAACGCAATAACTTTTGCGCAAACCAATCAAAATACGCTTATTGCAATTTTTTTTTACCAAAAATATGTAGCAGAAAACAAATTGGCCTAAAATGTTAAAAAATTTTGATTTTTACATTTTTTGGGGGGGGGGGGGAATTTCATATAAAAAAATGTGAAAAATATTGTTATTTTTTCAAAATTGTCGCTCTTTTTTTGTTTATAGCGCAAAAAGTAAAAATCGCACAGGTGATCAAATACCACCAAAAGATAGCTCTGTTTGTGGGAAAAAAAGGACGTCAATTTTGTTTGGGTACGGCCATAGGCGTGCGCACAGGGTGTGCCGGGTGTGCCTGGGCACACCCTTATCACCTAGGGCACATTAGCATTATCGCTCTGTTTGCCAGTGAGGAGATGGGAAAGATCTCCCTCGGACCTGCTCTGCCATAAGAGAAGTGCCACACACTTCTATTTCACTTTGCCAGCAGGGAGAGTAATGTACCGGGGCCATATACATGTAGGCAAACACATGCATGTGTATTTAAACTTTGGGGTGCACACCCTAATGCAATAGGCTGCGCACACCTATGGGTACGGCGTTGCATGACTGCGCAATTGTCAGTTAAAGTCGCACAGTGCCGAATCGCAAAAAGTGGCCCAGACGTAAGACAGCAAAATCCTCCGGTGGTAAAGTGGTTAAATGTTAACGACACCCCCAGTTTGATCGCATATCGCAGTGCGATCTGACAGTTCGCACAGAATCGGATCGCACAAGTGTGAACCACTGTGCGATCCGATTCTGATGCGGCTCAAAAAAAGCCTCATGTGCGTGTTTGGTGCGGATACAGTGCAAATTCAGCCATACAAAGTGTATGGCTAAAATTCGCACCGCATGTCAGATCGCATGTAATTTAGGAGCAGTGCGCTCCGAATTACATGCGATCACCGCATCCGCACAAGTGTGAACCGGCACTTAGGTGTTAGTCTATTTTCAGCATACTCTACTGTTTAAAATTTAAGCAGGGGATGCCATGCTTGGGATTTGAACCCATGGTCGGAGTCTTATCTAGATAGGAGTGCTACCCACTAAACCATTTGGATGAGAGATCAAGAGAATTTTTCTCCCTAAAATATAAATGCAAGATCATTGCTAAATCATCAAAAATTAGTGGATGCAACTTCTTCTGCTTCTTTTGCTGATATTTATATTATCATCATTGATGTAAGAGTTATATCTCTATATATATGTCAAACTTTTTTTATGTCTAATTCGTATTTTATGAAAATGTTGGGTTCTATTTATATATGTTTATTCTATAATCATGGTAATTCTTGGTATTCTTGGTATTCTTGGTAGTCTTGTACTCAGCACAGTGGCTTAACCCATAGCACTCTTAGCTCACGAGGTCAAATCCCCCCCATGCTACCACCTCCCAAATGAATATGTGCTTTGTAGAGCGCATAAGTGCCATCAGCAAGAGATAAATTGTATCACGCTGCTTTTGCCCACGCACATATCCATTTGCCATTGAAACTTAAGGGAGGGGATAGGTAGTATTTGAACCCATGATGACGTCACTGTTTCTAAATCAGAGTGCGTAACCACTAAGCCACTACGCTGATCAGATTTATACCTAGAATATATAGTAGTACCATGATAAAAACATAAACATATATAACTAGAAGTCAACATTCTAATTAAATTCTATTTAAACGTTAACAATTATTTATCATATAATAGAGACCTAAGAGCCGGGTTTGGATTGGGGGACCCCCACACTGATTTTGTTTCTGATAAAATTTGTGTTATTACACCCACTTGTGATAGCAAAACTCCACTCCACAAAGCTACGTAGATATCCCTGGACGCAATTAAGAGCCACCCCTAACTTTCTAAGTGTCCATTCACACTGGTACGACTTGTCAGGCGACTTGGTCAGCCTGACAAGTCGCGGACCGTCGCTCCCATTGCGTAGTACAGGACCCGTTCTAATAGGAGTGACACAAGTCGCTCCGACTTAGAAAAAGGGTCCTGTACTACTTGGGGGCGACCTGGAGGCGACTTGCATAGACTTCCATTATGTGAAGTCCGTGCAAGTCGCGCCGAAGTCGGAGCGACCTAATGTGAACGGGGTCTTAGTCCCCGTTCACACTGAGGCGACCTGTGAGGCGACCTGGTCGCCTCACAGGTCGCCGTAGGTCGCCTTCCATAGGGAAGCTACGGACCCGTTCTAATAGGAGCGACACAAGTCGCTCCGACTTAGAAAAAGGGTCCGGAGCTTCTTTGGGGCGACCCGGAGCGACCGTCATAGACTTCAATGTTATGAAGTCCGTGCCGGCCGCTCCGAGGTCGCGGCGTGCTGCTCGCACCGCAACCTCGGAGGTCGCCCCGGGAAGTCGGATCGCCCCAGTGTGAACGGGGCCTTAATGTTACTGAAGTGGATTTGAATTTTGAAAATGTTGTTGCAAAACAAACAAGGATTAGAAGTAGTTAGCAACTAATTCATTTTAGTTGGCTAAAGGTGGCCATACACTATACAATCTCATTGTACAAGCTCTGTACAATCTCCTTTAGATTTACCAAAATGATATAATGGGAGGACACACCAGCTATCTGATCACTCTGTTTTCAATCAGGCAGGTCCTTGCAGTACATAATTGACGGCAGAGCTAAAAGAGATTGTACAATCAGATTGTATCAGGGGAGGACTGGGCCAGGGGGCAGGGGGGCAATTGCCCCCTGGGCCGCTCTGATGTTCTGTAAAAAGGCTGCACCGCTTCTGCCATAGACATGCCTAAAGGATTCCTGGTGAAGAGAAGTAAAAAGTCCCCACCACTGACCTACTGAGTGCGGGTTGTAAACAAGCTAGCCGGGTCGGGAACCTGGATTCAGTCGGTGAGTAGAGAGTACATGGAGCAGGGCTTCAGTCTGGAATGGGGGTCAGGAGGAGGACGGGAAGAGGGAGAGAGGCAGGGGGGTCGAGTCGTTTACTTGCCCCCTGGGCCAAAAGTTGCCAGTCTGCCCCTGGATTGTATAGTGTATTTACAGAACTCAGGACACGCTTCTCCTGTTTCCAATACCACAGCTCTATCCATATAGGCGGTTATCTGATCTCTCATTTCCTGCACTCTCCAAATGAACAGATCTATGCAAGATGATTTAAGGACAAAACAAAAATGTCTGTATTTAGTGGGACCAGTGATCACTGAATAATTGTATTAGAAAACCGTGCACCTAGCTGGGGGTTGTTGGGTTCTGCTGGAAGGAGGGAACACAGATGTGCTAATGAGGTCAGCTGATGAATTCCTTCCTGTGTCTTATGGTGGCCATACACTACACGAAAAATCGGCTGAAATTCAGTCATTTGGACAGTATGTTCGTTTTTCAGCCAGATAATGAGCACAAATCGGTATTCGGTTGTGACGTTTTTCAGCCCAAAAAAAAAAAGGACAAGTTTGGAAAAAGTCTTCCCAATGAACAATACATTGAAAAGTAAAGCCCCATACACACGCACAGATTGTTGGCCGACCGATCGGCTGTCTTTTGTCCAGTGTTGTTTGTTGGTTGAAATGTGCTCTAGACTTGCACTGGACTTTTGTTGGCCAACAACAACCAACTTCAGAAGTGATGTCATGTGATGGTTGACTTTCCGTGTGTTTTTTCTTCTCTGAGCATGCCCAGTCTTGCTCATCTGATTTTTGTCTGCCGAAATCTGTACCGACTGAGGAACAATCGGCCGTTCTGTTGTTGGCCAACAAAAATTTTATAGCATGCACACCAGATTTTTTTCGGCCGAAAAGTCGCAGTTGGTTGTCGGAAGCATCATACTAACAAGCCTACAATCGGCCGATCGGACGTTGGCCGACAATTTACGGCCAACAATCTGTGCGTGTGTACGGGGCTTTAATGTGTTTCTCGTCCAAACTGTTTCCACTAGGTATATGTGAAAAAAAAAAACGGATTTATTTATGTCCATCGAACGATTCATCGGTCATTACATGATGGCTCAAACGGCCGGGTGTTTGTTTTTAGAAAATGAGTTTGGATGATTTTTCATATAGTGCATGGCCAGCATTACTGGCTTCTATGTCTATTATCTACATACCAGCAAGAGATGAAGCCTTCTAAGGAAATATAGCAAAAGCACATGTAGCCCCCTCCTGGGTACGTGCTAGGAAAAGTATAGTTTGCTCTGCCTGCTTCACAGGGGAGCCTGATCAGTAGTTAGGCCTGTTGCATGTGTCCATGTGTGATTCATCTGGTCTGAGGGAATGTCCCCAATGTATCCAATAGGGGAGCCTGTTGGACAGTGGAGGAAACCCAGCCAGTGACACACAGACTTTTATGACTATCCCAGTGGGTTGGCACAACAGTTGGGCATCCTGTGATTTGTTATAAAAGCCACAGGCACATGTGACAGGGTGTCTTTGGGCAGGAAGCCAGGTTCCAGGAGGAGGGTGATGGCTGTCTCTCCTAGGTGGTCACGGGCAGTCGGCCTTGTGGAGCAGAAGCGTGGTGCTGAGCCAGGAGGTTCAGTTGATACTGACAGTGGAGCAAGTGGCAGAGCAACCTTAGGAAAAACACTGTCCGCGAGTACCAGGGAGCTTGCCGGGGGTCTGCCCAGGAAGGGGACCACTCCAGTGAGACTCAGTGAATGGGAGCTAGCACACACAGCAAGTGAGAAATGGGGTGCCAAGTTAGGACCCTGAAGGTTTAACACAAAGGGATCACATTTACTATCTTCACTTCAGTGGCAGAGTGAAGCAGCGGCCTTGCCACATTCTACAGATAGATGTCCTTTTACATTGTGCATAGTTCTAAGTTGGAGTATCCCACTCATCCCTTCTCCCATCCCAAGTTCCAAATAAAAATGCAAAAAAACAAAACCCCCTGGACTGTTCTTTGTCTGAGCAAAGGGTTAAAGTGACACGTTTCTACAGACTGTTGCTACGGGTAACCCAAGGGAATCCAATCTCAGCAGATCCCTAGGGGGTAGTGCTACACACAGGTAAGGCCTTCTCTCCATTAACCTCCTTAGCGGTAATCCCGAGCGTGACTCGGGTTTGGTTTTTCATATCAGGAGCGGTAACCCCGAGTCACGTTCGGGGTGGATTGCAGAGAGCGCAGCGGTGTTCTCTTACCTTATCCTGGCGATCCAGCGATGATCTCTCATTGCTGTGACCGCCAGCCGAGAGTCCCGCCGCTCCTCCGTCGGTCTCCGTCGGTCTGATCACTTCCTAGTTCCGTTCCCTGCAGCGGCAATGCTGCATGGGAGCGGAACTAGGGAGGGAAAGTCAAAAAAAAAAAAAAAAAAAAAACGTTGCACAAAACACAAAACACATTTTATATTATATATATATATATATATATATATATATATATATATATATGCATATATATATATATATATATGCATATATATATATATATATATATATATATATATATATATATATATATATATATATACACACCGGTATATATATATATATATATGCACACACACATATATCTATATATAATATATAATGCATGAATTATAATCTAATCAATAATATAATTTTATTATATATATTATATATTAAATAATAAAATAATATTATTGATTCGATTATAATTCACGTGTTTGTGTTTCAAATTTATCACATCTGGGATGTCTACTAGACTCTTGTTTTGGTCAGGTTTAAGTCAGTAATTACTAAGAATTGTAGGCCTATAATACATAACGCCAAATTTCCATGAAAAGAATTGTACCGCTTTTGGTATGTAATTCCTGACATAATCATACCGCCAGGGAGGTTAAAGAAATTGTGTAATGTTTTGCAACAGAGGTACATTAACCACTCTACTACCGCTCACAGTAATACTACTGCGGCAGAGTGGCTCGTTCCCGTCCAGTCACGTAGTATTAACGTGACTGGACTCCTCCCCTTCTGGGCGGCGCTTGCGCGCCGCCGGAGGCTCGCTCCCGCTTTTTTCATTCACAGCGGGAGTCGGGCCAGGGGAGGAGCAGCGGCGATCGCCGCTGCTCTTACCCGATCGTCGGGGATCGAGTCTGGAGATCCGCCCGCTGTGTGTAAACACAGCGGGCGGATCTCCATAGTGACAGGGAGTGACAGATCGGACTGTTCAGCATAGCTGGACATCCGATCTGTCCATGAATCACATAGTCACCTCCCCCCCTACACGTCAGTAAGCACCAGGCATACATTAACCCCTCCCTCTCCAATAAAATTAACCCCTTCCCTGCCAGTGTCATTTTTACAGTAACAGTGCATATATATAGCACTGATTACTGCAGTAATGTCACTGGTACCCCCAAAAGTGTCAAAAATGTCAGTCAGGGGTCCGGTCTGTCCGCCGCAATGTCGCAGTCCCGCAAAAAAAATCGCAGATCGCCGCCATTACGCGTTAAAAAAAAACACCAAAAATGACAGAAATCTTTCCCTTTGTTAGTAAACGCAATAACTTTTGCGCAAACCAATCAAAATACGCTTATTGCGATTTTTTTTACCAAACATATGTAGCATAAAACAAATTGGCCAAAAACTTTTAAAAAAATTGTTTTTTACATCTTTTTTGGGGGGAATTTCATATAAAAAAATGTGAAAAATATTGTTATTTTTTCAAAATAAACGCTCTTTTTTTGTTTATAGCGCAAAAAGTAAAAATCGCACAGGTGATCAAATACCACCAAAAGAAAGCTCTGTTTGTGGGAAAAAAAGGACGCAAATTTCGTTTGGGTACGGCGTCGCACGACCGCGCAATTGTCAGTTGAAGTCGCACAGCGCCGAATCGCAAAAAGTGGCCTGGACGGAAGACAGCAAAATCCTCCGGTTGTAAAGTGGTTAATGGTATATTGTTACATAGAGGAGCTAGAATTTAGCAAAAGGAAAAGTTAACTTAGCCTTTAAGTGAGGCATATGCAGACACCCTCAACTGTCAAGGAAAACTGTTAAATGTGACCAAAGATGACTCATCTGTGGTATTTTCTGTGAATGGTGAATTTTTAGTTGGGTGACGTGAACACCACCAGGATGCGGCAACCAAGAACAAGACACGTATGTATGGGGTGGTGAAAATTGTTAGCAAAGTTACATGTGCGTTCTACTACAAGCTGTGCCAGGCGGGGGAAAGTATTCAGTGACTTTCACAGTACAAGAGTGTCAGGAGGTCTTGGATCTTCTGGACTATAAAGCCCCGTGCACACGCACAGATTATCAGATGTAATGACCGATGAATCGTTCGATGGACATAAATGAATCCGTTTTTTTTTTTTTTCACATATACCTAGTGGAAACAGTTTGGACGAGAAACACATTAAAGCCTCGTACACACGCACAGATTGTTGGCTGTAAATTGTCGGCCAACGTCTGATCTGCCGATTGTCGGCTTGTTAGTATGATGCTTCCGACAACCAACTGCGAATTTTCGGCCGAAAAAAATCTGGTGTGCAGGCTATAAAATTTTTGTTGGCCAACAAAGAACGGCCGATTGTTCCGTCAGTCAGTACAGATTTCGGCAGACAAAAATCTGATGAGCAAGACTGGGCATGCTCAGAGAAGAAAAAACACAGGGAAAGTCAACCATCACATGACATCACTTCTGAAGTTGGTTTTTGTTGGCCAACAAAAGTCCAGTGCAAGTCTAGAGCACATTTCAACCAACACAACACTGGACAAAGACGGGCGATCGGTTGGCCAACAATCTGTGGGTGTGTACGGGGCTTAAATCAAGGATTCAGCACTTCTTTTGTTCTACAGAGTGTTCTCAGTGTCAGTGAGCGTTGGCTGGCGTCAAGGAAGCGCCAACGGGCATTTTGGAAGTAAAGTCCCAATTGTAATTAGTTAAGCCTCAAGGAGTATCCCACTCATTCCCTTCTCCCATCCCCTAATTCCAATAAAAAACCACAAACAAAGATGCCGGAGTTGTCACACCCAGTGTCTCAGCTCACATGGGCTGGAGAGGATTCCGGTACTCAGAGTTGTATAAAGTACTCAAAACCCATACTTGAGTAAAAGTACAAGTGCTTAATCAAAAAGTGACTTGAGTAGAAGTACTAAAGTATTCAACATTTTTTGTACTTAAGTATTGCAAGTAGTTTTTTTTTTAATTTTGCTACTCAAGTACTAAAAGTAAAAGTACCAGTAGTTTTGAAAAAAAAAATTGCTACTCAAGTACTGAAAGTAAAAGTACAAGTACTGTGTTATGTAGTTATTAAAGAAAGAAGTCAAAAGTTTGAACATCATATTGTTTTTTATTATTTCAAATGCAGCTTTTATTTATACATACAGTAACATTTATTTTCGTATGCGCTGATAATACACATGTTTTGAGCTTCATGAAACCTGTCATCTACTGTTCTGGCAGTGGTCATTTTTATAATAGTAACGAGTAACTATGCAGCACAAAAAAAAAATATCGGAGTAGAAGTATTGAAATCATCGAAAAAATGTAGTGAAGTAAAAGTGGAAGTAGGAGAAAAAAATTCTACTCTAGGAAAGTACAGATACCGCATTTCGGTACTTAAGTACAGTAGTGAAGTAGTTCTACTTAGTTACTATACATCTCTGCCGGTACTAATGGCAGACCCACATCAGGCCATAGGCCTGTAAACCTTGCTACAATTATTTATGGTGTTTAACCACTTCCAGCAAACCGACGTAGCCCTACGTCAGCTGCAAGAAGTGGATGTACCCGGGGTGATGCCTGCAGCTAGAGGCATTATCCTGGTACCATTGTTTATCCTGGTCGGCCTTCAGGTGGTAATGGCCGATGCGGCTCAGGAGCCGCTCGGTTGTTACCCCAGCAAGCGGGAGAGGACACAACCCCCCCCCGCAGTTCTGCCCAGGTCTCCCGTCCCCCCGGGAGACCCGAGCAACCAGCCATTTGGCTTTGATCGGGTCTCTGATGATGTAGCCCGGAAGCGGCGTTCATGACGTCACGTCTCGGTTACTCGACCACTAGAGGTGCCGAATTTAAAAAAGTAACAGTATTCAAAAATGCAGTTTTCGGCATTTTGAATACATTGAAGTGCAGTGGAGGGGTTTGGGGTCTTTTAGGCCCCCGATCCCTCCATAAAGAATATCTGTCACTGCCTATTTTTTATTTTATTTTATTTTTTTTAAAAACCTGTGCTAAGATTAAAAAATTGAATATAATAAATAGGTAAAGAAAATTTAAAGCGCCGTAAGCTCGCGCACAAAAGAAAACTTATATGGAAGTCACGCCTACAAATGAAAGTGCTGTTCAAACTACACATGTGAGGTATCGCCGCGATCGCCAGAGCGAGAGCAATAATTAAAAAAAAGAGCTACACTGTAACTCTAAACTGGTAACCGATAATTTTAAAGCGTCGCCTATGGAGATTTTTATTGACCGTAGTTTGTCGCCATACCGCGGGTCTGTGCAATTTTAAACCGTAACATGTTAGGTATCTATTTACTTGGAATGACAGCATCTTTCACAATATACAAAAAAAATGGGCTAACTTTACTGTTTAGTTTTTTTTTTAAATGCAGTAAAATGTATTTTTTTCCAAAAAAAATGGCATTTGAAAGACTGCTGCACAAATACCGCATGACAAAAAATATTGCAACAACCGCCATTTTATTCTCCAGAGTCTTTGCTAAAAAAAAAAATATATATATAATGTTTGGGGGTTCTAAGTAATTTTCTAGCAAAAAATACTGATTTTAACTTGTAAACAACATGTTTTAGAAATGGGTTCGGTCCAGATGTGGTTAAGGGGTGGGCATTTGGTGATTAGAAAAAATGAACGCGTTCAGTAGTTTAAACACACCAGGATCCGTTATTGGACCGCGCCTCTAAAATGATCCTACCACTGTACAATGTAATAACTGTGATTAGCTGCCACTTAAACATAAAAAATTACACCGTATCTACTGAGTGCAGATAAATAATCAAAGTAGATAGTGGCGCTAAAAAATTAAATAACCCCCGTGAAAAGAGTGAATAAATGAGACTCAATAAAAAATCAAAAAAATAAAATAAAAAGTCCTTTTTTCAAAATTGATTAAACAACATAAATGTCCATAATAAGTGAAAAATCTTCCAAAAGCTGTCCACCACAGCGTGTGCGTCAGTGTCACCACTCCCCTTCAGATGTCCACTCACCAAATATGAATCATATTACCAACTCTGAATCACCAACTATTCTCATACGTATGGCAAAATAAGCAGATACCCTCTCTAGGGTTAATATTAGTCCACAAATGGTGTCTAATCCTCAATGATGTTCCATGATTACCATGAGTGTAAAAAAAACAATAAAATATCGTATGATAACTTTATTAAAATCAACTAATCCACATATCCACTCACAATTTGCATATTGGAATAGCACATAAAAAATGCAGCAGGTATGCTGGCAAAACCTGGTCACGGGGGACTGAACACATGCAAATCCGTGTCTCACCCAACCACCGCGGATCGTCACTCCAGGTTTCGTGTCAAATGCCAATTCGGGTTGCCATACAGCCAACGCGTTTCGTCATACAGTTACACTCCCTCGTTGAATTGGGGTCCAAAAGCAAAGCTGCACCATGCAATGCAAATAGGTAGAATCCTATTCCTAATCATTTGGTGGAGGGGGAATTATGGTGTGGTTTTAATAAAGTTATAATATGGTATTTTCTTTTCTTACACTCATGGTAATCATGAAACATCATTAAGGATTGGACACCATTTGCGGACTAACATTAAGAGCCATAGAAGGAGATTGGTGCTTGTCATTGTCCCCCCACCCACCACACCAGTTACCCCTGACTTTCCATCAGATTCCCCCTGCTCTTTGGGCCCCCCTGTGTACTCCCCCGCCCCCTCCCAACAGCATTACGGGCTCCCCTGCTCTCCTCTCCCGCCAGATGCTGCGGGGGATGTGTCAGGATGTAGAACGGAGAAAGGGGGGCGATAAATATGTCATTTACCGGCCCCTTCCTTTTCTGAATGAAAAAGGATCAGAGTCCTTGATCAGTACCAATCAGTGACTTTGTTCATTCAGTGAAGTATAGTAAATTGTGTTGACTATGCTTCAGTTTATGAATGAATGGGAGCCTCTGTCTCCTGTTCATTTATCTGCAGTGCAGCCGAGGCTATTTTTTCCTCAGTCCCTTTCTCTGTCTCAAAAAATAGACTTTAGGGGTCTGTTTAGACTCCTGAAATTTAACCAAAGCCCACCAACAGGGCTGTTAAAAAAATTGTAAAAAAATAATAAGAATTAAATTGTAACAAATAATAAAAAATAAAATAGTAAAAATAAAAAACTACTGACATCATCCACTGCTCTACTGACACCATCTGCTTCCCCCCTCCCTCCCCAAAAGCATTGTGCAAAAAAAAAACAAACAATAATAAAAAATGAAGTTAAAAAAAATATTCCCTAAAAGTATTGGGCAATAAATGAAATTGTAAATTGTGAAGAGATATTTAAAAACTAAAATTGTAAAAAAATAAAAGAATAAAATAACTACTGACACTGTCGACTACCCTGCTGACACCATCCACTAAACAACCCTTGCTGCCCGCTCTCCCTCAGACAACCAACAAATAACCATAGCACCGGCCAGGGACGGGGACTTCATGAGGTATCATCAGCCTGCCCCTGTTCCCCCCCCCCCCCCCGCCCGCGTTTGCTTTGACATGTGCTGACATGCCCCCCTGAACAGCCATTCACTAGGAAGATAAGTGTGCTGCTGTTTCTCCTCCCCCCAGCCCTCTAAGCCCCTTATCTAGCTGAGAACAGATATTATGTGATCACTTATAGAAAAATAATATACATATATACACAAATGTTTTGAATGGATTGTTTTACAAGGTGGGGATTCGCATCAGTTCATCTCTCCTCATATCTGATTCATTTAATTGCTCTTATCTGCACTCTCTACAGTCCTGCAACATCCTATTCATCAACCTGTTCACAAAACCTTGTCTCAGTTTGCTGAATGTTTATCTCACTTGTGGCTTCTTGATGAGTAGATCTGACAGAAGGAACTATTCTAAATATATGTTTTTCTGCAGTTTCAATCTTTAACCACTTGCCTACCAGGGCATTTTTTTTCTTTTTTGTATACATGTTAACATTTGCATTTTTTGCTAGAAATAACCCCCCAAAAAGTATATATTTTCTGAAATGATAGACCCTAGGAAATAAAATGGTGATAGTTTCAATTTTTTGTTTTCTTTCAAAAAAGTTTTATTGTATCAAAATAATATGAAAAAATGGAAAATTGCAGCGCTGCAATTTTCCATTTTTTCACTTTATTTACAACACATGTCAGTTGATTTGCTAGCAGCTTTTCTGGTTTTATCATTCTTTTGTTAGCACAGTTTGTTTACTATTTTATTATCAAAATAATATAACAATACAAAGGGGAAGGGTCTTGAGTTACATGCGTTGCAATTTTTTATGTCACGCAATATTTGCTAAGTTATTTATAAAATGCATATTTTCAGGAAAAAATACACTAAAATTAATTTTAGTACAAACAGATACAATACTATACCCTGTTTTTGGGTAAAATATAAAATATTGGGTTGCATCAAACAAATAGATACCAAACATGCCAAATCATAAAATTGTACCCCAAACTGTCCATAAAGTTAACCATAAACAATGGATTTAGAATTATTGCTCTTACTCCACCATTGCTAAATGATACCTCACAAGTAGGGATGGGCTGAAGGACCCCCTGTTTGGTTCACACCACAACTTTCAAACATCGCAAAAGTTCGGTACCGAATAATAAACCCCATTAAAGTCTATGGGACCTGAACTGAAAAAATCAAAAGTGTCCTTGGGGGCAGTGGCTTGGGGGGCAGTCTGTATAATGAGGCCACAATTTAATGCACTGGGAACAAGATTAGAGATTTTTTGGATAAATTCTGGTGTCTCTTCCTCAGACTTTGGATAGAAGTAACAGTTGTAAAATTGGTCACTGAAGAAAAGTTGGCAATACACTGTGGCTGGGGGAACATGACTGCCAATTTCTGTACCAGTGTTCTCCCCTCTCTGTAGGCTCATGTTCCTACCTTCCTCAACCTCAGAACCAACATCTGAATCAAGTAATGGCTGTGCATCATCAAGGAGCAAGTGGCTGATGCTGTGTTCAAATAACTCAGCTGACTACTCTATGCCTGAGGCTGGGGCTATGGCAGGAGTAGCTGTGGACGAGAGGCAGATTTAGCCACTCTGCAGCTGCAGTGGACTGCGCACTAGTCTCTGCTTGTGTGACGGAGGATGAAGAGGATGAGGATGGTTTAGAAAGCCAGTCCACTACTTCCTCTGCATGCTGTGGCTGGATAGCACGGGCAACATCACTAAACAGAGGAAATAATGCCCTGCCTAAGGACTGACCATGTCCACCTTTACATGTGGACACAAACGCTACTGGCCCCCTCCCAGTGCCATGGGAACATCTGCCTCTCCTTGTTGGCCTCCCAGACATGATGGGAAGGTGCTTATTAACAAAATGTAATTAAGATGTGTACATGAATGTGTAAGCGTACGTGAATGCACTTTAATCAATGGAAAGTGATGTTTGGTGCACTTTAACCTGAGTACTCACTACACAGACACACTACAATATACTGCAGTAAAACTGCAGTAATGCACAGAAATATACTGCTTTAAATGTGCAGTAATACACAGAAATATACTGTGTTGAACGGCATGTAAGGCATAGAAGTATACTTTGTTAAACGTGCACTAACGCACTGAACTATAATGCAGTAAACCTGCCCTGACAAAACAAACTGACACTAAAGTAAAAATGAATGTTTACTACTCATGCTCTTCGCCCATCCGTACTCACAAGTATGGAGCAATTGTTGTTTACATACACATATTCACGCTATGTTGCGCTTTATTTAAGGAGTGTGTGTGGGTATACATTTGGGACTTTGTGAACTGGTCCAATTCATTTAGTGGAGGGGGGATTATGGCTGTGGGGTTGTTTTTCAGGGATTGGGCTTGGCCCCCTAGTTCCAGTGAAGGGAGCTCTTAAAGCATCAGCATACCAAGACATTTTGGACAATTTCATGCTCCAAACTTTGTAGGAACAGTTTGGGGATGGCCCTTCCTGTTCCAACATGACTGCTCACTAGTGCACAAAGCAAGGTCCATAAAGACATGGATGAGAGAGTTTGGGGTGGAGGAACTTAACTCCAATCCTGACCTCAACCCGATAGAACACCTTTGGGATGAATTTGAGCGCACACTGCGAGCCAGGCCTTATCGTCCAACATTAGTGCCAGACCTCGCAAACACACTTCTATGGTCAAACATTCCCATAGACACTCCTAAACCTTGTGGACAGCCTTCCCAGAAGAGTTGAAGCTGTTATAGCTGCAAAAGGTGGGCCAACTCAATATTGAACCCTAGGGACTAAGACTGGGATGCCATTAAAGTTCATGTGCGTATATATTGTCGATACTTTTGACAATATTGTGTGTATATATATATATGTATATATATTTACTAAGGGGACCAGTAATGTGATCATCGCAAGAAGTGTCCGCCGCTGTCCTCTGTCCTTCTGGAAATCCTAGTTGCCTGCCTACCATGTTTTTTCTCAATATTTCGAGACTCTGACCTGAAACAAGTTCTTCCATTAGGATTGTGGAACTTTTCTGCAACTTACCTGACCTGCGTATATGTTCCAGATCAGTGACAGTGCTAGGTTCCAATCTATGCACTTTTTAGTGTGTTTGTTGCTGTATTGTCTCCCTATATATTGTACAGCACTGTGCAGACTGTTGACGCTATATAAATCCTGTATAATAATAATAATAATAATAATTTGCAGATCTGAACAAATGCATTAAAATCCATTTAACCTTATTTCATATTTTATTTTTTATTGTATTTATTTATTTATTTTAGGAACTTAAGTAGCACCATCAATATATGCAGCACTTTACATATATTGTAAATTTACTTCAGTCCCTGCCCTCAAAGGAACTTACAATCTGGATTCCCAAACTCATATTCATACACATTAGGGCCAATTTAGACAGAAGCCAACATGTTTTTGAAGTGTGGGAGGAAACTTGAGTACCAAGAGGAAACCCACACAGGCACAGGGAGAACATGCAAGCTCCAGGCAGGTGGCGTCCTATGGGTCTCAGTTATGCAGTTTCCTGCAATATATTTTTTGGAAAGGTGCAGGGACTTTTTCTTTTAGATGCAGCACAGTTTTTGGCTCCAAAGACTTATATGAAATCTCATCAAAAACACATATACAGTATCTAACAAAAGTGAGTACACCCTCACATTTTTGTAAATATTTTATTATATCTTTTCATGTGACAACACTGAAGAAATTACACTTTGCTACAATGTAAAGAAGTGAGTGTACAGCTTGTATAACAGTGTAAATTTGCTGTCCCCTCAAAATAACTCAACACACAGCCATTAATGTTTAAACTGCTAGGGGAAAGTCTCTGTTGTTACGCAGGAAAAACACTTTAAAAATGCATGTAGAGTATGTCAAAAAATTGAGTACACCCCTCACATTTTTGTAAATATTTTATTATATCTTTTCATGTCACACTTTGTTACAATGCAACGTAGTGAGTGTACAACTTGTAAAACTGTGTACATTTGCTGTCCTCTCAAACTAACAAAACACACAGCCATTAATGTCTCACCCGCAGGCAACAAATGTGAGTACAAATGTCCAAATTGGGCCCAAAGTGTCAATATTTTGTGTGGCCACTATTATTTTCCAGCACTCCCTTAACCCTCTCGGCATGGAGTTCACCAGAGCTTCACAGGTTGCCACTGGAGTCCTCTTCCACTCCTCCATGACAACATTATGGAGCTGGTGGATGTTAGAGGCCTTGCGCTCCTCCACCTTCCGTTTGACGATGCCCCAGTAGGGTTTAGGTCTGGAGACATGCTTGGCCACTCCATTTCCTTTACCCTCAGCTTCTTTAGCAAAGCAGTGGCTGTCCTGGAGGTGTGTTTGGGGTCATTATCATGTTGGAATACTGCCCTGTGGCCCAGTCTCTGAAGGGAGGGGATCATGCTCTGCTTCAGTATGTCACAGTACATGTTGGCATTCATGGTTCCCTCAATGAACTGTAGCTCCCCAGTGCCGGCCGCACTCATGCAGCCCCAGACCATGACACTCCCACCACCATGCTTGACTGAAGGCAAGACACACTTGTCTTTGTACTCCTCACTTGGTTGCCGCCACACACGCTTGACACCATCTGACCCATATAAGTTTATCTTAGCCTCATCAGACCACAGGACAGAGTTCCAGTAATCCATGTCCTTAGTCTGCTTGTCTTCAGCAAACTGTTTGTGGGCTTTCTTGTGAATCATCTTAAGAAGAGGCTTCCTTCTGGGACGACAGCCATGCAGACCAATTTGATGCAGTGTGTGGTGTATGGCCTGAGCACTGACAGGCTGACCCCCCACCCCTTTAACCTCTGCAGCAACACTGGCAGCACTCATACGTCTATTTCCCAAAGACAATGTCTGGATATGATGCTGAGCATGTGCACTAAACTTCTTTGGTCGACCATGAGAAGGCCTGTTCTGAGTGGAACCTGTCCTGTTAAACCGCCGTATGGTCATGGCCACCATGCTGCAGCTCAGTTTCAGGGTCTTGGTAATCTTCTTATAGCCTAGGTCATCTTTTTTTTTTTTTTTTGAAAATTTATTTTTATTGAAAAATTGAGATTTATAGGTACAATAGCCAGTAGCTAATAATCTGAGGGAACTCCCAAAAGATATGGGAAAGTCCAGCAGGGTCACTAGAGCATCTCCAACAGCAAGAAGAAGAATTAGGGGAATATACGATGTAGTTGTTGTGGTGTAAAAAAAAATTCTGTGCACTATACTATTTTAAATTGGATCAGCCGGTCTTTAGTCAATATTAGTGCTTGAAATTGGCTTGTCCCAGAGATCTTCCCAGTCTTCATTGTCCAAGTCCTGCTCCTCCGAATGCCAGTTAGTAGGGCATCTAGTCCCACATAAACGGATGGAAGTAGTGACTTGTAGATCACATAAAGTGTTTTTTTTTTTTAGAGCGTCATCCCGGAGGAGAACCTCCAAATCGTCCTGCTCCAATCTAAACAAGAGGACCCAAATTTATCTTTCAAACTATCAAGCGTAAATAGTGCACTCCCATCACAAATATCTGAAAGGTATCTGATTCCTTTAGTAGCCCAAAAACCAGGGTCTGGTGAGGAATGAAAGTCTGGTAGCATGGGAATGAACCAAAGCGGAGTTGATGGGGACCTTTTACCCCTTACTATATTGGGTTTAGTAATGATAGCATGCCAGGCCTTAACAACTGCCCTCATAGTGGCTGTAAGGGGCAGGTGAGAGACTCTCAAACCCCTGTAGAGGAGATTATGGAGGGTCTCATAGGATCCTGAATGCGCAGCTTCCAATACTACTGAGGCATTTGTGTCATCAGAGATAAGCCAGTTATGAGCGTGGGTAAGCATGGCCGCCAAATAGTAGGAATGAAAGTCTGGGAAAGCCAAGCCCCCTTACGTCCAAGGTCTGCATAAAATTGTCCTGCTAAATCTAGCTGGTTAGGATTGCCAAAATAAGGAGCCTATAAGGTGAGTCTAATTGTTTAGCCTAGGCCATCTTTATGTAGAGCAACCATTCTTTTTTTCAGATCCTCAGAGAGTTCTTTGCCATGAGGTGCCATGTTGAACTTTTAGTAACCAGTATGACAAAGTGAGAGTGATAACACCAAATTTAACACACCTGCTCCCCATTCACACCTGAGACCTTAACACACACACACACATCATAGGTTGAACTGAATGGACTGATGTCTTTTTTCAACCTCACTAACCAGGTAACTATGTAACCTTATAACACTAACAAGTCAAATGACACCAGGGAGGAAAAATGGCTGATTGGGCCCAATTTGGACATTTTCACTTAGGGGTGTACTCACTTTTGTTGCCTGAGGGTTAGACATTAATGGCTGTGTGTTTTGTTAGTTTGAGAGGACAGCAAATTGACACAGTTTTACAAGTTTTACACTCACTACGTTGCATTGTAACAAAGTGTGACATGAAAAGATATAATAAAATATTTACAAAAATGTGAGGGGTGTACTCACTTTTGTGAGATACTCTACATGCCTTTTTAAAGTGTTTTTCCTGAGTAACAACAGACACTTTCTCCTAGCAACATCAACACAGAGGGGTTGATTTACTAAAACTGAAGTACAAAATCTTGTGCTACTGTGTATAGAAGCCAATCAGCTTCCAGGTTTTAGCCCCCGCTCACATCGGGGCAGTTTGACATGTGATTTGACATGTCATATCGCAGTCTATTGCCGGCATGAACCCGCACAGGTGTCTTTCAAATCGCCCCCAAACTCTCAATGAAATGTGGGTTTGAAATAGTGCGAGTTCAGCTTTTGAACACGGCTCCAATGTGAACGAGGGCTCATTGTCAAAGCTTAATTGAACAAGCTAAAGTTAGAAACTGATTGTTTTCTATGCACAGCTGCACCAGATTTTGCACTGTCTAGTTTTAGTAAATCGACCCCTATGGACCCTTTCACACGGGCTTTCCGATCAGGAGGACCACCTGTCAGTTTTTCAGGCGGACCTGATTGGATGCTCCATGCACCCCTATAGAGCGGCGGATGTCAGTGGTGACATTTCTGCTGACACTCGCTGCTCCAGGGCTGGCCCAAGACATTGTGCTGCCTGGGTCCAAGAGTGAAATGCTGCCCCCCCCCCCAAAAAAAATCACGCCCAACATAAGACTTCCACATCCATTATTTTATATAAATATAACATTTAGAAAATATTATATATACTGTTATCTTCTTCCATAACTCACCACCGGACGGTCCACCAAACACCCACTGTCTGTCCGCAGTCCTCCTGCCACTCCTGTGTCTGCCCCGGCCACCACCCTAGAAGATCCAGCCTGCCCTGCCTGAGATGGAATGCGCTGATGTCTGACGTCATTGCGCACACCACAATCATGTGAGGGACATTCTGCAGAGGAGACTCTCCACCTCCTCATGCATTACGGGCGGCAGCATGAGATGGGCAATTGCCACCCGTGATGTGCAGCAAATTGATGACACATAAAACTGCTGGAAAAAAAAATCTTGGGAGTCAATTTGCTGCCTCTCTCCAAGTGCTGCCTGGGTCCAATGGACACAGTGGGACCCATGGTAGGGATGGCTCTGCGCTGCTCTCCAATCCGATGTGGTCGGTGAAATCCAGAACGGAAGGAAACCCAATTTTCTATCCGTCTGGAGGATTGGATTGGATGAAAACAAACAGGCGGTCCGTTTTCATCCGATCTCCCATAGAGGAGAGGGGGGGATCTGACAGGTCCGTCTCTGCAAAGTAAGGGGGGACGAAGCTGTCATCCGCCTGCTCAGCAGGGATTGGCGGATCGATCCCCCTGCTGAGCAAAACAGAGTCCGCTGGGCGGAAACCCTATTTTCCATCCGTCTGGAGGATCGAATTGGATGAAAACGAACAAGCGTTCCATTTTCATCCGATCTCCCATAGAGGAGAGCGAGGATTTGACAGCTCCGTCTCCGAAATGTAAGCGGAGATGGAGCTGTCATCTGCCTGCTCAGCGGGGATCGGCAGGTCGATTCCCCCCCCCCCCCGCTGAGCAAAACAGAGTCCACCGGGCAGAAACCCTATTTTCCATCCGTCTGGAGAATCGGATTGGATGAAAAGAACAGGTGGTCCGCTTTCATCCGATCTCCCATGGAGGAGAGCGAGGATCTGACAGCTCCGTCTCTGCAATGTAAGCGGAGATGGAGCTGTCATCTGCCTGCTCGGCGGATCGATCCCCAGGCTGAGCAAAACAGAGTCCGCCGGGCAGAAACCCTATTTCCCATCCCTCTGGAGGATCGGATGAAAACGGACAGGCAGTCCGTTTTCATCCGATCTCCCATAGAGGAGAGCGAGGATCTGACAGCTCCGTCTCTGCAATGTAAGCGGAGACAGAGCTGTCATCCGCCTGCTCAGCGGGGATCGGCGGATCGATCCCCCCGCTGAGCAAAACAGAGTCCGCCGGGCAGAAACCCTATTTCCCATCCCTCTGGAGGATCAGATCGGATGAAAACAGACAGATGGTCCGTTTTCATCCGATCCCCCATAGAGGAGAGCGGGGCTCTGACAGCTCCGTCTCTGCAAAGTAAGTGGAGACAGACAGGTGGTTCATTTTCATCCGATCTCCCATAGAGGAGAGCAAGGATCTGACAGCTCTGCAATGTAAGCGGAGACAGAGCTGTCATCCGCCTGCTCAGCGGGGATCGGCGGATCGATCCCCGCTGAGCAAAACAGAGTCCGCGGGCGGAAAGCCCGTGTGAAAGGACCCTTTGCTCAAAACAAAAAAAATGCAAAACGCTTCAAAAATGCATCAAAAACGTATCAACCGCACATAAACCTAGCCTAATAGTAGTGATAACAGATGCTCAGCATGACAGCCAGGCATATAGCATTGTTAGAAAAAGGTAAGCAGAGGTCCCTGTATTTCCCTGATTGTATGTTGAAATATTCTGATCTGGGAACTATTTTTACATTTTATTTCTCCATTATCCGGGTTATTACATATCCAGCTAAATGTTAATAAAGTAGCTACAGATGAATATTTTATTATGTATCTATGGTAAGTCTAACTATCATACAGATACTTCTATTTTTTCATTCAAAGTTTTAGCAATGTACGCAACAGTTTAGCCAGCGAGGGTTTCTTATGAGGGATTTGGCAACGTTCAATTTAGTTGCAGAAAACACAAACTGTTCCAAAATGTTTTAACAGTTGAAATCCTCTTAGAGCAGCAATATGACAATCTAGTCCTGTACTCACCCCTCCTAGAGAAGCCAGACCACAAAGCAAGAGGCAGGAAAACTCAGACCTCATCCTCCTGGGGTGCACTGCAGGCGGACTGTGTCAGTTAGTTAGTTAGACTGAATAGAGTACACCCTCCTCCCTTCTTCCTGTACAGCACAGTGCTGATAGCTGCAGTACACTGAGCACCACTCATAGACGGGGGGGCCCACTAAGCACCACCTGGGTTTACGCCAATTGTTTAGAGACCAATGCTTTTTTACATAAAATAAACTACGGCCCCTGGGCCAGTACATGATTCTATCCAGCCCTCAACTAGGGTCAGTGGTTTATCCTCACAGATTGTGGGTTCCGGACTGCCTAAGGTGTCCACTTCAAGCCCCCTACCCCCTGTAGCCTCAAGAGCAGGTTATCCCCCCCCCCCCACTGCGCTGTCGTAAACCCCATCGTTGGTTGCTAGGACTAGGAGAGCCGGCGTCTCGGCAACCAGTTACATGCTTGCCCGGCAGTCAAAGGAGGATGGAAGGTCCTCTGTCCAGACCTGCTTTGCCTCCTGGTTCCCGTCTTGCTGCTATAGATACATCATAATGCTTGCAGTGGAAAAGGGGCTCTGATGGAAGGGGGACCCTGATTTAAGAGGGGACTCTGAAGCGGACTATGATGTTAGAGGGATTCTGATGAGGACCCTGATTCAAAGGGGGGGACTCTAGTGCAGATTCCAGTGTAAGTGAGACTATGATTGAAACGCTGATATAAGAGGGGATGCTGATGCTGACTCTGATGGGGGGGGGGCTCTGATGCTGATGTAAGGGAAGACTCTAATGTGGACTGTCATGTAAGGAAGGGGGACTCTGATGAGGACCATGATGCAATGGGGGAACTCTAATATAGATTCTAGTGTAAGGGAGACTCTGAAGGAAACCCTGATAGAAGAGAGGACTCTGATGGAAACCCTGATGTAAGAGAGAATACTGATTCAGACTCTGATGTTAGGGGAGGACTCTAACGGTGATGTAAGGGGGAATTTAATGTGCACTGTCATGCAAGGGGGACTCTGATGGGGACCATGATGCAAGGAGGGACTCTAATTTAGATTCCAGTGTAAGGGGATTCTGAAAGAAACCCTGATTTAAGTCAGTTGATGCTGACTTTGATGTAAGGGAAGACTCTGACGCAGACTTTGATTCAAAGGGGGGTTCTGATATTGACTCTAATATAAGGGGGACCCTGATGTGCACTCTAATATAAAGGGGATGCTGTTGGGGACCATGATGCAAGGGGGGGGGTGCTTTGATGTGAAATCTGATGCAGGGGGGCTCCGATGTGAACTTTGGTATAAGGGGCACTCTGATGGGGACCCTGATGCAAAGCGGGACTCTGATGCTGGCTAAATCCAGACCTGCTCTGCCTCCTGGCTCCCGTCTTGCTGCTACAGCCAAACCATAAATCCTGCAGTGGTAGGGTGACTCTGATGTAAGGGGGACCATAATTCAAAGGGGGGCCCTGATTCAAGGGGGGACTCTAATGCAGATTCCAGCGTAAGTGAGACTATGATAGAAACCCTGATATAAGAGGGGACGCTTATGCTATGTAACTCTGATGTAAGGGGAAGACTCTTGACGCTGATGTAAGGGGGACTCTGATGTGGACTGCCATGTAAGGGGGACTCTGATGGGGACCATGATACAAGGGGGGATGCTAATGTAGATGCCAGTGTAAGAGAGACTCTGATGAAAACCCTGATATAAGGGTTCTGATGTGGACTCTAATATAAGGGGGGCCCTGAGGTGGACTCTGATATAAGTGGGACACTAAAGGGGATCCTGATGAAAAGGGGGGGTGCTCTGATGAGAACTCTGAAATAGGAGGAACTCTGTTTAGCGACTTTGATGCAAGGGGAGGGGGGCTATGATGTGGAATTTAACCTGTTGCCGACTGCAGCAGTTATATGGCGGCAGGCAGCCGCTCCCAGGCGAATCGCCGTAGCTGTATGTCGCTCGCTCTCGGGAGTCTAGGAGGCAAGCGGGCCGGCGGCGGAGCGCTTTCACCCTCACTCGGCAGCGGGGACTCTGATGCACCCGAGATCGCTCCCCGCTGAGAGAGAAGCACAGGCAGCTGTTGTAAACTCAGCTGACCGTTCCTCTCCCTGGAATGATCACAGAGCTCCTGTGATCCTTCTATATAGGATCACAGGTCTCTATGGTCATTTCACAAGTCCTGTGCCCCCCCCCCCCCCCCCCACAGTTAGAAACACTCCCCTAGGCTCACATTTAACCCCTTGATCACCCACACTGTTAACCCCTTCCCTGCCAGTGGCATTATTACAGTAACAGTGTATATTTTTAGCCCTGATTACTGTAGTAATGTCACTGGTACCCCCAAAAGGGTCAAAAATGTCAGTTAGGGGTTCCGATCTGTCCTCCACAATGTCGCAGTCCCGCTAAAAATTGCAGATCACCGCCATTACTAGTAAAAAAAAAAGAAAAACAATAAAAATGACATTAATCTTTCCCGTAGTTAGTAAACGCGATAACTTTTGCGCAAACCAATCAAAATACGCTTATTGTGTTTTTTTTTTTTTTTTTTTTTACCAATATGTAGCAGAAAACAAATTGGCCTAAAATGTTCAAAAATTTTGATTTCTAACTTTTTTTTTTTTTAGACCCGATAACTTTTGCGCAAACCAATCAATATACACTTATTGGGATTGTTTTTTACCAAAAATATGTTGCAGAATACATATTGGCCTAAAATGTTGAAAAAATTTGATTTTTTTTTTTTTTTTTATTGGCTGTGTTTTATAGCAGAATGTGAAAAATACCACCAAAAGAAAGCTCTATTTGTGGGAAAAAAAGAACATCGATTTTATTTGGGTACAGCGTCGCACGACCGCGTAATTGTACATTAAAATAACGCAGTGCCGAATTGCAAAATACGGCCTGGTCAGGAAGGGGGCAAATCCTTCCGGTCTTAAAGTGGTTAATATAGGGAGGATTCTGAAGGAGACCCTGATGCAAAGCAAGACTCTGATGCTGACTCCACCCAGACCTTTGCCCCGCCTCCTGGCTCCCGTCTTGCTGCTACAGCCATGCCATAAATCTTGCAGCGGTAGGGTGACTCTGATGTAGGGGGGATTCTAATTGGGACCTGATTCAGTGGAGGACTCTCATGCAGATTCTGGTGTAATTTTTTTCAGACCTTGAATATTTGTAGACAGTGGCGGCCCGTGCATAGGGGGCGCCAGGGCGCCGCCCCCCCCCCCCTAAAAAAAAGGGGAAAAAAATTACAAAAAGAACAATAAAGTTTTGAAAAAAAAATCGCGTTCGCCGGCCTATGTGGTTACTATGGGGGGGGTGGTGTTTACGACCCAGAAGAGGCGCCGATTGGTCAAAGCGCTAGGACACCCCCACTTTCGTGATATCCTGGCTGTGATTGGTCCAGTCTCCAGCCTGGACCAATCATCATCCAGGACATCCGATTGCTGACCCCGCTGACATCGCAATGGGGGCGGTGTCGGTGTGTGCGTCAGTCACGCACCGTCACCGCCCGATCTCCTTCCCGCCTGACCGTTCGGAAGACCGAAATAGCCGCCGTCAAAGAAGACAGAAGAGGAGCAGCGCCGTGGACGGTTCACGGAATCCCGCCGCCGTCGTAAGAAGAGGACGAGAGGAGAGGAGCAGCGCCGTGGACGTCTCGCAGGCAGCCCAGGAGAGCAGGTAAGTGATTGAAGCCGACCTGTGCCATGCCTGAACCATCACCTGTGCCATGCCTAAAACATCACCTGTGCCATGCCTGTACCATCACCTGTGCCATGCCTATACCATCACCTGTGCCATGCCTATACCATGCCTATACCATCACCTGTGCCCTGCCTATACCATCACCTGTGCCATGCCTGTACCATCACCTGTGCCATGCCTAAACCATCACCTGTGCCATGCCTATGCCATCACCTGAGCCATGCCTATACCCTCACCTGTGCCATGTCTGTACCATCACCTGTGCCATGCCTATACCATCACCTGTGCCATGCCTATACCAGCACCTGTGTCATGCCTATACCCTCACCTGTGCCATGCCTGTACCATCACCTGTGCCATGCCTGTACCATTACCTGTGCCATGCCTGTACCATCACCTGTGCCATGCCTATACCATCACCTGTGCCATGCCTGTACCATGCCTATACCATCACCTGTGCCATGCCTATACCATCACCTGTGCCATGCCTAAACCATCACCTGTGCCATGCCTATACCCTCACCTGTGCCATGCCTGTACCATCACCTGTGCCATGCCTATACCCTCACCTGTGCCATGCCTGTACCATGCCTATACCATCACCTGTGCCATGCCTGTACCATCACCTGTGCCATGCCTGTACCATGCCTATACCATCACCTGTGCCATGCCTGTACCATCACCTGTGCCATGCCTGTACCATCACCTGTGCCATGCCTGTACCATGACCTCAAAGTCACGCAATTTTTTTACCGCGTTTTTTGCCGCGAAGCAATACCTATTACATTTTTCTTTTTGCGGCCCCAAAAATTTTGATCACCAGCCGCCACTGTATATACATTATATATATATATATATACACATACATACATACATACATACATACATACATACATACATACACACTGCTCAAAAATTTTTAAATTAAAGGAACACTTTTTAATCAGAGTATGGCATCAAGTCAATCAAACTCCTGGGATATGGATCTGGTCAATTAAGTAGCAGAGGGGGTGGTTAATCAGTTTCAGCTGATTTGGTGTTAATGAAATTAACAGGTGCACTAGATGGGCAATGAGACACCTCCAAAAAAGCTATGGTGTTACAGGTGGAAGCCACCGACATTTCTTCCCTACCCATCTTTTCTGACTGTTTTTCACTAGTTTCGCATTTTGGCTAGGGTCAGTGTCCCTACTGGTAGCACGAGGCGATACCTGGACCCTATAGAGGCTGCACAGGCATTTCAAATCCTCCAGGACGGTACATCAATATGTGCCATTGCCAGAAGGTTTGCTGTGTCTCCCAGTAGAATCTCAAGAGCACGGAGGGGATTCCAGGAGACAGGCAGTTATTCTAGGTGAGCTGGAAGGGCCATAGAAGGTCCTTAACTCTTCAGCAGGACCGGTATCTGCTCCTTTGTGCAAGAAGGAACAGGATGAGCACTGCCAGAGCCCTACATAATGACCTTCAGCAGGCCACTGGTGTGAATGTCTCTGACCAAACAATCAGAAACAGACTTCATAAGTGTGTGTCCTTAAAGTGGAGTTCCACCCATTTTCGTAACTTTAGATCTATGTAATCCCCTTTAAAACGACTTTTACCAATGGAAACCTTTTTTTTTTTTTGCTAGTAAATACCTTAATTTCTGCTTTATTCCTCCTCTCCTCACTTCCGGGTCCGATCGGCGATGACGTCATTCGGCGATTCGCAGTGTGTGCTGGGATGTATTCCATTCCAGAAATCTCGCAGTATTTCCCAGGAGCTGAGCCGTGCCTGCCCCGCCTCCGTCCCGCCTCCTCTCAGTGAGTTGTACTGTATGCATTGTATTCAGGACGTGCTCTGCCCCGCCTCCTCTCAGTGAGCTCAGTGAGGATATAATGCTTTCAGTCCTCGCTCACTGAGAGGAGGCGGGGCGGAGGCGGGGCAGAGAACGGCCTGAATACAATGCATACAGTACAACTCACTGAGAGGAGGTGGGGCAGGCACGGCTCAGCTCCTGGGTAATACTGCGAGATTTCTGGAATGGAATACATCCCAGCACACACTGCGAATCGCCGAATGATGTCATCGCCGATCGGACCCGGAAGTGAGGAGAGGAGGAATAAAGCAGAAATTAAGGTATTTACTAGCAAAAACTCGATATCGGAGTGGCTGCGTGCGGTTGACCATATTTATTATCTGGAGGATATGACCATGGACCTCCGTGGCCAGGCACCCCTGGCCCGGATGATTTGGTCTGGGTGGGTAACATTCACCCAATCTAGCTCATACGCATCATATCTGGCTAATACCGCCTTAGGATAGAAGGCCATGACTGAAGAACACCAAGGGACTCCCCCCCCCCCTTCTCCCACCCCCCTCCCTTTCTTTTTCCTAACCCGCTTTTTTCCTTTCCCTTTCTTTTTTCTGTAAAGGCCTCCACTTAAACATTTGATCTGATGGGTTCTAATAAACCACTTGAATACTGAATACCTATGAATACTAAGATACTTGCTTTTGCTGTTTATGTATTTAATGGTTAGGACATTTTATGGGAGTTATCCATATCTGTACTTTTGTGTAGGGACAATTTATATGCTCTTTAAAGCGGTAGTATCCCACTTTTTGACACTTTTACCTACAGGTAAGCCTATAATAAGGCTTACCTGTAGGTACAAATAATATCTCCTAAACCGGCATGGTTTAGGAGATATTTACAGTGCATGCAGCCGCTCGCGCGAGCGGCGCATGCGCTCTGAAGGTCCGGGGGACCTTCAATTAAGTTGCCGGGAGCTTGCCGGAAAAATCACTCCCGCGCGCATGCGCGGGAGTGACGTCATCGCGGCTCCGGCCAATCATCGCGCCGGAGCCGTCTCTTCCGGCCAATCAGCGCGCCGGAGCCGCCGAACCCGGAAGAGACGACGAGGGACCATGGCAGCGCCCGCAGCGATGTCCGGGGGTCCGTGTCGGGGCTTCGTTTTAAGGTAAGTTACACATAATGGGCTAGTATGCGATGCATACTAGCTCATTATGCCTTTGTCTTGCAGGTTTTTTTTTTTTAATTGTTTTTTTTTATTGAGTTTACAACCGCTTTAAATAGGTTTTGTATATGGAGGCTATAGCTTCCTTCTTCTTTTCTTTTTTCTCTTCTTTTTTCCCTTTCTATTTATGGTTGTAATAATACATATATTTCTCAATAAAAGATACATTAAAAAAAAAAAAAAAAAAAATTTTACTAGCAAAAAAAAAAAGGTTTCCATTGGTAAAAGCCGTTTTAAAGGGGATTACATACATCTAAGTAATCCAACCTATTAAAAATGGGTGGAACTCCGCTTTAAGGGGCCGATGTCTTCCAGTGGGCCCTGCGCTCACTGTCTGGCACTGTGGAGCTCAATTGGCATTTGCCATTGAACACCAGAATGGGCAGGTCTGCCACTGGTGCCCTGTGCTTTTCACAGATGAGAGCAGGTTCACCCTGAGCACATGTGACAGACGTGAAAGGATCTGGAAAAGCCGTGGAGAACTTTATGCTGCCTGTAACATCGTTTAGCTTGACCGGTTTGGTGGGGGGTCAGTGATGGTTCTGAGGAGGCATATCCATGGAGGGAAGCACAGATCTCCACAGGCTAGACAATGGCACCCTGACTGCCATTAGCTATCGGGATGAAATCCTTGGACCCATTTTCAGACTCTATGCTGGTGCAGTGGGTACTGGGTTCCTCCAAGTGCACGACAATGCCCGGCCTCATGTGAGGAGAGTTTGCAGCCAGCTCTTGGAGGATGAAGGAATTGATACCATTGAATGGCCCCCCCATGCTCGTCTGACCTAAATTCAATAGAACACCTTTGGGACATTATGTTTCAGTCCATCCGACACCATCAGGTTGCATCTCAGTCTGTTCTGGAGCTCAGTGATGGCCTGGTCCAGATCTGGGAGGAAATACCCCAGGACACCATCAGTGGACCTTATTAGGAGCATGTCCCGACGTTGTCAGGCATGCATACACTTGGGGGCAATACACTTGGGGCAATACAAACTACTGAGGACATTTTACCAGAGCGGCAAATCACCGCACAGGGCTCTGAAAAAACAGTCCTTCAGAGCACATGCATCGATGATGTCATCGGAGCAGAATACAGTAAATATCTTTTAAACTGTGCAAGTTTGGGAGATATTTACAGTACCTATAGGTAAGCCCTAATATAGGCTTACCTGTAGGCAGGGGCGTAACTACAGGGGTTGCAGGGGTTGCAATCGCTACCGGGCCCCATGCTCCAGGGGGCCCGGTAGCAAACCAGTGGGTGAACTTCTAGGATCTCAAAGGTCACACTTGCGACCGGGCCCTGGCATTTCACCACTGTGGGGAGGCCCCAAGATTGCAGGAAGGGGGCCCACTGCAGAACTTGTGAAAGGATCCTGATGTGGGACCATAATAAAAGGCCATGCAATGAGATTAAAGAGCCCCAGGATTAGTGGGAAGAGCCCTGGGCTTGAAGGGAAGGGCCCCGGCCAGGGGTCTGGAGGGCCCTTCATGGTGTCTTGCATCGGGGCCCTGAAGGTTCTAGTTACGCCTCTGCCTGTAGGCAAAAACATTAGAGGGATGTTTACTTCCTCTTTAAAGACCGTGCGAAGGTTTGCAATCTTGCCTTTGACATCTGCCATAGTGGCATGTGGCGTTATGGTTTTCAATAAGTCTGCTAACTTTTGGTATGCCTCATCTTGCAACTGTCTATTGGAAGTCCTTTGATGTCACATTCCAGGGGTATGAATTTACCTGGACATATCAATACATTTGGGAAGGAAATGTGGTGAGGTAAATTTGTTTGCCATTGCTGTAGGGAAAAGTACAAAAATGATACTAGTGTAGCAGGATTTCCAGGCATTGGGCCTGAGGTGGGTCTGCCATTGCTACCGGTAACACTTCCAACACATTTAAGTTGAAAACCCAAGTGTGAGAGCTGAGATAATGACCATTCCGGCATCTTTAGGCCCCGTTCACATTGCCGCGATCCGACTTGGGGGGGCGACCTCCGAGGTCGCGGTGCGAGCAGCGCGCCGCGACCTCGGAGCGGCCGGCACGGACTTCATAACATTGAAGTCTATGGCGGTCGCCTCCGGGTCTCGCCAAAGAAGCTCCGGACCCTTTTTCTAAGTCGGAGCGACTTGTGTCGCTCCTATTAGAACGGGTCCGCAGCTTCCCTATGGAAGGCGACCTACGGCGACCTGTGAGGCGACCAGGTCGCCTCACAGGTCGCCTTAGTGTGAACGGGGATTTAGTTTGTTTTTTTTATTTTGTAATGAGGATGGGAGAAGGGAATGAGGGGGATACTCCTCTGGCTCAACTAGGTTTAACTGGGACACTTTGTAGAAAAATGCCTGTAAGCGCTGTCCTGACGGCAGCTGAATGCCGACCAACGCTTTCTGGCGCTTGAAAATACTGTTTTGCTGAACTGTGCTGAAACTTCGACTTTAACTCCTTGGTTAACTCAGAAGATCCAGGACTGTAGTAACACTTGACTCTTGACACTCTGTCTAGCTCAAAAGTCCTGCGAATGGCTCCCTCCAGCCCTTCACTGACTGAGGTAGCTCCTTGTAACTGTTTATGCTGCTGCAACTCTCAACACTGCACACTGTACACTTAACTCTTCAGGGCCCAACTGCTGGTGCCCCCTCTGACACTTCAGGGTCCTCTCACTAGGCACCTCCTTGACACTAGTTGGCTCCTAGATCCCTGGGACCTTCACCGGAGTGGTCCCCTCTACACTAGGCAGACCCTCAGGGGCAATTCACAGTACTCACGAACTTGGAATGCTTTCCTGGAACTGAACCCCTCTATCTCTGCTGGTCCTCGGCACACCGGATCCTCTCTGCAGCTCAGCTCAGCTCTCTCTGTACTCTCAGGCAAGCCATCCGGGGCACCCGATCCTGCTGACAGGAGGAGAGACAGCCGTACTCTCCCACCTGGGACTCTGCTTCTCGCCAAAGACGATGCGTCATGCATTCCCCTCAAACGTATACCCACTCCCAGAATCCTCTGCGGCAAAATCTGCCTTCTGGGGTAGATACAGGCCTGAATGGGCCACTGATTGGGTTTCCTCCACTGCCCAACTGCTCCACTGATTCCCCTCTCAGCAGCCATACCTGGGAGACATGACAGCCCAGCTGAAAATCATTGCCCTGCTGTTAGGCAGCCAAGGCCCATTATACTTTTGCCTAGCACCTACCTTGTAGGGTGCTACTCTAGTCAAGAAATATAAAAGCATAAAACCAAAACACTATACGACAGAATGCAAAATCAATCAATATGTGTACACAGGCAACAAAACATTTACAGCAAGTGGTTAATAGTATTTAATCTTGCCTCCTGATTCACTTCCAAAAGCTGTTAGGAAACTGAGCACAAAAGTGGCAAAATACCTACCAACTAATCCTGGAAGTTCAACAGGAACACAAACGACGCAAACTTTCTGGTGAAATTAAGGTTTCTTCTTCCTTAACCACTTAAGCCCCGGAGGATTTTACCCCCTTCCTAACCAGGGCCTATTTTGCGATTCGGCACTGCGTGACTTTAATGGCCAATTGCGCGGTCGTGCAACGCTGTACCTAAACGAATTTGACGTCCTTTTTTTCCCACAAACAGAGCTTTCTTTTGGTGGTATTTGATCACCTGTACAATTTTTTGATCATGCGCTATAAACAAAAAAAGAGCGTCAATTTTGCAAAAATAACAATATTTTTCACATTTTTTTTATATGAAATTCCCCCCCCCCAAAAAAAAAAAGTAAAAATCAACATTTTTTAACATTTTTGGGCAATTTGTTTTCTGCTACATATGCTTGGTAAAAAAAAATCACAATAAGCGTATTTTGATTGGTTTGCGCAAAAGTTATTGCGTTTACTAACTAAGGGAAAGATTTTTGTAATTTTTGTTGTTTTTTTTTTAACGAGTAATGGTGGCGATCTGCAATTTTTTTTTGCGGAACTGCGACATTGTGGCGGACAGATCGGACCCTTAACTGATATTTTTTACACTTTTGGGGTTACCAGTGACATTACTACAGTAATCAGTGCTATACATATGCACTGTTACTGTAAAAATGACACTGGCAGGGAAGGGGTTAACTTTATTGGGGAAGGAGGGGTTAATGTATGTATGTAGGGGCGTGTTTCTAACTGTGATTGGACATGGCTACAGGTGTAAGAACAGAGATCAACGGTCCTACATAGTATGATCTCCATTTTTAAACCAGGGAGAATGACAGGCGGCTTTGTTTACATTAGCCGCCTGCCTTTCTCCCTTCACGGCAGACGAACGCGAGTGACCGGCGGACATCGGGTCCACCGATCACACGCGCGGACTCGTTAGGGAACGAGCCGGGGCAGGAGAGCGCCTTCAGGGGCGCGCGCTCGCCCGCTATTGGCTCCCAGGCTAGTGACATACCGATACGTCACTTTGCCTGGCCGGGGCTGACCTCCGCAGTATATGTACTTGCGGCGGTCGGCAACCGGTTAAAGGGCAGCAATGTTGTACACCTGCGATATATGGCCTGCCCCTTCTCTCTCCTGGTGTGGGCAAAAGGAAGATGGCAGAGATGGATGAGGACAGACATGTGTCCGGCGGCTCTGACAGGGAGGAAGGAAGAAAAAAAGGCAACAAACATGTCCTTTGGTGAGATGGTGGAGATGGTGGACATCCTGATCCAAAAAGATTATGATGGAAGAATAGGATCCTACCTGAGGCCTAATGCCAGAAAAGAAAAAATAATGGAAAAGGTGGTCCGTGTCCTGCAAAAAAAGTTTGGGATGAGAAGGACAAAGGAACAACTCTGCAAACGTTGGTCAGATCTGAAATTAGGAGAGAAGGATCGGTTTGCGAGGTCAAGAGAGTTATGAAGAAAAGTGAGTATATCTAATGTCTTTATGTCCCTTTCTTTTTGTGCCATGTGCTTTGCACAATATTCTGCACTGTGTTTTCTGCTTGAATTATGTGGAATGTGCTACTCTTAACCTGTATTGTGATTAGTTGTATTTGCTGCTGTGATCGTTCGTTCGTTACGATGATTCTCTCATATATCATGTGGGGAAACTGTAATCTGTTTATTAACCACTTTACCACCGGAGGATTTTCCTGCTTTACATCCAGGCCACTTTTTGCAACTTGGCACTGCGCGACTTTAACTGACAATTGCGCGGTTATGCAACGCCGTACCCAAACTAAATGTATGTCCTTTTTTTCCCCACAAACAGAGCTTACTTTTGGTGGTATTTGATCACTTCTGCGCTTTTTATTTTTTGCGATATTAATAAAAAGAGAGCGAAAATTGTGCGAAAAAATCGACATTTTCTACTTTGACAGTTAAAAAATATCCAATATATTCAATTTTTGTCATATATTTAGGCCAAAATGTATTTTGCTACATGTCTTTGACAAAAAAATCCTCAATGAGCGTATTTTTAACCGCTTTAAAACTGGAAGATTCTACCCCATTCCTGACCAGGCTATATTTTGCGATTCGGCACTGCGTTACTTTAACGGACAATCGTGCAACGTTGTACCCAAATTAAATTTAGGTACTTTTTTTCTTCACACATAGAGCTTTCTTTTGGTGGTATTTGATCACCTGTGCGATTTTAAATTTTTGAAAAAAAGAGCGACAATTTCGAAAAAAAAAAAACTATATTTTTTACATTCTTTTTTACATTTTTTAACATTTTAGGCCAATTTGTTTTCTGCTACATATTTTTGGTAAAAAAAAAATCACAATAAGCGTATTTTGATTGGTTTGCACAAAATTTATCGTGTTTACTAACTACGGGAAAGGTTTGTCATTTTTATTGTTTATTTTTTTTTCACTAGTAATGGTGGCGATCTGCGATTTTTTTTGCGGGACTGCGACATTGCAGTGGACAGATCGGACCCCTAACTGACATTTTTGATACTTTTGGGGGTGCCAGTGACATTACTACAGTAATCAGTGCTAAAAATATGCACTGTTACTGTAATAATGACACTGGCAGGGAAGGGGTTAACTTTATTGGTGATCAAGGGGTTAAATGTATGCCTCATGCTTACTGACGTGTGTGGGGGGAGGGGGTTGTGTGACGCAGACACAGATCGCAGGTTCAGCTATGCTGAATCCTGTAATCTGTCACTGTCTGTCACATAGGAGATCCGCCCGCTTTGTTTACACAAGTGGGCGGATTTCCTCACTCGATCCCCGACGATCGGGGAAGAGCGGCGGTGATCACCGCCTCTCCTCCCCTGGACCGACTCCCGCTGTGTCTGAATACAGCGGGAGCGAGCCTCCGGCGGCTCGCGCGCACTGCCGAGAGGGGGCGAGATCGAGCCACTTTGCCGCAGTACCAGCTCAGTGAGCGGTCGGCAAGTGGTTAACCACTTAGGGACCGCCCACCGTACATGCAGGGTGGCCCTTAAGCGCAAAAATCAGTTAAGGATTAGACACAGCGGGAGCCAGTCTGTGGGACCGGCAGCCGCGATTGCCACCAGCCTCCCACGATTGTCAAGGAGACTGACAGAACGACTGTCAGCCTATGTAAACAAGGCAGACGGCTGTTCTGTCAGACAGGAAGGGAGGGATCGTGTGTTCCTACTAATCAGGAACACTGATCTCTCTCTTACTGCAGTTAGTCCATTCCCCCCACAGTTAGAAAGTGAAATAAAAAAAAAAAATAATTATCCAATTGTTTTTCAGGTAAATGAAAGCAAGTGGACGGTGAAAAGCTTATTTTGAGGGTGGAACTCCGCTTTAATGGATTTTCAGTGCAGAAAGGCTCTGTGCATGTTGATAGCTTGCTCTGCACACATTCCTCTCTCTGAGAAACCATTAACATTGAAAGCCACTGGTTTCACAAACACTACACATAAGGTGACATTCTCGCAGTTGACAATCTCTATGTACATTGTGAAGGGACAGTTTCAACAGATTCCATTAAAGATTTGCATTTGTGTGCAGGTGCATCACAGGTTGCAAATACAGCAGATTACAGACATGGTTTTCTTTTTTTTTTTTTTTTTAAAGGTTTTTATTAAACAAACAAAACACAGTACACCAAAAGAAAAATGGCAGTACAGCAGAAAAGAGAGGATACATAACATACAAAGCATCCTCTCCAATCATCTGGCAAAATAGAACAACAGTACAGAGAATACACAGTAATCGTGGTAAAAGAAGCACAGCAGAAAACCCCCGAGGGGGTAACACAATATCATATGCAATATATAACAACACATTCGGAGCAAAAGAAGGCACTTTAGGCTCCGTTCACATGTGAGCGTATGGATCGCGGGCAGAACCGCCGCGGTTCCGCCCGCGATCCGGAGATTGATTGCAAATCGCGGGACGCCTAGCGTTGCCCGTTGATTTGCAATAGCCCCCCAAACGCCGAGCGATGTTGCCGCGATTTCCGCCAGCCGAATCGCGGCAACATCGCGCAAACAAAATCGCGTGACGCAATACGCTCCAAAGAAGTACAAGAGCTTCTTTGGAGCGTATTGCGTCACGCGATTTTGTTTGCGCGATGTTGCCGCGATTCGGCTGGCGGAAATCGCGGCAACATCGCTCGGCGTTTGGGGGGCTATTGCAAATCAACGGGCAACGCTAGGCGTCCCGCGATTTGCAATAATCTCCGGATCGTGGGCGGAACCGCGGCGGTTCTGCCCGCGATCCAAATGCTGACATGTGAATGCAGCCTTAGACATCGCCTAGGTAGTGTCAGACACCAAGGAGGCAGTAAGGTCAGATTCTACCCAGAAAGACCAGATTTTGCGGAATTTTTCGGACATCCTCTGGCCTCATACGTCAGTTTATACAAAGGCAGAGCCTGATTAACAATAGAGATCCAAAATGGAACGTCAGGGGGTGTGGAAGATTTCCAACGGAGAGCAATAGCTTTCCTAGCATAGAAGAAGAGCAAACGCAGAAATAGTTTTGTGCGAGCAGGAGCATCCTCATCATCCACATACCCTAGGAGACAACGAAGGGGGTTACAGACATTGGACAACTGAGAGATATCGTGTATAAAGGCCGTCACCCCTGAACAAAAGGCACGGATAGGGGGGCAATCCCAAAACATATGAAAGAAGGATACCTCACCATCAGAGCACTTAGAGCAGAGGGGGGAGGATAATTTACCAATTTTATGAAGGAACAGGGGGGTGTAGTAAGCTCTATACAGGAATTTTAACTGTATGACTCTATCCCTGGAGGAAATTACAACCGGGATTTGTTCAGGAAGGACGTCATGCCACACCTCCTCCGTCAAGTCCGGGACGTTCTCACGCCACTGGGACTCAACCACCGCCAAGCGCTTAGACTTAGAATGCAAAAGCCTACGATAATATGTGGAGACCAGTTTCTCATGTGAAGAGTCAGAAAGGAGATATTCCAAGGGGGACGGCTCCAGCGAGACATCCCAGAGGCCAAACTGTGCAGCCGCCGCATGTCTCAGTTGGAGGTAGAGAAAATGAGCCGTAGACGGTACAGCAAAAGTGGACTGCATGTCCGCAAAGGACCGGAAGGTTCCCCGGACATACAGGTGATCAACAGACTTCACCCCAAGGCGGGCCCAAAAAATACCGTCACCCCGACCGAAAAACTCCCGAAACCGTGGATTATGCCAAAGGGGGGCATTAGGGGAACACGACCCCTACGGTGCAGTAAATTTTGTAGAGATTCATAGGATGTAAAAATAGCCGCCTCCAAGGCCGCCGCAGCATGATTGTCCTCGGGATGGAACCACCAATGTGCGTGTGCCAACTGGGAGACCAAGTAATAAAGGCGTAGGTTGGGCGCCGCCAGTCCTCCTGCCAGTACGGGTAACTGTAAAGCGTCTCTGGCCACACGTGCCGGCCGACCCCCCCAGATAAATGAAGTGAGGAGCGAATCAATGACCTGGAAACGACATTTGGTGACATAGACCGGGGAGTGACTCAACACATACAGAAATCGGGGAAGGAATATCATTTTAAAAATATTGATCCTACCTAAAACCGTGAGAGGAAGCTGGGACCAGAGCTGCAAAGAAGATTTAAGTCGGGCGACCAAAGGATCCAGATTATTGGGGAGGAAACGAGACAAGGGAAGTTGAATTTCAACCCCCAAGTATCGAAACCGATCCACCACCTGGAGAGGGCAAGATGCGAGAGAAGGGGGCAAAACCTGGGGATCCAGGGGGAACAGAGTAGATTTACTCCAGTTCACCCGAAAACCCGAGAAGTGACCGAAGCGATCAATAATGGACAATAGAGTGGGGAGGGATTGATATGGATCCGCTAGATATATCAACATATCGTCCGCGTATAGTGAAACCTTTTCTTCCAAGCCATTGATCACAAAGCCCGCAACAGCCGCACACTGGCGAATCTGCGCAGCCAAAGGCTCAATGGCCAGGGCGAACAGCAACGGGGATAACAGGCACCCCTGCCTAGTACCCAGAAAAATGGGAAAGGAGTCAGGCACAGAATTATTGACCCTGATACGGGCATGAGGGAGATAATATAGAAGTTTTACCCATTTTATGAACCCCGGTCCAAATCCGAATTTCGCCAACACCTCCAAGAGATAAGGCCATTCCACAGAATCAAAAGCCTTGTGAGTGTCCAGGGCTACCACAACCCTGGCCCTCACAGAAGCACGAGTCATCTGAAGGTTGGTAAAAAGTCTACGCAAGTTGATCGAGGTAGAACGGCCTGGAATAAAGCCCGACTGGTCCGCCCCGACCAAGTCCGTGACAACCGTATTCAGCCGTCTCGCAAGGACCTTGGCCAAGATCTTCACATCCGTATTAATAAGTGAGATCGGACGGTACGATTCACAGAAAAGAGGGTCTTTGCGCGGCTTCGGGATGAGTACTATAAGGGCTTCCGTCATAGAGGGTGGCAGACGTCCTTCCTTCAGAGCACAAGTAAACACTTTCAACAAATGGGGGACCAATAATTCCCTATAGTGAAGATACCATTCAATGGGGAAACCATCCAAGCCAGGTGTCTTATTATGAGCAAACGTAGCCACGGCCTTGTCAATCTCATCTGTCGTCAAAGGGGAGTCTAAGAAGCGAGATTGGTCGACCGACAGTGCGGGCAAATCAATATCATACAGAAAATCATCAAGTTCGATAATAGTGTAATGAGCCTGGCTGCGATATAGAGAGGAATAAAATTCAACAAAACTATGAAGAATATCAGGAGTTTTTTCTACAATGACACCGGCCTGACTGGTGACCCGGGGAATGATACAAGGTTGAAAATCCGGCCTAGCTAAGTAGGCCAACAGGCGACTGTTTTTATCCCCCAGTTCAAAAATTCTTTGATTCTGATACAACAGTTTTTTCTGGGTGCGCTCAATAAGGACGAGATCCAAATCACGGGCTCTGGCCCGCCAAGCGGTGTGATTCTGAGGGGAGGGGTCGTCAGAGTACTGCCGTTCAGCCGCATGCAATGTCCGTTCGGCGTCAACCAACTTGGTCTGACGTGCCTTCCGAGCATGGCCTATGGCAGACGAGAAAGTGCCCCGCATAGTGGCCTTGAAGGCGTCCCAGGTCAGCAGTGCCGACCCCTCCTGTCCATTGAGCGCCCAGTAAGAATTCAACTCCGTGAGCCCCTGATCAGTCACCGCGGGGTCCGCCAGCCACAGAGTGCTCAGTCTCCACAGTTTATAGTTAGGTGGGGACCCCAAAGCAAGGTCCACCAGCAAAGGGGAATGGTCAGATACCGCCCGAGGGAGGTACCTGATCCCCGAGAGCGGACCCAGCAGTTCCCGAGAGAGCAAACAGAGGTCAATTCTAGATAGAGTGTGGTGTGAGCTCGAATAACAAGAAAACTCAGTAATCCCCCCATGTTTCCACCTCCAGGCGTCCGTGAGGTCCAATTTGTCCAAATAGGAGCGCAGGGGGGTATGTTGGGAAGAAGCAGCTCCAGAGTGGTCCAAGGCATTGTCGAGGACTGTGTTAAAGTCACCCGCCATAATAAGAGGGCCCTCCGCCATTTCCAAAACCAAACCCAAAACACGGTCAAAGAATGACTTAGTAAATGGCGGGGGGACATAAACATTCACCAGAGTATAAGGCTTACCCAGATATTCAAAAATGAGGATAACAAAGCACCCTGAGGGGTCCGTCTTCAGATCTTTAATAGTGATCGGAGCAGACTTGGCAATTAGAATGGACGTGCCTCGGGCATAAGAAGAGTAGGTAGAATGTAGCGCATACGCCACGTGTGCCCGCTTAAGGGCCATAACCCTGGACCCCTGGAGGTGTGTCTCCTGCAACAAAACAACATGAGGACCATGGCGTTTTAAATAGTCAAACATCAGAGACCGTTTCACTTTAGAATTTAGCCCCCCTGACGTTCCATGAAATTATACGTAAAGTAGACATAGAAATATACCAACAATCAGCGTTAGCACCCCGTAGGTCAGCCCAAAAACAGGCAAACCCCGAAGAGCCAAAGCATAACCAGCATCTGAGAGGAGCCCAGAAAAAAGAGTATGCATAAGACATAAGAAGAGTGACCACAATAACACATTAAACGAAATCAACTGTATCGCATAAGGAGAGAACAGGATACCAAAAACAAAAAAAGGACAAACTGTACCGACCCTGTGGATCAGAATGGTGCAAACAAACAAACCAAAAATGAGAAACCCACCAAAACCCGCAGGTTGCGGAGGGCAACAGTAACAAACATCCCCTCCCCCCACCCTAGCCCACCCGGCCCTCAAACCCCAACAATTGAGAGCTTTGTAGCCCCAAACAACAAAAGGAAGTCAAATGCAGGGAAACGTGGATCTGCTCGTCCTGTAGTAGACAAAGGAGAAAAAACAATAAAAAAGAAGGAGATGAGGGGGGAGCCCCCATCCCAAAAATGCCCATCAGAAAAAACTGAAAAATAGGAACCCCGACCCCCAGAAAAAAGGAATACTCATCTGTCCCAAAGAATCAAGCGAGAGAGGGTCCATGAAGTGCACCAGGACAAGCCCAGAGCCCAACCATACGGTCAGCAGATAGACAGTCCTTCATCTGGGAGGAGACCGACGGTCCTGGCGGCCAGGAGAGCCACGGCCCAAGGAGTCCACCCACTGCGCGGCTTCCCGAGGATCCTGGAAGAAATGAGCCTTGCCTTGAGAGATGATCCGGAGACGGGCAGGATAAAGCATACTATATGGCTACTAGAGCTCACGCAGCCGCCTCTTAACTGCCATAAAGGAGGCCCGCTGCTTTTGGGTGGCTGCAGAAAAGTCAGGAAAGATGGAGATGACATCATTATTGTAGGAGACACGACCCTTCTCCCTGGAGGCCCGTAGCACAGCCTCCCTGTCACGGAAATGCAGAAGTTTAATGAGAAGAAGACGAGGTGGCGCCCCTGGTGGTAGGGGGCGCAATGGCACCCTGTGCGCCCGTTCAATGGCAAATAAAGGAGAAAAAACATTCTTTTCAAAGGTGTCAAGGAGCCACTTTTCCATAAATGATTCGGGGGTCTTTCCCTCCGCCCCCTCAGGGAATCCCAGAAAGCGGAGGTTATTACGTCGGAGGCGATCCTCCATGTCAGTAATCTTATCAGTGGTGGCCGTGTGACCCCTCTGCAAGTCGGACACAGAGGCCTGCAAGGGGCGGTGGGCATCCTCCAGGTCGCTAATACGTTGCTCCGCATTGCCCACCCTATGGCGGAGATTATGAACATCCTGCTTCAGGAATGACATGTCTATCCTCACAGACTCAATTTGAGTAGTGAGAGAGGCCTGACATTGGCGGATGGCATCCATAATGGCAGCAAGGGATGGCTCAGGTCTATCCACCTCCACCCCCGCCTCACCAGGGGGGCCCAGGGAGGGGGAAAGAAGAGTACTCACAGTCTCATGCCGGTGCAGGGAAGAAGAGTCACCAGGCCCCGAAGCACCACCCTGGGAGAGAGAGGCGGATGGCTGCGAGGATCGTGCAGCAGCAGCAGGCTGACTCAAGCTCCGTGGCGGGCCGGCGCCATCTTGGGACCGCTCGAGGAGGGAGGCCGATGGCTGGAATCCAGGTGCCTCCGGACCAGGGGGACCGATCTTCACGTTCTCCGCCGATGCACCGTGGGATCAGGAGTACACAGGCGTCGGAATCAGGTGAGTAGCGGCTCGGGGTTCTGCAGGATCGATGAAGGAGAGGAGAGAGAGAGCTCCGGAACCGCGCTGCTCTCACGTCAGTGGCCGGCCACGCCCCCCAGACATGGTTTTCTTAAACTGATGCACACAGATTCCGGGGCAGCTGTGCATAGCAACCAGTCTGTTTAAAAGTTTTATATTAACAGCTTAAAGCGTAACTCCACTTTTGTTGAGAAAAAAACATTCCCCTCTGGGTGATCTCTGTACATTGCAGGGATTATAACAACCTTTGTTGCAGATTCCTACCTTTTGTTATTCTGAAGAAATCATTGTTTATTCCTCTGTGCTGAGTGGGTCAAATGGGAGTGGTTTCATGATTATCTATCAGCTGTGCAGCTGCTGAGCTCTAATGAGGACATCTGCTGGGCCTGCATTCCTTTAGACGTGTTGCTATTGGAATGACATTTTTGTTGCAGGGGATGCCAGAAATCTGACTTGTATCTTAGTGCAGACTTCTGGGAAAATTGGTGAGCCAATCACACAAGCAGGGAATTATGTTTCTGGGGTGTGGTCAGTATACATTCTGTGTACAGAACAGCTCCAGGTAGCCATATTGCATTGCATTTTCAATGCTGCAGATTGAAAAGGAAAAGTAATTTTTAATAACATTCAATTACAATATGATTTGTGTCGCAATTCTATACGCTATATTGTTTTTTCTGTATTTGCTTATTTTTTTTTTCCCACGAAAGTGGAGTTACCCTTTAATTTAATAAATTGATTAGAAGCAGATTGGTTGCTATGCCCAGATGCACACATTTCTAAGTGCTCCAGTTCCAGTAAATTGCCACATATGTTCTCAAATGGGCAAAGTGTATACTGCAAACCACTGGTTTCCTGTCATTATTTACTGAGATCCCACACTTCAATTTGTGTAAAGCCCCGTACACACGTAGCGATCGTCGGCCGAACGATCGGCCGTCTTTTGTCCAGGGCTGTCGTGTCCGCTGAAAACTGCAAAAGACCGCATACGAATTTTGTCGGCCAACAACAGCTGACTGCAGAGGTGATGTCATGTGATGGTTAACTTTCCTTGTCTTTTCTCTTTTCTGAGCATGCCCAGTCTTGCTCATCTGCTGTCTGTCGGCCGAAATCTGTACTGACTGAGGAACAATCGGCCGTTCTGGTGACGGCCAACAAAAATTTTAATGCCTGCAGGACAGATTCTGTTCGGGCCGAAAATGCCCTGTCGGCTGTCGGAAGTATCATACTAACAAGCCGACAATTGGCCGATCGGTCGTCGGCCAAATATTTACGGCCGACAATCGGTACGTGTGTACGGGGCTTTAGATTTTAAATTTGTCTATGTAAACGAAAGTCGACAGATCTTTCAGTTCCTTGCTTGTTGCATTGACTTCCAGAGTTATATTTAATCACGTGCATGCGCTGTCAATTTGTCTAACTATTTTAGATCGATTCCACTACCGATCTTTCGAAAATCAATTGTTTCTTAAAAAAAAAAAAAGACATGCCTGTTAATTTTTTTGCATTACAATCGGCATTTTGAGAATATCAATAGCCCACTAACGTTCGAAAGTCAAACAATCGAGCGTATCAAATGCTTTATCAAATGATTTTCTATCTATGTATGACCAGAATTAGTCTGTAGGGTTCAATATTGAGTTGGCCCACCCTTTGCAGCTATAAGAGCTTCAACTCTTCTGGGAAGGCTGTCCACAAGGTTTAGGAGGGTCTATGGGAATGTTTGACCATTCTTCCAGAAGTGCATTTGTGAGATCAAGCAATGATGTTGGAGGGAAGGCCTGGCTTGCAATATCTGCTCTAATTCCTCCCAAAGGTGTTCTATCAGGTTGAGGTCAGGACACTGTGCAGGCCACTCAAGTTCCTCCACCCCAAACTCGCTCCTCCATGTCTTTATGGACCTTGCTTTGTTCACTGGTCCAAATCATTTGGTGGAGGGGGGGTTATGGTGTGGGGTTGTTTTTCAGGGGTTGGGCTTGGCCTCTTAGTTACAGTGAAGGGATCTCTTAAGCATACCAAGACATTTTGGACAATTTCACGCTCCCAAATTTGTGGGAAGAGTTTGGGGACGGCCCCTTCCTGTTCCAACATGACTGCGCACCACTGCACAAAGCAAGGTCCATAAAGACATGGATGAGCGAGTTTGGGGTGGAGGAACTTGACTGGCCTGCACAGAGTCCTGACCTCAACCTGACAGAACACCATTGGGATGAATTAGAGCAGAGACTGCGAGCCAGACCTTCTCATCCACATCAGTGCCTGACCTCACAAATGCGCTTCTGGAAGAATGGTCAAACATTCCCATAGACACACTCTTGTGGAGAGCCTTCCCAGAAGAGGTGAAGCCTTTGGACTAAGACTGGGATTCCAATAAAGTTCATGCGCGTGTAAAAGGTAGGTGTCCCAATACTACTCCCTTGGGAGCTGCTGGTTAAGGGTTCCCCTGGTTTACCCATAGCAACAACATCACAGTTTAGCATTTTCTAAGTGCTTTGGTTCAGTCAGGAAACAGTCTAGGAGTTTTTTTTTTTTTTTGTGGTTTTATTGAGAACTTGGATAGGAGAAGGAAATGAGTGGGATACTCCAACTTGAATAAACTATGCACAATTTGCTGGGACAACTAAATATAGCTGAGTGCGGCAAGGCCGCTGCTTCACCTTGTCACTTGTAGTGAAGAAGACACTAATGAACTGTATTAGATAAGCTGTACTGTAGAAAACTCTTCAGGGCCCTTCCTGGCACCCCCTTTGTCCCTCTTCTTCAGGGTTCTTTACACGGCACCCCCTTTACTGTAACACTCTCTGTGTGAGCCGCCTCCTTGATCCTCTGACTTCTCTGGAGTGGTCCCCCTTCCTGGGCAGACCCTTTGGCAAATCTCCTGGTACTTATGGACACTGTTTTTCCTGAGAGACTGCAGCTCCACTGTCAGCTCCACTGGATCTTCTGCAGCTCAGCTCCACACCCGATTCACTAGGCTGACCGCCTAAGACCACCTTCCTCACACACAGCAGGAGGAGAGACAGCCGTCTGCCTCCTCCTGGGAGTCTGTTTCCCGCCAAAGACGCCCTGTCACATGTCCCCCTGGCTTTTATGAGCAATCCCAGGATGCATTGCAAGAATGCCCTCCCACTGGGACTCCCACAAAAGCCAATGTGTCACTGACTGGGTTTCCTTCACTGTCCAACAAGCTCCCTCATTGGATACAGTGGGGACACTCCCTCAGACCCAGTAAATCACACCTGGAGATATGCAACAGGCCACCCAACAGATCAGGCTCCCCTGATAAGCAGAAGGAGCAATAGATGCTTTTTCCTAGCACCTACCTAGGAGGGTGCTACACAGGTAATCTGTGGTTTAAGCAATAGGCAGGCAGTTAGGTTGCTAAAGCTTCCTACTCCATTTGTTGCTGATGTAGGGATGTTTGTAAGTGTTTTGCATTTTTGCAAGGCCTCTGTGACATTAAACTATAGAAGTGGGATAATATTACAGACATTTTCTCAACTCAGTGGTCAACAGCTCAGAAAAAAAAGTTCACAATTTCAAATTTGAATAGAAAGCTCAGGTCTGGAAATCCAAGGAAAATAACATCTATCTGCTAATGAACTTCGGACATGAGAAGCTGTTCAGAGCCCGTCAATTAAATTACGGGGCTTCAATGTTCTTCTGCCCTACCTACCTCCTATAAGATTTTTAAAGCGGAGTTCCGGCCACAAAATCGACATAGTCGATTTTGGGCCATCTGCTTGCTATAGCTCACCTGAAAAAGAAATGGGTAGTTACAATTTTTTTTTACTTACCTTGTAATTGCAGAAAAATATACTCACCTTTCTTCCACTTCCTCCCTCGGCGGCCGCGGCCCGCGCCGTCACTTCCGCTTTGCAATGATTCCTGGGAGCTGAACGTCATCGCTCCCAGGAATCAATGCGCCTGCACCGGCCCCGACGTCAGTTCTGGTGCAGGCGTGTCATACCTTGCTAAACAGCTTCTGGGCATGCCCAGAAGCTGTGTAGGGATGACGCTGCAGACCCTGAAGTGACGGCGGGGCCGGCACAGTGCATCGTGGGACCGAAGAGGACGGAAGAGGGTCGCACTGGCTTCAAGCTGCCCACACCTGAGATGGCAGCGCTGGAGAAGAAATTTTAAAAGTGAGTATTTCTTCTTGCAGGTAAGTGCGATCCGGGACAGATCAGAGGCTAGCCATTGTGGAATGTACTAGCCCTGACTGTCCCGGGGGTATGTTCATTGAAATTTTTTTTTGTGGCCGGAACTCCGCTTTTATTAACCACTTTACCACCGCCCACAGTAATATTACTGCGGCAGAGTGGCTCGTTATCGTCTGACGACGTAGTACTACGTCGTCAGACACTTCCCCTTCTGGGCGGCGCTTGCGCGCCGCCGGAGGCTCGCTCCCGCTGTTTTCGGTCACAGCGGGAGTCGGGCCAGGGGAAGAGCGGCGGCGATCGCCGCCGCTCTTCCTCGATCGTCGGGGATCTAGTGTGGAGATCCGCCCGCCCACAAGCGGGAGGATCTCCCAAGTGACAGGGAGTGACAGATCGGAGTGTTCAGCATAGCTGGACATCCGATCTGTCCCTGGCTCACTCAGTCACCTCCCCCCCCCACACGTCAGTAAGCACCAGGCATACATTAACCCCTCCCTCTCCAATAAAATTAACCCCTTCCCTGCCAGTGTCATTTTTACAGTAACAGTGCATATATATAGCACTGATTACTGCAGTAATGTCCCTGGTACCCCCAAAAGTGTCAAAAATGTCAGTCAAGGGTCAGATCTGTCCGCCGCAATGTCGCAGTACCGCAAAAAAATCGCAGATCGCCGCCATTACGCGTTAAAAAAAAACACCAAAAATGACAGAAATCTTTCCCTTTGTTAGTAAACGCAATAACTTTTGCGCAAACCAATCAAAATACGCTTATTGTGATTTTTTTTTTACCAAACATAGGTAGCAGAAAACAAATTGGGCAAAAATTTTTAAAAAAATTGGTTTTTACATCTTTTTTGGGGGGAATTTCATATAAAAAAATGTTAGAAATATTGTTATTTTTTCAAAATTGACGCTCTTTTTTTGTTTATAGCGCAAAAAGTAAAAATCGCACAGGTGATCAAATACCACCAAAAGAAAGCTTGCTTGTGGGAAAAAAAGGACGTAAATTTCGTTTGGGTACGGCGTCGCACGACCGCGCAATTGTCAGTTAAAGTCGCACAGCGCCGAATCGCAAAAAGTGGCCTGGACGTAAGACAGCAAAATCCTCCGGTGGTAAAGTGGTTAAACTGCATTCAAGCTTGGACCTTCACTTTTCAACTAAAGTGTAAGTGTGATGTATCCTTAGGACAAGGCGTTTCTTACAGGGAGCCCCATTATCTTCACAAGGCCTTTCTGGGTGGAGGTACCAAAGATTTACAAACTCAAATGTAGCACTGTCTGTCCCCGTAGTGCTTGCTGTATGATGACTTTTTGGGCCTCCTCTGATTACCTGCAGACAGTCACTTAGGGACAGTTCACTCATCCCTCCTTACTCCCAATGGCTCGATACTCAAAAAACAGTCCAGGGGTTTTGGTTTTTGGTATTTATTGTGGAACTTGGATGGGAGTAGGGAATAGTGGGATACTCCAACTTGAACTGATTACAGTTGATAAGGACAACTCTCACTTGGCCTCACCAGGTTATTTGTGGAAGCAGTCATACTGCTTTAGCTATGCTGCCACTTGTATGGAAGGGGTAAGTCTTCTCAGTGGCGTAGCGTGGGGGGTGCAGGGGGGGCGGCCGCACCGGGCGCAACATCTGGGGGGGCGCATCCGCAGTGTCACTCTGTCTGTCTGACTCTGACATACACAGTTCACACACTGTCTGCTGCTGCCTCCATCTTTAGGCTGGGATAAGTCCAGCGTGGCCGCCCTATGGCTGAAAATGGCGGGTCGGGGAGGGGCTGGACTGTGCCTCACCTGTCCATTGGTGTAGGGTGGGGTGGCGTTGCAAGCCAAGCCTTGCCTATGCCATCTCACGCTGGTCATTCTGCATTGAAAGGGGGCATGCTGGTCATTCTGCATTGAAAGGGGGCACGCTGGTCTCTCTGTATTGAAAGGGGGCACGCTGGTCATTCTGCATTAAAAGGGGGCACGCTGGTCATTTTGCATTGAAAGGGGGCACGATGATCTCTCTGCATTGAAGGGGGGCACGCTGGTCTCTCTGCATGGAAAGGGGGCATGCTGGTCTCTCTGCATTGAAAGGGGGCACGCTGGTCACTCTGCATTGAAAGGGGGCACGCTGGTCACTCTGCATTGAAAGGGGGCACACTATACCTTGATTACTGAAGGCCCCTTTCACACTTTTGTGACCTCAAAGTTGGGTTAGGGGGCGCAAATTACTTGCCTTGCACCGGGTGCTGACAGCCCACGCTACGCCACTGAGTCTTCTTGCTATCTCCAGCAGACTTGATTCACTACATTATCTTCAGGACACTCTCTGGCATCCCCTTGACTGACACCTGTCCACTGACTCTTCTAGCTGAAGGGACGGCCCTCTCGGGACAGGCCCCATGATACAGATCTGTACTTACTGTATGCCAAATCAGATCCTTTCCAGTGTCTCCCTTCAAGTCAGCTCTGCAGGACCTCCAGGTTCAGCTCCCAGGCCCTCAAGTTGATGACCTGAGGCCACATGGTAACTTCTAAAGAGGAGGGGAAGCCAAGCCCCTAACTCCAGGACACCATTCTCCTGCTGAAAGACCCCGAGCACATGTGCCTTTGGCGTTTATACAGTTACCCAGCATGCACCGATGCACATTCCTCTGCCAATCACCAAGGCTGTACTAAAAAAAAAAGTGTCGTTTAAAGTTTGCCACAAGCCACCTGAGAGACACACCAAACATGTGGAAGAAGGTGCTCTGGTCAGATGAAACCAAAATCAAACTTTTTGGCAACAATGCAAAACGTTATGTTTGGCGTAAAAGCAACACAGCTCATCACCCTGAACACACCATCCCCACTGTCAAACATGGTGGTGGCAGCATCATGGTTTGGGCCTGCTTTTCTTCAGCAGGGACAGGGAAGATGGTTAAAATTGATGGGAAGATGGATGGAGCCAAATACAGGACCATTCTGGAAGAAAACCTGATGGAGTCTGCAAAAGACCTACATAGTTACATAGTTACATAGTTAGTGAGGTTGAAAAAAGACACTAGTCCATTCAGTTCAACCTATGATGTGTGTGTGTGTGTGTGTTTGCTGTTAACCGTACATTGTATACCCCTGTATGTTGTGGTCTTTAAGGTTCCCATCTAATAGTTTTTTGAAACTATCAATGCTCCCTGCTGATACGACGGTTTCTGTAAGAGAATTCCACATCCTTACTGCTCTCACAGTGAAGAACCACCTGCGTATTTTAAGGTTAAACTGCCTTTCCTCTAGTTTTAGTGAGTGGCCACATGTCTTATTGTATTCCCTTTCTCTGAATAGGTTTTTCCATATGCTAGGGTTGCCAGTACAATATTTGTACATTGATATCATATCCCCCCTCAATCGTCTCTTCTCCAGAGAGAATAAGTTCAGTGCTTGTACCTGACCTGAGACTGGGACGGAGATTTGTCTTCCAACAAGACAATGATCCAAAACATAAAGCAAAATCTACAATGGAATGGTTCACAAATAAAAATATCCAGGCAGTGGTGGCTGGTACTCAAAATTTTTGGGGGGGCGCAAAAAGAAAAATGTTATAGGTATTGCTTCGCGGCAAAAAACGCGGTAAAAAATTGCGTGACTTTGAGGTCATGGTACAGGCATGGCACAGATGGTATAGGCATGGCACAGGTGATGGTACAGGCATGGCACAGGCATGGCACAGGTGATGGTATAGGCATGGCACAGGTGATGGAATAGGCATGGCACAGGTGATAGTATAGGCATGGCACAGGTGATGGTATAGGCATGGCACAGGTGATGGCATAGGCATGGCACAGGTGATGGTACAGGCATGGCACAGGTGATGGTATAGGCATGGCACAGATGGTATAGGCATGGCACAGATGGTATAGGCATGGCACAGGTGATGGATTAGGCATGGCACAGATGATGGTATAGGCATGGCACAGGTGATGGAATAGGTATGGTACAGGTGATGGAATAGGCATGGCACAGGTGATGGAATAGGCATGGCACAGGTGATGGTACAGGCATGGCACAGGTGATGGTACAGGCATGGCACAGATGGTATAGGCATGGCACAGATGGTATAGGCATGGCACAGGTGATGGATTAGGCATGGCACAGGTGATGGAATAGGCATGGCACAGGTGATGGTATAGGCATGGCACAGGTGATGGAATAGGCATGGCACAAGTGATGGAATAGGCATTGCACAAGTGATGGTACAGGCATGGCACAGGTGATGGTACAGGCATGGCACAGGTGATGGTACAGGCATGGCACAGGTGATGGAATAGGCATGGCACAGGTGATGGAATAGGCATGGCACAGGTGATGGAATAGGCATGGCACAGATGGTACAGGCATGGCACAGGTGATGGTATAGGCAGGGCACAGATGGTACAGGCATGGCACAGGTGATGGAATAGGCATGACACAGATGGTATAGGCATGGCACAGGTGATGGAATAGGCACGGCACAGATGGTACAGGCATGGCACAGGTGATGGAATAGGCATGGCACAGGTGATGGTAAGGTCATGGCACAGGTGATGGAATAGGCATGGCACAGATGGTATAGGCATGGCACAGACGATAGAATAGGCATGGCACAGATGATGGTATAGGCATGGCACAGGTGATGGAATAGGCATGGCACAGATGATACAGGCATGGCACAGGTGATGGTATAGGCAGTGCACAGATGGTACAGGCATGGCACAGGTGATGGAATAGGCATGGCACAGGTGGTATAGGCATGGCACAGGTGATGGAATAGGCATGGCACAGATGGTACAGGCATGGCACAGGTGATGGAATAGGCATGGCACAGGTGGTATAGGCATGGCACAGGTGATGGAATAGGCATGGCACAGATGGTACAGGCATGGCACAGGTGATAGAATAGGCATGGCACAGATGATGGTATATGCATGGCACAGGTGATGGAATAGGCATGGCACAGATGGTATAGGCATGGCACAGGTGATGGAATAGGCATGGCGCAGATGATGGTATAGGCATGGCACAGGTGATGAAATAGGCATGGCACAGGTGATGGAATAGGCATGGCACAGGTGATGGTATATGTGATGGTATAGGCATGGCACAGGTGATGGAATAGGCATGGCACAAATGATGGAATAGGCATTGCACAGGTGATGGTACAGGCATGGCACAGGTGATGGTATAGGCATGGCACAGGTGATGGAATAGGCATGGCACAGGTGATGGAATAGGCATGGCACAGATGATGGTATAGGCATGGCACAGATGATGGAATAGGCATGGCACAGGTGATGGAATAGGCATGGCACAGGTGATGGTATAGGCATGGCACAGGTGGTGGAATAGGCATGGCAAAAGTGGTGGAATAAGCATTGCACAGGTGATGGTACAGGCATGGCACAGGTGATGGTACAGGCATGGCACAGGTGATGGAATAGGCATGGCACAGATGGTATAGGCATGGCACTGGTGATGGAATAGGCATGGCACAGGTGATGGTACAGGCATGGCACAGGTGATGGTATAGGCATGGCACAGATGATACAGGCATGGCACAGGTGATGGAATAGGCATGGCACAGATTGGAATAGGCATGGCACAGGTGATGGAATAGGCATGGCACAGATGGTACAGGCATGGCACAGGTGATGGAATAGGCATGGGCCAGATGGTATAGGCATGGCACAGGTGATGGAATAGGCATGGCGCAGATGGTACAGGCATGGCACAGGTGATAAATTAGGCATGGCACAGATGATGGTATATGCATGGCACAGGTGATGAAATAGGCATGGCACAGACATGGCACAGGTGATAGAATAGGCATGGCACAGATGATGGTATAGGCATGGCACAGGTGATGGAATAGGCATGGCACAGATGGTACAGGCATGGCACAGGTGATGGAATAGGCATGGCACAGGTGACGAGTCAGCACTTCCCTGGCTGAGACACTTACCTGGCGACGGCTCGGCTCCCGGCGGCGGCTTGTCCCCCTCCTCGCGACTCCGACGTCCGTCCTCTTCTGCTCGGCTCCCGGGCGGCAGCTTCTCCCATCCTCGCAACTCCTCTTCTGCGGCGGCGGGAAGCTGACCGGGCGGTGATGGTGAGTGACTGATGCACGCACCGCCCCCAACGAGGTCAGCATGGATGTCCTTAATCATGATTGGTCCAGGCTGGAGTCTGGACCAATCATGATCCAAGACATCACAAAAGGGGGGTGGTGTAGCGCCGTGCTCTGCGCTACAGTTACGCCCCAGAAGGCTGCCATTTGGCGCCTCTGCGGGTGGAAAACCCCACCCCCCCATAGGCACCAATGGAGCGGGCTCCAAAAGGGGGGTGGGTGTAGCGCAGTGCTCTGCGCTACAGTTACGCCCCAGAAGGCCGCCTCTCGGCGCCTCTGCGGGTGGAAAACCCCACCCCCCAAAGGCACCAATGAGGCGGGCGCCCCTTGTGGGCAAAAATTTTTTTTTTTTTTTAATCTTTTTTTTTTCTTTTTCTTTTTTTGGGGGGGCGGCGCCCCTGCGCCCCCTATGGGCCGGCCGCCACTGTATCCAGGTGTTAGAATGGCCAAGTCAAAGTCCAGACCTGAATCCAATCGAGAATCTGTGGAAAGAACTGAAAACAGTTGTTCACAAACGCTCTCCATCCAACCTCACTGAGCTCGAGTTGTTTTGCAAGGAGGAATGGGCAAAAATTTCAGTCTCTCCATGTGCAAAACTGATAGAGACATACCCCAAGCGACTTACTGCTGTAATCGCAGCAAAAGGTGGCGCTACAAAGTATTAACTTAAGGGGGCTGAATAATTTTGCACGCCCAATTTTTCAGTTTTTTATTTGTTAAAAAAGTTTGAAATATCCAATAAATTTCATTCCACTTCATGATCGTGTCCCACTTGTTGTTGATTCTTCACAAAAAATTACAGTTTTATATCTTTATGTTTGAAGCCTGAAATGTGGCAAAAGGTCGCAAAGTTCAAGGGGGCCGAATACTTTCGCAAGGCACTGTAGATTTACCTAACAATCTTTCTGGTAGGCAGAAAAGATCAAAAATGATACCCTCTCCCTAGAACCTACATAGAAGGGTGCTACACAAAGATATTACCCTGAACGGGCACTTAGCAAAGGCTTAGAATTCAATGTTTGCCCAGGTGCTGCCACTGCATCTGGTGTAATTGTGCTAAGTTTAGAGTCATCTCACATGACCTCCTTGAAACTGGGTTACACTAATGCTCATTTTGACCACAGAACTGCCATCCGTCTCAATCAATTACCCTTCGTCTAGCAGATTTACAGAAAGTTCTGGGCCTGATGCCCCCATACATGGTGCATGGACCTTCACCCTTTTTTTGGGCATGCTGCAAAACATTTAGAAGAACATGCAGCTGTGACCACCTCCTCACTATATTGAGATCATTACATCACGTGGCTGCTTGCCTAACAGCTGGGGACAACACCTACTTGGCAAGAAAAAGGTGGGAAGTATCTAAGATGTGTGATCTGCTCTGAAGAGTGTCACAGAATATGCAAAGACACATGGGAAGATTTTCTTCAGACTTTCTCTCAGCTAAGCAGCTAAATCAGAGGCTATTTTCAGCAGCTTATCCAAGTAGTTTCCTCAGCTGTGATGAGGACCAGGAACATACCCCGGGATTCATATTCCCAGGGCCACTCAGTTACCTTAAAGCAGTAGTAAACTGCAGGCTGTTGTAAAAAAAAAATAACTTTGTAAAACGCTGAAAAACGTTAGAGAAACGCATCTATTTAGCGTTTATAAATGTTTTTGAGCCATAAGCTTTTGTGGGAGTATAGTTGTGCTAAAAAAAAAGCTTAAAACACGAATGCAAAAATGCTGCAAACTTCTAAAAAACTTGTGTTTTTAACCACTTGCCGACTGCCGCACGACTATTTACGTCGGCAGTCAGCCCCTCACAGGCAGAGCGACGTAGGGATACGTCACTAGCCTGTGAGGGCCTAGGGAGCGAGTGAGCGCGCGCCGCCGGAGGCGCGCTCCCGCGCGGTCACGGACCCCCCCCCCCCCCGCGCGTGTGACCGGCGGACCCGATGTCCGCCGGTCACTCGCAATCGTCGGGTGGAAAGGGAGAAAGGCAGGCGGCTAATGTAAACAAGCCACCTGTCATTCTCCCCTGTGTATGAATGGTGATCATACGGTTCTACTATGTAGGACCGTTGATCACTGTTCCTACACCTCAAGCCACAGCCAATCACAGTTAGAATCACGCCCCTAGGGGCACACATAACCCCTCCCTCTCAAAAAAAGTTAACCCCTTCACTACCAGTGTAATTTTACAGTAACAGTGCATATGTATAGCACTGATTACTGCAGTAATGTCACTGGCAACCCCAAAAGTGTCAAAAATGTCAGTCAAGGGTCCGATCTGTCTGCTGCAATGTCGCAGTACCGCAAAAAAAATCGCAGATCGCCGCCATTACGCGTTAAAAAAAAAAACAACAAAAATGACAGAAATCTTTCCCTTAGTTAGTAAACGCAATAACTTTTGCGCAAACCAATCAAAATACGCTTTTTGCGAATTTTTTTTAACCAAACATATGTAGTAGAAAACAAATTGGCCTAAAATGTTAAAACATTTTGATTTTTACATTTTTCTGGGGGGGAATTTCATATAAAAAAATGTGAAAAATATTGTTATTTTTGCAAAATTGACGCTTTTTTTTTTGTTTATAGCGCAAAAAGTAAAAATCGCACAGGTGATCAAATACCACCAAAAGAAAGCTCTGTTTGTGGGAAAAAAAGGACGTCAAATTCGTTTAGGTACAGCATCGCACGACCGCGCAATTGTCCGTTAAAGCAGTAGTAAACTGCAGGCTGTTGTAAAAAAAAACTAACTTTGTAAAACGCTGAAAAAAGTTAGAGAAACGCATCTATTTAGCGTTTATAAGTATTTTTGAGCCATAAGCTTTTGTGGGAGTATAGTCGTGCCAATAAAAAAAAAAGCTTAAAACACAAATGCAAAAATGCTGCAAACTTCTAAAAAAACTTGTGTTTTTAAAGTGGAGTTCCAGCCTCAAAACGAAAATTTGACTTCCGCTTGCTCTAAGTAACCTGAAAAAGAATTGGATAATCATGATATTTTTTTTTTTTGCTTTACTTACCTTGTTTTTGAAGAAAATATACTTACCTTCCTTCCACTTCCTCCCTTTGGGACCGCGGCCCGCGCGTGACTTCCGGCTTGCATTGACTTCTGGGAGCCGAACGTCATCCCTCCCAGGAGTCAATGCGCCTGCACCGGCCCTGCTCGTCACTTCCGGTGCATGCACGTCATTCCCTGCTAAACAGCTTCTGGGCATGCCCAGAAGCTGTGCAGGGATGAAGCGCGTGCACCGTAAGTGATGAGCAGGGTTGTTGCAGGGCATTCTGGGACTCCGACATCACCGAAGAGGACGCTCCGGCTTCAGCTGCCCACACCTGAGATGGCAGCGCTGGACAAGACTTTTTTAGGTAAGTAATTCTTCTAAAAGGTAAGTGAACCTGGGGACAGTTCAGAGGCTATCATTGCTGAAATGCACTAGCCCTGACTGTCCTGGGGGTATTTTTATCAAAAAAAAGTTTTTGAGGCCGGAACTCCGCTTTAACGAAGCATTATACAGTGTGCATGAGGCCTTAGTGTCACGATCTGAAGTTAGGCTCAGAGTCCAGTAGCTATAGCAGTAGTGAGGCACCCACTGACCAGCTAGATATTTACAGAAGCAGGTAACCCTGGCGGATAACACAGGCTCACCTGTGGTGCGGAGTCTAAGAAATAATTGGTGTTCACCAGAGCTCCTGATGGCGTAGATGGGTTTTGAAGCGTGTTAGTACTAGTGATCGACCGATATCGTTTTTTTTAATGCTGATACTGATATTTTAGTCATCGGATATCGGTAGCGGCCGATATCAGCCGATATTTCCGGACATGTAAAAAAATATTTTTTTTTTATTATTTTTTTTACCAGGTACTCCTTGTGGAGGGATCTGGGGGTCTAAAAGACCCCAAACCCCTCCTCGGCACTGAAAAGCATTCAAAACGCCAAGTTTGGCTGTTTTGAATGCTGTCTGTTTTTTGAATGTGGCGCCGAGTACCCGGAAGTGATGTCATGACATCACTGCCAGGTTTTTACATGGAGACCCGATCAGAGCCGAATCTGGCTTTGATGGTGTCTTCGACGGCTGTGCAGGTAGGATGCCCGGGTCTCCCGTCCCAAAAGCAAACCGCGGCAGGCGGCTGGAGGGGGACGTCCCCTCCCGCTCCTGGTAATGACAGCCGAGCGGCTTCTCAGCCACATCGGTTGTCATTACAAGACAAACAACCATTGCCTATGGACGCCAGTACCGGGGTGATGCCTCTAGCTGCAGGCATCACTTTGGTACAAGTGAAAAAATAGAAAATTGCAGCGCTAAACCCAGAGGCGTAACTAGAACCTTCAGGGCCCTGATGCAAGAAACCATGAAGGGCCCCCCAGACCCCTGGCCGGGGCCCTTACCTTCAAGCCCAGGGCTCTTCCCACTAATCCTGGGGCTCTTTACACTCGTTGCATGGCCTTTTATTACGGTCCCGCAGCAGGATTCTTTCACAAGTTCTGCAGTGGGCCCCCTTCCTGCAATCTTGTGGGCCCACTTCCTGCAATCTTGGGGCTTCCCCACAGTGGTGCAATGCCAGGGTCCGGTCGCAAGTGTGACCTTTGCGATCCTGGAAGTTCACCCACTGGTTTGCTACCGGGCCCCCTGGAGCATGGGGCCCGGTAGCGATTGCAACCCCTGCAACCCCTGTAGTTACGCCCCTGGCTAAACCAAAATAACAAACATCATGTGACCATAAGTGAATCCATGAATACACCAATCAAAATAAATTATATATAATCAAATGAAATACGAGGTGATCAAGTACAGCACTTTCCCGAAATATCGGCAATATCGGTAACCTCAGGAGCCGATTCCGATATATTGGGGAAAGTACATATTGGCCCCCGATTTATCGGTGGTGCCGATAATCGGTCGATCCCTAGTTAGTACCAGGTTGTGGTCCTCAGGATCATCCTACCAGGAGGGTAGGGATAAGCTGAAGCATAGTAAGTAAACAAGCCAAAGTTTGGTAACAAGTGGTTGCAGATTGGGATCAAGCAGAAGCATGGTCGAGGAACAAGCCAAGGTTTGAATGAAGATACAGATAGCAGTGAGAGCGACAAGAATGAGATAGCACTGTGACCGGACCCCCCTCCCCTCTCACAAATCTCTCTCACGCCTCCTTCTTCCTCTGTTATCTTCCAGCAGAACCTGTCATTATCTCTAGCCAAAGAGTATTCCTTTGACCAGCCTATGCTAGTATTTTGCTCCATCATGTTCCTTTAGGTGGGTTCACACTGATGCACTCTGGTTCAGTCGCAGTGCTGGCGTATACACCGTTTTACTGCATTTCCCCCTATTTTAGCCGCAGTCTCATAGACTTCTATTAGGTTGTATCATTTTACTGTGTTTTTTGAACGTGTACCAAATGTCCTGTATGCTGCATCTTTGGTGCGCTTTCAGAAAATACAGTAAAATGACGCAACCTAATAGAAGTCTATGGGACTGCGGTTAAAAATGGGGATAAAATGTAGGAAAACTGTGTATACGTCAGCACTGCAACAAACTCCAGCACACCAGTGTGAACCCGTAGGCATTTTCACACTTGCAGAAGGCAGTGCCACTCCGCTAAAAAGTGATCTATGCTCAGGGTCACTTTACAGAGGCATTTGACAGGCAGTTACGAGGTGATTGCACATCCTCATTGCCTGTTTTATTCTGGGTTCACACTAATGCGATTGCAGACATGACATGTGATTCGCATCGCATTCCTGTGCACATCACATGCTTTCACCTACAGCAAGAGGGTCGCTGGTTCGAATCCCAATCACGACACTACCTGCCTGGAGTTTGCATGTTCTCCCTGTGCCTGTGTGGGTTTCCTCCGGGAACTCCAGTTTCCTCCCACACTCCAAAGACATGCTGGTAGGTTAATTGGATCCTGTATAAAAAATTGGCCTTACTATGTGTATGTATGAATGTGAGTTAGGGACCTTAGATTGTAAGCTCCCTGAGGGCAGGGACTGATGTGAATGTGCAATGTATATGTAAAAGCGCTGCGTAAATTGACAGCGCTATATAAGTACCTGAAATAAATAAATCACATGCGATGTCTGTGCAATGCAAATTCAGCCATACAGTTTATATGGCTGAAAATCACATTGTATTCATGCCAAAATAAAGCAGGACCCATTTTTTTGTCTGCACTGGAATCGCATCACATGGGTGTTCAGACCCATGCGACCCAATTCAACCCAATTCCACAATTCGATTTGGGAGTGTCATTAACTTTATATTGACACCCGCAGCGGTTCGCAGAGAGCAATGTGAACTGCCTGCAAGTCAGATGTGATGTTGGAACCCGCAAGGGAATCGCTGTGGTTCCTGCATCGCACCAGTATAAACCGAGCCTAAACCTCCTAAATGCCAATCCCTGCAGGTAATGACATGGTGAACTTTGAACTCCACCTTTTTCCCATAACTCTTCTTAGGATAGGTTCACATTTGTGCGATGCGGGAAACATAGCGAATCCTGTGTGTTTCCCGTATCGCATTGCATTTACACAGTATCCATGCGATCTGCGGCGGTGTCAATGTTATCTCAACGACACCCCGAAACAGATTGCAAAACGCATTGCAATTGCCAGAATCGCATTGCATGGCTGTAAACTCACATGCGATGCAATTCAGGTGCAAGGAAAAAAAGAGGGTCCTGCACCATTTTGGTGCAAATGCGATGCGATTTCAGCCATACAAATTGTATAGCTGAAATCGTACCGCACAGACATAGTATGTGATGCGGTGCAAATCTACAATTGCACAAGTGTGAACCTAGTACAGAGGACCTTAAACTCTTTACGACCACTGCTGCAGCAGGCAGCTGCTCCTGCGCGAATCGCCGTAAATGTACAGCGGTGGCAAGCAGGAGGCTAGGGGGCGAGCGCGCTCTGCCGGCGGCGCCCTCCTATCCCCGCTCGTCAGCGGGGAAGCCAATGCAGCGGGCAGGCGGCTCCGATTGTCGCCTGACATCCGCGATTGTTCCCTGCTGAGAGAGAACAGTCAGCTGTTGTAAACACAGCTGACCGTTACAGTCCCTTGAAGACTGCATATGCTGCCTATCTTATTCCTCAACCTTGATTCTGCTAGCTTCCAACAATGTTTTTGGTTTAGGTCACTACCAACACCCAAGGCTTAATTTTTCTGCACTTGTATGACAGGTGCATAGAATTTAAATTTCGTATATAATTTTTAACAGCAGGCCCTGTCCCTGTGCCCAGCAAGAGTAACTGTGAAGAGTTACGGTGTTTAGGCACCACCAACACCTAAGGCCCTATTTTTATCACCTGTATGACAAGTACATGCGATTTCAAATTTGTATGGAATTCTTACCAGCAGGGCCCATTCCTGCGCCCAGCAAGAGTAATGCCTCATACACACGCAACAATAGTTGGCCGTGAATTTTCGGCCAACGTCCAATCGGCCGATTTTCGGCTTAGTATGATGCTTTCGACAACTGACTCCGACTTTTCGGCCGAAAAAAATCTGGTGTGCATGCTATAACATTTTTGTTGGCCGTCAAAAGAACGGCTGATTTTCCGTCAGTCAGTACAGATTTCGGCAGACAAAAATCTGATGAGCAAGACTGGGCATGCTCAGAGAAGAAATAACACACGGAAAATAAACCAGCACATGACATCACTTCTGAAGTTGATTTTTGTTGGCCGAGAAAATTCGTGTGCAGTCTAGAGCACATTCCAACCAACACAACAACACTGGACAAAAGACGGACGATCGGTTGGCTGATAATTGTTGCGTGTGTACGAGGCATAACTGTGAGGGGTTATGGTGTTCAGGCACCACCAACTCCAAAGGCCCAATTTTTGGCACCTGTATGACAAGTACATGCGATTTCAAATTTGTATTTATATTTGTTTATGACATTTTTTCCTTTAGAAATGTCAGTATTGCTGCAGCAGGCTACATACATCGTACAGATGCACTACTTTACAGGCACATTCAAGGTACCCCCAGGCACGATATTTGAAGGAATTTTTTATTTTTATACTTTCACTTTAAGCTTCATTAAAATCAGTAAATCAGTGCTCCTTTAAAAACAATATTTTTTTAAAAAAATGTTTGCATTGCTACATGTTCCCCAGGTCAGTACCCGGACCCCCATACACTTTTTTTGGGCAATAAGGGTCCTTTCACACGGCCGCTCCGTGTGAAAGGTCCGCTCCGTGTGCCCGCATATCATCCCATCCGTTTGCGGATGATATGCGGACATAATGTAAGTATATGGCACTGCGGATGTCAGCGGATGACACCGCTGACATCTGATTTTCCTTCCTTTCCGTTTTTTCCACGGAAGAAAAAATGGGGTTCTGTTCCATTCGTAAAAACGGAACAGAACTGAAAGGAGGAAAATCGGATGTCAGCGGATGGTATTCCGCTGACATACGCAATGCCATTCACTTACATTATGTCCGCAAATCATCCGCAAAGGGATTGGATGATTTGCGGATACACAGAGCGGCCGTGTGAAAGGACCCTAACTTGCATTTAATCCTTCAAAATAAGGCCATTTGATATTTGACATTCGAGTCCCATAGACTTCATTGGAGTTCGTTTGTTTGAACTAACTTTTCCCCTGTTCGCGGTGTACTGGTCTGAACCGAACCGTGGGGGTGTTCGGCTCATCACTAGCAGGGACACAGGGGGCCCCATGATCTCCTCTTGCCCGGGGGCCCAATGAGTTGTCAGACCGCCCCTGATTATGAGCTTTGGAGTCCTTATCTCCCACCTTCAGGGGAAGTGTAAAACAGATGCAATTAATCATAACAGAAACAAAGAAACAGTAAATGTAATGTGTCATTTTGGAAACCACATCAAAGATACAGAAAGCAGAATGTTTAAACAACGCTTAGCACCTGCAACACACCCAAAATGTGCCGATGTGAAGGAAGCTTTAAAGTAGAAAAACCCCTAACTAAATACCATTTATATTTCTAAAGCACCGCGTATCATGGACAACTGCCATGTTTTTAACTACATGTTTTTATCCTTATAAACTGGAAAACCAAAATAGCAAGTTCTACCAGGAGTACAGATATTCTAAATTCCCTATTGGGGTTGTCTCTGCAACAAGTGGTTGAGGAGCCAACCCGGAGGGAAGCCATTTTGGATTTGGTATTCACAAATGGGGATTCGGTATATGATGTCCTTGTAGGCGAAACCTTGGGATCTAGTGATCACCAGTCAGTGTGGTTTAATATAAGAACTGTGAAAGAGTCACACCACACAAAAACAAAAGTTTTAGATTTTAAAAAAACAGACTTTTCAAAAATGAAATTAGTCATAAATGAGTCCTTATCAGACTGGAACGGATTACATGGAGTCCAGGAGAAATGGGACTACTTAAAAGGTGCATTATTGAAGGCAACAGAAAATTGCATTAGACTTGTCAGTAAAAGCAAAAAAAGGAAGAGACCACTGTGGTACTCAGCAGAAGTGGCCCAAATCATTAAAAATAAAAAGCTAGCATTTTGTAATTATAAAAAAACCCAGAGCAATGAAGATAAGGAAATCTACAAGATTAGGCAGAAAGAGGCCAAGCAAGTTATAAGAACTTCTAAAGCACAGGCAGAAGAAAAACTAGCTCAGTCTATGAAAAAGGGGGATAAGACATTCTTCAGATATATAAATGAAAAAAGGAAATTAAAACAAGGAATAACTAAATTAAAAACAAAGGACAGAAGGTATGTAGAAGAGAATAAAGGGCTAGCCGACTGCCTAAATGAATACTTCTGTTCAGTTTTTACAGAAGAAAAAGAAGGAGAAGGACCTCCACTTGAAAGGATGACTAATGAATCGTTTGATGCATGTGTCTTTACAGAGGAAGACGTTCTAAGATTGCTGTCTAAAGTGAAAACAAATAAGTCACAGGGTCCTGATGAGATACACCCAAAATTATTAAAAGAGCTTGGTGGTGAGCTGGCAAAACCATTAACAGATTTATTTAACCAATCATTAGTAACAGGAGTCGTCCCGGAAGATTGGAAATTGGCAAATGTCGTGCCCATTCACAAGAAAGGTAGTAGGGAGGAATCGAGCAACTATAGACCAGTGAGTCTGACATCAATAGTATGCAAATTAATGGAAACCCTATTAAAGGATAGGATTGTGGAACATCTTAAATCCCATGGATTGCAAGATGAAAAACAACATGGGTTTACTTCAGGGAGATCATGTCAAACAAATCTTATAGATTTTTTTGACTGGGTGACTAAAATAATAGACGGTGGAGGTGCAGTAGACATTGCATATCTAGATTTTAGTAAGGCTTTTGACACTGTCCCACATAGAAGACTTATCAATAAACTGCAGTCATTGAGCATGGACTCCCATATTGTGGAGTGGATTAGGCAGTGACTGAGTGACAGACAACAGAGGGTTGTAGTCAATGGAGAACATTCAGAACAAGCTCAGGTTACCAGTGGGGTACCTCAGGGATCTGTACTGGGACCAATTTTGTTTAATATCTTCATAAGTGATATTACAAAAGGCCTCTATGGTAAGGTTTGTCTTTTTGCTGATGACACAAAGATATGTAACAGGGTTGATGTTCCTGGAGGGAAACGCCAAATGGAAAAGGATTTAGGAAAACTAGAAGAATGGTCAGAACTCTGGCAACTGAAATTTAATGTGGATAAGTGCAAGATAATGCACCTGGGGCGTAAAAACCCAAGGGCGGAATATAGAATATTTGACACAGTCCTGACCTCAGTATCTGAGGAAAGGGATTTAGGAGTAATTATTTCAGAAGACTTAAAGGTGGGAAGACAATGTAATAGAGCAGCACGAAATGCCAGCAGAATGCTTGGATGTATAGGGAGAGGTATAAGCAGTAGAAAGAGAGAAGTGCTTATGCCGCTGTACAGAACACTGGTGAGACCTCACTTGGAGTATTGTGCGCAGTACTGGAGGCCATATCTCCAGAAGGATATAGATACTCTAGAGAGAGTTCAGAGAAGAGCTACTAAACTAGTACATGGATTGCAGGAAAAAACTTACCAGGAAAGGTTAAAGGACCTTAACATGTATAGCTTGGAAGAAAGAAGAGACAGAGGGGATATGATAGAAACTTTTAAATACATAAAGGGAATCAACTCGGTAAAGGAGGAGAGCATATTCAAAAGAAGAAAAACTACCACAAGAGGACACAGTTTTAAATTAGAGGGGCAAAGGTTTAAAAGTAATATGAGGAAGTATTACTTCACTGAGAGAGTAGTGGATGCATGGAATAACCTTCCTGCAGAAGTGGTAGCTGCAAATACAGTGAAGGAGTTTAAACATACATGGGATAGGCATAAGGCTATCCTTCATATAAGATAGGGCCAGGGACTATTCATAAGGATTCAGATATATTGGGCAGACTAGATGGGCCAAATGGTTCTTATCTGCCGACACATTCTATGTTTCTATGTTTCTATGTTTCTTAGCTATGACTCAGAGGTGGATTTCCGATATAAACATTCAAATCGTGTCCTGTGCTGGTAGACAAATACAATAAACAAAATATTATCTAGTGAGTGTCTTTAGGCTCGGTTCACACTTGTGCGATGCGGGAACGCTGCGAATATGCAGCGTGTTCCCGCATCGCATCCGCACAGCTGGCAGTTCACACTGCCCTATGCGATACGCTGGGGGTGTCAATTAAAAGTTAACGACACCCCCAGTTTGATTGCATATCGCAGTGCGATCTGCAAGTAAGCACAGAATCGGATCGCACAAGTGTGAACCACTGTGCGATCCGATTTTGATGCGGCTCAAAAAAATGCCTCCTGTGCGTCTTTGGTGCGGATGCAGTGCGAATTCAGCCACACATGAGATCGCATTTAGTGAAGGAGCAGTGCACTCCTAATTACATGCGATCTCCGCAGCTGTACAAGTGTGAACGGCACTTAAATGGTGAACAAAGTCCAAATGAAAATCTGGTGAATGTCTTGGAAAATAGTTGACTATGCGTAGTCAAAGTCCATAATCAAACATGTGCAAATCAATGATTAAACATGTGCAGATCAATGATCTGATGGTGATGGATCCACAACTGGGATGGTGACTAGAATCAAGGTGAATCAAACAACGTGGTGAGTGGCCTCTTACCATCTAGCCAACATAAAGTGACCTCCGACTAATACATGGCGGTATGGTAATAAGGTGACACCCCAGTGGTAGAAATGGACTCTTACCAGAGATAAAGGAGGTAAAGACTTCAAGCAAATGTAAGTGAGGGATCCTGTGCTCAGGAGCCCACCTAGAGCGGTCCGGGGAAACATGAGGCGGGAGTGAGAGTTGTACCAAATTCCTAGACTGGATGCTGTGGGTGGATGTGATCAGGAAGATCCGAAAGGAGAGTGCCCTACCTCCCCAGTTTTGCTGACACAGGATCCCTCACTTACATTTGCTTGAAGTCTTTACCTCCTTTATCTCCGGTAAGCAGTGGCGGCCCGCCCATAGAGGGCGCAGGGGTGCCACCCCCCCCCCCCCCCAAACGAGGCAGAAAAAAAAAAGATTAAATAAATAAATAAATAAATAAAAAAAAGTAAAGTTTTCGCCCACTAGGGGCACCGGACTTAGTGCTGGGTATGGGGGGGTGGGGTTTTTGACCCCACCCTCACCCGGCAGAGGCGCCAATTGGCGCTCTTCTGGGGGTCATCGGGGCACAGAGCAATGCGCCCCCGACACACCCCACTTTGCCGATGTCCGGGCTGTGATTGGTCCATAGTCCAGCCTGGACCAATCACAGAAGGACATCGAACCTGGTGACGTGACGCCTGGGGGCGGTGCACCGCCCCGGCGTCACGTTCACCTTCAGTTCCCGCCCACCGGCGCCGGAGAAGAGAGGACACAGGAGAGCCGCCGCTGAGACGTTCCTCTCCGAGATGCAGAGGAGACTGTAAGAGTCCATTTCTACCACTGGGGTGTCACCTTATTACCATACCACCGTGTGAGAGTTGGAGGTCACTTTATGTTGGCTAGATGGTAAGAGGCCACTCACCACGTTGTTTGATTCACCTTGATTCTAGTCACCATCCCAGTTGTGGATCCATCACCATCAGATCATTGATCTGCACATGTTTAACCATTGATTTGCACATGTTTGATTATGGACTTTGACTATGCATAGTCAACTAATTTCCAAGACATTCACCAGATTTTCATTTGGACTTTGTTCACCGTTTAAAGACACTCACTAGATCATATTTTGTTTATTGTATTTGTCTACCAGCACGGGACACAATTTGAATGTTTATATACAACCACAACAGAGGATCATGATGATTCAGAGCCCATTCACACTAGCGCGACTTGTGAAAGGTCCACTGCGGGACTTTTTTTTTTTTTCCACGGAGCGGATGACATTTCTGTCATCCGCTCCGTGTGCCCGCATATCATCCCATCCGTTTGCGGATGATATGCGGACATAATGTAAGTATAAGGCACTGCGGATGTCAGCGGATGACACCGCTGACATCTGATTTTCCTTCCTTTCCGTTTTTTACACGGAAGAAAAAATGGGGTTCTGTTCCATTCGTAAAAACGGAACAGAACTGAAAGGAGGAAAATCGGATGTCAGCGGATGGTATTCCGCTGACATACGCAATGCCATTCACTTACATTATGTCCGCAAATCATCCGCAAAGGGATGGGATGATTTGCGGACACACGGAGCGGCCGTGTGAAAGGACCCTAACTTGCATTTAATCCTTCAAAATAAGGCCATTTGATATTTGACATTCGAGTCCCATAGACTTCATTGGAGTTCGTTTGTTTGAACTAACTTTTCCCCTGTTCGCGGTGTACTGGTCTGAACCGAACCGTGGGGGTGTTCGGCTCATCACTAGCAGGGACACAGGGGGCCCCATGATCTCCTCTTGCCCGGGGGCCCAATGAGTTGTCAGACCGCCCCTGATTATGAGCTTTGGAGTCCTTATCTCCCACCTTCAGGGGAAGTGTAAAACAGATGCAATTCATCATAACAGAAACAAAGAAACAGTTAGTAAATGTAATGTGTCATTTTGGAAACCACATCAAAGATACAGAAAGCAGAATGTTTAAACAACGCTTAGCACCTGCAACACACCCAAAATGTGCCGATGTGAAGGAAGTAGAAAAACCCCTAACTAAATACCATTTATATTTCTAAAGCACCGCGTATCATGGACAACTGCCATGTTTTTAACTACATGTTTTTATCCTTAGCTATGACTCAGAGGTGGATTTCCGATATAAACATTCAAATCGTGTCCTGTGCTGGTAGACAAATACAATAAACAAAATATTATCTAGTGAGTGTCTTTAGGCTCGGTTCACACTTGTGCGATGCGGGAACGCTGCGAATATGCAGCGTGTTCCCGCATCGCATCCGCACAGCTGGCAGTTCACACTGCCCTATGCGATACGCTGGGGGTGTCAATTAAAAGTTAACGACACCCCCAGTTTGATTGCATATCGCAGTGCGATCTGCAAGTAAGCACAGAATCGGATCGCACAAGTGTGAACCACTGTGCGATCCGATTTTGATGCGGCTCAAAAAATGCCTCCTGTGCGTCTTTGGTGCGGATGCAGTGCGAATTCAGCCACACATGAGATCGCATTTAGTGAAGGAGCAGTGCACTCCTAATTACATGCGATCTCCGCAGCTGCACAAGTGTGAACGGCACTTAAATGGTGAACAAAGTCCAAATGAAAATCTGGTGAATGTCTTGGAAAATAGTTGACTATGCGTAGTCAAAGTCCATAATCAAACATGTGCAAATCAATGATTAAACATGTGCAAATCAATGATCTGATGGTAATGGATCCACAACTGGGATGGTGACTAGAATCAAGGTGAATCAAACAACGTGGTGAGTGGCCTCTTACCATCTAGCCAACATAAAGTGACCTCCGACTAATACATGGCGGTATGGTAATAAGGTGACACCCCAGTGGTAGAAATGGACTCTTACCAGAGATAAAGGAGGTAAAGACTTCAAGCAAATGTAAGTGAGGGATCCTGTGCTCAGGAGCCCACCTAGAGCGGTCCGGGGAAACATGAGGCGGGAGTGAGAGTTGTACCAAGTTCCTAGACTGGATGCTGTGGGTGGATGTGATCAGGAAGATCCGAAAGGAGAGTGCCCTACCTCCCCAGTTTTGCTGACACAGGATCCCTCACTTACATTTGCTTGAAGTCTTTACCTCCTTTATCTCCGGTAAGCAGTGGCGGCCCGCCCATAGAGGGCGCAGGGGTGCCACCCCCCCCCCCCCCCAAACGAGGCAGAAAAAAAAAAAGATTAAATAAATAAATAAATAAAAAAAAGTAAAGTTTTCGCCCACTAGGGGCACCAGACTTAGTGCTGGGTATGGGGGGGGTGGGGTTTTTGACCCCACCCTCACCGGGCAGAGGCGCCAATTGGCGCTCTTCTGGGGGTCATCGGGGCACAGAGCAATGCGCCCCCGACACACCCCACTTTGCCGATGTCCGGGCTGTGATTGGTCCATAGTCCAGCCTGGACCAATCACAGAAGGACATCGGACCTGGTGACGTGACGCCTGGGGGCGGTGCACCGCCCCGGCGTCACGTTCACCTTCAGTTCCCGCCCACCGGCGCCGGAGAAGAGAGGACACAGGAGAGCCGCCGCTGAGGCGTTCCTCTCCGAGGTGCAGAGGAGACTGTAAGAGTCCATTTCTACCACTGGGGTGTCACCTTATTACCATACCACCGTGTGAGAGTTGGAGGTCACTTTATGTTGGCTAGATGGTAAGAGGTCACTCACCACGTTGTTTGATTCACCTTGATTCTAGTCACCATCCCAGTTGTGGATCCATCACCATCAGATCATTGATCTGCACATGTTTAATCATTGATTTGCACATGTTTGATTATGGACTTTGACTACGCATAGTCAACTAATTTCCAAGACATTCACCAGATTTTCATTTGGACTTTGTTCACCGTTTAAAGACACTCACTAGATCATATTTTGTTTATTGTATTTGTCTACCAGCACGGGACACAATTTGAATGTTTATATACAACCACAACAGAGGATCATGATGATTCAGAGCCCATTCACACTAGCGCGACTTGTGTGCCCTCAAGTCGCCCCAAGTCGCTTGACATAACAAAAGCAATGTTAATCAATCAGTGCCGTCTTAATTGGCACTACTGAAGTCGCTCCGACTTCAGAAAAGGGTCCTGTACTACTTTGAGGCGACTTGTGATCCGACTTGTCCCATATACTTCAATGGGAGTCGCCTTCTTATCTTAATTGAAGCGACTTGTGATCCGACTTTCCATAAAAATGGTCCTGAACAAGAAAAAAAGAGCATTTTTCTTATAATTTTTATTAGAACAGGAATATGGCTCCTCTCCACCTGGCCGTTTTTCTTGCAGGCATTTATCGGGCATTTTTGGAGGCAGGCATGACTTTTTTTGGATTTAGTGTCTGGGGGGGGGGGGGGTCCAAAAAGTGTCCTTGTGAAATTTCATCTCTGTAGAATGTCCAGAACCAGAAAAAAAAAGCATTTTTCTTATAATTTTTATAAGAACAGGAATATGGCTTCTCTCCACCAGGCCGTTTTTCTTGCTGGCATTTATCGGGCATTTTTTTGGCATCTCTGGAGGCAGGCATGACTTTTTTGGATTTAGTGTCTGGGGTGTCAAAAAAGTGTACCTGTGAAGTTTCCGCTCTGTAGAATGTCCAGAACCCACACTGAACCCACACTGCTGTATTAATAATTATAAGAAAAATGCTTTTTTTTCTGGTTCTGGACATGCTATAGAGATGAAACTTAACAGGTACACTTTTTGGACCCCCCAGACACTAAATCCAAAAAAAGTCATGCCTGCCTCCAAAAATGCCCGATAAATGCCTGCAAGAAAAACAGCCAGGTGGAGAGGAGCCATATTCCTGTTCTTATAAAAATTATAAGAAAAATTATCTTTTTTTTCTGGTTCTGGACATGCTATAGAGATGAAGCTTCACAGGGACAATTTTTGGACCCCCCAGACACTAAATCCAAAAAAAGTCATGCCTGCCTCCAAAAATGCCTGATAAATGCCTGCAAGAAAAACAGCCAGGTGGAGAGGAGCCATATTCCTGTTCTTATAAAAATTATAAGAAAAATTATCTTTTTTTTCTGGTTCTGGACATGCTATAGAGATGAAGCTTCACAGGGACAATTTTTGGACCCCCCAGACACTAAATCCAAAAAAAGTCATGCCTGCCTCCAAAAATGCCCGATAAATGCCTGCAAGAAAAACGGCCAGGTGGAGAGGAGCCATATTCCTGTTCTTATAAAAATTATAAGAATAATTCTTTTTGGTTCTGGACATGCTACAGAGATGAAACTTCACAGGGACACTTTTTGGACCCCCCAGACACTAAAGCCAAAAAAAGTCATGCCTGCCTCCAAAAATGCCCGATAAATGCCTGCAAGAAAACCGGCCAGGTGGCGAGGAGCCATATTTCTGTTCTAATAAAAATTATAAGAAAAATGCTCTTTTTTTTCTGGTTCTGGACATACTACAGAGATGAAACTTCACAGGGACACTTTTTAGACACCCCAGACACTAAAGACATGCCTGCCTCCAAAGACGCCCAAAAATGCCTGATAAATGCCAGCAAAAAAAAAAAAAAGGAAAGGGAAATTAGGTCACAACACATCATATTCTGATTGGCCAAATACAAAGTCATACAAAGTTGTCTCACGTGAAGTCGCGCCAAAGTCGCGCTGAAGTCGCGTCAGAAGTCGCCCCTTATGAAGCGACTTTAGAGGTCGCGGCAGTGTGAACCGGCTCTTAGTTAGCATTGAAGCAGCCACTTTTTAGGTTGCCATAGACTACCTGATGGGATATTGATCTCTTTGAATATTGCTTTTCTGCAGAATTTAATCATTTACAGCTATTTGCAAAGCTTATGAAATTAAGGCTGGAGCACTACTTTAAGGTTTATGCCGCATGCACACTGGACAATATAAAAACGCCAGTAGCTTTGTAGAAAGTTTTTCAGCTTTTTTGCATTGGCATTTTTCAGCATTTTTTAGCGTTTTTTGGCGTTTTTATCTTAAAATCACCTCTCTGCTATTTTAGTAACTCCCACTTTCCCACAATGCAATGCTTGCCAGACAATGCTTGCCAGAATTGCATTGCACGGGTGTTCACACCCATGTAATAAGATTTTGATGAGGGAAAAAAAGAGTCCTACTACATTTTGGTGCAAATGTGAACCCTTTTTTCCCCCATCAAAATTGCATCGCATGAGTGTGAACGCCCATGCGATGCAATGCGATTTTGATGCGGGGAAAAAAGGCTCCACATTTTCACCAAAATGATATAGGATCATTTTTTCCCCTCACCTAAATCTTTTCGCATGGGTGTGAACACCCGTGCAATGCGATTCTGGCAAGCTCACTGCATTTTGCAATCTGTTTAGGGGTGTCGTTCATGGAACAATAAGTCCCTGTTCACATCAGGCAGTTTTGACATGCGATTTGACATGTCAAATCGCATGCCAAATCAGAGCCTATTGCTGGCAACGTCACTGCCTGAATTGCTGCAACCCTGACTTTGCGGCGCCACACCGATTCCCAAAAGTAGTTTCTGCACTACTTTTGGTGACTTCATGGCGATTTCCATTGACATCTGTGCATGAACCCGTACAGATGTCTGTCAAATCGCTCCTGAATTCGCACTGACATGCAAGTTTCAGCTGAATGATTTCACCCACCCTCAGTGTGAACTGATGCGGTTGCCGACAATAGGTTCCGATTTCACATGCAATTCGACGTGACAAATCGCATGCTAAATTGGCACAATGTCAACGGGGGCTTCATGTTCGATGAGTGATACCCCTAAAAAGATTACAAAATGCAGTGCACTTGCCAGAATCACATTGCATTGGGTGTTCACACCCATGCAAAGCGATTAGGAGTGGAGAAAAAAAGCATTCTACAACATTTTGGTGCAAATGTGATGCAATTTGAGCTATACCAAATATATGGCTCAAATCGCATCGCACAGATATCACATGTGATGTGCACAGGAATGCGGTGCGATTTTGGTGCAAATCACATGCGGTGTTCAGCATGCACCAGTGTGAACCCAGGCTCTGTTCCATGAACGACACCTCCAAACAGAACCCAAGCTTAAAAAAAAGCAATAGAATCAAAAACATCAAAAAACGCCAGTTACCAATGTTTTTTGGTGTTTATCGATGTTAGAGCGTTTTTACAGCTGAAAAACACCACTCAAAACCCACTAGTTTTCCAGGTTTTTTTACAGCCAGAAAACGCCCCTGCCAAAAACTGCTACAACAGCATGTGTGTGCATGGGGACATAGGAGAACATGGAGACAGAGGAGAATATGGAGACATAGGAGAACATGGAGACATAGGAGAACATGGAGACATAGGATAACATGGAGACAGGAGAACATGGAGACATAGGAGAACATGGAGACATAGGAGAATATGGAGACATAGGAGAACATGGAGACAGGAGAACATGGAGACATGGGAGAACATGGAGACATAGGATAACATGGAGACAGGAGAACATGGAGACATAGGAGAACATGGAGACATAGGAGAACATGGAGACATAGGATAACATGGAGAACATGGAGACATAGGATAACATGGAGACAGGAGAACATGGAGACATAGGAGAACATGGAGACATAGGAGAATATGGAGACATAGGAGGATATGGAGACATAGGAGGATATGGAGACATAGGAGAACATGGAGACAGGAGAACATGGAGACATGGGAGAACATGGAGACAGGAGAACATGGAGACATGGGAGAACATGGAGACATAGGATAACATGGAGACAGGAGAACATGGAGACATAGGAGAATATGGAGACATAGGAGAATATGGAGACATAGGAGAACATGGAGACAGGAGAACATGGAGACATGGGAGAACATGGAGACATAGGATAACATGGAGACAGGAGAACATGGAGACATAGGAGAACATGGAGACAAAGGATAACATGGAGACATAGGAGAACATGGAAACATAGGAGAACACGGAGACATAGGAGAACATGGAGACAGGAGAACATGGAGACATGGGAGAACATGGAGATATAGGATAACATGGAGACAGGAGAACATGGAGACATAGGAGAACATGGAGACAAAGGATAACATGGAGATATAGGAGAACATGGAAACACAGGAGAACAAGGAGACATAGGAGAACATGGAAACAAAGGATAACATGGAGAACATGGAGACATAGGATAACATGGAGACATAGGAGAACATGGAGACATAGGATAACATGGAGACATAGGAGAACATGGAGACAAAGGAGAACATAGAGACATAGGAGAACATGGACACATAGGATAACATGGAGACATAGGAGAACATGGAGACATAGGAGAACATGGAGACATAGAAGAACATGGACACATAGGATAACATGGAGACATAGGAGAACATGGAGACATAGGAGAACATGGAGACATAGAAGAACATGGGAACATAGGATAACATGGAGACATAGGAGAACATGGAGACATAGGATAACATGGAGACATAGGAGAACATGGAGACAAAGGAGAACATGGAGACATAGGAGAACATGGACACATAGGATAACATGGAGACATAGGAGAACATGGAGACATAGGAGAACATGGAGACATAGAAGAACATGGGAACATAGGATAACATGGAGACATAGGAGAACATGGAGACAAAGGAGAACATGGAGACATAGGAGAACATGGAGACATAGGATAACATGGAGACATAGGAGAACATGGAAACATAGGAGAACATGGAGACGTAGGAGAACATAAGGATTATAGGCTAGCGCTGAGGATTACAATTATTCTGATACCACTGTATAAATGGGCTGCTGCTGGTATAAAAGGTGGTGTACCTTTATAAAGTGTATAGTGCAAAAGTATATCTGCGCTGTTAACAAACCAAACTAATAAATAACTCTCAATAAATATTGTGTATAAATAATCTGTGTAAAGTGCTAGACGTGCTTAAATGGTGACAGTCTTTGTGCAAAACATAAGTCCAAAGTGCTGCGTGCTCGTAAAACAAGTGCCGGTGCTCTCTCTACATGAGTAGGTGCTCCCCTCCTGGACCCCTACTCACCAGAAGCCAAATAATACACCGCTTTCAGAATATCCTTAGAGCGTTTTTTTTTTTATAACGCTCTGTGTGCGGAGCGAAACGCGTCAAGCCGTCTGTCCGAGTACGTACTACGTCCGACTACATCCACCTTCCGTTATACGGTAACACGGGGAGTGAGTACAGCCGTTTGGATTGGCAACCCGTGGGATGATTTTTAGGCGTTTGAACCTTTGACATATTAGCAACACCTGGATGATGTGATCTACAGTAAAGCTGTTGAGTTTATGGTCCAATAAGGCTCGTCCTACCTAAGGATATTCTGAAAGCGGTGTATTATTTGGCTTCTGGTGAGTAGGGGTCCAGGAGGGGAGCACCTACTCATGTAGAGAGAGCACCGCCACTTGTTTTACGAGCACGCAGCACTTTGGATTATTGTTTTGCACAAAGACTGTCACCATTTAAGCACATCTTTAATTGAAGGATTTTATTCACATTTATTATTTTCACGTGTATAAAATTTGTATTTATGTAAAATTTTTTTATATATTGATTGGTATTTATGATATAGGAATGTGTATTTCAAGTTGAGCACTAGCACTTTACACAGATTATTTATCCCTCCTCTTATGTTAGAATTCTGTTACTATCCATGATGTTAGGGTCAGTTTTGACCCGTGTTTTAAATCAGCCATAAAATACCCTCTGAATAATTATTTATCATCAAATTTGTTTCTTACCTCTTGGTTACCTTGTTAGGCTTCTTTATCCTTGAAAAGATTGGTTTTAATATTTTTGGTGTGACCCCTAGACCTTTCTTTTGATAGCATACCTCTCATTGTCAAATTGAAAAAATGGTAAAATAAAGTCAGCAACTCTGAAATGAATTTGTCCTATGTTTCTTCACTTTATTTAGAGAAGCAGACAAGCAGGAAAAGAGATAGGCCCCTCCCTAACTACAGCTCACAGGGTTGAGAGGGGATTGGCTGTCACTGTTACTAAGCAGAGAGAGTGTTTATGATTTCAGTTTTGGCACTTATCAGTGTCCTAAAATCCTATATTACAACTGGGTCAGAATTGACCCTAACACCATGAACGTCTTAATTTTCACCACAGTATTTTATAATTTAGTGAAAAGGATTATTTTTCTATTACATTGTTTAAATAGAGGTTCCTGACAAAGTAAAAAAATCTTGATGCAATAAACAAATTTATGTGATACTTATAGACATTCAAAACCTGAAAACGGGTCAGTTTTGACCCTAACACAAGAGGAGGGTTAAACACAATATTTATTGAGTTATTTATTAGTTTGGTTTGTTAGCAGCGTAGGAGAACATGGAGACAAAGGATAACATGGAGAACATGGAGACATAGGAGAACATGGAGACATAGGAGAACATGGGAACATAGAATAACATGGATACATAGGATAACATGGAGACATAGGAGAACATGGAGATATAGGAGAACATGGAGACATAGGAGAACATGGAGACATAGGATAACATGCGGGGGAGTTTATTGGCTGCAGGAAAAAACATCTGACACCAAAAACAGTCTTTGTAAAAACGTCCCGTGTTTATTCGGCCTTAAAGAGGTTGTAAACCCCCCTTAATGACTTGTGCCTATAGATAAGCCTATGATAAGACTTACCTATATGTGCTATAAATATCTCCTAAACGTCATCAGCGCATGCGTTTTGAAGGAACGGCCACCCGTGCCGTTCCTTCAGAGCCCTGTGCCGTGAATGGCGTCTTCCACGTGCATGTTTTGGAGTGATGTCATCGTGCCTCCGGCCAATCAGATGGCCAGAGGACACGAACAAGGAAGTAGGAAGTAGGACGGCCGAAAATGTCTGGGGTGTTACAGGTGAGCCGACGGCACTGCGGGGGCTTCGTTCTAAGGTAAGTATTTCATAATGAGATGCACACAGCTCAACGACGGTCGGCTGTTGTAAACACAGCAAACCGTTCTTCTCTCTGGAATGAACACAGAGAGCCTGTGATCCTCCTTCTTAGGATCGTAGGTCTCTGTGTTGATTCAACAAGTCCCTCCCCTATACAGTTAGAAAACACACCCTAGGCTCACACCTAACCCTTTGATCACCTCGGGGTTAACCCCTTTCCTGCCAGTGTCAATATAACAGTAACAGTGCATATTTTTAGCACTGATTACTGTAGTAAAGTCACTGGTCCCCCAAAAGTGTAAAAAATGTCAGTTAGGGGTACAATCTGTCTGCCGCAATGTCGCAGTCCTGCTAAAAATCGCAGATCGCCGCCATTATCAGTAAAAAAAAATATTAAAAATAAAAATTAACGTAAATCTTTCCCCTAGATTGTAGACGCAATAACGTTTGCGCAAACCAATCAAAATACGCTTATTGGGATTTTTTTTTACCAAAAATATGTTGCAGAATACAAATTGGCCTAGAAGGATGAAAATATTTTAATTTTACATTTTTTTTTAAATGTTATATAGCAGAAAGTGAAAAATATTGGGTTTTTTTTCAGAATTGTCGCTCTTTTTTTTGTTTATAGCGCAAAAAAATAAAAATCGCACAAAATAGCACTCTATTTGTGGGGAAAAAAAGACATAATTTTTTTTTTTTTTTTTTAGGGTACAGCGTCGCACGACCATGCAATTGTCAGTTAAAGTAACACAGTGCCGAATCGCAAAAAATGGCCTGGTCATTAAGGGGGCAAATCCTTTCCGGGCCGCCTCCGGTGCTGACTTTATTGTATCAAAATCTGTTGTGTATGGCACTCCCCGTGCGGTCTCCAAGAATGCTGCATTGAGGTAAGAGGTAATATATTATTTAAATAAGGTAAAATAGTAGAAATAGATGATTACATTATTCATTTTTGTTTTTTTGATCAGCCAGTGGGCTGATTGAGAAAAAAATAAATAAAAGGTGGATTGAGAAATCCTCCCTGCGGAGACATTGTACTCTCAGTGGAGACTCACCGCTGCCAGAATACACTAACCAAAGGCTGCAGCCGTTGATTGAGAAACATTTTCCCATGTAGCACCCACTGTGTACATAGTGTAGATAGAAAAGGTACATTTAGTTAACCACTTGCACTTTCACCCCCTTCCTGCCCAGGCCAATATTCAGCTTTCACAGCTGTTGCATTTTGAATGACAATTGCGCAGTCATGCAACACTGTACCCAAACATTTTTTTTTTACATTTTTTTTTCACAGAAATAGAGCTTTCTTTTTGAAAAAAATAATCTCCTCTGGGTTTTTTTTTATAAACAAATAAAGACTGAAAAAAACAAAAAAAAAATGTCATAGTTTGTTATAGAATTTTGCAAATAGGTAATTTTTCTCCTTCACTGATGTGCGCTGATTAGGCAGCACTGATGGGCACTATTAGGCTGCACTGATGGGCACTGATAGGCTGCACTGATGAGGTGGCACTGGTGGGCACTGATGAGGCTGCATTGATAGGCAGAACTGATGGGCACTTATAAGTGGCACTGATAGGCAGCATTGATAGGCACTAGTAGGCGACATTGATGGGCACTAGTTGGTGGCACTGATGGGTACTGGTAGGTGGTACTGATAGGTGACATTGATGAGGAGACACTGATTGGTAGCAGTGGTGGGCACAGATTGGCAGCAGTGGTGGACACAGATTGGCAGCACTTTTGCAGAAGCCAATTATCGGCTCTTTTCTCCTCCCCTCACATGCTGACAAGAAGGGAGAGAAGGAGAGGTGAAGAGAGCCCGTATCATGATCAGCTGCGATTGGACACAGCTGATCATGTGGTAAAGAGCCACTGATTGGCGCATTACCTAAACTGTGTTTGCCAGTGTCCAGAGGACACTGCGAACATGAAGCGCTCCGACTGCGCCCAGCAGCGGGTGCATGGTGGGCACGATCATGGGAGGCCATCCTATGACAGCCTCCCAGAACTGGACGACCGCGCTGTAGCTGAATGTAACTCATTCGGCTATAGCGCGGTGGGCAAGTGGTTAATCTTCACTGTAGCCAGTGGAGCCAGGGTTAATTGGGTTGTTTATATTTTGCTGGCAGTTTCTGAGGACTGAGTCTGCGTCACCTCCCCATAGCTTCTGGAATCTTCCTGAAGGTTCTGGAACTTAGAGGGTGGAGGAATAGAGACAAAGGCCTGAATATTTAGTGAATCTCCACCAATCCCTGGGCGAGTGTCACGTTTCTATGCACATTGATCTAGCCCCGGGTTTTGCCTCCTGTCCCAGTTGCTCGGGTTCCTGCTTATCCGCCATGAACCTAGGTAATATTAAGTCTTTGCATCTGTGTGTGTTATTGTTCAAGCAACGTGTCTTCATGTGGAAGCCGGTGTTCCGTGAAAAATCCATACCCGTGAGAAAACCATACCCTCGTCACTTCCGGTTCCGCTACGGAGGGTATGGATTTCTCACGGTAGTTAAACTTGCGGCGGGTACATTAAAACACTTCGGGTGCAACATAAATCATGTCCTCTCCTATCGCTGTAACATCCCTCATCTCCGGTAATAAATATAAAAGCGGATCACGGAGCCGCGATCGCCGTCACATTTACGTCTCATACTCCCGCCGCCGCTTTTATATTTATTACCGGAGATGAGGGAAGTTACAGCGATAGGAGAGGACATGATTTATGTTGCACCCGAAGTGTTTTAATGTACCCGCCGCAAGTATAACATTAGAGACAGTGCCGTGATAATTTCATGCCCACCGAGCATGCGCACTTCTCAAATTCTTTCTTCTTCAATCACGTATCCGGGGCTCTGAGCATGCGCACTACTGCGCTGCTCAGCTGTTTCAGACCGGAAGTTACGAGGGTATGGTTTCTTCACGGGGTATGGTTTTTTAACGTTACACCGGACCCCTCTGTTCCTGTGGTGTTCGCCGCTGTCTGAGTATTCCCTTATTCTGTGTGTTGTTTGATCCTGTCTTTGTCCTCAGTAATTCTCTCTGGCTGTGCAGTTATATTCCCTTTGGTTTCTGTCCGTGGAACCCTTCATTTCCTGTTGCTGTGTGTATCTTTCTCAGCATTGTTCCCTGTTGTTGTTGCTATGCATCCCCCCCCCCCCTCTCCTGAGCTTTACGCTTGCTCCCTGCGTCCTATCTCATGGAATCCTAGCTAGCTGCAGTAGGTTTTCTTGGTTCTTAGTCTACTGTGTGTAACCTGTGTCCTTCTGGCATGCTAGTTGGTTGCACTGTGCCCGCCGGGGTGTGCTAGAGAGCCGCAACCTGGGGGCTGCCACGCAGCACAACATCCACACCTCCAGTGGCTCTGGTGAAGACCGGGTGGCCCCTGTGATTTTGGAACACCTTTGTTTGTGTTCAGTCACACTGCTGCCGCATTTATGAGAACTGGTACCCAGGCACACCTGTTTAGCTGTTCCATTGGCCGGCTAGATCTTGAGTTTACATTCCCAGGTGGTCTTACCCTCTGATCCTGACAACAAGGATGGCCCAGAAAGTGGAGAGACAGCCCTTAAATACTCAGGAGCCTGGCCATGTGGGAGCAGAGTCCAAGGTACAGAGGCCCGGAGGGAACTTCTGTGCTGGGGGGGCTCTGCCTCCAGGCAGGAAGGGGCCAGAGAGAAAGTGTGCTGGGATAGGGAGAAGAAGCAGTGAGAGGAACCCTCACCCCCTTCATCCTCAGCCCAGGGCCAGCACTACCTATAGGCAAGGTAGGCCCCAGCCTAGAGCGCACATCAGTCAGAAGGACTGCTGGGTGCGGGCTGTCAGTGCTGTTTCCTGTGACACGCCGTCTCCTGGCCCCACCGCCGCCTCTTCAAAACGCTGCCAGAGCTGTGTGCTGCTAGGTTTTAGATGTGGAGGTTGGTGGTGTGGCTCCCCAGTTGGACAGGGCTGTGAGTGATGAGGCGGAGAGCTGACAGATGTAATCCGAGTTCTGGGATGCTGCTACCTTGTGCTGTCATCACCGAACAGAGTAGAGAAGCAGCCGGGATGCAGCCTCCTCCATGGAATGTGAGTGGGACATGTCTGAGGGGATTAGGCTGGAGGGGAGGCAATGAGGGGCAGAAGGGGGAGACATACCTCCTAGGCTCTGTACTGGGGGGTCATAGGCCAGAGGGGACCTGATTGGCGGAAGCAGTCACCTGACTATCTCTTGTGACAGTCCAACATGGAACTGTGTGTGTGTTTATTATATGTAGAATGTAAGCCACACCAGTGTCTGCTTAGCATAGAATTCCCCTGAATAAAGGAATATACTCTGATCACGGAACAACATAGGGGAAGCCTTCCATTTACTACCCTAGCCTGTCCCTATACCATCCCAGCCTGTCCGTATACTACCCCAGCCTGTCTGTACATACTTGCCAACTGTCCCTTTTTTCATGGGACAGTCCCTGGAAATAGGAGCCTGTCCCAGGTAATTTATATTGTCCCTGGAAGCGACTGTTAATCAGGCTGCCCATAAATGTTACACAGAAGTAGTGCAGCTGAATGTGAGACTTATTCCAACTCTGCTACTGTGGCCTTAAATTTGAAATTCCCTTTTTAATTTTCTGTAATTCTCTCTATATTGAGTAGACTCTATAATCTGATAAGTAGGCGAGAATAATTATGCAGAGTGGGCGGAGCTTCAGGGAAGTGGGTGTGGCAATTGATAGCTGTGCTGCAAAGTGTCCCTGGAGTTTTTTTTAAATGTTGGCAACTATGTCCGTATACTACACCAGTCTGCCAATATACTACCCGAGCCTGTCTGCATACTACCCCAGCCTGTCTGCATACTACCCTAGCCTGTCTGTATATCCTTCCCTAGTCTGTCTGTATACTTCCCTAGCCTATTTATATACTACCCTAGCCTGTCCGTATACTAGCCTAGCCTGTCCGTATACTACCCAAGCTTGTCTATATCCTACCCTAGCCTGTCCATATACCTGCGGACCACAGCTGGCGTGAGGAAGCAAGCCGGTGCCACCATTATTTGTTTTCACTCTGGGTCCAGAGGTGCAGGCCTGGGGATCAAATGCTGTGATCAGTGTTGGAGTTGCATTTTGCCAGTCTGTCTGTACAGTTTCCCATAGGAACCCAGTCTGAAGTACTTTGCTCAGAAGTCAGTCAGTTGCAGTTTTTCCTCAAAGTTCTACTTTAACTCAGTTCTGGGCATCCCATGTCACCCCAAACCCCATCCAAGTTGTTTACCCTAATAAACAAGAAAAAAAAAAGCCCTTGGACTGGTTTTCTGACTACTGTGTGCTTGCTAAAATGCTTGTTGCCTGGCTGTGCAGGTAAAGGGAGACCCAAAATCCAGGGCCCCCTAAAGGGGGTAGTGCTACACCAACATTTACCATCAACAGAAGCCAATCGTTAGATATAGATAATGATATAGATGATATGTATAGCTGAGTAATAAAACTTTTATGCAATTTTTTCTATTCTAAAAGTAAAAGAGGACAACATAAAACTAGTGCAATATTTGACACTGTTTTTGATAAACTAACACATCAATATTTGTTTCGATGGATATACAGTAGTAGCAATTCTCAATAAATTCTCAAGGTGCTCATCAGATGTTTAGGTTCTAATTCTGCCCTTCGTGTGCTTTATCCTTGAAAATATGTGCTCACAAATAGAGGTGCTGCTGAAAACTGATAATATGAATAAGGTGTGATTGTGAAGAGTGGAATACTTTAGATAAGAAAATAAGGTAAAACATAAAGTCCAGTAGATACACTCTTACATTTTTCATTGTCATGTGTACACTAGGTGTAAATGCGTTTTTAGGTAAGGGGCTGCGGGCATGGTACAGGAGAGGCAGAGGCTGCGGGCATGGTACAGGAGAGACAGAGGCTACTGGCATGGTACAGGAGAGGCAGAGGCTGTGGACATGGTACAGGAGAGGCATAGGCTACGTGCATGGCACAAGAGAGGCAGAGGCTACGGGCATGGTACAGGAGAGGCAGAGGCTACCGGCATGGTACAGGAGAGGCAGAGGCTACCGGCATTGTACAGGAGGGGCAGAGGCTGTGGACATGGTACAGGAGAGGCAGAGGCTACGGGCATGGTACAGGAGAGGCAGAGGCTGCTGACATGATACAGGAGAGGCAGAGGCTGCGGACATGGTACAGGAAAGGCAGAGGCTATGGGCATGGTACAGGAGAGGCAGAGGCTGCGGAGAGGTCTTACTTATTGATCAGTGAGGCGCCTTAAGTTTAAAAATGGCACCGCCCGGCATCATGACGTCACTGCACATGCGCCGTCTGCCTGAGAATGGCCGAGTGTGTATGGGCTTTCATGAGCATCGGCGGCGCATGTGCAGTTGACACGTCGGGCCGGCCGCAGCCATTTTTTGTTAGGGGTGATGCTGCCCTTCAAGCAGCCCCAGGGCAGGGGGACTTGCCGGCCTATCAAGAAATTTCACGGTAGGCCAGTCTGGCTCTGGTTTAGAATGATTCACAATGGGTCAAAATAATCACATGACCATTGCCTGCTCCGATCAGTTGCCTTAAATTTAAAAATGGCACCACCCGGCGCCAACACATCATTGCGCATGTGCCGCCGCCGCTCGGGAAAGCTCGTATACATTCGGCTATTCCTGGGCCCTTCCCGAGCGGCGGCAGCGCATGCACGGTGACATGTTGGCGCTGGGTGGCACCATTTTTAAATCTAAGGCAACTGATCGGAACTCCGCCTCCCCAGCACATATGAATTCCGCCCCTCCAGCTTCCTCCACATTCTGCGCTCCATCTCCGCCCCCCCCCCCCAGGACATATGAATTCTGCCCCTCCAGCCTTTAAAGACTTCACTATTTAATTCACCTCCCCGTGCGCACTCCCGATGCTGACTAAACACCGTAACAGTGAAGCATACACACAATTGCTAACAGGAATCAGAACGGCCCTCGCACCGACTGGCCCACCGCAAGAAGTTCCGATGCTCCTGATTAGCCAATCTGGGTCTGATCTCATTCCTTGCACTAATGTGCCAAGGAAGGCTCCAATCTTTGTTTTTATTACTTCTATTCTCTTACTTATTGATCACACAATAGTATTTAGCAATTACAATACAATTAAAGGACATGCAGGCCGATAGACCCCCACATGACCGCCAGGAAGGCTGCAGAGAATGCTAGGATTCTCTATGTTCTTATCTCCTTCGGATCATCTAGTGATCATCAAACCCCACTTCCCTTTTGATTTTCATCTACTGCTGAAAGAGCTTTGCAGCATGACTTCCAGAGGAAGCAAACCCTGTGATGCTGCCCTTACCTCCATTACACCTGTATTTCTGCTTCACAGGCATGGTTTTCCACTCGAGTCCTTTATAATATATATACACACATACTTATATATAAATATAAGTATGTGTGTATATATACCACTATACACAAGTTCAGATGTTTTGCCTGCCTCCAAAGAACCCAAAAAAATGCCCACAAAAACGCTAGCGCCAAAAAAAATGCTAGCGCCAAAAAAACCGCCCAGGTGTGTTGTTGCAGGCATTTTTTGGGGGTTTTTGGAGGCAGGCAAAACATTTGAACTTGTGTATAGTGGTATATAGACACACATACTTATATGTATTTTACACTTAGACATATATAGGTGTGATAGGAGCGTTACTATATTGGTGTTAATTATTTCATTAGCGCAAGCATATATTTCTGCTACTATCACACCTATATATGTCTAGGTGTATATATACATATAAGTATGTGTGTATATATACCCGTATACACAAGTTCAGATGTTTCGCCTGTCTCCAAAAACCCCAAAAAAAGCCTGCAACAACACACCTGGGCGTTTTTTTTTTGGGCGCTAGCGTTTTTTGGGCATTTTTTTGGGTTCTTTGGAGGCAGGCAAAACATCTGAACTTGTGTATAGTGGTATATATACACAGATACTTGTATGTATATATACACCTAGACATATATAGGTGTGATAGTAGCAGAAATATATGCTTGCGCTAATGAAATAATTAACACCAATATAGTTACGCTCCTATCACACCTATATGTCTAAGTGCAAAATACATATAAGTATGTGTGTATATATACCACTATACACAAGTTCAGATATTTTGCCTGCCTCCAAAAACCCCCAAAAAATGCCTGCAACAACACACCTGGGCTAGCGTTTTTTTGGGCATTTTTTTGGGTTCTTTGGAGGCAGGCAAAACATCTGAACTTGTGTATAGTGGTATATATACACACATACTTATATGTATTTTACACTTAGACATATATAGGTGTTATAGCAGCGGAGCCATATTCGTGTAAATGATTTCATTAGCGCAAGTATATATTTCTGCTACTATCACACCTATATATGTCTAGGTGTATATATATATATATACATATAAGTATGTGTGTATATATACCCGTATACACAAGTTCAGATGTTTTGCCTGCCTGAAAAGACCCCAAAAAATGCCCAAAAAAACGCTTGCAACTAAACCGGTTCTGGACATGCTACAGAGCTGAAACTTCACAGGTACACTTTTTAGACCCCCCAGATACGAAATCCAAATAAATGTTTTTCAATAATTGGCTCTCTATCAAAAATGACAATTTTTGAGAACTTTTTTTTGTGTGATCAATAGTCCCTGGGGTATGACCCAGAACCCTAGGCACTTTTTAGGGGCATTTATTGGGTTTTAGGGCTTCAAAATTGTGTTTTTTGATTACCGAAGTTCGGGTACCATTGATTTCAATGGGGTTCTGAAATCCGGGCTGAACTTTTGGGAGGTTCGGGTGTTCTGGTCGAACCGAACTTTTCAAAAGTTCGATCATCCCTAATAATGAACAGCTACCTAATGGACACTGAGAATATGGTTTGGATTACTTCAAATGGGACAGTAATATTTATGAACCATATATCTCAAGAAATATATGGGGACTATTCCTGGCCTGTTTAATTCTGAACATGGTTATTGAAAGAGCTTTTCACATTGGCCTCTGTTCCATGTTCTTCAATGTAAGTAACGGACAGTCTGTACTGGTGGTCTCCTGCTATTGTCTGTGAATTAAGGTGTGATGTGTTTTCTGTTAAGCATGTCTGTCCCATTGTTAATTAACTCACCTATTGTTTCTGTCCAGATGGCTAGGTAAATAGATCAGGGTAATTATATTTCTGTACACAATTATATCTGCATATCATAATGTAATCAGGTACCTGGCCTGTGTGTGGTATATATTGTGCGTGAGTATGTTCAATAAAGGTTCCAGATCTATACAAGCTATTTTCAGTTTTGTTTGGGAGGGCGGGTAGAATATCTGTTATCTATGTGCAAGACTGAAGGAAGCGGTATACTGATGGAAGCACACAAGCACATTGTGGGGTCGCGATTCCATTAAAACAACTATGTGTGTAGTTAGAAACTTCCCTCTCATCCAATACATATCTTCTCGCACCTTTTAGTAGAGGTTCCATCCACCCTTTCTTCCTTATGTCATTACCTCCCAAATGTATTATTACCTCCTACCTGATCTTAATCCCTTGCTCAGTGAACCCCACATTTTCCATATTCCGCCATATAGCTCTAGATTGTGCCCAGTATATGTATGAGTGTCCATTGATCAAAATGTTCCTATTAACTCCCAGAGGGAGCTGAGCTTCTCCAGAGGTCTCTTTAGCATGAGTTGGGCCAGTATCCTGTCTCAGCAGCCCCACTAGTGGATGGCAAATCAATTATTGCAGTCCTTGTTACTTCAGGAGGTGGTGGGAGGCTTTTCCTCCTTGGAGGGTCTTGGGCAATTTCATTATGGTCAGGATTTCCTTCCCCCTCATGGATTGCAGGAGACATTGGTATCAGTACAGGCATCTCAGGGCACATAGCATCAATGAGTGTATTAAAAGGTGGCTCATAAATGGGTGACAGCTTAGGTATCTTACTTTCTCCTCTGCAGTGTTCCATTGTTCCTTTGAAAGTGACAAACACATCTGGGTCTTTCTTAGATTATGAATCTTCTTGCAAGCACATAAAGCTAAATTTATAGCACAGAAGCAAACATATTATTACTCCTTTACAATTTCTCCTATTTTTAACAATCCTATCAGGAAGCTCTTAAAAACCTCACCAATTCCCTTAAACCAATTAGCTGGGTTCAACCAGGATGTCCATGACAGTACACCTCCACCCCACTCAGATGAATGTAGATTATGATTAGTGATGAGCCGAACACCCTCAGTTTGGTTCGCACCAGAATACCGCGAACAGAGGAAAAGTTAGTTCGAACAAACAAACTCCATTGAAGTCTATGGGACTCTAACCTCAAAAATCAAACGGCCTCATTTTGAAGGCTTAAATTAAAGTTATTGCGCCAAAAAAGTGTATGGGGTCCAGGTACTGACCTGGGGAACATGTAGCAATGGAAAAAAAGTTTTTAAAAATGATTGTTTTTAAAGGAGCACTGATTTACTGATTTTAATAAAGGTTAAAGTGAAACTATAAAAATGAAAAATTCCTTTAAAAATCGTGCCTGGGGGGTCCTCTTGATGTGACTGTAAAGTAGCACATCTCTACAATGGATGCAGACTGCTGCAGCAATACGGACATTTCTAAAGGAAAAAATGTCATATACAAATTTCAAATCGCATGTACTTGTCATACAGGTGCAGAAAAATCGGGCTTGGTTGTTGAAAGAGTGTATCAACGTGCCTTGCTAAAATATTATATTTCATATTACATCTCAGCTAGGGCTCATTCTACGATGGAATGTGGTCCCCTGCAATTACAGATTTAACGAGCCAGACTAGCACTCATTCATAACACCCTGGACAGCAGACAGCTGTATTTTGCATATAGATGGCAAGACGTTGACATGTTAAAACACCTTTCCATTCATTCATTTGAACACTTGACAGTTGGATATTTTGCATCGAGATTACTGACACCACCCATAAACATTTGACAATTGCTTACATTAACACATGACTGCTGAACACAGACAGAGCGGCTGCCCCACAAACACAATCTCCAAACCCCACACATACACAGGTGTATAGGAAAAAAAAGCCTTTCATGTACTGTTTCTGTGAGACATGTTCTATTGTCAAATTAACCGGTAAATTGTAAACCAGTTTAAAGCAGTTTTTTCCCGCTCAAACTTGCCTTAAATATGAGCTAAACTTGAAATAAAATTAGATGTGTCTACACCTTGCTTCGGTGCGCTGTGTCCTCGCATCTCCCAGCTGGAAGAGGGAAAGTTCACTATCCGGGAGGGTTAGCAACTAAAGGGCCGTATATCATCTTGTAAATTGCCTCCTGACGAGATTTGAGCTAACAGTTTGGTGTCAGAAAAGTGGAATCTGCCATAACACAGTATGGGGTAAGTAATTCTATTTTTTATTTATTACTACCATATACTGTCAGAGCAGATAAACGGTACCCAGTTAACCACTAATTTTAGCACCTCCCATGAATCTGAAATTCCTAAAGAAAGATGGGGTCTGATATCCCAGGGTCTGAAACCCAAAAGATAAGATGGGGTCTGATATCCCAGGGTCTGAAACCTGTTTTTTTTTGCACACAAACCCCCCCCCCCATCCCCCTGTCTGTGACACAGGTAATTGCAAAAGGGACTGTAAACAGTTGTATTGTCATACAAATTAACTATCAGTTTTGCTTTTGTAGAGAATGAGGAATGTTCCGAATGGGTGAAGAATGGTGACGTATGGGTTCTTGTATCCAAATGGGAAATTACTAATGTTTATTTTTGAGCTGCTCATTTTTTAACCATGGTGAACAATAATAATTTTTTCTTTAAGTTTATGGTATACCATAACAAAAAAAAAAAATATAGAAATCCACGTGGTAATAATTAATTTGACGTCAACAATTTTTTGGTATTAGAGAAGTGCACTGTTAGGAAGGAAAATGTTTGACATGCTTACTGTATGCTAAATTCCTCTAACCGTTGGTTTATTTTTAGGAGGAAAAGTAAAATGTTTTGTTTCTAAACCTTTCTTGATGCTTATTTCTCAGACAAATTTAATTTGAGACTTTCAGAACGGAGGACGATCACAGCCTTCAACGACAACTCAACCTTATGGGAGTATTGTTCACAAATTGTTTTTTTTTCTGATTGATGAGACTGTTTTTATGGGTGTTAGACAGTTCTTATTCATTGGGTGTCAGATATTTGATGTGTTCTAATTTTACATAAATGAGCTCTGGCATTAATGAGGTGCTATGCCTTGGATAATTAAGCATCTCTTATAAAGTTTTCTTTTATTATATTGGAAAAAAAAAAAAAATAGGATGGATAACTTGTTGATAGTGTGCTAAGAATTATAATGAATTTATGCCAGCCTTACTACTTTGAGATATTACTACTTTGATATTGTTAAAGATTTAAACTTTAAAGGCAAGGTAACCTCCTGCGGTGAATTCAATTAGTTGCCAAGCCATCTCTTTTCAGTCTAAGGTGACTCATTGCCCAGGCATTGCATATAAATGGTCCTTGAAGTCAAATCATGTGTCTCCAAGGCTATTTGGTTTCAATTTCCTGTTCGGTGTCACCGAGCAATTGTGCAAACCCGTATAAATTTATGTTTGCATGAGTACTTACTTCTAGCTGTTTTGTGTGTCTCTATGTGTCCATGTACACAAGACAGCTTGAATTTTACTCCCTGCTGCTCAGTGATCACAGCATCTTAGCCATGCAAGGGATTCTCAGTTCTAGGTAGCTGCCTGCTTGGGTGAGTCAGAGGACTGCAAGTTAACCCATCTCCACCTTTGGAGAATACAAGGCAGTTCAACCCCTCCAAGGGCCCTCACCATTGTTGCATGTGTGGACATGCTGTGTTCTCCCAAAACAGTGCCATTAGGTATATTTCCTGTCTTAAAATTACCTGCCTTCCTGTAGGCCCTAAACCCCAGTGCTGCGAGTAGTTTTTACTAGCATTTATTTTTGCTGCCTGCCTGTAGGCCAGAAGCCCAGTGCCGCAATATACTCCTGCCATTCTTGTAAAACTTGCATTCTTGTCTCTGTGCTTGTCGTAGTGACCCCAGTATCAAGCTATCTCCCTTTGAAATTTTGATGGGGAGACCCGTCTCAACCCCATGAGTCCATTTATTCTCATATCTAGAGATTTTGCAAGAGGAATATGTGGCAGAATTAATTGAAAAAAATTAAACAGTGATTATGGTGATATTTCGCTCTCGTTTCCTTTGCCAACAGGTGCACCAACCCACCCATTCAAGCCTGGAGACAGAGTCCTGGTGAAGGCCCTCCATAAGCTGACGTCGCTAGACCCACCCTACGGACCTCCTGCGACAGTTCAAGCAGTGACCAGAACAGCGGTATTGACAGACAACTCCCCGGTTTGGATCCACGCATCAAGACAGACGGAAGCCCCACCTCTGGACCCCACGACTGGGGATCAGAGATTGTTACGAGCACCAGACAACTTACCGGAGATTGTGACGAGCACCAGACAAATTCCAGCTGGATCTAGACAGACGCATTGGTACAATGCCAACGGACACCCCTACTCCTGGAAGACTTCGCATTCGTGCAACAGTGGTACACTTTGTAGCAAGCTGAGCACTAGTAGCCACTGTCTGGTTACTTGCAACATGTGCTCACCACCCGGAGAACCTCTCCTCATTTTGCCCTTCCTCACCCCAGGAAAAGAGAGAGACACGAGACATTCATGTCTCCACTTTACAGTCGAAGTCAAGCCTATTGGACACAAAGGACAGTGTTTTACGTTGTAACCGCCAGGGATTTAGTTTGACCGCTCTGATGAGATGAGGGTCGAAAGGGAATTTTTTCCTCCCATTGAACGGGGGAGGTTTATTTTTGCCCTTTCCTGGCAAAGGCTTTAGGAGATGTTGAAAATTCACATGCTATAGTCAACAGGTAGTATGTGCTGCCAGGGTCTATTTGTAGTGACTTTATTGCAATAATATGGAGTTTGGATTTTTCAGGCCATGGATTCTTGCAAGCTATGGCCCTCCCTATTGAACATGTCTGTTTTTGATTTGATAGAATTCTAAGAAGTTATATCCCTATGTGCACACAACCAAGTCACCAGCCTACATACACCTTGGAATATAATGTCACCTGTTTTGTGCAAGTTAGTTACCAATAATATGACATGCACTCATACAATAACATAACCCAGGTATGTCAAGAATGTCCAGCTCATTCATAGTTGGACATATATCCCAGGAGGGCACATAGTGCTATTCACAGACCCTAGGTGATCCCACCCTTATGAATAAGGTAGGGATCAAAGGTTGGGTTGAAAGAGTGTATCAACGTGCCTTGCTAAAGTATTATATTTCATATTACATCTCAGCTAGGGCTCATTCTACGATGGAATGTGGTCCCCTGCAATTACAGATTTAACGAGCCAGACTAGCACTCATTCATAACACCCTGGACAGCAGACAGCTGTATTTTGCATATAGATGGCAAGACGTTGACATGTTAAAACACCTTTCCATTCATTCATTTGAACACTTGACAGTTGGATATTTTGCATCGAGATTACTGACACCACCCATAAACATTTGACAATTGCTTACATTAACACATGACAGCTGAACACAGACAGAGCGGCTGCCCCACAAACACAATCTCCAAACCCCACACATACACAGGTGTATAGGAAACAAAAGCCTTTCATGTACTGTTTCTGTGAGACATGTTCTATTGTCAAATTAACCAGTAAATTGTAAACCAGTTTAAAGCAGTTTTTTCCCGCTCAAACTTGCCTTAAATATGAGCTAAACTTGAAATAAAATTAGATGTTTCTACACCTTGCTTCGGTGCACTGTGTCCTCGCATCTCCCAGCTGGAAGAGGGAAAATTCACTATCCGGGAGGGTTAGCAACTAAAGGGCCGTATATCATCTTGCAAATTGCCTCCTGACGAGATTTGAGCTAACAGTTGTTGGTCATGCCTAAGCACCCCAACCCCTCGCAGTTACTCTTGCTGGGCGCAGGAATGGGCCCTGCTGGTAAAAATACCATACATATTTGAAATTGAATGTACTTGTCATACAGGTGCCAAAAATTGGGCCTTTGCTGTTGGTGGTGCCTGAACACCATAACCAACCCCTCACAGTTACTCTTGCTGGGTGCAGGAATGGGACCTGCTGGTAAGAATTCCATACAAATTTTAATTCACATGTACTTGTCATACAGATGCCAAAAATTGGGCCTTTGCTGTTACTCTTGCTGGGCGCAGGGCACAGGGACAGGGCCTGTTGTTATAAATTACATACGATATTTATATTGATGCACCTGTCATACAAGTGCAGAAAAATTAGGCCTTGGGGGTTGGTAGTGACCTAAACCAAAAACATTGTTGGAAGATAGCAGAATCAAGGTAGAGGAATAAGATAGGCAGCATTTGCAGACTTCAAGGGATGGCAGACCCCTAGCAAATTCAATCAGTTACATCAGCGTCAGGGGCCTGATAGCTCTTGTTGATCCAGGACTGGTTCATTTTGATAAAAGTCAGCTGATCAACAGAGTCTGTGGACAGATGCACTCTTTTGTCCATCACAAAACCTCCAGCAGCCCTGAACATCCGTTCGTAAAGCACGCCGGAAGCAGGACAGGCCAGTAGCTCCATTGCATATTCAGCAAGTTATGGCCAGTGTCCATCCTCAAGACCCAGTAACCCAGTGGATGCGCAGCTGGAAAGGTCTCCAAGTCTGCTCTTGCACCTAGATAATCATGCACCATATGATGGAGACACTGTCGATGGTTGCTTAAACCTAACAGCCCTGGGTGCTGCTGAGGACTTAAAAAAAACATTTAACGGCATCGGTCAGCCGGCCGCCTTCTCCACCGCTCCTCCTTTGGGTGAACGATGCCTCAGAAACACATCCAGAGAATGTTCACCTCCCAGTGTCTGGAAAGGTGTTATCCAATTTTTTTTTTCAAGGCCTCCTCAAGAGGTTTCATACTCTGCTCCCTGTGCAAAGGCAGGATAAGCTCTGCAACTTTACCCTTGTAACGTGAATCAAGAAGGGTTGCCAACCAGTAATTATCCCTCTCCTTGAAAGCACGAATCATCGGGTCCTTCCACAGGCTTTGCAGAATCAGAGAGCCCATGCAACATAAGTTGGAGGAGGCATGAGCTTCCGAGTCCTCTGCAGAGGCGGACTGGGCCGGGAGGCAGGGAGGCGATTGCCCTCCAGGCCGCTCTGATGCTTCCTAAAAAGGCCACTCGCTCCGCACCGATTCCACCCCTGCAGACAGGCATGACACCCGCCGGCCGCCGCTACATTGTGTTATACTTGCGGAGCATCACTGCTCTGCAAGTATACTATAATGTAGCGGTGGCTGGCGGGTGTCATGCCTGTCTGCAGGGGTGGAATCGGTGCGGAGCGAGTGGCCTTTTTGACTGGTGAGTCCAGTCACTTCCCTGTCAGGCGGAGTGATCTCCACCCGACAGATGCTTTCTAGTCCCGGCCGAGTGTGATGTCATCCAGAGGTCAGGAGGCAGGAAGAAAGGACGGAGGAGATTGCTTCTGCAAGGAACTGCGAGGAGCCAGCCTAGTGAAGCCCTCTGGAATAGTGAGTTTTCAGAGGCTGCTCAGGCTGATAATACACCTTACATAAGGCAATGTTATGTCAGTGTTGTAGATGTGTGAAATGGCTCAAGTGATTAACTCATTGAGGCGAGGAGTTAATTTACAATGCTGTTTGTAAAATGCAGCATGGAGGGGGTTAATGTACTGCCAATGGCCACTAATGCATTAGTGACCAGTGACAGTTAATTAACCCCTTTGTGCTGCATTAGTGACAGTGGCACCAGTGTCAGTGTTAATTAACCCCTGTATTGTGCAGCATGAAATGGTTAATAAACACTGACACTGGTACAACTAATGCAGCACAAAGGGGTTAATGACTGCCACTAGTCACTACTGCATCCGTGTCCAGTGGTGTATTTTATTTTTGTGCTACCCTAGGCAAGATTTAAATCGGGCACCCCCATCTACATTTATCCCACCCCAGCCACAGTATACTGTTCTTGTCTCAGGGTCTGATGAGGAAGCCACAGCTGTTCACAATGAATGGCTGCGGCTTCCTTATCAGACCCTGGGACATGAGGGCAGAGGATGGGGGTCAGTTGGACATAGGACGGGGTCAGCAGGGCAGAGAATGTGGCGGCAATGGTAAGCACTGATCAGGAGCAATGATTAAGCTGGATTGATATGCAGCACTAGTAGGTGGCAATGATGGACACTGATAGGTGGCACTGATCAAGCTGCACTGATGAGGCTGCATTGATGGGCAATGATCAGGCTGCACTGATGAGGCTGCACTGATGGACACTGGTGGTGCTACGTTGATGGGGACTGATGAGGCTGCATGGATGGAAACTGATGAGGCTGCACTGGTGGACACTGATGAGGCTGAAAAAGTGAAAAAATGTGGCGCTCAACAGCTTGATAAAACACAAAATAAATTATTCCAATGTGCAAACGTTCGTGCAAAAAAACTGTTTCTAGTGTCCAAAAAAAAAAAGGGTTAAGCAAACAGCCAATGATGGAAACACAGACTTGATAGGAGTGAATCTCAAAAAAGCCTCCACCTCCACACGATCACCCAGTAAAATGTATAGGTACCGCTTACCAGAACCACTGGACCCCTTAGTTATAGGGGGTCAAACACGCTTATTGATCCACATCAGATCCGACCTTGCACATCCCCCTCTCACACAGGCGACAGTGTGTAGCCAAATCGATGGAGCATTAAAGAACCAAGTCATAGATGGAGAGAAATGACAAACAGGCTCTCATGGTGCAGTATTACTCATCAAAGGATCATTTTCAGTTTGCTGTGGATAGGAGACCCAGCTCCACGCCTGCGTTCCTTAGACCAGGAAGTTTACGGTCTCACGTTCCCAATCTAAGGGTCTAAGGAACGCAGGCGTGGAGCGGCGGCTCCTATCTCGCCTGTGTGAGAGGGGGATGTGCAAGGTCGGATCTGATGTGGATCAATAAGCGTGTTTGACCCCCTATAACTAAGGGGTCCAGTGGTTCTGGTAAGCGGTACCTATACATTTCACTGGGTGATCGTGTGGAGGTGGAGGCTTTTTTGAGATTCACTCCTATCAAGTCTGTGTTTCCATCATTGGCTGTTTGCTTAACCCTTTTTTTTTTTGGACACTAGAAACTGTTTTTTTGCACGAACATTTGCACATTGGAATAATTTACTTTGTGTTTTATCAAACTGTTGAGCGCCACATTTTTTCACTTTTTCATTTGTCACGTTATTCACGTTGATTTTGCAGCTCGCAGAGTGGAAGCAATTTCACCCTAAACACATTTATAGATATGAGTAGTGTTTATTTATTTATACATCACATTCATTTTGCGCAGTTTTTGTTGGGTTCACCAATAATCTTCTTTCACTGATGAGGCTGAGCTGATGGACACTGATCAGGTTGCATTGATGGGCACTGGTGAGGCTGCATTGATGGGTACTGATCAGGCTGCATTGATGGGAACTGATAAGGCTGCACTGGTGAGGCTGCATTTATGGGCACTGGAGAGGCTGCATTGATGGACACTGGTGAGGCTGCATTGATGGGCACTGGTGAGGCTGAATTGATGGGCACTGGTCAGGTGGCATTGATGGGCACTGATCAGGCTGCATTGATGGGCACTGGTCAGGTTGCATTGATGGGCACTGGTCAGGTTGCATTGATGGGCAATGATCAGGATGCCTTGATGGGCACAGGTGAGGCTGCATTAATGGGCACTGATGAGGCTGGACTGATGGGCACTGGTGAGGCTGCATTAATGGGCACTGATGAGGCTGGACTGATGGGCACTGATGAGGCTGCATTAATGGGCACTGATGAGGCTGGACTGATGGGCACTGGTGAGGCTGCATTGATGCATTATTTTTGTTAAACCTCCTTTGTTGCTATTAACATTAAATTATGTTACCACATTGTATCATATTTGTCTTGCTTTATAACATCAATATCTGTTATAAACCAGGTGGGCATAGATGGTGAGCTCGGTGGTTCAATGGGCCACTTGACTGGACTTGCCCCCCAGGCCCAAGGCTGCCAGTCCTCCCCTGGTCCTCTGGGTCACTAAGGATGATATTGTCAGCAGGAGCAACCTCTCCCCAACCACGTACAACCTCTGGAGTTTCTGGGGAATAAAAACCATCCCTTGAAGACTGCTGTATCCTATCCTCTACATCCATGCTGCTGCAATCCTCCTCCTCCAGCCCTATATATAGTTACCGATCAATGTATGGTATATGGTATGAACTACTGAATATACTTCACTATCTGATCTCTTAACTTGTAAAAAGCACAAATCTCTCCCCCTGCCTAACTGCTAGCATGTCTCACTGCACTGTTTGAAAAACTGCAAAATACTTTGCTATCCCTGCCTGAAAAAAAGGACCCTCTCCCTCCCTATACTCACACTGCTAGCAATGTCTCACTGCACTGTCTGACAAACTGCAAAAAAATATTCTCTCCCTAGCTTGCTCTCTGTAGATCTCTTGTTTACCTTACCTTTACCTTTTAGCAATTCTGACATATTTACAGGCCTAGTAGCATATACACACACACACACACACACACACACACACACACACATACGTATTGATTAGGCAAGACTCTTGCTACAACACTTTTTAATTCTGAATCCACCAACTCCTTTAACCACTTCAATACAGGGCACTTTCACCCCTTCCTGCCCAGGCCAATTTTCAGCTTTCAGCACTCTCACATTTTGAATGACAATTGCGTGATCATGTTACACTGTACCCATATGAAATTTGTATCATTATTTTCACACAAATAGAGCTTTTTTTGGTGGTATTTAATCACCCCTGGGGTTTTTTTTATTTCTACAAAAGAAAAAAAAGACAGAGAATTTTGAAAAAAAAATGTTTTCTTATTTTCTGTGAGTAAATTTTGAAAATAAATAATTTTTCTCCTTCACTGATGTGCGCTGATAAGGCGGCACTGATAGGCTGCACTGATGAGATGGTAGTAATATGCCGCACTGATAGGTGGCACTGATGAGCACTGAGAAGCGGCACTGATGAGCAGCACCATCAGTGCCCACAATCAGTGCCCATAGTGCTGCCAGCCAGTGCCTATCAGTGCCTAGATGTGCAGGCACTGATGGGCACTGACTGGCAGCACTATGGGCACTGATGGTGGGCACTCTTATTTCAATTTTCTGTAATCAGGGCACTGATGATAAGTGCCCTGATTACATGTCCTTGTCTCCCCTGTCAGGAGGAGCCGCTGATCGGCTCTCCTCGCCTCCCACTCTGACAGTGTGAGGCGAGGAGAGCCGAATAACGGCACTTCCTCATTTACATGTGACCGGCTGTGATTGGACATAGCCGATCACATGGGTAAAGAGTCATGTTATTGACTCTTTACCAAGATCGGGATTGCGCCGTGTCCTAGCAACACGGCGTGGCCACGATCGCCGCTCTGCGCGCCCCCGCGGTCGTGTGAGAGAGGCCGTTCTGGTACATCGTCATATGACGGCGTCCCAGAACAATAGATGCATCGCTCTACTGTCATTTGAAGGTGGGTGGGTAGGAAGCGGTTAAGGACCGATTAAACTTATTTATACCAGTGTCTATACAGTTGTGCTCATAAGTTTACATACCATGGCAGAATTTATGATTTCTTGGCTGTTTTTCAGAGAATATGAATGATAACACAACTTTTTATAAATCGTGGTTAGTGTTTAGTTGAAGCCATTTATTATCAACCGACTGTATTTATTCTTTTTAAATCATAATGACAAACAGAAATTACCCAAATGACCCTGATCAAAAGTTTACATACCCTGGTGATTTTGGCCTGATAACATGCACACAAGTTGACACAAAGGGGTTTGAATGGCTATTAAAGGTAACCATCCTCACCTGTGATCCGTTTGCTTGTAATTAGTGTGTGCGTATAAAAGGTCAATGAGTTTCTGGACTCCTAACAGACCCTTGCATCTTTCATCCAGTGCTGCACTGACATTTCTGGATTCTGAGTCATGGGGAAAGCAAAAGAATTATCAAAGGATCTGCTGGAAAAGGTAGTTGAACTATATAAAACAGGTAAAGGATATAAAAAGATATCCAAGGAATTGAGAATGCAAATCAGCAGTGATCAAACTCTAATCAAGAAGTGGAAAATGAGGGATTCTGTTGAAACCAAACCACAGTCAGGTAGACTAACTAAAATTTCAGCCACAACTGCCAGAAAATTTTTTCCGGATGCAAAGAAAAACCCACAAATAACTTCAGGGGAAATACAGGACTCTCCGGCTGTTTCAAGATGCACAATAAGGAGGCACTTGAAGAAAGATGGGCTGCATGGTCGAGTCGCCAGAAGAAAGCCATTACTACACAAATGCCACAAAGTACAGTATCTCCCTTACAATATGCTAAAGAGCACAGAGACAAGCCTCAAACCTTCTTGAAAAAAGTCATTTGGAGTGATGAGACCAAAATTGAGCTTTTTGGGCACAACCATAAATGCTACATTTGGAGATGAGTCAACAATGCCTATGATGAAAAGTACACCATTCCTACTGTGAAACATGGAGGAGGATCACTGATGTTTTGGGGATGTGTGAGCTACAAAAGGCACAGGAAATTTAGTCAGAATTGATGGCAAGATAAATGCAGTATTTTATCAAAACATACTGGAGGAAAATTTGCATTCATTAGCCTGGAAGCTGCGCATGGGACGCGCTTGGACATTTCAACATGACAATGATCTTAAACACAAGGCAAAGTCGACCTGTCATTGGCTACAGCAGAAAAAATTGAAGGTTCTGGAGTGGCCATCTCAGTCTCCTGACCTCAATATCATTGAGCCACTCTGGGGAGATCTCAAACGTGCAGTTCATGCCAGCGGCGTATTTAGGTTTTGTGCTGCCCTAGGCCTGACGAAACTTGTGCACCCCCTAATATGACTCACCCCTTCCTGTAAAGGCCGCACCCCTGCCTGTTTATACCCTGCTCTGTCATCTGTAAACCACAGACCACAACCACAGTCTATCAGTGCAACCTCATCAGTTCCCATAAGTTCAGCCTCATCAGTGCCCATCAGTGCAGCCTCATCAGTGCCGCATATCAGTGCTGCCTTATCAGTACAGCCTCATTAGTGCCCATCAGTACAGTTTATCAGTACCCACAATTGCCGCCTCATCACACTTATTAGCATTGGCAGCCGTCGGGCCAGTTGTATTAAGTGTGGTCGGCAGCCTGCAGTCTGTCCAAATGTCCTGACCGGCCAGTATTATCATACTGGTAGGTAGCAGTGTGACCGCTTTATGGGGGTACCAGACTGATTTGCCTCCTGGACCCTGCCCTCTGGCCCAATTCACCACATAAGACTGGCACTATACAAAAAGTGTAGCGCAAGCCGGCGGGGATCCTTTTTGTGCTGGGAGGAGGCTGTTTTTTTTCATGCAGGGTGCAGCTTTTTGCTGCCCCCTCTGCAAAGTGACGCCCTAGGCCTGGGCCTTGTTGGCCTAGGCCAAGATACAGCACTGGTTCATGCAAGACAGCCAAAGAATTTATAGGAACTGGAGGCTTTTTGCCAGGAAGAATGGGCAGCTTTACCATCTGAGAAGATAAAGAGCCTCATCCACAAATACCACAAAAGACTTCAAGCTGTCATTGATGTTAAAGGGGGCAATACGGGGTATTAACTGGGGTATGTAAACTTTTGATCAGGGTCATTTAGATAATTTCTGTTGTCATTATGATTTAAAAAGAGTAAACACAGTTGATTGACAATAAATGGCTTTAGCCAAACACTAACCATGAGTGAAAGAAAAGTTTTTGTGTTATCATTCATATTCTCTGAAAAATGGCCAAGAAATCAAATTCTGTCAGGGTATGTAAACTTATGAGCACAACTGTATGTTTCATTGCACTCATCTGGTATATTCAAAGCCCTTAATGACTGCTTCAAGGTTTCATTAAAACAATTGGAGCAATCATTTTCACATTGACACATTGTTTGATTTAAGACATTATAACTAGGGTTGAGTGGACACCTAGATGTCCGTGTTCGACGGGTTCGGCCGAACTTTAAAAAAAAGTCCGGGTCCGTGTCCCGGACTTTTACTGAACTTTTCCCGGACACCGAACCCCATTGAAGTCAATGGGAACCCGAACTTTAAGGCACTAAAATGGCTCTAAAACACCAAAGGAAAGGGCTAGAGTGCTGCAAATGGCAGCAAAACGTAATTAAGAGCATGGCAAGTGCTCTGCAAACAAATGTGGATAGGGAAATAACTTAAAACAACAAAAAAAAACAGAAAAATAAAACAATGTTCTTCTTCATCTCTGAAGGACGAGGCCCATATGGAGTAGGAGGGAGGTTGAGGTGGTGGTGGATGTGGCGGTGTCATAGGCGTGCGCACAGGGTGTGCCGGGTGTGCCTGGGCACACCCTAATCACCTAGGGCACATAGCATTATCACTCTGTTTGCCAGTGAGGAGATGGGAAAGATCTCCCTCGGACCTGCTCTGCTCTATTTCTCTTTGCCAGCAGGGAGAGTAATGTATCGGGGCCATGTACATGTAGGCAAACACATGCATGTGTATTTCAACTTTGGGGTGCACACCCTAATGCAATAGGCTGCGCACACCTATGGGCGGTGTAGGTGGAAGCGGCGGTGGAGGAGGACCAGGGCCGGATTAAGAGCATCATGGGCTTGGTGCTGAGGATTTTGAAGGGCCTTAAGGGCCGTGCCTTGGCATGCACCCAGAGGAGGAAGGGTGCAGCCATGCATGCCTAATTCAACATGGGATGCTGTCTCTGAAGCCCATAAACACATCCATGCATCGGCAACTGTCCCTCCTTGTCTGGCCTTCGCGCTGTGTGGGGAGGTTCTGAGGGTGCTGCCTGGGGAAGCGAGCATAGAAGCCAGACTTCTGTGTTTACAAGTGACAGAAGAGCGGTAACAGTGAATATGGCCAACCCGGGGCCTATATAAAAGGTAGGGGCCTGGAGCAGCAGCTCCAATAGCCCCTACGTTAATCTGGCCCTGAGGAGGAGGACGAGGTAGCCAACACTGCTTCTTTTCACAAATTTTAAATGAGGGTACACCCCAAAAGAGTGAGAAAGAGCAAAAATGGAACAATGGGTGGGTAAGGTCGGTATCCATTGCTATTCTGCACAAGGTACGGAAAAGTCCCGTGGGATCCATGCCTGGTTCATTTTAATGAACGTGAGCTTGTCCACATTGTCTCTGGACAGGCGGCTGCGCTTGTCTGCTATAACGCCCCCAGCCGTGCTAAATACCCGTTCAGATAATACACTGGCTGCAGGGCACGCCAGCACCTCCAAGGCGTAAAGGGCAAGCTCAGGCCATGTGCCCAACTTGGAGACCCAGAAGTTGAAGGGGGCAGACCCCTTTATTCAGTACGTCTAGGCGTGTGCACACATACTGCTCCACCATGTTGGTAAAATGCTGCCTCCTGCTAAGACGTTCCATCTGAGCTGCTGGTGCTGCTGTTTGTTGTGGCGTGCTGACAAAGCTTTTCCACATTTCGGCCATGCTAACCCTGCCTTCTGAGGTGCTGGCGGTGCCCTGGTTGCGTTGGCGACCTCCTCCTCCTCCTCTGCCTTGTGCTTCCACTGTGGCCCCGCTGTCAGATGGGAATGCCAGCAGCATCGCGTCTACCAGCGTGCGCTTATACTCGCGCATCTTGCGATCGCGCTCCAGTGAGTGAATTAAGGATGGTACGTTGTCCTTGTAATGGGGATCCAGCAGCGTGGCCACCCAGTAATCAGCACAAGTTAGAATGTGGGCAACTCGGCGGTCGTTGTGGAGACACTGCAGCATGTAATCGCTCATGTGTGCCAGGCTGCCCAGAGGCAACGAAAGGCTGTCCTCTGTGGGAGGTGTATCGTCCGTGTCCTCTGTATCCCCCCAGCCACGCACCAGTGATGGCCATGAGCTGGCCTGGGTGCCACCCTGCTGTGAACATGGTTCCAACTCCTCCTCCAGCTCCTCCTCCTCCTCATCCTCCAGAACTGTGCCCCTGCTGGACAATTGTGTCCCTGGCGTTTGTGTGTGCAGGAACCCACCCTCGGAGCCCCTTGCGAATGACTGCCCTGAAAGCCTTGGAAATGTTACCTCTTCATCCTCCTCGTCCTCCTCCTCATCCTGTGCCACATCCTCTTCCATCATCGCCCGAATTGTTTTTTCAAGGAGGCATAGAAGTGGGATAGTTAAGCTGAGAACGGCGTCATCGCCACTGGCCATGTTGGTGGAGTACTCAAAACAGCGCAACAAGGCACACAGGTCTCACATGGAGGCCCAGTTATTGGTGGTGAAGTGGTGCTGTTCCGCAGAGCGACTCACGCGTGCGTGCTGCAGCTGAAACTCCACTATGGCCTGCTGCTGCTCGCACAGTCTTTGCAGCATGTGCAAGGTGGAGTTCCACCTTGTGGGCACGTCACATATGAGGCGGTGAGCGGGAAGGCCGAAGTTACGCTGCAGCGCTGACAGGCGAGCAGCAGCAGGGTGAGAATGCCGAAAGTGCGCACAGACGGCCCGCACTTTCTGCAGCAGCTCTGACATATCGGGGTAGTTTTTAAGGAACCTCTGCACCACCAAATTCAGCACATGCGCCAGGCAAGGGATGTGCGTCAAACCGGCTAGGCCCAGAGCTGCTATGAGATTTCGCCCGTTATCGCACACCACCAGGCCGGGCTTGAGGCTCGCTGGCAGCAACCACTCATTTGTCTGCTGTTCCATGCTCCTCCACAACTCCTGCGCGGTGTGTGGTTTGTCCCCCAAACAGGCAAGTTGTAAAACTGCCTGCTGTCGTTTACCCCTGGCCGTGCTGAAGTTGGTGGTGAAGGTGTTACGCTGTCCGGATGAGGAGGCGGTAGAGGATGAGGTAGCGGAGTAGGATGAGTTAGGAACAGGAGGCAAACTGAAGCGCCCTGCAATCCTCGGTGGTGGAAGGACGTGCGCCAAATTGCTATCCGCCTCAGGCCCATCCGCCACTACATTTACCCAGTGTGCCGTTAGGGAGATATAACGCGCCTGACCGTGCTTACTGGTCCACGTATCGGTAGTTAGGTGGACCTTGGCACAGATGGCGTTGCGCAGTGCACACCTGATTTTTTCCCCCACTTGGTTGTGCAGGGAAGGGATGGCTTGCCTGGAAAAGTAGTGGCGGCTGGGCACGACGTACTGTGGGACAGCCACCGACATAAGCTTTTTAAAACTGTGCGTCTCCACCAGACGGAATGACAGCATTTCAAAGGCAAATAATTGTGAAATGCTGGCATTCAGGGCCAGGAATCGCGGGTGGGTAGGGGGGTACTTCCTCTTCCTCTCAAGTGTTTGGGAGATGGAAAGCTGAACGCTTCCACGGGACATTGTGGAGATGGTTGTTGGTGACCCAGGTGGTGGTGTTGCTGACAGATCGTCTGTTTGCGGGGTGGCAGGTGCCGGTATGACTACAGATGTGGCTGGAGCGGCCGAGACTGCAGCAGAAGAGGAAGCAGGATGAGCCAGAGACGTTTCTTGGTTTTGAAGGTGTGTACTCCACTGCAGCTCGTGCTTTGCACTTAGATGCCTGATCATGCAGGTTGTGCTCAGGTTGAGAAGGTTTATGCCTCGCTTCAGGCTCTGATTGCACAGGGTGCAAACCACTCGTGTCCTGTCATCAGCACATTTTCTAAAGAACTTCCACGCTAGAGAACTCCTTTGAGCTGACTTTGGTGCGCTCGTTCCCTTGCTGCGTTGGGCAGTAGCAGGCGTAGTGTCTAGGGCACGGCCGCTCCGCTTCTGCACCCTGCTCCCTCTTCTGCTGTGCTGGTGGCTCTGTGCGACCACCGCCTCTTCCTCCAAACTACTTAGGTCACCTGCATGACGTTCATTCCATGTGGGGTCGAGGACCTCATCATCCTCCACATCATCTTCCACCCAGTCTTCACCCCTGCCCTCCTTGTCGGTCTCCACAATGCTGAACACCGCAGCAGTTGGCACCTGCGTTTCGTCATCATCGGAGACGTGCTGCGATGGTCCTTGCATGTACTCATCTTGAGAAATAAGTGGTTGGGCATCGCTGCACTCAATCTCTTCAACTTCTGGGGAAGGGCTAGGTGGATGGCCCTGGGAAACCCTGCTGACAGAGTCCTCAAAAAGAAGAAGAGACTGCTGTGTGGATTGGGGCTCAGACTGCTTGCCTGATTTCCAAGGGGGTGTGGTGAAAGACGGTTGGACATTGGCTGCAGGTGCCAACTCTGACCTTTCTGCAGTAGACTGGGTGGGAGACAATGTGAAGGAACCGGAGGCACTGTCAGCAACCCAATCTACTATCGCCTGTACTTCTTCAGGCCTCATCACGTCTAGAGGCGCATGATGCCCTACCAAATACTGATGCAGGTTCTGTCGCCTACTCACACTTGAGGAAGGTGTTTGACTTGTGCGTGTAGCTGGCACAGATCGACCACGTCCTCTCCTTGCAACAGGAGCTCTACCAGCAGCACCACGACCCAGGCCACGGCCCTTATTTGACGGTCTCCTCATATTTCTGTAATTTAATATCTTGCCCTAGAAAGGTGTTTATTGAATAGCGGAACAAAACAACAACAGTATCGCACGGGTGTATCTCACAGTCAAATATGCAAACTATGCTGCAATTTAATGTTTTTTACACCAAAAGGGTGTATATTGAATAGCGGAGTAGGATAAAAAACTGTGTATCTCACACGTACAAACACAGACTAGGCCCGATTAAATTTTTTTCTACCCTAAAGGGAGGATGAGGAAGAGGAGTAGGAGGAGTTGGGAGCAGGAGGCAAACTGAAGCGCCCTGCAATCCTTGGCGGGGGAAGGAGATGCGCCAAACTAATTTAAAAGGTGTATCTCACACGTACCGATACAGACTATGCCGTAATTTAATTTTTTACACTCCAAAAGGGTGTACATTGAATAGCGGAATAGGAAAAATTTTATAATACGGTGTATCTCACACGTACAAACACAGACTAGGCCCCACCGATTACAATTTTTTGTACCCTAAAGGCAGGATGAGGAAGAGGAGTAGGAGGAGCAGGCAGGAGGCAGACTGAAGCACCCTCAAAACCTCGGCAGTATGAGATGCGCCCCAAAAATTGGAAAGGTGTATCTCACACGTACCGACACAGACTATCACGCAATTTAATTGTTTATACCCAAAGGTTTTAATTAAATAGCGGAATAGAAAATATGATAAAAAAAAAGTGTATGTATCTCACACGTACACAACCACACTAGGCCCCAATTACTATTGTTTCTACCCCTAAAAGGATGGATGAGGAGTAGGAGGAGTATGGAACAGGCAGCACCCTCAAATCTTCAGAAGTATGAGATGAACCCCAAAAACTTGGAAAGGTGGATCTCACACGTACCGACACAGACTATCCCGCAATTTAATTGTTCCCCAAAGGTTTTTATTGAATAGCGGAATAGGAAATTTGATCAAAAAAAGTGTATGTATCTCACACGTACACCACCACACTAGGCCCCAATTACTATTGTTTGTACCCCTAAAAGGATGGATGAGGAGTAGGAGGAGTATGGAACAGGCAGCACCCTCAAATCTTCAGAAGTATGAGATGAACCCCAAAAACTTGGAAAGGTGGATCTCACACGTACAGACACAGACTATCCCGCAATTTAATTGTTCCCCAAAGGTTTTTATTGAATAGCGGAATAGGAAATATGATCAAAAAAAGTGTATGTATCTCACACGTACACCACCACACTAGGCCCCAATTACTATTGTTTGTACCCCTAAAAGGATGGATGAGGAGTAGGAGGAGTATGGAACAGGCAGCACCCTCAAATCTTCAGAAGTATGAGATGAACCCCAAAAACTTGGAAAGGTGGATCTCACACGTACCGACACAGACTATCCCGCAATTGAATTGATCCCCAAAGGTTTTTATTGAATAGCGGAATAGGAAATATGATCAAAAAAAGTGTATGTATCTCACACGTACACCACCACACTAGGCCCCAATTACTATTGTTTGTACCCCTAAAAGGATGGATGAGGAGTAGGAGGAGTATGGAACAGGCAGCACAATCAAATCTTCAGAAGTATGAGATGAACCTCAAAAACTTGGAAAGGTGGATCTCACACGTACCGACACAGACTATCCCGCAATTTAATTGTTCCCCAAAGGTTTTTATTGAATAGCGGAATAGGAAATGTGATCAAAAAAAGTGTATGTATCTCACACGTACACCACCACACTAGGCCCCAATTACTATTGTTTGTACCCCTAAAAGGATGGATGAGGAGTAGGAGGAGTATGGAACAGGCAGCACCCTCAAATCTTCAGAAGTATGAGATGAACCTCAAAAACTTGGAAAGGTGGATCTCACACGTACCGACACAGACTATCCCGCAATTTAATTGTTCCCCAAAGGTTTTTATTGAATAGCGGAATAGGAAATATGATCAAAAAAAGTGTATGTATCTCACACGTACACCACCACACTAGGTCCCGATTACTATTGTTTGTACCCCTAAAAGGATGGATGAGGAGTAGGAGGAGTATGGAACAGGCAGCACCCTCAAATCTTCAGAAGTATGAGATGAACCCCAAAAACTTGGAAAGGTGGATCTCACACGTACCGACACAGACTATCACGCAATTTAATTGTTTATACCCAAAGGTTTTAATTAAATAGCGGAATAGAAAATATGATCAAAAAAAAGTGTATGTATCTCACACGTACACAACCACACTAGGCCCCAATTACTATTGTTTCTACCCCTAAAAGGATGGATGAGGAGTAGGAGGAGTATGGAACAGGCAGCACCCTCAAATCTTCAGAAGTATGAGATGAACCCCAAAAACTTGGAAAGGTGGATCTCACACGTACCGACACAGACTATCCCGCAATTTAATTGATCCCCAAAGGTTTTTATTGAATAGCGGAATAGGAAATATGATCAAAAAAAGTGTATGTATCTCACACGTACACCACCACACTAGGCCCCAATTACTATTGTTTGTACCCCTAAAAGGATGGATGAGGAGTAGGAGGAGTATGGAACAGGCAGCACCCTCAAATCTTCAGAAGTATGAGATGAACCCCAAAAACTTGGAAAGGTGGATCTCACACGTACCGACACAGACTATCCCGCAATTTAATTGTTCCCCAAAGGTTTTTATTGAATAGCGGAATAGGAAATATGATCAAAAAAAGTGTATGTATCTCACACGTACACCACCACACTAGGCCCCAATTACTATTGTTTGTACCCCTAAAAGGATGGATGAGGAGTAGGAGGAGTATGGAACAGGCAGCACCCTCAAATCTTCAGAAGTATGAGATGAACCTCAAAACTTGGAAAGGTGGATCTCACACGTACCGACACAGACTATCCCGCAATTTAATTGATCCCCAAAGGTTTTTATTGAATAGCGGAATAGGAAATATGATCAAAAAAAGTGTATGTATCTCACACGTACACCACCACACTAGGCCCCAATTACTATTGTTTGTACCCCTAAAAGGATGGATGAGGAGTAGGAGGAGTATGGAACAGGCAGCACCCTCAAATCTTCAGAAGTATGAGATGAACCTCAAAAACTTGGAAAGGTGGATCTCACACGTACCGACACAGACTATCCCGCAATTTAATTGATCCCCAAAGGTTTTTATTGAATAGCGGAATAGGAAATATGATCAAAAAAAGTGTATGTATCTCACACGTACACCACCACACTAGGCCCCAATTACTATTGTTTGTACCCCTAAAAGGATGGATGAGGAGTAGGAGGAGTATGGAACAGGCAGCACCCTCAAATCTTCAGAAGTATGAGATTGTGTTCACTGTACCCCACAAAGATTGTGTTCACTGCACCCCAAAAGGATTTTGTTCACTGCACCCCAAAAAGATTGTGTTCACTGTACCCCACAAAGATTGTGTTCACTGCACCCTAAAAGGATTTTGTTCACTGCACCCCACAAAGATTGTGTTCACTGCACCCCACAAAGATTGTGTTCACTGTACCCCACAAAGATTGTGTTCACTGCACCCTAAAAGGATTTTGTTCACTGCACCCCACAAAGATTGTGTTCACTGCACCCCACAAAGATTGTGTTCACTGCACCCCAAAAGGATTTTGTTCACTGCACCCCACAAAGATTGTGTTCACTGCACCCCACAAAGATTGTGTTCACTGCACCCCAAAAGGATTTTGTTCACTGTACCCCACAAAGATTGTGTTCACTGCACCACACAAAGATTATGTTCACTGCACCCCAAAAGGATTTTGTTCACTGCACCCCAAAAAGATTGTGTTCACTGCACCCCACAAAGATTGTGTTCACTGCACCCCAAAAGGATTTTGTTCACTGCACCCCACAAAGATTGTGTTCACTGTACCCCACAAAGATTGTGTTCACTACACCCCAAAAGGATTTTGTTCACTGCACCCCAAAAAGATTGTGTTCACTGCACCCCAAAAGGATTTGGTTCACTGCACCCCACAAAGATTGTGTTCACTGCACCCCAAAAGGATTTTGTTCACTGCACCACAAAAAGATTGTGTTCACTGCACCCCAAAAAGATTGTGTTCACTGCACCCCAAAAGGATTTTGTTCACTGCACCCCACAAAGATTGTGTTCACTGCACCCCACAAAGATTGTGTTCACTGTACCCCACAAAGATTGTTCACTGCACCCCACAAAGATTGTTCACTGCACCCCACAAAGATTGTGTTCACTGCACCCCAAAAGGATTTTGTTCACTGCACCCCACAAAGATTGTGTTCACTGTACCCCACAAAGATTGTGTTCACTGCACCCCAAAAGGATTTTGTTCACTGCACCCCAAAAAGATTGTGTTCACTGCACCCCACAAAGATTGTGTTCACTGCACCCCAAAATGATTTTGTTCACTGCATCCCTAAAAGATTGTGTTCACTGCACCCCACAAAGATTGTGTTCACTGCACCCTAAACGGATTTTGTTCACTGCACCCCAAAAAGATTGTGTTCACTGCACCACATAAAGATTGTGTTCACTGCACCCCAAAAGGATTTCGTTCACTGTACCCCAAAAAGATTGTGTTCACTGCACCAAGATTGTGTTCACTGCAGCCCACACACAGAAAAATGGATGTGGATCACTGACACCTGCCTATCTCCTATCCCACACCACACAGCAATATCGATTGTAGTTTGTAGAACACACTTTCCCTAAAATTCTGCAGACTCTATCCCTAACAGGTTTGAGAAGAGATCGTAGATCAGGACTAAGTGCAGACCCCACACAGCAATATCGATTGTAGTTTGTAGAACACACTTTCCCTAAAATTCAGCAGACTCTATCCCTAACAGGATTGAGAAGAGATCGTAGATCAGGACTAAGTGCAGACCCCACCCCACACAGCAATAGCGATTGTAGTTTGTAGAACACCCTTTCCCTAAAATTCAGCAGACTCTATCCCTAAAATGCCTACAACTCGCCCTGCCTAAAACACTCCGACCTGTCCCTCAATTCTATCCGGACACAAATGTTTTTTTCCTGCCTGTCTTTCCCTAATCAGCAGCCAGCACGTTGATGTGTGCTCTGTCCCTGATCTAAGCAGCAGAATGACGCCGCTGCGGCGCTGCCTCGAACTTATAAAGACTTGGTCACATGCTTCAGACGGCCAATCACAGCTACTGATACATTTGCAGGCATGGCTGGGATGGCTTAAGGCACACCAGTTAAACGCTTGTTGATTGGCTGTTGAAAGCCCGCCATGAAAAGAGCGCCAAAGCATGCAAAACCCGGAAATAAAACGACCGCACACGGATTTTTACCCGAATATACAGTAAAGTGTCCGTGTTCGGGTAAAAAAAATCCAATTATTCGGTACGAACACGAATAATACAGTCCGTGTTCGCTCAACACTACTCAAGACCTTTCCTCTGGTGCTTCTTGAGCATCACCCAGTCGCCTGGTTGTAACTTGTGTGTCCCTTCATAACCATCTGGATCTGGAAGTGAAGCATAGATTTTGTTGTGCAACTGATTGAGATGTCTCTGCAGTTCTATCACATACTCTGTGAGCGTGCCATAGGACTTAGTTGAGGCCTGTGGATAGTACAAAACTGTCTTTGGCACTGATCCAAAATGTATCTCATAAGGCCATATCTTTTCCTTTTGTTTCAGAGTAGTTCTCAAAGAGAACAGTGCAATAGGTAATCCTTGTAACCAATTCAATCCTACCTCAGCCTTAAGTTTCCCCAACATTGCTTTCAACAGCCCATTATATTTTTCCACTTTACCACTCACAGCTGGGTTGTATGGTGTATGTAGGCGCTCTTCAATATTGAAAGCGGTCAGTATTTCCTTAATTATCTGACCTCATGATGCCAAATATTCTGTCTGCACCGGGTCTTTTTCCATTTACTCATTTCTTCTTGGGATGCGGCGTCCTGCAACCTCCCCAATGTTTCCTCATCAAGTGTTCCCTTTAGGAAATACACTTTTTCACTTCTCCTTTCACTATCTAAAAGGGGAAACCACACAGCCTCTTTAGCAGCTTTATCTGCTCTCTGGTTTCCAATAGTAACAAGACCATTTCCTTTTGTAAGAGCTTTTACCTTTACCACAGCAGCAGCAGCTGGTAAGATACTAGCTTCAAATAGAGCCTTCATCTGAACAGCATTTTTTATTGGTTTACCTTGGGATGTCAAATAGTTTCAACTTTTCCACAGTGCAGCAAAATCATGCACTGCGCCGAAAGCATAGTTTGAATCGGTATGGATATTAACCGATTGACCCTCTGCTATATCCAAAAGGATTCTGGGAGTGGATATAAATTTAAGGTCGCATGACGCAGAATCTTTGGCGGGAAGCAGTGTCCCAGGATGGAGAGTACGGCTGTCTCTCCTCCTGTCAGAAGGATAGTGTCAGAGAAACGGCCATGCTGCAACTGGCAACTCCGCCAGTACTTCCAATGGCCGCAATGGACTCAGGCCATAGACTCATTGTCAGTGAAATGGCTGTGCTGCAACTGGCAAATTTGCCAGTACTTCCCATGGCTGCAATGGACTCAGGCCATAGACTAATTCACTGGCCTATAAAAGGACTCTGCTCAGCCCATCTGATTGCTGGATTGTCTTCAGCTCTTCCTGTTTCCTGTGCATTGCTACTTCCTGGATTCCAGTTTGACCCGGCTTGTTTCTGACCTGTCTGCTCTCTCTCCTGGCTTTGACCCACGGCTTCGTCTGACCCTTCGATCCTGCTCCAGTGTTTGACCCTCGGCTTGTGTGACCATCCTTGCTCTCTTGTCCTCTGCCTGACTTCCAGTGTACCGATCCCAGCTTGCTCAATGGACTTGCTTCTGCTCAATCCCCTTGTCTTGGCGACCTGTTTGGACTGATACCTGTGTATGACCCTCGGCCTGGCTTTTACCTGCACATTGCTTGATTCCCTGGAGGCCCTGCAAGTTGTTCCAGGATATCCTTGTGAACCTTTACCTGCACTCCACAAGCATCCAGTGCTCCTTGGGACGCGTCACCTCCTGTCCCACTTCCAGGGGTGATTCGCACCGAGCTGCAAGGGAAGCCCTCTCAGCATTTCGGCCTCTACCAAGAAGTGATCTGACAGTACAATCCAGCCATGTCAGAGGCCGACAGAGGTGCTTCCCAGCTCGAGGCTCTTTGTCAGCAAGTCTCCTCTTTAACACAGGCGGTCCAGAGACTGCAGGACGGTTATTTTCAACTAGAGGGTCGAGTGTTGAACCTAGCTGGCGCACCCTCTCCTTCCGACCCCAATCAACCGCCCGCTAGCTCCGGGGGCACCTCCACTCAGCAAGGACCAGCCGGCCCTGCGCAGGCAGCCATGGTTTTCCCACCTGAACCCAGGGTACCTACACCCGAACGCTTCCGTGGGGAACGGAGAAGGTTCAGATCCTTTAAGAATGCATGTCTCTTGTATTTAGCCCTTCAGCCCAGAACCTTCTCTTCAGAGACTGTCAAAGTAGGATTCATAATTTCTCTGTTGTCAGAAGAACCCCAGACCTGGGCCCATAACCTCCTTGAGCAAAAGAGCCCCTCATTGAACTCTGTAGACTCCTTCTTCCAGGCCATGGCCCAGTTATATGAGGACCCCCAACGGACTGTTACGGCTGAATCAGCCCTACATGCCTTACAACAAAATAAACGTCCTGTAGAGGACTATACCATTGACTTCCGCAGATGGGCAGCGGATACAGACTGGAATGAGCCAGCACTCAAGTACCAGTACCGTCACGGATTGTCTGAAGCCCTTAAGGACGAGTTAGCTCGGGTAGAAACCCCTACGTCTTTGGAAGGTCTAATCTCACTGGCAATCCAACTGGACAGGCGCCTGCGGGAGAGACGCTCAGAGCGCCTTCAAGGGGCCCGACCTACCTGGGTTCTCCCGAAAGTCCCACTTGCTGCTTCACCCCATCCTGGGCCTTCTGTCTCCGGGGGATCAGAAGGAGAACCCATGCAGATTGGTCTAATCTGTTCTGCCTTGAGCCCCGAGGAAAGACAACGTCGCCGTCAAGCTAACCTCTGCCTTTATTGTGGGGAATCTGGCCACTTCCTACGCAATTGTCCTGTGAGACCCAGTAAGTCCTATTCACGGCCTCTGCTGAACTGTCAAGTCGCTGGGTCATCCCCTACTCATCTTATTCTCCCTGTCTCCCTACAGGTAGCAGAAAAGAAGATTCGGCTTCTGGCGATCGTTGATTCCGGGGCATGTAGTTGCTTTCTGGACCGTTCTTTAGCTCAAAGACTGTGTGTCCCCATGCAAGCTAAGGAACAGCGACTCCATATTCTTCTGGCTGATGGTTCTTTGCCCAGTTCCGGGCCTGTTACTGAAGAGACGTGCCCCATCTTCACCACGACAGATTCTCTTCACCAGGAATTCCTCCGATTTGACGTCCTTTCCTCACCAATGTTTCCCATTATTTTAGGACTTCCCTGGCTACAGGCCCACAACCCACAGATTGATTGGGTTAAGAGAAGGATCTCCTTCACGTTTAATTACTGCCTGAACCATTGTTTCCTACCTGGATCTGATACTTCTGCTGCTTGCCTGGCCGTCCAACCAGTACATGATCTCCCGGAAAATGTCCCCGCAGTTTATGAGGAATTCATGGACGTATTTGATAAGAAAAAGGCTGAAGCTCTGCCTCCTCACAGGCCTTATGATTGCCCTGTAGAACTTCTGCCTGGAGCCGAGATTCCTTTCGGAAGGATATTCCCGTTATCTGAGAAGGAGCTGGAAACCCTCCGGATTTATATTAACGAAAATTTGGAAAAGGGTTTTATCCGCCCCTCCTCCTCACCAGCAGGGGCCGGGATATTCTTTGTCGAAAAAAAGGATGGCACACTAAGACCTTGTGTAGATTACCGGGAGCTTAATAAAATTACTATTAAAAACCGGTATCCTCTACCTCTTATCCCAGAACTGTTTCAACGTTTCCGGGCAGCTCGGATCTTTACCAAATTGGATCTCCGTGGAGCTTACAACCTTGTTCGCATTAGGAAAGGAGATGAGTGGAAGACGGCGTTCAGAACGCGGTTTGGCCATTTTGAATACCTGGTCATGCCTTTCGGGCTGTGTAACGCCCCTGCTACCTTCCAACATCTTGTTAATGACATTTTTAGGGAATTCCTGGATCTCTTTCTGATTGTCTACCTAGATGACATACTCATTTTTTCCTCCACTCTGGAACTCCACCGGACCCATGTTAAAAAGGTACTATTTACTTTAAGGAAACACGGACTTTATGTGAAACCAGAGAAATGCGAATTCGAGAAAGACTCCATTCAATTCCTGGGTCTCATTATCTCAACAAACGGCATTTCCATGGATCCACAGAAAGTGCAGTCAATTCTCGATTGGCCAGCCCCCTGTGATAAGAAAGGAGTTCAACGCTTTGTGGGGTTTGCTAACTTCTATCGGAGGTTCGTGAAGGGGTTCTCTATGATTATCTCCCCCATTACCCAATTGACCCGCCAACAGGTCCGTTTCCATTGGTCACAGGAAGCTCAAACGGCCTTTGACAAACTGAAGACGTTGTTCACCTCAGCACCTATTCTCCAGAATCCTGATCCAACCCTACCTTATATGCTTGAAGTGGATGCTTCAGAAATAGCCACTGGAGCAATCTTATCTCAAAGACAAGGCCCGAAGACTCTTCTGCACCCTGTGGCTTTCTTTTCCCGGAAGATGACACCTCCGGAGAGAAACTATGACGTAGGGGATCGGGAACTCTTGGCCATCAAATGTGCCTTGGAAGAGTGGAGATACTTGCTTGAAGGGGCTACTCATCCCATTTTAATATTCACAGACCACAAGAACCTGGAATACCTCAGGACAGCAAGACGCCTGAGACCCCGTCAAGCTTGATGGGCCTTGTTCTTTTCCCGGTTTAATTTTCATCTTACTTACAGGCCAGGGTCCAAGAACGGAAAAGCAGACGCCTTGTCCAGAATGTTTCCAGATACCCCAAACACAGCCGAACCTAACACCATCCTCTCGGCTCAAAATTTTTTGCTTATTCAAACGGATCTGCAATCAGCAATTAAGCAAGCCTCAGTTCAATGTCTCGAGCCTGGGACCTCTTCCTTGGAAAAACGCGGGGGATTCTTGTGGTTCCAAGAAAGGATTTTTGTTCCTTCACAGATCAGACTACAGGTCCTAAAGACTTTGCATGATCACAAGCTTGCCGGGCACTTCGGGGTCAGGAAGACATGTGAACTCATTCAGCGCCACTTTTGGTGGCCCAATTTAGTTCGGGACTGTAAATCCTATGTGGGTTCTTGTATTACGTGTCAGCGTAACAAGGGGGCTAAGACCAAGTCCTGGGGCCTGTTAAGGCCATTGCCCATCCCGGAACAGCCCTGGAAGCAACTTTCCATGGATTTTATAGTGGAATTACCACCTTCAGAAGGTTTCACTACTGTCCTGGTGGTGGTGGACCGTCTCTCGAAGATGGCGCACTTTTTGCCTATGATTGGCACACCTTCTGCCGTGGAAACAGCTAACATGTTTATTAAAGAAGTGGTCAGGCTACACGGTCTCCCGGACAGTATAGTATCGGACAGAGGCGTCCAATTCACTTCCAAATTCTGGAAAGAGCTTTACAAATCCTTGTCCATTAAGATATGCCTATCATCAGCCTACCACCCGCAGAGTAATGGTCAAACGGAAAGGACCAACCAGACCCTTGAACAATACCTACGTTGCTTTTGCACTTGCTCCCAAGATAACTGGGTCTCTTTACTTCCGTGCGCGGAATTCGCGTATTATAACGCCCTGCATTCTGCAACCAACCAGACCCCGTTCTGGGTGAATTACGGGTTCCATCCTTCTTTTTTGCCCAGTGCTTTCTCAGAAACATCAGTTCCTGCAGTGCAAGACCGGATAATGGCTATCAGGGATAACTACCGGGTGCTACAGGACTCCATATCCAAAGCCCAACAGGAGTACAAGAAATTTTATGACCGTAAGAAAAAGGAAAATCCTATGTATAAGGTCGGGGATAAGGCGTGGCTCTCCTCAAACAACCTACGACTATCTTGCCCTTCTAAAAAGTTGGGACCAAGGTTTATTGGGCCTTTTAGAATCAAAAGGATGATAAACCCTGTGGCTTTTGAACTGGCTTTACCTAATTCATACAAGATCCATCCTGTATTCCATGTTTCCCTGCTAAAGCCTGCAATTTCTAGCCCTTTCCCAGGGAGGGAAGAATTGCCTCCACCTCCAGTTTCAGTGGAGGGTGAACCTGAATATGAAGTGGAAACCATTCTGGATTGTCGAAGAAGGGGTGAGATCATACAGTATCTTATTAAATGGAAAGGTTACCCCACTGAAGACAATTCCTGGGAACCCGCTAGTAACCTGCATGCCCCCAGGCTGGTACAGGAATTCCACGGGAGATTCCCGGAAAGATTGGCCCGGTTGGGCATCCGGAGGCTGCCCCTTGGGGGGGGGGGGGGGCACTGTCAGAGAAACGGCCATGCTGCAACTGGCAACTCCGCCAGTACTTCCAATGGCCGCAATGGACTCAGGCCATAGACTCATTGTCAGTGAAATGGCTGTGCTGCAACTGGCAAATTTGCCAGTACTTCCCATGGCTGCAATGGACTCAGGCCATAGACTAATTCACTGGCCTATAAAAGGACTCTGCTCAGCCCATCTGATTGCTGGATTGTCTTCAGCTCTTCCTGTTTCCTGTGCATTGCTACTTCCTGGATTCCAGTTTGACCGGTGACATGACCTGTGACCTGACCTGACGTGACTGTAACATGACCTGTGACATGACTGTGACATGACCTGTGACCTGACCTGTGACATGACTGTAACATGACCTGTGACATGACTGTGACATGACTGTGACATGACCTGTGACCTGGCATGACTGTAACATGACCTGTGACATGACCTGTGACATGACTGTGACATGACCTGTGGCATGACCTGTGACATGACTGTGACATGACCTGTGACCTGACCTGTGACATGACCTGTGACATGACCTATGACCTGACCTGTGACATGACCTGACCTGTGACGTGACATGACTGTGACATGACCTGTGACCTGACCTGTAACATGACCTGTGATCGGACCTGACATGACTGTAACATGACCTGTGACTTGACCTGTGACATGACCTGTGACTTGACCTGTGACCTGACCTGTGACATGACCTGTGACCTGACCTGTGACATGACCTGTGACATGACTGTGACATGACCTGTGACATGACCTATGACCTGACCTGTGACATGACCTGACCTGTGACGTGACATGACTGTGACATGACCTGTGACCTGACCTGTGACATGACCTGTGACCGGACCTGACATGACTGTAACATGACCTGTGACATGACCTGTGACTTGACCTGTGACCTGACCTGTGACATGACCTGTGACCTGACCTGTGACATGACCTGTGACATGACTGTAACATGACCTGTGACATGACTGTAACATGACCTGTGACATGACTGTGACATGACCTGTGACATGACTGTAACATGACCTGTGACATGACCTGTGACATGACTGTGACATGACCTGTGACATGACCTGTGACATGACTGTGACATGACCTGTGACCTGACCTGTGACCTGACCTGACATACCTGTGACCTGACCTGACATGACTGTGACATGACCTGTGACCTGACCTGTGACATGACCTGTGACATGACTGTAACATGACCTGGGGGCCATGCTGGTCAGGTCACTATGCATTAATGTGGACATGCTGGTCAGGTCACTGTGCATTGATGGGGGACATGCTGGTCAGGTCACTGTGCATTGATGGGGGACATGCTGGTCAGGTCACTGTGCATTGATGGGGGACATGCTGGTCAGGTCACTGTGCATTGATGGGGGACAGGCTGGTCAATCTTGAACCAACTTAATGATTGTTTGTTAAGTCACGCAATTTTTTACAGCGTTTTTTTGCCGCAAAGCAATACCTATTATATTTTTTTTTTTGCGCCCCCCCCCAAAAATTTTGAGCACCAGCCGCCACTGGTAGCAGCTTCACCAATATCCGCGCACCCTTTAACTTCACATATATCACTGAAGCATGTTGCCTCACTAGGAATATTAAAGAGCATTGTATTTCGATTAGGGACGAGAGGGACGATTTGTTTTATTACCCTAGTTATTGTTCTCAAATCTTGCACCATTCTGTACTTAACAGGAGCATTACGGTCTAGGGGTTTCTTTTTTACGGGGTTGTCAGGAAAGAGCTCACCCTGTAGCTCCCGGATCCATAGGCTGCAGTTCCAGTGTCCACCAGTGGGTGTCTCTCAGCAGTCAGAAGCTGACCTCTAAGGCAATCAGTCATCACCTGATACTGGTTGCAGGAAGTATATTTAAACCCTGTGCATGCTCCTCCTCACTGCCTTGGTGTTGTCTCCATGTGCTCCTGACCTGCGTTCCTGTGTCCTTGCATCCTGTTCCTGGACTCTGATCCTGACCCTGCAGCCTGATCCTGGACTCTAAGCCTGACCCTGCAGCCTGATTCCTTCCTTCCTGCTTGCTTATTCCGTCTCCTGTAACCCTCTCTCTGTTCTGTCTTGTTCTCAGCTCTCTCTGCTTGATCTCCCATATATGACCCCGGCTCTGTTACAATTACTATTCATTTATCCTGTTTTTTGTATATATTTGGTTGAGCAGTTGTTCGCTGTGTGTCACTATTGTTTGGTTATCTGGTTGGATTTACACAGTTGTAGTTTTCTGGAGGTGCGTTTACATTTGTGTTATTCACTTATTTTTAAATAAATTATATTCTTTACACTTTAATCATGCCTGATATTCTCTGTGTCACTCCACACATTTCTGGTCACACCTGTTGCTGACAGGGGTAGAGAGGTGTATTGCAAGGAGAATCTACTTTTCCCAACACCCCTTTTTACCAAATACAAATGTAATCTGTCCTCTGATACCGTCCTTTTGCTGCTGGGATAAGGGATATTGGGGTAATTTCCACAGAGGTATCCCCGGCTTCCCTTCCACACTGACCAGGGCTATATTCAATATTCCTACATCCTCTCTAGAGGTGGGCCAAAGGGTTTCTGGCAACTCTGCAAGAACAGGTGGGTGTGTTTCTTCCCTGTGCTGGTGCAACTAACACATGCAGACGATCACACACATTTTGCTCTACTTAGTCAGTGGTGAAGTTGCAAAGACTTCCTCTTGGGTGTAAGTTATGGAGCATTGTAAAATCTCTCTTCCCAGCAGATTACAAGGTACCATATCAGACAACAGGAGACATCTAATTTCACCTGTAGAGGGGGGAGTTTCCAGCAATATCCTTGTGGAACCATTTAGTCCCACCACCGGCACACTATGCCCTGTAGGCAGAGGGGAAACAGTTTGTGTACATATTACACTTTTACTGGCCCCTGAGCCCACCAAGAAGGTCAAATCCCTCTCTTCAAAAAATGGCATTCCCCTTAAGGTTAATTTCACAAAAGCATTTTTAGCCATCTGTTTCTGAGATTACTGGCAATATTGTATCTAGTCAATCTCGCTTAACCCACGGTTTCCTGAACTGTCTCAGTGTCAGACGGCATTCTCCTGCCATCTGTCCTCTGATACCGTCCTTTTGCTGCTGGGATAAGGGATATTGGGGTAATTTCCACAGAGATATCCCCGGCTTCCCTTCCACACTGACCAGGGCTATATTCAATATTCCTACATCCTCTCTAGAGGTGGCCCAAAGGGTTTCTGGCAACTCTGCAAGAACAGGTGGGTGTGTTTTTTCCCTGTGCTGGTGCAACTAACACATGCAGACGATCACACACATTTTGCTCTACTTAGTCAGTGGTGAAGTTGCAAAGACTTCCTCTTGGGTGTAAGTTATGGAGCATTGTAAAATCTCTCTTCCCAGCAGATTACAAGGTACCATATCAGACAACAGGAGACATCTAATTTCACCTGTAGAGGGGGGAGTTTCCAGCAATATCCTTGTGGAACCATTTAGTCCCACCACCGGCACACTATGCCCTGTAGGCAGAGGGGAAACAGTTTGTGTACATATTACACTTTTACTGGCCCCTGAGCCCACCAAGAAGGTCAAATCCCTCTCTTCAAAAAATGGCATTCCCCTTAAGGTTAATTTCACAAAAGCATTTTTAGCCATCTGTTTCTGAGATTACTGGCAATATTGTATCTAGTCAATCTCGCTTAACCCACGGTTTCCTGAACTGTCTCAGTGGCAGACGGCATTCTCCTGCCATCTGTCCAGGCTTGCCACATTTGAAACAAGTCAGGCTGGAGAAATGTTTTTTTCTCCTCCCTCCTCAGGCCCTTTAGTGACCGCACTGGCCAACATCACCCTTTGTGGCTTCTTTGCCTCCAAATCATCCATATTCTTTTGTATGTTGGATGCTACAGCAGTCAAAGCTTGCAGACTCATAATGTTTAACTCTGGATAGCGTATACTTAGCTTATCCTGAAGAGATTTCCTGAGTCCTGTTCCCCACATTGTGACTAACATGGGAGGCAGGGCAGCGGAATCTGGGTCCTGCCCTGTCTCTGTAACAACCATTTTGAATTTTTCAATATATTCATGTACCTCTTCCCTAATCCTCTATGACATTGCACTTACCTTAGTCCAAGCTACAGGAAATATTTTCCCTATTGCCCCCTTCATCTTAGTACACTGACTTATAGCAACTTCTGGGGAATCTTCTGGGATTTGGGTTTTACCTAGATCCTCCATCCTGCATAACTCTGCTTCCCGTATTATTAACTCATAGTCACTTGCTCCAGCTACACCCTTGATTATACTTAAAATATTTTCCCAGTTTTCTCTATAACTTGTTGCTATGTTACATATTTGTTCAGCAAACAGGTGAGGGCTGTGCCTTGGTTTTGGAATTGTATTTAAAAATGTATTAATTTGACCGGGATTCCAGGAAACATGATGGCTTATTACAACTGCCAAATGCTGGTTCTGACCACATGCTCTCTGTTCCCTTACTGGATATAGTCTCTTAACTTCCTTTCTTAAATTGTAATAAGGTTCCCTGCTTGCCTCCCCAGTGGTATCAGGAGCGTCCTCCTGATCCCACTCCTTATCAGGTGGAAAAGGGGGATACAAATTGTAACGGAACCACTGACACACACTGTATTTGTGGGCTTCCGTCAGTATACGGCTTCCTCCCAGTCATGAACATATACCAGATTTTCCCAGCCGCCCTCATACAAAGCTAGCCAACAAATTAGCTTGTATTGGAATCTCTCTTTATTGAACAGTCACACAGAATTTATACACAGCATGGACCTCCCCCTCCTGATCAGATTGCCACACACAGGTCAGGGGTTGCCTGACTACATTATCATATGCAGATGAAATTGTATACAGAAATAGAATTAACATATCTAAAGAACAACCAACACAAACCGTATACTATTTCCACTCAGCAACTAACAGAGGACAATGATTCAATCAACTTGAGCCAAATTAGTTAGCAGACTTTCTGTCCTCAAGCTCCTGCAATATAATACACATTATCTCAATACACAAACAATAGGGAAAGCCTGTAGGACATGGAACAGAAGCCAATGTGATTAGCTCTTTCAATGAACATGTTCAGAATCAAACAGGAATAGTCCTCACATATTTCTCGACATACATGGCTGACAAATATTACTGTCCCACTTGAAGCAATCTAAACCATTAAGTATCTGTTTTTCACTTCCAGTGACAGTGAGTACCGTCACACAAATCTAAAGCATATGGAGACACTTCCCCTAGTGAACCACTATATCCACTAACCTCATGTGATGATCCCACGCTAGATATACAGACACCGGGGGTGTACTGGCTCAAAAAAATCGAAGGATAACCATCAATAACCATGTAAGACAAATGGAAGAACTATAAATGCATAGCACATATAGAGTCCATAAAGTCCATCAAAACAAAAACAGCAGGTCTGTAAACACTTGAAGGCTGCTCTGTCACAAGTGATCTCTACAGCGGACCAGTCAGATTCTTTTGCAGAGGCACCCGGACTTATCGTACCCCTTGGACGAATATCCATTGCTGTTTTTACTTACACGATTGTGAGTATGTAGTGTGTTGAATTTCCAATAAACACAAGTCATATTACACTTAGAGTGGTGTCTGTCTTGATCCCACGCTAGATCCTTCTCATGATTAAGTCCATCCAACCCCCAAAGGGCCCTCTTTAGAGCTGATGCAGCCGCATGTGGGGGTGGACGGCCATCACGACCAGACACCTCCCTGACATGGCTTGATACCTCCTCTACAGCTGGGCTGCTGGGGTCCCTTATGACAGTTTTAGCCAATAAAATGGGTGCTCATAACCACCTCTTTTGATATGCCCCCCCTCTTTCTCTGACTCCTTTGGCAATACTGCCAACAGGATTTTTGAGGTTTTTGAATAAGCTTCATTGGTCCACCCTGCACAGGCTGCCAGTTAATTTGAACCCGTCATTTTACTTTTAAAATTGTGGTGCAAGGCAGTCCAAATCCTGATATCATAAGTCCCTTGGATGGGTACAGGGTAGTCCGTGATCTGTGTCAATTTGTGCCATTTCTTTAAATACTTAACCACCCACTTGCCATAACATGCTTTTAAATTCCTGGCAAGGAGTCAGATGTGGTTCCTTAATTTTTGCTCCTCCCCCCAGCTGATTTCCCATTTTGGACAACCCCTGGGTACCTTATTTTTCCCGTTTCTCCCAGAATTGAGTAGACAAAAGCTTGGCCAAAGCTTCCCCTTATGTCTAACACCTCCCCTCTAGAAGGTTTCTCCTTCCTGCCCCCCAGGACAGGACACTCAATTCTCTTACACCTTCTTCACAACCCACTTGAAAAGGCATGCTTCCACTCCCAGGAGGGGGAAACTAAAAGGGTTGGCTACTTAGATTACCAGGATATTACCTGCTCACCTAGTAGGTGGCTATTTCACCAGAAATCTCGACCCTCCCTTGCTGCTGCTGCCCCTTCTACATAGTTGCCAACATTTGAAAAGAAATTCCAGGGACACTTTGCAGCACAGCAATCAATTACCACACCCACTTCCCTGAAGCTCCACCCACTCCACATAAATAATATCTGCCTACTTATCAGATTATAGGGTCTACTCAATAAAGAGAGAATTACAGGAAATTGAAAACGGAATTTTAAACTTGAGGCCAAAGTAGCAGAGTTGGAATAATTCTCCCATTCAGCTGCACTACTTCTGCCTAAAGTTTAAAATTCTCATCACAATTCCCTGCAATTCTAAAGAGTCAAATGTGCTCAGGTGTGACCATACAAAAAAATGTAAATATAAATAAAGTGCAAAGTGTAAAGAAGTACATTGCCGTGACAATGTAAATTACCCGGGACAGGCTCCTATATTTCCCGGGACTGTACCGGCAAAAATGGTTCAGTTGGCAAGTATGCTTCTATTGTACTGTGATTATCACACAGAATAAAGGAGGTAGACCTCTTTACTACTAAGACAGGTGCACTCTAAATTCCTTAGCTCAAGCATAGATTTAAACTTTACACCTACATGAGAAATTTAAGGTCACACAAAAAATTTGGAGGGATAGGCGGAGAGGGTTTGTTAATACCACAATTAACCACTTGCCGACTGCCGCACGACTATATACTGCGGCAGTCAGCCCCCTACAGACAAAGTGACATATGCGTACGTCACTCCCACACATTCCCTGCCTAGCCCGCGCATGTGACCGGTGGATCCGATGTCCGCCGGCCACTCGCGATCTCCCTCAGGAGAGGGAGAAAGACAGACGGCTGATGTAAACACAGCCGTCTGTCATTCTCCCTTAGACCTTCACAGAGGCTATGCGATCCTGCCATGTAGGATCGTATGTCTCTGTGATGATCTAACAAGCCACGCCCCTTGACAGTTAGAATCACGCCCCTAGGGAGACACTTAACCCCTTGATCACCAATAAAGTCAACCCCTTCCCTGCCAGTGTCATTTTTACAGTAACCGTGCATATTTATAGCACTGATTACTGTAGTAATGTCACTGGTACCCCCAAAAGTGTAAAAAATGTCAGTCAGGGGTCCGATCTGTCTGCCACAATGTCGCAGTCCCCCAAAAAAAAAATCGCAGATCGCCGCCATTACTAGTTAAAATAAAAAAAAAACAATAAAAATTACATAAATCTTTCCCGTAGTTAGTAAACGCAATAACTTTTGCGCAAACCACCAATCAAAATGCGCTTATTGCAAATTTTTTTACCAAAAATATGTAGCAGAAAACAAATTGGCCTAAAATGTTAAAACATTTTGATTTTTACATTTTTTTGAGAATTTCATATGAAAAAAATGTGAAAAATATTTTTTCAAAATTGTCGCTATTTTTTTGTTTATAGCGCAAAAAATAAAAATCACATGTTATCAAATACCACCAAATGAAAACTCTGTTTGTGGGAAAAAAAGGACGCGCAACTGTCCGTTAAAGTCACGCAGTGCCGAATCGCAAAATAGGGCCTGGTCTTTGAGCAGCCAAATCCTCCGGGGCTTAAATGGTTAAAATAAAATGCAACAACATATAAAGACAGCGTAAATTATTACTCCCTATCACATGTTGTGGATTATTAGTGGGTCACACCTCTGGGTCACATTGGCTGGATTCATGGACAATGTTCCTCAATGCTACATATTCCCCACAATATGGCTCAATGACCTCATGAGGATCAGATATGCAGAATGGTGTAAATTTTCGTTGAAACAACTATTGTCCATAGAATCCAGGCAATAGCCCCCAACACTACCACTAATATTTCAAAAACAAACAAAGGTGTATGGCATTTACTTAGTGTATTGGTAATTTAAACATTTATTTCAGGTTACACCTTTCACTACTCACTTTCCTTGTCAATAGAGCATACTGTATACATCAAGACCTTTGCATCATAAAATTTCAAAACATATACATTTTAACACATCTAAAAGTCTAAGTGCCGGATCACACTACGTCCCTCCGACTTCGGGGGCGACCTGTGAAGTCGCGTGCAGCGCGACTTCGGCGCGACTTGCACGGACTTCATAAAATGAATGTGTATGCAAGTCGCCTCCAGGTCGCCCGAAGTAGTACAGGACCCTTTTTCTAAGTCGGAGCGACTTGCGTCGCTCCTATTAGAATGGCTCCTGTACCGCACAATGGGAGCGTGACGGACCGCGACTTGTCAGGCTGACAAGTCGCGGTCCAAGTCGGACTAGTGTGAATGCGGTCTTAGGGTCCTTTCACACGGGCGGTCCGTATGTCCGTATTTCATCCCATTTTTTTGCGGATGAAAAACGGACATAATGCATGTCAAAGGGATTGCTGATGTCAGCGGATGACCATCCACTGACATCCGATTTGCTTCTTTTCCGATCAGTTCAGTTTTTTTGAACGGACGAGAACCCTATTTTTCTTCCATTTAAAAAAACAGAACGGACGCAAAAAGGGATATCAGTGGTGTCATCCGCAGACATCCCCATTCCCATTGACATGCATTATTTCAGTTTATCATCCGCAAATGGATGGGATGATAAACGGAATATACGGACCGGATGACACAAGTGTTATCCGTGTCCTTAAAAAAAAAAAAAGTGCTGGAACAGATCATGCTGTGTTAGTAGATTACTTCTACTATCTAGGCAAGCAGCCAGCATTCCTATCAGCATGGTACAGATATCTGACCTCCACTTGGCTTTGGGTCAGGTCTGCCCAAGAAGGAAATGTTAGCCTGTTAGTTTGTCACTTAGAGAAAATAGAAAAAGAAATTACATTTTACAGGGTGGAAATTTACAGAAAGTTTAAAGATGTTGAGACGGATCAGTCATAAATCTATCTCCCTGTATTACTCCAGACGTTCTAGAGAGGACATATCAGCTTTTTTTCTTAGAGCATTTTCAAAGATAATGAACTGGTGGTCAGCGGTCCTGGTGGTCAGCGGTCCTTTCCAAGTCAGCCTCCTACAGCTGAACCATCCAATGTACACCCACTGCCTCCTTATGAGATTGCTATCCCGAGACCTTTTAGCCTCCTCATGCGATTATAACATTCTATGTCTTATACCAGCTCTAGAGATGGCTTTTACTCCCAACTCCCAACTTTCATTCAAGTATCCAAAAAGTATTTTAAGAGAGGCTGGATTCACCCCTTTTTTATGGATAGTGTAGGACCCACTGATAATGGGGTACTTTGACGTAGTGGTGGGCTTGAGCACGATATGGCCATATGGTGGGACTAAATCCCAATTTTTATTTATGGATTGTCTCCATATTTGATAGTCATTTCTTTTGCATGTGTGCGCTATTCTTTTTTAATATACATGTTGCTTGGTCCATAGCTGCACCGGCTTTAGATATACATGTTCAGGGCTTGCTCCCCCAATTTTTTGCTTGTTTATTATGTATTCGGTCTGACCAGACTTCTGGGGTTGAGCACCTCACCCCCCACACACCTGTACTCTATCAGTGTCCACTATCAAGTAGATATAGGAGGAGTCTCTTGTAGTGCATTAGCACATCTCTCCTAGCAAGGAGTGTTTTCTCCAAGGGTTAGAGAGGCTGGATTCACCCCTTTTTTATGGATAGTGTGGGACCCACTGATAATGGGGTACTTTGACGTAGTGGTGGGCTTGAGCACGATATGGCCATATGGTGGGACTAAATCCCCATTTTTATTTATGGATTGTCTCCATATTTGATAGTCATTTCTTTTGCATGTGTGCGCTATTCTTTTTTAATATACATGTTGCTTGGTCCATAGCTGCACCGGCTTTAGATATACATGTTCAGGGCTTGCTCCCCCAATTTTTTGCTTATCCAAAAAGTATAGCAAATATATCTCTAGGGAGTAGGGGACTTTGAAGGGAGTGATGACGTCATTTGAGGTAAGCATATGCAACAAAGATATTTATTCACATTTAAAATAGTTTAAAAGAAAAAACAATATCACGATACAATAAAATCACATTCGCATCGGAGACTGTGCACTTCAGAGCCCATTCACACTAGCGCGACTTATGAGGCGACTTGTGTCGCCCCAGGTCGCTTGACATAACAAAAGCAATGTTAATCAATCAGTGCCGTCTAAATTGACACTACTGAAGTTGCTCCGACTTCAGAAAAGGGTCCTGTACTACTTTGAGGCGACCTGTGATCCGACTTGTCCCATATACTTCAATGGGAGTCGCCTCCTTATCTTAATTGAAGCGACTTGTGATCCGACTTGTGATCCAACTTTCCATAAAAATGGTATTGAACAAGAAAAAAAGAGCATTTTTCTTATAATTTTTATTAAAACATGAAAATGTCTTCTCTCCCCCTGGCCGTTTTTCTTGCAGGCATTTATTTGGCATTTTTGGAGGCAGGCATGACTTTTTTTGGATTTAGTGTCTGGGGGGTCTAAAAAGTGTACCTGTGAAGTTTCAGCTCTGTAGCATTTCCAGAACCCCAAAAAAATTATAATTTTTCTTATAATTTTTATTAGAACATGAATATGGCTTCTCTCCACCTGGCTTTATTTCTTGCAGGCATTTATCTGGCATTTTTGGAGGCAGGCATGACTTTTTTTGGATTTAGTGTCTGGGGGGTCTAAAAAGTGTACCTGTGAAGTTTCAGCTCTGTAGCATGTCCAGAACCCCAAAAAAATTATAATTTTTCTTATAATTTTTATTAGAACATGAATACGGCTTCTCTCCACCTGGCTTTATTTCTTGCAGGCATTTATCGGGCATTTTTTGAGGCAGGCATGACTTTTTTTGGATTTAGTGTCTGGGGGGTCAAAAAAGTGTACCTGTGAAGTTTCAGCTCTGTAGCATGTCCAGAACCCACACTGAACCCACACTGCTGTATTAATAATTATAAGAAAAATGTTTTTTTTTTCTGGTTCTGGACATGCTATAGAGATGAAACTTCACAGGGACACTTTTTTGACACCCCAGACACTAAATCCAAAAAAGTCATGCCTGCCTCCAGAGACGCCAAAAAATGCCCGATAAATGCCAGCAATAAAAAAATGCAAGGTGTAGAGAAGCCGCCACACTGCTGTATTAATAATTATAAGAAAAATACATTTTTTTCTGGTTCTGGACATGCTACAGAGCTGAAACTTTACAGGGGACACTGTTTGGACCCCCAGACACTAAATCCAAAAAAAGTCATGCCTGCCTCCAAAAATGCCAGATAAATGCCTGCAAGAAAAAAATTCAAGGTGTAGAGAAGCCGCCACACTGCTGTATTAATAATTATAAGAAAAATGATATTTTTTGGGGGTTCTGGACATGCTACAGACCTGAAACTTCACAGGTACACTTTTTAGACCCCCAGACACTAATCCAAATAAAAGTCATGCCTGCCTCCAAAAATGACCGATAAATGCCTGCAAGAAAAACGCCCAGGTGGAGAGAAGCCATATTCATGTGCTCATAAAAATTATAAGGAAAATGCTCTTTTTTTTCTGGTTCTGGACATGCTACAGAGCTGAAACTTCACAGGTACACTTTTTAGACCCCCCAGACACTAAAGACATGCCTGCCTCCAAAGACGCCCAAAAAATGCCCGATATATGCCAGCAAAAAAAAAAAAAAAAGGAAAGGGAAATTAGGTCACAACACATCATATTCTGATTGGCCAAATACAAAGTCCTACAAAGTTGTCTCGCGCTGAAGTCGCGCTGAAGTCGCGCTGAAGTCAAGCTAAAAGTTGCGCTAGAAGTTGCCCCTTATGAGGCGACTTTAGTGGTCGCGGCAGTGTGAACCGGCTCTCAGCGTATAGGCAGTGATGTTCGTAGATGTGGTCCAACATGTTTTGCAGAACACTGTTTCTTCAGGGAACCAATTTGTACATCTACATCTTAGAATTTCAAAAGATAAGAACAAGTTATACATCTTGAATTCTTTCATTTTCTCATATGCATTATATATCATATACATTATGCAGACATATAATAAAAATAGCTTTATGCTCACCAACAGTCCACATTAAATAGTTGCCATCTCCAAACGATATGACATGACCACGGCAAGATGACAGCCTACTAATGCCCGGTGAAAAACCAGGGTCAGATCTGAGGGATATTGGACCGCACCTAGTGCGCGTAGTAATCTCTCCAAACCGCTGAAATATATAGGCTTTAACAGGTCAGAGTGAGGCTATGCACTATGATCCAACTACCATATTAGATCACATGTGATCATGCCTAGATATTAATTGGTGGGGCCCCCTAAGCATGACCCCCCCCCCCCCCATTAGCCATAAAGCTACTGGGTATGAACACGCTTCTAGGCATATATGGCCAGCTGTGTGCCACACCTATGTATCCTATCCTCCCCCTGGGCATGTGGATCTCCCTCCACACAAGGGCTAGCATATAGGCTTGTGCACAAACATGCCCATGTGATCCCCACGGTGCCAAAACTATTACCATCAAGGCTCACCCTTCCCAGTGTGTGTCCACAGCAAAAACTGGCTCACCAAAGTTGCGCCACCCCTCACTATGTATAAAAATCCATACCGTACATCTCCAGCATGGACCCCAATCATTGACATACCATTACAAGAACTGGTAATATTTCCCCCTACTAACAATATTTTTCTTACCTTACTTTATCCCATATGGAGCTGCAAGACTAGAGAGGCTAGCGCAGCAAGCCTTACTCCACGTCCCACCGCTCGCCATCTAAATATGGTCCCACCGGATGTGACGAAACTGCACGCCGGCCCATATTTCACGTCCGGTGTAGGCACCAAGATAGGTATGCGTGCGCAGCCAACAGGGCACAGTCGGATAATGAAGACCATCCCCGGACCCCCGCACAGCGCCACCACTGATCAGGAGTAGATACTCCAGTCGGATTGGATAGTAAGGAGAAACAGATGATCTCTCCCCCATCTAAGCTTGGCGCCCAGATATCTCTCAATTTATACCACAGCTGCACCTGGCCAAGTCTGCCATATCACCTGGAGATGATCCAACACTACAATGGAAAATGTACATTTTATTATGTTTTGAAAAAAATTACATATTACATCATTGAATGTAGCACCCTATATCTAAACTACCGTTATAAAAAAAAAAAAAAAGGAAGAAGAAGCACCATTCCAATTTGTGTATAAATCTACCATAGAAAACCAATTGTACTTATGTATGTTATTCTCTGTCACTATCCTTAGAGAAATGGCCTAAATGACATGGCTGTGTTTAACCCTGGAGGGGAAGTTGCCTTCAGGTTAAAAATCAATTTGCTTGTCAAAGTCCCCCCCTTGGATTTTGGGGGATAGATTCTGAGGACAAAGAAAAAAAAAAAAAAAAAGGAGGAGGAGATCACTTGAGGATTATAGCTATGTCTTAGACCTACATGTTTCCCGATTGGCATGTGAAGGAACCCCACATCAATATAGTACAGATGGTCCTGTATTCTTCACCCAAAAGTCCTTTTTGTTTTCCCAATGTAGAATGATCCACATATGCATATAGCCATGTAGACCTCTCCTACTGTTTGGCAGTTAGCAAGTGATTTGGATTTAAGAGTAGCCCCCCTCGGTAATGGAAAAAGATTTCTTTCCCTAACCCATGGACATTGATTGCACCCCCACACCGAAATGTACCTACCCCTCCCACTGCTCCCCCTCCGGATCATTAGGGGGCATATAGTGGCTATGAACCAACCTGTCCCTCACTTATCGGGATCTGCGAAAGACGTTTTTTTTTTTATATTGTATTTAGAAGTTATATTGTCATCCATTAGGAAATGCCAGTTACGGGACAGTAACTCCCGGACATATTCCTGATAGACACAAAATCTTGTGATAATTTTTGTAGTGTTCATTTTTCTAGTTTCACCATAGGTTTTGCGGGCGAAGATTAAGTGTTCTCTTTGATTTAGTTCTATGATAAGCTTTCTTTTAACTATATCCACGAGTTAGCAGTCTATCGCGTAGAGCTTTGGCTTCACGCTCAAAGTCCTCCTGCCTAGTGCAATTACGCTGCAGTCTAAGATATTGGCTATACGGGATACTATGCACCAGGGGAAGTGGATGAGCACTGCTTGAACCTAGTATAGTATTCCCTGCCATCGCCTTGCAGTATAGGGAGCCATTTGGTTGTAGGTATATTCTCACGTCCAAAAATGGAATACTATGGGTGTCGAACTGCATGGTAAATTTTAGGTTATAGTCATTAAGAGATATATATGGGACATGAATTGTGAGTTCATCTGCAGTTCCCATCCAGACAGCCAGCACTTCGTCGATATACCGATGCCACAATAGTATGAGGCGCAGGTAGGTCGACGTGGCGTCGCCTGAAAACAGTGATCTTTCCCAACCCCCCGGGGGGCAGGGAATACTATACTACATTCAAGCAGTGCCCATCCGAGTGTGAGAGCAATGTTTTTGGTTAGTATTCTGCTTTTTAACTTTATTTACTTTACTTCTAATCACACACACTTACAATTTCACACGCTCAGCAAGGGGTTTCACTTATCACACCTGCCTACACTCTCACACTCCTCACCCCTCCATTGGACTGGCCAAGTGTTAAGCCAGCACAGCCTTTATCTTCCTGAGCCCTGAAGGATTTATAGCCAACAACCCTTGTGGTTACAGCTCAGGAATCCATGCTTACAGCAGAAGTTAGTACAAGATAGAAAAGAAACATTGCAGCATGTGACATACATAGACACAGACAGTTACAAAACATAAAAAAACACTCTCTTCTGGGTGCCTAATAATGTGCGTTTTAGGCCAATACCATATCACTATATCCTCCCCAACCCCCAGGCACAAGCAAACTTATTTTGGAAGCTAAAATGCACTCACCTGGGGCCCCGTTTGTCTGCTGTTATGAATCGTGGAGGATACAGAGACAGACTGAAGTTGCACATCCCAGTGAATGGCACCAAAATTAATAGGGATACCTGAAATGAAACAACCACCAGACAGAGGAATTCCAAATTAAAAGGTTTTTTTTTTTTTCTATCAGATGTAACTACATGAGAGCACACCCCTATAAACCCACCCTGTATGTTTTGATCTGATAAATTTCAAATCTTCCTCTTTATAGGAAATCTTATCATACATTACACTTTCAAGGTATGGCACATTGATACATGGCAACTTGCCCATGGTGGTGCTCTGATAACATCTGAGTGAAAACATGTTTTACTCAGATTTTATCAGGAAAGTGCCACCATGGGCAAATTGCCATGTATCAATGTGCCATACCTTAAACGAGTGATAAGATCCCCTATAAAAGGAAGATCTGAAATCTATCTTATCACAAATCAAACGTTTAAAGTATGGCACCTTGCCCATGGTGGCACTCTCCTGATAACATCTGAGTAACAGTATGATAATGTTTCACAGACTTCATTTCTGTGTATAGTTTGTAAGTTTATATCTATTCATTAGGGCGTAAAAACTGTTACAGTGTTCTAATTGTTAGCAGCTGTTGAGTTAAGATATCAGCCATGAAGTAAGTGTATGGTTTTCACATAACTTATAAACTTTATTGTAAAAGGAACAGTAATGCACAAATTATGTGTAGCACTACAAAGCAGAGCCTTGGTATGTAATGAGCAATCAAGTGGAAAGTGAAAGGTGCGCGAAACCAAAAAATATGAAATAGGAGCAGCACTGTGAAATGAAGTAAGTAAGTAAAAAGAATATAACGATTAAATAAATATCAGTTATAAAGTGCGCTTCCTAAATGATGAACAAACATATCAAATCATCATGTATAATTGTTTAACATAAATAGTGAATAATTGTAGCAGAAACAAAAAGTCTCTTAAAATTGTAGATGAGTGTTAGCCTCTAATTCCGTGACGGGGTCACCAACGAAGAAAATCAAACAAATGTGTTGTCACTGGTGTGAAAAGGTGCTCAGGGTGGCCTCTTACCAAGAAGTAAATCCCAATAGCATCAAAATAAGTGAACCAACGGTGAATAATGACAGTGACACCCTGAAGTGAAGGTGGGTTCTTACCACAAATAAGGGAGAAGTGAGCTGTGATTGAAATACCAAAAAGATCCACTTCCTGGTCAGCTTGGAATGAAAATATTCTCCACTGGGATTGATGGATGGATCAGACGACTCCTTTATTACATGGTTCCAGAGTGCTTCCGGATGTGGGAATGCATGGAAAATCCACCATAAAAAAGGAGGCGGGGACTGTGCGTTACCCACGTTACCCAAATATTTATTTAGACAAAAAAATGGCAAACACTTACATATGTCCGTGGTAAAACAGCAATGCTCTTAAAAGTCACGGCCGCCTGCAGTGCGGTGCGTGACATAAAACAGTGCGGCTAGGCTCCCTCCGACGCGTTTCCACTAAATAGTCGGCATCAGCTCCAGTCCCATATGCCTACTATTTAGTGGAAACGCGTCGGAGGGAGCCTAGCCGCACTGTTTTATGTCACGCACCCGTGGCTTTTAAGAGCATTGCTGTTTTACCACGGACATATGTTAGGCTCCTTTCACACGGCCGCTCCGTGTGAAAGGTCCGCTGCGGGACTTTTTTTTCTTTTTTCCACGGAGCAGATGACATTTCTGTCATCCGCTCCGTGTGCCCGCATATCATCCCATCCTTTTGCGGATGATATGCGGACCTAATGTAAGTATATGGCACTGCGGATGTCAGCAGATGACACCGCTGACATCCGATTTTCCTTCCTTTCCGTTTTTTACACGGATGGAAAAATGGGGTTCTGTTCCGTTCCAAAAAACGGAACAGAACTGAAAGGAGGAAAATCGGATGTCAGCGGATGGTATTCCGCTGACATCCGCAGTGCCATTCACTTACATTGAAGTCCGCAAATCATCCGCAAAAAAATAGGATGAAGCTTTTATAGCTGCAAAGGGTGGGCCAACTCAATATTGAACCCTACGGACTAAGACTGGGATGCAATTAAAATTCATGTGCGTATAAAGGCAGGAGTCCCAACACTTTTGGTAATATAGTGTATATATACACACACACGGTAATAGCACAACGGGAAACTCCGTGAACTATTACATGAATTAAGCCATACAACATGGGGGAAATTTGGAGCAGATAGGTGTGGGAGCAAAACAGATGCTCAGGACAAGAAGACATTAATACAACGAACCTAAAAGTGCTGCACACAGGTTCCTGGCCTATTCCATGTTTTTTTTTTTTTTTTTTGTATTTATTTTTCCGGTTTTTCCCATGCGTTTTTTTTTTTTTTTTCTTTTGTTTGTTTCTGGGGTTCTCCCTATCTCCTCTTCTCCCTCTCTTTCTGGGAGGGGGGAAAGTTAAGATGTGTGGAGGTCCCTGGTATCCCCACACCCGCCTCGAACATTTGCTTTGTCAAGATATGGGCGTTTTTTCTGCATTTTTTCTGTTTTACTTTTTATATGTCCTTACTATCTGAGTCACCCTCGAAGGGGAAGGGGGGGGGGGTTACTTTTAGTGTGATTTGTGTTATTTTTTTCATGTTTTTCTTATGGGGGATTTGTGGTGTGCGTTTTTGGATTTTTTTTTTTTTCACAGGAAAGTTGGATATTATATATTTGTATCTGTAGAAATCAACTATAACTTCACAAGGTGTTTTTTTATAAATTTTTTTTTTTTTTTGTTCGTGCCCCCGCCAGCCATGGAGGGCCGGAGCACGATCTTAAGGGTTAAGAGGGAAGGGGGCACTGAGTTAGAGGTAATTTTAGAGTGTTCCCTCATTTTGTGCGGGACACGCTTAAGACATAAAAAAGAAGATATGTGAGATTTAATAATACCGAATTTAAATCACTATTAGGGTGTATACAGAGGATATAGTGACTCAGGGAATAGTTATGGTTAATAGCAACTAGAAGTGAGTAAGAGAGATCCTCCCAGGACCTAGCGCAAGTCTGAAGGGTTAAGATGGACTTGAGGGGAGGGTAGATGTTTTGCAGAAGGGGGGGTGAGGGGGCCCCGGGGCCCTCAGGAAGGGAGATGGGGGGAGGGGGAGGGGAATCCATAGAGTGATAGGAGTAGAAGGCACAAGCAAGGGATCTGACCATGTAGCAATCAAGTCCCCTTTATCTGCGACCTGGCTCGGGGTAGTTTGACTAGGTTGGGAGGTGTAAGAGGGGGTCTCTGGGGCGGGGGGGGGGGGAGTAGGACATTGACATTATGTGAAGGGAGGCGATCCTCCGCCGAGTTAGAGCTCCTCTAGCTGGACACTTTAAATTTATAGTTTTCTTCCCTCTTGTGTTCTTGAAGGAGAGTGTCCAGGTACAGTGGCTTGCTCGCGGGGTTTTGGGAACCACGGCCCCCTCAATAGATAGCGCCTGGTTGCACTGGTTTAGATAACCATTAGAGGGGGGTAGGCGTAGTGGGTAATAAACAGTATATACATACTTGTGTGGGTGAAGGGGGGTTTCTTTTCTTGTCAAATTTTTTTTTTTTTTCTCGCATAGGTTGTGTGGCCGTAGGGGGCAGGGGACCGTTCCACAATGGTGGCTGGAGGTGGGGCGACCCAGGGGGGGGCAGCAGGTTGTAAGATTACGACCTATAATGTGAGGGGACTATCAACCCCACAGAAGCGTAGGAGACTTATGGGAGATCTAAAACGAGATGCTACACAAATAGCTTTTATTCAGGAGACCTACTTCCGCAAAGATGCAGTACCAAAATTGTACAATAAAGACTTTCCATGGGTTTACCACGCTACATCCCCTATTGCTAAATCAAAGGGTGTGAGCATTTTAATATCAAGTGCTATGAATTGGACCGTGAAAGAAGAATTGGCTGACCCAATGGGTAGGTTCGTGTTGGTGAAGGGGTGGATAGGACGGGTCGAGGTAACCCTCGTAAATGTCTATTTTCCCAACTATGAGCATGTAATGTTTTTACAGAAAATGATTCCAGTTGTCTTGGAATTCCGGGAAGGGCACTTAGTGATGGGAGGTGACTTTAATTATGCCCCAGAACCTATGTTAGATACCTCCAAAAGAAGCTCATATATGTCATTTTCTAAATTACGAAGGCTACAAAAAGAGATCTCCCTCCTGGCAGGGGAGGGCTGGCAGCCTTAGGCCTGGGGGGCAAATCTAGTCAAGTGGCCCGTTGAACCACCGAATCAGCTCACCATCCATGCCCATCTGGTTTTTATAGCGGGTATTGATGTTGTTATGAAACAAGACCAATATGACCCCGATCTCGTTAAAGAGCCGATGCCGCGGCTCATTGCACATGTGATTGGCTGTGTCCAATCACAGTGGATCATGTGTAAAATGTGGAGAGCCAGATCAGTGGCATCTCCTCGCAGGGGAGACCTGTACAGATAATCAGAGCACAGCATTACAGTGCAGCCTCAGCAATGCCCAGCAAGTGACGCCAATCAGTGCTACCTTTCAGTGCCTGCTCATCAGTGCAGCCCATCATTGCATCAGTGCCACCTATTAGTGCCCCATATTAGTGTCTCCACATCAGTGCCACCTAGAAAAATGTTTTAACCACTTCTGGAGCGGACGATTTTCCCCCTTAATGACCAGGCCATTTTTTGCGATTCGGCACTGCGTTATTTTAATGGACAATTGCGTGGTCGTGCGATGCTGTAACCAAATAAAATTGATATCCTTTTTTTTCCTCACAAACAGAGCTTTCTTTTGGTGGTATTTGATCACCTGTGCGATTTTTATTTTTTGTGCTATAAACAAAAAAATGTGACAATTCTGAAAAAAACAATATTTTTCACATTCTGCTATATAACATTCACAATAATAATAAAAAAAAATTAAAAATCAAACTTTTTTATAATTTTAGGCCAATTTGTATTCTGCTACATATTTTTGGTAAAAAATAAATCCCAATAAGTGTATATTGATTGGTTTGCGCAAAAGTTATCGTTTCTACAAACTAGGGGAAAGATTTATGTCATGTTTATTCTTTACTAGTATTGGCAATTTGGCAGCGATAAGCGATTTTTTGCAGGACTGCAACATTGCGGCGGACAGATCGGACACCTAACTGACATTGTAGACACGATAACTTTTGCGCAAACCAATCAAAATACGCTTATTGGGATTTATTTTTTACCAAAAATATGTAGCAGAATACAAATTGGCCTAAAATTATGAAAAAGTTTGATTTTTAATTTTTTTTAATTATTGTAAATGTTATATAGCAAAAAGTGAATTTTTTTTTTTTTTTTTTCAGAATTGTCGCTCTTTTGTTTGTTTATAGTGCAAAAAACTAAAAATCGCAGAGGTGATCAAATACCACCAACAGAAAGCTCTGTTTGTGGGGAAAAAGGACATCAATTGTATTTGGGTACAGCGTCGCCCGACCGCACAATTGTCAGTTAAAATAACGCAGTGCCGAATCGCAAAAAATGGCCTGGTCATTAAGGGGGGGAATCCTTCCGGTCCAGAAGTGGTTTTAAAGGACATACAGCGAGGACTGTACATCCAGTGGAGATCTAAATACTGGGCTCCATACATAAAAGTGAAAAGGAAAAAACAGCACATGTCCCATAGTAATCAGAGTGTCCATTCTATAAGTCCAGGAGAGTGAAGGCCATGTCAGACCAGCAATTCTCTAAAACTCACCAGTAACAAACCACTTACCTTTTCCTATGGAGTGGCTCCCTAACTTGATCAGTGAAATGTCGCTCTTTGCTTCCAAGTAAGTGAGTGAACTTCTACAGCATTTAGACCCAGCAAAGGAGCACTTCTATCAGTGGTTTGTCTTGGGATTTATCATCAGTAGCAGAAACACTCATTTGACATGGGGCCTAAAGCCCCGTACACACGTACCGATGGTCGGCTTACAAATGTTCCTCTTTTCTCCCCGGGATGTCGGTGTCTGCTGAAAAGTGCAAAGACAGCACAAGGACAGCACAAGAATTTTGTCCGCCGACTGCAGAAGTGATGTCATGTAATGGTTAACTTTCCCTGTGTTTTCAATTTTCTGAGCATGCCCAGTCTTGCAAATCTGCGGTCTGTCGGCCGAATTGTGTACTGACAGGCGAACAATCGTCCGTTCTGGTGTCGGCATACAAATATTTTCATGTTTGCACGAAAGACTTTTGTCCGCGGATTGTGCGCAGACATCTGTCGGAGGCACCATACTAACACGCGTACAATCGGCAGATCCTTCGTCCACCGACGTTTGTATGCCGACGATCGGTACGTGTGTACGGGCCTTAAGAGGAGCAGGAAAGTCTGACTGGTTTCTATGGCCAACAAGAACAGTTCTTTGTGAGCTGGGTACTAAGACTTAGAAACACCACTCAAAGCCAGGAAAACAACTCTCAGTTGCAGACTGCCTAACACAAACTCATCCAAAAGCATGCATATGCAGGATTAGGAAAGCACTGTGCACTCCCGACTAGACAACTTTAAACTTACCCGCCCACACTGGAGACTGCCCGTGTGATGTGAAGAGAATGTGTGGGCGGGCACAGGAAGAGAGGGGCGGGAGGAGGCAGAGCAGATCTGTTCTCTCATTTCTACAGAGGAGGGGGGCTTTGCTCCGTAAGAATGGAACACAAACACTCTCAGTCCTGTGTGACAGGTACAGCTAACATCCCTGTCACAGGACATATCGCCGGCTCGCAGCTGCAGTGGAAGATAGAGACATTCTTTCACTGCTCCTCCACGCTGTAACCCTGCCAGAGCCGCCCGAGCAGCAGCACCCGGTCAGCTCCGGCACATGCACAGTCCTGAGCTGCCTGTACAGCGGCCCATTTTACAGGGAATCAGAGCGGCCTGGGGGGAAATTGCCACTTTGCCCCCTGGCCCAGCCCGCCCCTGCTCCTGGGCCTCATCGACCCATGGAGGTTGATGCACCCAGGGGAGAGAAATTACACTTTCTATTCTCCAATCCACAAGGCATATAGTAGGATAGACAGAATTCTGGTTACCCAGGCAGACCTGCCGTTAGTGACAGACTCAGATATCGGAGATTTTTCAATCTCTGACCATTTTCCGGTGTATGTGAGTATAGAGTGGGAATCAAAAAACTGTTGTCCAAGATCATGGCGCATAAATGAGGCCTTATTACAATCCTCGGAAATGGAGGGGAAGATAGATGAGGCGTTACATAACTACTTTTTGGAAAATACATCGGAGTCGCTCTCACCTTCCACAATCTGGGAAGCGCACAAGTGCGTGATAAGAGGGGTTCTGATACATTTGGGTGCACAGCGTAAAAGAGAGCGAGAGGTGAAAATTAAAGAATATCTAACTAAAATTGAACAGCTGAGTAGACAGCATAAGAGAATGCTTGCGGAAGCTCACTTGATCCCTCTCATGCGGGTAAGAGAGGAATTGAATCAGATACTTTTCCAAAAGACAGTACGAAATATGTTATGGTTGAAAAGACACCTGTATGAATACGCAAATAAACCAGGGGCGATGCTGGCACGAGCATTGAGGGGCCCAAAAAGACGAACTCAAATTTTAAGTCTTAGAAATACAAAAGATGGGGAGGTTCACACTTCAGCTGACATAGCAGAAGAGTTCTGCTCTTTCTATCGGTCACTATATAACCTACCAGAAATAGGGAGCAAGAAAAGTCTAGAAAAGGGGAAGCAGATAGAGGAGTATTTACGAGACTCGGGCATGTGTACACTTTCAGAAGACCAAGTACTGACTTTGGAAGGCGAGATATCGGGGGAAGAGCTGGCCGCTGCGATTTCACAGACCAAGGCACATAAGGCACCTGGCCCAGATGGCTTTACTTTAAGTTATTACAAGAAATTTGGGGAGCGTTTAAAGAACCCCCTACTATCACATTTCAATGAAGTGGGAAGAAGAGCGGCGTTCCCGTTGGATTCTTTACGGGCGCATATTACTCAAATGAGGCCCAAAGTGAGAATCACAAGACCTTGATAGGTACAAAAATTATATATGGCAGACACCAGTGTTATTGACTGTGTCCTGAATTTCCCTTGAAAGTTACAAATAAAGCAGAAGTTTCATTTAAAATATCACATGATGTAAAGAAGCACATAGTTACAAGCTCAGCAAAGATGGCCCCTCTACAATCAGCACAAATAATAACTCAAGTGTGTTTCTTTAGTGCTATGTTTGTGCTGTAATTTACGTTTGTGCTGCTTTGTTTTTTTTTTCTTTTTAAAGATATTAGCAATTGTTTTTTTTCCCCAGACGATGACATCACCCAGCCCCCCTAAAACAGCCAAAAGACATGAAACTGGGCTGGAATGCATTAATCAGAGAAGCAGCCAAGAGACCCATGGTAACTCTGGAGGAGCTGCAGAGATCCACAGCTCAGATGGGAGAATCGGTCCACAGGACAATTATTAGTTGTGCACTCCACAAATCTGCCCTTTATGGAAGAGTGGCAAGAAGAAAGCCATTGTTGAAAAAAAGGCATAAGAAGTCCCGTTTGCTGTGTCCCCCACATGGCTTTCCGCAAACATGTGGAAGAAGGTGCTCTGGTCAGATGAGACCAAAATTTAACTTTTTGACCTTAAAGCAAAACGCTATGTGTGGTGGAAAACTAACATTGCACATCACCACTGTGAAACATGGTGGCAGGATCATGTTGGGGAGATGCTTTTCTTCAGCAGGGACAGGGAAGCTGGTCAGAGTTGATGGGAAGATGGATGGAGCCAAATACAGGACAATCTTAGAAGAAAACCTGTTAGAGTCTGCAAAAGACTTGAGGCTGGGGCAGAGGTTCACCTTCCAGCAGGACAATGACCCTAAACATACAACCAGAGCTACAATGGAATGATTTAGATCAAAGCATATTCATGTTTTAGAATGGCCCAGTTAGTCCAGACTTAAATTCAACTGAGAATCTGTGGCAAGACTTGAAAATTGCTGTTCACAGACGCTCTCCATCCAATCTGACAGAGCTTGAGATATTTTGTAAAGAAGAATGGGCAACAATGTCACTCTCTAGGTGTGAAAAGCTGGTAGATTAAAGACATCCCCAAAAAGACTGTTTAAGGATGCATGGAAACAGGAGAAAGAGGAGTGCAAGTTATACAAACACTTTTTGCTAGTCAGCACCTTTTTCTAAATTATATTATCCGTATTGTTATAATAGCAAAAATGTTTACATCATGGGTGTCCAACCTTTTGGCTTCTCTGGGCCACATTGAGTATACAAAAATTTTCTCGGGCCGCATATAAAATATATAATATAGTTAAGGTATATAAGTAATAAAACGCCGCCGCGCCCTTCCAAAACTGCCGCGACCCCAGCCCGCACTAATTTAACACAACTAGAGGATGATGAAATGAAATTGAATCAGTATACAGAGGTTTACTTCTTCTCAGAGATATTAAAGGAACACTCTAAGCACCATGACCACTTCAGTGATTTGAAGTGGTGATGGTGGTAGCAGTCAGAAACACTGCACATGCTGGGATATTTAGAGTAATGTGCGGGGGGCTAGTTGCACCCCTAGCACACATGACTTAGGTAGCCAGAAAATGTCATGTCCTTACTCATCCATGTATGAACAAGGACATGACATATTATGACAAAACACAACTAGTTATTAAAAAACATATTGCAGCAATTTACAGACGCTAATGCACATACCTTTTCTACTTATTTTGCAGACTGCTGGCGGGTACTGCTGGCGAGTACTACTGGTGGGTACTGCTGGCAGGTAGTGCTGGTGATTACTGCTGGCAGGTACTTCTGGTGGTTACAGCTGGTGGGTAATGCTGGATCCACAGGCAATGGCCAGCAGGACCCACAGGCCATGGCCAACTGCCAACAGGACCCACAGGCCATGGCCCACTCCCAGCAGGACCCACAAGCAATTGCTAGAAGGACCCACAGGCCGTGGCCAACAGGATCCACAGGCCATGGCTGGCTCCCATCAGGACCCACAGGAAATGGCCAGGAGGACCCACAGGCCATGGCCGACTGCCAGGAGGACCCACAGGCCATGGCCGACTGCCAGCAGGACCCACAGGCCATGGCCAGCTCCCAGCAGGACCCACAGGCCATGGCCAGCTCCCAGCCGGGCCCACAGGCCATGGCCAACTGCCAGCCGGGCCCACAGGCCATGGCCAACTGCCAGCAGGACCCACAGGCCATGGTCAGCTCCCAGCAGGATCCACAGGCCATGGCCAGCTCCCAGCAGGACCCACAGGCCATGGCCAGCTCCCAGCAGGACCCACAGGCCATGGCCAGTAGGACCAACAGGCCATGGCCAGTAGGACCAACAGGCCATGGCCAGTAGGACCCACAGGCCATGGCCAGCAGGACCCACAGACCATGGCCAGCAGGACCCACAGGCCATGGCCAACTGCCAGCAGGACCCACAGGCCATGGCCAGCTCCCAGCAGGACCCACAGGCAATGGCCTGCAGGACCCACAGGTCATGGCCAGCACCAGACAGAATTGAAGGCTATTTTCTATTTTAAGGTTACTGGGTGGGCAGGGCACTGGGGCAGGGTAAATGGGGTGTATGGGGAGAGGGGAGATGGGATGTGGGGGTCAGGGTCTCTCACCTCAGTAATGCCGATTGCAGCTCCTTGCACAGCCTCCTGGGGGGTGATGACATCTTTAAGTAGCAGCCTGTGCCAAGTCCGAGCCAGTCACATGTGTCCCCTTGCAGGCTGTCATGCACTGCCTCTGCCTTACTCCAGTCCAAAGACACCGGGAGTTGCATAAAAGTATGCTGTTCTCAGGGTTTCTTCAGGTTTAACTGCTGCAGCCATCCAGCGCCCAGCCCCAGCTGGTCACGACATGCATGACCCGTCGCCACGCGCCCCGCCTCTGCCTGCCTTTTACAAGTTAAAATCAGTATTTTTTGCTAGAAAACTACTTAGAACCCCCAAACATATATATTTTTTTTAGCAAAGACTCTGGAGAATAAAATGGCGGTCATTGCAATATTTTTTGTCACGCGGTATTTGCGCAGCGGTCTTTCAAACGACATTTTTTATATTGTGAAAGATGATGTCACGCCGAGTAAATAGATAGCCAACATGTTACGGTTTAAAATTGCGCACACCCGTGGAATGGCAACAAACTACGATTAATATAAATCTCCATAGGTGACGCTTTAAAAATTTTTAACGGTTACCAGTTTAGAGTTAGAGTGTAGCTCTTTTTTTTAAAATTATTGCTCACGCTCTGGCAATCGCGGCGATACCTCACATGTGTGGTTTGAACAGCGGCTAAATTTTTTTATTTTTTTCCTATTTATTTATTTATTTATTTTTTCAACACTGTTTTTTAAAAACAAAAACAAAAAAAAAATCTGATCACTTTTATTGCTGTCACAAGCAATGTAAACATCCCTTGTGACAGCAATAGGCAGTGACAGGTACTCTTTATGGAGAGATCGAGGGTCTAAAAGACCCCAAACCCCTCCACTGCTCTTCAATGTATTAAAAACGCCAAAAACTGCATTTGTGAATACAATCACTTTTTGAATCTGCCGCCTTTAGCAGCCGAGTAACCCAGATGTGACGCCATGGATGCCGTCTCCGAGTTACCTCATCGGAGACCCGATCGAAGCTGCATCCGGTGGGACGGGAGACGCAGGCAGTGCCGCGGGAGGAGGGGGGGGGTAAGGATCCAGCGGCTCCCGAGCCGCATCAGTCATTACTTCCAGAAAGCCGACCGCCGGCTCTAAACAACGGTACCTGGATGATGCCTCTAGCTAGCTAGAGGCATCATCCCGGTACAACCATTTAAAGTGAGCCGACGTAGGGCTTCATCAGTTTGGGTTAAGTGGTTAAAGGGTTATTAAACCTAGAACCTGCAGTCACTATATCTGGTCTCCCACACTGCACAGAACATGGAAATGCAATTATTTTAGTAAATATAAACAGCTATGTACCTTTTCTTATCAGCAGTATATAGCAGTCTTGTGACTTATATATCAGTGTCTGGTCAAAGCTTGTAGAAAAGGGAGGAGTTTTCATTCTCCTGACTGACAAATGAAGCTGCATGACCCCTGACCCTCTGTCTAGGCAGTGCATATTGGCCCTGTGCTGATCACATGCACTCTCCCAAGAGAAAAAAAAAACACTAGCTATTACACACACACCGGACTGAGCATGTACAGCTTGCCACCAATGCTCTGTTCTATAAGGAGATGGGTTGGGGACGGTGGAAGAAGGGGAGGAAAAGAGAAGACCGGATCAAAAACAGCCTTTTTTTTTGTTTACACAATGCGGAGGACTAACCCCTTAGGTTTCACAGTGAATATAACAAGCATGCTTTGTGCATATACAGACTGATTTTACTGTTGTGGGTTTAGTAACATGTTAAGCAACCTCACGCTTGTTGCTACCTGAGAGAATACAGAGTAAATCAATAAATGGAAGTATAACTCATTTTTTCTTTTGTTGGGTTTGTTAGTGATGCATCCATGTGTATACACTGTTCTGGGTTAGCCAGAATTTTTAATCCCTGTAGCAATATACTGAAATCATTAAACCCTCGCCTGTCTAACCCTGTTCAAAAATGGGAGGCCTTTAAGCTGGTACTTTTTGTTGCTGAAATTCAGGCAAAAAAAAAAAAGTGGTCTTCTGAACTTCCCTCCCATATGGAAGATCAAGTTGCACAATCTGAATTGGCCTATATAGTTGCACCGACAGAGTCCTCTAGAGAGGCCTGGGTGTTTGCCCAGGATTCGTTTTATCATCTTCGGGCGTCCAGGGCGGAAGACAAATGGTTCTTCCACAAGGTAGCATTTTTTGAAGAGGGGGAGAGGACTGGTCGCCTTTTGGCTAAAATCGCCCAGTCACAACAGGCTTCACCAGCCATAGGAGCCATAAGAAGTAAGTCCGGTAGGATTGTTAATAAGCCTGAACTAATTATGAGGGAATTAGCAGATTTCTACTCCTCTCTTTATCAACCACAGAGGACACAGTCTCTAGAAGACTTGTCGGCTTACATTCAGGGGATTCCCCTCCCCACTCTCACGCTAGCCCAAAAGACTAAATTAGATGCTCCTATTACTTTGGAAGCGCTACAGAGGACGGCCAGTTCCTTTCCTACCTGTAAGGCTCCTAGTGATGATGGTATTCCGATAGAAGTTTATGTTAGATACGGTGAGGTAATACTAACGCACTTGTTAACAGTATTCAATGTCAGTGGCGGCTGGTGCTCAAAATTTTTGGGGGGGCGCAAAAAGAAAAATATAATAGGTATTGCTTCGCGGCAAAAAACGCTGTAAAAAAATTGCATGACTTTGAGGTCATGGTACAGGCATGGCACAGGTGATGGTATAGGCATGGCACATGCGATGGTATAGGCATGGCACAGGTGATGGCATAGGCATGGCACAGGTGATGGCACAGGTGATGGCATAGGCATGGCACAGGTGATGGCATAGGCGTGGCACAGGTGATGGCATAGGCATGGCACAGGTGATGGCACAGGTGATGACATAGGCATGGCACAGGTGATAGCATAGGCATGGCACAGGTGATGGCACAGGTGATGGCATAGGCATGGCACAGGTGATGGCATAGGCATGGCACAGGTGATGGCACAGGTGATGGCATAGGCATGGCACAGGTGATGGCACAGGTGATGGCATAGGCATGGCACAGGTGATGGCATAGGCATGGCACAGGTGATGGCATAGGCATGGCACAGGTGATGGTACAGGCATGGCACAGGTGAGGGCACAGGTCGGCTTCAATCACTTACCTTCTGACGGCGGCGGGATTCCGGGAACCGAGACGAGCAGCACCGGGGACGTCCTCCTCTTCAGTCTTCTGTCTTCCGGTCCGGGCGGCGGGAAGGAGATCGGGCGGTGACGGTGCGTGACTGACGCATGCACCGGCACCGCCCCCATTGCGAGTCAGCGATGTCCTGGATGATGATTGGTCCAGGCTGGAGACTGGACCAATCACAGCCAGGATATCACGAAGGTGGGGGTGGCTCAGCGCTTTTTCCGGCGCCCAGGTTACGCCCCCAGAAGGCAGCCAATCGGCGCCTCTTCTGGGTCGTAAACCCCACCCCACCCCCCCATAGCCACCAGGCCCAGCGCATAGGCCTGCGAACACGATTTTTTTTTTTTCAAAACTTTATTTGTTCTTTTTGTCTTTTTTTTTTTATTTTTTTTTTCTTCTTTTTAGGGGGGGCGGCGCTCTGGCGCCCCCTATGCACGGGGGGCCGCCACTGTTCAATGTCTCACTGAGAGCAGGACGACTGAGAACGGAATCTATGAATCGAGCTATGGTGGTGCTCCTTTTGAAACCAAGTAAAGACCCCCTTGATCTGGGTTCTTATAGGCCGATTTTCTCTGTAAAATTGGCAAAAGTTTTGGCCTTTATATTAAGTGAGGTTGTACAGTCAGTACAGTAGTGCACCAGGATCAGGCGGGCTTCATGCCCCAAAAGTCAACAGCAGTTAATTTATGAAGACTTTTTATTAACATGCAGACCTCAGCAGATAATATTGGCAATAGAGCCTTACTGTCCTTGGTTGACCATAAAGCATTTGATAGCGTAGAATGGGATTATCTCTGGTTGGTACTATCCAAATTTGGGTTTGAAATGAAGTTCATATTCTTGGTTCGTCTTTTATATAGTGCACCAACTGCCTCCATAAAAAACTTGGATAGGGTATCCTCATCTTTTCAGCTGGTCAGGGGTACTAGGCAGGGATGCCCCTGTCTCCATTACTATTCACACTTGCCATTGAGCTGTTAGCCGCTCTCATAAGAGTTAATCCCCTAATTTCAGGGTTCCGCTATGGTGAGGTCCATGAGAAGATCATGCTGTATGCAGACAACATGTTGTTGCTACTGGGGGACACAGATTTGTCTCTGCAGACTGTCATGAATACTGTCATTATCTTCAGCAAATAGACTGGTTTGTCGAACAATTGGACCAAATTGGTGCTGCTCCTTCAGAATGGTGGCCCTAAAAAACGAATATTTGGGGATTTACGTGACCTCCTCTACCTTAGTATGGCTCACTAAATATTGCCCCACTATTAAATACATTTCGAGATAAAATTAAGATTTGGAACAAATTGCCACTGTCAGTTGCAGGTAGGGCCAATCTTATTAACCAGTTCTGGACCAGAAGGATTTGTCCCCTTAATGACCAGGCCATTTTTCGCGATTCTGCACGGTTACTTTAACGGAAAATTGCGCGGTTGTGTGACATTGTACCAAAATAAGAATATCCTTTTTTTTTCCACAAATGGAGCTTTCTTTTGGTGGTATTTAATCACCTCTGCGATTTTAAATTTTTTGCGCAAACAAAAAAAGAGAGACAATTCTGAAAAAAAAAATAATAATAATATTTTTCATATTCTGCTATATAAAAAATATATTAAAAAAATTAATTAAAAAATAAATAAATAAAAAAATTCATCCTTTTAGGGCAATTTGTATTCTGCTACATATTTTTGGTAAAAAAAATAAATAAATAGAAAACGCAATAAGCGTATTTTGATTGGTTTGTGCAAAAGTTTTTGCATCTACAAACTAGGAGAAAGTTGTCATTTTTATTTATTTTTATTACTAGTAATGGCGGCGATCTGCAAATTTTAGGCAGACAGATCGGACCCCTAACTGACATTGACACTTTTCGGGGGGGAGACCAGTGACATTATTAATCAATGCTAAAAATATGCACCATTACTGTAATAATGAAATTGGCAGGGAAGGGGTTAACCTAGGGGTGATCAAAGGGTTAACTGTGAGCCTAGGGGAGTGTTTACTAACTGTATGGGGGAAGGACTTGTGAAATGATCAGAGAGGCTTGTAAATTCTATATATAGAAGGATCACAGGCGCTCTGATCATTTTAGAGAGAAGAACGGTAGGCTGTGATTACAACAGCTGACCGTCCTGTCAGTGTGGAGCGATCGCGGGTGCGCGCCCTATGCATCGGTATCCCCGCTGCCTAGAGGGGGCAGGAGCGAGCCGCCAGTGGCACATGCTCGCCCCCTAACACCACACGTGCGACTGACGTAGAGCTACGTCGTTTCACGCAGCCGAGCCAGCCTGCTGCAGTAAAATTGCGGCGGGCGGTCGGCAAGTGGTTAAAATGATACTAATGCCCCAACTCCTTTATCCCCTTCCCCTGACTGTTGTTCCCTTAAAAACATTCAGAATAGTAAATTCCATCTTTATAACCTTGCTGTGGGGAAAACGTACACCAATAATTAAATTGGAACAGTTACAAAAACCTAAAGCTGGTAGGGGTCTAGCCCTCTCTAACCCCTGGCTATATTATGTAGCAGCCCAATTGCAACACTTAATCGGTCCCAGCTTTGCGGCTGTGCAGCAAGTTGCAGATCACATCCCCTCCACGACGCGTATTATACCTATATTCAGAGGGCCTTGAGGCCCTTCGTTTCCCCAAACCAAACAAACTCCTGCCAACGTACGGCCTAATTCCAAAAGATTTCCAATAAGGCAAAATACCTGCAACATGTTACTGGGTACACAAAGTACAGCCCGATCTGGAGTAACAACTACCCGGAAATAGCTAAGTTAGTACATGGCGTTCAGTTGAAGGAATATTGGGATAGAGCGCATGTCCCAGATCTTTCAAAATGGGGTTCTGGTACCTTTTGAGTCCCTGCAAGCTGAATAATCGTTACCTGCTCATATGCAGTTTTATCTGCACTTACCGCACACAGTAAGGGCACAGAAGGACTCACGGGAATGGAATTTATCCCCCACCCCTATATTCAACCTTATACAAATGGTAGATGGCTCTAGGGGATTTATTTCCCACTGCTACAATATGTTGCTAACTGAATTTCACAAAGGCTATCCCAATAACGCAACTACGGGTTTGGAGGCTGATCTTGGACCAGTATCAGCTGACCAATGGGAGGAAACATATCAGGCTGTAGGTTCCTGTTCTTTAAATGCGGCACAGAAGCTATCACAGCCTAATATTCTTTTACATGCTCATTATACCCCCCCCCCCCCCCGAGGCTGCATAAGATGGGGTACGGTACAGAGAAAAACTGTCCTAGATGCTAAAGAAACCATGGTGACTTAATCCATCTACTATGGAGATGCCCCAAGCTTCACCTTTACTAGAGTCAGGTTATAAATACGTTATACTTAGCATTTAGGGTCCATTGGAACTTTTGCTTTAAATGCCGTCTACTTAATAGAAGGTGCTGTAGAGGAGAAAAACCTCAGGATAGCGGTCGGAAGGGCCCTCTTCCGTGCCGGGAGATTAATCCTAGTAATGTGGAAATCTGTTGAGCCCCCTCACATAAATCATTGGCATCAGCTGTGGAAAATGCATTGCTCTTAGAACGCCATATCTTTATAAGACATGGATGTCCGGGTAAATTTGAAAAGATGTGGGGCTTGTAGTTAGATACCCCTGGACTCAGTCCACGAGAATTGATATTCCAAAGATTAGCCATGTGCCCGAATAAACTGTAAGGATCTGGTAGTCGTGATAACCAACTGTAGATCATTACTTGCTCTTCTGGTGGGTGGGCGGAGTTGTGCTGCACTGGTATAATTTTGAATATAACTGTGCACGCCTGTTTCTTTATGGACACTATTGTTTATGTCAGTTATGTTATGTATGTAAAAAAAAAAACGGAAGTATTCTGTATGTAATGTATCGGTCTGTCATGTTACTGGTTTTCCACAAACATTTGTGGCGTGGGATTCCTCTTTAATTCACATGTAGGGAACTTCTATAGACAAAAATGGGGTGTTGCTATGGGGGCGAAATATGCGCCCTCAGTGGCTAACATCTTTTTAAGTAAGTGGGAGGAGGAAGTCATTTTTAGCAAAGAAAGACCGGCGCTAATTCTTTACAAACGATATAATCGAGGATATATATATATGGTCTGGGGAGGCACCGAGGACTCCTTCCAGGAATTTATGCAAGAGATAAGGGCCAACAGATAACTGATATCCTTCTTGGAATAATGGGACAGAGAAGCCATAAACTTTTTGGATCTGGTCATATAGAAACAAGATGGAAAATTATGTACCAGGACATTTTTCAAGGAAGTTGATCGAAATGGCTACATTCCACTACACAGTTGTCACCATCCTAGATGGCTGAATGGAGTCCCTAAGAGTCAACTGATACGTGTTAGGAGAAATTGCAATAGTGAGGAAGACTTCAACAACCAAGCCAATGCGATCATTAAGAGATATGAAGAAAAAGGGTACAACAGGAATATTTTGCTCAAGACCAAGAAAGAAGTGTTCAAATACAATAGGGAGAGCATGTTGAAAACGCGACCAAAAGATAAAAATAACAAAAATGGGGTGGCCTTCATGACAGTTTTTTCCAGGCAGTATAAACAGCTAGAAAAAAATCATTCAAAAACATTGGCATATTCTAAGGAAGGACCAAATACTTGAAAAAATACTTCCAAAAAAAACCCCAATTTATTTAAACCAAACCAATGACTTTGAGGAACAGATTGGCAAAGAATGTGGTGGATTCACCCAGGAGAACCAACATGTTCTTGGACCAAGTAGGGCTCTTTACGTGTGGACACTGTGTCACATGTAAAACTGTTTATCATAGAACCCGTAAAACTACACAATTTGCATCCAATAACAAAGTTACCTGCTTTAAAATTGATAAATTCATATCCTGTGAAACAACTCATTTGACCTACCTATTGGAGTGTCTGTGCAAACTCCAATATGGGGGCAGGACCACTAGAAAGTTAGGGATCTGCCTACGAGAACACGTAGCAAACATTAAAAAGGGGTTCAAGAACCATAGCCTATCAAACCACTTTAGATTGGCGCATAATAGGGATCCAACAGGGCTAAAATTCTGTGGAATTGATAGAGTAATGCCCAACTGGAGGGGGGGGGGGACATTACTAGAGGGGTATTCCAGAATGAAGGAAAGTGATTTATTAGATACTATGCACCCTAGGAGGTCTAAACGTGGAGTTTGACCTGAATTGCTTTTTATCCAATTGGTAATTGTACAAAGAGACCTCATTTCTCATCATCTTATCCCATCCATTATATATATAATTTTTAAATAATTTTATATACTTCTACCATATAACATACAACCTAGGGTTGATAGGTAACACATTGCTTTTTATATAATGCTTTTCATATAGTCATTTTTGTATAAATAATTGTTTAGCTATTATGAGTTTATATATCCCATGGTATTGCCATACACGCAGCAAAAAATATATATTTAAGACCATGATCATATATATTGGAATTGCATTTAGATTTTTGTTTTTAATTTTAATATTTAAGAATCTTGGTGTCATATGATTTTAATTAAGCTTAAAGAATAAGGTTTTAGATTACGATATAAATGTACTACAAATGAACTGTAAATAAGAAGGAGACACTAACATGCTCCTTCCTGTTGGGTGTAGATGAGGCTGCGTACACCCAACAGGAACAGGAAGTAAAGCCAGGTAAAATTGGTATGAGGGTGTATATAGGAAGCCTTCCTCCCCGTGGCCGAAAATACATCTGTGATAACGCCCAATAGGTGGGCGAAACACGTCAATGCAATTTCCGGTTTAAGACTGATACTAAGGGCCTAATTCACCAAGAGTTTGGAGTAGAGCTGCTCACTTCTCCAAAACTAACTCCAACCTAAACTAATTAGCATTTTAATTAGGTGAAGCTGCTGGAGTTAAACCTTCAACTAGGTGCTTCGAATAGTGAATTCGGGTTTGGAGTTAACCAAATAGTGAATTCGGGTTTGGAGTTAACCAAATTCTGTTTGTGTTTTTCATAAAAGGAAATTTGTCTATTCTGAATCCCTATTACACAGCAATGTCATCTATTATGGTTTATTTTATTTTTTAGGTATAGTTATGTATCTTATGTGTTTTAACCTTTAGATTTACTAATAGCAGACTACACAGCTGTCTAATTATCAATCTTCATTCTTTATTCATCTGAAACTTTCAGATTGTATTCAGCACTTTGGTGTAGTGGTCTATGCTCATAGACAAAGATTGCTAGGTCATGAGTTCAAGGCCCAACCGTGCTAACACCCTGTGTGTTCACAGTTGTGTGTGATTATTTTTTTTGCCACATAGTAATACATTGGCTACATCACCTTAAATTACATGTCAATGGCCACATATATTCAAGAAACAGACATGCATATGTGCAGGGTGCAATTATGCATTTGCCAAGTTTCAGTATTTATTTACAGCTGTCTAAAATTTAACGAGGTGATGGCATACTTGGGATTTGAACTCATGCTCTCAGTGTTTATAGATAGGAGCACTAACCACTAAACCATTGAGCTGAGCATGATTACCCTTGGAATATTTAGGCCCATGTTACAGGGCAGTTACACCCCCTTCCTGCCCAGGCCAATTTTTAGCTTTTATGCTGTTGCATTTTGAAAGACAATTGTGCAGTCATGCAACTCTGTACCTAACACAAATTTATGACATTTTTTTCACACAAATAGTGCTTTCTTTTGGTGGTATTTGATCACTGCAAGGTTTTTTTTTTGGCTAAAAGAAGACGTAAATGTTTGACCCCTAAAAAAAATTGTTTTTGTTTATGTAATAAAATTTGGTAAATCAATATGTTTTTTGTTGCACTGACGAGCATTGATATGGCTGCACTGGCAGGCACTGATGAGACACTAATATGCAACACTGATGGACATTGATAGGCGTCACTGATATGCAGCATTGATGGGCATTGATAGGTGGCACTGATGAGCAATGATTGGCCCTGGTGGGCAGCACTGATAGATGGTAATTGGCAGCACTGATGAGGGCACTAACAGGCTCCCTGAGCACTAATTGGCATCAATGGTGGCATGGGTGGGCATCCCTGGTGGCCATGGGTCAGCAACCCCTGGTGGCTCTAGTGGCATCCCCCAAGGATCTGCAATGGTAATCAATGCTCTGATTACAAGCACAGACCTCCCCCCCCCCACACTCACACACTTTGCATATGAATGCCATTTTTTCATGGCTGAAAGCGGCCCTCACCATGATTAGCCAGTTGATTGTGACCACTTCCTGGAATGTGTGCAACCCAATTTGGTGTCATTTCTGGTCCAGGGCGAACGCTTTGTGTGTCATTTACAATTTATTTTAAAGGGATTTTGCTTTATTTTAAAAATGGTGCACACAGACAACTAAAATGTATTGGAAATGTTTTACCTAGGCCAGTGATGGTAATCCTTAACCCCCCCTAGATGTTTTTGCTCAACATTTCCCATAATGCTCATGTACTCTGCAGTGTAGGTGAGCATCATGGGAAATGTTGTTACAAAACACCTGTGTTGCCAAGGTTCACGATCACACGGCCAACTAAAAGGGTGAGTCAGTCATGCATGACTACAGCACTGTAGCAATCGTTTATTTAATAATACTTTTTTGTGATTTTTTTTTATTTTTTGGTTACATTCATCCACAGAGGCTGAACAGAAATTTTGTATTATTCCTTTATTTATATATATATATTTTTAGCTAAATCTATACATACACACTTTTTTTAAATATTTCTTAGAATTTGGCCACTCACCCCCCCCCCCCCCCATACACACACACCCCCCCCCCCCCATACACACACACACACCCCCATACCCCCTCCAACCATACACACACAAACACCCATACACACTTCGCTGGAGTACAGAGATGGAGCCATACACCTGCCGCTGTACAGGGAGAAACCATTCACTTGCCGTTGTACAGGGACGGAGCCATACACATGTTCACACTGTACTGGCATTGCACACACACCAAAAATACAAGAAATGGATTACATTCAAAAAAGACACATAGATATCTGAATTACATCTAGACAAATATGAAGAAAAGAAAAGAAAAAAATTCTCTGATTTTGCAGCTCAAACACTGCTATTTTTAAGAGTTTAATGTGGTTCTATGTAGGAAGCAACACTAATATGTCTCCCCACTCAACCAACAAATATATTAATTTCACACATATACAATGTTTTATTTTTTTTGGGGGGGGAACCATATTGTTGCTTGTCATATAGAACAACAGAGACAGTTGTAGATAGTTCAGGGATTGGAACACCCAAATACACTGTTGCACGGCAGATTTGCTAACTACTTAGCCACCTGGTGCTCATGACATTTTTGAAAAGCATGTGTGATTTGGGTAGACTTCTTTCTTAAAAAAATAAAAAAGAGACATATGAGAGATATGAGAGAGATATGAGAGAGAAATGAGAGAGATTTGAGAGAAGAAGAGATATTTTTTTTATTATAATTTGTTAGTATATCGTTTTTCACGAAAGAATTCCGGGTTCAGCTATGCTAAAACAGTTTGCAGTGTTTCAGAGTTTAATTTGGTTCTATATAGGAAATGAAAAAAAGGGGGGGGGGGGTCCAAGCGCTTATGGATCCAGTGATATGAAAATCAAAAACATGAAAATTAATCCAAAAAGGGCTGCTGCTGACTGATAAGGTGTGGTGCCTTTAAAATGAAAAAATTGGCGAGTCAGCGCTGTCCTTTTTTATCTAACATTCTGTGTATTTTACTTACAGTATAATAAAGTGCACTAGTGCAAATCTATTTATCATCTGTATGGATCCTAGTGAAATTCAGAAACAAGTAATAAGATATCCTTAACAAAATAAATAATACTAACTAAATAATCAAACTGCTGGTTGTGCTATTCAATCAAAGAACATATTAAATATTAAATATCCAATGTAGAAATATACGGTGAGAAAAGTCCTTCAATAAATCAATTTGTGGTGAATAAAAAGTGCTTGAGTGCAGTATTCACACAAAAAAGTGCTGGTGCTCCCCTTGGGTGACCCCACTCACCAGAGAGATGTAGAAACTGCGCATTGTATCTGGATTTGGCAATAGCTGGATAATCCCACACTGATTCTATGTCTGTATAGGTATGCTGGTTGTGTCATTGGCTGTGTATTTCCTCATTGGCTGTGTATTTCCTCATTAGATAAAACAAGAATAGCCCGTCATGGTGAAGTACATAATGAAAGTTTTATTAAAGAAAAGAATCACACTTACAATATTGCAGGTAAAAAAATACGATCTGGTCTGATCCGATGGACGTTGCGAGAGCGGAAGTAATAGGGGCTGACGTCACTCGCTCTCTGCCACGCTAGACGCTGCGTTTTGCCCTCCTATTGGGTGTTTTCAATAACTCGAGCTATTGAAAACGCCCAATAGGAGGGCGAACAGTGTACAGGTAAATATGAGGGATGATATTAATAATGGAGCTATGGACGATGCAGAATCCCTATGGGTTGAACTTAAAAGGGAAGGCACTATGGGGAAAGTAATATTGGGCGTATGCTATAGGCCCCCCAACCAGAGGGAGGAGGGGGAGGGGGAGGCTGACCTCTTTTTACACATAGGATTGGCAGCAAGGATGGGTAATGTCATTATAATGGGGGACTTTAATTATCCAGATATAGACTGAGCAGAAGGAACCGCACACTCAGCCAAGGCTCGGCAGTTCCTAAATGTTTTGCAGGACAATTTTATGGGTCAGATGGTGAACGCACCGACAAGAAACAATGCAGTACTTGACCTACTGATGTAATGTTCTGGTACCTTTGGGTACCCTAATTACTCTTTCATAAGTGTATGCGCCCCACCATTCTCTTTTGGTAAGGTGCGCATACACCTTTAAGACTGATGCTGTCATCACTGAGTGCCGGACTGGATGGCTATTTAGATCGCCGGCTCTCACTCACATGTGTTCGTTCAAACTGCTTTGTGCCTTGATGCTAACCTGTCTTGAAGCTCATATGCTTGCAAGCATACCTCGCTGTCGGAACCACGCTGCGCTGATCCCTGTATCCGGCTACCGGATCATCCGCTCTTGCCGAACCTCTCCTCTGCTACATTGCTATTAGTGATAAGTACCCCACAGGGGAAACCTCTATAACCTTTATACTAAAGCTTACACTATCTAGCTCTGCATACTAAGGACTATTACTACATCTGCTTTATCTAAGATTGCTAGCTCTTGAGCCTACTACCACCTGTTCTTGCACTGGGTTGATCTCTCTTGTATGTCCACCTGCTACTCTGTCATCTACTACCATACAAGATTGCTAAACCTATCTGCATCCCATCTGCTACTATCTTACTTTCAAGAACATTTCCTTTCAAGTGTCTGTCATCTACCATCTCTACCCAACCTGTCTCTTCAGCCTATCATCACTGTGTTACTATATACATAAGTCACTCTAGGAAACATCTTATTGAGTGTGTGTATTTACTTGCTGAATTGAGATCATCCACACATGATGAGTCATTGAGAGTTGGGAATGGTGTCTCAGCGTTTCTCTACATGACTACTGAAGTGTAATATTTCTGCAGCTGAAAATCCACATCATACGTAAAATGCAGGAGCGTTACAACTGATTACCAACAATACAGACCTGCTCATGGATATAGAAATAAGGGACAACTTAGGAAACAGTGTACATAGGTCAGTTAGTTTCAGTATTAATCTTAGTAATAGGAAACACAAGGGTAATATAAGGACACTGCATTTCAAAAGAGCCAATTTCCCAAAACTGCGCTCTCTGCTAGAAAATATCAAATGGAATAGAACCCTGGAAACAAAGAACACGGAGGAAAAATGGGAGTGCTTCAAGAGCATACTTAACAAAAGGGATTGGCCAGTGCATTCTAAAGGGAAATAAATTTAAAAGAGCAAAACTAAACCCTGGGTGGCTAAACTCCAACATAAAAATGCATATTACTAGTAAAGAAAAGGCCTTCAAAAAATACAAGACTGATGGGTCATTGGCAGCATTCAAGCATTACAAAGAGTGTAATAAGAAATGTAAAGACGAAATCAAGGTGGCTAAAATAGAACACGAGAGACATATAGCGGAAGAGAGTAAAAAGAACCCCAAGAAATTCTTTAAGTATATAAACAGTAAGAAAGCGAAGCAAGAACACATTGGCCCCATAAAAGACGACAAAGGAAATATGGCCACAGAGGACAGAGAGAAGGCTGAAGTGTTAAATAATTTCTTCTCTTCAGTCTTCACAAAAGAATCGGGGGGGGGGGGGGGCTACACTAACCCAGCTTGTAGGGCTAAACTAAATAATACACCTCAGGAAGTACCGCCATGGCTAACAGAAGATAGACTTAGAACTAAACTAGAGAAACTTAACATAAATAAATCACCGGGACCGGATGGCTTGCACCCGAGGGTTCTTAGAGCTCAGCCAGGTGATTGCCAGACCATTATTCTTGATCTTTAAGGATAGTATACAGACGGGTATGGTGCCAGCTGATTGGAAAAAAGCCAATGTGGTACCAATATTTAAAAAATGGTCGAGATATATCCCGGGTAACTATAGGCTGGTCAGCCTAACATCAGTAGTCTGCAAGATTTTGGAGGGGGTGTGAGGGGCCACATACAAGACTTTAGTAATGAAAACGGTATTATTAGTAGAAAACAACATGGTTTCATGAAAAATCGTTCTTGCCAAACCAATCTATTAACCTTCTACGATGAAGTGAGCTGCCATCTAGATAAAGGTAAGCCTGTGGATGTGGTGTATCTGGACTTTGCAAAGGCCTTTGACACCGTTCCCCACAAACGCTTACTGTACAGACTAAGGAAGGTAGGTATGGACCATAAGGTGAGTACCTGGATAGAGAACTGGCTCCAGGGGAGAGTCCAGAGGGTGGTGATTAATGGGGAGTACTCGGATTGGGCGGGTGTGGAAAGTGGGGTCCCCCAAGGTCCTGTCCTGGGGCTAATCCTGTTTAACTTATTCATAAAAGATCTAGAGGAGGGGATATCGAGTACAATCTCCCTATTTGCGGTTGATACTAAACTAAGCATGCCAATATCTTCTATGCAAGATGTGGAAAACTTACAAGCGGATCTGAACAAAATAATGGGGTGGGCAACTACATGAGGTTTAATGTTGAAAAATGTAAAGTAATGCACCTGGGCGTCAGAAATACGAAAGCAAGCTACTCACTGGGGGGGGGGGGAAACCTCTGGTTGAGTCTAGGATGGAAAAGGACCTGGGGTACTGGTAGACAACAGGCTTGGCAGTGGCATGCAATGCCAAGCCGCTGCAAGCAATGCCAACAGAATACTGGCATGTATATAAAAGGGGATTCACTCCAGAAATAAAGAGACTATTCTCCCACTCTACAAGACTCTGGTCTGGCCACATCTGGAGTATGCTGTCCAGTTCTGGGCACCGGTCCTCAGGAAGGACGTGCTGGAACTGGAGAAGGACGTGCTGGAACTGGAGAGAGTCCAGAGAAGGGCAAAAAAATAATTAGGGGAATGGAGGGCATCGGCTATGAGGAAAGACTACAAACACTGAACTTATTCTCTCTGGAGAAGAGACGGTTGAGGGGGGATATGATATAAATGTACAAATACTGTACTGGCGACCCTAGCATAAAGGACAAACTCATTTTTGCATGACAGAATTCTACTTCAGAAGTGATGTCATGTGTTGGATTGCTTTGTATGTGTTCTTTCTCTCTGAGCATGCCTAGTCTTGCTCTTAAGATTTTTTTCAGTGGAAATCTGTACTAATGAGACGAAAATCGGACGTTGTATTACGGACGACAAAAATTTTATAGCCTGCATATCAGGATTTTGTCAGCCGAAAAGTCGGAGTTGGCTGTCAAAAGCACCATACTAACAATCCGAAAATCGGCAGATCAGTCATCGGACGAAATTTCCCTTCAGATTTTCTTATCGTGTGTACGGGCCTTAAAGCTAGATACACACTAAACAACTTTTGTTGTTAGATTTCCTTTAGATTTACCTTCAACTATTTAGTGCAAGGGCCTGCCTGATTGCATACAAATTGAAAGTGTTTAGATTTGACCTCATATTATATGGTTTTGGTAAATCTAAAGGCCCGTACACACGATAAGAAAATCTGAAGGGAAAATTTCGTCCAACGAACGATCTACCGATTTTCGGATTGTTAGTATAGTGCTTTCAACAGCCGATTACGTATTTTCAGACAACAAAATCCTGATGTGCAGGCTATAAAATTTTTATCGTACGTCAACACAACATCCGATTTTCGCTTAATTAGTACAGTTTTCGTCTGAAAAAAATCTTAAGAGCAAGACTAGGCATGCTCAGAAATGAAAGAACGCATACAAAGCAATCCAACACATGACATCACTTCTGAAGTAGAATTCTGTCGTACGGGAATTTTTGTAGGAAAGTAACCTCTTCACTTTCCACATCAGACTAGCATGCAACAAAAAACGGACGACAGATCATTCGATAATCTGATCGTGTGTACGAGGCTTTAAGGAAAAAATCTAAAGACAATTGTATAGTGTGTATAGCCCATAAGAATGGGATGCCATTAAAGTTCATGTGCGTGTAAAGGCAGGTGTCCCAATACTTTTGACAATATAGTGTATCTTTGCAGAAGAGTCTGGCCTGCATCTGTTAGTGTGGTATGTTCTACTAATAAATGAAGAACAAGTTATTTCAGCTTTCTACCAGGCAGTGCTGTACTTGGCATCCCAACCCTCGGCACACCTTCTGCCGGTCCAGTGACCATATACCATTCTTTGCTCCAACAATCGAGAATTAAATATTTTTGAACTGAGTAATCAGATTAAACCTGCACTTAAGTCTCCATGTAAGATTCTCACGGCTCAGGAGCAAGTTGTCTCTTGGTGGGAATATTTCCTGTAAGGACCTGTACAGACGACGCAGTACTTTGCATGTTCCTATGTACAGTATGCTGCGTGGATGGCGTCTCTACCTCTTCTCAGTGCTGGTTATCTACGGCTTCTACATCAACCTGCAGAGGAGGATGACCATCGACTCTTGGTAATGATACCACTGATTTTTTTTTAAATCTGTCTAAGGGCATACCTACTAAAAAGTGATATCACTCATGAACTGCTAAGGCAAAATTTGGCAAAATTGTACAAAAAACAAACAAAAACAACCTAAAAACTACTTTTTTTTTTCATGATTTAGAGGGTGTGGGGTTGTCAGTATATATATATATATATATAGAATAATAATTTATCTAATTTTGTGTGTGTGTGTGGGTGTGTGTGTGTGTGTGTGTGTATTTTATTGTTGTTTGTGTACTGTCACTTTAATATTTTATAATTCATTTTTTTTTTTTTTTGCAATCTTTTTTTTCCCATAACACAAAAAAAAGGTATGGCGATATAGGTTAATAAGGGGCACAAGGGTGGGTCCAGGCGAGTTAACTACTCCTGGACCGGAAGGTTTTACCCCCCTTAACTGCTTGCCGACCGCCGCAAGTACATATACTGCGGCGGTCAGCCCCGTGCAGGCAAAGTGACGTATGGGTACGTCACTCGCCTGCGAGCCAATAGGGGGTGAGCGCGTGCCGCCGGTGGCACGCTCCCGCCCCCGCTCGTTCACAGACACCCCCGCGCATGTGCCACTCGCGATCGTCTGTTACAGAGGAAGAAAGGCAGGCGGCTAATGTAAACAAAGCCGCCTGTCATTCTCCCTGGTGTAAGTGCAGAGATCATACGATCCTGCTATGTAGGATCGTATATCTCTGTAGTTACACAACAAGCCACATCCCTATACAGTTAGAATCACGCCCCTAGGGACACACTTAACCCCTCCTTCTCCAATAAAGTTACCCCTTCCCTGCCAGTGTCATTTTTACAGTAACAGTGCATATGTATAGCATTGATTACTGTAGTAATGTCACTGGTAACCCCAAAAGTGTCAAAAATGTCAGTCAAGGGTCCGATCTGTCCGCAGTCCCGCAAAAAAAAAATCGCAGATCGCCGCCATTACTCGTTAAAAAAAAAAACACAACAAAAATGACAAAAATCTTTCCCTTAGTTAGTAAACACAATAACTTTTGCGCAAACCAATCAAAATACGCTTATTGCGATTTTTTTTACCAAACATATGTAGCAGAAAACAAATTGGCCAAAAATATTTAAAAATTTTGATTTTTACATTTTTTGGGGGGGGGGGAATTTCATATTAAAAAAATGTGAAAAATATTGTTATTTTTGCAAAATTGTCACAATTTTTTTGCTTATAGCGTATGATCAAAAAATCGCACAGGTGATCAAATACCACCAAAATAAAGCTCTGTTTGTGGGAAAAAAAGGACTTCAAATTCGTTTAGGTACAGTGTCGCACGACCGCGCAATTGTCCGTTAAAGTCACACAGTGCCGAATCGCAAAATAGGGCCTGGTCAGGAAGGGGGTAAAATCTTCCGGGGCTTAAGTGGTTAATGACCCGACCAATTTTTGCGATTTGGCACTGCGTTACTTTAACTGACAATTGATCGGTCATGCGACGTCGTACCCAAATAAAATTGATGTCCTTTTTTTCCCAAAATTAGAGATTCATTTGGTGGTATTTGTTCCCCTCTGCGGTTCCTATTTTTTGCACTACAAACAAAAAAAGAGCGATAATTCTGAAAAAAAAAAAACAATATTTTTTACTTTCTGTTATAAAACTCATCCAATAATAAAAAAAAAAAATGTAATGTAGTGCCCTCCTAGGTAGGTGCTTGAGAGAAAGTATAGTTTTGGGTCCTGTCTGCTTACCAGAAGGACTGCAGGTAAATCTATATTGTTCTCTGCCTACCAGAGAGCAGGATCTGTTAGTGAGGTCTGCTCATTGTGCTCAGGTGCAACTCGTTGTGTCTGCAGAGTGTTTCACACTGGTCCAATAGGGAGGCATATTGGGCAGCGGGAGGAAACCTGACAAATGAGTGCACAGGTGTTTGATACAGCCCTGGTGATTTGGCAGAGGAAAGTGCCTTGGTGCATGCTGGGATACGGTATAAAAGCCAGGAGCACATGTTCTTTCGGTCTTTAGGCTCCATAGAGGAGTCCCTGAGGGAGGGGGCAGCTGCCCCTTCTCTGTAGAGGTGCCATGCAGCCTCAGATAGTCAACCTGAGGGCCTAGAGAGAGCTAGAGAGGAACTGAACCCAGAGGTCCAGTGAAGCTGACTGAAAGGGGAGACACTGGAGGATCTGATTCTGCAGTACAGTGAGTACAGATCTGTGTCAAAGGGCCTGACCTGAGGGGGGGCCACCCCTGCAGCTAGAAGAGTCAGTGGTTGGGGGGATGCTAGTGAGTGTCCCGAAGAGAATGTAGATTTATCAAGTCTGTTGCTGGAGAGAAAAGAGCAAGGAGACTTAACCCTTTCCATACATGTGGCAGTATGGATTAAGCAGTGCGGCTGCTTCCACAAGCAACCTGGTGAGGCCAAGTGAGAGTTGTCCTTATCCATTGTGAATAGATACAATTAGAGTATCCCACTATTCCCTTCACCCATCCAATTTCCAAAATAAACACTAAAAACCAATACCCCTGGACTGTTTATTGTGTGACGAGCCATCGGAAGTAAGGAGGGATGTGAGAACTGTTCCTTAAGTGACTGTGTGACGGTTTTCAGAGGAGGCCCAAGAAGTCATCATACAGCAAACCCTACGAGGACAGTGCTACACAAAAAATATAATTGTTTTCATCATCATTATAGGCCAATCTGTATTCTGCTACATATTTTTGGTAAAACAAAATCCCAATAAGTGTATATTGACTGTTTTGCACAAAAGTTATAGTGTCTACCACCAAGGGATAGATTTAAGGAATTTTTTTATTTTTATTTTATTTTTACTAGTAATGGCGGCAAGCAGAGATTTTTAGCAGGGCCGCGACATTATGGCGGACAGATCAGAAACCTATCTGACACTTTTGAAGGGACCAGTGACCTTACTACAGTAATCAGTGCTAAAAATATGCTCTGTTACTGTAATAATGACACTGGCAGGGAAGGGGTTCCCACCAGAGGTGATTAAAGGGTTAAATGTGTCTCTAGATGGTGCTTTCTAACTGTGTGGGGGATGGACTCACTAGATGAACATAGAGATCTGTGTTCCTAAATAGTAGGAACACAAGATCACTGTGTTCATCTGTGACAGAACAGCGGTCTACCTTGTTTATATAGGCAGACCGCCGTTCTGTCTCTATGGGGAGCGATTGTGGGTGGCCGGCGGATGTCGTGTCTGCCTGACCCACTGATTGGCTCCCCCTCTGGCCAATCAGCGCATGCGCCCCCACCAGCTATTACATGAAACCACATACAGGTATGCCGTTTCGCGTAATAGAGCCAACCTGCCGCAATAAAGGTGTGGCGGCTGGTCGGCAAGTGGTTAAATAGAGCTCCTGTAGCCCCCAGGAGCCATTTAGGGCCCATTCACACTGATTGCAGTGCCGGAAACATGCACGGGAATGCACTGCTCCTGTTAGATGTGTGCGGGTGACAATAAATGTTAATGGCGCAGTAAAAACATCTGGAAAACGCAAACATGTTGCAACCACCAGACTGCAGTACCATGCGGTTTGGAGCAATCTGATTTTAAAATTCATGCCTGCCATACGTTAAGCGCATTCCCACATTATTGGCAGCCCACTGAAAAAATAGCCTATCAAACGTGTGCCGTGTGCAAACGTGCGCATTGCAGCATGAACCAGCACTTAAAGTGTTACTAAACCTAGGAGCCTTTATTCACTATATCTGGTCTACCACAGTACACAGAACATGGAAATGCAATTATTTTAGTAAATATAAACTGTCAAATACCTTTTATCATCAGCAGTATATAGCAGTCTTGTGACTTCTATCAGTGTCTGGTTAAAGCTTGTAGGAGGAGTTTTCATTCTCCTCTAATTGTCCTATGAGGCTGCAGGACCCTGACCCTCTGTCTGGACAGTTCTGATTGGCCCTGTGCTGATCACATGCACTCTCCCAAGAAAAAAAAAAATCTCTAGCAATACACACCAAACTGGGCATGTGCAAGGCTCTGTACTATCAGCAGATGGATTTAGGACAGTGGAAGAAGGAAAGGATCAGAGAAGAAAGGATCAAACAGCCTTTTTACACAGTGCGGTGGATTACCCTCTAGGTTACACAGTGAGTTTAACAAGCATGCTTTACTGCATACACAGTATATCCACTTGCCGACCGCCGCACGACTATCTACGTGGGCGGTCAGCCCCTCACAGGCAAAGTGACGTAGGTCTACGTCGCTCGCCTGTGAGGGTTTAGGGAGCGAGCGCGCGCCGCCGGAGGCGCGCTCCCGCTCCCGCGTGGTCACGGACCCCCCCGCGCGCGTGACCGGCGGACCCGATCGCCGCCGGCCACTCTGCGATCGGCGGGGGAGAGGGAGATAGTCAGGCAGCTTGTGTAAACAAGCTGCCTGTCATTCTCCTCTCTGTATGAGAGCTGATCACATGGATCTACTATGTAGATCCATTGATCACTCTGCATACAGTTGAAGCCACAGCCAATCACAGTTAGAATCACGCCCCTAGGGACACACACAGCCCCTCCCTCTCAAATAAAGTTAACCCCTTCACTACCAGTGCATTTTTACAGTAACAGTGCATATGTATAGCACTGATTACTGTAGAAATGTCACTGGTAACCCCAAAAGTGTCAAAAATGTCAGTCAAGGGTCCGATCTGTCCGCCGCAATGTCGCAGTACCGCAAAAAAAATCGCAGATCGCCGCCATTACGCGTTAAAAAAAAAAACAACAAAAATGACAAAAATCTTTCCCTTTGTTAGTAAACGCAATAACTTTTGCGCAAACCAATCAAAATACGCTTTTTGCGATTTTTTTTTACCAAACATAGGTAGCATAAAACAAATTGGCCGAAAATATTAAAAAATTTTGATTTTTACATTTTTTTTGGGGGGAATTTCATATAAAAAAAAGGGAAAAATATTGCTATTTTTGCAAAATTTACGCTCTTTTTTTGTTTATAGCGCGTGATCAAAAAATCGCACAGGTGATCAAATACCACCAAAAGAAAGCTCTGTTTGTGGGAAAAAAAGGACGCCAAATTCGTTTCGGTACAGCGTCGCACGACCGCGCAATTGTCCGTTAAAGTCACGCAGTGCCGAATCGCAAAATGCCCTCTGGTCGTTTAGCAGCCAAATCCTCCGGGGCTTAAGTGGTTAAATATGTATATACAGTATCTCACAAAAGTGAGTACAGCCCTCACATTTTTGTAAATATTTTATTATATCTTTTCATGTGACAACACTGAAGAAATGACACTTTGCTACAATGTAAAGTAGTGAGTGTACAGCTTGTATAACAGTGTAAATTTGCTGTCCCTTCAAAATAACTCAACACACAGCCATTAATGTCTAAACCGCTGGCAACAAAAGTGAGTACACCCCTAAGTCAAAATGTCAAAATTGGGCCCAATTAGCCATTTTCCCTCCCCGGTGTCAACAGCCATTAATGTCTAAACCGCTGGCAACAAAAGTGAGTACACCCCTAAGTCAAAATGTCAAAATTGGGCCCAATTAGCCATTTTCCCTCCCCGGTGTCATGGGACTTGTTAGTGTTACAAGGTCTCAGGTGTGAATGGGGGGCAGGTGTGTTAAATTTGGTGCTATCGCTCTCACTCTCTTACTGGTCACTGGAAGTTCAACATGGCACCTCATGGCAAAGAAATTTCTGAGGATCTGAAAAAAGAATTGTTGCTCTACATAAAGATGGCCTAGGCTATAAGAAGATTGCTAAGACCCTGAAACTGAGCTGCAGCACAGTGGCCAAGACCATACAGCGGTTTAACAGGGCAGGTTTCACTCAGAACAGGCCTCACCATGGTCGACCAAAGAAGTTGAGTGCACGTGCTCAGCGTCATATCCAGAGGTTGTCTTTGGGAAATAGATAGATGAGTGCTGCCAGCATTGCTGCAGAGGGTGAAGGGTGGGGGGGAACAGCCTGTCAGTGCTCATACCATACGCCGCACACTGCATCAAATTGGTCTGCATGGCTGTCGTCCCAGAAGGAAGCCTCTTCCAAAGATAATGCACAAGAAAACCCACAAAAAGTTTGCTAAAGACAAGCAGACTAAGACATGGATTACTGGAACCATGTCCTGTGGTCTGATGAGACCAAGATAAATGTATTTGGTTCAGATGGAGTCAAGTGTGTTTGGTAGCAACCAGGTGAGGAGTACAAAGACAAGTGTGTCTTGCCTACAGTCAAGCATGGTGGTGGGAGTGTCATGGTCTGGGGCTGCATGAGTGTTGCCGGCACTGGGGAGCAACAGTTCATTGAGGGAACCATGAAAGCCAACATGTACTGTGACATACTGAAGCAGAGCATGATCCATGATTAGGAGACTGGGCCACAGGGCAGTATTCCAACATGATAACGACCCCAAACACACCTCCAAGATGACCACTGCCTTGCCAAAGTAGCTGAGGGTAAGGATGATGGACTGGCCAAGCATGTCTCCAGACCTAAACCCTATTGAGCATCTGTGGGGCATCCTCAAACGGAAGGTGGAGGAGCCCAAGGTCTCTAACAACCAACAGCTCCCCGATGTCATCATGGAGGAGTGGAAGAGGACTCCAGTGGCAACCTGTGAGGCTCTGGTGAACTCCATGCCCAAGAGGGTTAAGGCAGTGCTGGAAAATAATGGTGGCCACACAAAATATTGACAATTTGGGCTCAATTTGGACATTTCCACTTAGAGGTGTACTCACTTTTGTTGCCAGCAGTTTTGACATTAATGGCTGTGTGTTGAGTTATTTTGAGGGGACAGCAAATTTACACTGTTATACAAGCTGTACACTCACTACTTTACATTGTAGCAAAGTGTCATTTCTTCAGTGTTGTCACATGAAAAGATATAATAAAATACAGTAATCCCCCGCTACATCGCGGTTCAGTTTTTGCGGTCCCGGTAATTCGCGGTTTTTTTTGTAATGTTATTTTACTATATAAATCATTAAAAATGAAAGATTTTTGTGTTTTTCATAGCTCTTGCTCTGTCTCTAAGTATCTTTTATGTGTTTAAATGAGTTTCTATTGTTTTAAAAGTGTGTTTAAAGACCTTAAAATGCTTCTACACATACAGTGACAGTAAAAAAATCATGCCTACAATGCATTTTAACCACTTGCCGACCGCCGCACGACTATCTACGGCGGCGGTCAGCCCCTCACAGGCAAAGTGACGTAGGTCTACGTCGCTCGCCTGTGAGGGTTTAGGGAGCGAGCGCGCGCCGCCGGAGGCGCGCTCCCGCTCCCGCGTGGTCACGGACCCCCCCGCGCGTGTGACCGGCGGACCCGATCGCCGCCGGCCACTCTGCGATCGGCGGGGGAGAGGGAGAAAGTCAGGCAGCTTGTGTAAACAAGCTGCCTGTCATTCTCCTCTCTGTATGAGAGCTGATCACATGGATCTACTATGTAGATCCATTGATCACTCTGCATACAGTTGAAGCCACAGCCAATCACAGTTAGAATCACGCCCCTAGGGACACACACAGCCCCTCCCTCTCAAATAAAGTTAACCCCTTCACTACCAGTGTATTTTTACAGTAACAGTGCATATATATAGCACTGATTACTGTAGAAATGTCACTGGTAACCCCAAAAGTGTCAAAAATGTCAGTCAAGGGTCCGATCTTTCCGCCGCAATGTCGCAGTACCGCAAAAAAAATCGCAGATCGCCGCCATTACGCGTTAAAAAAAAAAACAACAAAAATGACAAAAATCTTTCCCTTTGTTAGTAAACGCAATAACTTTTGCGCAAACCAATCAAAATACGCTTTTTGCGATTTTTTTTACCAAACATAGGTAGCATAAAACAAATTGGCCGAAAATATTAAAAAATTTTGATTTTTACATTTTTTTTGGGGGGAATTTCATATAAAAAAAAGGGAAAAATATTGCTATTTTTGCAAAATTTACGTTCTTTTTTTGTTTATAGCGCGTGATCAAAAAATCGCACAGGTGATCAAATACCGCCAAAAGAAAGCTCTGTTTGTGGGAAAAAAAGGACGCCAAATTCGTTTAGGTACAGCGTCGCACGACCGCGCAATTGTCCGTTAAAGTCGCGCAGTGCCGAATCGCAAAATACCCTCTGGTCGTTTAGCAGCCAAATCCTCCGGGGCTTAAGTGGTTAATAGGGTTTTTCTATTTCGCGGAATTTCACTTTTCGCGGCTGGGTCCGGAACGTAACCCCCGCAATGGAGGGGGGTTTACTGTATTTACAAAAATGTGAGGGGTGTACGCATTTTGAGAGACAATGTGTGTGTGTGTGTGTATATATATATATATATATATATATATATATATATATATATACACACACACACACATACACTACCATTCAAAAGTTTGGGGTCACCCAGACAATTTCATGTTTTTCATGAAAACTCAAACTTTTATTCATCAAATGGGTTGCAAGATTAATAGAAAATATAAGACATTGACGAGGTTGGAAATAATCATTTTTATTTGAAATAATAATTTTGTCCTTCAAACTTTGCTTTCATCAAATAATTCTCCATTTGCCGCAATACAGTGCATTGTGAAAGTAATCGGCCCCCTTGAACTTTGCGACCTTTTGCCACATTTCAGGCTTCAAACATAAAGATATAAAACTGTAATTTTTTGTGAAGAATCAACAACAAGTGGGACACAATCATGAAGTGGAACGAAATTTATTGGATATTTCAAACTTTGTTAACAAATAAAAAATTGAAAAATTGGGTGTGCAAAATGATTCAGCCCCCTTAAATTAATACTTTGTAGCGCCACCTTTTGATGCGATTACAGCTGTAAGTCGCTTGGGGTATGTCTCTATCAGTTTTGCATATCGAGAGACTAAAATTTTTGCCCATTCCTCCTTGCAAAACAGCTCGAGCTCAGTGAGGTTGGATGGAGAGCGTTTGTGAACAGCAGTTTTCAGTTCTTTCCACAGATTCTCGATTGGATTCAGGTCTGGACTTTGACTTGGCCATTCTAACACCTGGATATGTTTATTTGTGAACCATTCCATTGTAGATTTTGCTTTATGTTTTGGATCATTGTCTTGTTGGAAGACAAATCTCTGTCCCAGTCTCAGGTCTTTTGCAGACTGCATCAGGTTTTCTTCCAGAATGGTCCTGTATTTGGCTCCATCCATCTTCCCATCAATTTTAACCACCTTCCCTGTCCCTGCTGAAGAAAATCAGGCCCAAACCATGATGCTGCCACCACCATGTTTGACAGTGGGGATGGTGTGTTCAGGGTGATGAGCTGTGTTGCTTTTACGCCAAACATAACGTTTTGCATTGTTGCCAAAAAGTTTGATTTTGGTTTCATCTGACCAGAGCACCTTCTTCCACATGTTTGGTGTCTCCCAGGTGGCTTGTGGCAAACTTTAAACGACAATTTTTATGGATATCTTTAAGAAATGTCCTTCTTCTTGCCACTCTTCCATAAAGGCCAGACTTGTGCAGTATACGACTGATTGTTGTCCTATGGACAGAGTTTCCCACCTCAGCTGCAGATCTCTGCAGTTCATCCAGAGTGATCATGGGCCTCTTGGCTGCATCTCTGATCAGTCTTCTCCTTGTATGAGGTGAAAGTTTAGAGGGACGGCCAGGTCTTCGTAGATTTGCGGTGGTCTGATACTCCTTCCATTTCAATATTATCGCTTGCACAGTGCTCCTTGGGATGTTTAAAGCTTGGGATATCTTTTTGTATCCAAATCCGGATTTAAACTTCTCCACAACAGTATCTCGGACCTGCCTGGTGTGTTCCTTGTTCTTCATGATGTTCTCTGCGCTTTAAACAGACCTCTGAGACTATCACAGTGCAGGTGCATTTATACAGAGACTTGATTACACACAGGTGGATTCTATTTATCATCATTAGTCATTTAGGTCAACATTGGATCATTCAGAGATCCTCACTGAACTTCTGGAGAGAGTTTGCTGCACTGAAAGTAAAGGGGCTGAATAATTTTGCACGCCCAATTTTTTAGTTTTTTATTTGTTAACAAAGTTTGAAATATCCAATAAATTTCGTTCCACTTCACGATTGTGTCCCACTTGTTGTTGATTCATCACAAAAAATTACAGTTTTATATCTTTATGTTTGAAGCCTGAAATGTGGGAAAAGGTCGCAAAGTTAAAGGGGGCCAAATACTTTCGAAGGGCACTTTAACAGCCTTGCAGACTTTTGGCACTCTAGCTGTCAATTTGTTGAGGTAATCTGAAGAAATTTCACCCCACGCTTCCTGAAGCACCTCCCACAATTTGTTTTGGCTTGATGGGCACTTCTTACGTACCATACGGTCAAGCTGCTCCCACAACAGCTCAATAGGTTTGAGATCTGGTGACTGTGCTGGCCACTCCATTACAGACAGAATACCAGCTGACTGCTTCTTCCCTAAATAGTTCTTGCATAGTTTGGAGGTGTGCTTTGGGTCATTGTCCTGTTGAAGGAGGAAATTGGCTCCAACCAAGCGCTGCCCACAGGGTATGGCATGGCATTGCAAAGTTGAGTGATAGCCTATCTTATACAAAATCCCTCATACCTTGTTCAAATCTCCCACTTTACCAGCACCAAAGCAGCCCCAGACCATCACATTACCTCCACCATGCTTGACAGATGGCGTCAGGCACTCCTCCAGCATCTGTTCACTTGTTCTGTCTCACAAATGTTCTTCTGTGTGATCCAAACACCTCAAACTTCGATTCGTCTGTCCATAACAATTTTTTTCCAATCTTCCTCTATCCAATGTCTGTGTTCTTTTGCCCATTTTAACCTCATGCCGACCGCCTCACGCAGGTGTACTGCGGAAGGGCTGCTCGGCTGCGCATAATCACGTAGTACTATGTGTTAATGTGCACGCGGTCTTGGCGGTGCGCGTGCTCCACCAAGACCACGCTCCCACCGTGTCTAATCACGGGCCGCGGGAGGAGCAGCGGCAATTGCCGCCGGCCTCCCACAATCGTCAGTGAAACTGACAGAAGACCTGCCTGCTTATGTAAACAAAGCAGTCGGGTCTTCTGTCACACAGGCAGAGATAGATCAGGAGTTTTAGCTAAGCTGAATGCCCGATCTCTTTGTGCCTGTCACAGAACCCTTCCCCCACACAGTGAGTAAGCATTTTTAGGCACACATCAACCCCTTTGATCACCCCCAGTGTTAACCCCTTCCCTGCCAGTGTCATTTATACAGTAACAGTGCATATTATTTAGGACTGATTACTGTATTAATATCACTGTTTCCCAAAAAGTGTCAAAAATGTCAGTTAGGGATCCGATCTGTCCGCAACAATGTCGCAGTCCCGCTAAAAAACGCAGATCGCTGCCATTACTAATAAAAACAAAAAAATAAATAAAAAGTGCAAAAATCTATCCCGTAGTTTGTAAACGCTATAACTTTTGCGCAAACCAATTAAAATACGCTTTTTGGGATTTTTTTTTACCAAAAATATGTAGCAGAATACAAATTGGCCTAAACTGATAAAAAAAAAATTTGATTTTTTTTTTTTTTTATTGGGAATGTTTTATAGCAGAAAGTAAAAAATATTGTTTTTTTCCAAAATTGTTGCTCTTTTTTTGTTTATAGCGCAAAATCTAAATACCGCAGAGGTGATCAAATACCACCAAAAGAAAGCTCTATTTGTAGGGAAAAAAAAAAAGACATCAATTGTATTTGAGTACAGCGTCGAATGACCGCGCAATTTTTCGTTAAAGTAATGCAGTGCCGAATCGCAACAAAAATGGCGTGGTCATTAAGGGGGTAAAACCTTCCGGGCCTGAAGTGGTTAACCTTTTTACTTTTATTGGCCAGTCTCAGATATGGTTTTTCTTTGCCATTCTGCCTAGAAGGTCAGCATCCCAGAGTCGCCTCTTCACTGTGGACGTTGAGACTGGCGTTTTGTGGGTACCATTTAATGAAGCTGCCAGTTGAGGACATGTGAGGCGTCTATTTCTCAAACTAGAGACTTCAATGTACTTGTCCTCTTGCTTAGTTGTGCACCGGGGCCTCCCACTTCTTTTTTTATTCTGGTTAGACCCCGTTTGTGCTGGTCTCTGAAGGGAGTAGTAGTCAACGTTGTAGGAAATCTTCAGTGTCTTGGCAATTTCTCGCATTGAATAGCCTTCATTTCTCGGAATAAGAATAGACTGTCGAGTTTCAGAAGAAAGTTCTCTTTTTCTGGTAATTTTGAGAGTATAATCGAACCACAAATGCTGATGCTCCAGATACTTAACTAGGTCAAAGGAAGGCCAGTTTTATAGCTTCTCTAAATCAGCACAACAGTTTTCAGCTGTGCTAACATACTTGCACAACGGTTCTGTAATCATCAATTAGCCTTTTAACACGATTAGCTAACATAATGTACCATAAGAACACAGGAGTGATGGTTGCTGGAAATGGGCCTCTGTATACCTATGTAGATTTTCTATTAAAAATCAGTCCATTTTCAGCTAGAATAGTCATTTACCACATTACCAATGTCTAGACCAGGGGTGTCAAACTCCATTTTATTGCGGGCCACATCAGCATTATGGTTGCATTCAAAGGGCCGGATGTGTCTAAAAGACGAGATGTCCAGAGCACCAACCCCCCCCCCCCCCCCCACATCAGATGTCAAGAGTCCCCAAACCTCCCTTACATCACAATGCAACCCACTTATCTGCTGCCTGGAAGAAGCTGGGGTAGGAGCTGAGAAGCAAAAGTTTAGGTCTGGAAGAGGGCGGGAGTCAACTGCCTGAGTCTGCTGAATACTAAGATCAGGGGAGGAGGATTCAAGTTGGTTCTGTGGCTGCTCAGAGAGGTGTAGGATCTGTAAGAGGAGTTCTGTCCTTTCTGCTGCCAACTGCTGAGACAGGGGCAGAGAGGACCCTCTACGTGGCTGTACAGGAAAATAAAGGATCTGGCGGAGGAGTTCTGTCCTCTATTCTACTGCCAACTGCTGAGACAAGGTGGAGGCGGAGAAGAAGGGGATGCCACAATTGCAGGAGAGGTGCGAGGGCCACATGAAATGGCCTGGAGGGCCGGAAGACTGTATTTCTGATTAATTTAATGTTATCTTCATTGAAAAAAAACAGTGCTTTTTTTTTTACAAATAAGGACATTTCTAAATGAACCCAAACTTTTGAACAGTAGTATATATATATATATATATATATATATATATATATATATATATATATATACACACACGCACACTATATTACCAAAAGTATGGGGACGCCTGCCTTTACACACACATGAACTTTAATGGCATCCCAGTCTTAGTCTGGGGTTCAATCTTGAGTTGGCCCACCCTTCGCAACTATAACAGCTTCAACTCTTCTGGGAAGGCTGCACACAAGGTTTAGGAGTGTGTCTATGGGAATATTTGACCATTCTTCCAGCATTTGTGATGTCAGGCACTGATCATCACAAAAAAAAGGGAAAGTAGGTAATTTCCAAACTACCACATTATGCAATGCAAGCATTAATGTACATAGACTCTGTGACATTAACCATAATATATATCCCCCAAAAAGGAGGAACAGAGATACCACTTCCCCTCCTGGGGAGCTGTAAGTAGGGTGGTCACAGATATCGAGAGTAGACGGAGTGTGAGCCAGGCTGACATGTTTCGCAGGTATGCTTCATCTGGAGCTCTGGTTCATCACTCTGTAAAGGTGCTAACAAAAAGGGTAAGTCAAGGGGGGTGATCGGAAGAGCCAAGAAGATTAGGTCAGGATATACATGTTAAGATATCTCCAAAAAACGTTAATCCTTATTCAGCTGAGGCTATGGTTAAATATTGTAGAGAAATGGCCAAATGTGGCTTCTGAGAGACCACTCAATAATCAATAAAAATTAAATAGGGTCTCTGGTAATCAGGTAGGAAGAGGTAAGACATAGTGAATAGGGTCCCAGGCAAAAAAGGCTCCGCAGTCCCATCACCCCCCAGGGATGGGGAGAAACCACCATGAAATTGTCCAAAATGTCCTGGTATGCTGACACCTTAAGAGTTCCCTTCACTGGAACTAAGGGGCCAAGCCCAACCTCTGAAAAATAATCCCACACCATAGTCCCCCCTCCACCAAATGATTTGGACCAGTGCACAATGCAAGGTCCATAAAGGTGTGGGGTTGTTTTTCAGAGGTTGGTGTTGGGCCCCTATTTCCAGTGAAGAGAACACCCAAGGCATCAGCATGACAAGACATTTTGGACAATTTCATGCTCCCAACTTTGTGGGAACAGTTTGGGGATGGTCCCTTCCTGTTCCAACATGACTGCACACCAGTGCACAAAGCAAGGTCCATAAAGACATGGATGAGCGAGTTTGGGGGTGGATGAACTTGACTGGCCTGCACAGAGTCCTGACCTCAACCAAATGGAACACCCTTGGGATGAATTGGAGCGCAGACTGCGAGCCAGGCCTTCTTGTCCAACATCAGTGCCTGACCTCACAAATGCTGGAAGAATGGTCAAACATTCCCATAGACACACTCCTAAACCTTGTGGACAGCCTTCCCAGAAGAGTTATGTAACAAGAAAGGACAGGCGCCACGATTTATTATACAAAAAACATAGCACACTTACATGAGAGTAATGTATGGCTTCTCCTGTTAATTCCTCAACCCCGTGGCATGGCATTAACAGGAGAATCCCATACATTACTCTCATGTAAGTGTGCTATGTTTTTTGTATAATAAATCGTGGCGCCTGTCCTTTCTTGTTACATATGTGCCAGCGGGATTCCGGCTTCTGCCTGCTTACAGTGCTGCCTTCAGGAACCAACATTGGATTTTGCCACATTAGGATCAACATTCCTCCATTCCATCTACAGTTCAGTGCGGGTCCTATCCATCGGCACAAGCGCCCAACACATCACTTGTTCCCAGAAGAATTGAAGCTGTTATAGCTGCAAAGAGTGAGCCAACTCAATATTGAACCCTAAGGACTAAGACTAGAATGCCATTGCAAGTTCTAAGTTCATGTGCGTGTAAAGGCAGGCGTCCCAATACTTTTGGCAATATAGTGTGCGTATATATATATATATAGCAGGATTCCCAGCCATTTTGTTGGATATGGGTCCCCCTGGGTCACCGGGTGCAACAAAAGTACCTTTTTGCATGTTTCTCCAAGTGTGAGCACTGAGAAAATGACCAGTCCAGTATCTTTGGGTTTTTTTCTACTTATTGAGAACTTGGATGGGAGAAGGGAATGAGTGGGATACTCCTTTGGCTCAACTATGCACAATTTGCTAGGGACAACTGAAAAATGCAGATTGGCGCTGACTTGACGCTGGCTAGATGCCGGTCAACGCCGGTTGACGCTGGTTAACACTGGCTTGCTGCCTGTTAACTCTGACCTTCTGGAGTGGTCCCCTCTCCTAGGCAGACCCCTGGGCGGTTTGGGGTACTCACAACACTGTTTTTACCCAGCAGCTCCACTCGGTCCACAGCACTCTGGATCCCTCTCTCTGCAGCTCAGCTCAACCTTCGTCCTCTAGGCCGACTGCCCAGGACACCCTCACTCGTGCTTCCCACCACAGACGCCCTGTCACATGCTCCCCTCTAATACTAATAGCCCAATAGCCTAATAGCCCATCCCAGGGTGCATTGCGGCAAACTCCACCCACTGAGATAGATAGCCACAAGCCCTGGTGTGCTATTAGCTAGGTTTCCTCCACTGTCCAATAAGAGCCCTCATTGGAGACTCACCAGGCACAACAGGTCCCACCTGGAAGCATGTGACAGCCTAATTAAATGATCAGGCCCCCCTGATATGCAGACAGGGCCACCCATATGCTTTTTCCTAGCACCTACCTAGGAGGGTGCTACATATATATATATATACACACACACAATAAAATATTTTGAGAGCGACTTCAGAAACTTAATATGTACAGTCTAGAGAAAAGAAGGGAAAGAGGAGACATGACTAGTGTACTAAAGATGTCTTTTCCTTCCGCTTTGACCTGTACCATACCCTCCAACCCCTTCAATAATCACACTGACAACCAGGTGAAGTTAATGGCCAAAGCAGCCTTTTATTAACCAAAGTAATAAATAACACATAAACAAAGAACATAACTTAAATACCAGGTAAATACAGTGTACCTGGAGCCTCAAGGTCCTAGTGGGCATTACTCACAAGAAAAAATACCTGCGACCTACTTAACAGGCCTCCAGCCGAAACACCACCAACTCGGAGACAACCAGCCGCAGATACCTCCATTAGCACAACTGGGAGCCGTACCTCAGACGGGTCCCTACCAAGTACCTTTTTTGGTGCCCACAGTAACCTACAAGGACCCTGAACCCCGCCAGCTGCTTGACAAAATTGTCCCTAACAACCCCAAACCCAAACGGAAGAATTTGCCTAACAGAAATAAAATACCAGGGCGGGCGGGAGGGAAGTTTTCCCCTGCTGGTCCCTCTTCCGACTGGAGACCCTACCCCCCACTCAGTCTCACCACCCTCACAGCTCCACACCTTCCCAAAACTTGTACCCAATCAATGTTTTTGGTAACCTGATTCCCCTTATCTTTCTCATAAAGACCTAAACTCACAGTTCGCTAGATCCTTTCACCCCTGTCATGCCGGCCCTCCGTCCATGCTCTTCTTTATTTAACTCCGGTCCTCTCTTGATTGAAACCTTTAAATACATCAAGGGGATAAATAAGGTTCAGGAGGGCAGTTTTTTCAATATGAAGCCAAAATCAAGAACACGGGGACATGATCTCTAAATAACTGGAGGAAAGTTCAAAACAAATTCTTTAGTGTCGGTTCACACTATGGCGATCCGACTTAGGGGGCGACCTGTGAAGTTGCGTGCACCGCGACTTCGGCACGTCTTGCACGGACTTCATAAAATGAATGTCTATGCAAGTCGTTCCAGGTCGCCCCGAAGTAGTACAGGACTTGTGTCGCTCCTATTAGAACCGTTCCTGTACCATACAATGGGCCGCGACAGTGCACGACTTGTCAGGCTGACCAAGTCGTCTGACAAGTCGTACTAGTGTGAACCGGCACTTAAAGTACTATTTTACTAAACTACCAGCAGAGGAAGTGAAACAGTCAACAGTAAATGGCTTCCAACATGCTTAGGACAAACATAGATCTATACTATATAAAATAAAGTTAAGGAAAAAAAAGGGAAAACAAGAAAAAAAAAAAAAATGGGCAGACTCGATGAACTTCTAGGTCTATTTTTGTCGTCTCTTTTCTATGTTTCTATTTTACTGTTGTGGGTTTAGTAACACTTTAAAGCGTATTCAATTACAAAAAATACAGCAGGAGCAAAGAGACGATAATAAAGAATGCTGATTTAGAAGCTTTGAGTCATTTCAGTAGTTGATAAGTGATTTAGCCCACGGTTATCACCTCATAATTAATATTTCAGGTATGTCACGTTGGGGTAAATTGACTAAAACTGGAGCACTCGGAAGCTGGTAGCCAATCAGCTTCTAACTTCAGCTTGTTCATTTAAGCTTTGGCAATAAAACCTGGAAGCTGATTGGTTTGTATGCAGAGCTGCACCAGATTTTTCACTCTCCAGTTTTAGTAAATAAACCTCCATATGCAGCGCTCCAGGATGAATAAAGTCAGAAGATGGCTGATTGGCCAAAACGCGTCAGCTGATCCCGGAGAAAGACACAGGCATGCTAGAAGCCGTGGCTATATTTGTTTTTCATTGCTCATTTAACCACTTGCCGACTGCCGCTCGACTATTTACTGTGGCAGTCTGGCTCTCCTGGGCAAACAGTCGTAGGGCTACGTCACTCGCCCAGGAGCCTCTAGGGGGCGAGCGCGCGCTGCCGGGGTCGCGCCCCCGCTCGTTCCCCTGCATCCCCGCACGTGTGACCGGCAGCTCCGATGTCCGCCGGTCACACGTGATCTCCCGCTGGAAGAGGGATGTAAACCAAGCCGCCTGTCATTTTTCCTGATGTAACTTCAGAGATCATACAATCCTGCTATGTAGGATCGTATGTCTCTATTGTTACATCACAAGCCACGCCCCTTTACAGTTAGAATCACGCCCCTAGGGACACACTTAACCCCTTGATCACTAATAAATTTAACCCCTTGCCTGCCAGTGTCATTTTTACAGTAACAGTGCATATGTATAGCATATTTTTTTGCACTGAATGCTGTAGTAATGTCACTGGTACTCCCAAAAGTGTCAAAAATGTTAGTCAGGGGTCCGATCTGTCCGCCGCAATGTCGTAGTCCCGCAAAAAAAATTACAGATTGCTGCCATTACTAGTTAAAAAAAAAAAACAATAAAAATGACATAAATCTTTCCCTTAGTTAGTAACCGCAATAACTTTTGCGCAAACCAATCAAAATTCGCTTATTGCGTTTTTTTTTACCAAAAATATGCAGCAGAAAACAAATTGGCTTAAAATGTTAAAACATTTTGATTTTTACATTTTTTTGGGGGGAATTTCATATAAAAAAATGTGAAAAATATTGTTATTTTTTCAAAATTAATGCTCTTTTTTTGTTTATAGCGCAAAAAATAAAAATCGCACAGGTAATCAAATACCACCAAAAGAAAGCTTTGTTTGTGGAAAAAAAAAGGACGTTAATTTAATTTGGGTACAGCATCGCACAACCGCGCAATTGTCCATTAAAGTCACGCAGTGCCGAATCGGAAAATAGGCCCTGGTCTTTGAGCAGGAAAATCCTCCGGGGCTTAAGTGGTTAATGCTGGATTTTGTAAGTACAATTTTACCCACTTCAGCTCCGGAAGATTTTATCCCCTTACTGACCAGGCCATTTTTTGCAAATCGGCACTGCGTTGATTTAACTGACAATTGCGCGGTCGTGCAACGCCGTACCCAAATATAATTTTATGTCCTTTTTTTCCCACGAATAGAGCTTTCTTTTGGTTGTATTTGATCACCTCTGCGATTTTGAAATTTTGCACTATAAACAAATAAAGAGTGACAATTTTGAAAAAAAAAAAAAAAAACATATTTTTTACTTTCTGCTATAAAACATTCCCAATAAAACATTTTTAAAAAATCAAATTTTTTTTATCAGTTTAGGCCAATTTGTATTCTGCTACATATTTTAGGTTAAAAAAAAAATCCCAAATAGCGTATATTAGTATATTAATTGGTTTGTGTAAAAGTTATACAAACTATGGGATAGATTTATGGACTTTTTATTTATTTATTTTTTTATTAGTAATGGCGGTGATCAGCGATTTTTATCGGTACTGTGACATTGCGGTGGACAGATCGGACCCCTAACTGACATTTTTGACATTTTTTGGGGATTACTACAGTAATCAGTGCTAAATAATATGCACTGTTACAGTATAAATGATACTGGCAGGGAAGGGGTTAACACTGGGGGTGAGCAAAGGGTAAATGTGTTCCCTTTTGTGCTTACTAACTGTGTGGGAGTGGATGGCTTGGACAGAGGCAGGGAGAGATCAGTGAAGCTTAGCTGAATCACATGATCTTTCCCTGCCTCTCTGACAGAAAAGTTGCCTGCTTTGTTTACATAAGCAGGCGCCTCTTCTGTCATTCTAGCCGAAGATCGCAGGAGGCCGGCGGCGATCGAGCCCGCTCCTCCCGCTTTGTGTCTAATCACAGTAGGAGCGCAGCTCCGGTGGGGCGCGCGCACCACCGATTCCCTGTGCACATAATCACGTAGATCTGCGTGATTATGCGCAGCCGAGCTGCCCTGCCGCAGTAAATCTGCGTGGGGTGGTCGGCAAGTGGTAATAAATTGTCATCAATTCATTACGTACTGCCCTATGAGTCCTTTTATTTTATGGGTGGGTGTACTTATACATGATCTGATCGAGTGGAAGAATATCTATCAGTCGGGTCCTTGAGTCAATGAAATTTGCTATAACACTGATTAGAGAGTGTGTGGGTGTGGATGAATCTATGGATGAATCCTGAGAGTCTTTTGGACACACCGTGCATTGGTGTTTTGTTCACCTGGTTAGCAGATTTGATTGGATCACGGTGTTGCGGTGTGCTTTATCGACACACAAGCTCATAGCTGCCAACTGTCCTGTTTTTGCCGGGACAGTCCCGGCAAATAGGACCCTGTCCCGGGTAATTTACTCTGCTACTTTGGCCTTAAGTTTGAAATTCCCTTTTCATTGAGTAGACCCTATAATCTGATGATAAGTAGGCGGAGATTAATTATGTGGAGTGGGCGGAGCTTCAGGGAAGTGGATGTGGTTAGTAATTGATTGCTGTGCAGCAAAGTTCCCTGGAATTTTTTTCAAATGTTGGCAACTATGCAAGCTGGTGGAGGACATTCATCTTTACATCCTTCCTTTGATCTCTAATTTCCCCGATATATCGGAATCTGCCACCAAGGTGACCGATATTGCCGATATTTCGGTAAGTGCTTATACCGGAGTGATGCCTGCAGCTAGAGGCATCCCCGCGGTACCGGCGTCCATAGCCGACGGTCAGCTGTCTTGGAATGGCAACCGATGCGGCTGAGAAGCCAGTCGGCTGTCATTACAAGGAGCGGGAAGGGACTTCCGTCCTCCCTCCCGCCGCCTTCCGACCAGTTTCCCCAGGCACTCGGCCAAAGTAGTGTAGCCTTTTATAAACATAGATTACATGGAGCAGAGGGAGCATGGGAGAAGCTGGAGTGCAGAAGCCTGGAGGGGCGGAATTCATTTCAGCTGAGGAGGCGGAGCTGGATTGCAGACAGCTAGAGAGGCGGAGTTCCGATCAGAGCCGAGTGCCTGGTTTCGGCACAACACCAGACAACCAGCCTGCACGACTGCTGTCCTCAACAGGACACCGCCGAAGACCCGATCAAAGCCGCATTCGGCTCTGATCTGGTCTCCATGTAAAAACCCAGAAGTGATGTCATGATGACATCACTTCCGGGGTACTCTGCACCAGATTTAAAAAAATGACAGCATTCAAAACAGCCAAACTTGGCGTTTTGTATGCTTTTAAATGCAGAGGAGGGGTTTGGGGTCTTTAGACCCCTAGATCCCTCCACAACAGTACCTGTCAAGTGCTAAAAATAAAAAAAAAATTAAATGCACGGAAATATTGGCCAATATCGGCCGATACCGATATTCAATGGGCAAAATATCGCTATCAGTATCGGCAACGAAAAACCGATATCGGTCGATCACTAGTTCTTAGCATAGCGCGGATATTCCTCTTCCTTTTTTCTTTAGAAAATAAACCACATTATACAGTATTTAAAAAAAAATGTTATTTGCATAATTTTGTTTTTCATAAATCCTTTCTGTAAGAATATTTAATAATAAATATCTCGCGCTCGTACTTAATTATGTCAGAATATTTATACTGCTCTGAATATAGCAGTGTATTTATTTATGGTTAATAAGCAAAGATCTATGTGAAAGGAGAGTCTTCACCTATTGCCATAAATCAATGTCGTGAATTCTTTTTAATTGATTAATTTCTTTTTAAAAGCATATACCAATCTTAGTGAGTACAGTCTACAGTGTGGAATATATATAAAAATATTTATTCGCCAGACATGTAAACACAATATATGATCAAACAGGAAGTGACACATAAAAATAACTCTACATAAAAATACTAACTTCAAACAATCAATGCAATGTGATGTTTAGCTCAATAATGAAAGTGAAACTGAAACAAAGTGAAAGTGAAAGTAAAACAAAAGCAAGATTACCATTTCTTCCCAGGTATAGCATAAGACATAAATAAATGTTCTATATAATCAGACTACAATGGTCTGCGCAATGCATAGCCCAAAAGTCACTTCACTGCAGATGAGTGAGAATAAGCCATGCAAAACGGAAGACTTAAAATTGCAAATAATGCACTAAATCTGATATTAATAAAAATGTATAAAACAAAAATCAGCTTTTTAGAGAAAAATCTACTATGGTTTATACGGCTGGGATTGTAATCTCATTACCCTTAAATATGCAATATAAAACATATAAGGAAGGAATAAACAATTGTTGAATAAAATCAAATAACATAGCAAGGCATAATTACCACACTTAAGATGGCCGCTAGCTTCAAATGGGCGTTACCAGAGTCCTAAGATGGATGCCTTTCTCAAGATGGTGGATTCCCTTCAAGTTTCAGATGAATGATGGACAAATAGAGTATGTCTGGATGAGTCTATTGAGGAATGTAATAGCATGTGTGGTGTAAGTGTGAGGTGTGTTGTCAGTAGTGTAAAGTGATGTGTCTCATATCTGGGCTGTTCTTTTATAGGGTAAGAACAAAGAGCTATAAAAATTACCATAGGTAAAACCCAGAGGGATGAAACATTATCCCAATTGGTCGGGATATTCTATACCTAAACTGGTGAGGTCAGAGACACACCTCTTTGATAATTAACCCAATACTTGGTATAATAAAATTAAAGTATGATTTCTCTATATGTAAGAGTAATCATAAAACACATATAAAACTTTGTCCAAACTCCCAGTACATACATAAATGTCCATCTGTATCTCCATCATTCACCTTGGCAAGTAATGCCATTTCAATAATTATATTATTTAACACAATATAATATTTTTATATTGGAATATCTAAAATTATCTCAAGACTGCACCTGGTATTTTGCCTCCAGAGGGCAGTATCGTACCGTTCATTAGATTTTGTATGTTATATAATAATTAGAACAATTACCACTATATCCTTATCTGATGATCTTTTGACCTCTAGCTAGTGGAGATCCATTAATTATTTGACTATGCCAAAGGGCTGTCAGGCATAGCGACACAAACTTCTCTGAAATTAGGTAATTAGTGACGAGATACATATGTCCTTACACTTATTAGAAAAAGAATTCTAAGTAAGATTATTACTATGAGAACAATAAACCCAAAATGTGATATAACATTCCTAAATATATATATATACAGTGGCGGCCCGTGCATAGTGGGGGGGGGGGCAGGGCGCCGCCCCCCTACCCCTAAAAAAAACGGGAAAAAAAAGAAAAAAATAACAAAAAAAAAACAAAACGAACAAATAAAGTTGTATAAAAAAAAAAAATTGGGTTCGCCGGCCTGAACCCAAGGAACTGGTGGCTAGGGGGGGGTGGGGTTACGTCCCAGAAGAGGCGCCGATTGGCTGCCTTCTGGGGGGTAGGGGGGTATCCTGGGCGCAAGTCTTTGCGGTTGGACACCCCCACTTTCTGATATCCTGGCTGTGATTGGTCCAGTCTACAGCCTGGACCAATCATCATCCAGGATATCGCTGACGTCGCAATGGGGGCGGTGCCGGTGCGTGCGTCAGTCACTCACCGTCACCGCCGCTCAGAGAAAAGGAGAGGCCGCCCGCCGGTTCCCGCCGCCGAGACGAGGGAGGAGGACCCGCCGCAGAAGAGGAGGAAGAAGCTGAGCCGCGCCACCGCCAGGTAAGTTTGAACGGAGCAGGCCGCCCGCCGGTTCCCGCCGCCGAGACGAGGGAGAAGGACCCGCCGCAGAAGAGGAAGAAGCTGAGCCGCCCCGCCGCCAGGTAAGTTTGAACGGAGCACGCACGCTGGTCTCTGCATCGATTGGGGGACAATGCTGTGGCGCTCTGCAATCATTGGGGGACAATGCTGGCACTCTGCAATCATTGGGGGACAATGCTGGCACTCTGCAATCATTGGGATACAATGCTGGCACCCTGCAATCATTGGGGGACAATGCTGGCACTCTGCAATCATTGGGGGACAATACTGGCACTCTGCAATAATTGGGGTACAATTCTGGCACTCTGCAATCATTGGGGGGCAATGCTGGCACTCTGCAATCATTGGGGTACAATGCTGGCACTCTGCAATAATTGGGGGACAAAGCTGGCACTCTGCAATCATTGGGGGACAATGCTGTGGCGCTCTGCAATTATTGGGGTACAATGCTGTGGCGCTCTGCAATCATTGGGGTACAATGCTGTGGCACTCTGCAATCATTGGGGGACAATGCTGTGGCGCTCTGCAATCATTGGGGTACAATGCTGTGGCGCTCTGCAATCATTGGGGGACAATGCTGTGGCACTCTACAATCATTGGGGGGCAATGCTGTGGCGCTCTGCAATCATTGGGGGACAATACTGTGGCGCTCTGCAATCATTGGGGGGACAATGCTGTGGCGCTCTGCAATCATTGGGGGACAATGCTGTGGCGCTCTGCAATCATTGGGGGACAAAGCTGTGGCGCTCTGCAATCATTGGGGGACAAAGCTGTGGCGCTCTGCAATCATTGGGGGACAAAGCTGTGGCGCTCTGCAATCATTGGGGGACAATGCTGTGGCGCTCTGCAATCATTGGGGGACAATGCTGTGGCGCTCTGCAATCATTGGGGACAATGCTGTGGCGCTCTGCAATCATTGGGGGACAATGCTGTGGCGCTCTGCAATCATTGGGGGACAATGCTGTGGTGCTCTGCAATCATTGGGGGACAATGCTGTGGCGCTCTGCAATCATTGGGGGACAATGCTGTGGCACTCTGCAATCATTGGCGGACAATGCTGTGGCGCTCTGCAATCATTGGGGTACAATGCTGTGGCGCTCTGCAGTGATTGGGGACAATGCTGTGGCGCTCTGCAGTGATTGGGGACAATGCTGTGGCGCTCTGCATTGAAAGGGGCTCGCACGCTGAACTCTGCATTGATGGGGGCACGGAACAGTTGCATTGAAGGGGGCACGCACGCTGAACTCTGCACAGTGTTTATTGCATTGAAGGGGGCACAGCACAGTTGCATTGAAGGGGGCATGCACGCTGAACTCTGCATTGTTGGGGCACAGCACAGAGTTCATTGCATTGAAGGGGGCACAGTGTTTATTGCATTGAAGGGGGCACAGCACAGTGTTTATTGCATTGAAGGGGGCACAGCACAGTGTTTATTGCATTGAAGGGGGCACAGCACAGTGTTCATTGCATTGTGGGGGCACAGCACAGTGTTCATTGCATTGAAGGGGGCACAGCACAGTGTTTATTGCATTGAAGGGGGCACAGCACAGTGTTTATTGCATTGAAGGGGGCACAGCACAGTGTTTATTGCATTGAAGGGGGCATGCACGCTGAACTCTGCATTGTTGGGGCACAGCACAGTGTTCATTGCATTGAAGGGGGCACAGAACAGTGTTTATTGCATTGAAGGGGACACAGAACAGTGTTTATTGCATTGAAGGGGGCACAGCACAGTGTTTATTGCATTGAAGGGGGCACAGCACAGTGTTTATTGCATTGAAGGGGGCACAGCACCGTGTTTATTGCATTGAAGGGGGCACAGCACAGTGTTTATTGCATTGAAGGGGGCACAGCACAGTGTTTATTGCATTGAAGGGGGCATGTACACTGGTCTCTGCATTGAAAGGGGGCATGTACGCTGGTCACTGCATTGAAAGGGGGCATATACCATCTCCTGTACCATGACCTGTGACATGCCTATACCATATCTGTGCCATGCCTATACCATCACCTGTGCCATGCCTGTACCATCACCTATGCCATGCCTATACCATCACCTGTGCCATGCCTGTACCATGACTTCAAAGTCACGCAATTTTTTACTGCGTTTTTTGACGCGAAGCAATACCTATTACATTTTTCTTTTTGCGCCCCCCCCCAAAAATTTTGAGCACCAGCCGCCACTGGACAATGCAGTGGCGCTCTGCAATCATTGGGGGACAATGCTGGCGCTCTGCAATCATTGGGGGACAATGCTGGCACTCTGCAATCATTGGGGGACAATGCTGGCACTCTGCAATCATTGGGGGACAATGCTGGCACTCTGCAATCATTGGTTGACAATGCTGGCCCTCTGCAATCATTGGGGACAATGCTGGCACTCTGCAATCATTGGGGGACAATGCTGGCACTCTGCAATCATTGGGGTACAATGCTGGCACTCTGCAATCATTGGGGGACAATGCTGGCACTCTGCAATCATTGGGGTACAATGCTGGCACTCTGCAATCATTGGGGGGCAATGCTGGCACTCTGCAATAATTGGGGGACAAAGCTGGCACTCTGCAATCATTGGGGGACAATGCTGTGGCGCTCTTCAATCATTGGGGGACAATGCTGTGGCGCTCTGCAATTATTGGGGTACAATGCTGTGGCGCTCTGCAATCATTGGGGTACAATGCTGTGGCGCTCTGCAATCATTGGGGGACAATGCTGTGGCGCTCTGCAATCATTGGGGTACAATGCTGTGGCACTCTGCAATCATTGGAGGACAAAGCTGTGGCGCTCTGCAATCATTGGGGGACAAAGCTGTGGCGCTCTGCAATCATTGGGGGACAAAACTGTGGCGCTCTGCAATCATTGGGGGACAAAGCTGTGGCGTTCTGCAATCATTTGGGGACAATGCTGTGGCGCTCTGCAATCATTGGGGGACAATGCTGTGGCGCTCTGCAATCATTGGGGGACAATGCTGTGGCGCTCTGCAATCATTGGGGGACAATGCTGGCACTCTGCAATCATTGGTTGACAATGCTGGCCCTCTGCAATCATTGGGGACAATGCTGGCACTCTGCAATCATTGGGGGACAATGCTGGCACTCTGCAATCATTGGGGTACAATGCTGGCACTCTGCAATCATTGGGGGACAATGCTGGCACTCTGCAATCATTGGGGTACAATGCTGGCACTCTGCAATCATTGGGGGGCAATGCTGGCACTCTGCAATAATTGGGGGACAAAGCTGGCACTCTGCAATCATTGGGGGACAATGCTGTGGCGCTCTTCAATCATTGGGGGACAATGCTGTGGCGCTCTGCAATTATTGGGGTACAATGCTGTGGCGCTCTGCAATCATTGGGGTACAATGCTGTGGCGCTCTGCAATCATTGGGGGACAATGCTGTGGCGCTCTGCAATCATTGGGGTACAATGCTGTGGCACTCTGCAATCATTGGGGGACAAAGCTGTGGCGCTCTGCAATCATTGGGGGACAAAGCTGTGGCGCTCTGCAATCATTGGGGGACAAAACTGTGGCGCTCTGCAATCATTGGGGGACAAAGCTGTGGCGCTCTGCAATCATTGGGGGACAATGCTGTGGCGCTCTGCAATCATTGGGGGACAATGCTGTGGCGCTCTGCAATCATTGGGGGACAATGCTGTGGCGCTCTGCAATCATTGGGGACAATGCTGTGGCGCTCTGCAATCATTGGGGGACAATGCTGTGGCGCTCTGCAATCATTGGGGGACAATGCTGTGGCGCTCTGCAATCATTGGGGGACAATGCTGTGGTGCTCTGCAATCATTGGGGGGCAATGCTGTGGCGCTCTGCAATCATTGGGGGACAATGCTGTGGCGCTCTGCAATCATTGGGGGGACAATGCTGTGGCGCTCTGCAATCATTGGGGGACAATGCTGTGGCGCTCTGCAATCATTGGGGGACAAAGCTGTGGCGCTCTGCAATCATTGGGGGACAAAGCTGTGGCGCTCTGCAATCATTGGGGGACAAAGCTGTGGCGCTCTGCAATCATTGGGGGACAATGCTGTGGCGCTCTGCAATCATTGGGGGACAATGCTGTGGCGCTCTGCAATCATTGGGGACAATGCTGTGGCGCTCTGCAATCATTGGGGGACAATGCTGTGGCGCTCTGCAATCATTGGGGGACAATGCTGTGGTGCTCTGCAATCATTGGGGGACAATGCTGTGGCGCTCTGCAATCATTGGGGGACAATGCTGTGGCACTCTGCAATCATTGGGGGACAATGCTGTGGCGCTCTGCAATCATTGGGGTACAATGCTGTGGCGCTCTGCAGTGATTGGGGACAATGCTGTGGCGCTCTGCAGTGATTGGGGACAATGCTGTGGCGCTCTGCATTGAAAGGGGCTCGCACGCTGAACTCTGCATTGATGGGGGCACGGAACAGTTGCATTGAAGGGGGCACGCACGCTGAACTCTGCACAGTGTTTATTGCATTGAAGGGGGCACAGCACAGTTGCATTGAAGGGGGCATGCACGCTGAACTCTGCATTGTTGGGGCACAGCACAGAGTTCATTGCATTGAAGGGGGCACAGTGTTTATTGCATTGAAGGGGGCACAGCACAGTGTTTATTGCATTGAAGGGGGCACAGCACAGTGTTTATTGCATTGAAGGGGGCACAGCACATTGTTCATTGCATTGTGGGGGCACAGCACAGTGTTCATTGCATTGAAGGGGGCACAGCACAGTGTTTATTGCATTGAAGGGGGCACAGCACAGTGTTTATTGCATTGAAGGGGGCACAGCACAGTGTTTATTGCATTGAAGGGGGCATGCACGCTGAACTCTGCATTGTTGGGGCACAGCACAGTGTTCATTGCATTGAAGAGGGCACAGAACAGTGTTTATTGCATTGAAGGGGACACAGAACAGTGTTTATTGCATTGAAGGGGGCACAGCACAGTGTTTATTGCATTGAAGGGGGCACAGCACAGTGTTTATTGCATTGAAGGGGGCACAGCACCGTGTTTATTGCATTGAAGGGGGCACAGCACAGTGTTTATTGCATTGAAGGGGGCACAGCACAGTGTTTATTGCATTGAAGGGGGCATGTACACTGGTCTCTGCATTGAAAGGGGGCATGTACGCTGGTCACTGCATTGAAAGGGGGCATATACCATCTCCTGTACCATGACCTGTGACATGCCTATACCATATCTGTGCCATGCCTATACCATCACCTGTGCCATGCCTGTACCATCACCTATGCCATGCCTATACCATCACCTGTGCCATGCCTGTACCATGACTTCAAAGTCACGCAATTTTTTACTGCGTTTTTTGACGCGAAGCAATACCTATTACATTTTTCTTTTTGCGCCCCCCCCCCCCAAAAATTTTGAGCACCAGCCGCCACTGGACAATGCAGTGGCGCTCTGCAATCATTGGGGCACAATGCTGGCGCTCTGCAATCATTGGGGGACAATGCTGGCACTCTGCAATCATTGGGGGACAATGCTGGCACTCTGCAATCATTGGGGGACAATGCTGGCACTCTGCAATCATTGGTTGACAATGCTGGCACTCTGCAATCATTGGGGACAATGCTGGCACTCTGCAATCATTGGGGGACAATGCTGGCACTCTGCAATCATTGGGGTACAATGCTGGCACTCTGCAATCATTGGGGGACAATGCTGGCACTCTGCAATCATTGGGGTACAATGCTGGCACTCTGCAATCATTGGGGGGCAATGCTGGCACTCTGCAATAATTGGGGGACAAAGCTGGCACTCTGCAATCATTGGGGGACAATGCTGTGGCGCTCTTCAATCATTGGGGGGACAATGCTGTGGCGCTCTGCAATTATTGGGGTACAATGCTGTGGCGCTCTGCAATCATTGGGGTACAATGCTGTGGCGCTCTGCAATCATTGGGGGACAATGCTGTGGCGCTCTGCAATCATTGGGGTACAATGCTGTGGCACTCTGCAATCATTGGGGGACAATGCTGTGGCGCTCTGCAATCATTGGGGGACAAAGCTGTGGCGCTCTGCAATCATTGGGGGACAAAACTGTGGCGCTCTGCAATCATTGGGGGACAAAGCTGTGGCGCTCTGCAATCATTGGGGGACAATGCTGTGGCGCTCTGCAATCATTGGGGGACAATGCTGTGGCGCTCTGCAATCATTGGGGGACAATGCTGTGGCGCTCTGCAATCATTGGGGACAATGCTGTGGCGCTCTGCAATCATTGGGGGACAATGCTGTGGCGCTCTGCAATCATTGGGGGACAATGCTGTGGCGCTCTGCAATTATTGGGGGACAATGCTGTGGCGCTCTGCAATCATTGGGGTACAATGCTGTGGCGCTCTGCAGTGATTGGGGACAATGCTGTGGCGCTCTGCAGTGATTGGGGACAATGCTGTGGCGCTCTGCATTGAAAGGGGCTCGCACGCTGAACTCTGCATTGATGGGGGCACGAAACAGTTGCATTGAAGGGGGCACGCACGCTGAACTCTGCACAGTGTTTATTGCATTGAAGGGGGCACAGCACAGTTGCATTGAAGGGGGCATGCACGCTGAACTCTGCATTGTGGGGGCACAGCACAGTGTTCATTGCATTGAAGGGGGCACAGCACAGTTGCATTGAAGGGGGCATGCACGCTGAACTCTGCATTGTTGGGGCACAGCACAGAGTTCATTGCATTGAAGGGGGCACAGTGTTTATTGCATTGAAGGGGGCACAGCACAGTGTTTATTGCATTGAAGGGGGCACAGCACAGTGTTTATTGCATTGAAGGGGGCACAGCACAGTGTTCATTGCATTGTGGGGGCACAGCACAGTGTTCATTGCATTGAAGGGGGCACAGCACAGTGTTTATTGCATTGAAGGGGGCACAGCACAGTGTTTATTGCATTGAAGGGGGCACAGCACAGTGTTTATTGCATTGAAGGGGGCATGCACGCTGAACTCTGCATTGTTGGGGCACAGCACAGTGTTCATTGCATTGAAGGGGGCACAGAACAGTGTTTATTGCATTGAAGGGGACACAGAACAGTGTTTATTGCATTGAAGGGGGCACAGCACAGTGTTTATTGCATTGAAGGGGGCACAGCACAGTGTTTATTGCATTGAAGGGGGCACAGCACCGTGTTTATTGCATTGAAGGGGGCACAGCACAGTGTTTATTGCATTGAAGGGGGCACAGCACAGTGTTTATTGCATTGAAGGGGGCATGTACACTGGTCTCTGCATTGAAAGGGGGCATGTACGCTGGTCACTGCATTGAAAGGGGGCATATACCATCTCCTGTACCATGACCTGTGACATGCCTATACCATATCTGTGCCATGCCTATACCATCACCTGTGCCATGCCTGTACCATCACCTATGCCATGCCTATACCATCACCTGTGCCATGCCTGTACCATGACTTCAAAGTCACGCAATTTTTTACTGCGTTTTTTGACGCGAAGCAATACCTATTACATTTTTCTTTTTGCGCCCCCCCCCCCAAAAATTTTGAGCACCAGCCGCCACTGGACAATGCAGTGGCGCTCTGCAATCATTGGGGGACAATGCTGGCGCTCTGCAATCATTGGGGGACAATGCTGGCACTCTGCAATCATTGGGGGACAATGCTGGCACTCTGCAATCATTGGGGGACAATGCTGGCACTCTGCAATCATTGGGGGACAATGCTGGCCCTCTGCAATCATTGGGGACAATGCTGGCACTCTGCAATCATTGGGGGACAATGCTGGCACTCTGCAATCATTGGGGTACAATGCTGGCACTCTGCAATCATTGGGGGACAATGCTGGCACTCTGCAATCATTGGGGTACAATGCTGGCACTCTGCAATCATTGGGGGGCAATGCTGGCACTCTGCAATAATTGGGGGACAAAGCTGGCACTCTGCAATCATTGGGGGACAATGCTGTGGCGCTCTTCAATCATTGGGGGACAATGCTGTGGCGCTCTGCAATTATTGGGGTACAATGCTGTGGCGCTCTGCAATCATTGGGGTACAATGCTGTGGCGCTCTGCAATCATTGGGGGACAATGCTGTGGTGCTCTGCAATCATTGGGGGACAAAGCTGTGGCGCTCTGCAATCATTGGGGGACAAAGCTGTGGCGCTCTGCAATCATTGGGGGACAAAACTGTGGCGCTCTGCAATCATTGGGGGACAAAGCTGTGGCGCTCTGCAATCATTGGGGGACAATGCTGTGGCGCTCTGCAATCATTGGGGGACAATGCTGTGGTGCTCTGCAATCATTGGGGGACAATGCTGTGGCGCTCTGCAATCATTGGGGACAATGCTGTGGCGCTCTGCAATCATTGGGGGACAATGCTGTGGCGCTCTGCAATCATTGGGGGACAATGCTGTGGCGCTCTGCAATTATTGGGGGACAATGCTGTGGCGCTCTGCAATCATTGGGGTACAATGCTGTGGCGCTCTGCAGTGATTGGGGACAATGCTGTGGCGCTCTGCAGTGATTGGGGACAATGCTGTGGCGCTCTGCATTGAAAGGGGCTCGCACGCTGAACTCTGCATTGATGGGGGCACGAAACAGTTGCATTGAAGGGGGCACGCACGCTGAACTCTGCACAGTGTTTATTGCATTGAAGGGGGCACAGCACAGTTGCATTGAAGGGGGCATGCACGCTGAACTCTGCATTGTGGGGGCACAGCACAGTGTTCATTGCATTGAAGGGGGCACAGCACAGTTGCATTGAAGGGGGCATGCACGCTGAACTCTGCATTGTTGGGGCACAGCACAGAGTTCATTGCATTGAAGGGGGCACAGTGTTTATTGCATTGAAGGGGGCACAGCACAGTGTTTATTGCATTGAAGGGGGCACAGCACAGTGTTTATTGCATTGAAGGGGGCACAGCACAGTGTTCATTGCATTGTGGGGGCACAGCACAGTGTTCATTGCATGGAAGGGGGCACAGCACAGTGTTTATTGCATTGAAGGGGGCACAGCACAGTGTTTATTGCATTGAAGGGGGCACAGCACAGTGTTCATTGCATTGTGGGGGCACAGCACAGTGTTCATTGCATTGAAGGGGGCACAGCACAGTGTTTATTGCATTGAAGGGGGCACAGCACAGTGTTTATTGCATTGAAGGGGGCACAGCACAGTGTTTATTGCATTGAAGGGGGCATGCACGCTGAACTCTGCATTGTTGGGGCACAGCACAGTGTTCATTGCATTGAAGGGGGCACAGAACAGTGTTCATTGCATTGAAGGGGGCACAGCACAGTGTTTATTGCATTGAAGGGGGCATGTACACTGGTCTCTGCATTGAAAGGGGGCATATACCATCTCCTGTACCATGACCTGTGACATGCCTATACCATATCTGTGCCATGCCTATACCATCACCTGTGCCATGCCTGTACCATCACCTGTGCCATGCCTGTACCATGACTTCAAAGTCACGCAATTTTTTACTGCGTTTTTTGACGCGAAGCAATACCTATTACATTTTTCTTTTTGCGCCCCCCCCCCCAAAAATTTTGAGCACCAGCCGCCACTGTATATATATGTATATGCCTTACATAATATAATGACATAATTATGGCTAATATCTTCACACACATATAATAATGTATCTTTAACATTTATATTTTGTCTGACGAAAAACACTGAGCCATTGTCTATTGTTAAATACTTATAGACAGACTGACACTACCATCCCCTTAACATCTGTTATCTGATAGAGATGTCAATGTATCAGCTTATTTATGACAAAAGAAAATAGAAATGTCTGCTGAAATTATAAGACCCTATTGTTGAAATTCTATGCTCTCTTGTAAGCTTGTAAGAGACATTTTGTTTAACAAGTATATATGAACTTTGTTTGACCTTAAAAACAAGATGGAAGCCATGCCATTCAGAATCTCTTATGCATAATATGAAATATACGAAATATGAAATATACATGGCTTTTAAAATCATTTCTATTCTATTAGTTAATTACACCCAATAGTCCCGACATTTCAAGAAAAAAAGGAAGCCATTCTTGCACGTAAATTAAATTTAAGTAGAATCCCAGCAAAAAAAATGAAAAAAAAAAATGATTTTGTTTTGGATTGAATGTGGAAGGGTTAGGACAAGATTACCTCTCACTTCTAAGAAACATAACAGGAAATATATAATCAAAGGAAATCTCTGTATTACTGGCCAACACTGCAGAATATCTTCTCATTGCAAGATTTCCTGTTTTTCTCACAACTGTAAATTTAATATTTCCTCTCACTTTCAGTCCCGGGAGAAATGATCATTCGTACCAGCAGAGGGGGGAATCTACTCAGCAGGTACACAGGCAACAATAAAAACCCCACAAAGGGTTTAACCCTTTCACATTTCATTTAAAACAAAAAAAAAGTTCTATATTAACCACTTCTGGACCAGAAGGATTTGCCCCCTTAATGACCAGGCCATTTTTGCGATTCGGCACTGCGTTAATTTAAAGGACAATTGCGAGGTCATGCGACACTGTAGCCAAATAAAATTTACGTCCTTTTTTCCCACAAATAGAGCTTTCTTTTGGTGGTATTTGATCACCTGTGCGATTTTTATTTTTTGCGCTATAAACAAAAAAAGAGCGACAATTCTGAAAAAAAAGAATATATATTTTTCACATTTTGCTATATAACATTCCCAAAAAAAAAAAATTTAAAAATCTAAATTTTTCATCCTTTTAGGCCAATTTGTTTTCTGCTACATATTTTTAGTAAAAAAAAAAATTGCAATAAGCGTATTTTGATTGGCTTGCGCAACACAAATGCAAATAAAGATGTGAAAAACCCTCCAATGTCAGTCCAGACAGAAAGTAAAACACATAAGCAGCGCTGGTATATGTCAAGCAATAATAAACGTTTGTAGGTTTATAGTTCATACACTGTTGAGAATATAAAGTCCACAAAGGTGTAGCTCAGGAGGGATGGCCAATCACCAAATGGCCAATTACTCAGTGAAGGAGTAATTATGAAAACTTCCACCGCACCTCGTGACCCCCTAAGGCAATACAAACTCACCAGAGATATGATAAAATGGGCCTTATATAAACCCCCTTGCTCTGGATGGATCCCCGTCCTGACCATACAAAGGCAAATGCTCCGAAGTCCAGCTCTGAGGTATAGAACCAAAACCAAAAACTCTTCCAGCAGGATCACATGTGAGCATGGAGAGAGAAAGGCACTCATAGGGCAGTAGTCAAAACCACTATTTTATTGATTCACAAAAAGACCCCTTTCCCATCACATTAAACTCACAAGCAAAGAAGGATAAAGGCACAAAATACATCCAACGGACAGAGACAGATAGAGCGCTGTGTCACCGAGATCTCCCCAACCCCAGCTCCGTCAGCGTTCGGAGATACTCGGACACTTCCGTGACTGCCGTCAGCGTCTAGGTTGCTGGGGTGATCGCGTGCTCACGCCCTGGCACGTTTCGTCATTGGATGACTTCAACAGAGATCGTGGGCACTCGAGCCAACCACCGCTATTTATCTCCCTCCTCACCAGCCGCTGCTTGCGCAACAATTATCGCGTCTACAAACTACGGAAAAGATTTATGTCATTTTTATTTATTTATTTATTACTACTGGCGGCGATCTGCAATTTTTAGCGGGACTGCGACATTGAGGCAGGACAGATCAGACCCCTAACTGACATATTTTGACACTTTTGGGGGAATCAGTGACATTATTACAGTAATCTGTGCTAAAAATACGCACTGTTACTGTACTAATGACACTGGCAGGGAAGGGGTTAACCTAGTGGGTGATCAAGGGGTTAAATGTAAGCCTAGGGGAGTGTCTTCTAACTTTGGAGGGAGGGGCTTGTGAAATGATCATAGAGACCTGTGATCCTCTATAGAAGGATCACAGGTGCTCTGTGATCATTTCAGAGAGAAGAACGGTCGGCTTTGTTTACAACAGCTGACCGTCCTTCTCTCTCAGTGGGGAGCGATCGCGGGTGCCTGGCGGCAATGGGTGCCGCCAGTCCCATGCATTGGCATTCCCGCTGCCTAGTGGAGCCCCTAAGACCGTTCCTACAAGCCGAAGTACCCCTATCTCGGTTCACGCAGCCGAGCCAGCCTGCCGCAGTTAAACTGCGGTGGGCGGGCGCTCAGCATGCGGTTAAAGTCGATTAAAACACTAAAAATAAAAAAAATTGCAAGGAGGTAGGGGTTTTTGGCAGAAGAGACATGCATAGTCACTTGTGCCAAAAACATCCTCCTATTTCCCCTTGCAATTTTTATTTTCTGTGTACATTGTATGCCATATGTGTATTTGCCCTGATGACCATTGTCATGTGTACACAGTATGCTATATGTGTATTTGTCCTGATGACCATTGTCATGTGTACACAGTATGCTATATGTGTATTTGCCCTGATGATCATTGTCGTGTGTACACAGTATGCTATATGTGTATTTGCCCTGATGACCATTGTCATATGTACACAGTATGCTATATATGTATTTGCACTGATGACCATTGTCATGTGTACACAGTATGCTATATGTGTATTTGTATTTGTCCTGGTGACCATTGTCATGTGTACACAGTGTGCCATATGTGTATTTGCCCTGGTGATCATTGTCATGTGTACACAGTATGCTATATGTGTATTTGCCCTAATGACCATTGTCATGTGTACTCAGTATGCTATATGTGTATTTGCCCTGATGACCATTGTCATGTGTACACAGTATGCTATATGTGTATTTGTCCTGATGACCATTGTCATGTGTACTCAGTATGCTATATGTGTATTTGCCCTGATGACCATTGTCATGTGTACACAGTATGCTATATGTGTATTTGTCCTGGTGACCATTGTCATGTGTACACAGTGTGCCATATGTGTATTTGCCCTGATGACCATTGTCATGTGTACACAGTATGCTATATGTGTATTTGCCCTGATGACCATTGTCATGTGTACTCAGTATGCTATATGTGTATTTGCCCTGATGACCATAGTCATGTGTACACAGTATGCTATATGTGTATTTGTCCTGATGACCATTGTCATGTGTACTCAGTATGCTATATGTGTATTTGCCCTGATGACCATTGTCATGTGTACACAGTATGCTATATGTGTATTTGTCCTGGTGACCATTGTCATGTGTACACAGTGTGTCATATGTGTATTTGCCCTGATGACCATTGTCATGTGTACACAGTATGCTATATGTGTATTTGCCCTGATGACCATTGTCATGTGTACTCAGTATGCTATATGTGTATTTGTCCTGGTGACCATTGTCAATGAAAGTGAGGGGAAATCCAAAATTTTGGAGTTCTTCCCAGAACAAGCGGTGGGGGGAAATCTAAATGGGCTCTTTGGGCACAGGTAACCCGGGGAGGGGGGCATAGAAAAAGGCAGCTGAGCTTCACCGCCTCCCCCCCCCCCCCCCCCAGCTGTCCATCTAAATTCTAACATTGCAGCTGGGGTAACTGCTGACGAAGTCTCTGACGCAACGTGTACAGGGGAGGAGCCTGCTCGGAGTATGTCGATTCCTGGAGGTGTACAGAGAGCTGTTTATGATGTGAGAAGCCCGCACTGCTTTAAGTGCAATTGAATGTAAGTGTAATGTCATCTGTTTAAGAGGGAATAAATAGCCTTTTGCAAAATAGAGAGCATTAGATCTTCTCTTCTTTTATACACACCGGGTTCCTGGTCTACACGGAGTGTTAGCTGGAGGCAGTGAAAGAAGGGACATCAGGCTGTTATCCTTACATCCCAAAGCGTGTTTGACTCTCAGGAGTCTAGTCCTAAGGTGAGCTGCTTATCTGCACTAATCACTGGGAGCACTGGAGTGAAGCATGCAGCACTTTCTTTTTGTGAACACAGATGAAGATTGAATATTTCATTTTGATTTAATTTTTTTGTTCACTATTAATTGGGACTATTAATATCACTGGAAATCACTACTATTAGAGTTGATTTATTAACATTGAGTTGTTATCTTATTTAAGTTATCCAGACACATTTATTGATATCTTTTTCACTTGGCGCAGCAATATTGTTTATTAAATTTTGAATAACATTTGCGTGGTCATGTAACGCTGTACCCAAACTGCATTTTTATAAATTTGTTCACACAAATAGAGTTTTTTTTGTGTGGTATTTATTCACCACTGGATTTTTAATTCATTGATAAATAAATTAATAAAGAACAGAAAATTTGAAAAAAAAAACTTTCATAGTTTGTTATAAAATGTTGCAAGTCATTTTTCTCCTTTGCTAATGTGCGCTGATGAGGCTGCACTGATGGGCACTGATGAGGCTGCACTGATGGGCACTGATGAGGCAGCACTGATGGGCATTGATGGGGCACTGATAGGCTGCACTGATGGGCACTGATGAGGCTGCACTGATGGGCACTGATGAGGCAGCACTGGTGGGCACTGATATTGAGGCACTAATAAGGCTGCACTGATATGTGGAACTGATGGGCACTGATAGGTGACACTGATAGCCAGTACTGACAGGGGGCACTGATGGGCACTGATGGGTGGCATTGAAAGGTGGTACTGATAGGTGGCACTGCTAGGTGGCACTGATGGGCTCTGGTAGATGGCACTGATAGATAACACTGATGAGGGGGCACTGATGGGAACTGATTGGCAGCACTGGGGGACACTGATTGGCATCAATGGTGTGCACTAGAGGGACTAAACTAATAATCAGGGTACATGTCCCTTTTACAGAAGCCGTTTATCGGCACTCCTTTCATCACGCTGACAGCGCGAGGAAAGGAGAAGAGAGCCAATAACCGGCTTCTGTGATCAGCTGTGATTGGACACAGCTGATAGCTTGGTAAAGAGCGGCTGATTGGCTCTTTACCTCAATCTGTGATTAGCAGTATCTTGAGGACACTGCGATCACAGAGCGTGCAGCCCGCACCCCCCAGCAGGCGCTCAGCAGCTGCAATCACGGGAGGCCATCATATGATGGCCTCCCAGAACTAGCCGGCCGTGCTGTAGCCGTCAAGTAGCCTGACAGCAATTTAACCATATCTCTTCTCTATCCAAATCCAAGAAAAAAAAGTTTGGCCTGAAAATGCATTTTAACACAACTTGCAGTTTCTCCTTTTTTCTCCATTTTAGGAGGAGAATGTCTTTTACAAACTCCCCAATTTCCAACTGTGAGAATGTGAGAAACAACATTTCAAAAATGCCATTGAAATTGTAAGTAATGAAGTCACTTCTCAAATGACTATATCAGCTCTTTGCTTCTGTGAGTGCAATTTTTGTTTGTATTTGTAAAGTCCATTTTTTTTTATTAAATTTATTTCTATTTTATTATATTGTATACTATTATATGAGCCAAAACAACCCTTGTAGTCCAGCTATAGATAACATTTAGTTTTAAGTTTACTGGTCCTATTCCATTTTAGAATCTGCTTTGATATATTATGGTTTATTATTTTTTTTTAAGCTATTAACGTTTAGTTTATTCATTTTTTCTACAATTTATTATATATATGTATTTATTATACAAACCCAATTCCAAAAAAAGTTGGGACACTATTCAAATTGTGAGTAAAAAAGGAATGGACTAATTTACAAATCTCATAAACCTATATTTTATTCACAATATAATATAGATAACATATCAAATGTTGAAAGTGAGACATTTTGAAATGCCATGCCAAATATTGGCTCACTGTGGATTTCATGAAAGCTACACATTCCAAAAAAGTTGGGACAGGTAGCAATAGGAGGCCGGAAAAGTTAAATGTACATATAAGGAACAGCTGGAGGACCAATTTGCAACTTATTAGGTCAATTGGCAACATGATTGGGTATAAAAAGAGCCTCTCAGAGTGGCAGTGCCTCTCAGAAGTCAAGATGGGCAGAGGATCACCAATTCCCACCAATGCTGCAGCGAAAAATAGTGGAGCAATATCAGAAAGGAGTTTCTCAGAGAAAAATTGCAAAGAGTTTGAAGTTATCATCATCTACAGTGCATAATATCATCCAAAGATTCAGAGAATCCGGAACAATCTCTGTGTGTAAGGGTCAAGGCAGGAAAACCATATTGGATGCCCGTGATCTTCGGGCCCTTAGACGGCACTGCATCACATACAGGAATACTACTGTAATGGAAATCACAACATGGGCTCAGGAATACTTCCAGAAAACATTGTCGGTGAACACAATCCACCGTGCCATTCGCCGCTGCCGTCTAAAACTCTATAGGCCAAAAAAGAAGCCATATCTAAACATGATCCAGAAGGGCAGGCATTTTCTCTGGGCCAAGGCTCATTTAAAATGGTCTGTGGCAAAGTGGAAAACTGTTCTGTGGTCAGACGAATCAAAATTTGCAGTTCTTTTTGGAAAACTGGGACTCCATGTCATCCGGACTAAAGAGGACAAGGACAACCCAAGTTGTTATCAGCGCTCAGTTCAGAAGCCTGCATCTCTGATGGTATGGGGTGGCATGAGTGCGTGTGGCATGGGCAGCTTACACATCTGGAAAGGCACCATCAATGCTGAAAGGTATATCCAAGTTCTAGAACAACATATGCTCCCATCCAGACATCATCTCTTTCAGGGAAGACCTTGCATTTTCCAACATGACAATGCCAGACCACATACTGCATCAATTACAACATCATGACTGCGTAGAAGAAGGATCCGGGTAGTGAAATGGCCAGCCTGCAGTCCAGATCTTTCACCCATAGAAAACATTTGGCGCATCATAAAGAGGAAGATGCGACAAAGAAGACCTAAGACAGTTGAGCAACTAGAAGCCTGTATTAGACATGAATGGCACAACATTCCTAATCCTAAACTTCAGCAACTTGTCTCCTCAGTCCCCAGACGTCTGCAGACTGTTATAAAAAGAAGAGGGGAGGCCACGCAGTGGTAAACATGGCCTTGGCCCAACTTTTCTGAGATGTGTTGATGCCATGAAATTTAAAATCAATTTATTTTTCCCTTACAATGATACATTTTCTCAGTTTAAACATTTGATATGTCATCTATGTTGTATTCTGAATAAAATATTGAAATTTGAATCTTCCACATCATTGCATTCTGTTTTTATTCACAATTTGTACAACTTTTTTGGAATTGGGTTTGTAATTATACCAATTTTTTATACCTTCTATTTTTACAATTTCTATATTTTATTATAATACATTATATACATTTTTATGCTACATTTTTCTGAAGCAGTAAATCTGCTATAGGGAAGGCGGCAAGCAGTTATACATCATTGTTAACTCATTCTCTTCCTTCCCCTTAACAGTCATTTTCTTTTTTTTTATTATCTTTATGTAAACATTGAGTTTGTTTGTATTTGTAGCGCTTAATTAAAATAAAAAAAACTTTGTGCTAGAAACATCATTCGAATGCCTTTAGGGCTCCATTCACACCTGCGCATTTTTCAGGCATTTTTCAGGTGTGTTTTCAGGCTTTTTTCAGGTGTTTTTTCAGGTTTTTTTCCGGTGTTTGTTCAGGCGTTTTTTTCAGGCTTTTTTCCGGTGTTTTTTCAGGCTTTTTTTCCGGCGTTTTTTCAGATTTTTTTCCGGTGTTTGTTCAGGCATTTTTTCAGGCTTTTTTCAGGTGTTTTTTTCAGGCTCTTTTCAGGTGTATTATCAGGTTTTTTTCAGGCGTTTTTTCAGGCTTTTTTCAGGCGTTTTTTCAGGCTTCTTTCAGGTGTTTTTTCAGGCTTTTTTCCGGCTTTGTTACGGCTTTTTTCAGGCGTTTTTTCAGGCTTTTTTCAGGTGTTTTTTCAGGCTTTTTTTACAGCTTTTTTTCAGGCTTTTTTTAGGTGTTTTTTCAGGCTTTTTTCCAGCATTTTTTCAGGCTTTTTACTGGTGTTTTTTCAGGCTTTTTTCCGGATGTTTTCAGGCTTTTTTCCGGCTTTTTTTTCAGGCTTTTTTCCGGCTTTTTTCAGGTGTTTTTTTCAGGCTTTTTTCCGGATGTTTTCAGGCTTTTTTTAAGTGTTTTTTCAGGCTTTTTTCCAGCTTTTTTTCAGGCTTTTTTCAGGTGTTTTTTTCAGGCTTTTTTCAGGTGTTTTTTTTCAGCTTTTTTTCAGGCTTTTTTCAGGTGTTATTTCAGGCTTTTTTCAGGCTTTTTTCCGGCTTTTTTCCCGGCTTTTTTCTGGTGTTTTTTTCAGGCTTTTTTCTGGTGTTTTTTTCATGCTTTTTTTCCGGATGTTTTCAGGTTTTTTTCAGGTGTTTTTTTCAGGCTTTTTTCCGGCTTTTTTCAGGCTTTTTTCGGGTGTTTTTTCCGGCTTTTTTGCAGGCTTTTTTTTCAGTTGTTTTTTCAGGCTTTTTTTCAGGCCTTTTTTAGGTGTTTTTGCAGGCTTTTTTTCAGGTGTTTCTTGCAGGTGTTTGGAGGCAGGCATTGACATCTAACAAAAACGCCTGTAATCTGCCAGAAAAGAAGCTCATGTATTTTTTTGAGCTTCGGGCATTTTACTTCAGGCGACAAAATGCTCAGATGTGAACAGGAGCCATTGAAATGAATGGGATTTTGCTTGTTGGGCATTTTGAGACTTCAGAGATGAGCATTTTATGAGCTGAAAAACACCCAGGTGTGAATGGGGCCTTATAAAAGGGACATATGGCAGGATAAAATTTATAGTTAAAGCGGTATTAAAACCAAAACCAAAAATATAATATTGTTTAGCTTACCAATTTTTTAAATGTGATGGCTGCCTTTGTTTTCATTTTTAGGCTTTTATTCTTTATTTTCACCTGGAGATCTGGCCAGTAACACATTTCCTGTCTTAGGGAGCAATGAAGACACCTTTGGACAGTATTGTCAGTCTGGTGGGAGGGGCGTGTTAGAAAATTTACATGGACTTGACTAACAAATTAAAGAATATGTAAACCCAACATTTCATATTCCTGATATGTGCCTGCTGTACCATGTGTTTGTGTGAAAAAGTCTCCTGTTATCTTTGTATTGCTTCCTGGTGTTCTGCCAGTCCCTCTGCTTTCCTATTTTTTTTAACTGACCGAACTAGGCATGAGAGTACAGCGTGGTCAGTTCTCTAGCTGTGCTGGAAGCTAATCCAATGATCAGATTTGCGCTCACAGCTCCTCACCCTGCACAGCCATTCACTGGAAAGATCATTGCACTGCTGTTTCTCCCCCCAGCTTCTGCTGCAGCTGGGAACCGAGGGTATGCAGGGGGAGTATTTATAATGTTTTGTTTTGTTTTTACATGTTTTGTCCTTCATTTATATTTTAAACTGAATGGGTTGTTTTACAAGGTGAGGATTCACATATACTTTAATGCTGAACTCCAGCCAACGATTTTCAACAGTTACAGCAACCTTTATTTTTTTTTTTATCCTTTTGGGATAAAGGTTTTACATAAATAAATAAAAGCTGACCATTGTAAGCACCTCTGCCAAAGGTGAAGGGTTTGCCTCAACCCTCTAACTGCCACTTTTCCTGGACAGCTTAAAGGAAATTGAAAAACCGCAAATTTACTGGCAGGAGAAACAAGTTAAAATAAAGAGAAAAAAGCCTTAAAAAAGAAAACAAATGCAATCACCGCATCTATGAATTGACAAGCAGCAATAAGGTCATTTCTTTTGTTTTGGGATTTAATATAAATATTTTTTTAACCCTAAAAAATCAAATTAAATTTTTAATGAATTCTTACTATTTTTATTGGCATTTTTTTTGTAGCAATTTATTAACCACTTCTGGACCGGAAGATTTCCCCCCTTAATGACCAGGCCATATTTTGCGATTCGGCACTGCGTTGCTTTAACGGACAATTGCGCGGTCGTGCATAGCTGTACTCAAATAAAATTGACGTTGTTTTTTCCCACAAACAGAGCTTTCTTTTGGTGGTATTTGATCACCTGTGCGATTTTTATTTTTTGCTCTATAAACAAAAAAAGAGCAACAATGCTGATAAACAATATTTTTCACATTCTGCTATATAACATTCCCAAAAAAAAAAAAAAAAGGAAAAATCTAATTTTTTTAACATTTTAGGCCAATTTGTTTTCTGCTACATATTTTTGGTAAATAAAAATCGTAATAAGCGTATTTTGATTGGTATGCGCAAAAGTTATCGCGTCTACTAACTACGGGAAAGATTTGTCATTTTTATTGTTTTTTTTTAATTAGTAATGGCGGCAATCTGCGTTTTTTTTTTTTGCGGGACTGCAACATTGAATGCAAATGAGACAGATTGGACCCCTAACTGACATTTTTGACACTTTTGGGGGTACCAGTGATATTACTACAGTGATCAGTGCTAAAAATATGCACTGCTACTGTAATAATGACACTGGCAGGGAAGGGGTTAACACTGTGGGTGATCAATGAGTTAAATGTGAGCCTAGGGGAGTGATTCTAACTGTATGGGGGCATGGCTTATGGAATGACCATAGAGACCTGTGATCCTATATAAAAGGATCACAGGAGCGCTGTGATCATTCCAGAGAGAAGAACGGTCGGCTGTGTTTACAACAGCTGTCTGTCCTTCTCTCTCAGCAGGGAGCGATCGCGGTTGTCAGGCGGAAATTGGAGCCGACTGACCCATGCATCGGAGTCCCCGCTGTCGAGTGGGGGTGGGAGCGCGCTCGCCCCCTAACTGCCGTAGCCCTACGTCACTTCGCGCAGGAGGGCCAGCCTGCCGCAGTATATATGCGGTGGGCGGCCCGGAACCGGTTAAATGCTTGTGGGGAATCCTTGCCTTGGGTGGCACAGGATCCTGTCCCGGCACTGCTCCCAAAATTGGAAAAGTATGCCTGATATAAAAATAAATGTTTTAAATATTTTTTATCTTTTCTTGAATTCCTATAAACACTACAAGTGGATAACAGGTTCCTTTTTATTTTCTTCTTTCCACATAGAGTTAAAGCCAATGGCTTAAAGACGTTTGTTAATGAACTGAGGCATTGTCCATGGCAATACAACGAGTCTGAACATAATAAAGTTAAGTGAGTATTCCATGTAATGTTTTCCTTTTAAAACTTCTTTCCAGAAGGCTAAGAACATACTATGAACACTAAATGGGGTTCATGGCCCCGCCACCTAAAGGGGCATTACCACTTTGCCCTTCATTCATAGTGTATTAATGCAGAGAGCAGTGCTGATGCCATCATGCCAGCACCACTCTCTGCATCAGTAGAGGACTTCCACGGGCCAGATAAAAGGCAAAGAAGAATACCCACCACATCACATGACTGGCATGCTGACTTGTCAAAAAAGATTATTAATACAAAAAAGAGCAAAACATACATGTGGGGTCCTCAAAGGGAAGGTTGGACGATGGCAGATAGAGAGGTCTAAGCCTTGAGTTGGGCTTTAAAGGTTTGGTGATTTATTTAAACCCAACTCCAATCAAAACCTTTTAATTTTGCTCTGGATAGAGTGGAAAAGAGTTAGGACCTTTGTTAAAGTTTTACTGCTGATAAATGCAACACCATACAAAGAGCTTTAGGTGTTTCACAATCAAAATTCAGACAAATAGAAAATTATAGCAACTGTATATGAATCAAAAAGTAGCTTGAGTTAGTTGATTGCCTCTTAAAAAACTTGCTTGTCCCCCTCCCCCCATCCCACCAAGAAACTGCCAAGGTATACATATACTGTGTGTGTGTGTATATATATATATATATATATATATATATATATATATATATATATACATATACCGTATATCTATATTGTCAAAAGTATTGGGACGCCTGCCTTTACACGCACATGAACTTAAATTGCATCTCAGTCTTAGTCCGTAGGGTTCAATATTGAGTTGGCCCACCCTTTGCAGCTATAACAGCTTCAACTCTTCTGGGAAGGCTGTCCAAAAGTTTAGGAGTGTGTCTATGGGAGTGATTCAATATCGAATTGCCCCACCTTTTTGCAGCTATAACAGCTTCAACTCTTCTGGGTAGGCTGTCCACAGAGTTTAGGAGTGTGTCTATGGGAGTATTTGACCATTCTTCCAAAAGCGCATTTGTGAGGTCAGGCCCTGATTTTGGACAAGGCCTGGTTCACAGTCTTCACTCCTATTCATTCCAAAGGTGTTCTATCGGGTTGAGGTCAGGACTCAGGTGCAGGCCTGTCAAGGTTCTCCACCACAAACTCGCACATCCATGTCTTTATGGACCTTGCTTCTCTGCTCCCATCTCTTTGCTGGATTGGGTTGTCCCTTTGCTGAATATATGGGGCTGTCAGATTCTGAGGGACAGCCAGTGGGTGGGCCATGGAGAATGTTGGTTATCAGCCATGGGGGGGGGGGCAGACCTAAAGCTGTGTTAGGGACCCCAAATTTCTGATGGCTACCCTGCAAATGAGTGATTTCACCAAAAAAACTTTGCAGCTAAATTTAGTCTTCATGAGAAAGTTTGTGGTTTAAGCAGTATACTTTATTGGCTAACTTAAGTTATTAATAAGGCAAACTTTTGGGTCAACTTAGATCCCTTCCTTAGGCTTTATACAGCCTGATAAAAGGATTCCAAGGTATCTCCAAAACTTGCAGTTTTAATAAATTAGGCTTGTCAATCAAGAGCGTCACTCAATAAAGGGTATAAACTCCAAATGTTCTTCATTATGCAATGACTAACAGGTTACAATACTCTACTACTGCTATGATTTCACCTTCAAATGTTTTCCCAACATTTGTTTTATAGACCATTCAGTCCTCTACATTATTTCTGGGAACTGAATGGCTGAGGAATGCTAATTACTGATGAATGCTAATATCTGTTATGAGAAGGAAAGAAGCAGGAAGGGAAGGAAGCGCCAACTAAGTGTAGTCTCCCACTTAAAAGGTTTTAATAACAAAGGATTAAAACCCTCACAAGAGGTGAAATATAAACATGCTCATCTGGTATCAGAGTCTGTGGATGCTCCTGCAGGACCGCTGTTGTCTGTTTCGGCTTCTGAGCAGAGAGATGGCTGGCTCGAGAGCCAGGAGGAGCCCCAGTAAGCCACGCTAACCAACATGGAATGGTAGTAATGGGTAATTTTTGGCACAATAAAATGTCCAGGATAGTTTAATTGTAATTTTGTAACATTATTTTTTGCCAGCTAAATTCTTTAAAAATAAGCAAAAAATCCTAATTTTGCCTTCTCAATTGGCTTTAGTGCATTTGGCCAAAATGACAAACTCACAACTTCACTCATCTTTATTCTCCACTCTATAAACATCTAAAAGAATACATTTAGGCACTCATATTTCAGAGGGGTGGCACATTTTTAGGATGTTCCTCCAGAAATCTCCTTTTTCTTAAGAACATTATATGGGGGAGATTGATATGATATATATGTTGTAACGACAACCCGGGTATGAAAGGGGTTACAGTCATTTAGGACATTTCATTACCGAACACAAAGGCAGCTACTGGACACTCCACTCAGTCGAACAAGAAACCCATACGAATAATCGCCCCCCCCAAGTACAAGACGAGGCTCTGTATTGAGGGGCAAGCAGGAATCAGACTGTTTATTGAAAAGGAATACACACTTTATATACACGTCAGAAGTAATGCAGTCACTACATGAACAATGACCCAAATACAGCCCCCAACATCACACAATGGTTACATAACGAGCCCCCAATACACATTACTCTGAGTGTCAATACATCCCTTAGCAGACAACAGGTGAGTTCATTAGTACACTTAACAATAGGTGAATGGAAAGCCACCTCAGACAAGAATATGACAATTTATTTTTTCAGACAAAAGCAACATCGTTAGGCAATCGGTCTCCAGATTAAACTTCCTGGAATGCCCATATTAGGAGTTGTACTTCCTGGTCATGGACCTCACAATGTGCAGGGAATAAAATCTTCATATTTCAAGAGAGACATCATTCCTGAATATCACTGTCCCATTTGGAGCCATCCAAACCATATCCCCAGTGCCCCCCAGTTTCCTGGTCACCCCGCGCCCAAAGTGATTCCCGTCACATATGTGTATATATTTATATGTTTATGTATATGATTATGAAATGGATAATAAACTGTGGATTACACAGTTACCTCGGCTGTTATAAACTGTGACTCTTTGACAGATTGGCATTAGGAAATTGCTGCAATGCACGAAACATGTTAGTGGTCACCCAGGACAATGCTCCTCTTGGACATAAACTGAAATATGAGACAAACCATGGCAAAAAAATTGCAGTAACAAAGGAAATCTTTCGAATGCTGCCAAAGGTAAGTCATTCATCAGTTATCACTTATTTGTTAAATTTTTTAGTAATTTGTTAAATGCAGAATTATATTTGTTTTAACAAATTCATTAATATTTGTTAAAGTTGTATACACAATAGAATATACTAAATAAGGTCCATATGACCAGTTGTAGCTGCGGGCTTATGCTGGAGGATGGAGTCTAAGAAGTTTCAAACCTTTTCTAGGAGCCCTGCAAGCTTGTATCTCAAAGAACACCTCTTGAAGATTTACCCAGCTTTGATATCCAAAATACCTTAATACATGCTGGTCATACAACTAATAGAATTTTTGTCAAAATATTTTGTTTTTGAAACATTTGTTTGATTTTCTAATCATTAGTAGGGTCAAATTGACATTTGTTTTCAACCTCAGTGACAAGAAATTTCGAGTAGGATGGAAAATTTTTCTCAAACGAACAAATTTCTGACATTGTATGTGGTTTTGTTTGAGAAATGTTAAAAGCAAATGGAATCTTGAAGTACTTTTGAACAAAATTTTTTAGGTCATCGAGCGTACTTGAGAGTTTTCATACAAATGTCTTTATGAGCGTTTGGTCGAAAATATAATAGTGTATGGCCAGCTTATAGTGTACCACAGAAACTAAACCTAAAGAGACCTTGTCGCCAGACCACTAATTTCAACAACAGGCTTCTAATAAGATGTGCATTTTTGGATTTTATGCACGTTGTTTACCTGTAAAAAACGTTTTCTTGTGTAGACATCCAAACACCCTTTGACTCCTGCAGGGTACCATCATTTTGAATGTGAGGTCAGCAGCCCCCACTTACTCCCCAGAGTATTCCCGTTTGCTCCTTCCCTGGCTGCTACATAAAAGGTTATGTAGGGAGGTGGGAGAGAGAGGAGTTTAGCCTGCAAAGAAAGTACTTTAGATACCCCAGGAGGATATACAGGGAGGGAGGGGGCTGTGCTAGGTATCTACTATAATAAAATAAATATATACAGTATGTGTAAATATATACAGTATCTCACAAAAGTGAGTACACCCCTCACATTTTTGCAAATATTTTATTATATCTTTTCATGTGACAACACTGAAGAAATTACACTTTGCTACAATGTGAAGCAGTGAGTGTACGGCTTGTATAAAAGTGTAAATTTGCTGTCCCCTCAAAATAACTCAACACACAGCTATTAATGCCTAAACCGCTGGAAACAAAAGTGAGTACACCCCTATGTGAAAATGTCCACGTTAGGCCCAATTAGCCATTTTCCCTCCCCGATGTCATGTGACTCATGAGTGTTACGAGGTCTCAGGTGTGAACGGGGAGCAGGTGTGTTAAATTTGGTGTTATTGCTCTCACTCTCTCATACTGATCACTTGAAGTTCAACATGGCACCTCATGGCAAAGAACTTAATGAAAATAATTGTTGCTCTACATAAAGATAGCCTAGGCTACAAGAAGATTGCCAAGACCCTGAAACTGAGCTGCAGCACGGTGGCCATGACCATACAGTGATTTAACAGGACAGGTTCCACTCAGAACAGGCCTCGCCATGGTCGACCAAAGAAGTTGAGTGCACGTGCTCAGAGTCATATCCAGAGGTTGTCTTCGGGAAATAGACATAGGAGTGCTGCCAGCATTGCTGTAGAGGTTGAAGGGGTGGGGGGTCAGCCTGTCAGTGCTCAGACCATACGCCGCACACTGCATCACATTTATCTGCATGGCTGTCATCCCAGAAGGAAGCTCTTTTAAAGATGATGCACAAGAAAGCCCGAAAACAGTTTGCTGAAGACAAGCAAACTAAGGATACAGATTACTGGCAGTGGCGTAGCGTGGGGGGTGCAGAGGGGGCCACTGGCACCGGGCGCAACATTTAGGGGGCGCATTCCACGCCCGTCTTCCGCAAGATAATAGTGTCCCCATCCCTTTATTGTGAGAGTGCTCGTCCGGCGGCCCGCCCGCTCTTTCCTGCACTTGGCTCCTTTACTGCCTGTTTGTGCAGGATGAGCGGCGGACGCTGAAGGTGTCATGTGCGGCCAGGGGGCGGGGCTGGTCGTGGGTGAAGATGGCAGCCAACACCGGTGGCTCGGTGCATGTGCAGCGCCGCTGTTGGAGTCTCTCCCTGCTGTCTTTACCAGCTGCCTCCACGCTGGCTGCTGCTGCTGACACGCTGTGTCTCTCCTCTGCTCCAGATCGCCTCCTCAAGTCCCCAGTGTCTGGACTCTGAAAGAGGTGAGTGATCAGTGATGATGTGCTGCTCCAGGATCCCAATTGAAGTGGACATGGGAGGGGGGAGATAGGTCAGTGTAGGGGGGTGTCAGTGTATGGGGGTGTCAGTGTGTAGGGGGTGTCAGTGTAGGTGTCAGTGTATGGGGGGGTAATTGTAGGTGTCAGTGTATAGGGGGGGTCAGTGTAGGGGTCCGTGTAGGTGTCAGTGTATGGGGGGGTCAGTGTATGAGGTGTCAGTGTATGGGGGGTTAGTGCAGGGGTCAGTGTATGGGGGTGTCAGTGTAGGTATCAGTGTATGGGGGGGTCAGTGTAGGTGTCAGTGTATGGGTGGGGGTCAGTGTAGTTGTCAGTTCAAGGGGGGTCAGTGTAGGTCTTAGTGTAGGGGGGTCAGTGTAGGGGAGTCGGTGTGTGGTGTCAGTGTAGGGGGGGTCAGTGTAGTTGTCAGTTTAAGGGGGGTCAGTGTAGGTCTTAGTGTAGGGGGGTCAGTGTAGGGGAGTCGGTGTGTGGTGTCAGTGTAGGGGGGGGTCAGTGTAGGTCTCAGTGTATGTGGGAATGTAGGGGTGGTCAGTGAAGGGGGGTTAGTGTAGTTGTCAGTGTAAGGGGGTCAGTGAAGTTGTCAGTGTAAGGGGGGTCAGTGAAGTTGTCAGTGTAAGGGGGGTCAGTGAAGTTGTCAGTGTAAGGGGGGTCAGTGTAGGTGTCAGTGTATGGGGGGGGATCAGTGTAGGTGGTGTCAGTGTATGTGTCAGTGTATGGGGGTGTCAGTGTAGGGGGGGCAGTTTAGGGGGTGGTCAGTGTATGTAGGGGTCAGTGTATGTAGGGGTCAGTGTATGGGGGTGTCGGTGTATGCGGGGGTCAGTGTAGGGGGTGTCAGTGTATGGGGGTCAGTGTAGGTCTTGGTGTAGGGGGGTCAGTGTAGGGGTGTCAGTGTGTGGGGTCAGTGGGGGTGTCAGTGTATGAGGGGTCAGTATGGGGGGGGCCGGGGTATGGGGGGTTCAGTGTGTGGGTGTCAGTGTATGGGGGGTGTCAGTGTAGGTGTCAGTGAGTGGGGGGGGTCAGTGTAGGTGTCAGTGTATGGGGGGGTTCAGTGTGTGGGTCAGTGTAGGGGGTGTCAGTGTATGGGGGTCAGTGTAGGTCTTGGTGTAGGGGGGTCAGTGTAGGGGAGTCAGTGTGTGGTGCCAGTGTTGGGGGGGGGTCAGTGTAGGTGTCAGTGTAGTTGTCAGTGTAGGTCTCAATGTATGTGGGAATGTAGGGGTGGTCAGTGTAGTTGTCAGTGTAAGGGGGGCCAGTGAAGTTGTCAGTGTAGATGGGTCAGTGTAGGTGTCAGTGTATGGGGGGTGGGGGTCAGTGTAGTTGTCAGTGAAGGTGTCACTGTGGGGGGGGGGTCATTGTAAGTGTCAGTGAAGGTGTCAGTGTAGGTAAAAGCAGAGGCGTAACTAGAACCTTCAGGGCCCTGATGCAAGAAACCATGAAGGGCCCCCCAGACCCCTGGCCGGGGCCCTTACCTTCAAGCCCAGGGCTCTTCCCACTAATCCTGGGGCTCTTTACACTCGTTGCATGGCCTTTTATTACGGTCCCGCAGCAGGATTCTTTCACAGGTTCTGCAGTGGGCCCCCTTTTTGCAATCTTGTGGGCTCCCTTCCTGCAATCTTGGGGCCTCCCCACAGTGGTGCAATGCCAGGGTCCGGTCGCAAGTGTGACCTTTGCGATCCTGGAAGTTCACCCACTGGTTTGCTACCGGGCCCCCTGGAGCATGGGGCCCGGTAGCGATTGCAACCCCTGCATCCCCTGTAGTTACGCCCCTGGGTAAAAGGTAGGTCTCTGTAGTGGTCAGTGTAGTGGTCTAGTAGATTTGTGTAGGGGGCGAAAATTACTTACCTTGCCCCGGGCGCTGACAACCCACGCTACGCCACTGATTACTGGAACCATGTCCTGTGGTCTGATGAGACCAAGATAAACTTATTTGGCTCAGATGGTGCCAAGCGTGCGTGGCGGCAACCAGGTGAGGAGTACAAAGACAATTATGTCTTGCCTACAGTCAAGCATGGAGGTGGGAGTGTCAGGGTTTGGGGCTGCATGAGTGCTGCCGGCACTGGGGAGCTACAGTTCATTGAGGGAACCATGAATGACAACTGTACTGTGACATACTGAAGCAGAGCATGATCTCCTCCCTTTGGAGACCGGGCCACAGGGCAGTATTCCAACATGATAGCGACCCCAAACACACCTCCAAAACAACCACTGCCTTGTTAAAGAAGCTGAGGGTAAAGGTGATGGACTGGCCAAGCATGTCTCCAGACCTAAACCCTATTGAGCATCTGTGGGACATCCTCAAATGGAAGGTGGAGGAGCGCAAGGTTTCTAGCATCCAACAGCTTTGTGATATCGTCATGCAGGAGTGAAAGAGGATTCCAGTGGCAACCTGTGAAGCTCTGGTGAACTCCATGCCCAAGAGGGTTAAGGTAGTGCTGGAAAATCATGGTGGCTACACAAAACATTGACACTTTGGGCCCAATTTGGACATATTACTTAGGGGTGTACTCACTTTTGTTGCCAGCGGTTTAGACATTAATGGCTGTGTGAAAACAGAAGGGTGTACCCGCTCAGGTGTGTGTTCGGGAACCTGGTGCAGGTCGGATCCGTAATCCAAAAGCATGCAAAGTGAGAGGAAGTATGACCGCACTCTGGTTGGTAGTTTTTTTCAAATCAGAAAAGTGTTTCCTTTATTCTTCAAGTAAGATCAAATAAAGGCAGACAGTGTACAAGCAGATGTGTAGGTTGACGCGTTTCGCGACATTCCCAGTCGCTTACTCATAACCATACTGTTAATGGCTGTGTGTTGAGTTATTTTGAGGGGGCAGCAAATTTACACTGTTATACAAGCTGGACACTACATTGGAGTAAAGTGTCATTTCTTCAGTGTTGTCACATGAAAAGATATAATAAAATATTTACAAAAATGTGAGATGGAACCCACTTTTGTGAGATACCATGTGTATATATATATACACATATATATACACACACTCCAATTAATGGGAAACCAATCACAAATCCCCATTAGTTAATTCTATATATTTGTTTTTAGATTTCTCCATTCCTCAGGAAGCCCTTCAAGACCTGTGCTGTGGTTGGCAATGGTGGCATTTTACAGAACAGTCTCTGTGGCGAAGAAATTGACAGAATGGATTTTGTGTTCAGGTGAGGAATGGACAGTGCTATGTAGGTATATTGTGCAATATACAGCATTAGAATGTACAGTGTACCAAAGCAAATTCTCAGCCTGGGCTACGTGATCTACCTCCAGCCAAGAAGTACCTTAGGGATTTACCCCATTATGGCCGAGCCATGATCACTGGAACATGGTGAATCTGACCTTCTAAAGCCAACTCAGTGATGAAAACTAAGAAAAAGAACTGGCGCCCTTGTTCTTTTTCTTTGTTACATGTTTGGAGAGTATCCCTACCTCTTGAGGAGGTGCCTGTCTAATCTTCACCCCAGTACTCTGATTTGGACTTTTTGTACTCTTTCATCAGCAAGGATCCATCCACTCGGGATCATCGCATGATTGAATAGGACTTCTATACATTTGAGGTTCTTGTATCTTGTTTGCCCTGTAATATTTCCATTGTCACTCAATTCATTTTTTTTATTTTTTATTTATTTAATTTGTGATTTCATCTGTGGCACCACTGGTCATGTGGTCCCCTCCAGAGTGGTCCAGTGAGCGCTGATTCACTGACTTAGGTCAATGTGTGTCTTTTTATTCACTAATCAGTGATGAAAACTGCCATACTTCTTTTTGGTGAATAAGAAAGGCCATTAAAGAAAAGTCTTAGAGTGCTTCTTATCATTAAAAAGTCTCCTTTTTTGGTAACCATATATAATATACATAAAATCTCCAACGCAAATGCCTTCTTTTAGGGCCATGGCTTGGAAAGATGGGTTTGTCTGTGGTGGATTCCTAGGAGGATACATTGACCTGGCATCAACAGACTCGGAAACCCTTCTAGGTTCAGCAACCACAAACGATCCCTCTCTAGAATGTCTAGTGCTATCTCATAAATTCAAACTAATTAACTTACTCTCTCTACCACAACCCCCCAGAGATAAGCATCATTTGGAGTGCCCAGTCCTTCTCTATTCTTAATTTTTTTTAGGCAAGAATGTTATAGTTCAGCTGTGCTAATCATAGCATTTTTTTTCTAGGTTTTGAGTGAAGTGTGGAATGGTGAGAAATCGTCAGGTTTTTATTGATGATCCACCAACTTCCATTTGTCTAGTTGACCATTATCGCTTGGACCAAAATGGATGGGAAATCCTAAAATTTATGTAGCACTGCCCCCATGGGAGCTGCTTAGATTAGATCAGTGGCGGCTGGTGAAGTTTTAAGATGGGGGGGCGCAAGACCCCGCCCTTCCATTTTGACCCCTCCCATTTCTCAGAAGCCCCACCCCGTATAGACTCCACCCATTTTGGCCCCTGTATTTTGCTTGCGTAAACCAATTCTCCCAATATATCACATATTAAGGGGTCCATCAGTACTAGTATATCCCATAATAGTGAACAGGGGCCCTATTATGGGATATACTGTGAGAGACAGACTATTATGGGATACATGGACTGAAAGTGGCACAAACCCCCCCAGCACAAACCCCTCAAGCACAAACCCCGCACAAACAACTCAAGCACAAACCCCACAGTACAGGCCCTCTAGCATAAACCCCACAGTACATGCCCCCTTCAATATAGTGACCAGTATAAATGCCCCCTTTCAATGTAGTGACCAGCATACATGTCCCCAATGCAGTGACCAGTATACATGTCCCCAATGCAGAGCTATGCGTGCATGCCTCCAATGCAGTAACCACCAGTGTACATGTCCCCAATGCAGAGATATGCGTGCGTGCCTCCAATGCAGTGACCACCAGCGTATATGTCCCCAATGCAGAGCTATGCGTGCATGCGTGCCTCCAATGCAGTGACCACCAGTGTACATGTCCCCAATGCAGAGCTATACGTGCGTGCCTCCAGTGCAGTGACCACCAGTATACATGTCCCCAATGCAGAGCTATGCGTGCGTGCCTCCAGTGCAGTGACCACCAGTGTACATGTCCCCAATGCAGAGCTATGCGTGCGTGCCTCCAGTGCAGTGACCACCAGTATACATGTCCCCAATGCAGAGCTATGCGTGCGTGCCTCCAGTGACCACCAGTATACATGTCCCCAATGCAGAGCTATGCGTGCATGCTTCCAGTGCAGTGACCACCAGTATACATGTCCCCAATGCAGAGATATGCGTGCGTGCCTCCAGTGCAGCCAGTGACCACCAGTATACATGTCCCCAATGCAGAGCTATGCGTGCCTCCAGTGACCACCTGTATACATGTCCCCAATGCAGAGCTATGCGTGCGTGCCTCCAGTGACCACCAGTATACATGTCCCCAATGCAGAGCTATGCATGCGTGCTTCCAGTGCAGTGACCACCAGTATACATGTCCCCAATGCAGAGCTATGCGTGCATGCCTCCAGTGACCACCAGTATACATGTCCCCAATGCAGAGCTATGCGTGCATGCTTCCAGTGCAGTGACCACCAGTATACATGTCCCCAATGCAGAGCTATGCGTGCATGCCTCCAGTGCAGCCAGTGACCACCAGTATACATGTCCCCAATGCAGAGCTATGCGTGCGTGCCCGACTGAGAGCAGTGCACTTACCTGTGAGTCACGGCGTCCTCTCCCTCTCCTCTTCTTCATTCGGCGGGAAGGTGACCGGCGCCGGCTTCTTCTCCGGACTGGACTCCTCTTCGGCGGCGGGAAGCTGACTGGGCGGTGACGGTGAGTGACTGATGCACGCACCGGCACCGCCCTCATTGCGACGTCAGCGGGGTCACAATCGGATGTCCTGGATGATGATTGGTCCAGGCTGGAGACTGGACCAATCACAGCCAGGATATCACGAAAGTGGGGGTGTCCTAGCGCAATGACCTGCGCCCAGGTTACGCCCCCAGAAGACAGCCAATCGGCACCTCTTCTGGGTCGTAAACCTCTCCCCCTTCATAGCCACCACAGGCCGGCGAACGCGTTTTTTTTTTTTTAACTTTATTGTTCTTTTTGTAATTTTTTTTTTCCTTTTTTTTAGGGGGGGCGGTGCCCTGGCGCCCCCTATGCACAGGCCGCCACTGGATTGGATTCCCCTGGGTTACCCATAACAACAGACAATGGAACTTATAGCTTTAAGTCCTCGGCTCAGTCAATGAACAGTCCAGGGGATTTGGTTTTTTGTATTTTATTTTGGAACTGGGATGGGAGAAGGGATGAGTGGGATACTCCAACTAACAACTATGCACAACTTGAGGACAACTATCTGTGGTGTGTACAGCAAGGCCATGGCCGTTGCTTCACTGAGGTGAAGGTTTTAAATGATGAACAGTACTTTAAGTTTCTCTTCAGGGTCTATCTTGGCACCCCCTTTCTGACCCACTGTGTGTGCTGGCCTTTGTCCACTGACTCTGCCTGGAGTGGTCCCCTTCCTGGGCAGACCCCTGGCAAGCTCCCTGGTACTCACGGACACTGTTTTTCGCAGGAATCTCTGCCACTGCTCCACGGTCAATTTCCACAGGACCTTACAGCTCAGCCCCACACGTCTGGTCCACTAGGCCGACTGCCTGTAACCACTCCCTCTCTGATAGGATACCCTCCTCTTGGGACTCTGCTTCCCGCCAAAGATGCCCTGTCGCATGTGCCCTTGGCTTTTATGATCAATCCCAGGATGCACTGCGGTTGTGCCCTCCCACTGGGACTGTCACAAAAGTCTGTGTGTCACTGGCTGGGTTTCCTCCACTATCCAACAGGCTCCCCTATTGGATACAGTGGGGACACTCCCTTAGATCAAGTGAATCACACATGGACACATGTAACAGGCAAAACTAGAAACACTGCTCCCTGATAAGCAGAAGAGCAACCAAATGCTTTTACCTAGCACCTAACTAGGAGGGTGCTACATCTACAATTGTCATCACAACAGGAGTAGGAACGTTCCAAGGGGGCATTTGTTCTGGTAGCAACTGTCTTCAAGAGGATTTGTCTTACTTTGGAAAGATCTTTATTACTTTCTGTTTTGTCTTGAGGCAGAAAGTGAAAGAAAATCTCCCCAATAGGGCACAGATGGGAAAAAAGAACTTGGGAGAAGAGGTGAATTCCCCTCACTTTGTAGAGTTTACCTCTTATTTCCTTTTGTGTTTTTGGAATATGAAGTGAAACTTCCCCAACAGAATACAGAGAGCAAAAAATATACTGACACAAGTTTTAGGAAAAAAATGTGCATACATGGAAAGACCAAAAAAAAAGTCCAATTTATTTTACTGGTATTATGCTAAAAGACAGCCAACACGTTTCAGGGGTCAAAGACGAACAGTTCATCAGGGCTTAAGTTAAAAATGAGAACCCTGGGACACTAATGGAGGTTGTCCTCTCAACCTGTCACCTGGGATGCCTTTAGGACCTGCACCAGAGGTCAATGCACTTCCTGCATAGCTGCTCTCAAACCAGACTTAAATTCTGCCACCTGTTCTTTTCAGGAGTCTTGACAGCCCGTACAGAGGCATATAATTCTGACACCAGTGACACTATATTATTCATTTACACGTCCCCCAGTGGGAGCTCAATTTGCACTTGCCTGAACTCACTCACCTCCCTCAATACCACTCCAAAAATGGCTCTATTAGCACAGAATGACCATCCAACCACCACTATCTTTGAAATACGAGTCCCTACTGGGGGCACTGTCTCTGCCCGAGAAGACATCCTATAGGCGTTTTGTAGTTATTACAATACCCTTTATACTTCTACACTATCCACCAATTTTTTTCCTCATTCCCTGGCCTCCACACTAGACAAGGTGGCTTTGGGATGGCTCTCGGATGTATAGCGCTCAGGCTTAGTACTCCTCTTTACTGCGGGGGAAGTAGCAAAAGCCATATGCTCATTTCCATCGGGTAGGGCACCAGGCCCAGATGGTCTCCCCATTGATCTCTATAAAGAGCATATCACGATACTAGCCCCTATATTGGCTTCCTTATACTCCCAATGTGTTTCCGAGGGTACGCTACCTGCCTCTATGAGGCCTACCCACATTGTTTTGATTTATAAGCCCCCTAAGGATCCAAGTTTATGTGTCTCGCATAGACCCATTGCCCTGCTAAATAATGATGTTAAATTTTAACTAAACTCCTTACTTTATGGTTGCAGAGACTACTCCCTACAGTATTTGATCCAGACCAAACTGGTTTTATGATGAACAAATCTACAGATACAGTATATATCTCCATAGACTGTTTACAAACATCCCTGCAGCACATTCTAATCAAGGTTCCAGGGTAGTAGCCTCTCTGGACATAGAGAAGGCCTTTGACATGCTCGAGTGGCTTTTTCTGTGGGAGGTTCTCCGGAGGATGGCTTTCCCCTTACGTTTCATTGAATGGCTTAAGATATTATTCAAGAATCCAACTGCCTCCGGTAGGTTGGGTGGTGGAATCTTATTTTCCTTTTTCTTGCATAGAAGTACTGGTCAGGGTTGCCCCCTCTCTCCAGCCCTGTTTGCCATTGCAATCGAACCAGTGGCTGAGCTGTTTCTCACTTCTCCACATATTAAAGGCATTCGGGTCGGCTGGTTGGAGGAGAGGGTAGCCCTGTATGCTAACAACCTTTTCTTTTTGTTGAATGATGCAGGACCCTCCTTACAAGGAGCATTACAAGTATTGAACTAAAACCTACTCTACCTTCACAGGGCTTAAAGTTGACTAGACCAAGTCCTTACTTTTCTCCATTGGTCTTGAGGCCCAGGCTTCCGCCCTCTCCAGATGTCCCACTCCAGTGGGTAGACCATTTTAAATACTTAGGGGTATGAGTTCCTCGACAGTCATCTGAGAATATTTCCCTAAACCTGGACCTGGTTATATATGACACTAGAAGTCAGTTGAAGGCGTGGGAATCACTGTCACTCATTCTACTGTGGGGGGGGGGGGGTAATCTGCTTAAAATCAAAGTACTACCTAAGTTTACTTACGTCTTCTGCCATTCTCCTCATTGGATCCCCAAATCTTTTTTTTACCCATCTGAATCAAATTTTCTCTATCTTTTTATGGGGCCCTTGCCCTCCAAGATAAAAATTGTCCACTCTTATGAGACCCTCCTCACAGGGGGTATTGGCTTTCCCAGACTCCTAGAAATATGACATGGCCACCCAATTAGTTACTGCTGCCTGGTAGCTCTCCCCAGATACTACTAACTCATCTACTATGTTAGAGGCGGCTATTGTTGGATCCCTAGCGGCTCTGCAAGCTCTTATATTTCCTGCCCAAAGGCCCTGTATCCTTTAACTCCATCTATGTCTACAACTATCAGAGCCTGGAGGGCCGGATTGGCTAGAGAAACTACCCAGTGTCAAATAATGCACCCCTTTGGAGGAACCCCTCACTACCTTAATTCTTTATGCTACCAGATCTGGTTGTGTGGACGAAATACAAAATCAAATGCATCTCTCAGATAGTGGATCAGCGCTCCTTAAAGACTTTAATGTACCCTTTAAACACAATTTTAGCTATAGGCCACGCCTTCAATAGTCAATTCCCACAGGCCTCTCTTAGGTTAGTGGAGTCAGAGCTTGAACAGGTGCTTAGAAATGATTTCTCCGACAAACCCACATCTCACATTTATGCCCATCTGGTAACAGTTGCCTACCTCCATTAGAACCACTAAAAAATAGGTGGCTGAGGAATGCACCGCATTTAGACAGTAAAGACTGGGATGACATGTGGGATCTTCCGTTTAAAACACTAGTTTCTCTACGTGATAGATTAATTCAATTTAAAATAATACATAGAGCCTATTTTACCCTCAGTCTCTAGGCTTCACATAATGAATTCATCCCATTCTTCTGAGTTTTGGAAGTGTGGGTAATCCAAAGGACATTATTCCCACATTTTTTTGGTCATGCCCTGATATAACAAGATTTTGGTCGGAAATGTTAACCTCTGTCAATAATTTTACATCAACGTCTGTCCCCCAAGCCAAAGAAATTTGTTTATTAGGCCTTGTTGACAATCTTCTTCATACCAGAGAGGGAAAAAACCCTTGTCAGTATTCTTCTTTTCTATGCAAGAAAAGCCATCACTTTGTATTGGAAGAAGCAGGCTCCCCCTTTAAATTCCTTCTGGAAACAGCTAATCACCAACAATCTCCCATTGTATAAAGATACCTACGCAAAAAGTAGATTTCCTGTCAAATATGATAACGTTTGGGCCAAATTGTTGTCAGACACCGCCACTGCTTTATAGCTTCTAGATAACGTAGGGTCTGGAGATGCCTAGATAGACTTATTTTTGTGTTGTACTAGGTACAGGAAACTGGGTCCCTGTTTTGGGTTTTTTTATGTCAGTTATTGGCACCTGACGGTGCAGATTTCACAGTCACACCATTGTCAACTCGGTGTTGCTTTCGCTTCTCGTATTTGTAATTTGTTTAAAAATTTCACCTCTGCATGGGCAACACAAGCATATTTAGTGTGGTGTCTACAGTGTTGTTTTTGTTGTACTTGTTTTGTATGTGAAAAATCTAATAAAAAGTATTTTCAATAAAAAAAAATGAGAACCCTGAATGGACTCAAAGTAAAGTATTCCTGTATGAATCTGTTCAGGGAAGCTGATTACTGGATTAGAAGAGTTTCTCGCCAGCACCTGCATTAGCACTCAAAATAAGGCTTAATGCACACTGGTTTCTTGTAAACGCTGTTTATCCTAACAGGAGAAAATCATATAAACTCACTTAAGCTGCATTTTTTCAAAACAGTTTAGGCGAGTTTATCAGAGTTTAACCTCTTCCTGCCTGTGCTAAAGCCGAAAGATGGCTACAGCGTTGGCCTAAATTGCTGGGAGGGCATCCATGTACGTCCTCCCGTGCATGAGTTGCCTGGCGCCCCCTGCAAGGCGCCTGCGGCTCGCTCTGTGTTTAGCGAGTCCACGAGACTTAACTGATCATAGATCAGAGTAAGGGGCAAGATCCCGTCATTGGTTGACAGCTGATCATGTGATGTAAACAGAGCCAGTAATTGACATTTTTTTTTAGTGTGGAGAAATAAAAAGCCGATCACCGGATTCTGTCAGAGGGACATCGGCCCCAAACACAGAGAGAGCCACTGCCGCCTCATCTGTGTCCACCAGTGCCACCTACCAGTGAAAATCTGTGCCGCCTATCAGTGCCCACTAGTGCCACCTACCAGTGTCCACCAGTGCTACCTATCAATGCCCACTAGTACCACCTATTAGTGCCTATTAGTGCGGATCAGTGCTGCCAATCAGTGCCTCATTATCAGTGGTGCCTATCACTGTCACCTACCAGTGCCTATCAGTGCCACCTATCAGTGCCCATCAGTGGCACCTATCAGTGCAACCTATTAGTGCCCTTCAGTGCCTCCCATCAGTGCCCATCGGTGCCACACATTAGTGCCACCTATCAATGCCGCCTTATTAGTGCCTACCAGTGCTGCCTTATTAGTGCCCATCAGTATCGCCTTATCAGTGCCTATCAGTGCAGCCAACAGAGCCCATCAGTGCAGCCTATCAGTGCCCATCAGTGCCACCTATTAGTGCCCTTCAGTGCTTCCCATCAGTGCCCATCGGTGCCACACATTAGTGCCACCTATCAATGCCGCCTTATTAGTGCCCACAAGTGCTGCCTTATAGTTTCGCCTATCAGAGCCCATCAGTGCAGCCTATCAGTGCCCATCAGTGCAGCTTCATCAGCGCACCTCAATAAAGGAGAAAAATTACAAAAAACTATGAAAACCTTTTTTTTTTTTTTCTAAATTTTCGGTCTTTTTTTGTTTATTTAGCAAAAAATCTAAACCCCAGTAGTGATTAAATACCACCAAAAGAAAACTCTATTTGTGTGAAAAAAATGATAACATTAACGTTGGATACAGTGTTGCATGACCACACAATTGTTATTCAAAGTGCAACAACGCTAAAATTGGCCTGGGTAGGAAGGGGGTTTAAGTGCCCAGTAGGTAAGTGGTTAACAGAGTTTGAAGTTTATTTCATTGGCCAGAATTTTAATTTATTCTGCCCATTGACATAAATAAACACTGAAGTGCTAAACGTGATTCGATTTTGAGAGAGTTCAGTGTTTTTTGTGGTCAGAAGAACTGCTCTTGAACCCAATTTTAGGGCGTTCAGACAACAGTCCACAAACGCATTACGTCACGGAGTCACGTGACTTCTTCAGGGGATTGTAAAGTATTAAAAGTAAGTGATACTATTTACCGTATTTAAAATAAAATGCTTATAAATACTGCACCATGATGGCCCCCCCTTCTTTACTGAGTTGCAAAGACCAATCATCCCGGAGAGGAAGGAGTAACCCCACTGAGCGGAACATACATATAAAGGAGCCATAACCCCCTGAGAGCTAGAGGCTATAACAGGAGTGGAGGAAAAGGCAACAACCCAGGCTCATTTACCACAGGTGTAATTAAAGCGTTATTGAGGTGAGCAGATAGCACACCTATAAGTGCTATCACCGAAGAGCACTATTATTCACTACCCTAAAGGTGGAGGAAGTTATTGGACTGAATAAGGACCCTAAGAATTATACGAGAAAAACTGGGAGTCATCACGATATTGGACACTATAGCACTTAACCACTGGAGGATTTTCCTGCTTTACGTCCAGGCCACTTTTTGCAACTTGGCACTGTGCGACTTTAACTGACAATTGCGCGGTCATGCAACGCCGTACCCAAACGAAATTTACATCCTTTTTTTCCCACAAACAGAGCTTCCTTTTGGTGGTATTTTATCACCTCTGCACTTTTCATTTTTTGCGATATTAATAAAAAAAGAGTGAAGATTTTGCGAAAAAATTTACATTTTCTACTTTGACAGTTAAAAAATATCCAATATATTCAATTTTTGTCATATATTTAGGCCAAAATGTATTTAGCTACATGTCTTTGACAAAAAAAATTCTCAATGAGCGTATTTTTAACCGCTTTAAGACCGGAAGATTTTACCCCATTCCTGACCAGGCTATATTTTGCGATTCGGCACTGCGTTACTTTATCGGACTATTGCGCAGTCGTGCAACGCTGTACCCAAATTAAATTTATGTCCTTTTTTTCCCAACAGATAGAGCTTTCTTTTGGTGGTATTTGATCACCTGTGCAATTTTTAATTTTTGAAAAAAAAGAGCGACAATTTTGAAAAAAAAAACTATATTTTTTACATTCTGATATACAGTATAACATTCCCAAAAAAAGAATTTAAAAATCTAAATATTTTAACATTTTAGGCCAATTTGTTTTCTACTACATATTTTTGGTAAAAAAAATCACAATAAGCGTATTTTGATTGGTTTGCGCAAAAGTTATTGCATTTACTTTTTTTTACTAGTAATGACGGCGATCTGCGATTTTTTTTTTTTGCGGAACTGCAACATTGCGGCAGACAGATCGGACCCTTGACTGACATTTTTTACACTTATGGGGGTACCAGTGACATTACTACAGTAATCAGTGCTATAAATATGCACTGTTACTGTAATAATGACACTGGCAGGGAAGGTGTTAACTTTATTGGTGATCAAGGGGTTAAATGTATGCCTCATGCTTACTGACGTGTGTGGGGGGAGGGGATTGTGTGACACAGACACAGATCGCAGGTTCAGCTATGCTGAATCCTGTAATCTGTGACTGTCACATAGGAGATCCGCCCCCTTTGCTTACACAAGCGGGCGGATTTCCTCACTCCATCCCCGACGATCGGGGAAGAGCGGCGGTGATCACCGCCTCTCCTCCCCTGGACCAACTCCCGCTGTGTCTGAATACAACGGGAGCGAGCCTCCGGCCACACGCGCACGCCCCCAAGAGGGGCGGGATCCAGCGACGTAGGTCTACGTCACTGGACGATAACGAGCCACTTTGCCGCAGTGGTTAAGCCCCATCTTTATTTATTTATGAATTTATCCTTTATAAACACTATACACTTTTAAAACGTGCACTGAAAATATATGAAGTTGATTCATTGCACATAATTCGTTTACACCTTTTAAAAGCAATTGGTTATTTGCACATTTTTCTTCACACGCAACACTTTATTATAGTAAGTTTCAGTGTTTTATATGAAATTTTCAAAAATTATATATCACTGGTTAGGTTACACTTATAAGCACTTTATTTATTAATCATTATGATGAGTATGAAATAATTTATATGCACACAAGCACTTTTATATAAAGGTATTCACTGGAGCACTATTTATATACTCACAAATTTATGTAATTATATGATGGTATAACAAATGTGATGAAGTGTGATATCTGACTTGAATCTATTTTAATTAGCTCCCTGAAGCGTAGTACTCCCCCCTCCCCCCCCCTCTTTAAAAATATGCACTGTTACTATAATAATGACATTGGCAGGGAAGGGGTTAACCTAGGGGTGATCAAAGGGTTAAGTGTGAGCCTAGGGGAGTTTTTACTAACGGTATGGGGGATGGGCTTGTGAAATGATCACAGAGACCTGTGATCCTATATAGAAGGGAGACCATCCTCTCTCAGCGGGGAGCGATCTCGGATGTGGGCAGCTGAAGCCAGTGCGATCCTCTTCTGCGTCCTTTTCTCCCAGAATGCACCTGCACCGGCCCCGCTCATCACGTCCGGTGCGGCGCCGCATTCCCTGCTAAACAGCTTCTGGGCATGCCCAGAAGCTGTGGAGGAATGCGGCGCCGCACCGGAAGCGACGAGCGGGGCCGGTGCAGGTGCATTCTGGGAGAAGAGGACGCAGAAGAGGATCGCGCTGGCTTCAGCTGCCCACATCCGAGATGGCAACGCTGGAGAAGAAATTTTAAAGGTAAGTATTTCTTGTAAAAGGTAAGTGCGACCCAGGATAGTTCACAGGCTATCCGTTGTGGAATGTACTAGCCCTGACTGTCCCGGGGGTATTTTTATTGAAAAAAAAATTTGTGGCCGGAACTCCGCTTTAACCACTTTAACATTAGCCACTGTGCTGCTACTGCGGCACAGTGGCTCGTTATCGTCTAGCGACGTAGACCTACGTCGCTAGACTCCTCCCCCTGTAGGCGGCGCTCGCACACCACCGGAGGCGCGCTCCCGCTGTTTTCATTCAGGGGAGGAGCGGCGGCGATCGCCGCTGCTCTGCCCCGATCGTCGTGCCCCGATCGTCGTGGGTAACCCAGTTTGGAGATCCGCCCGCCTGTGTAAACAGAGCGGGCGGGGCGTGGCCGAGCAGCGGATGTAGCCGGACGTGTGAAGCTCTCGCTCCGCCGAACATCCTGTGCTATCATCCTTTTGGACACCCGATCGATCCGATCTTTTTCGCGGGACTCGTCCCTCTGTGATCCCCGGAGCTCCTGGTCTGTCAGGTGGGTCCCTCGAGCCGCTGCAACATGTCATCTCGGCAGACGACCGGCCGCCATGCTCCTGACCGCCAAGCCCAAGATGGCGCCCAGCTGCAGCGAGGCACACAGAAGCCTTCACATAAGGAGGCTGCCCAGAAGCTCTTCTCGAAGCCTGCCACAAAATCGGCCCCTAGTGTGACGACCGCTCCTGCTATCTCTCCTCCTCCGCAGTCAGATGCCGACGACACAGCCCCGCTGGGTGACATCTCTGCGCACCTTTCTGCCTGGGACACTGCAGGTAACTTCCAGTCCTCCTCCCCTGTGCCTGATGCTGAGCCCACCCTGAGGGACATAATGGCCGCAGTCACCACCAGTAACACCTCCCTTGCTGCTCTTACTGTAGAGCTGAGGGGTGTTAAGGCTGAAATCACTTTCATAAGGCATGATATGCAGAAGCTCAGGGAACGCACTGCGGCTGTGGAGGGCAGGGTCAGCTCCATCGAGGATGATTTACCCCCCCTTCAGAGGGAGGTTAAAAATACTGCACTTCTGGCTGCCCAACAGGCGGCCAGGCTGGAGGACCTTGAGAATCGGATGAGACGCAATAATGTGCGAGCTATTGGCATCCCAGAGAGGGCTGAGGGGAAGAACCCTGTTGCATTTATTGAGAATTGGCTGCTGGAAACTTTTGGCCGGGATTCTTTCACTCCCATGTTCTCCGTGGAAAGAGCGCACCGAGTCCCCATGCGCCCCCTCCCTCCTGGAGCGCCTCCCCGCACTTTCATTTTTAAATTGCTTAATTTTAAGGACAGAGATGTTATCCTAACCAAGGCCCGGAGCCTACAGGACAAGTTGGCGATGGACAACTCCAAGATCTCTCTTTTCCCGGACTACTCCGCAGAGGTGCAGAGGCAGAGAGCGAGGTTTGGAGAGGTGAAGAGGAGGTTGAGAGAGATGAATTTGCAATACGCTATGCTTTATCCTGCTAAGCTGCGAGTGGTGGCGCGGGATGGCGTGAAATTCTTTGAAAGCCCGTCGGCTGCGGCACAGTGGGTGGAGGTGGAGGGGCGGGCGCAGCGCCCCGACCGGTCTCCACGGCCAGGGGATCCTTGAGGCCTAACCTGTGGCCTAGCTGTGACCTGCATCTACTGTTGCTGATCGGGTGGTCCCCGTGATACCCCTATATGGGCGGAGGCTGCCCTATCTACCCGGACTACAGTTACCACCTTTGGTGGTCTTGAACGCTGTTCTAGTGGAGACTGCTATGCCAGCTGCGTCTCCCACCATTTTCCCCCCTATGGGTCCTGGTTGGACGGACTTTGCCGATGACCGACGCTCACTGAACCATGTTGGCGGTGGGCGCTCTAAGGATCCCGAACCTTCTGTTGACTGTTACCCCTCCCCGCACCTGTTTGTCCTGTTTTGCACCCTCTTCCTCACCACTGGAGATGACTATTGCAACCCTGCTGCCCCTGTTTGGGCCTCCTGCCCGGATGCCTGGAGCCTTCTCTGTGCCTGCTGGAGACTTGGTCTACCCCTTGCTGTTCGCAGTGCCTGGCTGATGCCCCCCTCTGTTCCACGTCCCTCCTTGCCCCTTTTTGTTGTCCTGAGATGTAGTGACTTCCGCTGCTTCAACATCCTTTCGTGTCCATCATACCTCTTGAATGACCATGGCTGATACTTTATGCTGCGTTTCCTGGAATGTGCGTGGCCTGAACAATCCGCTGAAGAGAACTGCTGTCCTCCGCAATCTGAAAAGACTAAAAGCGGACGTTGTTTGCTTGCAGGAGACCCACTTAGCTGCTGACCCCCCTCCCAGTTTGGCCCCTGGCTTGTACCCACATCAATACCATTCTAGTTACTCTACATATTCCAGGGGTGTGAGTCTGCTGATAAGGCGGGGGGTTAATTTTGCCTGCTCATCATCCTATGCTGACCCCGAGGGTAGATTTGTTATGCTAGTGTGTACTGTTGGGGGTCTGTCCTGCGCAATAATTGCTGTGTATGTGCCTCCGCCGTTTTCGGCTGGGATCATTGGTCTGCTGGCGGAGAGGATTGCTGGCCTTCCTGCGGTCCCTCTGCTGGTTGTTGGTGACTTTAATGCCACCCTGGACCCCTATTGGGACAGATTTACCCCTCGCTCCGGGCCCCCTCAGTCGATCGGCAATGGGTCTCCCTTTGCTCGGTTGATGGGGGAGTTGGGACTGACGGATGTTTGGCGGATGGGGCATCCGGGTGACCGGGTGTACTCTTGCTACTCGGCTGCACGGTCTGGCCTCTCCCGCATTGATATGGGGTTCGGCAATCCGGCCCTCTTGCCGCTGGTGGTTGGGGCTGAGTATGGCCCGAGATTGGTTTCGGATCATGCTCCGCTCCGGATCAGCCTGTCTCTGCCGTCTAGGTCGGGGAGACCCCTTTGGAAACTGAACCCTTTCTGGCTCACGCTATTTCCTAGTCCTGACCCCATACCCCAGTTACTAACTTCCTTTCTGACGATTAATTTGGATACGGCTGCATTGGGGGTGGTGTGGGACTCTGCTAAGGCCTTCCTGAGGGGGCAGTTTAGTTATCTGATAAATAACATTAAATCTTCTACTAAGGAATGGGAGAACACCGTACTGGAAGAGGTGACCAGGGCGGAGGCGGCTTATGTTAATGACCCTTCGGAGGAGTCTCAACGCTCCTGGTTGGCAGCCCAGTCCCTCTCCAAGACGGTGGTTTTGCAAAGGGCTGAAAATAAGCGTTTTTTCCTACAGCAGAAGCATTTTGAGGAGGGGGAGAGTACTGGTCATGTGTTGGCTATGCTGGTTCGCTCCCAACAGCCAGCGGCATTTATTACCGCTCTGCGGGACCCTTCGGGGGCCCTGCTGAGCTCCACTCCTGAGATATCTAGGGTCCTACGTGAGTTCTACTCGGATCTCTACTCCTCTAAGGTGTCGGCCCCGCAGCGGGTGGTGGAGGATTTTCTGGACACCTGCGACCTGCCGGCGCTCTCTGCCCGGGAGGCGGAGGGCCTGGATGCTCCTTTAACTGCGGACGAGATTCTAATGGCACTAAAGGCCGCCCCACGGGGCAAGTCCCCGGGTGCGGACGGCCTGCCATCTGAGGTGTATGGCCGATACTCTGAGCAGCTGGTCCCGGTGCTCTTGAGGGTGTTCAATGACGCTTTCCGGAGAGGGACCCTGCCTGACTCTATGTGCGAAGCCATTGTGGTACTGATCCCCAAGCCTGGAAAGGACCCTATGCTAGCCGACTCTTATAGACCTATCTCCTTGTTGACCTCGGACGTTAAACTATTAGCTAAAATACTGGCCACTAGACTGTCCGCAGTAGTGCAGAGCATTATCCGCAGGGACCAATCGGGCTTTATCCCCACGAGAGCTACGGCTCTGAACCTGCGACGCCTGTTTCTTAACCTTCAGCTCCCTGTGGATAATCCTGGTAATAGAGCAATCTTTTCGTTAGACGCAGCTAAGGCCTTCGACAGCGTCGAGTGGCCTTACCTGTGGGCGGTGCTGAGGCGTTTTGGAGTGGGGGACACCTTTATTAGTTGGGTTAAATTGTTGTATGCCAATCCTAGAGCCAGACTTAGGGTCAACGGGGACCTGTCGGAACCCTTCTGTTTGTTCCGGGGCACTCGGCAGGGGTGCCCACTTTCGCCTTTGTTGTTTGCCATGGCCTTAGAGCCGCTCGCGGCTCGTCTCCGGACTCATCCGGAGATTGTTGGCTTCCGACGGGGCCCTCATGAGGACGTGGTTTCCCTATATGCCGACGATACCCTCCTTTATCTGGGGGACACGGGGAGGTCGCTGAGCGAGGTCATGGATTTGATTGACTTTTTCGGCTCCTTTTCCGGGTTCTCAATAAACTGGGATAAGTCGGTCCTTATGCCTTTGGACCCCATCTTGGCCCCCCTGCCGGAAAGGGCTAGGGATGTCCGAGTGGTTGACCAGTTCCGCTACCTGGGTGTTCAGGTGACCCCGGATGTCGGCCGTTATTTGGAACTTAACCTAGTGCCCCTGCTTCATAAATTTAGACTTAAATGTACCGCTTGGTGTAAACTCCCTCTGTCGGTGGCGGGACGGGTCAATCTGGTAAAGATGATTTGGGCCCCTCAGCTCCTCTATGTACTCCACAACGCCCCTCTCTGGATCCCGAGACGCTGGTTCCTGCGTGTGGAATCCTTGTTTCGCGATCTAATCTGGAGGAAACGGGTGGCCCGTATTAGACTGACTACACTTCAGATGAGTAAGGACAGTGGGGGTCTGGCAGTCCCTAATCCTAGGGTGTACTTCCTTGCCTCTCAGGTTCAGCATCTGGGAGGTTGGGATTTGCCTGATCCTGCGGATCCCATCCGGGCTCTCCTGGTTCCCCCTGGCTCCCCGTACACTGCATTTGCGCATTTGGACGCTGGTTTCACGCATTTGCAGGTCTCGCTCCCGACTGTCAGGCTTCTCCTTACTTTATGGCACTCTGTGCGGAAAATGCTGCGAATACAGGGGTTCTTTCATGGTACCTTACTGTGGAGGAACTCCAATTATCGGGAGTTGTCTGGGTTGGAGGGAGTGGGGTGCTGGGAGTCCCGGGGACTGGCTTTCTTTGCACAGATTTACCGCGGAGATGGGGTTTTGAGGTCTTTTCGGGAACTCCAGAGTGAGTTTCAGGTCCCTAGGCAGTTGTTCTTTAGATACCTTCAGCTGCGGCATGCTTTAGATGTCCAGTCACGGACGGTCCCCCTTCGATTGGTGGAACATTCACTGACGATAGATGTTTTTAGGTCTATTGACAAACGAGGTATGATCTCTCGGGTCTACGTCACTTTGCTGGCTGCCATGCAGAACCCGGCCTCTCTTCCGGCCCGAGCTGGGTGGGAGAGGGACCTGGGACCTATTGATGGTGAGACATGGGAGCTGTGTCTCTCCTCGATCCCACTGGTCTCGGTGTCAGCGTCGCAGAAGGTGTCTCACTTATTTTTGTTTCACAGGGCATATCGCACTCCGGTCCAGTTGTTCAGATGGGGGCGTAGGGACAGTGACACCTGTCCCAAATGTAACAGGGACCAGGGAACGCTGATCCATATGCTTTGGAGGTGTCCCAAACTGTTTAGATATTGGGGCGAGGTCATTGACTCCATATCCGGAGTCTATCGTTTTACATTGCCTAGAGATCCGATTGTGTGTCTACTTGGGGCACTGGAGGATGAAACATTAACCCCGCATGCCCATACGGCGGTACTTAGACTGCTCTATGTGGCGCGCAAGCTAATTGCGAGATATTGGATTTCCTCCAGGGTCCCAACGACGGCGCAGTGGATTGACCAGGTTAACAAACTGTTGATTAGAGAAAAAGTTACCTACCTACATCGTAGGGCGCATAAGAAGTTTTCCGCCTTGTGGCAACCATGGTTGGATGATCCGACCCGGGCCCCGCCCCAGCTGGTGATGGACAGACTCTTGATGGGATAAGCAGGGTATTTCTAATGCTGGTGCTATGTTCTGATCTATGTTGCTCTTCAGTGGTGCTCTTTCCCCTTTCCCTTTCCCACCATTAGTTCCTTGGTTTGTTAGTTTACTACTCCTGACCCTACACATTGTGCTTACTTTTCTGTATGTGTCAAAGTTGTCTCAACAGTTATGATGTGATTGAGCTAAGATGTTTGCAATGTGCTCACTCTACTATTTTTGCATTTTTTGGTACCTGAGCTTTTATGCGTTGATCGAAGTTCTGAACCCTTCTGTATATTCTGTATGCCACTTGCGTTTTGTACCTTCTTCTGTTACTGTTTGCACCTTGGATCATTTATGTGCTCAATAAAAGTTTATTTTCTTGAAAAAAAAAAAAAAACAGAGCGGGCGGATCTCCTAAGTGACAGGGAGTGACAGATCGGAGTGTTCAGCATAGCTAAACATGCGATCTGTCCCTGGCTCACTCAGTCACCTCCCCCCCACACGTCAGTAAGCACCAGGCATACATTAACCCCTCCCTCTCCAATAAAATTAACCCCTTCCCTGCCAGTGTCATTTTTACAGTAACAGTGCATATTTATAGCACTGATTACTGCAGTAATGTCGCTGGTACCCCCAAAAGTGTAAAAAATGTCAGTCAAGGGTCCGATCTGTCCGCCGCAATGTCGCAGCCCCGCAAAAAAAATCGCAGATCGCCGCCATTACTCGTTAAAAAAAAAAAACACCAAAAATGACAGAAATCTTTCCCTTAGTTAGTAAACGCAATAACTTTTGCGCAAACCAATCAAAATATGCTTATTGCGATTTTTTTTTTTACCAAACATGGGTAGCAGAAAACAAATTGGCCAAAAATTTTTTAAAAAATTGGTTTTTACATCTTTTTTGGGGGGAATTTCATATAAAAAAATATTAAAAATATTGTTATTTTTTCAAAATAAACGCTCTTTTTTTATAGCGCAAAAAGTAAAAATCGCACAGGTGATCAAACACCACAAAAAGAAAGCTCTGTTTGTGGGAAAAAAAGGAGGTAAATTTAGTTTGGGTACGGCATCGTATGACCGCGCAATTGTCAGTTAAAGTCGCACAGCGCCGAATCGCAGAAAAGTGGCCCAGACGTAAGACAGCAAAATGCTCTAGTGGTAAAGTGGTTAAATAAAATTGGGCAGAAGCAGCCCTGAAACATACTTCTGTCGCGGAGTAAACTAACTGCTACTAATGAGCTACAAATTCCCCAACTTGTCACATTATCTATACTACTGCTTATTTATTATTAAAGTTAGTGTTTTCTATACATTGTTGCACTTTTCTCATTGTCTGACCATTTGCTATCAGTTCCAGACAAAATAAATATTGCTGGAGAAGACAGTAAAATGCTATTTAGTCATTTACATAATTTTTACTTTTTCTCTCAAATCTGTTACAGGCTTAATCTGCCGCCGCTCAAACTGGCTAAAGACATTGGCACAAAGTCCCATCTCATCAGTGCCAACCCAAGCATTCTGGTAGAAAAGTGAGATACTTATTTTTCTTTAACATAGGGATTTTGAAAAAAAAATGTCTCTTTTTAAGATATTCTGTATCATTGTTCTCCCACCACCAATGTCTAGTGATTGACTGCTAGACCTGAGTGTCTCTTTAACCACTTCGGCTTTGGAAGGTTTGTCCCCCCCCCCCCCCCCCTCATGACCAGGTAATTTTTTGTGTTTTGTGATACAGCACTGCATTACTTTAACTGACAATTGCGCAGTCGTGTGATGCTGTACCCAAATAAAATTGATGTCCTTTTTATTCCCACAAATAGAGCTTTCTTTTGGTAGTATTTGATCAGCTCTGCGTTTTTTTATTTTTTTACACTATATACTAAAATCCCTGACAATTATGAAAAAAAAACAATATTTCTCTTACGTCCTCTGACAGTCCCCTCCATCCTTATTAGCCTTCACTAGTAGGAAATGGCGCCCTCTTCAGGAGAAAGCTAGGCAGATTAACAGGTTAATAAGAAACTTTTATACCTAGGCACACCTCTAGGGGGCAATTATCCTGAACCAGATCTCACTGTTCCTCAGTTTTATGCTGCCTAGCGTCACGAGTAGGCTAGCTCTTCCTGGTTGGAACCTAGCATCTTGGTTTTCTTTATGTTTTTTTCTCAAATTATGTATTTTTCTTCTGAAAATAGGTTTTTATTTCTCTCACTATCACTAGTTAGTTAGGGACCTTTTCCCTTGAGGACTACAAGTGACTGCAGAGCTGGGCCTCGCACTGGGTAATATAGATCCTTATGGAATCGCAGCCTGCCAACGACCGTCGCAGGTTACTGGTATGCCCAGGCCTCGCAACGACAGTGCCCTTTGGAATGGGGACGAGCCTGTGGAGCTGCGTCTTCGCCGAGGCTGTATCTTCGCCCACGTGTTGCTAGCATCCCTCCTTGGCTGACGGAACCCCCACTTAGGGTGGGAGGTCTTCCGTATCAGAGCGGTGCCCGCTTTCCTGAACTGGTGAGTACTGATACCCCCTTGTCCCTGGGGAATTTTAGGGGGGTTTGTGGGCCCACTCTTAGGGGATGGCAGGGCTGGTGGTCTCTGTGGGATCCCCCTTCTGGCTGGCTTGGTGTATTTTCCCTTCCTCCCTGGCCCTGCTGAGGGCGCTGTGCAGGGTACTTGTGGTACCTGGGGGGTATGGGGGGTGTGGGGGGCTCCATAGCTGTGAGGGGGTCTCCCTCGGGTCCCCTGTGGTGTTCAGACTGCATGTAAATGCTTGAATTGGCACTGTTTAGCGCGGCCGCCATTTTGGGTGAGGGCAGGTGGCTGTGCTCTGTGTGTGGGCAGCAGTCATTTTACACCTGTCCTGGCGCCGATCGGGCGCCATCTTGGCTAAGGGCACATGCCTATTAAGGGCAAGCGGCCATCTTGCCGGTGACTTTTTGCATTGAGTTTCATTAGGCACCATTTTATTGTGGCTCAGGGGCTAGGCCTCTAGGGGCGTGAAGTCACATCATCCCTCCCTTCCATTTTTTCACAGAGCAGTAGCAAGTACCTGACACTCTGGGGGATTTTTTCCTTTGCCTAGGCCATTTTCCTGAAAAAAATGTTTTTTTCTTGGGGCTATTGTATTGTCTGAAGGGGCTCTTTCAATTGGTGCAGGCTGCGGGGGGGGGGGGGGGTCCGCGGGAACCGCCGATTTAAAGGACCAGCTTCCCTTTTAATTTATATGGAAATATGGACTCCCAGGATAACAAATTCCCTGCAGACCTGGTGGGGGCTTCGGGTACCCCTGAATCCTCTTCCATGGCCTCATTATCTGCTGCTCTTATGACTTTGGCATCCAAAGTGGATCTGCTGATGTCGGAATGCTCTTCTAAAAAATGGCCTATGCCCTCCCAGTCCTCTGACTCTGAGCCTGAATTGGTTGCCACTGACGATGCCCTTCCTGAGGGGTCCCAGTCCTCCACTTCTGAGGGGGAGATGGAGGAATCTTCCTCCTCGGTGGCGCGGTAATGCGCTGCGATGGATGCCCTCATTAGCACCATTAAGGAAACTCTCAATCTTGACAATGAGCCATCTCAGTCAAGTAAGCGGGCTGCCTTAAGGTTCCACAGGGCCCAGAAGTCAGGTCAGGTTTTTCCCTGCCCTGAGGAGTTTCACGAAATTGTGAATGACCAGTGGCGTTGCATTAAACATATGCTGGTGGTGCCTAAGTTTTTTTCCCACCGCTATCCCTTTTTGGAGGCAGTGGACAAACGTTCACTGTTTCTAGGCTGAATAAATCCACCTTGATGCCGGTGGAGGACTCTCCGGTGTTCAAGGATCCGGCTGATAGGCACGTGGAAACGCTTTCCCGCCACATTTACTTGGTGGCGGGCTCCCTGCTAAAACCTGTGTTTGCCTCGGTGATAGCCTCTCGGGCTCTCACTGCGTGGTCCAAAGTGCTTCGAAGCACCCCTGTGGCGGAGTCGGCCTCTCCGACTGCCCTTGACATGGTGGATCAGATTACCAGACTGGGATGTACCTGTGTGATGCGGCCTTGGACGAGGCTCCGTTAGTCGCTTGGTTGTCTGTGGTCGGGTCGCGATCCGCCACATTATTTGGCTGAAAAGCTGGCTGGCTGACCACGCTTCCAAAAAGACGGTGTCTGATGTTCCTTATGTGGGGAGTCGTCTTTTTGGGGACACTCTGGATGAGTTGATTAAAGGGATTACGGGGGATGAGAGTACTCTGTTGCCCCAGGTCACTAAGGGTAAGCCCCCCACGCTAGGCGGGGGTCTTCCTTCAAAGCTCAACCTGGGTCCTTTCGGGGCGCAGGACAAGGACAAATCTTTTAAGCCCTCCGAGGGCAAGAAGCTGTGGTCCGGTCAGTCCGGTTCGGCGGCCCAGTCGACCTCTTCCAGAAGGCACGCCCTCACCCATCTTAGGGGTGGGGGGACACCTGCGTTGCTTTCGGGAACCCTGGTTGTCTGGCATTCGGGACTGATGGGTTCACAAACTGATTCGTTCAGGGTACAAGATCGAGTTTCGATCTCGCCCCGCAGACAGGTTCTTCCCGCCAAATCTCCAGTTGACTCCCGATCGTCTCAGAGATCTTATGGGGGCATTGCAAGATCTACTCGCCCAAGGAGTCATTGTGCCAGTGCCTTCTCGCGATAGGTTTTGCAGTTTTTCCTCCAACCTGTTCACGGTGCCCAGAAAGGAGGGCAAGGTTCGCCCGATTCTGGACTTGAAGTCTCTGAACCGCTTTGTGCGGGTGCAAAAGTTCCAGATGGAATCTATCAGGTCGGTAGTGGCGTCATTGAGTCCAGGGAACTTCCTGGCCTCCATCGACTTGAAGGATACGTATCTGTTCATCCCTATCTACAAGGGTCATCAGAGATATCTCTGCTTCGCGGTCCTCGGTTATCTGGACGACCTCCTGTTAAGGTCAAGCTTGTGTGCAACTTTGACAAGCGATCTGGCCGTGACGGTTCAGACACTCCAGGAGTTCAGGCGGACCATCAATTTTCAGAAGTCGGCACTGACTCCTCCAGTTCGTCTTCAGTACCTGGGGATGGTCCTGACTCTGCTCAGGCATGAGTTTTCCTTCCGGAGGACAAACTCCGGACTCTACGGGACAAGATCAGATCCCTCTGGGATAACGATCTCTCCTCCTTGCGGACCTGTATGTGGTCTCTGGATCTGATGGTTTCAGCTTTCAAAGCCGTCCCGTTTGCTCAATTTCACACAAGGACTCTGCAAGCGGAGATTCTGACCAGATGGGACAGAACGCCTCAGTCTTTGGACAGGAGGATTTCTCCTGAGCCACCAAGTGCAGTCGGATCTTTTGTGGTGGCTCCGGTCGCCGGCCCTGACTCAGGGCCAGTCCTTCCGGCCTCTACTGTGGACGGTGCTCACCACAGATACCAGCCTGTCGGGCTGGGGAGGAGTTCTGGGCACTCTTTGTGCCCAGGGGACGTGGTCGGCAGTGGAGGCCTCCTTGCGATAAACGTCTTGGAGCTCCGAGCGTTCTGTTCATTTGGTCATCTCAACTTCAGGGGTGTTCGGTCCGAGTACAGACGGACAACGCCACGGCGGTGGCTTATATCAATCATCAAGGGGGCACTACGAGTGCCCGGGCGGCCAAGGAAGTGGCTGAGATCCTGTCTTGAGCTGAATTGCACGTTCCGGCGATTTCGGCTGTTCACATTCCGGGTGTGGGAAACTGGCAGGCGGACTATCTGAGTCACCAGACCTTGGACCAGGGGGAATGGTCCCTGCATTCGGAGGTGTTTCGCCTCCTGTGTGCCTGGTGGGGGACTCCGGACATGGATCTGTTCGCGTCCCGTCTCAACAAAAAGGTGGGAAGGTTCGTGGCCAGAACTAGTGATCCCCTGGCAGACGCCACGGATATGTTAGTGGTGCCTTGGCATCGGTATCGGCTGATGTATGCCTTCCCTCTGCTTCAACTGTTCTCCAGGTTCCACCGCAGGTTAGCGTCGGAATGGATACCTGTCATTCTGGTGGCTCCGGACTGGCCACGTTCTGCGACCCAATCAGTCTTTTATTTCCAAGGTGGTCTCTTCATTCCAACTCAACGAGGATATCGTGTTGCCTTCGCTTTGTGCGAAGCCCAAGCATCCTAAGGAGGTGGCTTTGCATTCCTTAGATGTGGTCCGGGCGGTCAAGGTTTACCTGTCTGCCACGGAATCTGTTCGGAAGTCTGATTCCCTGTTTTTTCTTCCTGAGGGACCTCGGAAGGGCTCGGCTGAGTCCGCGGCAACTATTTCTAAAAGGATGGGACAGACAATTGTTCAGGCCTATTCCATCAAGGGTCAGGTTCCTCCTTTCCCTCTAAAGGCCCATTCTACTAGAGCTATCAGCGCCTCTTGGGCTTTTCGCCATCAGGGCAAGGCAGCGACCTGGTCATCTGTGCACACTTTCACAAAGTTCTACAGAATTGATGTCTTGGCATCCTCAGATGCTTCCTTTGGCTGCAAAGTTTTGAGTGCTGCAGTTGTTTGAGGAGACAGGTTTTTTTCTGTCTCTTCATTGGGGTGTTTTTTGTTGTTCTGGGTTTGTTCCCACTTTGGGCTTGTTGTCCTGTGGGCTCAGATTGTTTCTAGCCCGGTTGTTTGCACTACCTTCTGTTTTTGGTTGCGTCTTCCCACCCCTCACACCTGCACTGCTTTGGGACATCCCACTAGTGAAGGCTAATATGGATGGGCGGCGACTGTCAGAGGACGTAAGAGAAAATAGAATTTTTGTAAGAACTTACCATAAAATTATTTTCTCTGAGTCCTCTGACAGTCGCCGCCCCCGCCCCTCTGCATCATTTGTATCTGGGGATTCTTGCCTTCCAGTACTGCTTGCTACAAACTGAGGAACAGTGAGATCTGGTTCAGGATAATGGCTGAGGGATGGCCCCCTAGAGGTGTGCCTAGGTATAAAAGTTTTTTATTAACCTGTTAATCTGCCTAGCTTGCTCCTGAAGAGGGCGCCATTACCCACTAGTGTAGGCTAATATGGATGGGCGGCGACTGTCAGAGGACTCAGAGAAAATAATTTTATGGTAAGTTCTTTCAAAAATTCTATTTTTTTACTTTCTGCAAAAAATATATCCAATAAAAATTAAAAAAAAAAATCTAATTTCTTCTTTAATTTATGCCAGTATGTATTCTGCCACATATTTTTGGTACAAAAAATCACAATAAGCATATATTGATTGGTTTGCCCAAAAGTTACAGTGCCTACAAGCTATGGGATTTTTTAAAGGAATTGTTATTTTTTACATTTTTTTACTAGTAATAGTGGCGATCAGCGGATTATAGCGGGCTGTGACATTGTGGTGAAGTCGGACACTAAGTGACACTTTTTTGGGGACCAGAGACACCAATACAGTGATTAGTGCTGAAAAAGGATGCATTGTAACTGTTCTAATGACGCTGGTAGGGAAGAGGTTAACATCAGGGGCAATCAAAGGTTTAACCGGTTGCCGCAGTGTGGCTCTCCCAGGCAAACTGATCTAGGGCTACGTCGGTTGCGCGCCTGCAGCTAGGGAGTGAGCGCACGTCGGCAGAGGCGCACTCCCACCCCCGTTAGTCAGTGGGGAAGCCGGTGCCACTGGTCCCCCCAAAAGTGTCAAAAATGTTAGTCAGGGGTCCGATTTGTCCGCTGCAATGTCGCAGTCCTGCAAAAAAGCACAGATCGCCGTCATTACTAGTAAAAAAAAAAAAAAAAAAAAACAATAAAAATGACACATCTTTCCCGTAGTTAGTAGACGCAATAACTTTTGCGCAAACCAATCAAAATACGCTTATTGCGATTTTTTTTTTTACCAAAAATATGTAGCAGAAAACAAATTAGCCTAAAATGTTAAAAAATTTAGATTTTTATATTTTTTGGGGGGGGAATGTTATATAGCAGAATGTGAAAAATATTGTATTTTTTTCAGAATTGTCGCTCTTTTTTTGTTTATAGCACAAAAAATAAAAATCGCACAGGTGATCAAATACAACCAAAAGAAAGCTTTATTTGTGGAGAAAAAAAAGGACATTTATTCAGGTACAGCGTCGCACGACCGAGCAATTGTCTGCAAAATATGGCCTGGTCATTAAGGGGGAAAATCTTCCGGTCCAAAAGTGGTTAAATGTGTCCCTAGGGAGTGGTTTCTAACTGGGGGGGGGGGGGGTGCTTGTACTATAAGAAGGCGGAGATCCATGTTCCTGATTATCATAAACACAAGATCTCTGTCTTCTGTCACAGAATGGCGATCTGCCTTGTTTATATAGGCAGACCGCCATTCTTTCTGCCTCGGGAATGATCGGTGGGTCCCGGTGGACATTGGGTCCACCATACCCACTGATTGGCTCCCTCTGTATCCAATCAGCGTGCGCACCCCAGACCAGGAAGAGAGAAATCACGTACAGGCACATAATTTCACGCAGAGAGGCCGCCCCGCTGCAGCAAATATACACAGGGCGGTCCAGAAACAATTAAAGTAAAAATATATTTTCTCCTATGTATATGTAAATTTGTGCATTCAAAAATGTTTGGTCTTTGGAGTGCTTCATAATTTAGTTTTATGTAATACTGCTAGGAAGGGGGGGGGCTAAAAGGGTAAAGGGAGCAGTGGCGGCTGGTGCTCCATGGGTCGGGGGGGCGGCAGACGGACCTGACCACGGACCACACCAGCTCCAGCCCGCACCACACAGCACACCATATGTGCTGCCCCTGGACTGACATGTGGAGGCGGCGAAAGCTTCCCAATAAGCCTTCCTCCTTATTGGTCGGGCTTCCCCTGTGTCTTCTCCCTCCTCCTCCTTCCCCAATAGGATGGCTTCCCCTTTTGGCCAATCAGGAAACGGGTCTCAGGACCCGCTTCCTGATTGGCCAGGAGGAGAATCCATGTGACAATAGCGAAAATTCATTCGCTATTGTCACACAACTGGGTGGGCTCAGGGTGCAGTGCTCTGCGCCCCGAGCCCATCCTTTTTTGAAGCTAATTGGAGCCTCTGGCACTAATCATGTGCTTCAAAAAAAATAAAAAATAAAATCCCCCATTGAAATCCATGCATCCAGCACCCTGCATGTAGATTACGGGGGCGGCGCCCCTGTGCCCCTAATGGACGGGCTGCCACTGAAGGGGAGGTAGGGCGGGAGCTGATTATGGATCACTGGGAGAGAAGCACAGGTGGAATTATCACCTATTCATGTGCACTGAGGCTTTTAAAGTACTGGGGCTAATTAAAGGTTGAAGTTGCCCATGCCAGTTATTGGTTCCAGGACCTCAGTGGCCAGAAACAAGCTGGAGCACTTCCATTCAGTTCTGGCATCTAAGCCCCAAGGGTGTCCGCATAGATCTGGCACTAACAAAAGTCAATACCAGCACCAGCATTTTGCTCTGCAGTGTGTGTTTTTGGTCAGTAACCACTGAGCACTAGCGGATAGGGACCCTTCTCCCACTTGTACTAATAACAGGGGACCCTTCTCCCACTGGTATTAATAACTGGGCCCCCAATATCAGTAGAGGCTTTTTTCCACTGTCACAAATCATAGGGGACCCTTACCCCACTGACACCAATTATGGGGGAAACATCTCCCACTTGCATCATTTGAAGGGACCCTTTTCCCACTGACACCAATCATAGGACTTCCTTTTACCTCTGACATCAGTAATAGATGACGCTTCCCCCGCTGACACTAATTATAGGGGGCCTTTTCCCACTGACACCAATAACAGGGGCCTTTCTCCCACAAACTGTATTAATAGGGGCCTTTCTCTTACTGATACCAATGATAGGGGTCCCTTCTCCCATTGACATACCGTAGATTGTATGGGGCCCTTCTCCCACTGGCATTAAATATAGGACCCTTCTTCCACTGGCAAAGAGACCAATTATAAGGGGCCCTTTTGTCACTGACCCCAATGATAAGTGGCTCTTCCTTGTTCTCCTTCATTGTTATCAACGATAGTGGGCCATTCTGCCATTGACATTAATGATGGGGGCACACAGTGTTTGTCACAGCAAAAAGTAGGAAAGGTTTGTCTAAAGTTGACATTGTTCACTAGACATGGTTAATCATTATTAGTATGTGAGCATGGTAAGTATGTTGGAGGGTTTAATCGCATAGCTATGGCAAGAGATGGTTTGGCTCTGCTTGCATTAGAGATCAAGAGTTCCACCATTAAAACAGAAGACTTCATGTATGTTCCTATGATGATCAAGGGCAATTGAGGAACACATGACAAGTACAGGATCCACCGAACTGCCATAATAATGGATGAATCCACTTATTGCCATACTCACAGAGAGTTTGGCCCCATTTCCAGGATGACCAAAGGATCTGCCTCAATGTAATAGTTAAAGTAACATTTAGTCTCTTGCCATAGCACCAACTGTACTGGACCAATTGGTGCAATCCAAGTGCCTTATTAGCTGAGCAATCAGGTCTGTTGCCAAGATAACTAAGCAATCAGGCACATTGCCATGTTGACTGAAGGATAGGGCCTTATTTTTATGACAATGTAGGGCTCGACTTTATTAGTTTAGGCGGTAGAGGATTGGCCTTATTACCATGGTGACAAACTGTTTGGCCCATTGCCATGACACATTTAAGAAGACTTACTTTTCATGGCAATGGAGGGACTAGTACTAAAGCTCTTGTTGACTAAGCAATCAAGCCAGTCCATTTTTTGGGCATTGTGGTGGATGGGGTGCAGGATTTCCATTTCTTTTTCATTTGTAAAAAAAAAAAAAAAACTTCTGTTCTCTTATTGACTTGCTTCTTCATTGTTAAAGGTTTGGAAAACTCCATGGAAGACGGAAGCCTTTCATCGACCTTGTCAAAGGTTATGGTTCTGCAATGATCATATTGCCAGCTTTCTCCTATGTCCACAACACAGATGTTTCTTTCCGAGTTTTGTACTCTGTAGAAGACTTCAATTTGGAAAACAAAGTTGTGTTCTTTCATCCTGACTATCTCAAAAACCTTTCCAGCCACTGGAAAAAGATGGGCGTTAAGGCCAGGCGTCTATCTTCAGGATTTATGTTAGTAAGTGCTGCTAGTGAACTGTGCAACAAAGTGACCCTCTATGGGTTTTGGCCCTTTCCTAAGGACCCAGAAGGGAATTTTATCACACACCACTATTATGATAACATGCACCCCAAACCTGGCTTCCACTCCATGCCCGATGAGTTCGCCATCTATACGAAGATGCATTCAAAGGGAGCACTGTATCTGAAAGTTGGGAAGTGTTAAATTTTGATATGTGGACTTCAAAATTTTATTTAAATGCTTGATTTTGCTTTGATCTGCAGTTGCAATCATGTGCCATTAAAAATCTATTAACTAGAAAATGTATGAGTGGGACCATAGTCAATATCTCTTTTTTTTTAAACATCCATCATAACATTTTGCTGATGCACTATAAATGTTTGTGGATACCGTGCCATTACAGATACCTGTATGGTCGAAAATATAGACTCCAGAGCAACATACTCAAAGAGGGGCAGCCATGCAGGGCCATGTTTATCCGCACAGGGATGCAGAGGTGTTTCATGCATCCCCGTGCAGGCAGCCCACTGACGATTGTTGGGACACTGCGGCTGCATGGACACAGCTACTATTAGTTTGGGTGCAGTGGAACCACCTGTGCAGGTAAACACAAACCTGCATAGGTGTATGGTATTGTACACACTGTGTGAAGGAGGCCTAACCCTTCCACACTCTATCCGAACAAAATAAAATAAATGTTTTGTATGTCCTGGTACGTCAAAGACCTTGTAATCCTAAAATGCAATATCAATCTGCTGCTTGTGGTAATATAAGGTAGAAAGTTGCTCTCTCTTGTGCATTGAGCTCATCTCCTGTACGTTGGGCACCATTTTACAAATGTACGTTCCATTCTCAAAAATGATGCCGTGTGCAATGACAGATGTGTTTGCTATTATTTCTATGGTGACCAAGGTATCCTTGATGATCTACTGGTTGAGCTACACCCCTTTGCCATGTTGACCGAGGATTGCTACGTCATCCTTTTGATCCTCTCTATTGGTGTGTTGGCCATGGGATTCTGCAATTTCCATGGTGATCTAGGGGTTAGGATACACCCTGCTTTGCTGTTTGCCATGACAGAGGTATCCACTACTATTCCTGTGGTGACCTGGGGGATGCATCCCTGTTGCTATGGCAATCTAGGAGTTAAGATACACCCTGTCGCCATGTTGAGTACTGGTATGGTGACCAAGGTATCCATCTCTGATGATCTACTGGTTGAGCTACACCCCTTTGCTATGTTGACCGAGGATTGCTACGTCATCCTTGTGATCCTCTCTGTTGGTATGTTGGCCATGGGATTCAGCAGTTTCCATGGTGATCTAGGGGTGCTTGTACCGGAGTGATGCCTGCAGCTAGAGGCATCACCCCGGTACCGGCGTCCATAGCCGATTGTCGGCTGTCATGTAATGACAACCAATGGGGCTGAGAAGCAGCTTGGCTGTCATTACAAGGAGCGAGAGGGGGCGTCCCCCCCTCCCGCCGCCTTCTGTGGCGTCCCCCCCCCTCCCGCCGCCTTCTGTGGCTCGCCTGGGTCTCCCGTCCCACCGGGAGACCCGGGCAACCAACCTGCACGGCCGCTGAAGACCCGATCAAAGCCAGATTCAGCTCTGATTGGGTCTCCACGTAAAAACCCGGAAGTGATGTCATGAGTGACATCACTTCCGGGTACTCGGCACCAGATTTAAAAAAATGACAGCATTCAAAACAGCCAAACTTGGCGTTTTGAATGCTTTTAAGTGCAGAGGAGGGGTTTGAGGTCTTTTATACCCCCAGATGCCTCTACAAAGGTACCTGTCAAAAATAAATAAATAAATAAATAAAAAAAATGTTTTTAAATGTAAAAAATATCGGCCCATACTGGCCGATACCGATACGCATTGGCCAAAATATCGGTATACGCAACGAAAAACCAGTCGATCACTAATATCTACGTGGAGCTAATGAAGAAAAATGTCAGAAGGCTCCGCCACAATAGACGATGGAAAACAACGGTATGGGATATGAGTAAAAACGTACCTGGATGAACGAACTACAGGAATGAAGACAAGAAGGCAATGAACTGTATTGTGAATGGTGTATTCATGTAGATAAAATCATTGCTGGGCCGTGTGCTATCTACAAATCCTTACTTGATGATAAATGCTCAGGCCTGGTTCCCACCTATGCATGTTTTACTGCTTTTTTAATTCTGCAGAAACACACTACAGTCCATTTAGTATGGTTTCCTATGGGTCGCGTTCACATCTGTGGAAAGGGCCAGGGACGAGCAGGTTGTGTTTTTGGTTCCATAGGCTTCAATGGATCAAAAAGGTGTATTGAAAAACGCAAAATGCACCTGGAATATGCAGTAACTGCAACCTGCATAGGTGTGAACCAGGCCTTAAAGTTAATGAGATATTTTAACCACGTAGTCACAAACCTGTCATTCTGCTTCAAATGGTCGTAGCGGGATGATATGCAGCTGCAGGCATTACCCCGAGATCGAGATCCCATCGAGACCCAAGCCACGTCCACCTGCTGGCCAGAGACCTGAACAAAGCCGGAATCAGCTTTGTTTGGGTCTCTGATGTAGTAACACGGAAGCAACATCATAACGTCACTTCTGGTTTACTCGGCAGCAAATGGCGCCAGTTTTAAAAAGTCCAAAGTATTAAAAAGCGCTGATTTGGGCATTTTGAATACTTTCAAGTGCAGAGGAGGGGTTTGGGGTCTTTTAGACCCCAGATCCCTCCATAAAGAGTACCTGTCACTGCCTATTACTGTCACATGGGATGTGTATTATTATTATTATACAGGATTTATATAGCGCCAACAGTTTGCGCAGCGCTTAACAAAATGAGGGCAGACATTACAGTTACACTACAATTTGGAACAAAAGGAATCAGAGGGCCCTGCTCGTTAGAGCTTACAATCTAAAAGGGAGGGTCAATTGATACAAAAGGCAATAGCTGTGGGGGATGAGCTGATGGAGCAAGTGAAACAGCGTTATTAGTTAGTAGCCGGGTAGGCTTCTTTAAAGAGAAGGGTTTTCAGGGATCGTCTAAAGATGGATAGATTAGGGGACAGTCGGACAGATTGGGGTAGAGAGTTCCAAAGAATGGGCGAAGCTCTGGAGAAATCCTGGAGGCGAGCATGGGAAGAGGTGACAAGGGAGCTAGAGAGCAAGAGGTCTTTGGAGGACCGAAGAGAGCGGCTAGGTTGATATTTTGAGATCAGGTTAGTGATGTAGCTGGGGGCAGAGTTGTGGATGGCTTTGTAAACTATTGTTAGCACTTTGAATTTTATTCGTTGGGTGAGTGGAAGCCAATGAAGGGATTGGCAGAGGGGGGTGGAGGACACTGAACGGTTGGTAAGGTGGATAAGTCTTGCAGCAGCATTCATTATGGATTGAAGGGGGGATAATCTATGTAAGGGTAATCCAATGAGGAGGGAGTTGCAATAGTCGAGGCGAGAGATAACCAGGGCGTGAATTAAAAGCTTGGTGGTGTCATTGGTTAAAAAGGGCTGTATTCTAGCGATGTTGCGGAGGTTAAGGCGGCATGATTTGGACAGGGATTGGATGTGAGCCTGAAAGGACAGTGCAGAGTCCAGGGTTACCCCTAGCACCCTGGCATGTGTGGAAGGACTGATAGTTATTCCATTGATCTTGACAGAGAATTCCGGGGAAGGGGCATGTGTACATGTGTAAATTATGCATTCACAGCCCTCTGGAAATTTGATGTGGACCATTTATTTATTTCTATATGTAGCACCCTTGCAGATAGGCTGCTAGGTTTGGTTAGGCAAATTTAGTTTTGTGGCTCTCCTGTAATCAGCAGAGCAACATGTGATTGCTGTTCTGGGCTTTTCAGGCTGCAATTTTGATTGCTTCCCCCTGTCTTCTGGATATTTCCTGAACGTATTGGGTGGGAGTGTTAAATGAGCAGCCTGAAAATGTATACAGCTTCAGCCAATCCCTGGGGAGGTGTGCCCAGATGGTGGTTGGAGAGTGCATTAATAGTTTGGAGTCTCAGATAGCAGTGTTCTTTTCCCGGTACGGGAGGTTTCAAATGTATATGGTTTATTGATTACATACTGTATACAAGTGAGATCCTTTGTGCTGTGTTTCCTTGGTACCTATCCATCCATACCAGGCTCCAGTAGGTGTTTTCATGAATTCATCCTGGCTTCCTTTTGCTTTGTGTTATGTGGATTAATTTTGTGGCACTGAGAATATATATCATTGTTTTTGCGCTGGAGCCACCGAACCCAGAGGAGACGCCGAGGGAACATGACAACTCCCTCAGCGGTGTCCAGGTGACCGTGTGGGGGCTTCGTTCTAAGGTAAGTATTTCATAATGAGCTAGTATGCAATGCATACTAGCTCATTATGCCTTTGTCCTGCAGGGTTTTTGTTTTTTCTTTTTCGCTGAGGATACAACCGCTTTAAACTGCAAATATACAGTAAATGTAATGATTTCCCATCCTTGCCATCAATTTTAATCAGCCAAGATCTTAATTCATTTACAATATGTCTAAGCAGGGCAAGATTTAAGTGAATCATTCATTACTTCAATCCAATTTATGAAATTACATAGTGTGCTAGGTAATGCATTCCATCTAATCTGCCTTATTTGTTTACAACAGTCTCAGTTAAAAATCATAATTCACATTTAGCCTTGTGCAGAGGAAGCCAAAAAGTGCTCATACCATTCTCTAAACATTTGAATTTAGAACAAAGTCTGACGCATGTGAAAAACAAATGAGAATAAGAAATGAAATAAACATTTAAAAAAAGTAAGAACTTTCATCTTTATCTAATAGCACCCGAAAAGCATTAAGTGCTTAAATATATGTAAACTTCAAATTTTGTGACCTCGCTATATTCTACATAAAACCTACATATCAATAAAATCATAAATACTCATCAAAAAACTAATATACTGTACAATTATGTACAGTGCAGTCACAAAAATAGTGTCCCATCTATCCTTGATGAAGACAGTATGTTGAAGCACATAGGGTGGGGCTTGTTTGGAATGACGTCATCCCGCACGGAGCTTGTCCACTTACAGCCTGAGGTTTTACACGATGTAGAGCATCTCTGTTTCTTATTAATGGTATCAAGTGAGAAGGATGAAGATTTAAAAGAGAAGATTGATCAAGTCTAATCTGTTAATGGCCAGCAATGAAAAAAATCTAGTCTGGGATTTAAATAAAGTCTGATAATTATTTTTGCTTGGTGAGTAGTTACTATGGACAGTGGAGGACACTTGGGGCAAAATGGAATTTTAGAGACAGCATTCCTGGGGAGAACCATTGCACTTTATTGGAGGATTTTGGTTGTTGGACTTGCCGCACAGTCTTTCTGCACAGGACACACAGGACTGTACATATACACACATATGCAGTGTATATATATATATATATATATATATATATATATATATATATATATATATATATATATTACAGTATCTCACAAAAGTGAGTACACCTCTCACATTTTTGTAAATATTTTATTATACCTTTTCATGTGACAACACTGAAGAAATGACACTTTGCTACAATGTAAAGTAGTGAGTGTACAGCTTGTATAACAGTGTAAATTTGGTGTCCCCTCCAAAAAACTCAACACACAGCCATTAATGTCTGGCAACAAAATTGAATACACCCCTAAGTCAAAAAGTCCAAATTGGGCCTAAAGTGTCAATATTTTGTGTGGTCACGATTATTTTCCAGCACTTCCTTAACCCTCTTGGGCATGGAGTTCACCAGAGCTTCACAGGTTGCCACTGGAGACCTCTTCCACTCCTCCATGATGACATCACGGAGCTGGTGGATGTTAGAGTCCTTGCGCTCCTCCACCTTCCGTTTGAGGATGCCCCACAGATGCTCAATAGGGTTTAGGTCTGGAGAAATGCTTGGCCAGTCCATCACCTTTACCCTCAGCTTCTTTAGCAAGGCAGTGGTCATCTTGGAGGTGTGTTTGGGATCAATATCATGTTGGAATAATGCCCTGCGGCCCAGTCTCAGAATGGCGGGGATCATGCTTTGCTTCAGTATGTCACAGTACATGTTGGCATTCTTGGTTCCCTCAATGAACTGTAGCTCTCCAGTGCTGACAGCACTCATGCAGCCCCAGACCATGACACTTCCACCACCATGCTTGACTGTAGGCAACACACACTTGTCTTTGTATTCCTCACCTGGTTGCCGCCACACACGCTTGACACCATCTGAACCAAATACGTTTTTCTTGGTCTCATCAGACTACAGGATATGGTTCCAGTAATCCATGTTCTTAGTCTGTTTGTCTTCAGCAAACAGTTTTCAGGCTTTTTTGTGCATCATCTTTAGAAGAGGCTTCCTTCTGGGACGACAGCCATGCAGGCCAATTTGATGCAGTGTGCGGCGTATGGTCTGAGCACTGACAGGCTGACCACCCACCCCTTCAACTTCTGCAGCAATGCTGGCAGCACTCATACATCTATTTCCCAAAGACAACCTCTGGATATGATGCTGAGCATGTGCACTCAACTTCTTTGGTCGACCATGGCAAGGCCTGTTCTGAGTGTAACTTGTCCTGGTAAACTGCTGTATGGTCTTGGCCCCCGTGCTGCAGCTGAGTTTCTAGGTCTTGGCAATCTTCTTATAGCCTAGGCCATCTTTATGTAGAGCAACAATTCTTTTTTAGATCCTCAGAGAGTTCTTTGCCATGAGGTGCCATGTTCAACTTCCAGTAACCAGTATGAGAGAGTGAGAGCGATAACACCAAATTTAACACACCTGCTACCCATTCACACCTGAGACCTTGTAACACTAACAAGTCACATGACACTGGGGAGGGAAAATAGCTAATTGGGCCAAATTTGGACATTTTCACTTCTAGGTGTACTCACTTTTGTTGCCAGCGGTTTAGACATTAACCACTTAAGCCCCGGAAGATTTTACCCCCATTCCGACCAGGGGGTATTTTGCGATTCGGCACTGCGTGATTTTAACGGACAATTGCGCGGTCGTGCGACGCTGTACCTAAACAAATTTGACGTCCTTTTTTTCCCACAAACAGAGCTTTCTTTTGGTGGTATTTGATCACCTGTGCGATTTTTTGATCACGCGCTATAAACAAAAAAAGAGCGTCAATTTTGCAAAAATAACAATATTTTTCACATTTTTTTATATGAAATTCCCCCCAAAAAAAATGTAAAAATCAAGATTTTTAAAAATTTTCGGCCAATTTGTTTTATGCTACATATGTTTGGTAAAAAAAAAATCGCAAAAAGCGTATTTTGATTGGTTTGCGCAAAAGTTATCGCGTTTACTAACAAAGGGAAAGATTTTTGTCATTTTTGTTGTTTTTTTTTTTAACGTGTTATGGCGGCGATCTGCGATTTTTTTTGCGGTACTGCGACATTGCGGCGGACAGATCGGACCCTTGACTGACATTTTTGACACTTTTGGGGTTACCAGTGACATTTCTACAGTAATCAGTGCTATACATATGCACTGTTACTGTAAAAATACACTGGTAATGAAGGGGTTAACTTTATTTGGGAGGGAGGGGCTGTGTGTGTCCCTAGGGGCGTGGTTTCTACTGTGATTGGCTGTGGCTCTAGCTGTAAGGACACTGATCAACGGATCTACATACTAGATCCGAGTGATCAGTGTCTTTGCAGCGAGGAGAATGACAGGCAGTTTGTTTACACAAGCTGCCTGACATTCTCCCTCTCCCCCGCCGATCGCCGAGTGGCCGGCGGACATCGGGTCCGCTGGTCATACGCGCGGGGGGGGTCCGTGACCACGCGGGAGCGGGAGCGCGCCTCCGGGGGCGCGCGCTCGCTCCCTAGACCCTCACAAGCAAGCAACGTAGCCCTACGTTAGTTTGCCTGTGAGGGGCTGACCGCCGATGTAGATAGTCGTGCGGCGGTCGGCAAGTGGTTAATGGCTGTGTGTTGAGTTATTTTGAGGGGACAGCAAATTTACACTGTTATACAAGCTGTACACTCACTACTTTACATTGGTGCAAAGTGTCATTTCTTCAGTGTTGTCACATGAATAAAATATTTACAAAAATGTGAGAGGGGTGTACTCACTTTTGGGAAATACTATAATATATATATATATATTATATATATATATATATGTGTGTGTAAATTAAGTTAGGACACTAATTGATGACATTTTTATCTCCAAACATTTACCCCATATTCCCTTTAGAAAGCATTTTCCCCTTACAGTCTTTAGAAAGCATATTCCCTTTACTTTATATATAAAATATGCCATTTAGAAAGCATATTTTATGCATAAATAAAACTTCACTGCACTGGTTTTAGTTACAAAGGACAGCTGCTAGCATATATTGTGGGTAACAATCACAAATTTTCAAAAGGAAATGCAAAGCTTATAAAAGTCTATTAACGCGTAAAGTCCACAATTCCAAGGGGGCACCAAGGTGTACAACAGAGATTACTTGCAGGTGAAATAATAGTCCTCCACCAACACCACATAAAATCAGGTCTTTTACCATTGGGGGTGGGCCACTAAATTATTGGTGGTCTATAGCGCTCAAAAACTCATCAGCATTATTCCTATTCACTACAGACTGCACAAACCCAATTCAAATCTTGTTGTCCCCTCTGCGAGTGTTTCTTCACAGGTTAGAAGTGCCAGATTAAGAACAGAAACTGCTTCATAGTGTAATATATCAAACTTAGCACTTGAATATTTATTAAAAACTGCATCAATTATACTCACACAATAGCAGTAATATACAAGCATGTCATGTAAAATCTCTGGTGGTTTCCAACCAACAAGATGGCCGCGGCGTCACGTATCCAAGCTCCACCCGAGGCGTTTCGTCATACCAGATGTCATCAGGGGCATATTTTATATACATTCTGCCAACCTTCACCCTATATGTATTATTTATGAAGCACAATCCCGTTGCATCCTTATTGCTCAGTTGTATCACCCCACGCACAGGCCTTCACTTACCTGCCAGATGTGGCCTTCTGCACTGTCTTTAGCCCAGTAAAAATCTAGCGCTGGCTTTGCACACCTGCACACTGATGTCTCAGAGACTTGAATGGGACGTTGCTCATGTTTTATGAGTATATCCTATTTGGGATCCTGGGACATTAATGTACTAACGCAGGCAACCCCACACTAGATCTTTACATGGCAGGCCACGGACAGTGGGGAGGCCAAAGGCATCAGAAGAGGTAAGTACAGACATGTGGGGGGGTTGGGTCAAAGACACAGCTGTGTGTATGGGGGTGGAGGGCTAGTGAGGGGTGTTGGGTGAATTGTGTAAAGCTAAACAGGTACTTCAAACATGTGAGATTTTCTTAAATTGTACCAGCAACAAAAATACCTCACAGAGATGCAAAATAATATTCTTCCTTTATTTAACCGCTTTACCACCGCCCACAGTAATATTACTGCGGCAGAGTGGCTCGTTATCGTCTGACGACGTAGTACTACGTCGTCAGACACTCCCCCTTCTGGGCGGCGCTTGGGCGCCGCCGGAGGCTCGCTCCCGCTGTTTTCATTCACAGCGGGAGTCGGGCCAGGGGAGGAGCAGCGGCGATCGCCGCTGCTCTGCCCCGATCGCCGGGGATCTAGTGTGGAGATCCGCCCGCCTGTGTAAACACAAGCGGGCAGATCTCCATAGTGACAGGGAGTGACAGATCGGACTGTTCAGCATAGCTGGACATCCGATCTGTCCATGACTCACACAGTCACCTCCCCCGCTACACGTCAGTAAGCACCAGGCATACATTAACCCCTCCCTCTCCAATAAAATTAACCCCTTCCCTGCCAGTGTCATTTTTACAGTAACAGTGCATATATATAGCACTGATTACTGCAGTAATGTCACTGGTACCCCCAAAAGTGTCAAAAATGTCAGTCAAGGGTCCGATCTGTCCGCCGCAATGTCGAAGTCCCGCAAAAAAAATCGCAGATCGCCGCCATTACGCGTTAAAAAAAAAAACACCAAAAATGACAGAAATCTTTCCCTTAGTTAGTAAACGCAATAACTTTTGCGCAAACCAATCAAAATACGCTTATTGCGATTTTTTTTACCAAACAGAGGTAGCAGAAAACAAATTGGCCAAAAATTTAAAAAAAAATTGTTTTTTACATCTTTTTTGGGGGGAATTTCATATAAAAAAAATGTTAAAAATATTGTTATTCTTTCAAAATAAACGCTCTTTTTTTGTTTATAGCGCAAAAAGTAAAAATCGCACAGGTGATCAAATACCACCAAAAGAAAGCTCTGTTTGTGGGAAAAAAAGGACGTAAATTTCGTTTGGGTACGGCATCGCACGACCGCGCAATTGTCAGTTGAAGTCGCACATCGCCGAATCGCAAAAAGTGGCCTGGACGGAAGACAGCAAAATCCTCCGGTGGTAAAGTGGTTAAACAGTCTGCAGGAGCAACTTCTATCCTGACATGTTTTGCACTAGGCTTAGCACTACTTCTTTGAGAAAGCACTGTGTTCAGCTCAAAACTTGTCAGAATGAGTGGTGTATCCTCAATGGGTGCAATGCAGCACACATGGGCCCCAAGGGGGATGGGGCCCACTGTGCACTCACACTCTGCACTTACTGAGGATTCATGTCAGCTGCCTGCTCTCTCGCAACTCCTTCCAACCACCAACCAAATTATCTAAGGGGGACTCCAATATAAAAAGGGGCTCTGATCTAAGCTGGGACTCCTATGTAGGACTCTGGTGTAATGGGGGATTCTGATGTAAGAGGAGACTGATCTAAGAGGATGTATGAAGGGACTAATGTAAGAAGGGACACTGATTAAAGTGGGAACTCCGATGTAATGGGGGATTCTGATGTAAGGGAGGACTCAGATGTAAGGGGGGATACACTATTATGAATTAAAGTAAACTACACTTCACAGTACAGAGTGCATTAGCAAAGACTATGTAATGTAGTGCACAGTCTACAGAGTGCAGCGTCCATAAGTTTGTAACATACAGCTCTGTCAGAAGTACACTATATTGTCAAAAGTATTGGGACGCCTGCCTTTAAACGCACATGAACTTTAATGGCTTCCCAGTCTTAGTCCATAGGGTTCAATATTGAGTTGCCCACCCTTTACAGCTATAACAGCTTCAGCTCTTCTGGGAAGACTGTCCACAAGGTTTAGGAATGTCTCTATGGGAATGTTTGACCATTCTTCCAGAAGCTCATTTGTGAGGTCAGCCACTGATGTTGGATCAGAAGGCCTGGCTCACAGCCTGCACTCTAAGGGCTCTTTCACACTGGCGGTCCGATCAGATCAGCCTGTCAGTTTTTTAGGCGGATCTGATCGGATCCTCCATGCAGCTCTATGGGGCAGCGGATGTCAGCGGTAACATGTCCGCTGACACCCGCTGCCATCCGCATCCAATCCTGTCTGTGAAATCCAGACGGATGGAAACCCTGTTTTCCATCCGTCCTGGGGATCGGATCAGATGGGATCGGATGAGAGTGGACAGGCGGTCTGCTCTCATCCAATTCCCCATAGAGAGCAGCGGGGGCTGTGACACCTCCCTCTCCGCACTGCAAGCGGAGACGGAGCTGTCATCCGCCAGCTCAGCCGGGATCGTGGATCGATCCCCGCTGAGCAGCACGGATTCGCCTACGGAGGCGGACTGTGTGAAAGAGCCCTAATTCCTCCCAATGGTGTTCAATTATTATTATTAATAAGGATTTCTATAGCACCAGCAATTTATGCAGCGCTTTACAATATTACAGGGAGACCGTACATATACAATACAATAAAATACAAGAGGATTTAGGGCCCTGCTCAGAAGAGCTTACAATCTAATGGACTATTGTGTTGAGGTCAGGACTCTTTGCAGGCCAGTCAAGTTCCTCCACCCCAAACTTGCTCATCAATGTCTTTATGGACCTTGCTTTGTGCACTGGTGGGCAGTCATGTTGGAACAGGAAGGGGCCATCCCCAAACTGTTCCCACAAAGTTAGGAGCATGAAATTGTCAAAAATGTCTTGGTATGCTGAAGCCTTAAGAGTTCTCTTCACTGGAACTAAGGGGCCAAGCCCAACCCCTGAAAAACAACCCCACACCATAATCCCCCCTCCACCAAATGATTTTGACCAGTGCACAAAGCAAGGTCCATAAAGACACGGATGAGTGAGTTTGGGGTGGAGGAACTTGACTGGCCTGCACAGAGTCCTGACCTGAACCTGATAGAACACATTTGGAATGAATTAGAGCATTGGCCCTCTCGTCCAACATCAGTGCCTGACCTCACAAATGCGCTTCTGGAAGAATTGTCAAACATTCCCATAGACACACTCCTAAACCTTGTGGGCAGCCTTCCCAGAAGAGCTGAAGCTATTATAGCTGCAAAGGGTGGGCCAACTCAATATTGAACCCTATGAACTATGACTGGGATGCCATTAAAGTTCATGTGCGTGTAAAGGCAGGCATCATAATACTGTTGACAATATAGTGTATGTGCCGTACAGCACTATGTACAGAGTATTACAGTCAGGAGTATGTAATGTACACTGTACATTACATACTCCTAACCATCACAACCTATATACTGTACTTTGTATTTTACTAATATATAGAGTATATCCTGTGCTCTTTGAATGTAAATCATTGATTTAAAAGGAAAATATTGCATTTGGCCTTTAGATGGAGGCAAGTATCAAAGGAATTTCTTACAACAAATTACCTCCTCATCTACTGGCCAAAAGTGGTATTTTCTGTTTAAAATAAATGATGATTCGAACAGCACAGGGTAGAGTCTATTTATATTCACTTTTTTTGCCCCATTCACACATAATGATTGAACATGCACCTTCACTAGGTGGATAGCTATTCTTTTTATATATATGTGTTACAGTATAGTAGAGGAATCTTCACAACCAAAAAAAAGAAAAACAAAAAAAACGGAGACCCATGTCTAAATGAAATCTTTATTTTAAAAAAATGTCAAGGTATCAAACAAAATTCTGTAACATACAAGTATTTGAAAAAATATATAAATTTGAACTCAATTCTTAAAAACCATACAAACAATTTTAAAACAAGACCACGCTATTTACATGAAAACTCATTAAATAAATAAACAGGCAACTAACCGCATACATAAAACTGGAAGCCTTTATTTATTTCGCAAAGAGGGTCATAATGCTGTATTCATAATCAGATCAGAGGAATCACGTTGTTTCTGATCAGAAGTCAGATCTCAGCATTTTGGTGTAGTAAACGTTGAGCCCAGATTAGTTGTTACAGCACTTTACCCATTGCTTTTTGCCGTATTAAATATAGGCTCATTTTGGACTCCTCCTGCCTTATCCACCATTATATTACACTATATTCAGAAGAACTAAATGTCATTTTGGGTTTATACCCGTGGATTAGTTAATTCCATTCCTTCTCGGCCCAACCTCAGTCATGTTATTCTGGCCCTGCTGGCTTCATTGATTTTGGAGTCTCTTAAGCCCGTACACACGATCAGATTATCGAACGATCTGTCGTCCGTTTTTTGTTGCATGCTAGTCTGATGTGGAAAGTGAAGAGGTTTCTTTCATACGAAAATTCCCATACGACAGAATTCTAATTCAGAAGTGATGTCATGTGTTGAATTGTTTTGTATGTGTTCTTTCGTTTCTGAGCATGCCTAGTATTGCTCATACGATCTTTTTCAGACGAAAAACCGTACTGATTAAACGAAAATCGGACGTTGTGTTGACGTGCGATAAAAATTTTATAGCCTGCACATCCAGTTTTTGTCGTCCGAAAATCCGTAATCGGCTGTCGAAAACACTATACTAACAATCCGAAAATCGACAGATCGTTCGTCGGACGAAATTTCCCTTCCGATTTTCGTATCGTGTGTACGGGCCTTAACCTGGGAAAAAATGCAGATCAAATAGTCAGAGAAAATTCATGGTCTGTAAGCTCTGGGTCGGTGACTCAAAGTATATAAATATTATGGTCACCAGGTCAGCCAGACAATCCAATTTCGAGGATGAGACGTCAGCTTTGGCTGTTTTCAGGAAAGGTTTCCTTTAACCAATGGACAATGCCAAGTAAGGCATTCCGGTAAGGAGATCTTTCAACTGACGACCCCAAGAAATATTAAATATATGTGAATGTTTCAACCCGCCAGCTGCAGACAAGCAAATTGATTTGCAAATCAGATAAATGGCACAAATTGATGATCTGCCTGAAAACATGCATGCAGAACTGTCCAATGAAAAACAGTGCAGTCCATACAATCTCATGAATCGTTGGACTGACCTAATTTGCCATTGACAAACTAATTTCAATCACCAGCACACACTGAAAATGAAATTACTACCCCAAGCTGGAAGACTCGAGCTGTAGACTAATGTTAGTGGTGAACGCACAAGCAGATTGGACAGTTGGCCACCCCATATGGTACTGTATTCACTGCAGCCTCTTCCACCACATGAAGTTATACATGTCTATAGTGAACCTGCCATTAGAGGAATAGATAGGCTGCTATTGCTGACCTCCTGCTGGAAATGCTAGCTGAATGGCTGTCAAGATGATCCTTTAGCTTTACTGTATTCTGAGCCATTGACCTCAAAATAACTGTGCAGAAAGTGAAATGAGAATTCAGGCTTGTGTACACTGGCTTCGTAATCACATGCGGACCTTTACCTTCATTCAGCACTGCTCAAACACATGCATGCAAGTGAAAAAAGATGTGTTTAGCCTGCTTTGTCAGCAATGCACATGCACCTCAAATAGGAAATGCTGAGTCCAGAGAAAAGCTAGTCAAATGAAGTCTTACAGGAGATGTAAAGTCAGAAGGTTTTTTATCTTAATGCAATCTTTGCATTAAAATAAAAAGCCTTCTGTGTGCAGCAGCCCCCCTCGACCCCACTAACACTTACCTGAGGTCCCTCTCTGACCAGCAATGTCCACGAGTGTCTCAGCAGACTGAGATTCTCCTTCTTGAGTGGCTAAGAGACAGCAGCGGTGCCAATAGGCACCTGCTGCTGTCAGTCAAAGTCAGCTAGCCAATCAAGGGAAAAGGGGGAGGGGTCAGGCCGGGTTAGGGCTCCTTGTCTGAATTGACACAGGGAAATATGACTCAGCTCAGGTGCCCCCATAACAAGCTTCTTGCTGTGGGGGCACTCAATAGGAGGGAGGGACCAGGAGGACACAGAAGAGGGACCCGAGGAGGATCCAGGCCACTCTGTGCAAAACCACTGCAACAGAGTATAACATGCTTGTTATTTTTAAAAGAAAAAAACAAGACTTTACAATCACTTTAAGACTGTCACCTATAGGGTGATATTAAAGTAGAACTATAGGCAAAACTTTTTTTTTTTTTTTTTTTTCATTTTCATTCCTCTCTATCCAAGACTAAAAAAAAGTTTGCCTTCAGTTGTACTTTAAAGCTAAAGTTTAATCTGCCTATATTTTGCCTTTTCTGTCCCACATTCCCAATACATACTTTATTTTAAACCCAGTGATGTCATCAGTGGGTCTCTGTGCTCTCTGTGCAAAGAAGGTAAATCATGAATGGCTGGGGGGACCAGCAGGGTTGCTGTACATTGCCTCCTGAAAACACCCCAGCGCCCTGCCTCAGTACTCTTTTCACGGGTTTTGATAACGTCCAGTGTGTATGAGGCCTTAAAGCGTCAGGAAAAACACCCTTTGTGCATGAGGCCTTCCTTAAACAGGAATCTGCGGAACCCATGTCAGAGGAAGATAAACATTACTAGAGTACACAAGCCCTTCCTATTGTGTGCCCTTGTTCTGCAACAGCCAGGTAACTAGCATTTTCAAAAGTTGGTCAGCAATGTGGCAGTCTACATCATCTTTCCTCCCTTCCTAGTACCTGCAGCTGGTTTCCATCAATAGGCGTATGCTGTCCTAGAGAGGATAGAAGCATCTGATGGTAGGAACTACAAAATGAACAGGAAACCCCAGAGTCCTTTTTCAAATAATTTGCCTTCAAAAAATTATTTTTACAAAATGGAATGTAACATTGGCACTAAAAAAGTTTTTTAAAGGATAGAGTCGTAAAAAAAGCTATGAATACTTTCTTCTGCCGTTCAGTGCAACTACAGTTTCTATCTGGTCATACACGCGGGGTGGGAAGTGAACTAAGTTATGTACATTAAAGAGAACACTCATTACAATCACAACAGTTTCAGGAAACCAATTACAGGATTTGTTGCTCTTCCTGTCACTTTAAAGGAAGATTCCACTTTTAACTTGTTTTCAAAGTGTCTCTAGGCAAATTTTTTTTTATTTTTTTGGGGTTTTGGATGGAGTCGGCAAGAGTTTGGCCTTCTGGGGGAGATATAATAAAACTGGTGTACCGTATTTTCCGGCGTATAAGACGACCCCCCCTAATTTTCAAGTTAAAACATAGGTTTTGGGCTATACTCGCCGTATAAGACTACCTCCCTTCCGAAGCAAGGCAACACCATTGTAAAACAGATTTCTTATAGATCTCCAAGGTTCCCTAGTACTGTAATACATGTAATCTCTCATAATATCTCTAAGGTACCCTAAGTATTACCAGTAGATGTAATCTCAAGACGCTGGCTGTGCGGGAATCCTGTACTGGTATACCGTATGTACCGTAGATTCGGCTACATACAGTATACAGCGCTGAGCCAATCACAGTGAGCGATGTATTCTATTATTGAATGCAAAGCCTGCTCGGATTGGCAGAGTCAGAGAGGCGGGCTAATGTCACTATGCAAATCCGAGGAGGCTTTGCATTCAATAATAGAATACATCGCTCTCCCTGATTGGCTCAGCGCGGTACACTGTATGTAGCCGAGGCTACGGTAAATGCGGTATACCGGTACAGGATTCCCACACAGACAGCGTCATGAAAGATTACATCTACCGGTAATCCTTATACTTAGGTTACCTTAGAGATATTATACTCGGTGTATAAGACGACCCCCCCATTTTTGGGGGATTCTTTTGAGGTTCAAAAGTAGTCTTATACACCAGAAAATACAGTATACAGAATCTGGTGCAGCTGAGTATAGTAACCAATCAGCTTCTAGGTTTATTTGACAATGCGCAATTGAACAAGCCAGAGTTAGAAGCTGATTACTAATGCTGGTCCACTGAAGCCACTCTGCATTGGACCTTTTTGTTGCCCCTTATGTCTATGTCATTACGCCTGCAGGATCATTGTCCACATCATGGGTGTCCAACCTGCAGCCCTCCAGCTGTTTCAAAACTACAAGTCCCATCATACCTCTGCCTTTGGGAGTCATGCTTGCAACTGTTAGCCTTGCAATGCCTCAAGGGACTGGCCTTGCAATGCCTTATGGGACTTTTAGTTCTGCACCAGTTGGAGGGCCGCAGGTTGGACACCCATGGTCCACATCATCAAGCTGGGGCATGGGGGCTGCCAAATGTGTCCCCCCACATTCCAGTGCTGATGAGTAGACATGTGCACGTCGGAAATGTTTGTTTAGTCTCTTTTCTTTTCAAATGCATCTATTCATTGAAGAAATGTATTTCGTCATATTTGTTATGTTGACTCGACTCGTTTTCAGAATTTGTTTTGTATATTCGGCATTAGTTTTGTATATTCTAAAAATGTTGATGTTTTTCTAGAAGATTGATATATATTTCCTATATATTATTAAATCAGATGCTAGTCCAACCCACCAAGAGAAATAGCATTAGCTAATTGGACAATATCGACCAACGTCATGTGCATCCAAATTATTTAATGGAATAAAATTTGGATCCATTTGTTATCCAAATCCAAATTATTGAACGAATTTGAAAATATAATTAATTTCCCAATGGACACAAACTACTATTGCATCATGTGACATCCGAATGAAACACACATGCATTTGACAATTTCGATATACAGTCAATTATTTTTGGATTTATCGATTCGTTATGGAATGAAATTTACGTCCGAAAAAGCATACTAAACCGAAACACACATGTCTACTGATGAGTAGAGAACTGGAAAGCTAGAGATCTCCAGACCTCACATTTTGGTGAGTATTTCTGGCAGGACACTTCTTTAGAAGCAAAGCAAGACATTGTTGAGGAGCAGCCACGGAATTCAGTTGGAAATGACTGTGGCCTACATTAATCAAGGGGGCATTGAAGAGGGTGCAGCTCAGAAGGAAGCAGATTTGGGCCTGGGCAGAATTTCAGGTTCTGGCCCGTTTGCTGTTCACATCTATAGAAATCCAAAATTTGAGACCGCACTCAAGGTATATGGTGAAATCAGAAAACTTTATTTTATTCTTCATAAATGAAATAGACAGACAGTGTGCAAACAGACGTGTCGGGTTGACGCGTTTCACGACGCTGTAGGTTGCTTACTCAAAATCACACGGTGTGGTTATGAGTAAGCGACCTACAGCGTCGTGAAACGCGTCAACCCGACACGTTTGTTTGCACACTGTCTGTCTATTTCATTTATGAGGAATAAATTAAACTTTTTTGATTTCACCATATACCTTGAGTGCGGTCTCAAATTTTGGATTTCTTCAGTTCTCGGATGTCGGATCTGACCTGCACCAGGACACACCTGAACACACACCTGAGCGGCTTCCCCCTTCTCATTGCTTCTGCTGTTCACATCTAAGGCATGGAAATATGGCCGGTGGGCTTTCTTGCTTATCGGCATCTGGAACTGAGAGTTCCTTATTCCATGGCCAGTGTTCTGCGTTAAGGACTCCTTGGCTCACAGTGTCTCCCCTTCTTCTCCTAGTCTCCAGTTATACCGATGTGCAGGAGATTACAGGAATCTACTACATGCACAGATTGAGGCCCTTTAAGCATTAAATGTATTTTTTAGTAAAAAATTAACTGGAATAAATGTGACTGTTTTATAACTGCTTACATTTTAAATGCACCTGCATGCTACTGATTGAGATGTCTGCATGTTCAAGGTGGAAGCTCTCAAATGATGTGTGCTTCCTATCCACTGCTCTGCACAGACCCAGAATTATCTGTCAGATCCACATACATTTGTAGAGATAACTAGGATGGTGCAGAATAGCAGACAGAGGCAAACAAGGGTCAGAAGTCTCTGAAGATGCAGACCCCTGGAACGTGGGCATGAGGATAAGTGGAGCCTACTTCAATTTATCCTCCTTCCTTAATATGAACAACTATTTTTTTTACCTGAATGTGGGTGATGTCATGGCGCTCTCTGATATTGTTGGGTAGTGCAAAATAAGGAGGGGGGGGGGGGGGAGATGGTGTATGGAGCAGTGGAGAAAGGATTCCAATAGGTGGTAGGGGGGGGGCCACGTTCGGCGGCTGCCAGCTGGAGCATGGAGGCGCTCTAAGGAATATAAAGCAGGAGAGAGCGGTGCCGGTGTTATGTGAGAATTACCTACCCGTGAGAAAAACCTACCCTCGTCACTTCCGATGCACGGCACTATATGTAATGCAGTGGTTACATTAAAAACAACTGTGCTGCAATATGAGTCATCTCCGCTCCTGTCCCTTCCCTGCTCTCGGCAAGTAAATATAAAAGCGGCAGCGGGTGTATGAAAACATAAATCACGGAGCCGAGAGCCGCTTTTATATTTACCAGCCCAGATCAGGGAAGTGACAGGTACAGGAGCGGAGATGACTCATATTGCAGCACAGCTGTTTTGATGTAACCGCCGGATGGGTAGGTTTAGGTTTTTTTCACGGTACACCGTGATCGTTTCATACTAGTGCGCATGCGCACTAGTCAGCTCCTCATCTGTTGCATTACGTATCCGGGGCTGGGAGCATGCGCACTGCTGCGCTGCTCAGCTGTTCCTGGCCGGGAGTGACGAGGGTAGGTTTTTCTCACGGTTTAGGTAATTCTCACGGAACACCGGCTTAGTGTAGCATAAAATTAATGAATACATAATAAATATAGCAACTTACTCTGAGGTAAGGGTAAACAAGTAAGATGGGTATAGCAGGATCATCTATGAGGTAAGTTACTTAGAACCTAGGAGAAGAAGATAGATGATCCTGCCATACCCATCTTTCCGGTTTACCCTTACCTCAGAGTAAGTTGCTATATTTATTATGTATTAATAAATTGTATGCTACACTAAGCCGGGGCTGCTCTCTCCTGCTTTATTTTTTTTACCTGGCCTTGACCCATAATGAGAAACACAGAGTTGGTCAAGCTCACAGAATAATATCACCTTAAAGTGGATAAGCCCTTTAAACCATCATCTTACTGGGCATGAAAATAAATATAACCAGAGTAAGGACCCATTCACACGTGTGTTGAGACTGCATTGGGCAAGGATGCCCAACACAACCCACAGATTAGCATTACCCAAAGAAGGAAAAATGATTTGAACCATCATTTTACTGGAAATAAAGGTAAAGACAACCACACAAGAGGAAGGGCTTATTCACACTATAAGGAGGGGGGTGGGGGGAGATGGTGTATGGAGCAGTGGAGAAAGGATTCCAATAGGTGGTAGGGGGGGCCACGTTCGGCGGCTGCCAGCTGGAGCATGGAGGCGCTCTAAGGAATATAAAGCAGGAGAGAGCGGCGCCGGTGTTCCATGAGAATTACCTACCCGTGAGAAAAACCTACCCTCGTCACTTCCGATGCACAGCACTGTATGTAATGCAGCGGTTACATTAAAAACAACTGTGCTGCAATACGAGTCATCTCCGCTCCTGTCCCTGTCACTTCCCTGCTCTTGGCAAGTAAATATAAAAGCGGTGGCGGGTGTATAAAAATATACAAGGGCAAGGGCAAAATATGCAAGGGCAGCCCATAGACCAATCTCATCTAAAAGGTGGAAAACCTCTTTCAACCATCATCATCTGGGAATAACTGAATACAACCAGAATTATTGTCAGCTCTCTAGATTTCTATAGGAATACATGGGCCTGTACAGAACAACAGGCAGAGGTAAATAGGGGCCTGAGGTCTCTGAAGATACAGAACCCTGGAACATGGCATGGAGATAAGTAGAGTTAACTTTGATTCACCTCCCTATTGCTTTTTTTTTTACCTAGCCTTGTCCTCTAGTGAAAAGCCCTTTACACCATCATCTGGGAATGACAATAAATATAAGCACACCAGAGTAAGGACCCATATGTACTAGACCAGCCTTGTCCAATGCAGTCCCAACTTACAGACAGGGCAATCAGCCCTTTGTCCTATCATCCTAGTTCAAAACAATGCTCTGCATTGGTGTGCACTGGAAAAAGTAATACAGGATGCATTTTTAGGCTGTGAGTTGTGAGGCGAGTTGTGAGTTGAGGTGTGTTGGGATGCACTACACAGCAAAAAGTGTGCCTTCTCCCAAATCTACTCAGCTATTGGAACTAGTATGATATCAGACAAGCATTTGAACACGTAGGAGGTAATATGCTACCATCCCCCTAATAACTCAGTTTAGATTTTAAATTGAAACGAGTCTTGCTCCAGCCATCATGTGGCCACAAACAAAGGCTGCTGGTCACATCATGTAGATATTCTAAATTACAGGAAGTTGCTCAGAGTGTCCTACTGGTCTTCAGAACCAACCATCAGCAACCAGCCAGTATGTATCCAGTGGAATATAGGCACCTAACCAGCATCTTTGTGTGGTCACAATTGTGAGCAAGACTCGCTACGCACCTATATTTGTTTCCAGGTCAGCAAGACAGACAGGCAATGAGCTTTATCAAAATGAGTCGTGGATACATTTTGTTGATATATTTCTCTCCAAAAAAAAAGAAAAAGGCATTTTAACAAAGATGCAGCACGTATCATGTTTTCAAAAAGTGATATGGAAAGAGAAAAAAAATTGTATGAATTATATTGAGAGGAAATACCTACTCAGCACCACTAGGAGGTGATGCAGCCTTTTATTTTCAGACATATTCACTTTCACTTATTCTCTCTAGCCATGCAGCACCCCATAGTGGCTGTTGGGTGGTAATGCATGTAGTCTTTACACAGCCCAACAAAAAAAATCTTTTTAATTTGTGTCTTGCTTTTTAGACTTGTTCTTGGTGTTATTTGGTGTGCGGATTCAGAAAATTGCTTTGGCTAGACTGCATCAGCTCTAGTTTCTTAGATATGGTTGAATTTATATAATATTTTTACTCCGCTTTTTTAAAAGATCTTGCGGTTTAACTTGTTCTTCTGTTACCTAGTTTATGTTTTTGCATACAAGTTAGCTGATATAGTGAGTGTTTATGTACTTTCAACTGTAAATTTAAATTGGAAACATTGGATTTGCAAGTGTAAGTTATTACCTCAATTATAATCATGATTATATAGGAGGTGTGTGTATATTGCCACCTATATTGTGTAATGCTTGCAGATCAAGCACCGTAGAGGTGATGGCTACTTTAAGACGGTGCTGTCTCAATCATCTCAACATATTTTGCTATATTTATATCCTGATTGGAAGAGTGGTGTATGGCATTTATGTTGCATCTCAAAAACCAGAGCTGATAGGGAAAAACTGGTACCATTTTTGGAATCAGCGGTCAAATTTACCTAGGAACAGGTCTAACATTCAAAGCACAATGGGGTTGATTTACTAAATGCAAATAGACTGTGCACTTTTCAAAATGCAGTTGCTCCAGAGCTTAGTAAATGGGGGAGAGCTCTGCTGACTCCCATCATCCAATCATGTGCAAGCAAAAATGCTGTTTTCTTATTTTCCTTGCACATGATTGGGTATTCTTTGCAAAGTGAAGCTTTACCTCATTTACTAAGCTTTGAAACAACTGCACTTTGCAAAATGCACAGTCTATTTGCCTTTAGTCAGAGGCGTAACTAGAACCTTCAGGGTGCAAGAAACCATGAAGGGCCCCCCCCCCCAGACCCCTGGCCGGGGCCCTTCCCTTGAAGCCTGGGTCTCTTCCCACTGATCCTGGGGCCCTTTACTTTCGTTGCGGGACCCTTTATTACGGTCCTGCAGAGGGACCCTTTCACAAGTTCTGCATTGGGCCCCCTTCCTGCCATCTTGGGGCCTCCCCACGGTGGTGGAATGCCAGGGCCCGGTCGCAAGTGTGACCTTTGCGATCCTGGAAGTTCGGCCACTGGTGTCAGTAGTTTTTATTTTTTGGTATTTTAATTGTATTATTTTTTTTATCATTTTATTTTATTTTTTTACAATGTCACTGACTATGACTCTGTCCATTCAGGAAAGGAAGGAGCTGGTAAATTACATATTTACCGACCCCTTCCTGGTTCTCTATTGTAAAACATCCCCTGCAGCAGCCGACAGGAGAGGGAAGGGAGCACAATGGGGGGGGGGGGGCAGCACAGTAGAGGGGGGAGGACCAGGGGAGCATACAGGGGCCCAGGGACAGCAGAACACAAGTGAACTGGATAGGAGGAGTGGCGGGGGCAGCATACAGAGGAACCAATCTCCTTCATTTTCCTCCCGCAGCTACAGGAGGAAAAAGGAGGACAGTGATTTCTCTACATGCTGCTCCCACCGCCTCTCCTATCCAGGAGTACAGGGGAGCTGCACAGGCCTCCTGGAGCATGGGCAACCCGTGCAACCCCTGTAGTTACGCCCATGCCTTTAGTAAATCCACCCCAATGTGTGTTGGTCTGTGTTATTATTCACTAATGAAGGACAATGTAATGGGTAAACAGGATGGAAATATTGGAGGTGCCATGCTGACATGTATTTAAAGTTGGATACCCAAGGTATATTATCCTTATCCTTCCTTCCAGTCACTGACCTAAAACAGGCATCAGATATCCTGACAACTGACATGCATTTGCTTATTCAAGGGGTAGCTTCTGTGTAGTGAAGCAATGCAGATGACCGCCCCAGAGCCCCCACAATTATACAAGACAACAATCATGGCTCACATATTTCTACCTTAATACATTCTCTTTATCAATCCACCAACAAGTGATATTTCAGTTCTAGGAGGAGTTTGGCAGCTGTGTCACCCACCAGCTTCCTAAATGTCTACAACACTTCCGATCTCTCTGCAATATAATCTCCTACTATCTCCGACCCTAGGGCTTTGGGTATTCTCGGCCACCTTGGGTGTCTCACTTTTTTTGTCACATTCTCCAAAATATGAGCACCGTACAAATTTCCAGCACAAAATAATCCCTATTTTTTTCTAGTTTCAGGCTTTGGCCACATCTGCTCCTTGGTATATCACAGCTAAGTTGGTCTGAGAAAGCATGACATATATGAATCTCAGCTCCCATGAGGTACCAGGATCCCTCCTGGAATGAGTTGTGCAGTCACTCGGTTGATGGTATGAGTACAGACACATCATTAGGCAGTGGCTAGTTACAATAAGGACAGACTGGGCAGCTTCCAGGGGCAGTCCATGGGGATGCCCGTAAAAGTTTTGAACATTATTGCTGTTTACAGTAAGTCAAATTCAGCTTTCAAGTCCTAAATCTCAACTCCAGGAATTTTGAGAGTTCTACCTTGGAGTTGGGGCTGTGCCCACACAGCAGGAGTTCAATGCTTGCTTAGGTCTAGGGGGCATAGAAAAGATTTCCTTACCTTATCCAGTGCTCTACCATGCTGCTAGACCAGCCCCTGTAGCAGCTGCTCCCCCATGCTCCAGTGGGCTAGGATCCTGATGTCATCAATATTGATGAAGGGTCCATAGCCCTTCATTGTATGGGATGATGCAGAGGAACAGTCTACTGCTGGTCACATGGAGGAGTGTAATTTTCTATGGGAAGGGGAGGATCGGGTAGGTAAAAATGCTTTTACTCTTTCCTAAAGTAAATGCACAATTAACTCTTGAGGTGCAGGTGCAGCCCCACCGCAAGGGAGAATTATCAAATTTCCCGGAGTTATGCTTCAAGATTTATTTTTGAAGGCCATCAGCAATAGCAGCTTTAAGATTGTGCAATAGCACCTTTAAGATTATCAAATGATCGTACCTGCCACAATATGAGTAGCTTGTAAAGAGTATACTTCCGCAAAAGATCCAATTCAAAAATCAAAATCCTACATTCCATACCTTCAGAAATGCTTCACAAACCCATGTCAGAAACAAAACAGAAATATCTGCATACATGGACCCTCATGTATGATCCCATTAAACTGGCAGGGGGGCCCGTGAACTGGAAACAACCCTGGGTTTACTGTGCAATATATACAATATATACTATATGGCCAAAAGTATGTGGATACCCCACCAAATTGTTAAGTTCAGGTGTTTCCAGTGAAGGATACTGTTAATGCTACAACATATAACAGAATTTTTGTAAAATCTTACCGTAAAAATTCCTTTCTCTGAGTCCTCCGACAGTCGCCGCCCCTCACATAGTCTTCACCAATGGGTATTGACTTCTGCTCCGCAGGAGTAGCTACTCCTGCGGAGCGGAGGTCAATACCCATTGGTGAAGACTCTGTGAGGGGTGGCGACTGTCGGAGGACGTAAGAGAAAAAGAGATTTTAGACAAATCTGGGCTACCATTCTTGTGGTAAAAGTTTGTTTAAGGACTTTTTTTGTTCCAAACCCTGTGCATAAAGCCAGCTCCATAGAGACATGGTTTGAGGAGTTTGGTGTGGAGGAAGTTGAGTACTTTCACAGAGCCCTGACCGCAACCCTACAGAACACGATTGCCAACTGCGACCTACTGTGACTTTGGAATACCGACTGTAAGCTACGCCTTCTCATGGAGTGAAGTGGAGGCTGCTGTAGCTGCCAACTCCATATCAATGGCCATGGTTTTGGAATGAGATGTCCATCAAGCTAAGAGGTGTGATGGTCCGGGGCTTGGCTATTTTTAGATTGTAATCTCTCACAAACTAAGGACACTTTTTGGACCCACTTTTTGGATACTGTATCTGCTCCCCTGTGCATAAAAACAGCTCCATAAGGACATAGTGTGATGAGTTTGATGTGGAGGAGCTTGAGTGACCTTCACCGAGCCCTGACCTCAACCCTACTGAACATGTCGGATTTCCAACTGCGATCTACTGGGACTTAAGAATGCCGACTGTGGGCTATGTCTTTTCATCCAACATCAGTACCTGACCTCACAAATGCTTTTTAGGTTGAATGTGACAAATTCCCACAGACTCACACCAATATATGGATACACTTCCCAGGAGAGTGGAGGCTGGTATAGCTGCCAACTTCCTATTAATGGCCATGGTTTTGGAATGGCTTGTCCATCAAGCCCATAGAGATTTGATGGTTCAGCGTTTGGCTATTTTTAGATTGTAAGCTCTCACAAGCAAGGGACCTGTTTTGTACCAGCATACCTGTACATACACACAGATCCGTAAGGGCATGATTAGAGGAGATTGGTGAGGAGGAACTTGAGTGGCTTTAACAGAGCCCTGACCTCAACCCTACTGAACATGTTGGATTGCCAACTGTGACCTACTGGGACTTTGGAATGCCGACTGTGAGCTACGTCTTCTCATCCAACATCAGTACCTGACCTCACAAATTTTTTTTTTGGTTGAATGTGACGAATTCTCACAGACACGCATCAAAATGTGGATAACCTTCCCAGAAAAGTGGAGGGTGGTATAGCTGCCAACTTATTATCAATTGCCATGGTTTTGGAATGGGATGTCTATCAAGTTCATAGAGATGTGATGGTTTGTGTTAGCCTATTGTTAGAATGTAAGCTCCCACAAGCAAGGGTCCTTTTTTTTTTTTGTACCGGCATATTTGTGCCCTTGTACATAAACACAGCTCCATAGAGACATGTCAGACCGCTGACTGCTACCGACTTGGACATGGGAATGCCGACCTGACCTTACAAATGCTTTTGTGGCTGAACATGACAAATTCCTCAAAATGTGGATAACCTTCCAGAAGAGTGGATGCCGCCATAGCTTCCAACTCGATATCATTGGCCATGGTTTTGGAATAGGATGTCCATCAAGCTCATAGAGGTGTGATGGTCCAGTACTTGGCTATTTTTAGATTGTAAGCTCTCACAAACTAAGTTGCCCTACATACTGCATATGTGCCCCTGTGCATAAAAAAGATACATATGGACAATGTTTGATGAGTTTGATGTGAAGGAACTTAAGAGGCCTACACCGATCCCAGACCTCAACCCTACTGAATATGTTGGATTGCTAACTGTGACCAACTGGATGTTTGAATGCCGACTGACAGCTATGTCTTCTCATCCAACATCAGCACCTGTTTTCACAAATGCTCTTCTGGTTAAATGGGACAAACTCCCACAGATAGATTTCGAAATGTGGATTATCTTCCCAGAAGAGTGGGGGTTGGTATAGCTGCCAACTCCCTATTAATGGCCACGTTTTTGGAACTGTATGTCCATCAACCTCATAGAGGTGTGATGGTCTGGTGTTTGGCTAGTTTTAAAAATGTAAGCGCTCACAGGCAGAGTTATCCTAATTCTCTTGTATTGAATTGCACTGGTGCTCCATAAATCCTGTATCATAATAATAATATTGTGTATGTTCTGCTGATTTTAGGTACTAGAAACCTGCTAATTTACATATTAGCTATTTTCCCCATTTCAAAGAAAATGGGTCAAGAAGACTGGTATTTTGTATTTAATTATTTCAAGTGTCTTATTTTGGAACAAAATACTGACATTTGTTATCCTAAAAACTATGTTTTCACTAGACACGATGAGACTCATTCTATAATTGTTAAATATCCATTTCGTCCGATGATACTTCCTGTCACAGAAAATCTGTAGTTAAAATGATGTAGCCCCACAATACCTTAAAGGGGGTAGAGTATGTTGGAGAGTATTTACTTTGAAATGGAATAACACTTTAAAGAGAACCTGTCATGTTTCTATTGTGAGAAAAAAAAAACCCTGCCCCCCTGATAGTCACCTTAGCTGCAATGCCCCGCCACTCAGAGCCCTCAGTAAATACCTGCTGCAGTATAGGGAGCATGTGACCTCCTCCCAATAAGCAGTACTCAGACCTCAGTGCCCAATCAGCAAGCTTAAACACTGTGACCCGACAAGGAGAAAGAAGTAACACTTTGTACTCTGTGACAAAGAGCTTACACAGCGACAAGACCCCCCGGGTTAGACAACAGAATGGAGGGGTGGAGGGAAGCTAAGAAAGTGAGTGGCAGCGGGTAAGGTGGCTTTCTTAAAAGAGAACCTGTCATTTTTTGCCCTGAATGAGTCTCTTTCAAGAAAACTTTGCAAACCACTACTGGTATAGTACCTGGGTTTGTTACAGGCATTCTGGGTTGAGTTGCTATTTAAAAAAGGCAACACAGACCTATATTTAAACCTTAAAGTGATAATAAACCATCATTTTTTTTTTTTTTTTTTCATTTTAGGAGAAAAGGTCCCCCCGTTCCCTGTTTGCAGGTGTCTACTACAAAGCTAGCTGGGTGCTCTGGAGACATCCTTGGGGGTGTGCTCTAGTCAGAGACCTGACCCGAGCTGTATGCGTCCATAGACACACAATGCACCTGGCAAGCCACACCCCTGTTCCCTCTTCCTCCTAACAATTAGACTGACTGCAGCAGGAGCACATTGTTCTGCTGCCCTTTGTGTCTCCTGTGGAACAAGGAAGTTAGCTGTTCAATCCAGAAGCTGGCAGCAGTAAAATGACACCAGGTGTTATGGGACGGGGGGGGGGTGATTAAACCCACATACTAGGGTGTTTTACCTTAATGCGGTGACTGCATTAGGGTGAAATATGTCTTTAGTACTACTTTAAAGCTATGTTAACACTCTCGCTGAGATGGATATATAAAGTTAAGCAAAATAACTAAAACACTTCCTCTTCCTGGTGCAAATCCTGCTTTAGGCTCCTGAAATTACTGCTCACCACACCCAAAGTCCAAAGGGGAAAATCAGAATTTTTCATTTATCAGCCCCTTCGTGATCATGTGACCAAACACCTAGGCATTTAAAATGTACTAGCAGCATATTCACCTGGAAAGGTAAGCATTTTTTCACCTTTTGTTACTTCTTTTTAACCATCTCAGTAATGCTGTTAACATTTGCCTACAGGTCCATTTTAACCCATTTGCTGTATCCAGTGCTAAAAAAATATGTAGGCTGTATGTTTATAACAAACAATAGGATAAAGGCACACATGTATGTACAGCGATGTCCCATACATGTGCACATGTTGGAATGTATTGGCAAACACACTTTCATTCAGACATTGCAGCTGGTAGGTCATGCAGATATTACAAGTCCCACAAGCAAGACCCCAAATGTGATACTATACTTAGGGGTTATAGACCACCCTGCATCAGCACCGAACCTTCTTCTTTTACGCCCGTCCCCTTTTTTTCCACCAGTATCCTTCTTCTCATCCTTCTTCTTGTCCTTCCCCAGATACTTCTTGTCTTTGGTGTCTCGGTTCTGGACCTTGATTACAGGTTTCTCTGTTACTGGGTCCCCTCCGCCCGAGCTTCCACTGCCTTCGTCAACTGATAGAAGAAGCAAAAATGATAAACAGTGTGACCAAACACGACATAGGGCTTTGGTTTCCTACAGATTACAGTCCTCGTTAAGTAAGCTATACATTATACCATTTTCTTTCCCCTAGTTGATGGAAAGAAAATTGCTTGATTCCCTCATCAACACTGAATGTGTTGATGGAGAAGTCAAACTATTTTCTTTCCTTCAATGCTATTCTATTGCATCTGCTAACAGCATCTGCTATGCTATTGTATTCTGACAGTGGGAGAAAAAAAAACTGACAGGCTGGTTGTACTGAAGTCAATCTATAGAATGACTTTAATTCAAACCATCCTGCCCATAGACGGATCCCGCTAAACCGGAGAAATTTTGATTAGTCAATGGTTGGCCTTATGGTGGCTACCAATATGGAGGAACTGCCAGGGGAGCGAATTGGGGAGCTGCCCTTGCTGAAATTACCAGGCCAAGCACTAACAGTTTCCAGAGGAATGAAGCAGCAGACAGAAATTACACTTAGTGCTCTTGATTGAGACAGGTACACACTATGGATATGCTTTGTTCTTATTATGTCTGAGGTTTACAACCACTTTAATCATAGCATAGTTTCAAACACTCACTCACATGCTGTGTTACGTTGCGTTTTAAAATGTACTATAGCAATTAACTTCAACTAAGTATATTAATTCCCACATTCATATGCGTTACAATACACTCACATGCATTGATGTGCGTTGCCTTACGTAGATTTTACAAATTACATATAATACACTGTTCAAAAAAAATTAAAGGAACACTTTTTAATCAGAGTATAGCGTTAAGTCAAATAAACTCCTGGGATATTGATCTGGTCAGTTAAGAAGCAGAGGGGGTTGTTTATCAGTTTCAGCTGCTTTGATGTTAATTAACAACAGGTGCACTAAATGGGCAACGAGACAACCTCCAAAAAAGGAATGATTTTACAGGTGGAGGCCATTTTTTCCCTAATCATCTTTTCTGACTGTTTTTCACTAGTTTTTCATTTGGCTAGGGTCAGTGTCACTACTGGTAGTATGAGGCAATACCTGGACCCTATGGAGGCTGCACAGGCAGTCCAACTCCTCCAGGATGGCACATCAATACGTGCCATTGCCAGAAGGTTTGCTATGTCTCCCAGCACAGTCTCAAGAGCATGGAAGAGATTCCAGGAGACAGGCAGTTACTCTAGGAGAGCTGGACAGGGCCGTAGAAGGAAATGAATGAAATACACCAGGACACCATCCGTTGTTTATTAGAAGCATGCCCGGACATTGTCAGGCATGCATACAAGTACGTGGGGGGCCATACAAACTACTGAGTATCATTTTGAGTTGCTGCAATGAAATTTCAGCAAAATGGACCAGCCTGCTGCATAATTTTTTCACTTTGATTTTTGGGGTGTCTTTAAATTCAGCCCTCTGTTAGGTGATATTTTATTTTCCACCAAACTTTGTGGCATCATTTTATTCCTAACACATTACCCAGTCCATATCCGTATAGATATCCAGCATGAGATTTTTCCCCATTGAAATCTAAAGTGTTTTCAAAGTGTTCCTTTAATTGTTTTTTGAGCAGTGTATAATAAACACATGCCAGTATTTCCAGGGTGACTTTTGACTTTAGAACCACTTTAGTAATACATTTTTTATCTGTACATTTGACCAGAAGGAGATAAGGGACTGAGGAATTTATTGCTAAAAGAAGAATAGTCCCTCCAAATGAGGGACTGTTGGGAGCTGTATTCTTTATTGGCTGTGCAGATCAATTATGTATGAATCAGAAAGTCAGTATCTTCGTATCCTCTAAACAAGTGTCCATGTGGTTGGAATTTTGCTGAATATGTTACGATTTAAAAAAAACATTTAAGTCTTCGATAGATGGCTCGAATTTTAGACCATTCCTACTGAGTCAGATGAAATGTGAGCCGTAGGTGGTCCTGCAGGTATTACACTCTGCTCCACAAAAATCAATTTAGAAGGTGGAAAATGATCTGCTGAACAGTGACTGCATCCTATAATGATGCTGCGACTGCCTGAATATAATAGCCAGCAGCAGAGATTTGTCATCCATGCTGTTAGCTCTGATGGGAAGGGCGATTGATTTTTCTCTCATTCAGCTGAACAAAAGAAAATTGAGCAACATATGGCAGTCTTAACACTTGCTAATTTACAGTGGCAAGGATAGTGTATTTAAAGCCCAAATCCAGGAAAAGCAAAAAACCCTCCCATGCAATGGGGCTGCACTCTTGCTGCAAGGGTACAATATTTACTTCTGTCTATGGGATGAGAAAAGCACTTTTACTTACTTGATTCTCTGCTCCCTTGGCAGAGGGCATGCCCTCATCTCCTGGCGGTGGATTGTTTCTCAGCGACATCACATCCAATGTAGGGCTATGGGCCCTACATCGGTCTTGATGATGTTAGAGAACCTTAAGCCTGGTACACACAGGCCGAATGTCAGGAGGCATTGGCCGGTTCAATAGAAACCGTCTGACAATAGGCCCGTGTGCACGGCAGCCGTACTGATTGTCATTATGTGATAGATTTGGATACAGTGATACAGCCACAGATGAGAGAAGACCTGTCATGAATCCAGTGCCACCAGCAGTGGAAGACCTCAGAGACAGTGGTGTGCAGAATATGGGGTTATAGGAAAAGCAGTGATAGAACAACTGCACAGAGGCTTAAAGCCCATCTACAGGCAAAAAAAAAAAAAGTTTTCCCTTGCAAGGGTTAATATGCTCCTTTTTGTATAGGGGATTTACCAATGTAAATATACTTACCTGATCCTCTGATCTCCCCACACAAGACTGATCCCTGCAGCTCCTGACCTCGCCCCGCAGTCTAGCGGTAGACTATTCCTGACATCATAAGGCCCATAGCCCTGCTATGAATGTGATAACATCAGGAAAAATCCACCGCTGGATCGTGGGGGAGCGCTGTTCACCAGTGGAATGAGGGATTGGGTGAGTATAAGCTTTCTACTCGCCCCTGGACCAAACAAGCAGTTCACCCTTGCAGTGTGGGCACAGCCCCACTGCAAAGGAAAACTTTTTTTTGCCCGGATTTGGGCTTTAAAGCAAAGCTAAAAGTCTGGAATACTAACCTCTGCTCCAACGGTCTGACGCCCCGTGAGGTCCCTCGCCATTACCGGCATCTACTCTTTTTCTTCTGAATGTTATTGTTCTTCTCTCTTAATTGGCTGGCACGGGATGATGTCATTCACCCCTGCACACTGATACCATGCTGGGAGTGTGAACTGATCTGCGCATGCGTACAGCAGTAAGTGGCCCTTTCTTGCACCTGCTGCTGAACCTTTAGACTTATGGCACTTTTCCACTGCAAGTACCGGATCGGCTCCACTCGGCCCTGCTTGGCTCGGTTTGGTTTTCCACTGCATGGTACCGCATGGTACGGTGTTGGAACGGTTCGGTACGGTTTAGTATGGTTTGCTTTTCCACTAATAGTAAGTGGGTGGGATAACAACGATTCTCTGACCAATCAGTGGCTAGTAGTGACAAACAGTCAAGGCTGCATGCAAGGGATTGTGGGATATGGTACGGCCCTCTTGGAACCACAACCGAGGTTGTACTGTTTAAGCGAGCAGTACCGTTCGGTTCCATGTAGTGGAAAAGCGCCGCCGTACCGTACCAAACCGTTCCAACACCGTACCATGCGGTACCATGCAGTGGAAAAGCGCCATTAATTTTCAGAGAACCAGTACATTTTCTACTTGAACCTGAATAAGTATGTAGCATCGATTACTAAATTCTCCACTCGTTATTGGATTTTTATGAGGAAATATTGTAAATACACTTGTATACACATTTGATTCCTACAGTATATATGTAGTAATTTATCTCTAAAAAAAAAAAAAAAAAAAAAGCTTAAATACTTTATTCTAAAAAGGATGGTGGGGGGGGGTGTTATCAATTGAAAAATATTATTTTGAACTGGAATGCCCCTTTAAGACAAGTTTTAAGTTTATTTTAAGAAAATACCTGGATTTGTTATGCTAGAGTGGCAGATGATCACTTACAAGCATCCTGGGTATCGCTGTCCCTCCCGCTGTATGCGGCCCGCAGTTTGCTCCTGACTACACGCAGTTGTATGCCCAGCTGGCGTGTTCTAGGGTCCGGCGGTGACATCGGCAGCTCCACCTCAGGGTTATTAATCTGATTCACCACACCGTCACCCGTCACCTGTGGGAGGTACCTGTAGGGTCACAGGAAGAAGCCACAATCAAGGCATGTCTTCTTTTAACATATCAGATTTATCCCTTTTGTGTCTTTAAATCTCAATACTCACCGCCCCCTCGACTGTCCATTCCAGCATTTATCTTGGTTACTAAGACCAGCAGAGACTCTGCTATCAGAACAAAGGGACAGAGGGAGGAGCTTCCAGAGACCACGCAGTGGGCGGAGCTTGGACACCACCTCTGACACCTATCACAAAGAAAAGGATTTACAAGGTAAGAAAATACATAGAACATCCAGTATTATTGTATATTCTATGATGTAATCTTTGCTCACCAGTCTGTCTATGTTGGTACCGGCTGCTGACGTAGGCTTCTCATCATTGCTGTACACTCTAAACTTTCTCTTGGGATCTTCTGGTGGGGAGCGTCGTGAGCGTGCTGGAGGCGGAGTTCCACAGGACTGGAAGATCTACAATATATATTGGTAATAATTTAGCAAAACATATCCATAAAAAAAAAAAGAAAGACACTAACTGCATTGTAAATATCTTAACTCTCTTTCCTTGCAACTATATTATTACAAACATTACACAACATTAAAAGGAAGCTAAAATGTATTCTCAGTGTGGTATTACCAGGGCTTTTTTTCTCAGAGAATAGGTGCAGGAACTCCCTCTTTTAGACTTACCCCTTGTCTCCGCCCCTACCTACCTCCGTGAACCGTTCCTTGGTTCCACCCACTATCCACCTCCCAGTACAATCCCTTTTAGAAAATACAGAACAAAGTAGAATTTGTGGTACTAAGTAATTTGTATGGAATTTGTTAATGATAACAAAAAAGCAGTAAAATAGATCCCATGCAGCCAACAACAATAGATCCCCCAGCAACAATAGATCCAGCCAGAAACAATGGGCCATCAGCAGCAACAACAGATCTCCCAGCAGCCAGCATCAATAGACTGCTGCCTAAACAGTAGATCCCTCCCAGCAACAACTGACCCCTCAGCAACATAAGACCCACCCCAGCAACAATAGACCCCCCTGCAAAACAAGATCTCTTCCAGAGACAATAGATCCCCCAGCAGCCACACCAGATCTCCCCAGCAGCAATAAATCCTCCTGCAGGAATAGATCCCCTCCAGCAACAATAGGTTCCGCAGCACCCAGCATCAATAGACAGTGCAGCACAACCCAGCACTCCTTGCCATTACATACATTCAGTGCTGGAGGTGCCGGAACTGCGTTCACCCGCGTTCCCGCTGAAAAAAGCCCTGGGTATTACTGTAATGTTTGTCTGAAAGTAATTCTTCACTTTTTCCTTATATACAGATTTAAAATTTTTTTCCTCTGCTATCTGTATGTCAGTACCACCAAAATATTCAGCCTAGAATAATTTATGAATAAAAAACGTTTCTGAATTGAGTCAGTGGTTCTTCTACATTAAAGTCTAAGCGGCAAAGACTTTCATCTCCTCATTCCTCTGCCTCCAAAACTGCTGACACCAGTGAAAATCCTGGACCAGATCCTTGACCATCAACGAAAAAAGGGGAGAAATCTTTACTGTTATGAATGTAAATTGACACAACCAATGTAAATGCGCACATCACCACTGACCACCAATTTGAGAGAGCACTACACTGACCACTAATGTAAAGGGGCACTACAGTGACCACCAATGTAAAGGGGCAATACAATAACCACCAATGTAAGGGATACTAAGCTGAACACCAATGTAAAGGGTCACTAGAATGACCACCAATGAATAAAAAAAATTTTTCCACTGTTGCACCAATATGAGGGAACACTACAATGAACATTACTGTAGGGGCGCTTCTTCACTGACCAGCAATGTAAGGGGGTGCTTCACCTCCGACCATCAATACAAAAAAAAATACTTCTCCACTGGCATCCATTGTTAGAAGGTACTACACTGACTACCAAAAAAGGGGACAGCCTTGGTTTCTTCTTCAAAACTAGACTATCTGGGGCTGACTCTGGACTCGGCCTTAGCCAGAGTATTTCTTCCTCCTGACAAAATTCAGACACTGCAGGTTGCAGTTCATCTTCTGCTGTCCAGCAGATGGTCGTCATTCCAGACTTGTATGCGGGTACTGGGCCTGATGGAGTCAACCTTCGAGGCGGTCCGGTTTGCGCAGTTCCATGCGGGGTCCATGCAATAGAAGATTCTCATCACATGGGTCGAGAATTAGCAGTCTCTGGGCAACCAAATCCACCTGAGCTAGGGTAGGAGATAGTCCCTGATTTGATGGCTTTGATTCCTGGCGCTCCGGCAGGGCAAAATTATTTTACCCTTGTATTGGACAGTGGTCACCATGGATGCCCGCCTGTCTAGGTGGGGAGGCATCCTTGGCAGAAGTTCTGCCCAGGGGGTCTGGACCCTGGAAGAATCCGGACTACTGTTTAATGTCCTGAGTTACGTGTGATCAGGCTGTGCCTGGAACATTGAATGGATTGTCTACAAGGCTGTCCAGTGTGCATTCAATCAGACAATGCCACGGCCGTGGCTTATGTCAATCTCCAATCGGGCATAAGAAGTGTCCTGGCAGCTCTGGAGGTAGCGGGCATTCTCAGATAGGCAGAATGTTTCGTTCCAGCCCTCCCTGCCGTTTACTTTCCCGGAGTGGAACAATGGCAGGAGGATTACCTCAGATGGCAGACGTTAGACTAAGGGGAATGGTCTCTTCATCCGGAGGTGTCTCCTCAGTTGTATCTCCGGTGGGGCTTCCCCAAGGTTGATCTATTGGCGTCTCGGCTCAACAGTAAGGTACATAGGTTTGTGGCTCGGTCTCGGGATCCTCTGGCGGATGCCACAGACAAGCTGGTGGCCCCGTGTGATCAGTATCATAAGTTTTACGCCTTCCTTCCTCTCAAGCTTCTGCCAAGACTTCTACAGGATCGAGGCAGAAGAGAACTCCTTCAGAGTTTGTATGGTGATCTCCAGGTTTTCCACCAGCGCAGCAGATAATTCTGCTCGCCTAAAGAGATTGTATAAATAGCCCAGGACCGCGATCCCCCGCTGGCGTAACAATGCCAGCACCAGGGCCAACACTGTAATGAAGACCCGGGGAGCAGAGGCAAGACCAAATTGTAACGCCCCAAACTGATAATGTTCCTCTCCCACTGCAAAGCAGGGGAAGCGTTGGTGACCGACACATATTGGAATGGGAAGGTAGGCATCTTTCATGTCTATGGAGGCAAGAAAATCCCCCTTATGCAGGGAAGCCACCACTGTGCGAATGGACTCCATCTTGAACTCCTGCACCCGTACAAAGCAGTTCAGCACCTTGAGGCCCAGGATTGGACGCACCTTGCTCTCCTTCCCGGGAACTGTGAACAGGCTGAGTAAAAACCCCTTAAAAACGTTCCACAATCGGAACCGGGACAATCACCCCTTGAAGCAAAGAACTTGCACCGCCCTAAAGAGGGCCTGTAAGGCGGACTGGGGACAGTCGCACGTTGGAAGGAAAGAACCTTTCCGGAGGGCGAGCATGAAACTCAATCTTGTATCCAGATGGTATAACTATGTAGACCCACTTGTCATGTACTAGGGAAGCCCACGGGTCCAGGAACCAGCAAAGATTGTCACCCCAGATACGGGGGAGGGTGCACCTTCATGCTGAAGGAGCCTTGTCTGCGGATCTGGAGAAGCCTGCTCTCGACTTGCCAGACCAAGTTCACTTAGATCCATCAGGAAAAGGAGGGCCCATTGTCTGCGACAAGGGTCCTTGCCCTTAGTAGTCTGTGGAAGAAAGATACTCTTCCCCCCTGTGAGACCCTAATGATGTCATAATGGTCCACAGACCAGCATGTTAGCCAAGGATCACCGCCAAAACAGAGAGCTGAGCCACTAGGGGAGCCGCATCCAAAGATGCAGCACAGATAAACTGCAGCCCCTGGACCAGCTGGTCCGCCAGCTCAGCAAAGTAAGGTGGGAGCTGTTCTCCCTCCAGGTCACAGCGCAAAACTTATCCCACTCAGTCAGAGTTTGCAACACCAGGGCAATGGTGAACACCGGCCTCAATGCCGAGCCAGCCAGGGTGAACATATTGTGGGCTACAGCCTCCACCTTTTTTGTCAGCTGGGTCCTTAAAGGCCGGAGACTCTTCAACCGGAAGCATGGTTGCTTTGTTTAACCTGGAAATCGGAGGGATATTGCCTAGCAAACCGCTTAGGGACCCCAAGCAGACGCTTTGGTCGTCCTCACTCTTTCGCAACACTTATGACAAAATAGGCGAGGAAAGGGAAACACCTTTCGCCGCTGTGGGTGGTTTGTGAGTGCCAAGGGAACCTGCGCCCTGTCGCAGTCACAGCTGCGTCCCTCCTTTTTAGAGGCTCATGAACAAATACAATCAGTGCATCCACCAGTGCCTTTTCGTGCCAGGTTGCAGACGTGGAGGAATCATCCTCACTATCTGAGTATTCAGGGCACGTGGTTGCAGACCCATCAGGATTACCCACATCCGCAGCGGCTGAATCAGATTCAGGATCTGATGAGACAGGGGAAGGCGGAGGGTGCTTTTTGCTAGCCCGCCGCCCGAAAGCCACCTTCACCTCCACCCAGGACACAAGGGACTCCAGGACCGCCATCAGAGCATGGATGGATGGTTGGGACCCGGAGGGCCCTGTAGCCTCAGAGAGGGGATCAGGTGGGGAGATGTGCTCCAAAGACTCCATTAGCACACCGGGAGGACCCAGAGAATAATTGTAAAAACACTGCTAAGGGACACCCGCGCTGGCAGCACCCCCCGGTCGCCAGCTACAAGCACCAATCGACCCTTTAGCAGAGAGGGAGAGGACCCCACCAGACTCACCACTTGCAGAACCAGGCACCGCTAGTCACCAGGAGAATCTGCACTGCACTCCCACCTTGAACCTCATTCATATAACAGGGTCTGAAACTGCTTGCTACCACTCAGGAGGTAACTGGTAGACCGTAAATAAAACTTGCAGGGTCAAGGTCATAGCAGCACAGAAACAAGCACAGAGAGATCCCAATCGAGCTTTCCACGGGATCCAAACTTGTGAACTTGCTTGTGTGGACTATTTTCCTTTTATCATTGCACTGTCTACACATATTGTGGGATTGTTATATACTAGCACTTTATGATTAGTATTTACACACATGCACTTTACTGTATTGTGGTATAAGTGATGTTTTGTTGATCTGACACATTTGTGTTTTTTATATTGCACAAATACATATTTTATTTGCATAAGTATAGATATTATAAAAAAAAACTAGTAGGCATAGGCTGTGTTAAGTGCTACACTCTATTTGATTGGTTTGTGTACTGATTTGTGTTTCAGACACTTGAGTGTTGCCTTGCTGAGGGGAGGTTGGATGCAGCGCAGACGTTTCTTTTTAATTTATTGTACAGGGATGCTTTTTGAATTATTTTAAGGGGAAGCTTCTCTACTGACCCCTAATTTAAGAGGGCACTTCTTCACAGGCAACCAATGTAAAGGGCTATTTCTCCACTAACCAACAATGTGGAAGCATTACTCCACTGGCAATTATTGTAAGAGGGGCCTTCTTCACAGACTAACAATATAAGGGGACCCTTTACCACTGATGTAAGAGGACAATTCTCCACTGTAAAGACCCTCTTCTCCATTAGCCACCAATGTAAGGAGAACTGCAACAACCATTAATATAAGGGAACACTTCACTGTACACCAACATAAGGGGGCTCCTCACCACTGACCACCAATATGGGCTAATGTTACATATTTACTATCAGTGTAACCAGGGCATTTACACTGTCTACCAATATAAGGAGGCTTTAAATACGGGGTATTGTCCTTTCCACTGGACACATGCATACAGAGGACTTTTACTGAAGGGGGCTCAATGTACATGAGTGTAAAAGTGGTTGAAATATGAGGGGTGCATAGGACACCACAGAGTACCAGAAATTAGATGGTATAAATAAGTAACCAATATAGGTTAATGGTCACCAGTGCTAAAGAGGCTGTAGCTAAGGGTGCAAAATACCAAGTGTTGCAAAGATGCTACTGGAAAAAGGAGGGGAGATTACCAAGCTGTGGGGGTCATTAAAACTTTGCTATGGGGCCTTTTGATTTTTAATTATGTCCCTGCCACTGACCCATCTATGGTGTGCAGTCTGCAACTAAAGGTGAAACACAACATTGCAGTATTTAGCCACCTAATAAAATCTCCTGTATTTGATCCTAGGAAAACAAGGTAGAGGGGAAAAAAAGCAGCATCACTAGGGAGGATTACATCTTTAAATGGACCCCTGGAGCTGTCACGTAGTTTGTATTTTAACAGCCATGCCCCAGGCATTGCAATTATAGAACCCATATACAGTATGCATGCATGCAACAAATTAGGATAGAAGACCCGTTTGATGTCCTTGAGCATATACCTGAGCAGTTAGCTGTACACTCTCCTCCTGCAGTGTCATTATGGCTTCAGATATTTTCACTGCAATTGACTCTGCAGCAAGTTCCACATTAAAAGGTCCTACCAATCGCTCTGCCACCTCCTGCAGTCCATCTGAAGGATGAGAAATAAAAGACACGTTGATACTTTTTCTTTTAACCTTCCCTATTTGTTAACATGTATTTAATATACATTTTTAAAAGCATAGGCTATACAAAGGTAACATTTTAGTTAGAGCTGCAGTTTGCTAGGACAATCATCCCCTTCTATTACTCAAAGCAATGGAAATATGATAATAGTACCCCTTTTATTGGCCATAACAGGTATGCATGTATTTACCGCAGTCCGCAAATGTGAATCCGACACTAAAACATACCAAGATCATATATCACAGAAAGAAGTAAATATTTAAAAGCAGTTTATCCAATCTATCCCTATCATAGAGGTAAGATACTTCTAGAGGAAAGATGCTCCTAAAGGCAGCCATCGGCAGAGCAAATTTTGTTGCTGCAAACACGTGTTGACAGGGGAATCCCTCCCATTGCGTTCTCCTGGTTGGGGTGCGGGATGCCGTCCCCGCTAGGAGAACACAGTAATTATTGCTGGTGGCTATAACAGCTACTAGCAATAACCGCATGTGAAATCCGGTAGGCTGGTTGTACCCTAGTTGATCAATCATTCGGTATATTCAGCCTGCCTATAGAAGGTTACTGCTGAACCTGCCGAGATTTGAAATGTCTATGGCTGGCTTAAGGTACAACTTAATGACACAAATGGGTAGAAGTCTGTGGAATAGACTGAGCAAGAAAGCAGTCATTGTCTAAGAACAAGTAACCAAAATATACTGTATACCTAAAAACTTTAGACTAGTCAGCCTAACATCAATAGTATGTAAACTATTAGAAGAAATGATAAGGGACCATATCCAAGAATTTGATGATTAAAATGTTTATGTTTATATGTATTTTTCTACAAATCTCAATAAATATAGTATAAAAAAAAAAACCGTATTATTATTATTAGTAACCATTATAGATTTATGAAATATCGTTCTTGCCAGCCCAAATTTTTAACATTCTATGAGGAGGCCAGCTGTCTTTTGGATAGAGGAAGGCCTGTGGACATTGTATATCTAGATTTGACACAGTACCCCATAAACTCATAATTTACAAATTAGGATCTTTTTGGATTGATAAGATCATATGTACCTGGATAGAAAACTAGATTTATAAGCAGGGTGCCACAGGGATCAGTCCTGGGACCAATTCTGTTTAACTTGTTCATAAATTATATAGAGGTTGGTATAAATAGTTCAATCTCAGTGTTTGAGGACCATACCAGCAGGGAAATAACTTCACAGCAGGATGCAGCAACTTTACAAGAATACCTTGATTCTATGGAGGGGTGGGAAGCTATATGACAAATGAGATTCAATATTGAATAATGTAAAGTAATGTATTTGAGGTCTAAAAATATGAATGCAAGCTACTCGCTAGGGGGAGAACCTCTGGGGGGAATCAAGGATGGAAAAGGACCTGGGGGTCCTAGTAGATTACAGGCTTAGCAATAGCATGTAATGCCAAGCTGCAGCAAGAGAGGCTATCAGACTATTAGCAGGGTTAAAAACTGATTTTCCTCAAAAAATAAAACTATAATGCTACCATTTTGCAAAACTCTGACTTGGCCACATCTTGAGTATGCCATCCAGTTTTGGTCACCAAGACTTAGGAAAGTGGTGCTGGAACTGGAGAAAGTTCAGAGAAGGGCAACAAAGCTAATAAAAGGGCTAGAGGACCTCAGTTTTGAGGAGCGACTACAAACATTACATTTATTCTCCTTGGAGAAGACGTGCTTAGGAGGGGATATGATGGAAATATACAAAGCTTTAAATGGTGACACTAGTATTGGGAGGAAACATTTTAATCTTAGGTCTTTAACCACTTAAACCCTGGAAGATTTTACCCCCATTCCGACCAGGGGGTATTTTGCGATTCGGCACTGCGTGATTTTAACGGACAATTGCGCGGTCGTGCGACGCTGTACCTAAACAAATTTGGCGTCCTTTTTTTCCCACTAACAGAGCTTTCTTTTGGTGGTATTTGATCACCTGTGCGATTTTTTGATCACGCGCTATAAACAAAAAAAGAGCGTCAATTTTGCAAAAATAGCAATATTTTTCACATTTTTTATATGAAATTCCCCCCAAAAAAAATGTAAAAATCAAAATTTTTTAACATTTTCGGCCAATTTGTTTTATGCTACCTATGTTTGGTAAAAATCGCAAAAAGCGTATTTTGATTGGTTTGCGCAAAAGTTATCGCGTTTACTAACAAAGGGAAAGATTTTTTTCATTTTTGTTGTTTTTTTTTTTAACGCGTAATGGCGGCGATCTGCGATTTTTTTTGCGGTACTGCGACATTGCGGCGGACAGATCGGACCCTTGACTGACATTTTTGACACTTTTGGGGTTACCAGTGACATTTCTACAGTAATCAGTGCTATACATATGCACTGTTACTGTAAAAATACACTGGTAGTGAACGGGTTAACTTTATTAGAGAGGGAGGGGCTGTGTGTGTGTCCCTAGGGGCGTGCTTTCTACTGTGATTGGCTGTGGCTTCAGATGTATGAAGAGTGATCGACGGTTCTACATAGTAGAACCGTATGATCAGCCTTCATACACCGGGGAGAATGACAGGTGGCTTGTTTACACAAGCCGCCTGACTTTCTCCCTCTCCCCCGCCGATCGCCGAGTGACCGGCGGACATTGGGTCCGCTGGTCACACGCGCGGGGGGGTCCGTGACCACGCGGGAGCAGGGGCGCGCGCTCGCTCCCTAGACCCTCACAAGCTAGTGACGTAGCCCTACGTCACTTTGCCTGTGAGGGGCTGACTGCCGACGTAGATCGGCATTAGGCAGTCGGCAAGTGGTTAAAAAAGATATGCAGCTGCACAATGAAGTTGGATGATAAGTAATTCAATCCCAAACTGAGGTTCTTTAGGGCCAATTCACACTAGGAACTGCATGTGAATTGCACAAGTTGCACTACTACTTACTACTTGGTTGCGGTTCAGTGCTGTGAACAGAGCTGCATGTGAATTCATCACAGCACTGAACCGCAACGAAGTATTGGATGCACTCCTTTTGGAATGGCACTGCAACCGAACTGCATGTTACTTTTATACTAAGCGATCCGGTGCGGGCAAACACACTGTGTTTTTGCAAGCTGTGTTTGGGGTGTCATTAACTTTGCTCTGACACCCACAGCAGATCGCTAGGGCAGTGTGATCGAAATGGGGTGCAGGAAACCAGCAAGGTACACAGGTTTCACACACAGCATTCTAGTGTGAAAGGGCTCCTACTAGCGGTAAAGATGTGAAACTCCCTTCCACAGTTGGTGGAGTCATCGGAGAGTGTAGATAAATTCAATATACTTTTGGATGTGTTTCTTAGTGAACACAATGAACAGGGATATGGAAAACGATAGTAACATACACATACACTCAGGTTAAAGTGGATGGACAGGTGTCTTTATTCAACCTTAAAGTGGTTGTAAAGTCAGAAGGTTTTTTTAGCCTAATGCATTCTATGCAGTGGCGGCCCGTTCATTGGGGGTGCAGGGGTGCCGCCCCCCCCCCCCCATCCATGCATCCGGCCCCCTAATCTACATGCAGGGCACCGGACGCATGTATTCCAATAGGGGATTTTTTTTTTGAAGCACATGATTAGAGCCAGAGGCTCTAATAGGCTTCAAATAAGGGTGGGCTCAGGGCGCAGTGAGCCCACCCAGTTGTATGGCAATAGTGCATAAATATTCGCTATTGTCACACTGACTCTCCTCCCAGCCAATCAGGAAAAGTGTTGTGAGACCCCTTTCTCGATTGGCCAAAAGGAGAAGTAATCTTACTGGCCAGTGGCCAGGAAGAGGCAGAAGACACACGGCTGGAGCAGAAGCACAGTGGCTCAGCCATCCAGTACTCCCTGGCTCGGACAGGAGGAAGGAGGAGGTAAGGAGGCAGACCATTCGGGGGGGGAGGGAATGTGTTGCCTGCCGACTGACTGACTGATCAACCGACCAACCGACCGAGGAGGAGGGGGGGGAGTGCATTGGGTTGCTGCCTCCCCCCCGAATTACCGAGCACCAGCCGCCACTGATTCTATGCATTAAGATAATAAGCCTTCGGTGTGCAGCAGCTCACCTCAGCCCCCCTAATACTTACCTCAGCCCGCTCTCGATCTAGGGATGTCAACAAATGCCTCAGCAGTCCTGGACTCTCCCTCCTGATTGGCTGAGGCACAGCAGCGGAGCCACTGGCTCCCGCTACTGTCAGTCAAACTCAGTTAGCCAATGGCGGCAGGGCCAAACCGCAGCTCTGTGTCTGAATAGATACACTGAGCTGCAGCTCGGCTCGGGTGCCCCATAGCAAGCTGCTTGCTGTGGGTGCACTCAACAGGATGGAGGGGAACAAGCTCAAGCCAGGGTCCCGAGAAGTGGAGGATCGGGGCTGCCCAGTGCAAAACCACTGCACAGAGTGGGTAAGTATAAGATGTTTGTTATTTTAATAGAAGAAAAAATGAGACTTTACAATCACTTTAAAGTAGAAATCCGTCTAAGACGCAAATCCCTGCATCTACGAACATCTGTGATCTAACACTAATCCATCTAGCCCTGTAAAGAAGAAATCAGCATACATACATACATACCTTTTTGAAGCCGATCCGACCCAATTCCATGCTGAGCTGTCAGCTGCGGCTTCGCTGTGGAGGCGTGTGCAGGGGACACAGCCGACAAAGGAAGCCCCATGGTAAGTCTATGGGTGACGTCACTTCCCAATCATTTCACAGCCATTGTCAGCTGTGTCCTCTGCAGAGCTTCTGCCGATGGAGACCGGATCGGATCGGCTTTTTTACGGGGCTACATAGGTTCGTTTTAGATCATAGAGGTCTGTATATGCAGGGATTTTAGTTTTAGGGTGGACCTACACTTTAACAATTATGTAACTGTCCTGAGTCCTCAACAACAATAAAAAGGTAGATGGTCAAATACTCACAAATAGGTCCACTTGCACTTAATGTAGAGCAGCCTTTTTCAACCAGGGTGCCTAGGCACACTGGTGTGCCTTCAGAGGTCTTCAGGGGTGCCTTGGCAAAATGCCTAGAAACTGCCCAGAAACATGTATACAAGTAGGCGGGTGGATCAAGCCTACCTATTCATTACACAAAGCCACAGGTTTTCATTGTGCACCATTACAACCTTCTAGTTGCCAGTGTCCTATTATCATCAGTTGATAAGGACATTGGATACCTGCACAATACTCTTATTTGCCCTTCTCCTGCCCCTGTCCATCAGTACTGGGGTAACATTAGCTGAGTGAGGAAGAGAAACTGAGGGAGAAGAGAAACACTGGAATACTAGTCAGTACCAGTGTGCAAAAGTGTTTGTTTTGGAAGAATAAATCACTACTAATGTTGGGTGTCCTACACATATGGGTGTCCTGCATTATGTAAATTTTTTTATTTTGTTTTTTAAATTTTAGAATGGGGTGCCTCGAGATTGTGCGGAATTGTAAAGGGTGCCTTGACTGAAAAAAGGTTGAGAAACACTGATGTAGAGGATCCATTGGCTTGAAGAGGGGCTGAGCAGTTTCCTACAGACAACTTCTTTTACTCTTCAGATTAACGTACCCAGCAGCACTCCAACCTCTTACACCCAAGGAACATACCCAACAGTGCTCAACCATCCATTGATGGAGTTCACCACCAAGCACTGTCTAACAGGAGTCTCACGCAAGTTCCTCAGACAGAATACTAAGAATACTAAAGCGGTTTCTGATGAACCAGACAAAATTTGCTAAGTGAGTAGCCCTGTCGGCAAAAACCAAGAAGCCAGGCGAAAAGATGGTCAGCTGAACAACACCTGCATCATATACAGGCACTATTGGGGTATATTGACAGATGGCGGGGCTGGTTGTCAAAATACAACGTACAGTAGCTGCAGTGGCCGATTCATCCATCTGTGTTACATTGCGTTAATGGAGGAATCTGTGAGGTTTTTTTTTCCATTCAGCCTACAGGCTATCTGTGTGTATGGCTAGCTTAAGCCTTGGTGACCTCACAACAGTATGATACCATCGTCTTTTTCTCTTGGTGCTCCACATATGGCTCAAGGCTTCTCAGATAGGTCTCTCTCTACTACAGTATTTACACTCGGAGATTAATTCCTGTGGCCTAGAATGAGCCCTCCTGGACCCGACAATGACATGAACCTTTGAAAAGGTCCGGTCTCCTCTTTACATATGCAACAGCATTTTACAATTTACCACACTCAGGTCTCACTATTTGGCATTACATATGCATAGAAATGACTGTCCGTGTTTACCTAAATCCAGCTCAAAGCCACACACTAGCTCTACTTCTGCTTAGTGAAACCTACATACAGAGGAAAATCAAAATGTATCCATCCCAAAAACAAAAATGTCATTTATTGCATCTTCCAGTCATTAGATGTGGTGGTTGTATTAGTTTTTTTTTTCAAACTGAGAACATTTTCAGCAAGTACAAAAATCACCTGTTGATCCTGCCAGAAATACAGTGTTCTTGTCAATTTCTGTGAGCTGAAATGACAACATAAACAATGTTATCTCTCTTTTGTAAACTACTGGTCCCTTCAATCCACCATGTAATGGAGATGGTCAAAGGCAGGCATTCCATCCTGTGTGACAACCATGGCTCCTTCCGAAGAAACAGTGGAAAAATGAGTGAAGTCATGAAGAGGTAGAAATGAGTGAAGTCATGAAGAGGGAGAAAGTGTTATTTGCAGCATTAGCAGATAAAAAGAAAAAAAAGCCTGAAAGCCAATGCAGCCACCACCTCCAAGGACTGGTAAACTGCAATATATTACATTTTTGTTTTTGGGTTTCGATACATTCTAAGCCACATTTCACACTGATGCTTAGCCACTGACTATTCATGGCTGTATGTGGATGAGAAGACAATATATGCTGAGAATAAACCTGTCTTTTGCCCATGCAAGACAAGCAACATGTTCACTTTAATGCAGACCTTTCCAGCAGCAAATACTTACCCTACTTTCTTTCCTCCACCTGTTGCATTCCACTGCCAAGAAAAAAAAAGCTAGCCCATTGTAAATTTGGAAAGAGAAAAGCACAGCGCCTTCTAAGTGCAGCAGATTGACAACTTTAGTGTAGGTTTAATAAAAACTTACTCACAAAGGTAAGCTTGTTAAAAGCATGTTTGTTCCACAGAATTTCCCATCTATTGCTTTACCTGCCCCTGCGGTCAGTTCTACTTAGGGCAAACCATTAGAACCCTGAGAAAACGTTTTGGAGAACACCGCCGCCTAGTTGAAGGAGGAAAAGACAAACACGGCGTACCCAGACACTTTGCTGAGCAACATGACCAATCCCGGATTCTTTCACACAGGCAGAGCGCTTCAAACAACTCTGTCGCATGGAAACCTTCTGGATTTACACCTTAGACCAGGGGGTGGGGAACCTACGGTCCGGGGACCGTATGCGGCCCTTGAGGTCATTTGGTCCGGCCCCCCATGCAGCTGAGTCTTTGTCTATCAGCTGATCTGTCAGAATGGAGCCGATGCTTCCTGTATAGTTTCGGCTCCGTTCTGACAGTCTGAGTGAGTCACAGGCAGAGTGATATCAAATGTACTCTGCCTGTGACCAATACAGGAAACATTGCCTCTTCCTCCAGCACGGCGCCGCTGCTAGCCAGCATTTCCCGCCAGCAGCACAAACAGCAGTACCAGCCAGAGCCAGCAGTATTCACAGCAGTACCAGCCAGAGCCAGCAGTACCAGCCAGAGCCAGCAGTACCAGCCAGAACCAGCGGTACTCACAGCAGTACCAGCCAGAGCCAGCAGTACCAGATAGAGCCAGCAGTACCAGCCAGAGCCAGCAGTACCAGCCAGAACCAGCAGTACTCACTGCAGTACCAGCCAGGACCAGTAGTACAAGCCAGAGCCAGCAGTACTCACAGCAGTACCAGCCAGAACCAGAAGTACTCACTGCAGTACCAGCCAGGACCAGCAGTACAAGCCAGTGCCAGCAGTACTCACTGCAGTACCAGCCAGAACCAGCAGTACTCACTGCAGTACCAGCCAGAACCAGCAGTCCAAGCCAGAGCCAGCAGTACTCACAGCAGTACCAGCCAGAACCAGCAGTACCCACAGCAGTACCAGCCAGAGCCAGCAGTACCCACAGCAGTACCAGTCAGAACCAGCAGTACCCACAGCAGTACCAGCCAGAGCCGGCAGTACTCACAACAGTACCAGCCAGAACCAACAGTACCAGCCAGAGCCGGCAGTACTCACAACAGTACCAGCCAGAACCAACAGTACCAGCCAGAGCCAGCAGTACTCACAGCAGTACCCACAGCAGTACCAGCCAGAGCCAGCAGTACCCACAGCAAGACCAGCCAGAGCCAGCAGTACCAGCCAGCAGTACCTACAGCACAGTACCAGCCAGCAGTACCGGCCTGAGCCAGCAGTACCAGCCAGCAGTACTAGCCAATAGTACCAGCCAGAGCCAGCAGTACCAGCCAACAGTACCGGCCTGAGCCAGCAGTACTAGCCAGCAGTACTAGCCAATAGTACCAGCCAGAGCCAGCAGTACCAGCCAACAGTACCGGCCTGAGCCAGCAGTACTAGCCAGTAGTACCCGCCTGAGCCAGCAGTACAAGCCAGCAGTACCCACAGCACAGTACCAGCCTGAGCCAGCAGTACCCACAGCAGTACTAGCCAGCAGTACCTACAGCACAGTACCAGCCTGAGTCAGCAGTACCAGCCTGAGCCAGCAGTACCCACAGCAGTACCAGCCAGCAGTACCCACAGCACAGTACAAGCCAGCAGTACCAGCCTGAGCCAGCAGTACCCACCAGCAGTACCAGCCAGCTATACCCACCAGCAGTTTTTACTTACCACCACAAAGAGTCGACTGCGCTCCAGACTGACCGACACAAACCTGGAAAACCAGTTGCGAGTAGCATCATCATCAATACCAGCTAACATCACACACCTCACCAAAGAGAAACAGTTGCAGCTATCACATTAGGGGTGAGTTAATTAAATGTTTGACCAAATATAACAGGCACATTTTTAAGTTGATAATTTTGTACGGCCCCCAAATGATTTTATAAATACCCAAATGGCCCTTGGCAGATAAAAGGTTCCCCACCCCTGCCTTAGACACACTCACGCGTGGGGGCCTCGATGAAGGGATCGAAGTTAACACTCCATTATAATAAAACCACCCTCCTCCAAACAAACCCCCCCCCATAACAAAAAGGCCCAGTATTACTAATCCTTCTTCTCAGGCCTACCCAGACCCTATACAAGTCCCAAATGTCCACAACCTGTCGTATATGTCTCTACATCGTGACCTGGAAGTGACGTCATGGTCTGTCGGAGTTGATTCCCTGGGTTCCACGGACCAGGGAAACCACAGACACCACCCAGGAATCCCTCCACTGTGAGAGCCAGCGGGTATTTTGCCACCAAGTACCCCCAGCATTGCAAGGTTTAGACGTCCCTGTTTATACTACATGCTTTTAACAAGCTTACCTTTTTGAGTAAGTTTTTATTATATGCACTTAGAAGGCGCTGTGCTTTTCTCTCTCCTTGTTTCTCCAGAGTTGCTTCTACCTCCTCCACTAGCAGCCACAACAGTGAGCAGTGTCCATATTGACTTTCCATGCCGATTCCCCCCCTCCCCCTTCCTCACATTTATCCACATCTTGTTGAGGTGACACTGTGAACTCTGATTTGCACCAAATTACCTTGTTTCTTGTAAATTTGGAGCAGCTCCAGAAGGACTTTATACAGGGCTGAGCACTTTCCTTGGCCCTGTCTGACAGCCCTAGTGCATAAACCAAGCACTAGTGTTGTTGCACATAGTGGGGTTGATTTAATAAAGGCAACCAAGCTGTGCTACAGGACTTTGTAAATGAGGTGAAGCTTTACTTTTCAAAGAATCCCCCATAATATTCAAGGAAAATAAACAAACCACAATTTTGCTTGTACATGACTGGATGATGGAACTGCAGCAAGCAAGGCCAGTAGAATATTATCACACATCTAAAAGGGTATTAACTCAAGAGAAACGACTAGAATTCTTTGGTTCAGCCACATCTTGAGTATGTTGTCCAGTTCTAGTCACCCATTCTCAGGAAGGATGCACTGAAGCTGGAGCAAGTCCAGAGAAGGGCAACAAAACTAATAAAGGGTCTGGAGGACCTCAGTTATGAGGAACAATTACAAACATTAAACGTATTCTCCTTGGAACAGAGACGCTTAAGAGGGGATATGATCGCAATCTTCAAATATCTTAATGGTGATTCCAACATTGGGAGGAAACTATTCAGTCTCAGGTCACTCAAGAAGAAACGTGGCCCTCAATGAGGTTGGATGAGAAGCGATTCAACCTTAAATGGCATAGAGGGGTTTTTTTTACTGTTGGAGCAGTAAGGATTTGGAACCCCCTTCCACAATCGGTGGTTTCAGCAGGAAGTGTCACTAATTTAAAAAAAACTGTTTAGGTGGGCATCTAACTGAACACAAAATACAGGGATATGGGAAGTGGTAGAGACACACACACACACACACACCCACACAGGTTGAACTAGATGGACTGTCTTTATTCAACCTTACCAACTATGTAACTCAGTAAAGCTTCCCCTCATTTACTAAGCTCTGGAGCAATTGCACTTGCAAAGTGTGTAGTTTATTTGCCTTTAGTAAATCCACCCGACTGAGTCTCATGCTCTTCTATACTTTGAAGTATCAGATATTTTCTTTGTTTCAGGTGGCTGAATTGAGCAGAGGGGGAGTGGAAGAAAGGTGGGCATGTTCTGCTGGGGATGGGGGTATTAAAGTGGATCTAAACTCTGCTTTCCTCCCTCTCCCCTGCGTTGCCCACTATGCCAGTCCCGGGCCCGCAGATGGGCAAGCGGAGTCTGGGATACATAGCGGGAGGGGCGCGCACAGCAGTCGCACAGCAGCCCAGGCGCCAGGTTGAAACATCTGGCTGCAATGGCAAGCTGGTGCCTAGGGTTAGTAGAGCCCTAAATCACACAGTCAGTAAAGCCTGAAAAGTCTCACCTTGTATGCTTTATCTAGATCAGTGGCTCACTTCAGTGATGGAGGACTGAATCTACTTGCTACCAAAAGATGTATGTTAAAGCAACTAAAATAAAATAAAACTTTTGACAATAGAATAGAACTTTCTTAGAATAGTAAGTTATCAAGGGCACAAACCTATCAAACTGTTCCAGTCTGCATCCATGTCCGCCTGGTGTGCGAGGCAGCCTTTCATGACGTTAAGGCAGAGCCCGTGGCAGGGCAGGAGGGATGTATAACCTCGGCAGAGTGGGCAATACCACATGCGCATGGCAGCCCGGAGACAGTCAGGAGGTGGCACAGCCTGAGCATAGAGAAGTAACAGTTGTAATTACAGAAAAAAGACCAACGACTTATTACACAGGTGAACCATATATGAAGTGTTGGTAATAAAAATCTGTGTGATTCTGCCAATAAGAATTTGTCAAAATCAACAGAATTAGGATCGCCAAGGGGCTGCCTGTTTTGGCCCCATAAAATTGATTGCTCCCCCTGTAGCTGAGGCAGTGAGAGGTCGCTCTCATTGCTAGCGATAGAGATTCAGCAGTGTTCAAGCCAGTGACAGAGAGACATCTTGCTGCCTGTGGCTACAGAGGAAGCGATTCCAAATGGATACACAGGCAGCCTTTTTAATGATCTTGCTGCTGGCAATTTGTCACTAGTGTCATCAGTTTACAAAAGGGTAAGAGACACTTTTACAAGTCTTGTGTTTTTTTCTTCAGTCTTTTCCTTAAAGTGGAATTCTAGGCTATTGGTGAACAATGCTTAAACCTGTTCCCACCCCCTTCTAAATAATATTTAAACTACCCTGTAGAACCTTGGTGCCCAACCTGCGGCCAGAGGGCCACATGCAGCCTTTTTGTATATGATGTGCCATCCTCAGACCTCAGCAATCTGTAGTGGGAACATTGATCAGGGTAATAGCATTAATCATCTCTACTAGCTAATTTCTCTGGGACCAGGGGGGCAGGCGCTTACAAGGAGGGGGGGTGGGATTAGTGGTGGGATATTCATGGTTTTGGTCCTTGGCACTCTAATGTAAAGGGGCATTGCGATATAAAGGGGACTGCACTCCACAAAGGCACTGTGATATAAAGGGGACTGCAGGATTACAGTGCCCGTTTACAGTGCAGGTCCCTTTATATCACAGTGCCCCTAGCAATCAAAGACTCATAGCTGCCCTCTGTCTGTATCACCCTGCAGGGGAGGACAGACTTATAGCCCCCTTCTGTCTGTATCACCCTGCAGGAGGAAGACAGACTCATAGCTCTCTTTTGTCTGTATCACCCAGCAGGAGAAGGGCAGACTCATAGCTTCCTTCTATCTGTGTCACCCTGCAAGAGGAGAGCAAGCTCATAGCTCTCTTCTGTCTGTATCACCCTGCAGGAGGAGGACAGATTCAGCCCCCTTCCATCTGTATCACCCTGCAGGAGGAGGACAGACTCACGGCTCCCTTTCTGTCTGTATCAACCTGCAGGAGGAGGACAGACTCATAGCCCCCTTCTGTCTGTATCACCCTGCAGGAGGAGGACAGACTCCTAGCCCCTTCTGTCTGTATCACCCTGCAGGAGGAGGACAGACTCATAGCTCCCTTCTGTCTGTATCACCCTGCAGGAGGAGGACAGACTCATAGCCCCCTTCTGTCTGTATCACCCTGCAGGGGGAGGACAGACTCATAGCCCCCTTCTGTCTGTATCACCCTGCAGGAGGAGGACAGACTCAGCTCCCTTCTGTCTGTATCACCCTGCAGGAGGAGGACAGACTCATAGCCCCCTTCTGTCTGTATCACCCTGCAGGAGGAGGACAGACTCAGCTCCCTTCTGTCTGTATCACCCTGCAGGAGTAGGACAGACTCATAGCCCCCTTCTGTCTGTATCACCCTGCAGGAGGAGAACAGACTCAGCTCCCTTATGTCTGTATCACCCTGCAGGAGGAGGACAGACTCAGCTCCCTTCTGTCTGTATCACCCTGCAGGAGGAGGACAGACTCATAGCCCCCTTCTGTCTGTATCACCCTGCAGGAGGAGGACAGACTCAGCTCCCTTCTGTCTGTATCACCCTGCAGGAGTAGGACAGACTCATAGCCCCCTTCTGTCTGTATCACCCTGCAGGAGGAGAACAGACTCAGCTCCCTTATGTCTGTATCACCCTGCAGGAGGAGAACGGACTCATAGCTCCCTTCTGTCTATGTCACCCTGCAGGAGGAGGACAGACTCAGCTCCCTTATGTCTGTATCACCCTGTAGGAGGAGGACAGACTATTTACTGTAACAGGAGCACGCAGAATCCGGTGCAGCAGTAAATAGTAGCCAATCGGCTTCTAACTTCATCTTGTTTATTTAAGCTTTGACAATAAAACCTTGAAGCTGATTGGTTTCTATGCAGAGCTGCACCAGATTTTGCACGCTCCAATTTTTGGTAAATCTACCCCAAAGATATATTTTTTTTTTTTGTATGTGCCTATGTTTGGGGGGGGGGGGAACATAGACTACCGTTCCCCTTCAACTTTGTCACCCTTGCTGTCTGTGTCATTACATCACCTTACAGGGTGTACTGCTGTACCTTAGCGGCTCTGTTGACAATGTCACTTCCCGTTGCCAAGCCTTGCACCAGTGTTCTGGCAGCTCCCAATGCTCGTGTTATCTGAAAAACAACACAGTCACAAACACTGACACAGAAAATCTCCAACAAAACCAAGCTTTTCTATAAGATAACAATACACAGGAAGACACTTACAAAATCAGAAGTACTAACAGCCTAAAGTGCCTAATAATAAATCATAAAAAACTATAAATAAATGGGGTATTACATGCTGGCCATACTCACTCACTCACTATGAGATTTGTATTCTGTTTTCTGCAAACAAACTGGTTGATCCTGCTGTTTTTTATTTCCCCCTTCTGTCCATGTCCCCAATTCAGCTAGGGTTTTTTTTAGAGCAGTGTTGACAACTCTGCACATGCTCAGTTTTTTAATGAATTTCTATGCCGAGCATTTCCTCCCTATTACATCTCAGCAGCCCATGTGACCATAGAGTCACACGTGGGCGTATACACAGTGGTAAATGACAGCCCACTCCCTCCCTCCTCTTCCATGCCCACTAACCATTTAAACATAATGGGGGGCAGGATATTACATATAGATTGATGGAGGCTTCACCTTCCTTTTATTTTAAGACATTTTAAGGCTGAAGGGGCGTGACATAGTCTGTGACTGGCAGAAATCCGCCTACATCATGTTATTGCCGAAAAAAATAAATATTTTATTTCAAATATATATTTGTATGACAATTTGAAACAGTTTATTAATATTACATTATTATGTTTACTCTGTATTCCAAAGGATGTTTTTTTTATTTTGAACATGTGACCAGCAGCAGAGGACTAGAGGCTCCTCCTGCTTATGTTTCCCTGTAGACTGGTTGGGAGAGAGCTGGGTCATGTGACAGCTGTAAATCGATTAGGAAAACGGTACTTAGATCTTTTTTTTTTTTTTTATTGAAACAATTACAGTGCCATCATCCACATACAGAAATAGAAGGGGTAATGTAATTTAAACAGTGTATTTAGTATAACTTTAACAATCAAAATGCCTTAAAGTTTAATTAAAAGCTGTGGTCTTTGCATTCCTAGAACCCCGGGCTCTCCTACGGTTTACTCTGGGGGCTCCAGCTTTCTGCTACATACTGGAAACATGCTACTAGCTTATCTGGCCCCACTCTGTGTCTGTATGCCTGTCATTATGTGGTGACATTGAAATACAGAACCCTCCAGAACATGGATTGGTATAAGGCTTGGTTCACACCTATGCAGTTTGCTTATGATCCGTTTCTGCAGTGCTTTTTGCTGTTGGTTTTGTGTATTTTCACACATGTTTTTACCACGATTTTGTCACAATTTGTGTTTTACATTTTTATGCTTTTTTTTTTTTGGCCAATTTGTTGTTGAGCAGATTAATAAACGCAAAATGGAAATCGCAGCAACTCGCATTTGCAAAAACGAGCTACATGCTTTTTTGCAGCTTCTCCATTGAAGTCTATTGAACCCCAAAAAAAAAAAGCACTGTTTTGCATTTAAAAAAAAGCATAGATGTGAATGTGTTCCTCAGTAAAGAATGTCAAATGAACTGCAGTGCATTTCAGAAAAAGCACCAAAAAATGCATAGGTGTGGGCACTATTCCTTCCACAGACACCAACAATGGGGCACTATTACTTCCACTGACGTTAATGATGGAGCACTATTCTTTCCAATGAGACCAACAATGGGTCACTATTCCTCCCACTGATACCAAAGACGAAGCATTATTTATTTCCACTGATGCCAGAACATTTTCCATTCCCACTGGCCACACTCCGGGCCCCAATGTCTGAAGGACAACAAACTTGGCCCTTTGTTTGGAAAGTTTGGAGACCCCTGCTTTATATTAATAAAAAATAAAAGTGTAGTTTTTCATCCTGTAGGGGGTCTTCTATTTTATTCTCTTGTGAACAATGGTTGGCGTATAAAACCCAAATCAGCAGCAGAACACACTTTATACCAGTCTTATTAAAATTTCAGGACTAAAGGAACCTCTGACAATAATTACTTTATCCATAACTCATGTTACATTAGCATGGTGATCATTGGGAGGAATGTACCTTATATTGGTGGTCAGTAGGAAGAATGTTCCTTATATTGGTGGTCAGTGGGAAGAATGTCCCTTACATTGGTGATCAGTGGGAAGAATGTCCCTTACATTGGTGATCAGTGGGAAGAATGTTCCTTAGATTGGTGGTCAGTGGGAAGAATGTCCCTTACATTGGTGGTCAGTTGAAAGAATGTCCCTTACATTGGTGATCAGTGGGAAGAATGTCCCTTACATTGGTGATCAGTGGGAAGAATGTCCCTTACATTGGTGATCAGTGGGAAGAATGTCCCTTACATTGGTGATCAGTGGGAAGAATGTCCCTTACATTGGTGATCAGTGGGAAGAATGACCATTACATTGGTGGTCAGTGGGAAGAAGGAGGAGGACACACCCAAAGAGCTCTCTGTGAGATCCAGCCCTTTTCAAGCCTGGGCCTTGCTTGCTAGCTTGGCCCAGGAACAATGCCTGATCCTGGGGGAGGCCCTGGGAGGGATCCCCCTGATGACACGGGGCCTAGTGAGGAGGAGGTGGAGGACCTGTCTGTGGGTCCAGGCCCTGGTGAGAATGCGGATGTCTTCAGCCAGAAGGTTATCAATCGTTTTAGGGCGATTGGGAGAGCGGAAGAAAAACTTAAAGTTTTGAAGGCTGAACACAAATCCTTCAAAACTAAGTATTTCCAGGCCTGGAGTAAAAATCGCACAGCCATGAAGCCTGAGTTACAGGAATTGGAAGAAAAGGTAAAGGAACAATCTTTATTATTGGAAAGGCTGAAAGACCGAAGTGGAGCATTTAAAGAAAAGTTTGACAATGAGAGGCGTTTTACCAGCCAAGCATCAGCAAGTTCTGTGGATCAGCAGGCTCAGTTAATGGATGACCAGGCTCCATCTGCCTCTGCACCTCTCCCCCCATGCCAGAACTGGGAATCACCAGCGGCAACCAGCCAGGGGGTTGAGAGTGGACATGGATCCCTGACATTTATCCAGGAGATGGAGTCACCCCTGAAAGCAGACAAGTTTGTCTTTTCTGATGATCCATCAGAAATCCCTGAGGATGGGCAGAGGAGATTCAAGTCAGCAAAGCCAGTAATGGTGGAGAAATCCCAGTACATCATGCTGCCTTCCAGCATGTCTGCCCCACTTGCTGTAGTGGATGGTGTCCCAGGTGAGAAGGAGCTCTGCATACAGCTACCTATTGGAGATTCTGCTGTGGAGAAACCGAGTGCAGACATGCAAGGAAAATCCCTGACCAATGAATTCCCGGACAATCAGATGAATGTGGATGGACCTGCATCTAACAACCCAGGCATGGATTTTGCTGGTCTGGCTGAGACCAGTAGTCCCACAGCAAGCAAAATGGCTGCCAGCTCCAAAGAGCATGCTTCATGTTCACCTGAGCCTCCCAGTCTTCCAGTGCTGATTGACCAGCTGACTTCTGGTGGGGGAGGGGATCAACATAGTGCTGGAAGTGAAGCAGCTATGGAAGTCTCCTGCAATGTTTCACCTGTTGCTGTGTTAAAACAGAATGCTATTTCCACAGCTGAAAACCCTGTCCTAGTGGAAGAGAAGATGACAGCTGGAGTTCTTACCAGTGCAGCAGCAACTATGGATTCTGCTGTGAAGACAACAGCAATAATAAATATCCCAGCAAGTATAAAAAATGACATTAATGTTAAAGCAATGAATGTGGTGGGTGGTGGTGAAGGGGTTAGTAATGCTGGGAAAAATAAAAATGACATTTCTCCTCCTGCTCAGCAGAGGAAAGATTCGATTGCACAGATCAATCCCGAATCTGTGCAATCGTTATCTGCTAAGTGTGTGTCAGATAATTTAAAAAAAACTGATGGATTTTCTGCTGGGAGGAATGTTGGAAGCTATGCTTCAGCTTTGGGGAGTCACACCAGGGTGGGTGGTGGGAATTCTGTTATTAGTCAAAATTCAGGGAGGTTTGGTGGGTATAGGAGGAGGAATGTGGTACAGTTGAGGTGGGTGGGGGATGGAACTCCACCAGTAAGGGGGAGGGTGGCTGAGTTGATTTTGGAAATGGGGTTTAAAGCCTGTGATATTTTTGCTTTAATTTGCCCGGTGGGGAGTTATGAATTTGATTTGTCGTTTGTAAAACCTGAAAGTTTGGATCTCTTCTGGGAGAGATATAGGAGGTGCAAGGGCCTTCAGCAGTGGAGTGGTTTGGTGCCAAAGGTTATCTCAAGACAGCCTCTGATAAAATCAGTGACCATTTTGGTGCGTAACGAATCCATACCAGAGGCTGATTTATTAGTATGGCTACGCCGATATGGCGAGGTCCTCACTCCACTGCGGAAGGTCCTTGATGAGCATGGGATATGGACAGGGGCCTGGACAGTGTCACTAAAATTGGGGGTGCTGGGCGATGTAGTTCAGCACCTTCCCTGCTCAGCCTTTCTGGGTAGGGATAGGCTGACCATTTTCTACCAAGGTCAGCCTAAGGTGTGCAATAAATGTGGTGATAAAGGCCACTTTGCATCGTCCTGCACCCACAAGAAGTGCTCACTGTGCCAGGATTTAGGCCATTTGGCCAGAGAATGCACCCAGATTCGGTGCAATTTGTGCCAGCAGCTGGGTCATCCATATAGCCAGTGCCCAGAGGCACTGCATAACTTGCCAGGATTGGAGACTGAGCTGCAGAGGCTTGATAAAGAAGATGAAGCAGCTGAAGTTAGAGAGGAAATTGTTGCTGCCCCTCCTGTGTCTGTTGTGTCAGATTCTGTTTCCCCTGGTGATGTGGTCCCTGAGTCTGTCCTTCCTGTGTCTGTTGTGTCAGATTTTGTTTCCCCTGGTGATGTGGTCCCTGAGTCTGTCCCTCCTGTTGTTCCTACATCTACTGTGCGTAGATCCTCCAGACTAGCGGAAGCTGCTGGGGGGGCGGGTATAGTGGATCTTCCCCCTCGGCCTACTCCACCTCCAGTCCCTGTCTCTCGACACCGCAAACGTGGCCAAGAGGGTGCAGGGGTGCTGGATGGTGGTGGGGTCGATGGGGTTGAGGGAGGGGTGTCCATGTCCCATGTCTCACCCTCTGTTGTGGAGGATTCGGATGAGGAGGGGTGGGAGAGGACAAAGAGGAAGAAAAAGAAGAAGAGGAAGACCAGTAAAGCGGTCGTTTCTTCCTTACAGTTAGAGCCAGGAGGGGTTCCTCTTGGCAACACATTTTCGGTTTTATCAGGGGAGGAGTTGGTGTCGGATTTATCTATTTGTTTATCATCTATGGATGAGGGGGAGTCACATAGTGTAAAGAGAGCTGTTTCGGGTGATGAGAGTGTGGTGGAGGTTAAGAAACGACTACCCCAATCATCCTGATGGCAGTGCCCGCTCTGATAAAGGTGGCGACCATTAATGTCGCCAGCGTGAAATCTGCAAGAGCTCGTGATATTGCCTTATTTTTGCTCAGTGAGTTTGATGCTGAGATTTTATTTTTGCAAGAGACCTGGCTCAATACTTTGGCCGATGTCCATCTAGCAAAAAGGGAGTGGAGATGCGGTCCCTCCTTTTGGTCTCTTGCGGCTGAGCCTTGCAGCGGAGTTGCGGTTCTTTTTAAAACCGATATGGTAACGTGCCGGCGGATAATTGAGGTAGAAATGGGGAGATGCATGGTCTTAGACGTCTCTGTTAGGGGGCAGGACCTGCGCCTGATCAATATCTATGGACCGCAGTCAAAATGGGACAGGAAATGCCTCTTCACAAAGATCAAGCCCTTCCTTTTTACATCCCAGCAGGTTGTCTTTGGAGGTGACTTTAACACCATAATTAGGCCTGAAGACAGGAGGGTCTCCATAGACAGGCTGGGTTATGATAGCGTTTTTCTTAGAGATATGGTTAGACAAGCAGGCCTGGTAGATGTGCACATTAAGCACTGCCCTGGCAGCACGGGATTCACGTTTCAGAGAGGGAATAGTCAGAGTAGGATAGATAGGTTTTTTTTAAAGGAGAACTCTGCTTTCTCGGCTCCTGAGTTGAGGGCGGTGGAGTTCTCTGACCACTGTATGCTGTCTGTGACTCTGAATGCCTCGGACACTCCACCCAGGGGAAGGGGTACCTGGAAACTGAATTCGGCTCTCCTGGAAGATGTAGAGGTAAGACAATCCTTTGAGGATTTTTTTCAGGCACAGGTTTCTATTCTGGACTTTTGCAGCAGTAAGTCAGAGTGGTGGGAGCTTGTGAAACAAAGGGCGATTGGACTTTTCAAGGCCATAAGTAAGAAGAAGCAGCTTGGTATGTATATTGCCTACCAGCATTTGCGGAGGAAGCTTGATCGTCTTGTATCGTATGGAGGAGATCCAGGGGAGATCTCGGAGGTAAAGCTTCTTCTTAGGAAGTGTCAATACGACCGGCATGCCTCCTTGGTTCTGGAGAGAGATTATGGGAAATATCACTCGCCTGATCCTTACCAGAACTGTAAGCAAGGCATAGCAGTTAAGACGGTCATAGGTCTGAGGGATAGTACGGGTTCCCTGGTGAAGTCCAGATCAGGGATCCTGGAGATCTTCAGGTCATATTACGCAGACCTTCTGGGAAGAAAGGACCTTAGTCGGGACAGGATGGAAAGCTTTCTGGATTCTACTCCAGGATTGGGAAACGATACATTGCCTTTGATGGATTTGACAGAACCAATTTCAGCGGATGAGGTAGTTCGTGCTATAGAGAAGCTGGCTACCAAAAAGTCGCCTGGGCCAGATGGGTTGACAGCTGAATTTTACAAGTGTTTTAAGTCCATTCTGGCTCCCTTTTTAGCGGAGGTTTATAACAGCTGTTTAGAAGAGGGTTCTCTCCCTCCCTCCATGAGGCAATCCGCTGTGATTCTTCTGTCAAAAGGTAAAGACCCCTCAATAATTGAGAACTGGCGCCCCATCAGTCTTCTCAATGTTGATAGAAAGATCTTGGCGAAGATTCTTTTTTGGCGCTTGTCGTCAGTAGCAGGCGATTTGTTGTCCAATCATCAGCACTGCTCGGTCCAGGGCAGAAGTACCTTTTCAGCAATTTTAGCTGTCCGGGAGGCTTTGGAGCGATGCAGGGCTGCTGGATGGAGAAAGTACTTGCTGGCATTGGATCAGGCGAAGGCTTTTGATCGAGTCAATCATGAGTACCTGTATTTGCTACTTGGTAGATACGGCCTGCAGGGGAGGTTTATTGATTGGCTGAAAACATTATATAAAGGGGCTGAGAGCTTCCCACTTGTTAATGGTTGGGTTGGACGGCCTTTTGAGGTTGGCTCTGGGGTGCGCCAGGGATGTCCTTTGAGCCCCCTGCTATATGTATTCGCAATCGACCCCTTCATAAGAAGGTTAGAGAGTGGATCGTTGTGTGGGGTGCCTTTGGGCATTGCTGGTGTGCCGCCTTTGAAGGTCGTGGCCTATGCCGATGATGTGTCTGTTATTATCTCTGGGATGGAGGAGGCGCAGGAGGTGGTCTCTGTGATAGAGCAGTACACTGAGGCTTCTGGCTCTAAAATCAATCATGAAAAGAGTGAAGTTTTCTGGATGGGTGAGGAGGGTGAAAGCTTCGAACTTCCGGATGCCTTCCCAGAGCCCCAGCAGGAAATTAAAGTGTTGGGCATCAAATTTGGTCCTGGTGACTATGGTCATCGAAATTGGGAAAGCAGGTTGTTGAATGCCAATGCCAAGGTGGCAAGCTGGAAGAAATGGAAAATTTCCTTGAGGGAAAGGGTTGACTTGATTAAAACTTACCTGATCCCAATCTTTTTATATGTCAGCTTTGTCTGTATCTTGCCGGAATCTCTCTATGCAAGGGTGTACAGCTGCTTTTTCCAACTGTTATGGGGAAATAGGCTGAACCTGATCAAACGCAATGTAACTTACCTGTCCAGGCGGGAGGGTGGTCTAGGAATGGTCAACCCTATAGTTTTCTTTTCTCTGCTTTTTTTAAAGTATAATCTTGGTAATATGTTAGCAGAGACCCCGCCGGGATGGGTGGGTATTTTTCAATCTTGGTTTAGGCCTTTTCTGCGATGCTGGGAAGATGGCGGGCCAGTGAAAAGTCTGAGAGTCCGACATGGCAAGCTTCCGGCTTATGTTGCCCCGTGTCTGAAAATACTTAGGCAGTGGCAGGTGACAGTGGGGGATATCAAGTCCCTCCCCAGAAAGCTTCTGGAGAAGAGGATTTTGGGCTCTGCTTTCAGTGTGTCGCTGACCTTAAGGGATTGCCCAGGCCCCGTAATGAGGGAGGGGTTGCGTTTAATTAACTTAGGAAGAATCCCTTTGAAGTTTAGGGATCAAGCCTGGCTCGCTTTCCATGGAAGGCTCTATGTGAGAGGGAACCTGAAGCATCGCCCTGTGGATGATCGGGATTGTCCTAGAGCGGAGTGTGTTGGTAAAGTGGAGTCTATGGACCACTTTTTGCTCCAGTGTCCCTTTAACATAGAGGTGTATAAAAGGGTGGGGAGGGCTCTAGGCATCCCCTTTCTCTATCGCATGAGTTATGCGGAGTGGGTGTACGGGGCATTCCCGACTTGCTGGGATTTTGATTTGGATACACTTTTTCTAGTTAGTATAGTTGTCCGTTACTTCACGTGGAATGCACGGTGCCAGATTACCCTGCGGAAGAAAGTCCTCCCTGTCGAGGTGGTGGTGTACGATATTCTGGGTGAGGTTGGGAAGATTCGGGGTCTTGAGAAGGGCAGGGAGCCTCGAGCGGTCTGGATAAGGGCGTGGAGGAATATCAGACCTGCTTTTGGTGAACTGTCCATCTCTGGGTGAAAAGCTTTTTTCCTATGCTATTTCTTTCACACCCTTAGCTTTTGTTAGTTAATATCTTCATTTTTGAAGAAGGGCTGCATGCATAATGGGAGTGGTTTTTGTTTCTTGACCTCGCAGGTTTGATGTCTGGTGTGGTGGTGTGAGTCTAATTAAGATTATTTTTCCCGGTAATGATGTGTTTCATGATGTGAGTTTTGTTTTTGCTGTAAAGCCATTCTTTATTTGAGAGCAGAACTTGCTATGTATTTTTTTCCCTTTTCATGTAAATATGTATATATTTATTTATGTATATTGATTTTATGATTATTGATTGCAAGACTTTTAATAAACAAAATTTGGGAAGAATGTCCCTTACATTGGTGGTCAGTTGAAAGAATGTTCCTTACATTGGTGATCAGTGGGAAGAATGTTCCTTAGATTGGTGGTCAGTGGGAAGAATGTCCCTTATATTGGTGGTCAGTGGGAAGAATGTCCCTTACATTGGTGATCAGTGGGAAGAATGTTCCTTACATTGGTGGTCAGTGGGAAGAATGTTCCTTACATTGGTGGTCATTGGAAAGAATATTCCTTATATTGGTGATCAGTGGGAGAAATGCTCCTTACATTGGTGATCAGTGGGAAGAATGTCCCTTGCATTGGTAGCCAGTGGGAAGAATGACCCCTACATTGGTGGTCAGTGGGAAGAATGGCTCTTACAATTGGTGGTCAGTGGGAAAAATGTCCTTTAAAGCTAGTTATAAACATAATTTATGTCAGTGGTAACTTAACTCAGAGTCAAAGGCTCGTTGCTCAATGAACCCCTAGAAATCTGTTTAAGAAGGGATGCTTTATAACAGGGGTCTCCAAACTTTCTAAACAAAGGGCCAGTTTACTGTCCTTCATATTTTAGGGTGGACAGATTAGGGCCAGTGGGAATAGAAAATGCCCTGGCATCCAGTGGGTGTAAATATTGGTATCAATTGAAGGAATTGTGCCCTATCGTGGTGTCAATTAAATAAATGATGCCCTATTGTTGGTGTCAGTGGGAGGAATAATGCCATTTTGATGGTGTCAGTGGGAGGAATAGTGCCCCATTGTTAGTGTCAGTGGATGGAATAATGCCTCAAGGGCTGGATAAAGACAGGCAAGGGGCCACATCCAGCCCCTGGGCCACAGTTTGGAGACAACTGCTTTCTACCATTTATCTGTTAAATTGTGCCACAGCTCTAACTTTAGCTTCAGGGGCATTCTGACTTGAACAAAATGAATGCATCCAACTAATAAGACTGCGTCAGTATTATATAATTTAGAACTTCTGTGCAGTTAGGAAGCTATCAGACCTGTAGTCGAAGTCTTCTTGGAGTTTCGCCAAAAGGCCTCAGCTCCTCAGCACGGCGCATAGCACACTCCATGTAGTCGGCATTCAGCTGGTAATGAGGAAGCAGAAGACGGAGCATGCGCTCCAGCAGTCCGACCCAGAATTCGGAGAGAGCCTCGGCCAATCTGGAGGCTCCTCCCCCCATGTAGAAAGCACGTAGCTCTGAGAAGAGAGTACTGAAGAGAACGGCATTCTGGGAGTACAGGTGTCCATAGGAAAGTATGAACATGGTGGAGAGGGAATGCTCGGAAGAGTCAAGGAGTGCGAGGAAGAACTCTGCAACACATAAGCAGAACATATGTCAAATTCATTGTGCAGGCATTGATCACATGTAATTATTGTGATATTAATGTCATACATTTCTAGATTTCCGTAGCATTTTTTTTTACTGGGGACCCAAAATGCTTTATCTGCTGTTGGGGCAGTTGGTGAAGCAGCCATCTAGGGCGAGCTCAGTAGAGTCTCACGCTAGGACCAATTTTAGACAAATAACCTACCAGTATGTCTTTGGAGCATAGGAGGTAACTAGAGTATGTTGAGCTCAGTCAGACTTTTATGTTTTCTTTTTCTCATGAAATTAGAGTATGCAGAGGAAACCCACGTTAGATCATGCAAACTCTATGCAGATAGGGTCCTAAGTGGGACTTGAACTGAGGACCCCAGTGCTGCAAGGCATTATTGGACTAACCACTAAGTCACTGTGTTGCCCCCAAAATATCAGATAGATCATGCTACTTATAGGGGCTGATGTAGAACTGAGAGCAGATATCTTTATCTGTTTTCTGCTATACATCGCAAAAATGCTCCACACCTGCATTTTGCAGCCCATTCATAAAATGCATGGTGCATGTGAAGTTGGAGTTCTCTGTGTTTAATACATAGTTAGTCAGGTTGAAAAAAGACACAAGTCCATCTGGCTCAAGCAATAAAAAACAGTAAAGAAAACCCAACCATACAATCCCATATATACAATCCTATACCCGCAGTTGATCCAGAGGAAGGCGAAAAAACCCCAGCATAGCATGATCCAATTTGCTACAGCAGGGGGAAAAAATTCCTTCCTGATCCCCTGAGAGGCAATCGGATATTCCCTGGATCAACTTCACCTATAAATATTATTACCCATTTATATTAATCCCCCCCCCCCCCCCGGAAAGAATCCAGGCCTTTTTTAAAGCAATCTTGTGAGCTGGCCAGAACCACCTCTGGAGGGAGTCTATTCCACATTTTCACAGCTCTTACGGTGAAGAAACCTTTCCTTATTTGGAGATGATATCTGTTTTCCTCTAGATGTAGAGAGTGCCCCCTTGTCCTCTGTGTTGACCTTAAAGTAAATAACTCAACACCAAGTTCACTATACGGACCCCTTATGTATTTATACATGTTGATCATATCCCCCCTTAATCCCCTCTTCTCAAGAGAGAATAAATTCAATTCCTCTAATCTTTCCTCATAGCTGAGGTCCTACATGCCTCTTATCAGTTTGGTTGCCCTTCTCTGCACTTTCTCCAGTTCCCCGATATCCCTTTTAAGAACTGGTGCCCAAAACTGAACTGCATATTACAGATGAGGTCTTACTAATGATCTGTACAGGGGCAAAATGATATCTCTCTCTCTGGAGTCCATGCATCTGTTAATACAAGGACTTTGCTTGCTTGCTTTATCTACAGCAGATAGAACTCACAACTAGAGAAAAGGTCAGTCACATGTCTTTGACAGGTCATGTGACAGGGCTCTCTTCATTGTTTCTAGCTACCCTCCACCTTTTACAGTTTTAATAGTGCTCTGCAGGCCCCAGAAACATGAAGACAGCGGAGTATGTAGTACATTTGTAATGCATATTTCTGGGCTTTACAAATGTGCCTCTTTTTAAGAAGTGGGACTGCCGTAAGGCTCATGCTCCTTGGGTCTTTATTGCTTCACATAGAGAGCAAGGGTCTGTCTATACTGCATGCTGCCAGAGGACAGGCTTTTCTATTCCTGATGTGACTGTTTTGAAAAGTAAATTAACTGTAGGACCTTGCACACCTTTTTTTTTGATACACCTGGAATATACACTGCTCAAAAAAATTAAAGGAACACTTTGAAAACACATCAGATCTCAATGGGGAAAAATATCATGCTGGAAAACTATACGGATATGGACTGGGTAATGTGTTAGGATCTATACTGGTATGGACTGGGTAATGTGTTAGGAATAAAAGGATGCCACATCGTTTGATGGAAATGAAAATGATCAACCTACAGAGGGCTGAATTCAAAGACAACTCAAAAGTAAAAAAAATGATGCAGCAGGCTAGTCCATTTTGCTGAAATTTCATTGCAGCAATTCAAAATGGTCCTCGGTAGTTTGTATGGCCCCCCACGTGCTTGTATGCATGCCTGACAACATCGAGGCGTGCTCCTAATGAGACGACGGATGGTGTCCCAGATCTGGACCAGGGCATCACTGAGCTCCTGAACAGACTGAGGTGCAACCTGGCGGCGTTGTATGGACCAAAACATAATGTCCCATAGGTGTTCTATTGGATTTAGGTCAAGCAAGTGTGGGGGCTGTTCAATGGTATCAATTCCTTTATCCTCCGGGAACTGGCTGCATACTCTCACCACATGGAGACGGGCATTGTCGGGCACCAGGAGGAACCCAGGACCCACTGCACCAGCGTAGGATCTGGCGATGGGTCCAAGGATTTCATCCCGATACCTATTGGCAGTCAGGGTGCCATTTTCTGGCCTGTAGAGGTCTGTGGGTCCCTCCATGGATATGCCACCCCAGAACTTTGCTGACCCAACCCACGTCATGCTGAAAGATGTTACAGGCAGCATAACGTTCACCACGGCTTCTCCAGACCCTTTCATGTCTGTCCCATGTGCTGGGGGTGAACCTGCTCTCATCTGTGAAAAGCACACGGTGCCAGTGGCGGACCTGCCAATTCTGGTGTTCAATGGCAAATGCCAATCGAGCGCCACGGCCCTGGGCAGTGAGCACAGGGCCCACTAGAGAACCTAAGGTCACCTTCATGAAGTTTGTTTCTGATTGTTTGGTCAGAGACATTCACACCAGTGGCCTGCTGGAGGTCATTTTTTAGGGCTCTGGCAGTGCTCACCCTGTTCCTTCATGCCCACATAAGCAGATACCAGGCCTGCTGATGGGTTAAGGACCTTCTACAGCCCTGTCTTGCTCACCTAGAGTAACTGCCTGTCTCCTAGAATCTCCTCTATGCGTTTGAGACTGTGCTGGGAGAGCAAACCTTCTGGCAATGGCACGTATTCATGTGCCATCCTCGAGGAGTTGGTCTGCCTGTGCAACCTCTATAGGGTCCAGGTATCGCCTCATGCTACCGGTAGTGACACTCACCCTAACCAAATGCAAAACTAGTGAAAAACAGTCAGAAAAGATGTGTAGGTGAAAAAGAGTCAGTGGCCTCAACCTGTAATACCATTCCTGTTTTGGAGGTTGTCTCATTGTTGCCCATTTAGTGCACCTGTTATTAATTTCATGAACACCAAAGCAGCTGAAACTAACAACCCCCTCTGCCACTTAACTAACCACATCAATATCCCAGCTGAAACTAATTAACAACCCCCTCTGCTACTTAACTAACCACATCAATATCCCAGCTGAAACTAATTAACAATCCCCTCTGCTACTTAACTGACCAGATCAATATCCCAGGAGCAGTGTAATTAGCTGGTATGAACTGAAAGTTCAGTCGAATTTTAAACCACTTAAGCCCCGGAAGATTTTACCCCCTTCCTGACCAGGGCCTATTTTGCGATTCGGCACTGCGTGACTTTAACGGACAATTGCGCGGTCGTGCGACGCTGTACCCAAATGAATTTGACTTCCTTTTTTTCCCACAAACAGAGCTCTCTTTTGGTGGTATTTGATCACCTGTGCGATTTTTTGATCATGCGCTATAAACAAAAAAAGAGCGACAATTTTGCAAAAATAACAATATTTTTCACATTTTTTTATATGAAATTCCCCCCCCCCCCAAAAAAAAATGTAAAAATCCAAATTTTTTAACATTCTAGGCCAATTTTTTTTTTTTTACCATGTTTGGTAAAAAAAAAAAAGAAAAATCGCAAAAAGCGTATTTTGATTGGTTTGCGCAAAAGTTATTGCGTTTACTAACTAAGGGAAAGATTTTTGGCATTTTTATTGTTTTTTTTTTTAACGAGTAATGGCGGCGATCTGCGATTTTTTTTGCGGGACTGCGACATTGCGGCAGACAGATCGGACCCTTGACTGACATTTTTGACACTTTTGGGGGTACCAGTGACATTACTACAGTAATCAGTGCTTTTCATATGCACTGTTACTGTAAAAATTACACTGGCAGTGAAGGGGTTAACTTTATTTAAGAGGGAGGGGTTAAGTGTGTCCCTAGGGTCGTGATTCTAACTGTGATTGGATGTGGCTGTGTGTGTAACAGCAGAGATCTACGGTCCTACATAGCAGGACCGTATGATCTGTGCTGTTACACAGGGGAGAATGACAGGCGGCTTTGTTTACACTAGCCGCCTGCCTTTCTCCCGCTGTACCGGAGGATCGCGAGTGAGCGGCGGACATCGGGTCCGCCGCTCACTTGCGCGGGGGGGAGGTCCGTGAGCGAGCGGGAGCGCGCCTCCGGCGGCGCACGCTTGCTCCCTAGAGCCTCACAGGCTAGTGACGTACCCATACGTCACTTTGCCTGTGAGGGGCTGACTGCCGCCATATATAGTCGGCAGTCGGCAAGTGGTTAAGGGCGGTTTTCTTGGACACTGTACAAGTGACAATCAACGGCTGTTCACCTACTGCTGCATTCACCTGGTGCACATGCTTCCTATTGTAAACACAAAAAAACGTGACTGTGGCATGCTAGGCAGAAGCCATTGAATATCACTTGAGCAATAGCAATGAAGGATTCACTAAGTGCATTTCCCAGTGAATCCTTCATAAAGAGACCCCTATATATCACACCAAATAGGGGGACAACTGAGGAAGATCAGAGACAGAGGAATCCAGGCTCTAATACAGGGACTAGGATAGAGACTGAGATTAAGCATCATTGAATTTTCACAATTGGATTTGCTAATTAAACTCTGTACTGAGCCAAAGCAAAATAAATACCAAACCTTTATTCCAACCAAGCCTCTTCTGGATATTGAAGTATCATTGATTTTTATTAAAAGCTGGAATTTAATCTGTTCATATTGCGTCTTGTTTACTTCCCTTCCCACTTCATCATCAGAATAAGTCATTTCACTACAAGAGAGGAGCTTGTGCAAGATTAAATGGAGTAATGGAATTCAGCATTAAGGGATCTAAAACATTCGTTGTGCAAATGTCTTAACTACTTCCATGCCTGGTACTTTCACCCCCTACCTGCCCAGGCCAATCTTCAGCTTTCAGCGCTGTCACACTTTTAATGACAATTGCGTCATGCAACACTACCCAAATAAAGTTCTTATCATTTTTTTTCACACAAATAGAGCTTTATTTTGGTGGTATTTAATCACTGCTGGGATTTTTTATTTTTTTTGCTTAACCACTTAAGCCCCGGAAGATTTTACCCCCTTCCTGACCAGGGGGTTTTTTTGCGATTTTTTACTGAGTGACTTTAACGGACAATTGCGCGATTGTGCGACGCTGTACCTAAACTAATTTGACGTCCTTTTTTTCCCCACAAACAGAGCTTTCTTTTGGTGGTATTTGATCACCTGTGCGATTTTTGGATCGTGCGCTATAAACAAAAAAAGAGCTTAAATTTTGCAAAAATAACAATATTTTTCACATTTTTTTATATGAAATTCCCCCCAAAAAAATGTAAAGGTGATTAATGTTTGGTAAATGTTTGGTAAAAATGTTTGGTTAAAAAAAAAAAAATCGCAAAAAGCGTATTTTGATTGGTTTGCGCAAAAGTTATCGTGTTTACTAACAGATTTTTGTCATTTTTGGTGGGTTTTTTTTTTTAACGAGTAATGGCGGCGATCTGCGATTTTTTTTGCGGGACTGCGACATTGCGGCGGACAGATCGGACCCTTGACTGACATTTTTGACACTTTTGGGGGTACCAGTGACATTACTACAGTAATCAGTGCTATACATATGCACTGTTACTGTAAAAATGACACTGGCTGGGAAGGGGTTAACTGTATTGGAGAGCGAGGGGTTAAGTGTGTCCTAGGGGCGTGCTTCTAACTGTGATTGGACATGGCTACTACTGTAAAAACAGAGATCAACGGTCCTACATAGTAGAACCGTCTGATCTCCATTTTTACACAGGGGAGAATGACAGGTGGCTTGTTTCCATAAGCCACCCGCCTTTCTCCCTCTCTACCGACGATCGTAGTGTGACCGGCGGACATCGGGTCCGCCGGTCACACGCACGGACTCCTTAGTGAACGAGCCGGGGTGGGCGCGCGCTCCCCCGCTATTGGCTCACAAGCCGGTGACAGGCTAGTGACGTATATATACGTCACTTTGCCTGGCCGGGGCTGACCGCCGCAATATATGTACTTGCGGCGGTCGGCAAGCGGTTAAAAAAAAACATTTTGAAAAAAAAAAAGGTTTTCTTAGTTTCTCTCAGTAAATTTTGTAAATAAGTAATTTTTTCTCCTTCACTGATGTGGGCTGATGAGGTGGCACTGATGGGCACTGATAGGCTGCACTGATGGGCGCTGATGAGGTGGCACTGATGAGGCTGTACTGTTATCAGTGCCCTGATTCACTGTACAGGTCTCCCATGCAAGAAGATGCCACTGATCAGCTCTTCTTTCCTCACACTGACAGAGTGTGAAATCGAGGAGAGCCGATAAACGGCACATCCTTGTTTAGATGTGACCGGTTGTGACTGGACACAGCCGATCACATCGGTAAAGAGCCCCGGCATCAGCTCTTTTTTTAGATCGGGGTCACGCATTGTCTTTGGCGCGACCACTGTGCCGCTCTGCGTGCCCCCGTTGGTGCGTGAGAGTGGCGAATTTGGGGCGCTGTCATATGACGTCGTCCCAGAAGGAGAGCCGCATCGATCTGTCGTCATTTTACTATACGGGGGATGGGAAGTAGTTAAAGTGGTAGTAAAGTTAGCAAAAAAAAGCCCCCCCCCCCATGCAGGTTTAAGACTTACCTTTAGAATGGATCCCTTCAGCACTGACAGGGATTGTAACTTCAACCAGTCTTCTTCCTGATTCCCATACTCAAGCCGTCTGATTGGCCGAGCTGGGATGACGTCTGTGGCAAACCCAGCCACTGGATATTGTCCTTCGTGTATGCATTATGTTTATTGCATGTGTATACCTTTAAGAACCAAGTGTTTGTAGTGTGGTTTGTGTGGAGAGAGTGAGAACTCTTTCACTTGGGACTATCATATGTCTGAGCAGTGTCCCTCAGGAGATGAGTGGGGTGGGGGTTTGTTATTGTTAAATACCTGCCTTCTATTGTCCTATTGTTTCTGTCTGGCAGAGTAAGGTTATTATGGGATGTTCAGCTTTGTGTGTGGAATGTCTCGAAGAGGGAGGGGTTTTGGCAGAGTGTAGATCCCTTGTGTTTTCAATAAACAAGGCATTCTAGTGTTTGACTTCCAAGCTATGTGTCGTCTGGTTATTGGAGGGTTGGGAATATTATACGCTACCAGGATTATTGTATGCGGTGTCTGACTACCAGTGGAGATATCGTGGATCATACTGCTACTCCGCTACAACGTCAATCCCGCACGCAGGAGCCCTAGGCATGGCACAGAGCTCTGAAGGAACAGCACGGGTATGTGGCATCACTGACTGGCTTTCACTGGAATATTTACGAAGGGGTGCATATTTAGGGGGTATTCATTTTACCTACAGGTAAGCTTTATTATAAGCTTACCTGTAAGTACAAATGGCACAAAAGAGTTTACTACCACTTTAACTATTTGCACGGGCACCAGAAACATTTGCTGTTTTGTTTGTATTATGGTTTTCTCCTCTAATCATGAGCTACATTGAGTGGCCAAAATGCATTTTTGTATGGAGGTAGTTCAGGAAAATACCACAATATGGCCACTAGATGAAGCTGACGATCATAGGAGATAATCATATGACAAGCAATAAGGCAAACATGGGTGGTGGCTAAGACATCCACAGAGCAAATGTTTTATACATAGACCCAGGGCTTTATTTCTCAGAGAATAGGTACAAGTACGCCCCCTTTCTGAGTCACCCCTTGTCCCTCCCCCCTACCCACCTCTGAGCACAGTATATTGGTTCCGCCCCTTACCCACCTCTGAGCACCATCCCTTGGTTCCGCCCCCTACCCACCTCTGAGCACAGTATCTTGGTTCCGCCCCTTACCCACCTCTGAGCACCATCCCTTGGTTCCAACTCATACCCACCTCCCAGTACCACCCCCTTTAGAGAATACAGAACCAAGTATCATATTGTGGTACTAAATAATGTGTATGAAATTTGTTAACAACAAGAAAAGCAGTAAAATAGATCTCCTGCAGCCAGCAGCAATAGACCCCCAATCAACAATAGACCCCCAGCAACAATAGGTCCCCACCAGCAACGATAGATCTCCCAGCAGCCAGCATCACTAAACTCTGCAGCAGCAACAATAGACCCCTCCCTCAGCAGTAGATCTCTCCCAGCAATATGAACCCCCCTCCCCACAACAGTAGACCTCCCCAGCAACAGACCACCACAGAACAATAGACCCTCCCACAAAAAAACACCCCCCAGTAACAATAAATCCACCCAAGCAACACTAACCCCAATCTGTCCAACTATTTCCTACTCTGTCTGCCTTACATTTGTACAGGCTCCTTCTCTTGACTGAAATTGCTTACTCTGATTTCACTGCGCACTGTGAGCTTACCACAGTATTCATTAGAAGCGGCAGCAAGCCAGATAGAGCCCGCCTCATTTCATTGCTGATGGACATCCAGCATTATCTAGCCCTTTGCTCTCCAGTCTGCCTGTCCCTGGCTCGCCCACCCCTTTCACTCAATGCATTTTGATTCTTTCAACAATGGAGGCTCAGCATCGCATGCGGATGTTACCTAGGGTGGTCTGCAAAGCCAATTCAGCCTGCCTGTTCACTCCTTCAGACTGACACATCCACCCATCAAGGCATAGTAATGTTTGTATAACTCCTCCCAAAAGTCAGCCCAATGCTTACATCACGACTGAGGCAGAGTGCTGTGATGTTTTCCAAAAATGAAGTACAGCATCCTGAGCGGCCCCTCCCACTGGCCAAAATCTGCCAGTATTGCATAGAGAAACACATAGACCTATTGATGACATCATTGTTTCTAAAATAAGGTAAGTAACGAAATTGCAAAGGTTTTATTTTAAAATGCAATTAGCATACTGACTGGGCGGAGGAGGAACTAAGGAGAACAAAATATAAGAACATTAAACTTCAGATTTAAGCACTAGCATCCTATTTGTTTCATTTTCCAGCTTGTTAAATCAGCTTTCTTTCTTTTCACATTTTTTACTATGGCTGTGCACTAGTTAGGTGGGCCTTGGTGCCAAGAGGCCGCATATTTGTGTACCAATTTGCAGACACAGCTGTGCTAATAGAGTGTGCCCTGTATGCCTAACAGAAATAGCCTCTTGCGATCAGGAGCTTTCCAATCATGTGACAACCGTGACAGCCAATCACGGCGGTCACATGATCATAAACCCAGTCCCGCCTCCCAGCATCTGAAATCCCTCTAAGGGCCGGGAGTAGGGTTGTCACCTCATCCCTTTAAACCGAGACACATAATAATTACACAGGTTCTGTGGCTGATTAAGGTGGTAATTAAACTTACTTAGTGCCTTATGTGCATTATATTAGCCTCAGAACCTGTGTAATTAATATGTGTCCTGGTTTAAAGGGATGAGGTGGCAACCCTAGCTGGGAGGCGCCAGCACAAAGGGGTTAACAACCAACAGAAACCACAGGCAAAAAACACATTTATTACCACGTTCCAGTGCAGTTCCATGCAGAAAAAATGCAGCATGTTCTACTTTTGTTGACTGCACTGGTGTGAACTATGCCATTGAAATACATTTTAACTACTGTCCACACATTTTTGATACAGATTAAATACGCACAAGACTGCAAATGGTGTGAACCAGCCCTGAGGCAAAGACTTGGACTAAGTATGGTGATCCAGATTTGTCCTGTGATTTGGGGCTGCAATGTCGCATGACAAGTTGTACTCCATGATTTCCAATGAGTACCATTCATATCTGTGCGACTTCAAGTTGCAACAACTTTAACCACTTAAGCCCCGGAAGATTTTACCCCCTTCCTGACCAGGGGGTTTTTTGCGATTTGTTTACTGCGTAACTTTAACGGACAATTGCGCGGTCATGCGGCGCTGTACCTAAACGAATTTGACGTCCTTTTTTTCCCACAAACAGAGCTTTCTTTTGGTGGTATTTGATCACCTGTGCGATTTTTACTTTTTGCGCTATAAACAAAAAAAGAGCGTAAATTTTGCAAAAATAACAATATTTTTCACATTTTTTATATGAAATTCCCCCCAAAAAAATGTAAAAATCAAAATTTTTTAACATTTTTGGCCAATTTGTTTTCTGCTACATATGTTTGGTAAAAAAAAAAATCGCAAAAAGCGTATTTTGATTGGGTTGCGCAAAAGTTCATGCATTTACTAAGGGAAAGATTTCTGTCATTTTTGGTGTTTTTTTTTTTAACGCGTAATGGCGGCGATCTGCGATTTTTTTTGCGGTACTGCGACATTGCGGCGGACAGATCGGACCCTTGACTGACATTTTTGACGCTTTTTACTGTGAATGGACATGGCTACTGGTGTAGGAACAGTGATCAACGGTCCTACATAGTAGAACCGTATGATCTCCATTCCTACACAGGGGAGAATGACAGGCGGCTTGTTTACATCAGCTGCCTGCCTTTCTCCCTTCACGGAGGACGATCGCTAGTGACCGGCGGACATCGGGTCCGCCGGTCACACGTACTGACTTCCCAGTGAACGAGCCGGGGCGGGCGCGCGCTCGCCCGCTCTTGGCTCACAAGGAAGTGACAGGCTAGTGACGTATATATACGTCACTTTGCCTGGCCGGGGCTGACCACCGCCGTATATAGTCGTGGGGCGGTCGGCAACCGGTTAAAGTAGTCCCTGCACTACTTTGGTCCAACCTTGATGCGTTTTGAGGTCCATATACATAGGCATTGCTTCAAATCCAGTCAAAATTAAATTGCTGTAAAATTGCAGCAAAATCGCATGACTTTTAGGTTGCACAAGTGTGAAAGGAACCTAAATTGAAACTTTGACCAAGAATGTACTACAATTGTAGTTCCACAATTTTCTTTAAGGTAATGCTTCTGAACAAAATAACTAACATCACAGTGCACACTCACCCTGGAATCTTCTTCTCGCCCCAGTTAATACCCCCATTGGGTAACTGACACTTTCATTCACGATACGAGCCAGATCTCTCACACTCTCCTCGCTCAGTCTCTGCTCCGTCTCACTTGGGCAACACGTGTACTCCTGGGGGCATATTCTCAGGTGCTCTCCTACAAAAAAATCCAAATATATATATTTACCATGGCAATACAATAAAATTACCAACCAGATAAATGTAATTTACAATTTTTGAAAGAACAAACAAATGCATAATTACAGGCATAAGCCAAAGCATCCAATTGGATTAATTAATCTGAAAGATGGAAAAAGGGTTGGTTGCCATGGCATGGACAACTGTTCCAATTTTAGTCCGGTCCTCTTTGCAGCTGCCTATGTAAATCAGGTCCATCTGTGCTAGTGTGGATCAATACCAGTTAAAAGTCAACTCCACACAAAAACATTCTGGGTGGGCACTGCAAGGATGAATCACTCACCAGATGTCATGGTTGAAAATAGAGAAAAAAATGACAGTGTAGACAAGAACCTGAAAATGAAGTAAACTCTGCATGGCCATAGTCCAAAGGCCTCACCTCTCACACCTTGCTGCTTACATCTTTATTATGTTTGGTATTTCTGACTATGAGAAGCATGGGACTTCCTAGCCTTGCTACCACAATGCAGACTCAGGGCTGCCAACTGTGAGCAGGTCCTGGGCAAACTCTGACCAACTTGCAATTTACACACAGCCTTTTTAAATGAATGAACAGGATGAAGGGGGGAACAAGTGAAAGGAAAGTATAAGAAACACAGGGAGAGAGGTGGGCTAAAGCCCCATACACACGTCCCGAATGTCGGCCGAACGATCGGCCGTCTTTTGTCAGGTGCTGTCCTGTCGGCTGAAAACTGCAAAAGACTGCACACAATTTTGTCGGCCAACAACAGCCGACGGCAGAAGTGATGTCATGTGATGTTTAACTTTCCGTGTGTTTTTTCTTTTCTGAGCATGCCCAGTCTTGCTAATTGGCTGTTTGTCGGCCGAAATCTGTACTGACTGGCGAACAATCGGCCGTTCTGGTGTTGGCCAACAAAAATTTTAATGCCTGCACAACAGATTCTGTTCGGCCTAAAAGTCGCTGTCGGTTGTCGGAAGCATCATACTAACAAGCTGACAATCGGCCGATCGTTCGGCGGCCGAATATTTACGGCCGACAATCGCTACGTGTGTACGGGGCTTTATACAAGCAAAGAGTGGGTATTTAAAAAACAAACCTAGATGGCTGAAGCATCAATCCCATGCTGCAGCTGTCCCCACACCGACTCTACACTGAGAACTGAGCGTTCAAAGCCCTCTGATCACTCAGTTCTCAGGTCTGCTCTGAGCACAGAATGATGACTGTCAGTGCTTTGCCCTTCCACCACTCTCTGGAGCACTGGGTTGTGGCATCTGGGCAGATTCCAACATTTATGTCAGGATCTCTGCAGAGCCTGGACGGACTCTGTGATGTCAGCCAACAGTGGACCTTAGCATGCTGTCTGCTGAATCTGGGTCACAGGAGTGCACTCCTATGACAACAACTAAGTGCACTCCTATGACCCACAGGGGATGTATGGCCAAAAGAGTTTTTCACTTTGTGTTGGCACTCCCATTGAACTTTTTGTACACAGATTTCAAACTTTGGATCCCCCACCTATGGGTACCCTGTTTGTGCAGAGAACAGCCACACCAGGGACATTGCAACCTATGTGAATTTGATTCACTTTAACTCTTTGATAAGTTAAATCCAGCACCTCATTCACACACATAGCATTAAAATTTGAGAGGGCATTAAGTCTTCCCAAATTTACCCAAAGCTAGGGGAAAAGGTTTTGGCTGGAGTTTCCCCCTAAAAGTGTCGGCCATGCAGATCCACCAAACAGGCCTGGAAAGGATAACATTTAGCAGCACATATACCATGTAGACGTACCAGATATTGGTGTTCTGACACCAGGGATGCCTCCCAGACCTCTCTCCCTCAGCTCTCGGGCAGCATCTGCACAGTTACGGATTTCACTGACAGCTGAACTGCTTCCTTCCTGAACGGCCATCAGGAGAAGAACAAACCAGGGGCCACACATCATGGCCAGGACACGGAGATCTGGAGATACAACAAAATAACACAAAGAAGCATCAGTGTAGGAAGATAGGGAACAGCAGTCAGTGCACAAAAAGCCTTCTACTGACATGGTGGCTCAGTGGTTGGCACTGTGGCTAGGAAAACTATTTAATGATCATCAGGAACCAACTCTGCAGGTGTGGGTTTCTACCCAAACAAAAAACATGCTACTAGGAAGTTTAGCTTCCCCAAAAATTAATGCTGATGTGTGAATACTTGCTTGACCATAGTCAGGGCCAGCTTTCCTTTGGTGGAGCCTGTAGACATACAGGGGTTGATTTACTAAAGGCTAATAGACTGTGCACTTTGCAAAGTTAAGTTGCTCCAGAGCTTAGTAAATGAACAGATGCTCTGCTGCCTGCCATCATCCAATCACGTGCAAGCAAAAATGCTCTTTTTTTTTTCTTGCATGCGATTGGTTATTCTTTGAAAAGTGAAGCCTTAAATCATTTACTAAGCTCTGGAGCAAAGTGCATAGTCTATTTGCCTTTAGAAAATCAACCCCACAGTCCTCGGCACACAAGGCAACACCCCTTTGCTAGAATTTCCTACATTTTCTTGTTTTCCTGGCTCTAGCCTGTCTTAGAATATTGTGCCAATGTGCACATAAGCTTAAATTAGATGACTGTATTTCCAGTATGTGGCTAATACAGATATATTCCACCACTTCCGCTTATGGGCACAGGTCTACCATTCAAAAAGTTACATTTTAGATAAAAAAAATTAAAACGAACGACCAGGCAGGCTTTTTATTTTTGCAAAAGGAGATATATTGGGGCAGAGGCGTAACTAGAACCTTCAGGGCCCTGATGCAAAAAACCATGAAGGGCCCCCCAGACCCCTGGCCGGGGCCCTTACCTTCAAGCCCAGGGCTCTTCCCACTAATCCTGGGGCTCTTTACACTCGTTGCATGGCCTTTTATTACGGTCCCACAGCAGGATTGTTTCACAAGTTCTGCAGTGGGCCCCCTTCCTGCAATCTTGTGGGCCCCCTTCCTGCAATCTTGGGGCCTCCCCACAGTGGTGCAACACCAGGGTCCGGTCGCAAGTGTGACCTTTGCGATCCTGGAAGTTCACCCACTGGTTTGCTACCGGGCCCCCTGGAGCATGGGGCCCGGTAGCGATTGCAACCCCTGCAACCCCTGTAGTTACGCCCCTGTATTGGGGTTGATTTGCTAAAACTGGAGAGTGCAAAATGTGGTGTAGCTGTGCATGGCAGCCAATCAGCTTATAGCCTCAGCTTATTCAGTTAAGCTTTGACAAAAAAAAAAAAAAGCTGGAAGCTGATTGGTTTCTGTGCAGAGCTCCACCAGATTTTGCACTCTGCAGTTTTAGCAAATCAACCTTGCAAAAAAATAATAAACAGTAATGGGATTCTTACCTACTTTTTCACAATCTTCTTGACAGTGAACACCAAGTTGTGCATACGCAGCTCAGTGTGCAACTTCAGCATTTGCTGGGATGAATGAATCCCAACACAACCGATCAGGATGATCTAATATTCTGAACCTAGTAGAAGACTGGGCAAAGATGTCAGCACCGCCAGGGCAGCTCATGGGGTTGCATTGCCAGTGGCGAGTGTAGAGTATAGTTCCATTTTAATGGCAAATTCCATCCAATGGATAAATGTTTTTTGTAAGCCCTTTGTGTGCAGAAGTGGCCATACATGGTGTGTTTAGCCAGCCTCCTGTGAAGTTTGGAGCGATGACATGGGTTCCGATGTTTGGAAGACCTCTCTGTTGTATGTGGAGATGTTCCAGCTTGTCAGAAAATCTTTTTGTAAAAGGACCAAGTATTCTATTTGTGCACTAAAGATGACTGACATATCTAAACTAGGGTTGCAACGTTACCAATATTGGTGCTGATACCAAGTATTTGCAGGACTACTCAAACTCATGCTCCGATACCCAAAACGGATACCTTTGCAGTGTGATTTGAGCCCATAGTAAATGAATGAGCTCAAATCGCACTGCAAAGAATTGCATGTGATTTGAACAGGACTGTGGTGTCATTCCTGTCTGAATCGCATGCAGTTTCCCGCACCACTCCTGTGTGATCCCAGGTTTGTTACAGTAAGCCTACAGGCAATATCTTTTGAGAAAGAGAGGCCCGGAGTAAAGGAGAGAAGAGACATGGACCGGCATGGAGGGCCGGCATGATAGGGGTTAAAGGGGTTTGGGAAAAGGAGGAGTTTTCAGCCCAGTACGATAGAAAATATAAGTGGTGGGACTTTTAATCAGTGTTTTGGACAGGAAGGGTGGAGCTACAGGGAGAGGTCAAGCTAGGTGCCTCAGGAAGTCTTCAGTCAGAGGAAAGCTGCATTGGAGAATATTTCCAACCCTCCCTCCCATTTTCTTGTTTTTTCTGATTTTAGGTTGTGCGGTCAACCGCCCTTGTTTGTGTTTTAACAGAGGCTTTCTTCTTTTGGGGTGGTTCTTTGTCATGGCAGCAAGCGGGGTACAAGGTCCTGGTAGGTTAGTATGGTGCAAACCTATACTTGGTAGGGACCCGTCTGAGGTACGGCTCCCAAATGGTGCAAATTTATACTTGGTAGGGACCCGTCTGAGGTACGGCTCCCTGATGGTGCAAACTTATACTTGGTAGGGACCCGTCTGAGGTACGGCTCCCAGATGGTGCAAACTTATACTTGGTAGGGACCCATCTGAGGTACGGCTCCTTGATGGTGCAAACTTATACTTGGTAGGGACCCGTCTGAGGTACGGCTCCCAGATAGTGCAAACTTATACTTGGTAGGGACCCGTCTGAGGTACGGCTCCCTGATGGTGCAAACTTATACTTGGTAGGGACCCGTCTGAGATACGGCTCCCAGATAGTGCAAACTTATACTTGGTAGGGACCTGTCTGAGGTACGGCTCCCAGATGGTGCAAACTTATACTTGGTAGGGACCTGTCTGAGGTACGGCTCCCAGATGGTGCAAACTTATACTTGGTAGGGACCTGTCTGAGGTACGGCTCCCAGATGGTGCAAACTTATACTTGGTAGGGACCCGTCTGAGGTACGGCTCCTTGATGGTGCAAATTTATACTTGGTAGGGACCCGTCTGAGGTACGGCTCCCTGATGGTGCAAACTTATAAATGGTAGGGACCCGTCTGAGGTACGGCTCCCAGATGGTGCAAACCATACTTGGTAGGAACCCGTCTGAGGTACGGCTCCCAGATAGTGCAAACTTATACTTGGTAGGGACCCGTCTGAGGTACGGCTCCCAGATGGTGCAAACTTATACTTGGTAGGGACCCGTCTGAGGTATGGCTCCCAGTAGTTGGTATGTTGGTACGTGCGACTGGTTGTCTCCGAGCCGGTGCTGTGGCGGCTGGAGGCCTAATTAAGTCGGATGCAGGTACCTCCTTCTTTGATGCCTACCGGGACCTTGAGGCTCCAGTAAAAAACTGGGTTTAATGTGTTATTTACCTGTTATGTATACAGTTTGTTAATAAAAGGCTGCTATGGCCATTTAACTCCAACCTGTGGTCACGTGGTTATTTATAATGGAGGAGGAGAGTGATGGTCAGAGCAGAATGGAGACAAATCATCTTTAATCCCCTAGTCAAGGCATTTTTGTTGAAATGCATCAAGACCACGCCGCTGACAGCCTTATTTATGTATTCTTGATGTGTGCATATCCCTGGGATGTCTTTAAGTGTACTTGCTTTATTTTAATTAATACATTTTTAGCAGTATTACACTATATTTGCTCCTTTTTGGTTCATTCCCTAAACACCGGTTGAATTGGAGCCTTTACTATGTATATATTCGCTACTGGTCCACATTGGAACATCCGAGGGCATCACATCTGTTTGGACAACCCACCATACACCATATGAGCTCCTTTGACCCACGTACTATATGGTATTTTGGGTCCTACCCTTCTGGTGAGCGCATAGATTATTCCCTGTTGGTGTTGGGATTTGACACGCACTGTGACCACCTACTGCACTTTGGATAATTTTCTTTCCCCATTTTCACTTGGGACTAATAACTATGTTGGATTTTCATTTCATTTCCACTTGGGACTGATTATTATATCAGATTTTCACTTTATTATATATGATCACACATATATATTGTTTTATTTAGCGCTGCAATTTATATATTGTTTACATTTTGGTCAACTTTTTTGTCAGTTGGTTTGTGCAAGCAGCTTATTTCCACGGCTAGCGCAGTATTTTATTTGTTTTTATGCTCCTGCACTGTCACCCTTTCACATGCAGAGACTGCAAGCAGCCATGTTGACAAAAATTGCGCATGGCATTGTTCAATTTTAGGCCCCATGCACACTGTACCTAAAAAAAAAAACTAAAAAAATAACACCACTCTTAGAGGTGTTTGATGTTTAATTTTTTTGTCAGCCTTTAAACTTACCTCTAAGCCTTTAAGCCTATGTGTCCATACACACATAGGAGTTTGCAGGTGTATTAGAAGAGGAGTGTTCAGAGGCTGACAAAAAAAAACATCACTTGTTTAGTGCCGGTTCACATTAGTGCGATCACAGAGATCGCATGTAATTCGGAGCGCACTGCTCCTAAATTACATGCGATCTCTGTGCGGTGCAAATTTCAGCCATACAGTTTGTATGGCTGAATTCGCACTGCAATTGCATTAAACACGCACATGACTCTTTTTTTATCTGCAGCAGAATCGGGTGGCATGGTGGTTCACACTAGTGCGATCCGATTCTGTGCGAACTTTCAGATCGAACTGCGAACTCAACTGGGGTTGTCGGTAACTATTAATTGACACCCCCTGCGTATTGCATATGGCAGTGTGAACTGCCAGGGATGCGGATGCGATGCGGGAACAGGCTGCATATTCGCAGTGTTCCCGCATCTCAGAAGTGTGAACTGGGACTCAGAAGAGGAGCTTTTGAATAGAAAAACCACTGAAGATGCCTAGACGCATGTAAACACACTTAAACACATCTAAACGCACCTAAACGCTAGTGCTTGAGTGTTCATTGATTCCAATGGCCAGAATAAAGTTATTATTCTGACAAATGAAATCAATGAATGACCAAACAATTGATGCACCTAAATGTGCATAATTACCTGTGCAAAACGTGGAGCTTTTTTTTTAAGCTGTCTTTTTTCTGCCAGGAGCAAAGGTGTCCAGGGAAGAAAAAAAAAAGAAAAACAGCGCTGTGTTAGTTCATTTTATCATTTTTTTTGTTAAAAGGTGAACATATATGTATACTTAACTTAACTTAACTTAACTTATACTTAAGTATATCATAGAAGAGACAAAGGTTAACAAAATATATGGTATATAATATATATATAAATATATATATACACATACGTACACACACATACATACACATACATACATACATACATATATATATATATATATATATATATATATATATATATATATATATATATATATATATATATATATATATATATATACATTGTGTGAATTGTACATTCATTTCAATCAAAAAACAGCCGTGACCAGACATCTACTGGTATATCTGAGTAAAAGACATAAAAATACATTGTACACCGGACAGTTCTATAAATAGGAAAAGCACAGACAGGCAATTATAGTATAAAAGTACAAAATGTACAAAACTGAACTGAGACAAGCCATGCACAGACCCTGACAGACCTTAGACAATACATACAAGATTACAAATGTAGACAATACTGTCAGTGATACATGCACAGATAATGTATGTAATGATACATACACAAACATAACACATAATACATACAGACATTATATGTCTCTCTATACAGAGCATTTATGCAGTGATACAGACAGATACTAATAAACGTAGTGATACATACAGACATACACAGATTATAGTAAATGCAGTGATACTTACAGACATACATAGATAGCTAATAGTGAATGCCATGACACATACAGACAGACATACATAGATAATAGTGAACGCAGTCATACATACAGACATGGATAATAGTGAACGCAGTGATACTTACAGACATACATAGAGAAAGGGGAACGCAGGGATACATACAGACATGTATAGAGAATGGTGAACGCGGTGATACATACAGACATATATAGATATTGTGAACGCGATGCTACATACAGACATGTATAGAGAATGGTGAACGCAGTGATAAATACAGACATGTATAGAGAATGGTGAACGCAGTGATACATACAGACATATATAGAGAATAATGAACGCAGTGATACATACAGACATATATAGAGAATAATGAACGCAGTGATACACATACAGACATATAGATAATAATGAATGCAGTGATACATACAGACATATATAGAGAATGGTGAACGCAGTGATAAATACAGACATATACAGATAATGGTGAATGCAGAGATACATACAGACATATATAAAGAATGGTGAATGCAGTGATACATACAGACATATATAGAGAATGGTGAACGGTGAACGCAGGGATACATACAGACATATATAGATAATGGTGAACGCGATGCTACATACAGACATGTATAGAGAATGGTGAATGCGGTGATACATACAGACATATATAGAGAATGGTGAATGCGGTGATACATACAGACATATATAGAGAATGGTGAATGCGGTGATACATACAGACATGTATAGAGAATGGTGAATGCGGTGATACATACAGACATGTATAGAGAATGGTGAACGCGATGCTACATACAGACATGTATAGAGAATGGTGAATGCGGTGATACATACAGACATATATAGATAATGGTGAATGCGGTGATACATACAGACATATATAGATATTGTGAACGCGATGCTACATACAGACATGTATAGAGAATGGTGAACGCAGTGATACATACAGACATGTATAGAGAATGGTGAACGCAGTGATAAATACAGACATGTATAGAGAATGGTGAACGCAGTGATACATACAGACATATATAGAGAATAATGAACGCAGTGATACACATACAGACATATAGATAATAATGAACGCAGAGATACATACACACATATATAGATGATAATGAACGCAGTGATACACATACAGACATATAGATAATAATGAATGCAGTGATACATACAGACATATATAGAGAATGGTGAACGCAGTGATACATACAGACATATATAGAGAATGGTGAATGCAGAGATACATACAGACATATATAAAGAATGGTGAATGCAGTGATACATACAGACATATATAGAGAATGGTGAACGGTGAACGCAGGGATACATACAGACATATATAGATAATGGTGAACGCGATGCTACATACAGACATGTATAGAGAATGGTGAATGCGGTGATACATACAGACATATATAGAGAATGGTGAATGCGGTGATACATACAGACATGTATAGAGAATGGTGAATGCGGTGATACATACAGACATGTATAGAGAATGGTGAATGCGGTGATACATACAGACATGTATAGAGAATGGTGAACGCAGTGATACATACAGACATATATAGAGAATGGTGAACGCGATGCTACATACAGACATGTATAGAGAATGGTGAATGCGGTGATACATACAGACATATATAGATAATGGTGAATGCGGTGATACATACAGACATATATAGATATTGTGAACGTGATGCTACATACAGACATGTATAGAGAATGGTGAACGCAGTGATACATACAGACATGTATAGAGAATGGTGAACGCAGTGATACATACAGACATGTATAGAGAATGGTGAACGCGATGCTACATACAGACATGTATAGAGAATGGTGAATGCGGTGATACATACAGACATATATAGAGAATGGTGAACGGTGAACGCAGTGATACATACAGACATATATAGAGAATGGTGAACGCAGTGATACATACAGTCATATATAAAGAATGGTGAACGCAGTGATAAATACAGACATATATAGAGAATGGTGAACGCAGTGATAAATACAGACATATATAGAGAATGGTGAACGCAGTGATACATACAGACATATATAGATAATGGTGAATGCAGAGATACATACAGACATATAAAAAGAATGGTGAATGCAGTGATACATACAGACATATATAGAGAATGGTGAACGGTGAACGCAGGGATACATACAGACATATATAGATAATGGTGAATGCGATGCTACATACAGACATGTATAGAGAATGGTGAATGCGGTGATACATACAGACATATATAGATATTGTGAACGTGATGCTACATACAGACATGTATAGAGAATGGTGAACGCAGTGATACATACAGACATATATAGATAATGGTGAACGCAGTGATACATACAGACATGTATAGAGAATGGTGAACGCAGTGATACATACAGACATATATAGAGAATAATGAACGCAGTGATACACATACAGACATATAGATAATAATGAACGCAGACATACATACAGACATATATAGATAATAATGAACGCAGACATACATACAGACATATATAGAGAATGGTGAACGCAGTGATACATACAGACATATATAGATAATGGTGAATGCAGAGATACATACAGACATATAAAAAGAATGGTGAATGCAGTGATACATACAGACATATATAGAGAATGGTGAATGCAGTGATACATACAGACATATATAGATAATAGTGAACGCAGTGATACATACAGACATATATAGAGAATGGTGAACGCAGTGATACATACAGACATATATAGAGAATGGTGAATGCGGTGATACATACAGACATGTATAGAGAATGGTGAATGCGGTGATACATACAGACATATATAGAGAATGGTGAATGCGGTGATACATACAGACATTTATAGAGAATGGTGAATGCGGTGATACATACAGACATGTATAGAGAATGGTGAACGCAGTGATACATACAGACATATATAGAGAATGGTGAATGCGGTGATACATACAGACATATATAGAGAATGGTGAATGCGGTGATACATACAGACATATATAGAGAATGGTGAATGCGGTGATACATACAGACATGTATAGAGAATGGTGAATGCGGTGATACATACAGACATGTATAGAGAATGGTGAACGCGATGCTACATACAGACATGTATAGAGAATGGTGAATGCGGTGATACATACAGACATATATAGATAATGGTGAATGCGGTGATACATACAGACATATATAGATATTGTGAACGCGATGCTACATACAGACATGTATAGAGAATGGTGAACGCAGTGATACATACAGACATGTATAGAGAATGGTGAACGCAGTGATAAATACAGACATGTATAGAGAATGGTGAACGCAGTGATACATACAGACATATATAGAGAATAATGAACGCAGTGATACACATACAGACATATAGATAATAATGAACGCAGAGATACATACACACATATATAGATGATAATGAACGCAGTGATACACATACAGACATATAGATAATAATGAATGCAGTGATACATACAGACATATATAGAGAATGGTGAACGCAGTGATACATACAGACATATATAGAGAATGGTGAATGCAGAGATACATACAGACATATATAAAGAATGGTGAATGCAGTGATACATACAGACATATATAGAGAATGGTGAACGGTGAACACAGGGATACATACAGACATATATAGATAATGGTGAACGCGATGCTACATACAGACATGTATAGAGAATGGTGAATGTGGTGATACATACAGACATATATAGAGAATGGTGAATGCGGTGATACATACAGACATGTATAGAGAATGGTGAATGCGGTGATACATACAGACATGTATAGAGAATGGTGAATGCGGTGATACATACAGACATGTATAGAGAATGGTGAACGCAGTGATACATACAGACATATATAGAGAATGGTGAACGCGATGCTACATACAGACATGTATAGAGAATGGTGAATGCGGTGATACATACAGACATATATAGATAATGGTGAATGCGGTGATACATACAGACATATATAGATATTGTGAACGTGATGCTACATACAGACATGTATAGAGAATGGTGAACGCAGTGATACATACAGACATGTATAGAGAATGGTGAACGCAGTGATACATACAGACATGTATAGAGAATGGTGAACGCGATGCTACATACAGACATGTATAGAGAATGGTGAATGCGGTGATACATACAGACATATATAGAGAATGGTGAACGGTGAACGCAGTGATACATACAGACATATATAGAGAATGGTGAACGCAGTGATACATACAGTCATATATAAAGAATGGTGAACGCAGTGATAAATACAGACATATATAGAGAATGGTGAACGCAGTGATAAATACAGACATATATAGAGAATGGTGAACGCAGTGATACATACAGACATATATAGATAATGGTGAATGCAGAGATACATACAGACATATAAAAAGAATGGTGAATGCAGTGATACATACAGACATATATAGAGAATGGTGAACGGTGAACGCAGGGATACATACAGACATATATAGATAATGGTGAATGCGATGCTACATACAGACATGTATAGAGAATGGTGAATGCGGTGATACATACAGACATATATAGAGAATGGTGAACGGTGAACGCAGTGATACATACAGACATGTATAGAGAATGGTGAATGCGGTGATACATACAGACATATATAGATATTGTGAACGCGATGCTACATACAGACATGTATAGAGAATGGTGAACGCAGTGATAAATACAGACATGTATAGAGAATGGTGAACGCAGTGATACATACAGACATATATAGAGAATAATGAACGCAGTGATACATACAGACATATATAGAGAATAATGAACGCAGTGATACACATACAGACATATAGATAATAATGAATGCAGTGATACATACAGACATATATAGAGAATGGTGAACGCAGTGATAAATACAGACATATACAGATAATGGTGAATGCAGAGATACATACAGACATATATAAAGAATGGTGAATGCAGTGATACATACAGACATATATAGAGAATGGTGAACGGTGAACGCAGGGATACATACAGACATATATAGAGAATGGTGAACGCAGTGATACATACAGACATATATAGATAATGGTGAATGCAGAGATACATACAGACATATAAAAAGAATGGTGAATGCAGTGATACATACAGACATATATAGAGAATGGTGAACGGTGAACGCAGGGATACATACAGACATATATAGATAATGGTGAATGCGATGCTACATACAGACATGTATAGAGAATGGTGAATGCGGTGATACATACAGACATATATAGAGAATGGTGAACGCAGTGATACATACAGACATGTATAGAGAATGGTGAATGCGGTGATACATACAGACATATATAGATATTGTGAACGTGATGCTACATACAGACATGTATAGAGAATGGTGAACGCAGTGATACATACAGACATATATAGATAATGGTGAACGCAGTGATACATACAGACATGTATAGAGAATGGTGAACGCAGTGATACATACAGACATATATAGAGAATAATGAACGCAGTGATACACATACAGACATATAGATAATAATGAACGCAGACATACATACAGACATATATAGATAATAATGAACGCAGACATACATACAGACATATATAGAGAATGGTGAACGCAGTGATACATACAGACATATATAGATAATGGTGAATGCAGAGATACATACAGACATATAAAAAGAATGGTGAATGCAGTGATACATACAGACATATATAGAGAATGGTGAATGCAGTGATACATACAGACATATATAGATAATAGTGAACGCAGTGATACATACAGACATATATAGAGAATGGTGAACGCAGTGATACATACAGACATATATAGAGAATGGTGAATGCGGTGATACATACAGACATGTATAGAGAATGGTGAATGCGGTGATACATACAGACATATATAGAGAATGGTGAATGCGGTGATACATACAGACATTTATAGAGAATGGTGAATGCGGTGATACATACAGACATGTATAGAGAATGGTGAACGCAGTGATACATACAGACATATATAGAGAATGGTGAATGCGGTGATACATACAGACATATATAGAGAATGGTGAACGCAGTGATACATACAGACATATATAGATAATGGTGAATGCAGAGATACATACAGACATATAAAAAGAATGGTGAATGCAGTGATACATACAGACATATATAGAGAATGGTGAACGGTGAACGCAGTGATACATACAGACATATATAGAGAATGGTGAACGCAGTGATACATACAGACATATATAGATAATGGTGAACGCGATGCTACATACAGACATATATAGAGAATGGTGAACGCGATGCTACATACAGACATATATAGAGAATGGTGAACGCGATGCTACATACAGACATATATAGAGAATGTTGAATGCGGTGATACATACAGACGTATATAGAGAATGGTGAACGCAGTGATACATACAGACATATATAGAGAATGTTGAATGCGGTGATACATACAGACATATATAGAGAATGGTGAATGCAGTGATACATACAGACATATATAGAGAATGGTGAACGCGATGCTACATACAGACATATATAGAGAATGGTGAACGCAGTGATACATACAAACGTATATAGAGAATGGTGAATGCGGTGATACATACAGACATATATAGAGAATGGTGAACATAGTCATACATACAGACATATATAGATAATAATGAACGCAGTGATACATACAGACATATATAGATAATAATGAACGCAGTGATACATACAGACATATATAGAGAATGGTGAATGCAGTGATACATACAGACATATATAGATAATAGTCATACATACAGACATATATAGATAATAGTCATACATACAGACATATATATATAGATAATGGTCATACATACAGACATATATAGATAATGGTCATACATACAGACATATATAGATAATGGTCATACATACAGACATATATAGATAATGGTCATACATACAGACATATATAGATAATAGTCATACATACAGACATATATAGATAATAGTCATACATACAGACATATATAGATAATAGTCATACATACAGAGGAGCAGCAGCTGGAGCAGAGCCGGCTCTGGATCAGCTGGAGGACAAAGAAGATGGGATGAGCAGCCCCCGGTCCTAGTGCCGCCGGCTCTGAGATGGTAATGCTAGCTTCATTGCTGGCAGGGCGTGTGCAGGGGAGAGAGAGAGAGAAGATATCCCACCCACATGTCAGAAAGAGAGATTATTCACCCTCCACGTATCTTCCTAAGACAAAGACAAGGAAAAAGAGTGAAAGAATAGACATAGGTCACATGCAATGTAACATGGTACATGGCAAATTTCTATGGAGGAGATAGGTTAGGTGAGAGAGAAAAAAAAAGAGAGGAATAAAAGGAAAGAAAGAAAGAAAGAAAGAAAGAAAGAAAGAAAGAAAGAAAGAAAGAAAGAAAGAAGGAAAGAAGAAAAGAAGGAAAGAAGAAAAGAAGGAAAGAAAGAAAGATTTAGTAGAGAGGTAGATATGAAATAGAAGGGATACATACATAATAGAATGAGGGAGAAACATATAAAACAGAGAGAGATAGAGAGCACAATAGATAGATAGATAGATAGATAGATAGATAGATAGATAGATAGATAGATAGATAGATAGATAGATAGATAGATAGATAGATAGATAGATAGATATACACCTCCTCCTCCCTCTCGGTGGTCCCATCTGTCATTCTTCCCCTGGGGGGGGGGGGGGGTTATGTGTGAATTGCAGTTTAAGTGACATTAGGGATGGCAGCAGGTGCCAGGCACACACTCCCCGCCAGTCCCAGCTGATTAATTACCTCTGACCTTCTGGGGCTCTTGTGCACTTGCAGCCTGACAACTCTGAATGGGAGCAGTCTCATGGTCAGAAGTCTCAGTGTCACACAGCGGTCTCAGTGTCAGAGGTCTCAGTGTCACCCAGTGGCACACAGCGATCTCAATGTCAGCGGTCTCAGTGTCACATAGAAGTCTCATTGTCAGAAGTGTCAGTCTCAGTGCCACCCAGCAGTATAAGTGTCAGCAGTCTCAATGTCAGAGGTCTCAGTGTCACCCAGCAATCTCAGAAGTGTCAGTGTCACACAGCGATCTCAGTAACCGAGGTCCCAGTGTCATACAGCAGTCTCATTGTCAGAAGTGACAGTGTCAGCAGTCTCAGTGTCACACGGCAGTCCCAGTGTCACATAGCAGTCTCAGCATTGAATAGCAGTTTCAGTGTCAGAAGTCTCAGTGTCACACAGCGATCTAAGTGTCAGAAGTCTCAGTGTCAGCTGTCTGTGTCAGAAGTCTCAGTGTCACACAGTGATCTCAGTGTCAGCTGTCTCAGTGTCAGCAGTCTCAGTGTCACACAGCAGTCTCAGTGTCACACAGTGATCTCAGTGTCAGCTGTCTCAGTGTCAGCAGTCTCAGTGTCACACAGCGATCTCAGTGTCAGAAGTCTCAGTGTCAGCTGTCTCAGTGTCACATACCAGTCTCAGTATCAAAGGTCCCAGTGTCACACAGCAATCTCAGTGTCAGAAGTCTCAGTGTCAGCTGTCTCAGTGTCACATAGCAGTCTCAGTGTAAGAGGTCCCAGTGTCACACAGCAATCTCAGTGTCAGAAGACTCAGTGTAAGCAGTCTCAGTGTCACATAGCAGTCTCAGTGTCAGAAGTGTCAGTGTCACACAGCAGTCTCAGTGTCAGAAGTCTCAGTGTCACACAGCAGTCTCAGTGTCAAAAGTCTCAATGTCCCACAGCAATCTCAATGTCACACAGCAGTCTCAATGTCACACAGCAGTCTCAGTGTCACACAGCAGTCTCAGAAGTCTCAGTGTCAGCAGTCTCAGTGTCACACAGCAGTCTCAGAAGTCTCAGTGTCAGCAGTCTCAGTGTCAGGAGTCTGAGACTGCTGTGTGACACTAAGACCTCTGACACAGAGACTGCTGTGTGACACTGAGACTTCTGAGACTGCTGTGTGACACTGAGAAGTCTCAGTGTCACACAGCAGTCTCTGTGTCAGAGGTCTTAGTGTCATCCAGCAGTATCAGTGTCAGAATTCTCAGCGTCACACAGCAATCTCAGTGTCAGAAGTGTCAGTGTCACACAGCAGTCTCAGTGTCAGAAGTTTCAGTGTCACACAGCAGTCTCAGTGTCAGAAGTGTCAGTGTCACACAGCAGTCTCAGTGTCAAAAGTCTCAATGTCCCACAGCAATCTCAATGTCACACAGCAGTCTCTGTGTCACACAGCAGTCTCAGAAGTGTCAGTGTCACACAGCAGTCTCAGTGTCAAACAGCAGTCTCAGAAGTCTCAGTGTCAGCAGTCTCAGTGTCAGAAGTCTCAGTGTCACACAGCAGTCTCAGAAGTCTCAGTGTCACACAGCAGTCTCAGTGTCAGAAGTCTCAGTGTCACACAGCAGTCTCAGTGTCACACAGCAGTCTCAGTGTCAGCAGTCTCAGTGTCACACAGCAGTCTCAGTGTCAGAAGTCTCAGTGTCACACAGCAGTCTCAGTGTCAGAAGTCTCAGTGTCACACAGCAGTCTCAGTGTCACACAGCAGTCTCAGTGTCAGCAGTCTCAGTGTCACACAGAAGTCTCAGTGTCAGAAGTCTCAGTGTCAGAAGTCTCAGTGTCACACAGCAGTCTCAGTGTCAGCAGTCTCAGTGTCACACAGCAGTCTCAGTGTCACGCAGCAGTCTCAGTGTCACACAGCAGTCTCAGTGTCACGCAGCAGTCTCATTGCCTTTGCAGAAAATTAGCAGTTTAATTGACAATCTACACTGGCCGTGTCTCATTGTGCTACTTTACAGTGGCCTGATGTGGGTCTGCCATTGTTACCAGTTACCTCTCCAGCCCATGTGAGCTGCGGCCCTGGGTGTGAGAACTGACACATTGACAACTCCGGCATCTTTGTTTGGTTGTTTTATTGTAGTTTTAGGGGATGGGAGAAGGGAATGAGTGGGATACTACTTTGGCTCGACTATGTACAATTCTGGGACTTTTATAGTAAAAATGCCCGTTAGCGCTGTCTTGATGCTAGCCAACGCTTACTGACGCTTTGAACACACTGTATCTCTGAAAGCTGTGCTGGAACTCCGACTTAAGTCCAGAAGATCCAAGACTGTGAAACATTGAACATCTGACACTGCTTGCACTGCAAAGTCACTGACTACTCTCTCCAGCCTTGCCCTGGCTTGAGGTAGCTTGCTGTGTATTCCTGTATGGCAGCAGCTCTCAACTGATGCACTCACACTGTGCATTAATTCTTCAGGGCCCAACTGCAGGTGCCCCCTTTACCACTTCAGGGTCCTCAACCTAGGTACCCCCTCTATCAATTCAGGCTCCTCTGACTAGGTACCCCCTTTACAGCTAGCTGACACTTGGATCCTAGAACCTTGGTCCCCACTGACTCTAGGCAGACCCCCAGGGGAAATCCTCAGTACTCACGACCTGTGTAGGCTTTCTTGGGACTGGACCCCTCTCTCTCACTCTCCGCTGGTTCTCGGCACACTGGATCCCCCTCAGCTCTACTCAGCACTCTCTGGATTCTCAGGCAAAACCCGAGACATCCGCTTCCTCTGACAGGAGGAGAGACAGCCATCCTCTCCTGGGACTCTGCTTCCCGCCAAAGACAATGAGTCATGCCCTCCCTCAAACTTATACCCACTCCCAGGATCCTTTGCGGCAGAATCTGCCTGCTGGGGTAGTTACAAGCCTGAATGTATCCCTGATTGGGTTTCCTCCACTGATTGGGTTTCCTCCACTGATTGGGTTTCCTCCTATGAGAAGCCTCTCACAGAGCCAGCCACCCACCCCACACCAAATTGAGTCAGGTCCCTCCTGTCAAAACTCTGCCAAAAAATCAGGAGTATCCCACAAACCTGGAAAGGGGGAAAAGGGAAAAACAAATTTACAAATAAATTACTGTGAAAAAATAGATCTTTACACTCTGCTGTACAAATTTTACAAACAGTTTAAGGTGCATGAAAACTGATGCAACCCCACCAAATAAACTCACTTGGTGGAGAACAGCAAAGAAAAATACAATGCAATCATACTGACTGTCTATCTCTAAGGTGGTCCCACCTATATAGAGAAAAGGAAGCAAAAGTTAGTCAACTACATACACATATGAAAATGCAAGCCTAACTTATCTGAACAGTTGAATGGAAAGGCCCTCCTTCACTGGTTGTAAGGGCGACCTTTCCATTCCTTCCCTGACTGCCTCTGCTAGCCAGTGTCTTGCCATGCCGGGGTCCTCTCCTCCCTTGAAGAGCTTGTCCCCTAACACTAGCTGTCTAGGCAGTGTCCTTTTTGTAGAAGTGAAACGCAGCGCCCTCTGCTGTCCTTCCAAGCACTTCAATAAGGAAACAGGGCAGGTCACAGTCTTTCATGACCTACAGTCCTGCTGAGTCAAGGAAACATCCCAGGGGTCCAGCAGGGCAACCCCCCACTAAATTTCCTGGACACACTTGAACTTTGTAGCAATATCTTCATCTGGCCCAAGGGATCTAGCATAAATCAACTTTCCAGCAGACCCAGGCCCGATGGCCCTAAAAGGTCTGAAACTGCAACACTTGACTTTAAAAAGACCCTGGCCCGATGGCCCAAGGGGTCTACTTTAAACTTCAAACACTTGCAACTTGAATTCAGCAGCACATCTTTTATTTTTAAGTTTCCTTGGTCAGTTGTGGTAGCCAGTCGGCCACAAAAATATATTTTTTTTCTCTGCTCCAGGATCTCCTCCCTTGTAATGAAATACTTATCCTTATATATAATATTCAGGGTGGGGCACTTGAACATACTTCCCTTGTTCATTTTTGACCCGGATGGACCAAGCGAACCTCCACCCCATCTATATAAATAGAGCGCCCGTAGTACCATTGAGTTTTCACCTTGTTAAACTTGTCTTTAAGCCCTTCCTCAGGAGAGTCTTGATAAGGTTTTGGGACAAACAGACAGTCCCAAATGAGTTCATCGCACCAGAAGTCCCTGAACTTTTCCACCAATAGCGTTACCTCCCTTGGTGCGTAGGGGTAGTCATAACCGTACTCCAGTGCAAGCTTCTCCTGCATCCACCGTTGCATCCTGGACAACCAGGGGAGGGATTTCCAGTTTCCTTTCCCTGGTGGAGAAAATGGGGTACATACCCTCTGTATCATTTCCTCGTATGCTGTATTTTGGTCCCTGGCCCTAGCAATGTTTCCTGGAGGGGTGAGGTCTGGGGCCCTTGTGACATAGGCGTCGCAGAACCCCAATTTCTGGGCCAGTTACCCCCTTTCAATAGCCTCCTGGGCTTCCTGGTCTAAAGGTACAGTCACTTCGGGACCTGGAGAGCTGCTCCCAGCTTCTGACCCCCATTCCCACTCAGTTCCGTCAATTGATCCCCAGTCATCCATTCCTTCTTCAAGTGATCCATACTTCCTGTAGAAGGATGGGAAATCAACTCTTACAGGGCCCCTCTCACCCTCACTAATGGTACTGGTAGGTGACGCTTGAACTGCACCTGGTTCTACAGGCAGTGGGATACTGATGGGGGCGGATCCTGCTATGGCCCTTGAGGTAGGTTTCTCTGGCCACTCTCCAACTGTTTGGGTGGATACGGATACCCTCCCTCGGGAGCTCTGCGACTGAACTCCCCTCCCGCATACTATAGGCCCACCGACTGCTGGCGGGGCCTCCAGCTGCATCATGAGCCTGTACAGACCCCTCCCAGTTCCGCAGAGGAACTTTGACTCATTCTCAGTCACCTTCTGAGTGAGGCCCGTCTCCCACATAAGGGTGAGCTTCTTGGGACAGCCCTCACTTTTCTCTGCCCTGAGCAGCAGATCACTGCATTGCCCACATTGAACCCACGCCTGCATCCTCAGAGTAACAGTGGCACACTGGGGACATACCACCCCAAGGAACTCCCGATCTCCTCCGGTGCACAATGTGAGTCCGCCGTCCGGCACCATCCGGATACCGGTATCCCAAACTAGCTGGCGGATCTGCTCTCGGTTCTGCTCCGCTGGATTTTCACCCATGGTGGCAGTAATAGCGGGAACACTCTTCGCTCCTCTCACGAACTACATGTCTCTCTCTCCTCAACATGTCTCCCGCACGGCCGCACCCGAAAGAGGGGGTATTAATAGGGTCCCCTGGATCATTCCCGATTGGCCGGATGTTCCCGCTGTCTCCACCCTTTCGCCATATTGGGCGGTTACTCCTCCCACTGAGCAGATCTGCATGTGGCGCGCTTTCCTGCGTGGTACTGTAACTCTTTCCCTGCCATGCTTCTTCACTGCAAACCTTTGGGAAATAGCTGCTAAGCGGATCAGGTCACTTGCTAGACATACAGCCGCCCACCTCAATTGCACTAGGGCCAAAACTAAGCCTTCCTGTACCAAAGCCAGCTGTCCCTTCTTGCTCAGCAGGAGTAGCATCCCGCTGTCGGTCGCACGGCCGATACTTCTCTTCCTTGCCACACACGTGCATTCCTCATCTTCCATACTGGCTCCGGAACTAGCCCCATTGCCCATCTCGGCATGGCCGACTACGATCCCCACAGTATAAGTGCAGCAACTATACAGAATAAATGTCCCGCTGTCAAATGCACAGTCAACATCCTTCCCCACAGCATACACAATCACCAGGCCCCTGGCACCTCTCTTCCATGCCCATGGCCTCCATCTTCACCGCCCACACTAGGACCTCCGGTATCCTCTTCTCCATCCTCCCTGGGACCCCTGACGCCATCTTCACTGCCCACCCTGGAACTTCTCACTGTTAAGCAGTTGCAGCATTCATACACACTGACACTTTTACCACCTGCTCTCCATTTCCTGATCGCAGAGTACATTTCATAGTCCATACGGAAGGTCTTCATCACATTACAATTTTTCTTAGAACATTTGGGTTGCAATAAACATCCTTCTATGTGTAAAAAGAAGGAGTAAATCCGCGCTAAGGATAAAGATATGTCAATATGTAATGGGCTGCTGCCTACCTCCAAAGTATAACTCAATAGAGATATACAAGAACTGATAAGAGGGGGGTTGAGGTAATTGGCGCTGCCTAATATAATATACACGGTAGACCAAATATAACAGAACAATATGCAAAATAAAAATGCAAAATAAGCACAAAAACTCTTATATCAAATACATGTAAAAAGTGTCATAAAGTGCAAGTGGAAAAGGTAAAACTGCTAAAATCTTAAGGCAGTATGGAGATGGTAGTGAATATAATGTGCACAATAAATACAAGGTTGAAAACTACCATAAATTCTCTGGAGAGGAGAAGACAAGACAAGACAAGAAGAGCGGACAGCAAAAGAGCAGAAGACCGGAGAGGAGAAGACAAGAAGAGAGGACAGCAAAAGAGCAGAAGACCGGAGAGGGAGAAGACCGGATGAAGATTTTTAATAAACTTTCCAAAACGTCTCCTGTCGTTATTTACACACACTGCCTTTTATGGGATGAATGGGTAGGGGTACAGTGTGACCCATACCCATTCACATAGGGAGGGGGTCCGGGATCTGGGGGGGCCCCCTTGTTAAAGGGGGCTTCCAGATTCTGATGAGCCCCCTGCCCGCAGACCCCCACAACCACCGGCCAGGGTTGTGGGGATGAGGCCCTTGTCCTCATCAACATGGGGGCAAGGTGCTTTGAGGTGGGGGGTGCAGAGCCCCCCCTGCCCCAAAGCACCCACACCCCTCCATGTTGAGGGCGTGTGGCCTGGTATGGTCCAGGGGGGGTGGGGCCGCTCGCTCGTCCCCTCCCCTTTCCTGGCCTGCCGGGCTGCATGCTCGGATAAGGGTCTGGTATGGATTTTTGGGAGGACCCCACGCCGTTTTTTTGGCGTGGGGCTACCCTCAAATTCCATACCAGACCCAAAGGGGCTGGTTTGGAACCTGGGGGGGAACGCCACACCGTTTTTTCCCCATTTTGGCATGGAGTTCCCTCTCAAGATTCTCACAGCGCAAGTCACGCCGCAAGTCGGATCATCCTGATCCGACTTGCGGTGCGACTTCCATTCAAATCAATAGGCTCCCAAAAACGTATAACGTGGCTTAACGCACGTTAAGCAACGTTATTCAGCCTTTAGCAGCGTCAGACGTTTTTACAGCTTGACGCTGCAGCTCCAGAACGCACAGTTCCTGGGTTTTTTTTGGAGCTGTAAAACGCCTATGCCACTTGGAGCTCCTAAATGTCATTCAACAGCTGAGCCGCTTCCCACTGCGCATGCTCACAGCTGCGGAGGGTAGGGAATTTTCACGGGGTAGTGTTTTTTAACGTTACACCGCATCAGCTGTTGCAGCGTGTACATTAAATCATCTCCGCTCCAACCCGTCAGACTTCCCTGATCTCGGCTCCAAAATGTAAAAGCAGCGACGGGTCTATGAAAATATAAATCACGGAGCCGAGATCATGTGGGACGCCGCACCTGCTGATGAATGACGGGTGCCCGCAGGGAAATCTCAGGGTTGGAGCGGAGATGATTTAATGTAGTGGCTGCCCATGCGCAGTGGGAAGCGGCTCAGCTGTTGAATGACGTATGTGCACAGGAAGTGACGAGGGTAGGGAATTTTCACGGGGTACGGTTTTTTAACGTTACACCGGCGCCGTAATCTGCACTCCAACTTGCGTACCACGGACAACCGGATGTGACAACACTGAGAGACCGGAATCTGAGTCTACGCGTTTTGCCCCTCCCACAGGGCGTTCTCAAAGACGAATATTCGCGGTCACTCAGCGGATCTAAGTAGTCGTGCACGGATAGACATCCGCTCACTTGACTTCCTGTTACCTTCCTGTTGGGAGTACTAGGCTTCAAAGCCACCTACTTCATTGACTTCCTGTATGTATAAACCCTTATTGAGAAACTTGAAGCCAATGGTATGAATTAGATAATAAATAAACCTTGCCCATATTACCCAATATTAATTTTTTTTTTGAACTATTGCATTACATGCAGGTTTAAATGGTGAATTTTTTATTCTTATATTTACATAATTTTTATTTTAATTTTTATTTCATTTTCATCTTTTATCTAATATTATTCAATAAAATACATTTTTATATATATTATTTCATATATAATATTTTTTAATATTTTTTTTCCTTTTTCCTCATATTGTTTTTTTTTAACAAAAAGCGTAAAAGGTTATATTGTTTGAGATTGAGATCGCTGTGTGACTTCTTAGATCCACTGAGTGACTGGGTATCTTTGTCTTTAAGAACACCCTGTGGAAGGGGCGAAACGCGTAGACTCAGATTTCGGTCTCTCAGTGTCGTCACTTCCGGGTTGTCCGTGGAACGCATGTGGAGTGCAGATCCCAGCGCAGGCTTTTGAATTTATTTAAACATCACCTTTGCCCTCGCATACGTTTGGAACCTTTGTGAATTGATTTCTGCGTTATTGTAAGTGCAAATTTTATTGTTTAAGTTTACAATAAAAGGACGTACAAACACAGCACTCAGCTTCACAGCGTTGACTTCCTCGGTAGGGGTCGGTAGAAGGCACTCTGACGTAACGCGTATTGGGGGCGGAGCCTGCGTACCTGACGCTGCATCTCTTCCGAGTCTGAAAGCATGCACCGCTGAGTGCTGTGTTTGTGAGTACCGCTTTCATTCAATAAATTGCCAAAGAGCTTTCAAAAACAGAGAACACTAGATCTCCTTCTTTTCCCTTATGTGCCTTATCGTTTTTTGGCGGTGAGGGATTGTATACAGCTGTCCTCCACGAGTCTCCTGAGTAAAGGATATCGGGCTGGTATTGACCCGTGTATCTGGGTCTGTCAGTGAGGTGAGAGGCCAATCTGTCTGGTGAAGGGATCTTTTTTACACACAGTGGTGTTTTCTATTTGGAAATCGGATGCAATATATGGACTGTTTTTTGGCACTGTTATTTTGAGCATTCACTTATGGACACTTATTGATTTGCACATATTTATGCACTGTTTTATATTTATAATTATGATTCATACCATATATATTTTTTGAGTATTTCACTGTTTATCTGGTGCATCACTATATTAATTTGCATATTGTTAGAACTGATCACTGTATTAGTGTCACTGGTCTCCAAAAAAGTGTTAGTTAGGTGTCCGATTTGTCCGCCACAATATTGCAGTCCCGCTATAAGTCACTGATCGCCGCCATTATTAGTAAAAATAAAAAAATATATCCTATAGTTTGTAGAACTTTCGCGCAAACCAATCAATATACGCTTTTTGGGATTTTTTTTTTTTACCAAAAATATGTAGTAGAACACATTTTGGCCTAAATTGATGAAGAAATTAGATTTTTTTAATTTTTTTTATTGTAAAGGTTTTAAAGCAGAAAGTAAAAAATATTGTTTTTTTTTTTTTTTTTTTCAAAATTGTCGGTCGTTCTTTGCTTCTAGCACAAAAAAATAAAAACCACAGAGGTGATCAAATACCACCAAAAAAAGCTCTATTTATGGGGGGGCATACATTTTATTTAGGCACAGTGTTAGTTAAGGCAACGCAATGGTCATGAGAGGGGTGGGGGGAATCTTCCAGAGCTGAAGTGGTAAAATATCCTTTGCAATTAGAGTAATGCAAGCCTGAATTTAAAGGCAGATTAAATCTTATGCGTTTCCCATCCAAAATACGTCAGCAATTTAAAAAATGCCAGATGTCAGTTAAGCAATTTGCAACAACAGCCATTCCTTCCTGCTTAACAGAAAAAAAAAAAAAAATAATGACAAAAAAAAAAAAGAGTGCAAATTCAAATGCCAGACCAAGGGTATACTTATAAAATAGAGAATGTGACTTTCAGCACACATTTACTAATGGTGAATCAATCACTGTCATCCACTGGCCGACCGCCCCACGTAGATTTACTGCGGCAGGGCGGCTCGGCTGCGCAGAATCACGTAAGTGACTAGACTCACCGGGAGCCAGACTGCGCAAGGAGTGGGCTTGATCGCCGCTGGCCTCCCCTGATCTTCGGGGAAACTGACAGGAGAGCCCCTGCCTATGTAAACAAAGCAGGTGGCTCTCCTGTCAGACAGGCACAGTGAGATCGTGTGTCTCAGCTAAGCTAAAACCCCAATCTCTGTGAGCCTGTCACAGAGCCCTTCTCCCTCGCACAGTTAGAAAGCACAATTCAGGCTCACACTTAACCCCTTGATCACCCCCAGTATTAACTCCTTCCCTGCCAGTGTCATTTATACAGTAACAGTGCATATTATTTAGCACCGATCACTATTGGTGTCACTGGTCCCTAAAAAGTGTCACTTCCGTGTCAGATTTGTCCGCCACAATGTCGCAGTCCCGTTTACATCTCCCAAGCCACGCCCCCCCCCCCCACAGTTAGAATCACTTCCCTAGGGTCACATTCAACCCCTTGATTACCAACACTGTTAACCCCTTCCCTGCCAATGGCATTATTACAGTAACAGTGCATATTTTTAGCACTGATTACTGTAGTAATGTCACTGGTACCCCTAAAAATCGCTGATCGCCGCCATTACTAATAAAAACAATAAAAAAATAAAATAAAAGTCCAAAAATCTATCCCATAGTTTGTAGACGCTAAAACTTTTGCACAAACCAATTATTATATGCTTTTTGGGATTTTTTTTGTTACCAAAAATATGTAGCAGAATACAAATTGGCCTAAACTGATAAAAAAAAAATGTGATTTTTTTATATTGGTTTATTGGGAATGTTTTATAGCAGAAAGTAAAAATTATTGTGTTTTTTTTCAAAATTGTGGCTCTTTTTTTGTTTATAGCGCAAAATCTAAAAACCACAGAGGTGATCAAATACCACCAAAAGAAAGCTCTATTTGTGGGGAAAAAAAGGACATCAATTTAATTTAGGTACATCGTCGCACGACCACGCAGTTGTTAGTTAAAGTAACACAGTGCCGAATCACAAAAAATGGCCTGGTCATTAAGGTGGAAAACCTTCCGGGGCTGAAGTGGTTAAAGACGAATTCCAGGTATGGGTACATTTACATAGTTACATTGGTCCAACTTGGTTTATTATACAGTATCTCACAAAAGTGAGTACACCCCTCACATTTTTGTAAATATTTTAATATACCTTTTCATGTGACAACAATGAAGTTTCATTTACTATTAACATTTCATTTCATACTTCGCACCTTGGTGAGAAGTATTCAAGGGAGGCAGCAACTTCAATTTCAGTTTTATATTCGTTTTTCCAACTTGCGCAGGATCCCTATACCATTACCTTTACTATTAACATTTAATGAAGAAATGAGTGTACAGCTTGTATAACAGTGTAAATTTGCTGTCCCCTCAAAATAACTCAACACAGCCATTAATGTCTAAACCGCTGGCAACAAAAGGGAGTACCCCCCTAAATGAAAATGTCCAAATTGGGCCCAATTAGCCATTTTCCCTCCCCGGTGTCATGTGACTCGTTAGTGTTACAAGGTCTCAGATGTGATGGGGAGCAGGTGTGTTAAATTTGGTGTTATCACTCTCACTCTCTCATACTGGTCACTGGAAGTTCAATATGGCACCTCATGGTAAAGAGGTGAACTCTGAGGATCTGAACAAAAGAATTGTTGCTCTACATAAAGATGGCCTTGGCTATAAGAAGATTGCCAAAACCCTGAAACTGAGCTGCAGCACAGTGGCCAAGACCATACAGCGGTTTAACAGGACAAGTTCCATTCAGAACAGGCCTCGCCATGGTCGACCAAAGAAGTGGAGTGCTCAGCGTCATATGCAGAGGTTGTCTTTGGGAAAAAGACGTATGAGTGCTGCCAGCATTGCTGCAGAGGTTGAAGGGGTGGGGGGGTCAGCTTGTCAGTGCTCAGACTAGGGATGCACCGAATATTCGGTGGCCGAACATTATTCGGCCGAAAATAGAGAAAATAGCACTTTCGGCGTTCGGCCGAATAAGTCAAAAGGCCGAATAATTTTGAGCCAAACAATGTCAGCTTCCGCCCTGACCGCTCACCTTCCTCATTGCGGCTCGCGGCTCCCTTCTCACACGCCGCCGGTGTCCTGTCCGGCCGCGAGTAGGGGGTGTGACGTCACGCGCGCGTCCCGGCCCCTGCTCCTGACTGCGGCTCCTTCACACTAGGTCCGCGCCCCGCCCCCCTGTTCGCGGCTTTTGGCTCTGGCTGCAGTTCAGGTATGTGATGTGGAGCTGAGCACATTTGGGGGAGAATACGGTAGCTGGCAGCTGCACAAGCATTAGTGTGCAGACTGCCATATGTTGTTGCCACTTGCCATGCTCATTACATTAGAGTGCCCTATAAAGTGCCCCTTAAAAAAAAAAAAAAGAAAAAAAATGTGCCCAACAGAGTGCTCCCTTGACATAAAATGTGGCCATCAGCGTGCCCCTTATTTTATGCTAAGGGACATGCTGATGAGCATATTTTATGTTAAGGGGCACTCTGATGGGCATATTTTATTTTAAGGGGCACGCTAATGGGCAAATTTTATGTTAAGAGCAACGCTGATTTAAATGTTTTGTTTTGCCCATCAGAGTGCCCCCTAACATAAAATGTGCCCATCAGCGTGCCCCCTAACATAAAATGTGCCCATCAGCGTGCCCCCTAAAAATTGGCAAAATAAATGGAAAAAATGCGAAACACCGCGTTCGGTATTCGGCCTTCGGCCAAGCATTTCATTATTATTCTGCTTCGGCCAAGAATTTCATTTCAGTGCATCCCTAGCTCAGACCATACGCCGCACACTGCATCAAATTGGTCTGCCTCTTCAGAAGATGATGCACAAGAAAGCCCGCAAACAGTTTGCTGAAGACAAGCAGAGTAAGGAAATGGATTACTGGAACTGTGTCCTGTGGTCTGAGACCAAGATAAACGTATTTGGTGTCAAGTGTGTGTGGTGTCAACCAGGTGAGGAGTACAAAGACAAGTGTGTCTTGCCTACAGTCAAGCATGGTGGTGGGAGTGTCATGGTCTGGGGCTGCATGAGTGCTGCCATCACTGGGGAGCTACAGTTCATTGATGGAACCATAAATGCCAACATGTACTGTGACATACTGAAGCAGAGCATGATCCCCTCCCTTTGGAGACTGGGCTGCGGGGCAGTATTTCAACATGATAACGACCCCAAACACACCTCCAAGATGACCACTGCCTCACTAAAAAAGTTGAGGGTAAAGGTGATGGACTGGCCAAGCATGTCTCCAGACCTAAACCCTACTGAGCATCTGTGGGACATCCTCAAAAGGAAGGAGGAAGAGCACAAGGTCTCGAACATCCACCAGCTCCGTGATGTCGTCATAGAGGAGTGGAAGAGGACTTCAGTGGCAATCTGTGAAAATCTGGTGTACTCCACACCCAAGAGGGTTAAGGTAGTGCTGGAAAATAATGGTGGCCACGCAAAATATTGACACTTTGAGCCCAATTTGGACATGTTCACTTAGGGGTGTACTCACTTTTGTTGCCAGCGGTTTAGACATTAATGGCTTTGTGTTGTTATTTTGAAGGGACAGCAAATGTACACTGTTATACAAGCTGTACACTCACCACTTTACATTGTAGCAAAGTGTCATTTCTTCAGTGTTGTCACATGAAAAGATATAACAAAATAATTACAAAAATGTGAGGGGTGTACTTACTTTTGTGAGATACTGTAATTATGTGCATACCATACCTGTGAGATCCCCCTGGAAACTGGAAATCCTTGTAGTAGACAGCGCTACTCCAGAGATCTCCAGGTCCTGTACGGAGCGGCTGCCCTGCTGCATTCTGAAGACAGGAGGTCGGCATGGGCACCATTCAGAGAAAGCTTTGCATTTCCTCAATGAATGGAAAGTATTTTCTGATTGGAGAAGGTGGAGAGCGTGACATCACCGCTCTGCCTCTCCATCTTGTCCAATCAGAGAATGCTTTTCATTCATTGAGAAAATGTAAAGTAATCTCCCAAAGTGGCGCCAGTGTAAGTGGCCGACCTCCAGTGTTCACAATCCAGCAGGGCAGCTGCTTAGTCACAGGACCCAGAAACTAGTAGAGATCACTGGAGTCTATTGTATACTTCAGTGATTTCCAGCTTCCAGGGGGATCCCACAGGTATGGTTTATACAAAGTTATATTGGTTTAGCTTGGACCAATGTAACTATGAAAAAATAATCATGTCCTTAACCACTTGCCGACCGCCGCAAGTACATATACTGCGGCGGTCAGCCCCTCACAGGCAAAGTGATGTACCGGTACGTCACTAGCCTGTGAGGCTCTGGGGAGCGAGCGCGCACCGCCGGAGGTGCGCTCCTGCGGGGTCACGGACCCCCCCGCGCATGTGAGCGGCGGACCCGATGTCCGCCGCTCACTCACGATCGTCCGTGACAGCGGGAGAAAGGCAGGCGGCTAAGTGTAAACAAGCCGCCTGTCATTCTCCCCTGTGTAGAAACAGTGATCATACGGTTCTACTATGTAGAACCGTTGATCATTGTTCCTACACTTCAAGCCACAGCCAATCACAGTTAGAATCACGACCCTAGGGACACACAGCCCCTCCCTCTCAAATAAAGTTAATCCCTTCACTACCAGTGTATTTTTACAGTAACAGTGCATATGTATAGCACTGATTACTGCAGTAATGTCACTGGTAACCCCAAAAGTGTCAAAAATGTCAGTCAAGGGTCCGATCTGTCCGCTGCAATGTCGCAGTCCCGCAAAAAAAAAAAAAATCACAGATCGCCGCCATTACGCGTTAAAAAAAAAAACAACAAAAATGACAAAAATCTTTCCCTTTGTTAGTAAACGCGATAACTTTTGCGCAAACCAATCAAAATACGCTTTTTGCGATTTTTTTTTACCAAACATATGTAGCATAAAAGAAATTGGCCGAAAATGTTAAAAAATTTAGATTTTTACATTTTTTTTGGGAATTTCATATAAAAAATGTGAAAAATATTGTTATTTTTGCAAAATTGACGCTCTTTTTTTGTTTATAGCGCATGATCAAAAAATCGCACAGATGATCAAATACCACCAAAAGAAAGCTCTGTTTGTGGGAAAAAAAGGACGTCAAATTCGTTTAGGTACAGCGTCGCACGACCGCGTAATTGTCCGTTAAAGTCACGCAGTGCCGAATCGCAAAATAGGCCCTGGTCAGGAAGGGGGTAAAATCTTCCGGGGCTTAAGTGCTTAAAAATAAATGCATAAAGAGGATTCACATATAATGAATGTTTGGTTAGCGCCAGATTTACTGCTTTGATATATACCCCCCCCACCCCCTCCTAAGTTTCTTTTCTTCTTAATTTTGGATAGTGTGAGGGAAGGATCAGAACATCCGCCAGGTGTACATTTCCCTTTGTTTCCTGTCTCAGCGACATTTAGAGCATTTCTGTTAGTTGGATTTCCTGTTTTACATCTCTGCATGTCTATGAAAAATTCACGAATTCACTAAAAGCAAATAACCTGTTCACTTTTCAAGGGAAGTTGAACTTTGCAAGGGATCTTTCCTCAGAGCTTAGTAAATACCCAATCACCTGCAAGAAAAATAAAATAAAATACGAATAAAAAAAGGCATTTTTGCTTAGACATGATTGGATGATGGAAGTAAGCAGAGCTCCCAAAATGTAAAAAAAAAAAGAGGAAACCCCAAATCTCCAACCAAGGAGAATGGAGTAGCGGCGGGATGTAAATGTGTTGTAACACACACGAAAAAAAAAAATAGTATTTGTGTAGAACTGCCCTTGTGCACACTCATCCGCTCGTTATCTAGGGGAATTGTTTTTTTGTATTTATTGGTAGAACTTGGATAGGAGAAGGGATTAGTGGGATACTATAATTTTAAACTATGTACAGATGAGGACAACTCTCACTTTGTTGAAATGAATAGCAGGCCCTATGCTGAACCATACAAAACTTGTATGGAAGAATAAGTTCTTTGCTCGATCTGGTAGCAGACTCAATGAATTCTGATTCTTCGGGACACTAACCAGTACCCCCTTTAGTTGGCACCCGTCCACTGACTTCACTAGATTAAAAAGGGATGGCCCTTACCGAACAGGCCCCTGGACTTCGGTCTAAACTCACAGTAGCCAGGAACAGATCCTTCTATGCGTGTCTCCGTCCCAGTCAGCTCTGCAGGACATCTGGGTTGCAGCTTCTGCAACTCTGGCCCTCAGGTCGACCACCTGAGACCGCATGGCAGCCTGTACAGAGGAGGGGGCAGCCAGCCCCCTCCCCCTGGGACCCTGCTCTACACCCGAAGACCCCGTGCACACGTGCTCTCTTGATGTCACCTAGCATGTCTTGAGGAACTTTACTCTGCAATGGCCAGGGCTGTATCTACACCCATGCTCCAATTTGTCAGGTTTCCTCCCACTGTCTAATATGCCCCTTCCTATTGGACCAGTGTGAAACAGGCAGACAACATGAGCAGCATCTGATCACACTGAGCAGACCCTATCAATGGATCACTGCTTTCTGTTAGGCAGAGAGTACTTACATTTGCCTGACAGTCCCCCTGTTAAGCAGATAAACAAAAAAAAAACTATGCACTCTCTAGCACCTACCTAGGTAGGTGCTACATCTGTTTAAAAAGACAGTATCTTGAGGGGGGAGTGGCCTGGCGCGGCATGTAAAAGGATGTGAGTGAGCGGAGCTCCGCTGGACTGATCTCCTGTACCGCTGATCCTGCAGACCTGTGGGCACAATAATCCTCCATACGCCTCTCGCAGATCCTTGGCAGCTACCTCATCATGTCCCCGCCGAAGAAAGGCTCCGAAGCCGTGGCGAAACTGGCTTCATTCCGGCGACAGGACAAGGAGGCCCCAACCCAAGATGGTGCCGATCCAACTCCCGACTGAGGGCCCTGCAAAAACCAGGGTACTGGAGGCAATCTCTACATGCCAGGCAACGCTGACAACCAAAATTGAAGAGGTAAAAGTTGATACAAGTTATAAGTTACAAAAGTTTGTTAAAGCAGGATATGCAGAAGCTAAGGGACAGGGTCACTGAGACTGAAAACAGGATTAGTGAGGTGGAAGACCCCCCCCCCCCCCTGCAAAACTCCTCAGACAGGCTGCAGCACCAAGTGAATCTTATTCTCCAAAAGCAAGATGATACGGAAAATAGGCTGCGCCGCTGCAATCTGCGGTTTATAGATCTTCCAGAGGGCTCTGAGGGTGCAGACCCTTCATCCTATTTGGAGCAATTACTCATACAGGCCTATGGCAGGGATTCCTTCTCACCTACTTTTGTGGTGGAGCGTGCACATCGCCTTTCGGGGCACCCCCCACCCCAGGGAGCACCTCCCCGCACCTTCATTGCAAAATTCCTGAACTATCGGGACAGGGATGCCATACTGCGACTGGCCAGAGTAAAAGGGAACATCCCACTTGGAAACCACAGAGTGGCCATCTTTCCAGACTTCTCTGCGGAAGTTCAGAAGCGCCGCAAGAGCTTTTTGGAGGCCAAACGTCGTCTGCCCATTAAAAATATCAAGTACTCCATGTTGTATCCAGCCGCCTCAGGGTGGAGTGAGAGGACCGTGCACACTTTTTTGAGGACCCTGAATCCGTCATCACCTGGTTAGAACACCTGGAAGCTAGAGCTTGATCACCTCAGCCTGCCACTTTCAAGTTTTTTATCTGACTCCTGCCTATGGCTTGTCTACGGGTGTTTCCGGGTGGAGGGGTATTATAGATCCTTTGGAACAGGAGACATTGACACCTTTACCCCCCCCCCCCCCCTGCAGTGCCTAATGGGCCTACCACCGTCATGTTGTACCGGCGGAGCACCCCAGCTCCATGGATGGGACTACCTTCCCTCTACCTTCCCGCACATCAAGCGCTTTTTCAGATCCTGAAACTTCACCCTCCACTGTTGGATCCCCCCAGTGAAGTCTGGATAGAAGGAAACATTCACACCATTTTATTGAATATTTGCTTTTTCTTTGGCTAGGCGCAGGATGACCTCGCGATTCCTGTAATTCAAAATGCGGGTCAGCATGAACTAGGGTTGGTTTCCAAGAGGTAGGGGGTCTCGGTGGTGTACGATGTGCCCGCTCTACTGCGAAGAGGGGTCTAAAGACATCCCTGCCAAAGTTCTCCAGCAGCCATCCCTCACCAAAGCAGCCATCCCTCACCAAAGCAGTGGGGTCACAACCCTCCACTTTCTCCAGCAGCCCCACAATGTATACGTTGTTACAGCGGAAGCGGGTTTTGTAGCGGCGACCTGCTGGGCAGCCATTCTAGCATCGAGTTGGTCCTCTAGATTAGTGGTCCTCAACTCTGGCCTACAGGGCCCACTAACAGGCCAGATTTTAGGTATTACCTTGGGGAGATACAGACTAGAGTACTGCAATCACTGAGCAGCAAATGATATCACCTGGGATGTATTTCAGTTATCTTGCAAATCTAGCCTGTTAGTGGGCCCTGTAGGCCAGGGTTGAGGACCACTGCTCTAGATCACTGATTCTGCGCTCAGCCGCAGTCGCGCGCTCCCTTATTTTTTGCAAGTCTTGGCGGAGGAGAGACACCTCCTCCCACAACCTGCCACACTGTTCTTTCAGGTCATCCACTGATGCAGTGCATTTCTGCACAGCCTGCAGAATATCACCTAAAATGGGCTGTCAACCATCAATAGCTCGTGTCCCTTCAGAGGGAACACTATCCTCACATGTAACGGTCCCAACTTGGGTCACAGGAATATGGGCAGAGGGAGACTCAATGTCCCCCAAAGCAGATTGACCTGGTATGGCAGACAGCTTCTGGGTGTAGTATAACATGTCCTTACTTTGTTGCTTAGGGCAGTGGTCCTCAACCCTGGCCTACAGGGCCCACTAACAGGCCAGATTTTCAAGATAACTGAAATACATCAAAGGTGATATAATTTGCTGCTCAGTGATTGCAGTACTCTAGTCTGCATATCCCCAAGGTAATACCTAAAAACTGGCCTGTTAGTGGGCCCTGTAGGCCAGGGTTGAGGACCACTGGCTTAGGGGGTTTGGAAGTGCCACTCACGTTTCCCTTCTGTTTGTCCCCTGCATTAGGGAGCCATTGCTGTACAGGCTGCTGGGCACCATCTTGGATTTCAGAAGCTGCCGAGGCTGTGGCTTCTTCTCGGCCCTTGCAGGTCATCATACAGAATATGAAAAAAAAAAGAGTTGTGGAGGGTAAAGAATCCCCCCACTGTAAAGAGACCAACAAAGAGCACCACTGGGATAGTGTTCAAAAAATTATATGGAAACTTTATTTAGGCACTTATGCCAAAAACAAAAATTGAAATATCAAATACATGTGAAAAAGTGTGGCACATAGATAACAATAAAAGAATCTAAAACCAAACAGACAGTATGACATGGACACCCTCCCATCCAGATGAACTGAAAAAGGCTGATATGGAATACACAGTAACCTGTGATGACAAGTGAGGCTAAATATTGCACAGTCCCAGAAAAGGCCAGTAGCCAATGGCTGAAGTAGAAAACTTGAGCAGGTAAATCCAGCAAAAATCCCAAACGTAAGTAACATCCAAGATGTAATTGAATTACACTCAAAAAGGCCTCATTGAGGGCGAACTGGTGTTGGGACCCTTCACAACTCTTTTTTTTCATATTGTTTATAAGCCTGATCAACGGTCACCCTGTGGAAGAGATTTACCCCTGAGTGAATCTTTTACCCATACAGAGTTAGGGCCGTATACAGGAACACCCCACATGCTTTTTCTAGGTCATCATACAGGCTGCTGGTAAAAGGTGACACTACCCAGGACTGCCAGGGACACTGGGTAACAGGTTGGACTGATGTGGAGACGGGGAATGCAGAAGGGAAGGATCATATCAGGATCAGAAGTGAGAGCCTCGTGAGATACAGCCGCTCACATGCCCATGCCGGCCACGCCCCGGGCTTGAGGGGTACGGCAACACAGAGTCCTCAGGTGTTATTCTGGAAAAAAAATAAAAAAAATTGTAAAGTCGTGTCAATTGTTGTGCTACTGTGATATCTTTCACTAGAATTGTTCTTCTTCCTAATAATCGGATGCAGATGGACTACAAGCAGAAGAGCCTTCAAATCGGCATTTGACATCCACTAACACTGTTAACCACTTGCTGACCAGGCCTTTTCTGGCAATTTTTGTTTACAAGTTTATATCAGTATTTTTTTGCTAGCAAATTACTTAGAACTCTCAAACATTATACATTTTTTTAGCAGAGACCCTATGGAATAAAATAGTGATTGTCGCAATTTTTTATGTCACACGGTATTTGCACAGTGGTTTTGCAAACTAAGTTTTTTTTTTTTTTTAGGAACAATACACTTTGATAAATTAAAAAAAAAAAAAAAACCACGATATATACTCCATTTTTTTTTTTAAATGTGAAAGATGATGTTACATCGAGTTAAAAGATACCCGACATGTCACGCTTTAACCGCTTGCCGACCGCCGCAAGTAGATTTACTGCGGCGGTCAGCCCCTGCCAGGCAGAGTGACGTTAATTAACGTCACTAGCCTGGGAGGGTCTGGGGAGCGAGCGCGCTCCCGCTCCCGCGCGGTCACGGACCCCCCCGCACGTGTGACTGGCGGACCCGATGTCCGCCGGTCACTCGGCGATCGTCGGGGGAGAGGGAGAAAGTAAGGCAGCTTGTGTAAACAAGCTGCCTGTCATTCTCCTCGGTGTAAAGACACTGATCACACGGATCTACTATGTAGATCCATTGCTCAGTGTCCTTACAGCTCAAGCCACAGCCAATCACAGTAGAAAGCACGCCCCTAGGGACACACACAGCCCCTCCCTCCCAAATAAAGTTAACCCCTTCACTACCAGTGTATTTTTACAGTAACAGTGCATATATATAGCACTGATTACTGTAGAAATGTCACTGGTAACCCCAAAAGTGTCAAAAATGTCAGTCAAGGGTCCGATCTGTCCGCTGCAATGTCGCAGTACCGCAAAAAAAAATCGCAGATCGCCGCCATTACGCGTTAAAAAAAACAACAAAAATGACAAAAATCTTTCCCTTTGTTAGTAAACGCGATAACTTTTGCGCAAACCAATAAAAATACGCTTTTTGCAATTTTTTTTACCAAACATAGGTAGGATAAAACAAATTGGCCGAAAATGTTAAAAAATTTTGATTTTTACATTTTTTTTTTTGGGGAATTTCATATAAAAAAATGTGAAAAATATTGCTATTTTTGCAAAATTTACGCTCTTTTTTTGTTTATAGCGCAAAAAGTAAAAATCGCACAGGTGATCAAATACCACCAAAAGAAAGCTCTGTTTGTGGGAAAAAAAGGACGTCAAATTCATTTAGGTACAGCGTCGCACGACCGCGCAATTGTCCGTTAAATTCACGCAGTGCCGAATCGCAAAATACCCCCTGGTCTTTTAGCAGGAAAATCCTCCGGGGCTTAAGTGGTTAAATTGCGCATGGCGTCAAACTACGGTACTGAACAATCTCCATAGGCGATGTTCTAACAATTTATACAGGTTACCTGTTTACCGTTACAGAAGAGATCTAGTGCTAAAATGATTGCTCTTGCTCTAACATTTGCGGCGATACCTTGCACGTGTGATGCGAACACAGTATACATATGCATGCGCAACCTACCTATACATTCGCTTCTGAGCACGAGCATGAAAGGATAGGAGTGCTTTACATTATTTTTTCTTATTTATTTTACTTTTTACACTGGCCCTTTAATTTTTCTTATCACTTTAACCACTTCCATACCGCGCAAATTTCTGGCACTCCTCTCCTACATGTAAAAATCATAATTTTCTTGCTAGAAAATTCCTCGGAAACCTCTATATATATATATATATATATATATATATTTTTAGCAGAGACCAAATAAAATGGCGGTCATTGCATTTTTTATGTCACACAGTATTTGCGCAGAAATTTTTCAAACTTGTTCTTTTGGAAAAAAAACGGTTTTATTAATTAAAAAAAAAAAAAAAAAACACTAAAGTTAGTACAATATTTTTTTTTCTATAATGTGAAAGATAATGTTATGCTGAGTAAATAGATACCTAACATGTCACTCTTTAAAATTGCGCATGCTCGTGAAATGACGCCAAACTTCGATACTTGAAAATCTCTATAGGGGACGCTTTACATTTTTTTTTTACAGGTTACCAGTTTAGAGTTACAGTGGAGGTCTTGGGCTAGAATTGTTGCTCTCACTCTAACATTCGCGGCGATATCTCACATGTTTAAACGCCGTTTACACATGTGGCCACGACAAACGCATGCGTTCGCTTCCGCGTGCAAATACGCGGGGACAGGGCACTTTACATTTTTTTTTATTGTTTATTTTATTTTTATTTTTACACTTTCCCTTGATTTTTATTTTTTATCCCTTTCAATCCTATTACAAGGAATGCAAAACATCCCTTGTAATAGGAATAGTGAATGACAGGTCCTCTTTATGGAGAGATCTGGGGTCAATAAGATCTCAGATCTCTCCTACAGGCTGGAAATCCTGAAATAAAATAAAAAAAAACGAAAAAAAGTATTGAAAACTGCCAGGCTGGTCGTGACGTCATCACATCACACACAGGCCTCCGAGAGGCTTAGAGACTGCCAGGGGCAATCTGGTCCTTGCAGTCTCTATGGTGACACTTCTGTTGGCAGCCGATTCCTTCTCCGGCTGGCCAATCGCACGGGTGAGCCGGTAGAAGCACCGGAGGCCGGTGGGGGGGGGGGGGATGTCCCCCTCCCTCGCCTGTAAGAACGATCAAGCGGCTGAACAGCCACTATGATTGTTCTTATGGTGAAGGGAATCGCCGGTGTAACGGGAGAAAACCATACCTCGTGAAAATTCCATACCCACGTCACTTCCTGTCAGAAACGTAATTGAACAGCTGAGGAGCTCGCTAGTGCACATGCTCGGAGGGTATGGAATTTTCACGGTAGTGTAACGTTACACCGCCTCAGCTCTTACATTAAAACAGCTCAGCTGCAACATGAATCATCTCCGCTCCTACTCCTGTCACTTCCCTGATCTCGGCTACTAAATGTAAAAGCAGCGGCGGGTGTATGAAATGTAAATCACGGAGATCTCGGCTCCGTGATCCGCTTTTACATTTAGTAGCCAAGATGAGGGAAGTGACAGGGGTAGGAGCGGAGATGATTCATGTTGCAGCAGAAATGTTTTAATGTAACCGCTGCAACAGCTGATGCGGTGTAACGTTATAACACTACCGTGAACATTCCCTACCCTCCGAGCATGCGCACTAGTAAGCTCCTCAGCTGTTCACTGATGTAGGTGCTGACGTAGGTGCACCGGAAGTGACGAGGGTATGGAATTTTTATGGGTATGGTTTTTTTCACGGAACACCGGCTGAAAAAAATGATATCTGAATGATGCCTGCAGCTGCACCCATCATTCAGATATCCCCACTCAAGGCCCAGAATGTCCTATGATGTCTACCTCAGGAGAAGTGGTTAAGACTCTGATCGCACCTGAGCGATTCAAATCACGGGCAGAATTGACAAGATTCTGCCTGCAATTACAAATTGCGGCAACTTGCGGGACGCTTGTGTGATGCCATTACTTCCCCCCACCCGCACTAATTTAACACAACTAGAGGATGACGAAATGAAATGTAATGTAATCAGTATACAGAGGTTTACTTCTTCTGAGAGATATTAACCACTTAAGCCCCGGAAGATTTTACCCCCATTCCGACCAGGGGGTATTTTGCGATTCGGCACTGCGTGAATTTAACGCACAATTGCGCGGTCGTGCGACGCTGTACCTAAACAAATTTGACGTCCTTTTTTTCCCACAAACAGAGCTTTCTTTTGGTGGTATTTGATCACCTGTGCGATTTTTTGATCACGCGCTATAAACAAAAAAAGAGCGTCAATTTTGCAAAAATAGCAATATTTTTCACATTTTTTTATATGAAATTCCCCCAAAAAAAAATGTAAAAATCAAAATTTTTAAAAATTTTCGGCCAATTTATTTTATGCTACCTATGTTTGGTAAAAAAAATCGCAAAAAGCGTATTTTGATTGGTTTGCGCAAAAGTTATCGCGTTTACTAACAAAGGGAAAGATTTTTGTCATTTTTGTTGTTTTTTTTTTTAACGCGTAATGGCGGCGATCTGCGATTTTTTTTGCGGTACTGCGACATTGCGGCGGACAGATCGGACCCTTGACTGACATTTTTGACACTTTTGGGGTTACCAGTGACATTTCTACAGTAATCAGTGCTATACATATGCACTGTTACTGTAAAAATACACTGGTAGTGAAGGGGTTAACTTTATTTGGAAGGGAGGGGCTGTGTGTGTCCCTAGGGGCGTGGTTTCTACTGTGATTGGCTGTGGCTCTAGCTGTAAGGACACTGATCAACGGATCTACATACCAGATCCGTTTTATCAGTGTCTTTGCAGCGAGGAGAATGACAGGCAGTTTGTTTACACAAGCTGCCTGACATTCTCCCTCTCCCCCGCCGATCGCTGAGTGACCGGCGGACATCGGGTCCGCTGGTCACACGCGCGGGGGGGTCCGTGACCACGCGGGAGCGGGAGCGCGCCCCGGGGGGCGCGCGCTCGCTCCCTAGACCCTCACAAGCAAGCAACGTAGCCCTACGTTAGTTTGCCTGTGAGGGGCTGACCGCCGACGTAGATAGTCGTGCGGCGGTCGGCAAGTGGTTAAAGGAACACTCTAACCACCATGACCACTTCAAAGATTTGATAGGTGGTAGGAGTCAGAATCACTGCACATGCTGGGATATTAACAGTTATGTGCTGGGGGATAGTTGCACCCCTAGCATATGTGATTTAGGCAGCAAGAAAATGTCATGTCCTTACTCATACATGTATGAACAAGGACATGACATTTTATTATGACAAAACACAACTAATTATTAAAAAACATATTGTAACAATTTACACACACTAATGCACATACCTATTCTACTTCTTTTGCAGACTGTTGGCGGGTACTGCTGGTGCGGTTACTGCTGTTGGGTAATGCTGGCGGTTACTGCTGGCAGGTAGTGCTGGCAGTTACTGCTGGTGGGTAATGCTGGCGATTACTGCTGGTGGGTAATGCTGGTGGGTACTGCTGGTGCGGTTACTGCTGGCAGTTACTGCTGTTGGGTAATGCTGGCGGTTACTGCTGGCAGGTAGTGCTGGCAGTTGCTGCTGGTGGGTAATGCTGGCGGTTACCGCTGGTCGGTAATGCTGGTGGGTACTGCTGGTGCGGTTACTGCTGGCAGTTACTGCTGTTGGGTAATGCTGGCGGTTACTGCTGGCAGGTAGTGCTGGCGGGTAATGCTGGTGGGTACTGCTGGTGCGGTTACTGCTGTTGGGTAATGCTGGCGGTTACTGCTGGTGGGTAATGCTGGTGGGTACTGCTGGTGCGGTTACTGCTGGCAGTTACTGCTGTTGGGTAATGCTGGAGGTTACTGCTGGCAGGTAGTGCTGGCGGGTAATGCTGGTGGGTACTGCTGGTGCGGTTACTGCTGTTGGGTAATGCTGGCGGTTACTGCTGGCAGTTACTGCTGGTGGGTAGTGCTGGCGGTTACTGCTGATGGGTAGTGCTGGCCGTTACTGCTGGCAGGTAGTGCTGGCGGTTACCGCTGGCGGGTAATGCTGGCGGTTACTGCTGGCGGGTAATGCTGGCGGTTACTGCTGGCGGGTAATGCTGGCGGTTACTGCTGGTGGGTACTGCTGGTGCGGTTACTGCTGGCAGTTACTGCTGTTGGGTAATGCTGGCGGTTACTGCTGGCAGGTAGTGCTGGTGGGTAATGCTGGTGGGTACTGCTGGTGTGGTTACTGCTGGCAGTTACTGCTGTTGGGTAATGCTGGCGGTTACTGCTGGCAGGTAGTACTGGCGGTTACTGCTGGCGGGTAATGCTGATGGGTACTGCTGGTGCAGTTGCTGCTGGCAGTTACTGCTGTTGGGTAATGCTGGCGGTTACTGCTGGCAGGTAGTGCTGGTGGGTAGTGCTGGCGGTTACTGCTGGCAGGTAGTGCTGGTGGGTAGTGCTGGTGGTTACTGCTGGCAGGTAGTGCTGGCGGTTACTGCTGTCAGGTAGTGCTGGTGGGTAGTGCTGGCGGTTACTGCTGGCAGGTAGTGCTGGTGGGTAGTGCTGGCGGTTACTGCTGGCAGGTAGTGCTGGCGGTTACTGCTGTCAGGTAGTGCTGGTGGTTACTGCTGGCAGGTAGTGCTGGTGGTTACTGCTGGCAGGTAGTGCTGGCAGTTACTGCTGGTGGGTAATGCTGGCGGTTACTGCTGGTGGGTACTGCTGGTGCGGTTACTGCTGGCAGTTACTGCTGTTGGGTAATGCTGGCGGTTACTGCTGGCAGATAGTGCTGGCGGGTAATGCTGGTGGGTACTGCTGGTGCGGTTACTGCTGGCAGGTAGTACTGGCGGTTACTGCTGGCGGGTAATGCTGATGGGTACTGCTGGTGCGGTTACTGCTGGCAGTTACTGCTGTTGGGTAATGCTGGCGGTTACTGCTGGCAGGTAGTGCTGGCGGTTACTGCTGGCAGGTAGTGCTGGTGGGTAGTGCTGGTGGTTACTGCTGGCAGGTAGTGCTGGTGGTTACTGCTGGCAGGTAGTGCTGGTGGTTACTGCTGGCAGGTAGTGCTGGCGGGTAATGCTGGTGGGTAGTGCTGGTGGTTACTGCTGGCAGTTACTGCTGTTGGGTAATGCTGGCGGTTACTGCTGGCAGGTAGTGCTGGTGGGTAGTGCTGGTGGTTACTGCTGGCAGGTAGTGCTGGCGGTTACTGCTGGCGGGTAATGCAGGTGGGTAGTGCTGGCGGTTACTGCTGGCAGGTGGTGCTGGTGGGTAGTGCTGGCGGGTAATGCAGGTGGGTAATGCTAGTGGGTAATGCTGGCGGTTACTGCTGGCGGGTAGTGTTGGTGGGTGATGCTGGTGGTTACTACTGGTGGGTAATGCTGGCCATGCGGTTACTGCTGGGGGAAGCAGCCGCTGCAGTAGAGAGCAGAGCCGCTGCTTCCTGTATGACTTCCTGTATGTCACAGGCGGAGGAGGGGTGCATTTCATATCACTCAGCCTGTGACAGAGCCAGAACTACAGAGCCAGAACTACACAGGAAGCACCGGCTCTGTCACTGACTGCAGACATCCTAAGTCTCCCCCTCTCTGAATGTCAACCCAATGCACCCCACAACAGATAGTGTTGTAGTGCATTGGCAGAGCACAGTGCAGCTATTTGCAGCAGTGTGCCGTAAAGCAAGGTGTCACCGCTCACTGCACTGCAAGGCACATCTGTCCACCAGTGGGTCCCGGGACTATTCAGAATGAATGGCAGCGCACTGCACCAAGGCATGCAATGTAATGGAGATCAGTGCTGGGACCAGATCCTCATATTCTTCTCACCTCCATCTCAGCTGCACTGAACCTCCACCTGACCTGCAACTAACTGCTAACAGGTGGGGGAGCAGATATAAATACCACAGGTGGGAGGAGCAGATATAAATACCACAGGTGGAGGAGCAGATATGAATACCACAGGTGGGGGGAGCAGATATGAATACCACAGGTGGGGGGAGCAGATATGAATACCACAGGTGGAGGAGCAGATATGAATACCACAGGTGGGGGGAGCAGATATGAATACCACAGGTGGGGGGAGCAGATATGAATACCACAGGTGGAGGAGCAGATATAAATACCACAGGTGGGAGAGCAGATATAAATACCACAGGTGGAGGAGCAGATATGAATACCACAGGTGGGGGAGCAGATATGAATACCACAGGTGGGAGGAGCAGATATAAATACCACAGGTGGAGGAGCAGATATGAATACCACAGGTGGGGGAGCAGATATGAATACCACAGGTGGAGGAGCAGATATAAATACCACAGGTGGGGGGAGCAGATATAAATACCACAGGTGGGAGGAGCAGATATGAATACCACAGGTGGAGGAGCAGATATAAATACCACAGGTGGGGGGAGCAGATATGAATACCACAGGTGGGAGGAGCAGATATGAATACCACAGGTGGAGGAGCAGATATGAATACCACAGGTGGGGGGAGCAGATATGAATACCACAGGTGGAGGAGCAGATATAAATACCACAGGTGGAGGAGCAGATATAAATACCACAGGTGGGGGGAGCAGATATAAATACCACAGGTGGAGGAGCAGATATAAATACCACAGGTGGGAGGAGCAGATATAAATACCACAGGTGGAGGAGCAGATATAAATACCACAGGTGGAGGAGCAGATATAAATACCACAGGTGGAGGAGCAGATATAAATACCACAGGTGGGAGAGCAGATATAAATACCACAGGTGGAGGAGCAGATATAAATACCACAGGTGGAGGAGCAGATATGAATACCACAGGTGGGGGGAGCAGATATGAATACCACAGGTGGGAGGAGCAGATATAAATACCACAGGTGGAGGAGCAGATATGAATACCACAGGTGGAGGAGCAGATATAAATACCACAGGTGGGGGAGCAGATATGAATACCACAGGTGGGAGGAGCAGATATGAATACCACAGGTGGGAGGAGCAGATATGAATACCACAGGTGGAGGAGCAGATATGAATACCACAGGTGGAGGAGCAGATATAAATACCACAGGTGGGGGAGCAGATATGAATACCACAGGTGGGGGAGCAGATATGAATACCACAGGTGGGAGGAGCAGATATAAATACCACAGGTGGGAGGAGCAGATATAAATACCACAGGTGGAGGAGCAGATATAAATACCACAGGTGGAGGAGCAGATATAAATACCACAGGTGGGGGAGCAGATATAAATACCACAGGTGGGGGAGCAGATATGAATACCACAGGTGGGAGGAGCAGATATGAATACCACAGGTGGGAGGAGCAGATGGGGGAGCAGATATGAATACCACAGGTGGGAGGAGCAGATATAAATACCACAGGTGGAGGAGCAGATATAAATACCACAGGTGGAGGAGCAGATATGAATACCACAGGTGGAGGAGCAGATATAAATACCACAGGTGGAGGAGCAGATATGAATACCACAGGTGGGGGGAGCAGATATGAATACCACAGGTGGGAGGAGCAGATATAAATACCACAGGTGGAGGAGCAGATATAAATACCACAGGTGGAGGAGCAGATATAAATACCACAGGTGGGGGAGCAGATATAAATACCACAGGTGGGGGAGCAGATATAAATACCACAGGTGGGAGGAGCAGATATGAATACCACAGGTGGGAGGAGCAGATATGAATACCACAGGTGGAGGAGCAGATATGAATACCACAGGTGGGAGGAGCAGATATGAATACCACAGGTGGGAGGAGCAGATATAAATACCACAGGTGGAGGAGCAGATATAAATACCACAGGTGGGGGAGCAGATATAAATACCACAGGTGGGGGAGCAGATATGAATACCACAGGTGGAGGAGCAGATATGAATACCACAGGTGGAGGAGCAGATATAAATACCACAGGTGGGGGAGCAGATATGAATACCACAGGTGGGAGGAGCAGATATAAATACCACAGGTGGAGGAGCAGATATAAATACCACAGGTGGGGGGAGCAGATATAAATACCACAGGTGGGGGGAGCAGATATGAATACCACAGGTGGGGGAGCAGATATGAATACCACAGGTGGGGGGAGCAGATATAAATACCACAGGTGGGAGGAGCAGATATAAATACCACAGGTGGAGGAGCAGATATGAATACCACAGGTGGAGGAGCAGATATAAATACCACAGGTGGGGGAGCAGATATGAATACCACAGGTGGGAGGAGCAGATATGAATACCACAGGTGGGAGGAGCAGATATGAATACCACAGGTGGAGGAGCAGATATGAATACCACAGGTGGAGGAGCAGATATGAATACCACAGGTGGAGGAGCAGATATAAATACCACAGGTGGAGGAGCAGATATGAATACCACAGGTGGGGGAGCAGATATGAATACCACAGGTGGGGGAGCAGATATGAATACCACAGGTGGGAGGAGCAGATATGAATACCACAGGTGGGAGGAGCAGATATAAATACCACAGGTGGAGGAGCAGATATAAATACCACAGGTGGGGGAGCAGATATAAATACCACAGGTGGGGGAGCAGATATGAATACCACAGGTGGGAGGAGCAGATATGAATACCACAGGTGGGAGGAGCAGATGGGGGAGCAGATATGAATACCACAGGTGGAGGAGCAGATATGAATACCACAGGTGGGAGGAGCAGATATAAATACCACAGGTGGAGGAGCAGATATGAATACCACAGGTGGGGGAGCAGATATAAATACCACAGGTGGAGGAGCAGATATGAATACCACAGGTGGGGAGCAGATATAAATACCACAGGTGGAGGAGCAGATATAAATACCACAGGTGGGGGAGCAGATATAAATACCACAGGTGGGGGAGCAGATATGAATACCACAGGTGGAGGAGCAGATATGAATACCACAGGTGGGGGGAGCAGATATGAATACCACAGGTGGGAGGAGCAGATATAAATACCACAGGTGGAGGAGCAGATATAAATACCACAGGTGGGAGGAGCAGATATGAATACCACAGGTGGGAGGAGCAGATATGAATACCACAGGTGGGAGGAGCAGATATGAATACCACAGGTGGGAGGAGCAGATATGAATACCACAGGTGGAGGAGCAGATATGAATACCACAGGTGGAGGAGCAGATATGAATACCACAGGTGGGAGGAGCAGATATAAATACCACAGGTGGGGGAGCAGATATAAATACCACAGGTGGGAGGAGCAGATATAAATACCACAGGTGGGGGAGCAGATATAAATACCACAGGTGGAGGAGCAGATATGAATACCACAGGTGGAGGGAGCAGATATGAATACCACAGGTGGAGGAGCAGATATAAATACCACAGGTGGAGGAGCAGATATAAATACCACAGGTGGAGGAGCAGATATAAATACCACAGGTGGAGGAGCAGATATAAATACCACAGGTGGGAGGAGCAGATATAAATACCACAGGTGGGGGGAGCAGATATAAATACCACAGGTGGGGGAGCAGATATAAATACCACAGGTGGGGGAGCAGATATAAATACCACAGGTGGAGGAGCAGATATGAATACCACAGGTGGGAGGAGCAGATATGAATACCACAGGTGGGGGAGCAGATATGAATACCACAGGTGGGGGAGCAGATATGAAATACCACAGGTGGGGGAGCAGATATAAATACCACAGGTGGAGGAGCAGATATGAATACCACAGGTGGGGGAGCAGATATAAATACCACAGGTGGGGGAGCAGATATAAATACCACAGGTGGGGGGAGCAGATATAAATACCACAGGTGGGGGGAGCAGATATGAATACCACAGGTGGGAGGGAGCAGATATAAATACCACAGGTGGGGGAGCAGATATAAATACCACAGGTGGAGGAGCAGATATGAATACCACAGGTGGGAGGGAGCAGATATAAATACCACAGGTGGGAGGAGCAGATATGAATACCACAGGTGGGAGGAGCAGATATGAATACCACAGGTGGGAGGAGCAGATATAAATACCACAGGTGGAGGAGCAGATATAAATACCACAGGTGGGAGGAGCAGATATAAATACCACAGGTGGAGGAGCAGATATAAATACCACAGGTGGGAGGAGCAGATATAAATACCACAGGTGGGGGGAGCAGATATGAATACCACAGGTGGGAGAGCAGATATAAATACCACAGGTGGAGGAGCAGATATAAATACCACAGGTGGAGGAGCAGATATGAATACCACAGGTGGGGGGAGCAGATATGAATACCACAGGTGGGAGGAGCAGATATAAATACCACAGGTGGAGGAGCAGATATGAATACCACAGGTGGAGGAGCAGATATAAATACCACAGGTGGGGAGCAGATATGAATACCACAGGTGGGAGGAGCAGATATGAATACCACAGGTGGGAGGAGCAGATATGAATACCACAGGTGGAGGAGCAGATATGAATACCACAGGTGGAGGAGCAGATATGAATACCACAGGTGGAGGAGCAGATATAAATACCACAGGTGGAGGAGCAGATATGAATACCACAGGTGGGGGAGCAGATATGAATACCACAGGTGGGGGAGCAGATATGAATACCACAGGTGGGAGGAGCAGATATGAATACCACAGGTGGGAGGAGCAGATATAAATACCACAGGTGGAGGAGCAGATATAAATACCACAGGTGGGGGAGCAGATATGAATACCACAGGTGGGAGGAGCAGATATGAATACCACAGGTGGGAGAGCGATGGGCAGATATGAATACCACAGGTGGAGGAGCAGATATGAATACCACAGGTGGGAGGAGCAGATATAAAATACCACAGGTGGAGGAGCAGATATGAATACCACAGGTGGGGGAGCAGATATAAATACCACAGGTGGAGGAGCAGATATAAATACCACAGGTGGGAGAGCAGATATAAATACCACAGGTGGAGGAGCAGATATAAATACCACAGGTGGAGGAGCAGATATAAATACCACAGGTGGAGGAGCAGATATGAATACCACAGGTGGAGGAGCAGATATAAATACCACAGGTGGGGGAGCAGATATGAATACCACAGGTGGAGGAGCAGATATGAATACCACAGGTGGGGGGAGCAGATATGAATACCACAGGTGGGAGGAGCAGATATAAATACCACAGGTGGAGGAGCAGATATAAATACCACAGGTGGGGGAGCAGATATGAATACCACAGGTGGGAGGAGCAGATATGAATACCACAGGTGGGAGGAGCAGATATAAATACCACAGGTGGAGGAGCAGATATAAATACCACAGGTGGAGGAGCAGATATGAATACCACAGGTGGGAGGAGCAGATATGAATACCACAGGTGGGAGGAGCAGATATGAATACCACAGGTGAGGGAGCAGATATAAATACCACAGGTGGGAGGAGCAGATATAAATACCACAGGTGGGGGAGCAGATATAAATACCACAGGTGGAGGAGCAGATATGAATACCACAGGTGAGGGAGCAGATATAAATACCACAGGTGGGGGAGCAGATATAAATACCACAGGTGGAGGAGCAGATATGAATACCACAGGTGGGAGGAGCAGATATGAATACCACAGGTGGAGGAGCAGATATGAATACCACAGGTGGAGGAGCAGATATGAATACCACAGGTGGAGGAGCAGATATAAATACCACAGGTGGGGGAGCAGATATAAATACCACAGGTGGAGGAGCAGATATAAATACCACAGGTGGAGGAGCAGATATAAATACCACAGGTGGGAGGAGCAGATATGAATACCACAGGTGGGAGGAGCAGATATGAATACCACAGGTGAGGGAGCAGATATAAATACCACAGGTGGGAGGAGCAGATATAAATACCACAGGTGGGGGAGCAGATATAAATACCACAGGTGGAGGAGCAGATATAAATACCACAGGTGGAGGAGCAGATATGAATACCACAGGTGGGAGGAGCAGATATGAATACCACAGGTGGAGGAGCAGATATGAATACCACAGGTGGAGGAGCAGATATAAATACCACAGGTGGGGGAGCAGATATAAATACCACAGGTGGAGGAGCAGATATGAATACCACAGGTGAGGGAGCAGATATAAATACCACAGGTGGGGGAGCAGATATAAATACCACAGGTGGAGGAGCAGATATAAATACCACAGGTGGGAGGAGCAGATATGAATACCACAGGTGGGAGGAGCAGATATGAATACCACAGGTGGAGGAGCAGATATGAATACCACAGGTGGAGGAGCAGATATAAATACCACAGGTGGGGGAGCAGATATAAATACCACAGGTGGAGGAGCAGATATAAATACCACAGGTGGAGGAGCAGATATAAATACCACAGGTGGGAGGAGCAGATATGAATACCACAGGTGGGAGGAGCAGATATGAATACCACAGGTGAGGGAGCAGATATAAATACCACAGGTGGGAGGAGCAGATATAAATACCACAGGTGGGGGAGCAGATATAAATACCACAGGTGGAGGAGCAGATATGAATACCACAGGTGAGGGAGCAGATATAAATACCACAGGTGGGGGAGCAGATATAAATACCACAGGTGGAGGAGCAGATATAAATACCACAGGTGGAGGAGCAGATATGAATACCACAGGTGGGAGGAGCAGATATGAATACCACAGGTGGAGGAGCAGATATGAATACCACAGGTGGAGGAGCAGATATAAATACCACAGGTGGAGGAGCAGATATAAATACCACAGGTGGGAGGAGCAGATATAAATACCACAGGTGGAGGAGCAGATATAAATACCACAGGTGGGGGAGCAGATATAAATACCACAGGTGGAGGAGCAGATATGAATACCACAGGTGAGGGAGCAGATATAAATACCACAGGTGGGGGAGCAGATATAAATACCACAGGTGGAGGAGCAGATATAAATACCACAGGTGGAGGAGCAGATATGAATACCACAGGTGGGAGGAGCAGATATGAATACCACAGGTGGAGGAGCAGATATGAATACCACAGGTGGAGGAGCAGATATAAATACCACAGGTGGAGGAGCAGATATAAATACCACAGGTGGGAGGAGCAGATATAAATACCACAGGTGGAGGAGCAGATATAAATACCACAGGTGGGGGAGCAGATATAAATACCACAGGTGGAGGAGCAGATATGAATACCACAGGTGAGGGAGCAGATATGAATACCACAGGTGAGGGAGCAGATATAAATACCACAGGTGGAGGAGCAGATATAAATACCACAGGTGGGAGGAGCAGATATGAATACCACAGGTGGAGGAGCAGATATGAATACCACAGGTGGAGGAGCAGATATGAATACCACAGGTGGGAGGAGCAGATATGAATACCACAGGTGGAGGAGCAGATATGAATACCACAGGTGGAGGAGCAGATATGAATACCACAGGTGGAGGAGCAGATATGAATACCACAGGTGGAGGAGCAGATATAAATACCACAGGTGGGGGAGCAGATATAAATACCACAGGTGGAGGAGCAGATATAAATACCACAGGTGGAGGAGCAGATATAAATACCACAGGTGGAGGAGCAGATATAAATACCACAGGTGGGGGGAGCAGATATAAATACCACAGGTGGGGGGAGCAGATATGAATACCACAGGTGGGGGGAGCAGATATAAATACCACAGGTGGAGGAGCAGATATAAATACCACAGGTGGGAGGAGCAGATATGAATACCACAGGTGGGAGGAGCAGATATGAATACCACAGGTGGAGGAGCAGATATGAATACCACAGGTGGAGGAGCAGATATGAATACCACAGGTGGAGGAGCAGATATAAATACCACAGGTGGGGGAGCAGATATAAATACCACAGGTGGAGGAGCAGATATAAATACCACAGGTGGAGGAGCAGATATAAATACCACAGGTGGAGGAGCAGATATAAATACCACAGGTGGGGGGAGCAGATATAAATACCACAGGTGGGGGGAGCAGATATGAATACCACAGGTGGGGGGAGCAGATATAAATACCACAGGTGGGGGGAGCAGATATAAATACCACAGGTGGAGGAGCAGATATAAATACCACAGGTGGAGGAGCAGATATAAATACCACAGGTGGGAGGAGCAGATATAAATACCACAGGTGGGAGGAGCAGATATGAATACCACAGGTGGAGGAGCAGATATAAATACCACAGGTGGAGGAGCAGATATAAATACCACAGGTGGAGGAGCAGATATAAATACCACAGGTGGAGGAGCAGATATAAATACCACAGGTGGGAGGAGCAGATATGAATACCACAGGTGGAGGAGCAGATATAAATACCACAGGTGGGAGGAGCAGATATGAATACCACAGGTGGAGGAGCAGATATGAATACCACAGGTGGGGGGAGCAGATATAAATAACTCCCCTTCTATACCAGGCTCCTGCTGTATCCGTGACAACGCCTGAGCCATTATGTCTATCTATGCACTTTACCAATACACAGGAACCAAAACAAGGGTGGCGCCACTTCACATATTCCTATCATGCTATTGGCTATTACTGCGCCTCAGGGGCGGGGCTTATACATGTTGCTGGGTGGTTACAGCAAACGATAGGATTGGCTGTTCAGCGTGTTGCTGAGTGTGAGGGAAAGTGGGCGGAGCTTGCTGCAATTGCGGACCAGGGGGCGTACCGAGCTGTGATTGGAGATGAGATGTGGGCGGGTCTATGTTGTCTGCGCTGTGGAGCGGAGTGTGAGGTGACGGGAGAGGAATTGTCACCGAGTCCTGAGTGCGGCCTGAGCTGTGAGTGAGGCCTCCATAGTGCTGGATTATTATTATTATGGAGTAGAGACATGGTGTGTGGAGGGATATTTATCCACTTTGACTAACCCGTTCTTTTAGAATGGGGGAAGGGCACCATGTGTACCTGTATACTGGCTGTTACTTTGTATGTGTGACCTGTGTGGGGTCAATGTATTATATACTGTGTATGTGTGTAATATTATGTGTGTGAGGGTTCTATAGTTTGTATAGACTATTGGGTCTGGCTTGTATAGGTGATTGGATGGTAATGCCTGGCTTGTATAGGTGATTGGATGGTAATGCCTGGCTTGTATAGGTGATTGGATGGTAATGCTTGGCTTGTATAGGTGATTGGATGGTAATGCTTGGCTTGTATAGGTGATTGGATGGTAATGCCTGGCTTGTATAGGTGATTGGATGGTAATGCTTGGCTTGTATAGGTGATTGGATGGTAATGCCTGGCTTGTATAGGTGATTGGATGGTAATGCTTGGCTTGTATAGGTGATTGGATGGTAATGCCTGGCTTGTATAGGTGATTGGATGGTAATGCTTGGCTTGTATAGGTGATTGGATGGTAATGCCTGGCTTGTATAGGTGATTGGATGGTAATGCTTGGCTTGTATAGGTGATTGGATGGTAATGCCTGGGTGATTGGATGGTAATGCTTGGCTTGTATAGGTGATTGGATGGTAATGCCTGGCTTGTATAGGTGATTGGATGGTAATGCCTGGCTTGTATAGGTGATTGGATGGTAATGCTTGGCTTGTATAGGTGATTGGATGGTAATGCCTGGCTTGTATAGGTGATTGGATGGTAATGCTTGGCTTGTATAGGTGATTGGATGGTAATGCCTGGCTTGCTGACATTACCACTAGTTGCATGGAAGCCAGGGAAAAACTAAGGGATATGTTTCCCTATATTTTTTTATTTATTTATTTTTTGCCAGCAGTGTGGGATGGGACCTACACTAATTAATGTGATATTATAATGCTTACTTTTTTATTTTTTAAGATGCTGGTGAGTCACTTACCCCAACTTTTGAAAGAACTTTACAAAATGAAGATGATCTTGTAAAAACGATTTAGAATTTAGCCCATCTATTGGCATTGCCCACCTTTCATAACATTTTGGCAATCTGTCCACACATTTATCCATCTGATGCCTGGATCCCCTTCACTATCTTCTGGGTCTTCCTCCACCTCTCTTCTCTAAGGCTCCATGTACACGGGACGCTGGAAATGGCCGTTTAGGAGCAGTTGGGCGTTTTTTTCAGAAGCCCCTGAACCCATCTACATTTTATCTTATCTGCCCATGTACACGGGGTCGTTTACAGTCATTTGCAGGCAGTTGCGTTCAGGGACTTTTTTTAGAACGCAATTATTTGCGTTCGGACGCGTGTTTCCAGGCGTTTCAAACGCACAAACGCGTCTGAACGCGATGACCCGCGTTTAGCGTTCGCGTTTTTCCATTTTAAAGGGGAATCATTTTTTTGACCTCTAGGAACGCTTCTAAACGCAAACGCCGCTAAACGCCCGCTAAACGCGGGTACAAACGCGACCGAACGGACGTTTCAAACGTCCTAAAAATTCCAGCATTCAAAGGGACTTTTAACAACGTCCCGTGTACATGGAGCCTACCAGCTGGAAAATTGTTGTTCCATATAATTACAGCAGCAAGGTGTGTCTGGTAGCCCTTAACCACTTAATCCCCGGAGGATTTGGCTGCTCAAAGACCAGGCCCTATTTTGTGATTCGGCACTGCTTGAATTTAACAGACAATTGCGTGGTCGTGCGACGCTGTACCCAAATGAAATTGACGTTCTTTTTTTCCCACAAACAGAGCTTTCTTTTGGTGGTATTTGATCACCTGTGCGATTTTTACTTTTTGCGCTATAAACAAAAAAAGAGCGTAAATTTTGAAAAAATAACAATATTTCTCTTACGTCCTCCGACAGTCGCCGCCTCTTCATATTCGTCACATATGGGGTATTAGACTTTGCTCCGAAGGAGTAGCTAGGCAACAGAATATGTTAACAACAAAGCTTTTAACATATCCCACCCTCAAGGGGTGGTCCCCTCAGTCAATACCCTCCTACTTCCTGCAACCATATCTCAGTTTTAATGTCTAGCTTGTCAGGAGTGGCTGGCTCTCTCTGTGCTGGGACTTTCTGTCCCAGACTCTTTCTTCTTTTTAATATTTTGTTTGAGTTTTTCTCTCTACCTTTATTTAGCTGTTATTTTGTCAGCGTTAGTTAGTTCTTCGGATGAAGAGGATCATGCGGGCTGGGTCTCGTGCTGATCCCCCTGGTCGCAGGTCGTGGGTCAGTGGCTTCCCAGTCTGCCATCGAGCGTTCAGCCAGGTAACGCTCCTGGCATAGTGAACGACCCATCCCTGTTCGGTGCAGGGATGATTGGTGAGGTGGCTACCTCACTGGACGCTGTGCGGTTTCTTAACCCCCATTTTGTGCGTCTTGTATGCGACTCTCCCTGCTTCATGTGCAGCGGCTTGTTCGCCTGTGCGGGTCCCCCACGCCATGTGAGGTAAGTGTATTTATGTGGGGACCTGTCTGTCTGGGGGGGTGTCAGTCTGGGACTGTGTAACCTGCCTCTATTCACACTGCTTGTCTCCCTATCTCTCGGCTGCATGCTGTGGGCTGCAAGGGGGGGGGGGGGGAGCTGTATGACACTGTGTGTGTCAGACTGGTCAGTGTGAGAAGCTGTGTGCTGTGGGGCATGTTTTTTTTTGGCATGTTTGGGCATATACAGCGATCGCTGCGGCGATCTGACATGTATTCTGATATTGGAATGTAATGTGTGTTTTAATGCACTGTGGATCGGCGGTTTCGGCGCCAAACGACGCCATTTTGCCTACACCCGCTCCGGCCGCATGGTTTACATGCATGGCGGCCATTTTCTTGTAGCCTCCATAGGCTTTCATAGAGCGCCCTGGCAGCATCACTTCCTCTTTCCAGGAACACCGATCGAGGCAGCAGCAGCGGCGAGGGTCTCCTCAGGTTTTATCCTTCTGTTCTTGCTATCCATTGCCTGTGTTCAGTTTGCATATTCCCTGTGGGGGTCTCATTGTGCTTGAGTGTGGTGCGGTGGGCTGCGCTTGCCGCGCTTGCTTAAAAGGGGCAGTTAACCCTTGGTTGTCTGGCATTACAGGGGCAATGGATTCTCAGGAGGGCAAATTTCCTACAGTATTGGTGGAAAGCCAGGGGACCGCTGTTTCCCCCCCAGGGGGGGATTTAGCCACTATTGTGGCTGGCCTTGCTGCTCAGGTGCAAATGCTGGTGGCTGCTCAATCTACTAAAAGGCCCAGAGTTGCTCTTTCCTCTGATTCTGAGGGTGAAGGTGATGGGGCTGTTATGGCAGGGGCCTCCTTATCGGGGTCCCGCTCCTCTCTTGATCTAGTGGGGTCTGAGGTGGAGGCTGAAGTTGAGGGGGTTGATAATTCTCCCCCTGGCTCGCCTGAAGAGCTTGCAATCATGGATGAGTTGATTGCTTCCATTAAGCAAACGCTGCGTTTGCAGGACGAAGTGTGTCCCCCCCGCTGCCTTGGCGGCTTATGGGACGCAGAGGAAACGCAGGACGCCGCAGGTTTTTCCCTGCAATGCTGATTTTCAGCGCGCTGTTAAGGATCAATGGCGCGATCTGCGCAAACCTTTTGCGGTACCAAGTAAATTCAAGCTGCGTTATCCTTTTTCGCCTGCCACTGATGAAAGGTGGTGTGTGCCTCCACCAGTGGATCATGCAATTGCGGTTTTGAACAAAGCCACTGCGATTCCTGCAGAGGGTTCCCCTGTTTTCCGTGATGCCACGGATAGGAGACTGGAGTCTCTTGCCCGTCATACTTATTCTGTTACGGGTTCTATGCTTAAGGCTCTGTTTGCTTCTCTCATGGCGGCCCAGGCGATCGCAAGTTGGACGCAGATGCTTAGGCGCGTCCTAGTGGCCGATTCGGCCTCGCCGGCGACCCTGGATATGGTGGATCAGATCCACCAGGGTGTCATGTATCTGTGTGATGCGGACCTGGACCTGATTCCGTTGGCTGCACGTGTGCACAGCGTGGCGGTGTTGTCTCGCCGCCTGGTTTGGTTAAAATGTTGGTCGGTGGACCAATCTTCACGTAAGACCTTAGCCAATCTGCCTTATGATGGGTCTCGCCTTTTTGGGGAGTCCCTGGATGTGTTGATTAAGGGGATCACCAGGGGTAAGAGCACTCTCTTGCCCCATTTCCCCAAGGCTAAGGGGGCTTCTGGGAAGAAGCATGCTAATTTTCGGCCCCCTCAGGGGTCCTTTCGTGCCTTTCGGCCGCACTACAAGGGCAAACCGTTCAAAGGTCAAGGCTCTCAGAAGAAGCCCTGGTCTGGTAAACAGAAGTCCGGCCAATCCGGACCTGCAGCCCATAACAGTTCGGCCTGAAGGGGCGCCCTCACCCAGTTTTGGGGTGGGGGGACGCTTGCTCGGTTTTCTTCAGCCCTGGTTGGCCCGTGTGCGGGACAGATGGGTTCTGGAAATCGTTCGATCTGGTTACAAGATCGAGTTTCTCTCTCGGCCGGAGAGCAGATTTTTTCCCTCAAATCTTCAACTGTCTCCAGAGCGCTTGCGGGACCTGCACCTGGCGGTGCGGGACCTGAGGGCTCAGGGAGTGGTGGTTCCGGTGCCTCATCGGGACAGGTTTCGGGGGTTTTATTCCAATCTGTTCACCGTGCCCAGAAAGGAGGGCAAGGTTCGTCCGATTCTGGACTTGAAGGCTCTGAACCGCTCTGTGCGGGTTCGCAAGTTCCGCATGGAATCCCTGCGGTCGGTGGTGGCTGCCCTGGTTCCGGGGGAATTCATGGCCTCCATCGATTTGAAGGATGCGTACCTTCACATCCCCATATTCGAGGGTCATCAGAGGTACCTTCGATTTGCCATTGCGGAGGATCACTACCAGTTCGTGGCGTTGCCCTTTGGTCTCGCCTCGGCTCCGCGGGTCTTCACCAAGGTGCTTGCACCGGTTCTGGCATTATTGAGGGCCCAGGGCGTTTCTGTCCTGGGGTATCTGGACGACATTCTGGTTCGGTCTGCGACCAGCCAGGGTCTGGAGGAGGACCTGTCTGTCACGATGCAAACTCTGCAGGAGTTTGGTTGGACGATAAATTTTCCAAAGTCGACACTGAGTCCGTCGGTTCGTCTCCCCTATCTGGGAATGATACTGGACTCGGTGCAGGCGAAGGTCTTCCTGCCGGAAGACAAACTCAGGACTCTCCGGGAGGAAGTCAGGTCCCTCAGGGACGTTCCGAACTCGTCTCTGCGGACGTGTATGAGATGTCTGGGATTGATGGTCTCGGCCTTCGAGGCGATTCCTTTCGCCCAGTTTCACACGCGGGGTCTCCAAGCGGAGATCCTGTCCAGGTGGGACGGGCGACCTCAATCTCTGGATCTTCAAATCTCGTTGAGTCTTCGCACCAGGGAAAACCTTCTGTGGTGGCTCCAGTCCCCGTTGGTGTCCGGGGGCAAGTCGTTTCGTCCGATCTCGTGGACGGTGATCACCACGGATGCCAGCCTGTCGGGCTGGGGTGGTGTTCTGGGCGTTCTGTCCGCTCAGGGGACTTGGTCGGAGGGGGAGTTTTCCCTTCCGATCAACATTCTGGAATTGCGTGCGATAAGTCTCTGTCTTCATCGCTGGACGGACCGGCTGCAGGGTTGCCCGGTTCGGGTGCAGATGGACAATGCCACGGCGGTGGCCTACATCAACCACCAAGGGGGCACCTGGAGTGCCCGAGCGGCTCGAGAAGTGGCCGACATTCTGTCTTGGGCCGAGACTCATGTCCCGGCGATAACGGCGGTTCACATTCCGGGAGTGGAGAACTGGCAGGCGGACTATCTGAGTCGCCAGACCCTGGATCAGGGGGAATGGTCTCTCCATCCGGCTGTCTTCCAGATGTTGTGCGCGAAGTGGGGTCTTCCAGATGTGGACCTGTTCGCGTCTCGTCTCAACAACAAGGTGAAGAGGTTCGTGGCAAGGACGCGCGACCCTCGGGCAGACGCGTCGGACGCGTTAGTGGCCCCGTGGCATCAGTACAGGCTGATGTACGCGTTTCCACCGATTCAGTTGCTGTCCAGGTTCCTTCGCAGGTTACACTCGGAACGCAACACGGTGATTCTTGTGGCACCGGACTGGCCTCGCCGGTCCTGGTACGCAGACCTCGTGAATCTGGCGGTCGACGCCCCGTGGCGTCTGCCTCTTCGAGACGATCTACTGTCTCAAGGACCGATATACCATCCTGCTTTACAGTCGCTGGCTTTGACGGCCTGGCTGTTGAGACCGAGGTCCTGAAGGAGAGGGGTCTCTCTTCGGAGGTCGTTCATACTTTAATCAACGCGAGGAAGTCTTCCTCGGGGAAGGTTTATTACCGTACTTGGAAGGCCTATTTTGCCTGGTGTGAGTCCAGGGGGTTTTCACCCCGCACGTACTCGGTGTCCCGTGTGCTGTCTTTCCTTCAAACGGGTGTTGATCAGCGTTTGGCGCTGGCTACGATAAAGGGTCAGGTGTCTGCTCTGGCCGTTCTGTTTCAACGTCCCGTGGCTTCTAACCCATTGGTTGGCACCTTTGTTCAGGGTGTGCGGCATCTGGTTCCCCCGAGGCGGGATCCTCTGCCCCCTTGGGACTTGAATCTCGTTCTATCTGTGTTACAGCGTGCTCCTTTTGAACAGATCAGGGAGATCTCGTTGTCTATGTTGTCCAAAAAGGTCGCCTTTTTGGTGGCGATCACTTCGGCTCGCAGAGTGTCGGAGCTGGCGGCTTTGTCCTGCAAGTCTCCGTACCTGGTTATTCATTTGGATAAGGTGGTCTTGCGACCTAATCCTTCTTTTCTTCTGAAACGAGTTTCGGAATTCCATCTTAATGAGGATATTGTCTTGCCTTCGTTGTGCACGAAGCCTAAACATCCAAGGGAGGTGAGGTTGCACTCTCTGGATGTTGTTCGGGCGATAAGGGTTTACCTTAAATCGACTGAGTCTTTTCGAAAGACGGACTCCTTGTTTGTTCTTCCAGAGGGTCCTCGGAAGGGCATGGCGGCTTCGGCCTCTACCATCGCCAAATGGATCAGGCAGACCATTGTACAGGCCTATGCTTTGCAGGGGAAGGTTCCCCCTGTGCCTGTGAAGGCGCACTCTACTAGATCTCTGAGTACGTCTTGGGCCTGTCGTCATGGGGCTTCTGTAGCCCAGGTGTGTAAGGCGGCGACTTGGTCGACCGTGCACACTTTCACAAAATTCTACAAAGTAGATGTTCAGGCATCGGCGGATGCTTCCTTTGGCCGCAAGGTTCTTAGTGCGGCTGTTCCCTAGGGTCCCTTGTTGGGGACTCCTGGCTGTTGGGATAAGTCTTGTATCCCCTGGTTTTTTGTCTTTTCCTGGGTTGTTGCTCCTGTTGAGCACTTGTTTTTTGCTGTTGCCCAGCTGGTTTCCTTCCTTTGGTAAGGTTCCTTCTTTGATGCGGAGACTGCGTTGCCTTGCGGCGCGGATGCGTTTCCCACCCCTCATGTTTGCACTGCTTTGGGACGTCCCCATATGTGACGAATATGAAGAGGCGGCGACTGTCGGAGGACGTAAGAGAAAACGGAATTTTTGTAAAATCTTACCTGTAAAATTCCTTTCTCTGAGTCCTCCGACAGTCGCCGCCCCCGCCCCTCTTTTGGGGTTTGCTGTATACTCTACTGCTATTCCACTGAAACTGAGATATGGTTGCAGGAAGTAGGAGGGTATTGACTGAGGGGACCACCCCCTGAGGGTGGGATATGTTAAAAGCTTTGTTGTTAACATATTCTGTTGCCTAGCTACTCCTTCGGAGCAAAGTCTAATACCCCATATGTGACGAATATGAAGAGGCGGCGACTGTCGGAGGACTCAGAGAAAGGAATTTTACAGGTAAGATTTTACAAAAATTCCGTTTTTTCACATTTTTTTTTATATGAAATTCTCAAAAAAAAAATGTAAAAATCTAATTTTTTTAAACATTTTAGGCCAACTTGTTTTCTACTACATATTTTTGGTAAAAAAAAAAAAAAAAAAATCGCAATAAGCGTATTTTGATTGGTTTGCACAAAAGTTATCGCGTTTACTAACTACGGGAAAGATTTATGTCATTTTTATTGTTTTTTTTTTTAACTAGTAATGGCGGCGATCTGCGATGTTGTTGTTTTTTTTTTTTTTTTTTTTTTGCGGGACTGCAACATTGCGGCGGACAAATCGGACCCCCGACTGACATTTTTGACACTTTTGGGGGTACCAGTGACATTACTACAGTAATCAGTGCTATAAATATGCACTTTTACTGTAAAAATGACACTGGCAAGGAAGGGGTTAACTTTATTAGTGATCAAGGGCTTAAGTGTGTCCCTAGGGGCGTGATTCTAACTGTCAAGGGGCGTGGCTTGTTAGATCATCACAGAGACATACAATCCTACATAGCAGGATCGCATAGCCTCAGTGATGATCTAAGGGAGAATGACAGACGTCTGCCTTTCTCCCTCTCCTGAGCGAGATTGCGAGTGGCCGACGGACATCGGACCTGCTGGTCACCGCGCGGGGATGTCAGTGAACGAGCGGGGGCAGGAGTGCGCCGCCGGCGGTGTGCGCTCACCCCCTACAGGTTCGTGGGCGAGTGACATACCCATACATCACTTTGCCCAGGAGAGGCTGACCAGAAGTGGAAGTGTACTGCACCTCTGTCTCTAATTGATTTGGATGTGAGGAGAGGGGACTTCATACAGATGGAATGTCTTTACAGCCTCACTCAGCGACTCGCAGCAGCAATTTTACAAAGTTTGGAATCTATGGCACGCTGCGGAAGCCAGCTAAAAATTTTAGGAGCCAGTTTGTGCTGCGTAGCGATATGTAACGTGTATCGCATTCAACGGTTTCATGTGTTGACGGCTCAGCACATTTAAGTTTGTATGTGGGGTTGAGGGGCCTCAAATTTTATTTTTTGGAGCAGTGGGGTGGATTTTATGTGCTTGGGTGTAACTTAAAATTTTTTACAATGAGGGAAAAAAAGTTGTTTTTACTTAACTTTTTTTTTTTTTTTTTATTATCACATAGGGCAGGGATCCTCAAACTACAGCCCTCCAGTTGTTGCAGAACTACACATCCCATGAGGCATTGCTAAACTCTGACATACACAGACATGACTAGGCATGATGGGAATTGTAGCTCCTGAACAACTGGAGAGCCATAGTTTGAAGACCCCTGACATGGAGGATGATTTTTTTGGTGACCAGTTCTCTTTACCACTTCAGCTCCAGAAGGTTTACCCACCCTGTCATGACCAGGCCATTTTTTTGCGATACAGCGCTGCATTACTTTAACTGACAATTTCACAGCCGTACAACACTGTACACCAATAAAATGTTTGTTCTTGTTTCCCACAAATAGAGCTTTTTTTTCTGGTATTTGGTCACCTGTGCAGTTTTTTTTTTTTTTTGCGCTAAAAACAAAAGACCGACCATTTTGAAAAATAAACAAACAATATTTTTTACTTTCTGCTATAAAACCTATCCAATAAATCAATGTAAAAAAAATAATTATTCTGCTACATATTTTGGTAAAAAAAAAAAAATCCCAATAAGTGTATATTGATAGGTTTGCGCAAAAGTTATTGGGTCTACAAGCTGTGGGGGATAGAGATTATATATATATATATATATATATATATATATCCCCCACAAAGTGTCAAAACCGTCAGTTAGGTGTCTGGATTTGTCTGCCACAATGTTGCAGTCCAGCTAGAAGTCCCTGATCGCCGCCATTTCTAGTGTAAAGTGTAAAAAAAAAAAATGTGTGTATATATATATATATATAATTAAAAAATAAAATAAAAAAATATGTAATATATATTTAATATATATAACATATTTTTATTTATATATATATATATATATATATATATATATATATATATATATATATATATATATATATATATATTTTTTTTTTTGTGTTTTTGTTTTTTTTTTACACTAGAAATGGCGGCGATCGGGGACTTCTAGCTGGACTGCAACATTGTGGTGGACAAATCCAGACACCTAACTGACGGTTTTGATACTTTTTAGGGACCAGTGACAATAAAATGGTGATCAGTGCTAAAAATATGCACTGTCACTGTACTAATGACACTGGCAGAGAAGGGGTTAACATCAGTGCCGATAAAAGAGTTAAATGTGTTCCTAGGGAGTACTTTCTAACTGTGGGGGAGGTGCTTTGACTGGGGGAAGGTAAAGATCTGTGTTCCTGCATAGCACATACACAGGATCAGTACATTCCCCTCTCACAGAAGGGCGATCTGCCTTGTTTGCATAGGCAGGCCCCCGTTCTTTCTGCCTGTCTCCTAAATGATTGGTGGGTCCCGGTTGGCGTTGCGCTTGCCCCAGACCCGGAAGTGTCAGATCATGTACTAGGTAGGTGATCTGGCACAGAGCAGCCGCAGTATAAGTGGGTAGGGAGGTCTGCAAGCGGTTAATGAGACATGTAGGAGACCCCGCATGTCTCCCCTGTGCTCCACTAAATGTAATGCAGTACAGAACGCACTGTATTTTCCCATCCATGCTGGCAACGGGGACCTGAAATGATGTCATACAAACGAACATGTGTCTGTTCTCCTCCCTCCCCTGTACCCTGCATCTCCCACTATGCCGGTCCCGGGCCCTCAGATGGGCAAGTGGAGCCCGGAATACATGGTTGGGGGCACTTTACCAGCGTGTGTGGAAGCAATCAGGTGGCAGCAGAGCCGCCCAAATGCTTTCACCTGACAAGTGTAGAAAAAAAAGTAACTGCCGGTGCCTGGGACTGCATGTCCCGGGTGTCAGCCAATACAAATTGTGCATCCCTGCAACAGTGAATGGTCTGACTTGTTGGTGTATTTAAATCTGCTAGTACATTTAAAGGATAAGTCCACCCTAACACTAAAATCCCGGCATCTATAGATCTCCACGATCTAACACTAACCTATCTAGCCCTGTAAAGAAGAAATCAGTACTTACCTTCTTTGAAGCAGATCTGACCTGATCCCATTCTGAGATGTCAGCGGAGTCGGGTGCAGAGGATACAGACGACAACGGAAGCCTCTTAAGCCCCGTACACACGCAACGATTGTTGGCCGACCGATCGGCCGTCTTTTGTCCAGAGTTGTTGTGTTGGTTGGAATGTGCCTAGACTGCACACAAATTTTCTCGGCCAACAAAAACAACTTCAGAAGTGATGTCATGTTCTGGTTTACTTTCCGTGTGTTATTTCTTCTCTGAGCATGCTCAGTCTTGCTCATCAGATTTTTGTCTGGCGAAATCTGTACTGACTGATGGAAAATCGGCCGTTGCGGTGACGGCCAACAAAAAATTTATAGTCTGCACACCAGATTTTGTTCGGCCGAAAAGTCGCAGTCGGTTGTCGGAAGCATCATACTAACAAGCCGAAAATCGGCCGATCGGCCGTCGGCCGAAAATTCACGGCCAACAATCGTTGCGTGTGTACGAGGCATTAGTAAGTCCTGTTGGTGACTTCGCATCCCATTAATTTCACAGCCAATGTCGGCCGTGTCCTCTGCAGAGATTCTGCCACTGAAGATTGGGTTGGATCTGCTTCAAAAAATCATACTGATTTCTTCTTTACAGATGGTTAGTGTTAGATCGTGGAGATCTATAGATTCAAGGACTTTAGGTTTTAGGGTGGACTTATCCTTTAACACTCTTCCCCCCCCCCCCCCCTTTAGACTACAATGCTGCTGCCTGCTGTGCCTCCTGTGCTCATTCATCCAGAGTTATGTAGGAGGTGTGTTACTGGCCAGATTACCAGGTGAAAAAGGCAACAGAGAAAACAGATTCATCCACCACATCTAATAATTGGTAAGCTGCACTATATTACATTTTTGGTTTGGGGTTTAATATTGCTTCAGGGGTCAGGTAAATTGTTGTCCAGTCTGCTGACTCTGCTTACTGCATTGTGAACCTTCTTATGTGATGATTGACTGACAGGTTGCCCCCCCCCCCCCCGGGTGTTAATGCCTTTCTGTTGTAAGCTACCCTGTACACCGGGGTCTGTGATATTCACCCCGCTTTAAATGTTCGAAGCAATGTATCATCAGCCTGACATTTCTGTCTACCAACCTCTCACGCTGCCTTCTCTATTGTAAACTGTGTGACTCAGCCAGGCTATTTGTCATGATCTGTTGTTGAGATCTACTGAAAATTAATTAAAGTCATTTTTCAAAAGAAATAGATGGTGCCCTGAGCGCTGGCCTGACACCAGGATTTGGGCCTCTATCACATGGGTGCTGAGACAGACCAGGTGCTGTGCAGACCATGTGTGTACAGGATCGCGCACCCACATACCTGTCAATTTAGGATGAGCAGCTGTGTCCATGCAGCTGCTGCATCCCCATAGATCTACATAGCTGCCTGCACACAGCCCCTTGCAACTCCAGCCACATAGACCAATAACTAGTTGTCACTGTATGGCCTCAGAGCCCCTGTGAATGAAGCTTTAGGGTGGCTTTGTTCTTATGCAAAGGTCCTATTGAGTGATCCTTGTGTGCAACTGCCCTGTGTGTCCATACAAACACACAGATATAAAGCATTGAAATGGCAAACCACACCCCTGCTCCTGTCTCTTCTCTCCCCTTCAAGCTCATAGATGGACAGCTGCACCTTCTGATCCCTGACGGGCAGGGCTTTTTTTTTTTTTTTTTCATAGAATAGGTGCAGGAACTCCTCCCTTCTGAGTCACCCCTTGACTCCGTCGCCTACCCACCTCCGAGTATCGTTCCTTGGTTTCACCTCTTACCCTCCTCCCATTAACACCCCTTTTAGAGAATTAACGATAACAAGAAAGGCAATATAATACAGTAATCCCCCGCTACATCGCGGTTCAGTTTTTGCGGTCCCGGTAATTTGCGTTTTTTTTTTTGTAATGTTATTTTACTATATAAATCATTAAAAATGAAATATTTTTGTGTTTTTCATAGCTCTTGCTCTGTCTCTTAGTATCTTTTATGTGTTTAAATGAGTTTCTATTGTTTTAAAAGTGTGTTTAAAGACCTTAAAATGCTTCTACACGTACAGTGACAGTAAAAAAATCATGCCTACAATGCATTTTAATAGGGTTTTTCTATTTCGCGGAATTTCACTTTTCGCGGCTGGGTCCAGAACGTAACCCCCGCAATGGAGGGGGGTTTACTGTAGATCTAAAAACAATGGACACCACAGCGACAATAGATCCACCCCTGCAACAATGGACTTCCAAGAGTCAGCATCCATATACTCGCCAGCAGCATTAGACTCCTCCCTCAACAGTAAATCCCTTCCAGCAATGATTGATTTCCTGCAACATGATACCCCACCAGCAACAACAGACTTCCCCAGCAACTATAGACCCTCTGCACAAATAGATCCCCTTCAGCAACACTAGATTCCCCAGCAACCAGCATCACTAGAACCTCCAGCAGCCAGCGGCAAAGATCCCTCCCAGCAACAACTGACCCACCCCAGCAACGACACATCCCCCCATGAGCAACATAAGACCCACCCCAGCAACAATACCTCCCCAGCAACTATAGACCCCCATCCTCCGCAAAAATAGATCCCCTCCAGCAACAATAGATTCCCTTTTAGCCAGCATCAATAGACCCTCCAGCACACCCCAGCACCCCTTGCCATTACATACATTCAGTTCTGGAGGTGGTGGAACTGCTTTCCCCCGCGTTCCCGCTGAAAAAAAGCCCTGCTGACAGGAAATTTGGGGAAGTGGCGCTGAGGGAACTGGAGCTGGTGGTGAGAAAACATGATTATAAGCATTTGGGCACAAAACCAAATAAATCATTTGTTGGGCAATGTATGTTCAACCACTTTACGACTGCCCGCCGCAGATGTACTGCAGCAGGCAGCCTCTCCCAGGAAAATCGCAGTACATGTACGGTGCTCGCTCTTGGGAGGCTAGGGGGCGAGCGCGTGCTGCCGGCGGTGAGCTTCCGCCCCCGCTCGTCAGCGGGGAAGTCGAAAATTGGGAAAGAGAAAACCATGGCCAACAGGCCAATGCACAATGGAAGATTATACTTTTCCCATGAACACAAGAATTCTCCAAACACCTTGCACAATAAAATTATTTACTAAGTTTTAACTCTTTCACATAGGATAACTTGTTAGAAGACATACCTCCATACCCTCCTCCAAACAGGAGGACTGTTAGGTGCCACAAACTCAGACTTGAAATAGTCTTTGCATAATCAACTTAGCCGGGGCTATTCCAGGGGTGTCCAGCCATGCCTGCCAAATTGAGAAAAAAATTCTTGTTAGCACTTCTATGCTGATAGGGTTAACTTTTCATGGATAAGTGTCTGATTAACCTGTTCTCTCCAATGTTCCATGGAGTGGATGTGCTATTTGTTTTCTGGCAAGTAATAACAGTTGTATCACAGCGATATTCACTGGGGGGGCTCTTCGTCTATTACTCCCAATAAACAAACTATGGGGTCCAATGGGTCCTTGATCATATATACTCCGGAGATAGTATCAGTCACTCCCCTCCTGTATCGGAAGAGTTTAGGACATCGCCACATCAAGTGTATAAGCGTTCCGTCTTCGCCACAACATTTCAGACATATAGGCAAGTCTTTTCTCCCCCAATGATAAAGCTGCGGTGAAGTCCGGTATGCCCTGTACAGTAGAAAAAGTTGGGACAGTTTATGTGATGGCGAGACTGAGACGGATGGAATGGATTGTAGGCACGTCTCCCATGTTTCATCATCAATAGCACCCAAGTCTCGTTCCCAACCTCGCTGCCTGCACGGTAAGGTGGTTGAGTCTTGTATTGTTGTCAGAGTAAAGTAGTGAGATCATTCCTTTTTTGCTAGGCTCAGTGAATACAGTATTTGGGAGTGGGTGGGTGTTTAGACAAAACTAGGTGAGAGTGCTGCTGTTGAGCCTGCAATGCGTGTCGTAGTTGCAGATATTTGTAAAACTGATGCTGTGGTATCTCAAATCCTGACTGTAGCTCTGAAAACTATTTGAATACATCTTGACGGAATTTTTGAGACCTGTACCGAACATCCAGTGTCTCCCGTATTTGAAAGCCCTTCCGTTTATCGAATTCTGCCTAAGTGTGATTGCCCCATATAGGGGTTTCCAGAAGTAAACCCGACCGCTTTAAGTTTCCCCTAAGGAATGGCCAAAGCTTTTTGAAGAGGAGTATCGTAGGTTCTGAACCTGAGAAGGCCGCGAAACTGGCTTCTAGATAAGACCGTGTTGTATAATGTAATTCATCAGGAAGGAGGACTGCCCAACTAGGATCAGAGGCATCTGGGATTCCCCATCCCCCTAGATGTTGGAGTTGGGAGGCCATCTAGGATTTGGTACTGCTAGTCCCCCCCCCATCCTTAACTGTACAGTGGAAAGGCATATCCTGGCAACCTTCTTCTTCCAGATAAGGTATCTGAATAAAGATTCAATGCTTATAAACCACCTCCAAGGTATCCATTGAGGGGAATTGTGGAGGATATACAATAGTTGTGGAGCCCAAACCATTTTAATTAGATTCACTCTACCTACGACCGAAAGTGGCAATTTGCACAGGGAATTACATTTAGTTTGAAATAGTTTGAACAAAAGGAGCAAATTCAGTTCCAGATTTTAAGTTTGGATCAGGAGTGATGAGGACTCCCAAGTATTTGAATGACATGAGCAGTTTGAGAGAACTCGTGCAGTCTGGGAGAGCAGTGTACAGCTCATCCAAGGGGAGAATAACTGATTTGCTCCAATTAATGGAGAATCAAGACAGGGAACCAAAGTATTTCATAAGGCACTAGAGCTGCACGATTCTGGATAAAATGAAAATCGCTATTTCTTTTGCTTAGAATAAAGATCACAATTCTTGGCGTAACATCTTTTACATTATACAAAAAATTGGGTTAACTTTACTGTTTAGTTTTCTCTTTCCTTCATTGAAGGACACAGCTCCTGGTTCTTCTTAACCATTGTGTTATACTGCCCCCCTATGGGAGTAGGACACTAGGCAGGAAAAAGCTTGACTACGCCTATGGGCAGTCCCAGGGGGTATACACCCACTTTTGGCTATAGACACTCAGTTTTTTTTCTGCCTAGTAAGGTGGAAGGACCTAGTTCCTTGCTGGGATCTCTGGTCCTGGCGATTTTTTTTTTTTTTTTTTTTTTCCATTTAAATGGATTTTTTTTCCTTTCTTTGTTATTTTGTTCCTTTTGAGAACGTTATCCTGTCGTTCACCTTATTGGTGATTGACAAGGATAAGGTGGTGCTCCTTCCCCCCTGTCTGTCATTCCTTCCCAAGGTTGTCTCTGACTGTCATTTGAATGAAGACATTGTGTTGCCTTTCCTGTGTCTCGGGCTAAATATCCGAAGGAAATTACTTTGCATGCCTTGGATGTGGTCCGGGCAATTATGGCGCTTTTCCACTGCATGGAACCGAACGGTTCGGCTCGCTCTTGTGCTTTTCCACTGCATGGTACAGCATGGTACGGTGTTGGAACGGTTTGGTACGGCGGCGCTTTTCCACTACATGGAACCGAACGGTACAGTTCGCTTAAACAGTACCACCTCGGTTGTGGTTCCAAGAGGGCCGTACGGGTACCATATCCCACAATCCTTTGCATGCAGCCTTGACTGTTTGTCACTACTAGCCACTGATTGGTCAGAGAATCGTTGTTATCCCACCCACTTACTATTAGTGGAAAAGCAAACCGTACCCAACCGTTCCAACACCTTACCATGCGGTACCATGCAATGGAAAACCAAACCAAGCCAAGCAGGGCCGAGTGGAGCCGAGCCGGTGCTTACAGTGGAAAAGTGCCGTTAGGGTGTACCTGGCAGCTACAGAGTCTTTTAAAGAGGTTGTAAACCGAGAAAAAATTTTTTTCTCTTCTTTACATCCTGAAAGAGAAACCCATAATGAGCTAGTATGCATCGCATAGTAGCTCATTATGAAATACTTACCTCAGAACGAGCCCCCGCCGTGCCGTCCGCTTACCTGTATGACGGGCGACATGTATAGTCGCCCGTCTTCCGGGATCGCGGCATCCGGCCATCTGATTGGCCGGAGCCGCGGTGACGTCACTCCCGCGCACGCGCGCGGGAGCCGACGGTCACGGCACGGGGCTCTGAAGGAACGGCACGATCTGCCGTTCCTTCAGAGCGCATGCGCCAGTGACGTCACTGGCTGCATTAAAGGTAAATATCTCCTAAACGGTACATGTTTAGGAGATATTTACAGTACCTATAGGTAAGCCTTAATATAGGCTTACCTATAGGTACAACTTCCTGAGGAGGGTTTACTTCCTCTTTAAGAAGTCAGACTCTCTATTTGTGCTCACAGATGGACCTTACAAAGGGTTGTCCCCTTCTTCTTTGACCATTTCCACATGGATCAGACAGACGGTGGTTCAGGCTTATTGCATCAGGGGTCAGGTTCCTTCTTTCCCTGTCAAGGAGCACTCTACTAGGACGCTTAGTGTCTCCTGGGCTTTCTGTCATCAAGCGTCAGTGACACAGGTTTGCAAGGCGGCCTCCTGGTTGTCGGTGCACACTTTTACAAAATTTTTATAAAGTGGATGTGTTGGCATCTGCGGATGCTACTTTTGGCTGCAAGGTTTTGCTGGCTGCTGTTGGGAGGACCTGATCCTCTTTTAGGGTGTATTGTTTTTTTCAGATGAGCTCCAGTTCTTTATGGATGAGCTCCATGTTACATGTTTAGCCTTGGGAATTTTTTATGCTTTTTCCCACCCCTCATGTTTAACAGTGCTTTGGGGCATCCCAATGGTTAAGAAAAATCAGGAGCTGTGTCCATCAATGAGCGAAGGGATTTTTGACTTACCGTAAAAATCTATTTCTCTGATGTTCATTGACGGACACATGACCCACCCTTCTGTGGAGTTGTAATTCTTCTGACACTGCTTGTAACAAAACTGAGTGCCTATAGCTGAGAGTGGGTGTATACCCCCTGGGACTGCCCATAGGCGTAGTCAATCTTTTTCCTGCCTAGTGTCCTACTCCTGTAGGGGGCAGTATAACCAATGGTTAAGAAGAATCAGGAGCTGTGTCCGTCAATGAACATCAGAGAAATGGATTTTACGGTAAGTAAAAAAAAATCAATTTTTAAAAAAAAAAAATGTATTAATGTGTATTTTTTCTCAAAAAACTGTGTTTTGAAAGACTGCCGCGCAAATACAGTGTGACGTAAAATATTGCAACGATCGCCATTTTATTCTCTAGGGTCTCTGCTAAAAAATGTTTGGGGGTTCTAAGTTATACTGATTTTTAACTTGCAAGCATCAAGTGTCAGAAAAAGGCTTAGTCTTTAAGAGGTTAAATTGCCCTCACTTACAGATGGAAGTTCATTCCTTTGATCTAAAAGAAGGAAATGATACATTGTAAAACAATGTGCTTAGTTATCTAGCAGCCTAAGTGCCGGTTCACACTAATACGACTTGTCAGGCGACTTGGTCAGCCTGGCAAGTCGTGCACCGTCGCGGTCATTGAGTAGTACAGGACCGGTTCTAATAGGAGCAACACAAGTCGCTCCGACTTAGAAAACGGGTCCTGTACTACTTGGGGGTGACCTGGAGGCGACTTGCATTGACTTCCATTATGTGAAGTCCGTGCAAGTCGCGCCGAAGTCGCGCTGCACGCGACTTCACAGGTCGCCCCCTAAGTCGGATAGACCTAATGTGAACAGAGGCTTAACACTATTGAAAAACATTTGCTGGAGGTCTTTTTTTTTTTTGTGAGTGAGCAGTGAACGGCTCTGTAAGAATCGAGGACATGCTGTTTTAAGATCGTGAGGGGGGTGAATCGAGATCGCAATTTTCTTAACGATTAGTCTTGCAGCTCTATAAGGGACATTACAGTAGTAAGGAAGGCACCGGTGTCGCTCAGGTAGAGGAGTGTGTCATCCACATATAGCGAGATTTTGTCCTCTCTGCCTCCTCTAAGGAAACCTGTAATCGCTGGGGAAGGTCTGACTATCGCTGCCAACGGTTCAAGGGTAAATGCAAAGCGGGGGTGACAATGGAACCCCTACCTTGTACCCCGATAAAGAGAGGGATTGGTTAAATCCCCATTAATACGCAGCCTAGCCGTGGGGGCTGAAGTGTCTTAAAACCGCCCATAAATATAGCCACTCTACGCTATCGAAGTCTTTGGTTACATCTAAGGATAGGATTGCACGATTGCCCAGATTGGTTACAGATATCTGAAGGTTCAGAAACAATCTTCTGATATTCATCACTGTGGATCTAGCAGGGATGAAACCAGAATGATCCCTGTGGATGAGCTTACAAATGACTCTTGCCAGACGTGTAGCCAGGGCTCTAGCTAAAAGTTTGACATCTGTTGTTAACAGCGAAATGGGTCGGTATGAGTCTGGTAACAGGCAGTCTTTGCCAGGTTTAGGTAAAAGAATAACTGCCTCATTCATAGAAGGGGGGAGGCGTCCCAACTCCAAAGCTTCTAAGAAAACATCATTTAATTGTGGTAAGAGGGTCCTGGCGTACTTCTTATACACCTCTGCCGACAACCCATCCGCACCCGAAGGGGAGACCTTGGAGGAATATACATCAACATAGAAATCCCAAAAGGTTGTAAGTATTTCCAAATGAGTTTTACCCACTCGACCCAAAACGTTAATAATTGTAGTAATCAAGGACAAACCTCTGTGAGATTTTGCTAGCATCGCCAACATATGTCCTGTGTTCTCCCCTTCCTCAAAGAACTTTTGTTGCAAAAAAAAAAAGTTTATTTTTGGCTTTGCTCAAAACCACCTGTTTGGATAGTCGCTGGGCTTCTACCCATGTCCTCTCAGTATGAGAGGATGGGAGATCCACATATGCGGCTTCAGCTTTTTTGACTTCCCGTATTAACAACTGCTCCCAGGATCTGGTCTTGGTCTTAATGGAGGAGATTTGTTTTTAGAAAATGGCCCAGTTTAAAAGCCTTTAACGCATTCCCAGAACATCCCTGAGGACGTTGTGAACAACCGTTTTGGTATGGGGTCAGGCTCTGGGAACAACGATAGCCAGAAAGGGTTAATTTTCCAGTACGTCTATTTTGAAACGTCCAAAGTTACAATGCGGGCATGGGGGGGAAATGGTCAGAGATAGTCCTCGACTCTTAATTGGATGACAAAATCAAGGGAAGCATTTCATCATTACAAAGACCGAGATCAATTCTGGAGAAGCATGTCTGATGGAGGGAGGGGCCTGAATATGGCGCCAGCAAGGACGGATGTATATGTTGAAACTGATGGATGAACAATCTTGTAGAGAATGGAGTAGTTTGATGTGAGCACAAATGGGTCTCCTGTAAACACACTACAGAGGAACCTAGACGTTTCGCCGTGTGCAAAACAGCCAGTTTTTTCACTCGTTACCCAACCCTCTCATGTTCCAGCTAATTATCCCATGTGATCTCGACATAGCAAAACTGTATAAGAAATGTTAAGTGAGTTAATCCAAACAGTGCAGAACTTCATCACATCATACAACACCCTTGAGTCCTGCTAAAATGAAGAGGTGAAGCAGTAAATGTGACACACTACAGGATCACAGGTCCCAAATCCAGAGGTGGAGGCACTCCTCAACCACATGGAATCTTCAAAAACCAGCAAATGTCTTCCAGTGCAAGAACAGAAAAAAAAATAATAAAGCTCATGGACCAACAGAGTCCATAAGTTAAACTACAGTATGAAAATGTACATGTGAGACCAACATCCAGGGGGTTTAAACAGCTGGACTACATAGCATAGCCAGGCTCATAGGTATGGTGCAGAGTTGTCAGAACTAAAAAGAAAAACCAACCAAAAACAAATGTATCAGGTACTTGCATAGATCCGCCTTGAGCAAAGATCAGGGGCAAATAAGGCAATACAGTAGGTGATTGAGAACGCTAGGAGTAACCAGCTCATGTAGCTTGCCTGCGTCTCACAGCATCTTCCCGAAGTGATCATTCCTCTCTGTCCAGCAATTGGGAAACAAGAGGGTTTTTCGAAGAAGTGTGTTTTATTCTTTAGGTATCACACGTAGGCGAGTAGGATACAGCATAGCATATTGTAGATCCAGAGCCCGAAGGTGTTTTTTCACCTCAGTGAATTGTGCCCTCTGCTTTTGGGCCTCTGCTGAGAAGTCAGAGAACAATGAGATCTTTGAATTGCCAATCACTAGAGCAACCCCCATAGACCTGGCTTTGGAAAGGATCACATCACGATCTTTTGTAGTTGAGCATCTTAAAGAGGAATGATATTGGAAAATTGTCTGGTGGTAAAGGTCTGGGAGGGACCCTATGGGCCCTTTCTACCGGAAACATTGGTGAAAAGGAGTCTCTTCCGAACACAGAAATTAGCCATTGTTCGATAAATGCGACTGGGATTTTCCCCTCGTTTTTTTTTTCCAGGATGCCTATCGCTCTAGCATTGTTTTGCTGCAGACTGTTTTCCATGTCATCAAGGTGAGCAGTGAGGGCTTGCTGATAATGTACATCATGCCGCAAAGGTGCCCAGGCGCCCTTCCAGAGCTGTTGTGTGATCCCGCAAATTTTGCATTTCTTGGCGGATAAGGGAATTTCGGTCTTCATCCCCTTAACCTCTGATGCAAGCTCTGTAATGGAGGAGCTACAGGTGGTGACAGCCACTGGAATGTCCCTCCAAAGTGGGTTCCGATCCAATCAGGCTCTGGGTCTGTTCTGCACGGCTGGCCATGTTAGTAGGAGGTGTACTCGCTGTGTCCCACGAGGGTAAGAAGGCAGAGGAGTCTTCCAGCGGTACAGTGTCATCAGCCTCAGACTGATTGCCACTATGGTCTCCTGGAGTGTCAGGCGGTGAAGGAGCCTCCCATGGCTGCAGCTTGGCAAAGCACTTTTGAGCTGCCTCTTTATATTTCTCCTTTGGCTGGCCACTGGGGGACGGCACCATCTTGCCCCATACTGTCCGAGGTAGAGCGGGAGGTAGATCCACGTTTGAACATGTCGCCCGGAAGTGGGGAGAAGTATCGCCGGGTAGCCCAAGAACTCAGCTTTTACCCAGTGTAGGTAGCTTGGCAGGGAGAGGAGTATCGTAGGTGCACGAATGTTCGGCGAAGCTAGGAGACCACGTGTCCGTCTACATTTGCTGCCAAGCCACGCCCCCACATTAACTTTAATGACATCCCAGTCTGTCTGTAGGATTCAATATTGAGTTGGCCCACCGTTTGCAGCTATGACAGCTTCAACTCTTCTAGGAAGGTTGTCACAAGGTTTAGGGGTGTGTCTATGGGAATGTTTGACCATTCTTCCAGAAGCGCATTTGTGAGGTCAAGCGCTGATGTTGGACAAGAAGTTGAGGTCAGGATTCTGTGCAGGCCAGTTAAGTTCCTCTACCCTAGACTGCTCATCCATGTCTTTATGGACCTTGCTTTGTGAACTGGTGTGCAGTCATGTTGGAAAGAAAGGGGCCGGCCATCCCCAAACCGTTCCCACAAAGTTGGGAGCATGAAATTGTCCAAAATGTCTTGGTATTCTGACACTTTAAGCGTTCCCTTCACTGTAACTAAGGGGCCAAGCCCAACCCCTGAAAAAAAATCCCACACCATAATCCCTCCACCCCCCCCCCCCCCTTCCACCAAATTATTTGGACCAGTGTACAAAGCAAGATCCATAAAGACACGGATGAGTGAGTTTGGGGTGGGGGAACTTGACTGGCCTGCACAGAGTACTGACTTCAACACAATCGAACACTATTCCAATTAGTGCAGCTCTTACTCAAAATAATTTACATATTTGATAATATGTGAATCAATTTTTAACCAATAATTAAGTAAATAAATGATGAATAAATGAAAAAAAAAAATGAATATTGTGCAACAACACATCAGTCTTTGTGCTGTCTCTTTAAAACACCCATTTACATTTAACCAGTGAGTCCAGACAAAAAACACAAGTGATTCTAATCCCTACAATAGATTGTATCCTTTGATTGTAGAAGATATCCTTAAATGTATCCACTATTCACCATTCTTTAAAGTGGATGTAAACCCCATTCATGAAATCTGACCTGGCACATACAGTTAGGTCCATATACACTGCTCAAACAAAATTAAAGGAACACTTTGAAAACACATCAGATCTCAATGGGGAAAAATATCATGCTGGATATCTATACTGGTATGGACTGGGTAATGTATTAGGAATAAAAGGATGCCACATCATTTAATCAAAATGAAAATTCTCATCCTACAGAGGACTGAATTCAAAGACACCCCAAAAATCAAAGTGAAAAAATGATGCAGCAGACTAGTCCATTTTGCTGAAATTTCATTGCAGCAACTCAAAATGGTACTCAATAGTTTGTATGGCCCCCACGTACTTGTATGCATGCCTGACAACGTTGGGGAATGCTCCTAATGAGACGACAGATGGTGTCCTGGGATATTTCCTCCCAGATCTGGACCAGGGCATCACTGAGCTCCTGAACAGGTTGAGGTGCAACTTGGTGGTGTCAGATAGACCAAAACATAATTTCCCAGAGGTGTTCTATTGGATTTAGGTCAGGCGTGTGTGGAGACAATTCAATGGTATCAATTCCTTCATCCTCCAGGAACTGGCTGCATACTCTCACCACATGAAGCCGGGCATTGTCCTGCACCAGGAGGAACCCAGGACCCACCGCACCAGCGTAGGGTCTGACAATGGGTCCAAAGATTTCATCCCAATGGTAGTCAGGGTGCCATTGTACAGCCTGCAGAGGTCTGTGCGTCCCTCCAAGGATATGCTTCCCTGGATGATCACTGACCCGTCAACAAATGGTCATGCTGAACAATGTTACAGGCAGCATAACGTTCTCCATGGCTTCTCCAGACCCTTTAACTTATGTCACATGTGCTCAAGGTGAACCTGCTCTTATCTGTGAAAAGCACAGGGTGCCAGCGGTGGACCTGCCAATTCTGGTGTTCAATGACAAATCCCAATCGAGCTCCACAGTGCCGGGCAGTGAGCACAGGGCCCACTAGAGGACATCGGACCCTCAGGCCACCCTCATGAAGTCTGTTTCTGTTTGATTGATCAGAGACATTCACACTAGTGGCCTGCTGGAGGTCATTTTGTAGGGCTCTGGCAGTGCTCATCCTGTTCCTCCTTGCACAAAGGAGCAGATACCGGTCCTGCTGATGGGTTAAGGATCTTCTACGGCCCTGTCCCGCTCTCCTAAAGTAAGCGCCTGTCTCCTGGAATCTCCTCCATGGTCTTGAGACACTGCTGACCTTCTGGCAATGGCACATATTGATGTGCCATCCTCGAGGAGTTGGACTGCCTGTCCAACCACTATAGGGTCCAGGTATCGCCTCATGCTCCCAGTAGTGACACTGACCCTAGCCAAATGCAAAACTAGTGAAAAACAGTCAGAAAAGACGAGTAGGGAAATTAATTTCAGTGGCCTCAACATATAAAACCATTCCTTTTTTGGAGGTTGTTTCATTGGTGCCCATCTAGTGCCCCTGTTATTTCATTAACACTAAAAGTAGCTGAAACTGATTAACAACCCCTCTGCTACTTAACTGACCAGATCAATATCCCAGGAGGTTAATAGACCTAATGCTATACTCTGATTAAAAAGTGTTCCTTTCATTTTTTGAGCAGTGTATATTTAGACACAGGACAATGTTCATACTTTTGGCTCTGTATGCCACCAGAATAAAAATAAAATGAAACAATCCAAATTAATTTGCAGTGCAGACTTTCAGCTTTAATTCAAGGGGTTGAAAATAAATATCAAGTACAAATTTTAGGAACTGCAACCATTTTTATACACAGTCCCCCCCCATTTTCAGGGGCTCAATTGTAATTGGACAAGTGAATATAATCATAAATAATATGTTAATTTTTAATGTTTTGTTGAGAATTATTTACTGGCAACGACTGCCTGAGATCTGTAACTTCTAAACATTACCAAAGAATGGGTTTCCTCCCTTCTGATGCTTTGCCAGGCTCTAACTGTAGCTGTCTTCAGTTGTTCTTTGTGGGTCATTTTGCCTTTTTAGTTTTGCCTTCAGCAAGTGAAATGCATGCGCAATTGGGTTGAGATCAGGTGATTGACTCGGCCATTGCAGAATATTCCACTTCTTTTCCTTCATAAATTGCTTTTGCAGTGTGTTTTGGATCATTGTCCATCTGTACTGTAAAGCGTCGTTCAATCCAACTTTGCTACATTTGGCTGAATCTGGGCTGACAGTATATCTCTAAACATTGCAGAATTCATCCAGCTGCTTCTGTCTTCTGTCACATCATCAATAAAAAACCAATGACCCAGTGCCACTGAAAGTCATGCATGCCCATGCCGTCACACTGCCTCCACCATGTTTTACAAATGACATTGTGTGCTTTGGATCATGAGCTCTTCCAAGCCTTCTCCATACTTTTTTTTTTTTCTTCCCCTCATTCTGATACAGAATCTTCGTTTCATCCATCCAAAGAATGCTTTTTCAGAACTGGTCTGGCTTTTTTAGATGTTTTTGGCAATCTAATCTGGCTTTTCTATTCTTCAGGTTTATGAATGGTTTGCACCTTGTGGTGAACCCTCTATTTGCTCTCGTGAAGTCTTCTTTGTTGACTTTTATAATGATACGCACACCTCCTGGAGAGTGTCCTTCAATGGTCTGAATGTTGTGAATGGGTTTTTCTTTACCATAGAGAGGATCCACCACTGTTGTCTTCCGTAGAAGTCCAGGCCTTTTTAAGTTGCTGAGCCCACCAGTGCGTTGTTCTTTCCTCACATTTTACCAAACTGTTGATTTGGCCACTCCTAATGTTGCTGCTATCTCTCTGAAGAATTTGTTTCATTTTTGAAGCCTTAAGGCCCGTACACACGTAGCAATTGTCGGCCGTAAATATTCGGCCAACGTCCAATCGGCCGATTGTCGGCTTGTTAGTATGATGCTTCCGACAACCGACTGCGACTTTTCGGCCGAACAGAATCTGGTGTGCATGCTTTAAAATTTTTGTTGGCCAACACCAGAACGGCCGATTGTTCCTCAGTCAGTACAGAATTCGGCCGACAAACAGCAGATGAGCAAGACTGGGCATGCTCAGAGAAGAAAAAACACACGGAAAGTTAACCATCACATGACATCACTTCTGCAGTCGGCTGTTGTTGGCCGACAAAATTCATGTGCAGTCTTTAGCACTTTTCAACCGACAGGACAGCACCGGACAAAAGATGGCCGATCGTTCGGCCGACAATCGTTACGTGTGTACGGGGCTTTACAATGACCTCTTTCACTTGCACGGACAGCTACTTTGAACGCATGATGTAGGTTCACAGCAATAGTTTCCAAATGCAAATATCACACTTAGAATTTACTCCAGACCTTTTACCTGCTTAATTGATGAAGAAATAATGGAGTAGCCCACACCTGGCCATGAAACCGCTTTTGATTCAATTGCCCAATTGCTTTTGGTCCCTTGAAAAAGGGGGATGGCTATTCTTAAGAGGTGTAATTCCTAAACCCTTCCTCCAATTTGAATGAACATACCCTCACATTAAACCTAAGAGTGTGCACTTTCAACCCATATCCATTATATAACTATAGCTTGAATATGTTTTGGTAAATATCTGAAAAAAAAACTAAATTTGTTCTTGTGTCCAATTGTATATGGACCTAACTGTATGTCGGTAGTGTTACTTCTCTCTCTCCAAAGCCCTCAGTCCCATGTCTTTGTGCTGCTCCGCTCCTCTGTTATCAGCATGATAACTTCTGACAAGTTCTCTGACACAGGAGATAAAAGCAGCTGAAAAATTGTGCCGGGGAAGGGACTTGGAGACAAGCAGAGAGCTGGTCTATTCACAGCAAAGCTCTGCAAGTTTCTTCCTTGCTCTGCCTATGTGGAGGGAGGGTGTGTGCCTTTTCTCCAATCAGCTCACACACAGTATAGGCCCAGACTCCATACCCACTGCAGAAACAGGAAGAAGAATTTCTAACCCGATGTCCACTTTCTAAAGCAGGGGCTGACACCTGTGTTCTAAAGGATTTAGAAAGCTAAAGACAGCAGATATACAAGTAAACCTTATGTAGGGAGATTTTGGCTCCTCTGTGTATCATCTGAGACTGTTCACTTCACTGGGTATATGAGGGTCTACATCCACTTTAACTCTCCTAAAGATTCATGCCACCTTCACCAGATGTGCCCTCACCTTTTATAAGGGTATAAACAAGCCTTGGTACATCCTTAATTCCATAAAATCTTTTTCTCTTCACTCCGTGCTCCGCAAGTGTATCACTCCTCCTGCTGTTAAGCAGCCTCCAAGCTTCCAGCTTTTATGCCACTCAGTACTCATGCAAGAAATCGAAAGTGCAATAGTGCTTTATCTTTTTAAAAACTCTTTTTAATCACACAAAATACCACTCACATTTGAACAACCACAATATCGCCCAATATTGCACATAGCTGCTCACAAGAGTGTAACATACCCAATAGAACACCTTTGGGATGAATTCAAGTGAAGACTGCGAGCCAGGCCTTCTCGTCCAACATCAGTGCCTGATCTCACAAATGTGCTTCTGGAAGAATGGTCAAACATTCCCATAGACACTCCTAAACCTTGTGGACAGCCTTCCCAGAAGAGTTGAAGCTGTTATAGCTGCAAAGGTCGGGCCAACTCAATATTGAACCCTACAGACTAAGACTGGGATGCCATTAAAGTTCATGTGCATGTAAAGGCAGGCGTCCCAATACTTTTGACAATATTGTGTATATTTAGGCCTCATGCACACTGGTCACTTGTACAGCTACTGTTTTTGTTAACTTTGTTAACCCTTTTCCACCTAGTGTCCTACTCCTAGAAAGTGCAGCATAACCCATTTGACTAATGAAGATATGTCGCTGTGTCCGTCAATGAACATAAGAGAAATGCAAATTTTCCGGGAAAAACTATAGTAAAATGAATTTTAGTGCAAAACCACGCCATATAAAACCCATTTTTGGTTAAAATATAAAAGAGGAGGTTGCATCGAATAAAGAGATACCCAACATGCCATGTTTTAAAATTGTGTGCGCCCACGATATCCCCAAAAACTATGGTACCCAAAAATCATTATAGGGGATGCTTTAAAAGCCGTCACAGCTCATCAATTTAGCATTAACTAGGAGCTCTTGTGCTAGAATTACTGGGCAGTTCCAGGTGGTATACTCCCACTTCCTGCTCTAAGATTCAGTTTTTTTCTGCCTAGTCAGGAGGTACTTGATGGCGACTGAGTCAATTCAGAAGTTGGATTCCTTGCTTGTTCTCACGGAGAGTCCTCATAAGGCTCAGGCTGCGTCTGCTGCGACCATTTTCAGATGGATCAGGCAGACAGTGATGCAGGCCATTAAGGGTCAGGTTCCTCCTTCCCAGGGCCGGTGCTTCCACTAGGCAAACTAGGCAGCAGCCTAGGGCGCATTGCCACCTAGGGGCGCAGCCACGAGTCAGCACTCTCCGTCATGAATGATCCTTGTGAGCTGAGGGGAGGGGCAGCAGTGGGGGAGGAAGTAGGGACAGAGGAAGATGTCAGGTGTCTGAGGCAGTGGCAGAACTACCAGGCCCTGGCTTTCCACCATTGTTGGGGGAGCCCCAAGGGGCAGGAAAGAGCCCACCGGAGTGCTACCTGCATGATGATCCTCTTCGTCTGGAGCTGAGCGGCCTAAACCATGGGCGGGAAGTCACTCTCTACACTGAGCTGGTGGGCAGCCGTTCATTTCCCTGGGTCGGTATTAAGCAGGGAGTGGAGGAGAGCTGAACCGGAGCCGGAGCTCGGCACTGGAGGGCGGCACCTTTACTGGAGCAGAAGCAACAAGGCACCGGAATAGTCTGAGGATGTTGGTGATGAAGGAGGTGCGGAGCTCTCTGACTGCTGCTGCTCCCTCCACCAGGAGTCGGTTGGAGCTGTGGTGAGCACTGTGGTCCAGGAGAGGAGCATCCTGAGAGAAGGAATAAGCAGGATCATGGTGAAAGAGGGCAGAGTGCAGGCCACTCTCTTCATACTGCCCTGTGAGTGTCCCCAGAACAGGGGATCAGGGTCCCTGGGTGTGACATGGAGGATCCCTGGTGTGAAAGAGAATTGGGGTCACCAGGTGTGCCATGGGGAATCTGAGTCACAGAGGGGTCACAAGTGTTACAGGGGTTCGTGGTCACCAGGTGTGCCATGAGGAATTGGGATCCCTGGGTGTGCCATGGGGGATTGAGGTCCCCAGATGTGACATGGAGGAACATCAGGGTCCCCAGGTGTGACATGGAGGAACATCAGGGTCCCCAGGTGTGACATGGAGGAACATCAGGGTCCCCAGGTGTGACATGGAAAAACATCAGGGTCTCCGGGTATGACATGGAGGAACATCAGGGACCCCTGATGTGACATAGAGTAACATTGAGATCACTGGGTATGACAGCATGACATGGAGGAACACAGGGGTCCTTGGGTATGACATGGAGGAACATCAGGGTCAGTGGGTATGACAGCAGTATATGGAGGAATATTGGGGTCCCAGGATGTGACATAGGGGGACATGAGGGTCCCTAGGTGTGACATGGAGGAATATGGGGGTCACTGGGTATGACAGCATTACATGGAGGAACCATCAGATCAGGGTCACTGGGTAGGACATAGAGAAGTTTTTAACCCCTCCCCGTTTTATTTTTTATTTTTTGGGAGGGGGGGGGGGGCGCAAGTAGCTGATCTTGCCTAGGGTGTAAAACAGTCTAGCACTGGCCCTGCTCCTTCCCCCTGTCAAGGTGCATTCTAAGAGGACGCTCAGTGCCTCCTGGGCCTTCCGTCATCAGGCGTCAGTGGTTAAGGTTTGCAAAGCGGCCACCTAGTCGTCTGTACACACATTCACTAAGTTTTACAAAGTGGATATTTTTGCATCTGCTGATGCTGCTTTTGGCCGCAAGGTTTTACAGGCCGCGGTGGAAGAGACTTCTACCTCTTGAAGGTGTGCTTTTCTGGTATGTGAGCTCCGGTTGTTCCTGGTTGAGCTCCTTGGTTACCTGGTTGGCTATGTTTAGCCTGTTGGGAATTGTTCTTGCTGTGTTCGTTTCTCCCCCCTCATGCTGATACTGCTTTGGGACGTCCCATTCGACTAATGAAGATATGTCGCTATGTCCGCCAATGAACGAAAGAGAAAACTGGATTTTTGTCTTGCTGTAAAATCCTTTTCTCTGATGTTCATTGACAGACACAGCCCCCGCTCCTCTGTGGAGGTGGGTTATGTATTCTTCTGACGCTGATTGTTACACAACTGAATCCTAGAGCAGGAACTGGGAGTGTACCACCTGGGACTGCCCCATGGGTGTAAAGTTCTGTTAACTTTTTCCGCCTAGTTTCCTACTCCTGGGAAGCGCAGCATAACCCATTCGATTAATGAAGATATGTTGCTGTGTCCGTCAATGAACATCAGAGAAAAGGATTTTACGGTAAGACAAAAATCCAGTTTTAACCAGTTCTGGACCGGAAGGATTTGCCTCCTTAATGAACAGGCAATTTTTTGCGATTCGGCACTGCGTTATTTTAACGTAAAATTGCATGGTCGTGCGACACAGTACCCAAATAAAATTGATGTACTTTTTTTTTTCCCTATAAATAGAGCTTTCTTTTAGTGGTATTTTATCACCTGTGTGATTTTTTTTATTTTTTGCGCTATAAAATTTTTTAAAAAAGACCAACAATTCTGAAAAAAAAAAAAAAAACACAATATTTCTCACTCTCTGCTAGATAACATTTCCCCCCCCCCCCCCCCCCAAAATTTTTTCATCCTTTCAAACCAATATGTATTCTTCTACATATTTTTGGTAAAAGAAAATGGCAATAAGCGTATTTTGATTGGTTTGCGCAAAAGTTATCACAAATACAAACTAGGGAAAAGATTTATGTAATTTTTATTTATTTATTTTTTACTGGTAATGGCGGCGATCTGTGATTTTTAGCGGGACTGCGACATTGCGGCGGACAGATCGAACCCCTAACTGACCTTTTTGATACTTTTGGGGGGGGGGGGGGCAGTGACATTACTACAATCAGTGCTAGAAATATGTACTGTTACTGTAATAATGACACTGGCAGGGAAGGGGTTAACCCTGTGGGTGATCAACGGGTTAAATGTAAGCCTAGGGGAGTGTTTACTAACTGTGGGGGGAGGGGCTTGTGAAATGACCATAGAGACCAGTGATCCATAGAGACCTGTGATCCTATATAGAAGGATCACAGACGCTCTGTGATCATTAAGAGATAAGAACGGTTGGCTGTGTTTACAAGAGCTGACCGTTCTTCTCTCTCTCTCTCTGCGGGGAGCAATCATGGGTGGCTGGCGGCAATCGGTGCCACCAGCCCCGTGCATCGGCAGCCTAGTGGCTGGCGGCATCGGCTGCCTAGTGGGGGGTGGCAGCACCACGCGCGCGACCGATGTGGTCCACAGGAGGAGCGGGCTGCCTGCCTCAGTAAAACTGCGACGGCCGGTCCGGAACTGATTAATAAACAGTTGCGCAAATATCATTGCAAATTTTTGTTTCACATGATCACCTTTTTATTATACAGTGCCTCTGCTTGCAGAAAATATTTAATGTTCTGGGGGTTTATGTAAATTTTAGATTTTGTTTCATGTATGCGACAATAAGAAAAAAAAAATTGCTCTGGAGCAAAACTTGTGTTTTTTTTATCAAGTTGTTATGGGTAAATTCTGCTTTAAGAAAGATTGGGTGTACCCGAAGCATTGGATGATCCTCCGTTTTTCAATGTTTACAATTGCCACACGGTAATATGTTTTGAGGATTTTCATTCTAGCATTAAGATGGTCCTATTTGTCTCTCTTACAGTTCCATTGCTGCAGGAATGTCATCTTTGCGCTTTTCCGGCTCTTCTTTGGATACTCCATCACACCTGTCAAGCAGCTCGTCCTCTCCTTCACTGGTTCGCAGGATCCGCTCACAAGGCTCGTCCGTGAGTTCTAGCTCACCTCATGCAGAAGGCAGAGAACTCGAGGTGGAGGAGGAGCCAGAAGAAAATCTGTAAGCAGTTTGTATACTTCCAGCAGCCCCCCATATTTATGGAGGCACACAGGCGTGATAAAATAATCCCGATCTATGCTGAATTTTTGTGGCAGAAGCTAACAGAAAAATCCAGCGTTAAAATGCTCATTTTGGAGCATAAACTCCATTTAATAATGCATTTAGCCTCGGTTTACACTGCGGCGGCTTCAGAGTTGTGCGACTTTGATCCCAACATTCCAGCCAGATTTCACTACGGCTTGCATACGACTTCTTTAACCACTTAAGCCCCCGGAATATTTTACCCCCTTCCTGACCAGGTGTTTTTTTGCGTTTTTTTTGTTTTTTTTTACTGCGTGACTTTAACGGACAATTGCGCGGTCGTGCGACACTGTACCGAAACAAATTTGACGTCCTTTTTTTCCTACAAACAGAGCTTTCTTTTAGTGGTATTTGATCACCTCTGCGATTTTTTTTTGATCATGCGCTATAAACAAAAAAAGAGCTTCAATTTTTCAAAAATAACTATTTTTCACATTTTTTTATATGAAATTCCCCCCCAAAAAAATGTAAAAATCAAAATTTTTTAACATTTTCGGCCAATTTGTTTTCTGCTACATATGTTTGGTAAAAAAAAATTGCAAAAAGCGTATTTTGATTGGTTTGCGCAAAAGTTATCGCGTTTACTAACAAAGGGAAAGATTTTTGTTGTTTTTTTTTTATGAGTAATGGCGGCGATCTGCATTTTTTTTTTGCGGGACTGCGACATTACGGCGGACAGATCGGACCCTTGACTGACATTTTTGACACTTTTGGGGTTACCAGTGACATTACTACAGTAATCAGTGCTATACATATGCACTGTTACTGTAATAATGACACTGGCAGGGAAGGGGTTATCTTTTTTTTGAGAGGGAGGGGTGGTGTGTGTCCCTAGGGGCGTGATTCTAACTGTGATTGGCTGTGGCTTGAGGTGTAGGAACAGTGATCAACGGTCCTACATAATAGAACCGTATGATCGCTGTTTCTACACAGGGGAGAATGACAGGCGGCTTGTTTACATCAGCCGCCTGCCTTTCTCCCTCTGCACCGACGATCGGCGGACATCGGGTCTGCCGGTCACACTCGCAGGGGGGTCCGTGATTCCGGGGGCGCGAGCTCGCTCCCTAGACCCTCACAGGCTAGCGACGTAGTACTACGTTGCTTTGCCTGTGAGGGGCTGACCGCCGCAGTAAATAGTCGTGTGGCGGTCGGCAAGTGGTTAACAGAAGTCAATGCAAGTCGTGCTGAAGTCACACCAACAGGAGTGCAATAACGATAAAAAATCCAGAAATAGCGCTAGGACATAAGAGACATATAGCAACAGTGATGAATATGGGTCCAATGAATGGGTCTTGAGCTGCTAGCACAACGTCCTATTGGTAGAGGATACAATCAAATTAAACAGCAGCGCTCAGGGTGTATATTCCTAACAGTCCTCCAGTGAGATATATATGAACACTGTGAAAAGGAATCGATGGATCCACCACCAAGATAACTAAAACATGCAGCCTCTTACCAGATGATACTGGATCAGATAGCAGTCAGAAAAAGCATTTGTCAATCGCTTGGACATTGGATCCGATCACTCAATCCACATAGGTATAGATTCCAAGGCACATACGTGGAGAAATAACAGAGCGATCATTGCGTAGACATCTTTAAAAATATTTATTAAACCAGTAAAAACTGCACACAGGATACTCACACTTTCTCCAATACAACAAGCATATAAAAATGGCAAGGAAGTGGTGTAAATTAGTTTTAAGTAAAAAACATGGCCGACCTCCAATGGCATGTATAACGCCAGCGTCATGTGGTTAGGCTTCTGCCGACGCGTTTCGTCATAGCTGACATCATCAGTAGTGCAGGAACCTTTTTCTAAGTCTGAGCAACTTGAGTCGCACTGAATAGAACTGTTCCATTGCAGTTAATGGGACGTGACTTGTAATGTGACTTTGAATCTCTCAAACACATACACAATATTCCCCACATACACATTCAAGAAAACGGCTGTTCTGTGATGCTGGGTGCTGTAATGACCACAGACTGGAAACCGTGGATAATCAAAATGAAGAAATGTCATCAGCACACCAAGGATTCCTTGAAAGGGTCCAAAGCTTTATTCTGTGGTCACATGATAAATATACAGCAACGTTTCTGAGCCACGCAGGGCCCCTTAGTCAGGCACGTGACCACGGAATCAAGCTTTTGACCTTTACGAGGAATCCTTGGTGTGCTGATGACATTTCCTCACTTTGAATCTCTCAAGTTGCATGACAAGTCGCAGCAGTGCGAACCAGGTCTTAGAGGCGTATACTTCTACTTGCCGTAATATTAATTTATTCTAGCTACTAAAATGAATATACACATTTCCAGCAATATTAGGCCAATGAGCTCCTCTCCAAATGAAGGTTTGAAGCATTTCTCAGCCTTTTTTTTTTTTTTTTTATTGTCCTGAACGCTGATCAAAAACACAGATCTAAATACCACAATGTGCATGGCACACAAAGGGGGAGATTTACTAAATCTGTTCCAGCTGTGCATAGTAACCAATCAGCTTCTTCAGCTTATTCAATTAGGCTTTAACAATAAGGCTACATTTACACTTGTGCGACTTCAAAGTCGTGCAATTTCCATTGGGACTTTCATGCAACTTTGGATGGGCGCGACTTGGAGGTGACTGACTGTTGGCTTTGACGGTTGCACAACTGTTACATTAATTAGGGTGCAAATTTCATTTGACTTTTCAGAGTTTACATTGCAGTCTATGGCACTGAAGTTACATGAAAGTCGCATCAGAGTAGTGCAGGAACTTTTTTAAAGTTGCTGCAACTTTAAGTCACATAGATTTGAACGGCTTCTGTTGAAATACATTGGCTGCGACTTGTCATGCGACTTTGTGTCCAAATTCACATGGCAAGTGGCACAAGTGTGAATGGAGCCTTAGCTCTGGTTCACACTTATACAATGCGGGAAACACAGCGACTCCTGTGCATTGCCTGCATCGCATTGTGATTGCACAGCGCCCATGCAATCTGCTGCAGGTGTCAATGTTATCTTAACGATACCCCGAAACAAATTGCAAAACGCAGTGCGATTGCCATAATCGTATTGCATGGCTGTGAACACCCATGCGATTCAGGTGCAGGGGGGAAAAAGGGTCCATCACCATTTTGGTGCAGATGCGATTTCAGCCATACAAAATGTACAGATGTGCACAGGAATGTGATGCGATTCCTGTGCGATCACATGCGGTAATAAAAAAGGTGTATCTCTACGCTGTGGTGGGGCGGCAGCTGACACCGATAAGTAATATAACAAACTTATCCTTAAGAAAAAGGCTTCTGCACACATAGAATGCATTAAAAAGTAAAAAACCCTGAACTGTTAGAACAACTAAACCACTTTAAATTTGGAAGCTGATTGGCTGCAATGCACAGTTGCATCAGATTCTGTGTGCACCAGTTTTAGTAGGGTTGCATCGGTACTGGTATCTGTATCAGTGCTGATACTAAGCATTTGCTTAGATACTTTATATCCAGATACATGCGCTGACATCTTGCACTTAGATGGCGCTGCTCTTTCTTTTTGCTAAGTTTTCATAAATCTCCCCCATTGGCTGAAATAGAGCTGCGTTTAGGGGGAAGTTAAAAAAATATTTTGTGTCTGTGTGCATGAGGTTTGTTCATAATATATATATTATCTTAAAAAAGTAAGTTATTTTTTGTAACACTGAAGAAATGACACTTTGCTACAATGTAAAGTAGTGAGTGTACAGCTTGTATAACAGTGTAAATTGGCTGCCCCCTAAAAATAACTCAACACACAGCCAATAATGTCTAAACCGCTGGCAAAAAAAGTGAGTACACCCCTAAGTAGAAATGTCCAAATTGGGCCCAAAGTGTAAATATTTTGTGTGACCACCATTATTTTCCAGCACTGCCTTAACCCTCTTGGGCATGGCGTTCACCAGAGCTTCACAGGCTGATACTGGAGTCCTCTTCCACTCCTCCATGACAACATCACGAACCTGGTAGATGGTGGGGACCTTGAGCTCCTCCACCTTCTTTTTTTAGGATGTCCCACAGATGCTCAACAGGGTTTAGGTCTGGAGACGTGCTTGGCCAGTCCATCACCCTTACCCTCTGCTTCTTTAGCAAGGCAGTGGTCATCTTGGAGGTATGTTTGGGGTCATTATCATGTTGGAATTCTGCCCTGCGGCCCAGTCTCTGAAGGGAGGGGATCATGCTCTGTTTCAGTATGTCACAGTACATGTTAGCATTCATGGTTCCCTTAATGAACTGTAGCTCCCCAGTGCCGGCAGCATTTATGCAGCCCCCGACCATGACACTCCTACCACAATGCTTGACTGTAGGCAAGACACACTTGTCTTTCTACTCCTCACCTGGTTGCTGCCACACATGCTTGACACCATCTGAACCATATACGTTTATCTTGGTCTCATCAGACCACAGGACATGGTTCCAGTAATCCATGTCCTTAGTCTGCTTGTCTTCAGCAAACTATTTGTGGGCTTCTTGTGCATCATCTTTAGAAGAGGCTTCCTTCTGGGACGACAGTCATGCAGACCAATTTGATGCAGTGTGCGGAGGATGGTCTGAGCACTGACAGGCTGACCCCCCCCCACCCCTTTAACCTCTGCAGCAATGCTGGCAGCACTCATCTGTCTATTTCCCAAAGACAACCTCTGGATATGACGCTGAGCATGTGCACTCTTTGGTCGACCACGGCGAGGCATGTTCTGAGTGGAACCTTTCCTGTTAAACCGCTGTATGGTCTTGGCCACCGTGCTGCAGCTCAGTTTCAGGATCTTGGCAATCTTCTTAGAGCTTATGCCATCTTTATGTAGAGCAACCATTCTTTTTTTCAGATCCTCAGAGATCTTTTCCATTAGGTGCCATACTCAACTTCCAGTGACCAGTATGAGAGAGTGAGAGCGAAACACCAAATTTAACAAACCTGCTCCCCATTTACACCTGAGACCTTGTAAATTTAACGAGTAGCATTACACTGGGGAGGGAAAATGGCTAATTGGGCCCAATTTGGACACTGTCACTTAGGGGTGTACTCACTTTTGTTGTCAGCGGTTTAGACATTAATGGCTGTGTGTTATTTTGAGGGTACACTAAATTTACACTGTTATACAAGCTGTACACTCCCTACTTTACATTGTAGCAAAGTGTCATTTCTTCAGTGTTGTCACATTAAAATATATAGTAAAATATTTACAAAAATGTGAGGGGTGTACTCTTGTGAGATACCGTGCGTGCGTGTGTGTATATGTATATGTATATATATATATGTATATATATATGTATATGTGTGTGTAATTTTTTTTTGTCTTCAGAATCACTTTAAATAGTATGCTTGGACCAAGCTGGTCTAAACAAACTATTTTCTTCAGTAATACATGCAGGGGCTGTCAGCGCTGTATGAACTGTCCATATAGTAAACAGAGCTGTGTTCCCGCAGCGGGACAGGGACTTCCATCCCGTTCCCACTAAAAAAATCGGGTTGTGTTGAGTGCTGTTCAGCCATTCACAGGAAGATTTGTATTAATGCATATGAGTTTTACGTTGATTGGCTGAGGTGGAGATTGTGACATCATCTGCCTGCCTCTCCATCTTCGCCAATCAAAGGAAGCCTTGTATTCCAATGTGTATTTTAACTAATGTTGTATTTGTTTGCCAACATCTAGTCCCCTCGTAGGCAGTAGTATAACCTAAAAGTAATGACTTCCCTAGTCTCCGTTCGCTCTAAGAAAATGATTTTACTGGGAGATTAAAGTCCTATTGTTTTCATATGGGATATATAAATGTCATTCTTGCTTTCTGTGTTCGTTCTTTAATCATGTGAATTTAATTTAGTGATTTGGACAGTCTGGAAGAGTTTTCTGATGATGATGGGAGTGACTTTGAAGACTCTCTAAAGAAGAAGCACAGAAGACCTAGCAGGGATTTTATTAAACTCACCCAAGTAAGTTGCATGACATTTTTCTACGGCTTATGACTACAGCGTGTTCACAGCGGTAAAATCCAAATAAAGTCCAAATCATTTGGTGGAGGGAGGGGGATTATGGTGTGGGGTTGTTTTTCAGGGGTTGGGTTTGGCCCCTTAGTTCCAGTGAAGGGAACTCTTAAGGCGTCAGCATACCAAGACATTTTGGACAATTTCTTGCTCCCAACTTTGTGGGAACAGTTTGGGGATGGCACCTTCCTGTTCCAACATGACTGTTTGTTAGCTTACCATTTTTTAGTACCTGCTAATGACAATGCACAAATTGTGCGAGGTGTCTGCATTCAGAATAAAATTACTCAAGGTACCATTTTCACTTGGTGGATGTTTGACTCTTAAATCCTTTATACTGTCAATGCAGAAAAAAGTGTTCTGTATTCAGCAACCTGTATGACACTTAAAGTAGAGCGCCACCCAAAAGGGGAAGATCTGCTTGTTTGCTTCCTCCGCTGCCACGTTTAGCATCTTTCGGGAGGTGGGGGGGGGGAGCAGGTACCTGTCCCCTGGAAGTTAGGCCCCCCTCCTCCCTTCCCCACCTCCAGGCCATTTACAAAGCGCAGTAATGAACCAACTGTGAAGCTGCAAGCTGCACTGCCTGGTTCCCTTACATGGAATGGTGGCAGCAGCACCTGAGAGCGGATTAAATAATCAGCTGGGGTGCTGACACGGGGGGGGGGGGGGGTACCCGGAACAGGTATGTCTTCTTCTAATATTAACAGTAAGCGTGTAGTTGGACTACACGGGGATGAGAGAGGACCAGAGCGGCGCACCTACAAAATTGCGATCCGGCTGGAGACAACCTTTAAAGACTCCACCGCAGCCATAACAAAAGAACTAAGGCACAAGGACCTCCTTGAAAAGGACCGGTTTTATTTATACCGGAACCAAATTAGCCATTAAGTGAAACTGGGCCACATATATGAAACCGCATAGGCTCCCGTTGTGCTAAAGAGGGAGTCACCTCAACATACAAGGATTTAAAGAAAACAATATAAATGGTGACTAGCAACCTTGAAAAAGGCCCCCTCTAAAAAGGGCCGAAACGCGTAGGATATAGGAGACATCTCTGATCAAAGCAACCCAAGCTTACCAGCAGGGAATGACAGAGATACACCCCTAAAAAGTCACCATTTACCACGTGTCACTATCCTCCAACTATTACACACCTTCACAAGGGTCTATAACCCTTTTCACGCTACTGTACTTCACTGTACTTATGTTTTTAAGGATTAAATATTATTTTATTATTATTAGCGATTTTGCTTGAACTTTATCGTATCTTCATACCTGCCTTAAAAGTCCCACTTTTCATTGGCCTGAGGTACCAAAAAACTGACACAATATTCAACCAGGGACGACGGCAAACCCGACTATACATAGGGCTATAGAGATCAAAAAACCCTTTCTACTGAGCATGTGCAGAGCAGGGTGAGACAGTGTATTACAGGATTTTAAACAGTATAGACACTTATTTTTAATGTTTTACATAAATATACCTTCAAAAGAGGCCAGCCTGAAGTGATCTAGCAGGACCTCATTTTCTGACTAAAGTTCAATGTTAACTACTTCCATACCGGGCCAATTCTGGCATTCCACTCCTACATGTAAAATCTTGATCTTCATAACCATTGGGTTATACTGCCCCCCTACAGCAGTAGGACACTAGGTAGAAAAAAAGTCTGGCTACACCTATGGGCAGTCCCAGGGGGTATACTCCCTCTCTCTGCTATAGGTACTCAGCAGAGTATGGACCTAGTTCCTTGCTGGGATCTTTGGTCCTGGCAATTATTTTCTTTTTAGATAGAAGTTTTTTACCTGGGTTTTTCCTGTGAGATCTACAATCAACTGCCGGACTGGGCGACGGGCTAGATAATCTAGATCCAGTAGTCCCCCCCAATCTAGCCAGTGAGCGCATTCAGACTTTGTCTCCGCGCTAGGTCGGCCACGACATAGCCCCACCGGATGGGGGCTGGCCTGCGAGTTAACCTCCTTGCAAGGGCGCATACGACCGGGTCACAGCGTTCCTCCTGGTCGACAGCCCCCTATTTAGATGGCAAGGAGTTCTGTTTGTACCTGGTGGGGGCTTCTGCCTGGGCGCCTCGTTCTGCCTACGCCAGCCCTTGAGCAACCGCGGCCATTTTGCGGTGGTTTGCTATTGAAAATAGCGGCAGCCATGACAGTGGAGCCCTGTGAGTGGCAATTTCAGCAGGGGGGTGCTGGATGGAGTGCAGATTATCCTGGTGGCTGCAGGTGCCTGTTTCTGCTGGGTGGGGAGTCTCTTTCTCTCTGCTGAGGATCATTGGGTGGTGCTGCCAGTGCGCTGGGGGTTGTCCGTTTGCAGTGTTTTACACTTTTTGTGGAGTCCCCCTGGTGACTTTTGGAGCGTATCTCCTCAACTGATCCCCTCTCTGAGGCTGCAGGGCTCTCCGGGTTCCAACCATCTATCGATGCATTGACGGCAGTTGTGGAGTCCTTTGTGTCCCGGGTGGAGGTGGCTTTCGAGGGACGGGCTAGCAAAAAGCGTCCCCCGCCTTCCCCTGCCTCATCTGTCTCATGAGATCCTGAATCTGATTTGGCCGCCACGCAAGTAGGTCACCCTGCTGGGTCTGCGACCATGCGCCCGGAATCCTCCGATAGTGAGGATGATTCCTCTACATCTGCAAGCGCGCACGAAAAGGCGCTGGTGGAAGCACTGATTGTATCTGTGCGTTAGACTTTGAAGATGGAGGACGAAGCAGTGACGGAGGCGCAGGTTCCCTTTGGCCCTCACAAGGCACCCAGAGCGAAAAAGGTGTTTCCTTTCCCCTCCTATTTTGCCATAATGGTCGCTAAAGAGTGGGGGCGACCAAAGCGTCCCCTTTGGGTCCCTAAGCGATTTACTAGGCGATAGCCCTATGAGGAGTCCCTTATTAAGAAGTGGACTGTTCCACCGGTGGTGGACCCTCCGGTTTCCAGATTGATGAACAAGGCAACCATGGTTCCGGTTGAAGAATCCCCGGCCTTTAAGGATCCAGTTGACAGGAAGGCGGAGGCGGACCCACAATATGTACACTCTGGCTGGAACCAAATGAACCTGGTCTGGCAAGCCAAGAGCGGGCTTCTCCAGACCCGCAGACAAGGCTCCTTCTGCATAAAGGTGCGCCCTCACCCGTATCGGGGGTGGGGGGGACATCTTCTCTGGTTTTCGGACCCGTGGACTTCCCTGGTACAAGACAAGTGGGTTCACAAAGTCATTCGGTCTGGCTACAAGATCGAGTTTCGCTCTTGCCCCCCGGCAAGGCTCTTTCCTTCCAACTTGCGCTTGTCCCTGGACCACTTACAGGGTCTGTTTGGGGCGGTACAAGACCTGTTACTTCAAGGGGTGATTGTCCCGGTTCCGACTTCGAAACGTTTTCAGGGTTTTGTAACTCAAACCTGTTTACAGTTCCCAGGAAGGTAAGGCACGTCCAATCCTGGACCTCAAGGCGCTGAACTGCTTTGTGCGGGTGCAGAAGTTCAGGATAGTCCATTCGCACAGTGGTGGCATCCCTGAATCAGGGGGATTTTCTTGCCTCTATCGACATCAAGGATGCTTGCCTTCACATTCCAATATGTGTCAGTCACAGCGCTTCCTACGTTTTGCCGTGGGAGAGGAGCATCATCAGTTTGTGGCATTACTCTTGCAAAAGTGTTGACACTGGGGCTAGCATTGCTATACCAAAGGGGGATCGTGGTACTAGGCTACTTGGACAACCTCCTTCTGCGAGCGGTGTCTCCTACTGCTCTTGTGCAAAACCTAGAAATCCCCATACAAACTCTGTAGGAGTGTGGCTGGATTCTGAATTTTCTGAAGTCTGCTCTGGTTCCGTCCACAAAGCTGGACTATCTGGGTCTGACTCTGGACTCGGCCTTGGCCGGAGTGCTCCTTCCTCTGGAAAAAGTCCAGAAATTGCAGACCGCAATTCATCTTCTGTTGTCCAGCAGATGGTCTTCCCTCCAGACTTGCATGCGGGTGCTGGGCCTGATGGTGTCTACCTTCGAAGCGGTTCCATTTGCACAGTTCCATATGAGGTCCCTGCAAAGGGAGATTCTGACCAAATGGGACAAGACTCCGCAGTCTCTGGACAATCGGATCCGGCTGAGTCGGGGAACGAAGGAGTCCCTGATATGGTGGCTTCATTCTCCGGCGCTTCGGCTGGGAGAATCCTTCCTTCCTCCCCTTGTATTGGACAGTGGTCACCAAGGATGCCAACCTATCCAGCTGGGGAGGCGTCCTCGGGCAAATATTCTGCTCAGAGGCCCTGAACAGTGAAAGAGTCCAGACTACCGATCAATGTCTTGGAACTCTGAGCGATCAGACTGTGCCTGGACCATTGGATGGATCGTCTTCAGGGATGTCCAGTGCGTTTTCAATCGGACAATGCCATGGCTTATGTCAATCACCAAGGGGGCACAAGATATATCCTGGCGGCTCTGGAGGTAGCTGCCATTCTAAGGTGGGCAGAACGGTTAGTTCCTGCCCACTCCGCCAACCACTTGCCAGTTTTCCCGGGAATGTGTTTTACCTCAGTGGGCAGGTGTTGGACCAAGGGGAGTGGTCCCTTCATCCTTAGGTGTTTCATCAGTTGTGTCTCCAGGGGGGCAACCCCAAGGTGGATCTGTTGGCATCTTGGCTCAACAGAAGGGTGCAGAGGTTTGTGGCTCGGTCAAGGGATCCTCTGGCAGACGCCATAAACGCGCTGGTGGCCTTCCCTCCTCTCAAGCTTCTGCCAAGACTTCTACGCAGGATCGAGGCAGGAGGGATTCCGGTCATCTTAGTGGCTTTAGACTGGCCTCACCAGGCTTGGAATGCCGACCTGGTGCGGCTGGTCGCCAATGTTCCTTGGAAGCTTCTTCTCATGGCGGAACTGCTGTCCCAAAGAATAATCTTCCATCCTGCTTTGGTCGCCAGCTTTGACGGCCTGGCTGTTGGTGTTGGTGCTGATGGATAGAGGTTTGTCTGAGTCAGTGATTCCAACGCTGTTAAAAGCTAGGAAATCCTCTTCTAGGAAGATCTGCCATTGTACATAGAAAGCGTATATTGCGTGGTGTGAGTCTCCTGGGGTTTACCCTTGCTCTTTTTCGGTGGCTCGGATCTTGACCTTCCTTTAACGGGGGGTGGAGCAGAAACTGGCCTTGAGTATTATCAAGGGCCAGGTGTCGGCCTTAGCGGTTTTCTTTCAACAGCCCTTGGCCACACACTCCCTGGTGGGTACTTTTCTTCAGGGAGCTCAGCACATGGTTCCTCCAGTGCGGTCTCCATTACTGCTTTGGGACCCTTAATTTGGTGCTCTAAGTCCTCTAGAAGCTTCCTTTTGAGAATCGTCAGGAGATTCCCCTGCTTATACTGTCCCAGAAGGTGGCCTTTTTGGTGGCTATCACCTCTGCGTGCACGGTGTCAGAATTGGCGGCATTATCCTGGCAATCACCTTACTTAGTGATTCACAGAGATGAGGTGGTTCTTCTCCCCTGTCCGTCGTTCCTTCCAAAGGTGGTCTCTGGTTTTCGTTTGAATGAAGTCATTGTGTTGCCTTCCCTGTGTCCCAGGCCATACCATCTGAAGGAAATTGCTTTGCATGCCTTGGATGTGGACCGGGCAATTGGGGTGTACCTGGCAGCTATGGAGTATTTTAGGAAATCAGACTCACTATTTGTGCTTCACGGATGGGCCTCAAAAAGGGCTGTTCGATTCCTCTGCAACCATTTCCAGATGGATTAGACAGACGGTGGTTCAGGCCTATTCCATCAAGGGTCAAGTTCCTCCTTTCCCTTTCAAGGCACATTCTACTCGGCGCTCAGTGCCTCCTGGGCCTTCCTTCATCAGACGACAGTGTCGCAGGTTTGCAAGGCGGTCAGTGGTTGTTGATGCACACTTTCACAAAGTTCTATAAAGTGGATGTGTTGGCATCTGCGGATGCTTCCTTTGGCCGCAAGGTTTTGCAGGCTGGTGGTTAGAGGACCTGGTTCTCTTTGAAGGTGTATTGTTTTTTCAGGTGGGCTCCAGTTGTTTTGGTAAGTTCCTGTTTACCTGGTTGGCTATTGTTAGCCTTGGGAATTTATTTTTCGCTGTTTCCCACCCCTCATGTTTAATACTGCTTTGGGACACCCCAATGGTTATGAAGATCAAGAGCTGTGTCCGTCAGTGAATGAAAGAGAAAATAGGATTTTTGACTTACCTTAAAATCCATGTGTCTGATGTTCATAGATGGACACAGCACCCACCCCTCTGTGGAGTTGTAATTCTTCTGACACTGCTTGTAACAAAACTGAGTACCTATAGCAGAGAGAGGGAGTATACCCCCTGGGACTGCCCATAGGTGTAACCAGACTTTTTTTCTGCCTAGTGTCCTCCTCCTGTAGGGGACAGTATAACCCAATGGCTATGAAGATCAAGAGCTGTGTCTGTCAATGAACACCAGAGAAATGGATTTTACGTGAAGTCAAAAATCCTATTTTTTTTGCTAGAAAATTACTCAGAACCCCCAAACATTATGTTGTGTTTGTTTTTTTTTGTTTTTTTAGGCAGAAACCCTAGGGAATAAAATGGCAGTCATTGCAACTTTTTATGTCATGCAGTATTTGCGCAGTGATTTTTCAAAAGCGTTTTTCTTTTTTTTTTTTTTTTTTTTTTGGATAAAAAAAAGTTTCATGAAAAAAACAAAACACTAAAGTTAACAAAAAAATTGGGCTAATGTGAAAGATGATGTTACACCGAGTAAATAGATATCTAACATGTCCCGCTTTAAAATTGCGAATGCTTGTGGAGGAATGGCGCCAAACTTCGGTACTTAAAAAAACATGGGTAACGCTTTAGAATTTTTTACAGGTTACCTGTCTAGAGTTACAGAGGAGGTCTAGTGCTGGAATTGTTGCGCTCTCTCTAACGTTTGCGGTGATACCGTGTGGATTGAACGTCGTTTACATATGTGGGCGCATCTACGCATGTGTTCACTTCTGCGTGTGAGCACGTGGTATCGGGGGCACTTTAAATTTTTTTAATTGTTTATTTTATTTTCACACTTTCCCTTATTTTTTTTGGGGATCACTTTCATTCCTATTACAAGGAATGTAAACATGCCTTGTAATAGGAATAGTGCATGACAGTTCCTCTTTATGAAGAGATCTGGGGTCAATAGGACCTCAGATCTCTCCTACAGGCTGGAAAGCCTGAGATAAAAAAAAAAAAAAAAAAAAAAAAAACTATCTTGGCTATCCAGCTTAGATCACAGCAGTATTTACAACTGCAAGCTGGGCGTGACTTCATAACGTCACACCTGGGCCTTTGAGAGTCATAGAGACTAGGGCTGCACGATATTGGAAAAAGTACATTGCGATATTTTTATTTCCAACGATATATATTGCGATATTGAGAGGAAATCATGGAAGTACTGCAGCAGGGCAGCCTTCTTCTGATTGTAATTGCAGATTGCACCATACAGCCAGGGCAGGGCAGTGTTAATGTTATTGTAGGGATTGACAGTGACAGTCAGTGTGGATTAGGCACAGTCGGGACTCAGTGGTGGCAGGAGGTATAAGAACACAAGCCTGACATGACATCTGTCCACGGTGTACTGAACTACTCAGTGAACTGACTCTTCACTCTGAACTGTTACAAATTTACAAGTTTGTATCCAGTTCTTCAGTGTCAGTGAGCTAGGAGCCGCTGATTGGTTACAGGGAGGAGCTGAGCTCCTTACTCTAGGATCATATTACCATCAGCTGGAGAACTAAGCTAGCTGCTGGCAGGCAGACTGAACGTGTGGGACGGATGTTGGCTCTGTTTTGCTACAAAGACTGTGAGTCATCCCGACTTCTCCCTGCCTAATGCCTATGCCTTACATCGTTATCTTCAGCGATGTGACAATCGTCCACGCCCACAGCACGATAGTCGATATCACATCGACTATCGTTCAGCCCTAATAGAGACTGCCGGGGACCATCTAGTCCTCGGTATTCTCTATGATGTACTTCCGCCGCCGCTGGATTCCTTCTCCTGCTTGCTGATCACACAGGGGAGCCGGTAGAAGCACCGGAGGGCAGCGGGAGGGGGGGGGGGACATGCCATCCCATCCCATCCCGCCACCTGTAACTGGCTGAACAGCCGCTATGATTGTTCTTATGGTGAAGAGAATCGCCGGCTAAAATAAAATATCTGATGCCTGCAGCTGCACCCATCATTCAGATATCCCCACTCAAAGCCCAGGATGTCATATGACCTCCAGCAGTATGGAAGTGGTTAGAGCAAATCTTATTGCTTTTTCCGGTTTAGGCAAAGCAGAGGTTTTTGTTAAAATGTCAATCAAACGGCTGAATACACAGTTGAAACCCTGCCAAAGTATTTGTAATTCTGTGCAGCATTTTTGATGCAGGTAGAACCAGGTCATCAATCTTCAGAGATGGTTCACACTGGAATGCACCTATTATGTTTGCCAGCCCATTTGGCTAAAAAACTCAGGCAAAGAGCAGTGCAACACTCATATTTTTTATATCTCTTTGAAGCAAATGTGGCTGCAAATGCACTGCATTTGTGAGATGCATTTGAGGTGCCATTAACAAATTATTGGCATCCACGCACATCTTGAAAGGGCGGCAGTTTCATGTGTGGTGCACGAATTGTGGTTTAAACGGGCCTTCACTGCAGGGAAACCGTCTATCAGAACATTTGCACTGTAGCAGAACCTGACTGGCCCTGAGTGTGTTGACCTTGCCTCTACACAGTCTGTTTATGCAGAGGACCTTTTAAAAAAATGCTGATATCAAGTTTGTGCTGCCTGGTGTTCAGCTTTAATGTGGATATCAGTTGCCACTTTGTCTGACAGCAATAGTAAAGGCTCACAAAGTTAGGATCCAGCTGTAGATGGGAAGTCCTCTTGGCGATGTGGTTTCTGGGCTTTGTCCTGCTCTGTGTATGTGTGGGAAGCCCTGTGGAGGAGATACACTTGGACGGAGGTTAATTCTTACTTTTAGTTTCAGCTTTACACCATTCGTGTCTTTCATCTTTTGCCTGGCATCCTTTTAACTTTTTGTTTTTCCCATAAGGCCTCTAAAAGAATTAGAAGAGATGAGAGTGCTGCAAGAGACCTGTTTGAAGCCATCAGAGGAGGCAAGAGCGCCATTCAGGTGAGAATCTGTTCAGTGCTGCTGTCTTTTAAACCGTATTTATTGGCTCAATAACTCCTTTTTTTTTTTTTTTCATTTTTAGTCATTTTTTGTTTTTGTTAGAAAAAAAATAAAAAGCCCAGGCATGATTAAATACCACCAAAAGAAAGCTCTAGTTGTGTGAACAAAGTGATATACTTTTTAGTTTGCGCGATCATTCAACACTGCACCCAATCATCATTCAAAGCACAACAGCACTGAAAGCTAAAAATTGGCCTGGGCAAGAAGGGTGTGAAAGTGCCTGGTATGGAAGTGGTTAAAGTGAAGCTGTAGCCCGGCTATCGATGTCTATTTATTGATGAGTATTTCGATATTTTTTAGTAGGCTTTAAATGAGTTTCAGAGCAATACTAAGGGTCCTTTCACACTGTTCGTTCTGTGGACGGACTCCGTTCTGCTCAGCGGGGGATCGATCCGCCGATCCCCACTGCGCAGGCGGATGACAGCTCTATCTCCGCTCTGTGTGCGGAGAGGGAGCTGTCAGATCCCCGCTGTCCTCTGTGGGGAAATCGGATGAGAAGGGACCGCCTGTCTGTTCTTATCCGATCCGCCAGACGGATGGAAACCCTATTTTTGACAGACCGGATTGGATGGCAGCGGGTGTCAGCGGACATGTCTCCGCTGACATCTGCTGCCCCATAGGGATGCATGGGGGCATCTGATCAGGTCCACCTGAAAAACTGACAGGAGGATCTGATCGGATCGTTAGTGTGAAAGGGGCCTATCTCTGTAGTTGCAGGCACTGTGGAGCAATGTATCCAGTGCAAAAGCTCTGTAGTCATTCAAGTCCTTTTTCTAAGCAGCTCTGCTCACCCTGCTCTCCTTCACAACAGTGAGTTATTAGCTCAACTGAATGCAGCTTTTGCATGTGTTAGCAAGACATACATATCATTGAAACTAATGACTGTACCTTGTTTTTATTTAGGATACATTGGGGTGGCTTTACTAAACAGTAGAGTTCAAAATCTGGTGCAGCTCTGCATAGGAACCACTCTTTGTTTACATTAACCACTTAAGCCCCGGAGGATTTGGCTGCTAAAGGACCAGGGGTTTTTTTGCGATTTTTTACTGCGTGACTTTAACGGACAATTGCGCGGTCGTGCGACGTTGTACCTAAACGAATTTGACGTCCTTTTTTTCCCACAAACAGAGCTTTCTTTTGGTGGTATTTGATCACCTGTGCGATTTTTTTGATCACGCGCTATAAACAAAAAAAGAGCGTAAATTTTGCAAAAATAACAATATTTTTCACATTTTTTTATATGAAATTCCCCCAAAAAAAAAGTAAAAATCAAAATTTTTTAACATTTTTCGGCCAATTTGTTTTATGCTACCTATGTTTGATAAAAAAAATCGCAAAAAGCGTATTTTGATTGGTTTGCGCAAAAGTTATCGCGTTTACTAACAAAGGGAAAGATTTTTGTCATTTTTGGTGTTTTTTTTTTAACGCGTAATGGCGGCGATCTACGATTTTTTTTTCGGTACTGCGACATTGCGGCGTACAGATCGGACCCTTGACTGACATTTTTGACACTTTTGGGGGTACCAGTGACATTACTGCAGTAATCAGTGCTATACATATGCACTGTTACTGCAAAAATGACACTGGCAGGGAAGGGGTTAACTTTATTGGACAGGGAGGGGTTAAGTGTGTCCTAGGGGCGTGCTTTCTACTGTGCAGGGACATTCCTATTGGTGTAAAAGCAAAGATCAACCGTTCTACATAGTAGAACGGTCAGATCTTCACTTTTACACAGGGAGAACTGACAGGCAGCTTGTTTACACAAGCCGCTCTGTCTTTCTCCCTTCACAGGAGCGATCGCAGTGTGACTGGCGGACATCGAGTCCGCCGGTCACACGCACTGACTTGCCTGTGAACGAGCCTCGGCGGGCGCGCGCCCGCCCGCGATAGGCTCGCAAGTCAGTGACAGGCGAGTGACGTACCGATACGTCACTCTGCCTGGCCGGGGCTGACCGCCGCAGTATATAGTCGTGCGGCGGTCGGCAACCGGTTAAACTGTTACTAAACCCACAACAGTAAAAGCAGCCTGTATAATTCAGTAAAGCATGCTTGTTATACTCCCTGTGGGATTTAAGGGGTTAATCCTCTGCATTGAGTTAAAAGGCTGCTTGATCCTGTATGCACAGATCCTCCTCCTCTTCCACTGATTACAAAACCTGTCTGGATAAGACGGAGCCTTTGGAGTAAGGCTGCACATGCTCAGTTTGGTTTGTATTGCTAGAGAGGTTTTTTTTTTTTTTTTTCTTGGGAGAGTGCATGTGATCAGCACAGGGCCAATTGGCACTGTACAGACAGAGGGTCAGGAGCCCTGCAGCCTCATAGGACAGCTCAGTGCAGCATGAAAACTCCTCCTACAAGCCAGCAACTGATAGAAATCACAAGACTGCTATATATTGCTGATGAGAAAAGGTATTTAGCTGTTTATATTTACTAAAATAATTACATTTCCATGTTCTGTGCAGTGTGGGAGACCAGATATAGTGACTGCAGGCTCCTGGATTTAGTAACACTTTAAAGAGAAGGCTGCCAGGTCACTGCTAAAAGAGGGGGTTGCTGACTTGCAACGCTTCAAAAGCCAAAGCTGATAGGCGGCAGAGATTAACATTTTGGTTAAAGAAAAAAATGAAGAGAAAATGATAGCAAAAAAAAAAGTTCAGACTTTTCTTAGCAGAGCTCCTAGAAGACAAGCGATAAACTGAGCCTTGCTGGTAGTAGAGGGGTTATCCCTGGCCTGGCCTACATTTTTCTGATGTCCAATCCTCCTGTAGCCAACAATATAACCAGAAGGAGAAAGCTTCTGAGCCACTGAAAAAATATTTTATGGTAATCACAATCCTAAATGTGTAGCCATTTTTCTTTCTGTTTTCGTGTGTCTTTCATGCTGCATACATTTTCTGAAAACAAAGAGAAAGCTGCAGTTTGAAAGTTGGTTAACCACAAGCCACAAAAATGTATAGATGGAAAGTGTAGTATTGAATAGAACAGTAGAGAATTTTCCTTGCTGTTTATGTGCAGTTTGGTTTCTATCCAAGGTAAACTTCAACATTATGGGGTATGTTTTAACCCTTTCCCACTCGCCCAGGCGTCCCTATAAACAGTTCTGAATGCCCAGGGAGGGGGAGGATCGGCGATCATGATCAGAAGCCCGCAGCTACTGATCTTTAGTCAGGTCTGAAAGCTTTTTTGACAACTCGGTCTTTGTGCTGGGATTGCGCAGTGTGCGTGCTTCCAGCACATAAACATTGGCTGCCCTGTGATGCATATGTGCAGCGTGTAAGTGTTTAAAACCCACCCTTTTGTGCATATATGTTAGATGGCCGTAAAGCAGTGAATGCCACATTCACTGCAGATTAGTATTCCTGATGCATGTGTTTTTAAATTACCTGCTGTGAATATTTAATGAATTAGACATTTACAGGCGGTCCCCTGGTTACGAACAAGATGGGGTCTGTAGGTTTCTTCTTTAGGCCCCTTTCACACATGCGGTCCCTTCAGTTCATCAGTTCAGTCACGTCAAAATGTATCAGTTTTCCGTCCGTTTTCCGTCCGTTTTCCGTCCGTTTTCCGTCCGTTTTCCGTCCGTTTTCCGTCCGTTTTCCGTCCGTTTTCCGTCCATTCTTCATCCATTTTACGTCAGTTGTTATTCGTTTTTCGTCAGTTGACGTCCGTTTTTCATCCATTGTCGTCCGTTTTTCATCCATTGTTGTCCGTTTTTCATCCATTGTCGTCCGTTCTCCATCCGGTTCTCCATCCGTTCTCCATCCGTTCTTCATCCATTTTTAATCCGTTTTACGTCAGTTGTTGTTCGTTTTTCGTCAGTTGTCGTCTGTTTTTCATCCATTGTCGTCCGTTTTTCATCCGTTGTCGTCCGTTTTTCATCCGTTGTCCGTCCGTTTTTCTTTCGTTGTCGTCCGTTTTTCTTTCGTTGTCGTCCGTTGTCATCCGTTTTTCATCCGATCCGTTCTTTTGACGGATGAAAAATAGGGCATTCATCTGTTCAAAAAAAACGGACATTGACGGAAGCGGATGAAAAGGGATGTTAACGGATGATCATCCGTTGTCATCCATTTTTACATAGAGATACATTGATGTCCGTTTTTCATCCGTCAACGGATGGACGAAAAACAGACAAACGGACAACATGTGTGAAAGGGGCCTTAGTCGAATTTGTTTGTAAGTCGGAACAGTTACATTTTTTTTAAGTTTAGCTCCAGCCAAAAGAATACATTTTTTACGTTTTTTTGGATAGCATAGGGAAGGGTTAACACCCCTGTACCATTTGTTTTTCTGTCTGTACCCCTGTTCAGAAGATTTCACCTCACTTTCTGTCCCTATGCATTTTGAAAATTTTGGGTTGTTGTGGAAACAAGGATTGGTGATTAAAGCTTCAGTGGAGACACCTTTTCCCATGAGAACTCTTACTGGAGTAAATTTCCCTTCCTAAGGCGAGATTTCTCCTCGCTTCCTGTTGTCTTTCTCCGTTGGTAAGTAGGAGTCTTTTGTAAGTCGGATGTTTGTAACCCAGGGACCGCCTGTACTGCTTTGAAAATATGCCTCTATCTGTATGTTGCCCTTTTACAGAGAGTGATCACTCTGATAGCCAGTCACAGGCTTTTTCCAGCGATCATGTATAAAGAAGGAGCCAGTCCTTCTGTACGAGTCCTGAAGCTGTGGGTGCCGGCTTGATCTCCATTCTGGGAGCGTGATATGGAGTGTGCTTCCAGCACAAATACAGAAGTGCACATATTGAGCATCTTCAATGAATACCCAGGCTGCATATATGTCTGAGGCAGTCTGCTATGGGTAAAAGTGGTTCTAAAGCCTTAGGCTGCATTCACACTTGAGCGTAGCGTTTTTACCGCGATTTTACCGCGATTTTTACCGCGATTTTTTCAGGCGTTTTTCATTGACATCTATCAAAAACGCTGGTAATCAGCCCAAAAAGAAGCTCATGTACTTTTTTCAGCTACAGGCGTTTTGCAAAACGCTCAGATGTGAACAGGGGCCATTTAAATTAATCGGGTTTTACTTGTTGGGTGTTTTGGAAGCGTTTCTTTTGAGCGTTTTTGGAGCTGAAAACGCCCAGGTGTGAATGGAGCCTTAAGGTTTTTACCTTCATTCATTCTATGCATTAAGGTAAAGAAACCTATTGCAGAGGATCCCCCAGCACCACATTATACGTACCTGAGCCTGATCTCATTCCAGGGCTTGTGCACGAGGGCATCGGCTCTCCTGACTCTGTCCCTCCCCACAGGGCAGATTGAGAGCAGTGGGAGCCATTGACTCCTGCTTTTTTCAATTGAATCCTATGACGAGGGGGGCGGGGCTGAGCTCTGCTGTCTGTTTCAATAGACACAGACCATGCAGCTCGGGGGCGAGTTTGCTCGAGTACCCCCATAGAAAGTGGCTTGCTATGGGGGCACTCAGTGGAGGACCCGAGAAGGGGAAGATCGGGGCTGTTCTGTGCAAAACCATTGCACAGGGTGGGTAAGTATAACATTATTATTGGCTATCAATATAGAGTTTTTACTTGGTGAACAGCAGCTGCATTTCTGATATTCAATTTTTTTATATTATCATTGTTATTTTTACACTTAGCGTGGGTTTAATAATTAGTTAGATATTATTATTATTATTATATAGGCTTCATTTAGTGCCAACAGTTTACACAGTGCTTTACAACATAAGGGCAGACTGTACAGTTACAATACAATTTAATACAGTAGGAATCAGAGGGCCCGGCTCGTTAGAGCTTTCAAGTTTTTATAATTTTTTTTCTTTAACAGAAAAGTTTTATCGATATAAAACAAGTCAAATACAACCATCAAGGTACATTATCCAAAAACAAACCAGTATAAATACTTCTCATGTGCACAAAATTTGGTATTGTATGTAAGCGTCAGGAGCTAACACAGTATATCATATAAAAGTGTCAAACGTGAGCAAAACCAAGTCCCAAACCCACGGTTACTCGGGGTCCCCCAGGGAGGAGCGGGGCTGGAGGGCCAGGACAAGGGGTGCCACAACAGTGTGTGCCCCATTCCCCCAGGGGAGTCCATAATAGCACATTGCCCAGAAAACATAAAGTAGAAGATCAACATCCTCGCCACCAAGGTAAGCCCCGGAAATCTAAATCGGCAGAGACCTGGCCCCAAGCCACGGATCCCATATCTTCCCAAACTTTTGGGGGCATTACAACATGTTTATAATTTTAATTAAAAAATAAAGGAAGCTTCAGCGCCGGTTCACATTGCAGCGACGCTACTTCGCACCGCGACCTCCGAGGAGCGGCCGCCACGGACTTCATAACATTGAAGTCTATGGCGGTCGCCTCCGGGTGGCCCCAAAGAAGCTCCGGACCCTTTTTCTAGGTCGGAGCGACTTGTGTCGCTCCTATTAGAACGGGTCCGCAGCTTCCCTATGGGAGGCGACCTGTGAGGCGACCAGGTCGCCTCACAGGACGCCCTAGTGTGAACCGGCACTTAATAGCACTTTCTACTGCTGATTTCTCACTGTGGGATTTTTGTATTATTTCTTGGTGCAGGTTCTTGTTGATGATTGGTTGGACAGTTATAAGAAAGACCGAGCGGCTGCTCTCCTGGAATTGATCAATTTTCTAATACAGGCTTGTGGGTGTAAAGGTGAGGTTGTGTTTATATCACAGAGACATCTTGTTTTTCAGTTGTATAGCTGGCTGATAGGAGAGAATTGTGCTACGATTTACAGTCTCCCATTTATTGGCTGCCTAATCGTCAAATTCCTGCACTACAGTTATTCTATTGTTAACCACTTAGCGACACCCTGTAGCAGTTTTACTGCTACAGGGCGGCAGCTGTGCGCAGGATGACGTGTGTGTGTATATATATATATATATATATATATATATACGTGATCCTACACTTCTGGGTAGGGGGCATAATTGAGTGCTGCTGGCAGGTCGCTTCCACTGTGATTACACACAGCGGGAGCAGATCGGCAGATACTGCAGATTCGATGTCCGTCGGCATCTGCTGATCCTTGACATGTAAACAAGGCAGATCGCCGTTCTGAGAGGGAGGAAGGCATAGATCCTGTGTCTTTGCAAAGCAGGGACTATAATCCATGTCTCCCCCTAGTAAAAGCACCTACCACAGTTTAGTCAAACACTGGCTAGGCACACAGTTAACCCTTTGAAAGCCACTTATGTTAACCCCTTCTCAGCCAGTATCATTAGTACAGTGGCACTTTTTTCTTTTTTAGCACTGATCATGGGTATATACTGGTAACAAATGATGGATATAAAGTGCAATAGTGTTGAATATAATAATAATAAATAAATAAAAATTTGATCAATTAATACAATTCCTATAGGTCATCAATTCACAGTGAGTATAAAGTGCAACAGTGTTGGATATATCGGGTACAAGACATTAAAATCATGCAGGCAATAGCGTTGGTGGTCAGCGGTGCGGGCTGCACATTCTCCTCACGGAGCTGGCTTCCGGCTTCTGGTTTGCGTTCCACCAACGTAAACGTAACGACGCCATGCGTTCCAAGCTGACACGTTTCGTCACTTCCGGTGACGTCCTCAGCTCTGAGGACGTCACCGGAAGTGACGAAACGCGTCAGCTTGGAACGCATAGCGTCGTTACATTTACATTGGTGGAACGCAAACCGGAAGCCAGCTCTGTGAGGAGAACGTGCAGCCCGCACCGCTGACCACCAACGCTATTGCCTGCATGATTTTAATGTCTTGTTCCCGATATATGGGTAAATAAACTACCTATAATACTACACTATTTGGAGCATTCTTTCTCCCCCTCTATTGGACCGGATTATATATATTGGAACCCAGAGGAGTTGTTGCCAGCCCACGGGATACCGTCCAGAGGGGACCCATCGAGCCCAGGGGGCTTACAAAGTTTGTTTGGTCCTGGTGCCGTATGGCATTCAGGACCCATTACATTCGGTAAGTGACCCAACTTATTTCCTACTTGGGATTGGATACCGCTGAGACTATATCAATCAAGCCTGAGCACGAGCACTTTCTGAATATTTAATAATCACTCTCACCAAGGACTTTTTTATATATATTTTTTTATATAATTATCTGAGCACTCAAAGTCACTGTTGTATTTAAATGTAATGTTGTGAAATATTCCATTTTATCCAACACTGTTGCACTTTATACTCACTGTGAATTGATGACCTATAGGAATTTTATTAATTGATCAAATTTTAATTTATTTATTATTATTATATTCAACACTATTGCACTTTATATCCATCATTTGTTACCAGTATATACATTTATTTATCACCACAGCAAGCGCTGTATTTGGCTTTTTAGACCAATCACTTGCAACTATTCCACTTTCATACAGCAGCTGCTATTATATTCACTTATTTATTTAATTAATATTGTTTAGTAAACTACACTATTTACCATCTCACCCTTTCCCAGAGGCGCGTGGAAATATACAAAGTATATTTATTTTTTACTGATCATGGGTGTCACTGGTTCCCAAAAGGTGTCAGAATGTCCACCCCAATATCGCAGTCTATATGTCGCTGATCACTGCCAGTGCCAGCAACAACATTTTTTTTTTTTTTTTTAACCTCCTGCCATCCGCGCTATAGCCTATATACGGCTGCAGCGCGGACTCGAATTTTCGGGAGGCCGTTTTTGAACGGCCTCCCAGTGACACGCCCCCCGCGCGCTCCCGCGAGCGCGCATCGGGGAGAATCTGTGTCGGCCGTGTCCCTTGGACACAGCCGATCACAGATCGTGGTGAATGGCCAATCACAGCGGCCATTCACCACGTGATCAAGCCGTCCAATGAGAGATGATCATATATGTAAACATATGAGATCATCTCTCATCGCCGGCGCTCCTTCCTCACACAGAGCCTGTGTGTGAGGAAGGAGGGAGAGCTGCACAGCGCCGGGGACACAGAAAAAAGTAATCAGGGCACTGATGACCAGTGCCCTGATTACTAGAGGTACACCAAACACACCTTCAATGCCCACAGTGCCCACCATCAGTGCACACAATCAGTGCCCATAGTGCTGCCAGTCAGTGCCCATAAGTGCCTGCTCATCTAGGCACTGATGAGCACTGACTGGCAGCACTATGGGCACTGAGTGTGGGCACTGATGGTGCCGCCCATCAGTGCCCATCAGTGCCGCCCGCCAGTGCCCATCAGTGCCCATCAGTGCCGCCCGCCAGTGCCCATCAGTGCCGCTCATCAGTGCCACCTCTCAGTGCCCGTCAGTGCCACCTCTCAGTGCCAAGCAGTGCCACCTCTTAGTGCCCAGCAGTGCCACCTCTCAGTGCCCAGCAGTGCCGCCTATCAGTGCTCATTAGTGCCACCTATCAGTGCTCATCAGTGCGGCATATTAGTACCTCCTCATTAGTGCCACCTCAGCAGTGCCCATAAGTGCCACCTCATCAGTGCCCATCAGTGCCGCCTCATCAGCGCACATCAGTGAAGGAGAAAAATTTATTTATTTTCAAAATTTACTCGCAAAAAATAAGAAAAACTTTTTTTTTTTCAAAATTTTCTGTCTTTTTTTCTTTTTTTTTGTAAAAAATAAAAAACCCAGAGATGATGAAATGCCACCAAAAGAAAGTTCTATTTGTGTGATAAAAATTTTATATGGGTACAGTGTAGCATGACCGCGCAATTGTCATTCAAAGTGTGAGAGCGCTGAAAGCTAAAAATTGGTCTGGATGGGAAGGGGGTTTAAGTGCACAGAAGGCAAGTAGTTAATAAATAAAAATATCCTATAGTTTGTAGATGTTATAACCGGTTTATTGGGATTTTTTTTTAACCAAAAATATGTAGCAAAATACATATTGGCCTAAATTTTCTAAAGAAATTTAAATCATTAAATTTTTTTATTGGATGTGTTTAATAACAAAAAGTAAAAAAAAAAAAAAAAAAAAAAAAAAGGTATTTTTTTTTTTTTTCAGAATTGTTGGTCTTTTTTGTTCAAAGCGCAAAAAAAAAAAAAAATGCAGAGGTGATCAAATACCACCGAAAAAAAAGGACATACATTTTATTTGGGTAGTGTTGCAAGATCGCACAATTGTCAGTTAAAGTAATGCAGTGCCTTATTGGAAAAAAATGGCCTGGTCATAAAGGGGGGGGGGGTAAATCTTCCAGAGGTCGTGGTTAAAGAGTCAGTCCACCCAACACTGATATTTTAGAGTTGTACCTATGAAGTGTTTCAAATTTATGTATGGAAATGTTTATACGAGTATCTGCATCAATGGCACTTAGTCTTCAGTGCCTTGAAAAAGTTTTCATACTTTCCACATTTTTTCATGTTACAACCAAAAATGTAAATGTATTTTATTGGGATTTTATGTGATAAACCAACACAAAGTGGCACATAATTGTGAAGTGGAAGGAAAATGATAAATTAAATGGATTTCAAAATTATTTACAAATAAATCTGTGAAAAGTGTGGCGTGCATTTGTATTCAGCCCCCGGAGTCAATACTTTGTAGAACCACCTTTCCCTGTAATTACAGCTGCAAGTCTTTTTGGGGATGTCTCTACCAGCTTTGCACATCTAGAGAGGGACATTTTTGCCCATTCGTCTTTGCAAAATATCTCAAGCTCTGTCAGATTGGATGGAGAGGGTCTGTGAACAGCATATTTCAAGTTTTGCCACAGATTCTCAGTTGGATTTAGGTCTGGACTTTGACTGGGCCATTCTAACACATGAATATGCTTTGATCCAAACCATTCCATTGTAGCTCTGGCTGTATGTTTAGGGTCGTTGTCCTGCTGGAAGATGAACCTCTGGGCCCCAGTCTCAAGTCTTTTGCAGTCTCTTTTAATAGGTTTTCTTCTAAGATTGCCCTGTATTTGTCTCCATCCATTTTTCCCATCACCTCGAACAAGCTTCCCTATCCCTGCTGAAGAAAAGAATCCCACAACATGATGCTCCCACCACCATCATGGTGGGGATGGTGTGTTCAGGGTGATGTGCAGTGTTAGTTTTCTGCCACACATAGCGTTTTACTTTTAGGGCAAAAAGTTCAATTTTGGTCTCATCTGACCAGAGCACCTTCTTCCCCATGTTTGCTGTGTCCCCCACATGGCTTCTCACAAACTGCAAACAGGATGTCTTATGGCTTTCTTTCACCAATGGTTTTCTTCTTGCCACTCTTCCGTAAAGACCAGATTTGTGGAGTTGCAGGACCTGTGCACAGATTCTCCTACCTGAGCTGTGGATCTCTGCAGCTCCTCCAGAGTTACTATTGGCATCCTTGGCTGCCTCTCTGATTAATGCTCTCCTTGCCCGCCTGTCAGTTTAGGTGGACGGCCATGTCTTGGTAGGTTTGCAGTTGTCCCATACTCTTTCCATTTTCCAATGATGGATTGAACAGCGCTCTGTCTGATGTTCAAAGCTTGGGATATTTTTTATAACCTAACCCTGCTTTAAACTTCTCCACAACTTAAAGTGGATGTAAACCCAAACATCCTCAGATGATACACAGAGATTAAGCAAATCTGCCCACATAATTTTTACATGTATATGTGGTGTCTTCAGCTTTCTTTACGGTTTAGAAAATGCACGTCCTGTTAGAGTTTTCTCTTCCTGATTCACCTGTGGGTGTGGATTCTTGCCATACACTGTGAGACAGCTGATTGGGGGAAAGGCACATACCCCTTCTCCACATAGGCAGAAAAAGGAAGAAACATGAAGAGCTGTGCTGTGAATAGACCAGTTGTCTATTTGTTTTTTCTCTGCACCCACCTCGACACAAAATTCAGCCTGGTTTTATCTCAGTTGATAGGGAACTTGTCAGAAGTTATCATGCTGATAGCAGAGGAACGGAGCAGCAGAAAGATGCAGGACTTAGGGCTTTGGAGAGAGATAAGTAAACACTACAGATTGATGTGCCCAGGTCAAATTTAATGGATTGGGTTTACATCCACTTTAATCCCTGACCTGTCTGGTGTGTTCCTTGGCCTTTATGATGCAGTTTGTTCACTAAGGTTCTCTAACATACCTTTGAGGGTTTCACATAACAGCTGTATTTATACTGAGATTAAATTACACACAGGTGGACTCTATTTACTAATAAGGTGACTTCTGAAGGCAATTGGCTCCACTAGATTTTAGGTAGGGGTATCAGAGTAAAGGGGGCTGAATACAAATGCACGCCACATTTTTCACATATTTATTTGTAAAAAACGTTGAAAAACACTCCTCATTTTTCTTCCACTTCATAATTATGTGCAACTTTGTGTTGGTCTCTCACACAAAATCCCAATAAAATGCATTTACGTTTTTGGTTGTAAAGGCCCGTACACACGTACCGATCGTCGGCATACAAACGTCGGTGGACGAAGGATCTGCCGATTGTACGCGTGTTAGTATGGTGCCTCCGACAGATGTCTGCGCACAATCCGCGGACAAAAGTCTTTCTTGCAAACATGAAAATATTTGTATGCCGACACCAGAACGGACGATTGTTCGCCTGTCAGTACACAATTCGGCCGACAGACCGCAGATTTGCAAGACTGGGCATGCTCAGAAAATAGAAAACACAGGGAAAGTTAACCATTACATGACATCACTTCTGCAGTCGGCGGACAAAATTCTTGTGCTGTCCTTGTGCTGTCTTTGCACTTTTCAGCAGACACCGACATCCCGGGGAGAAAAGAGGAACATTTGTAAGCCGACCATCGGTACGTGTGTACGGGGCTTAACATGACAAAATGGGGAAAGTTCAAGGGGTATGAATACTTTGAAGGCACTGTACTTTACTCTACCTGCCACAGCCTAACCAAATACTAAACTCAGTACACATAGGAGCCAGTTACGTTTGATGTAAGAAAGCAGAGTTTGTGAAGGCTGCCCACCAATTCACTGTTGGGGGGGGGGGGGGGCAGTAATAGTTGCTTCTCTTTCTGAAAATAGTCCTTTGCGTTAATACCTGTAGTTACTCTTGTCTGTTTATTGCCAGGTGTGGTGACCCAGGAAATGTTGGATAAAATGGAGAACGCAGACATCATTAGAAAGATGACTGAGGATTTTGGCGAGGTCTGTGGTAAACTAGGAAGGAATTCTACTTTGTTTTTTAAAACCAAAAGGAAAATGTGCAGTGTTGTTTTATTCCTATTGTATTGTATAAGTATGCTAGTAATTTTTTTTTCCTCACTAGTGTTCTCTTTTGAAATATAATATTTAATTGTCATTTTGATCCTACTGTAGGACTCTGCAGACTACCCCCTGTCACTCAGTACACAACCTTGGAAGAAATTTTGTCTCAACTTTGGGGAGTTCCTGGATAAGCTGGTTATCAGTTGTCAGTATAATATCATGTATGATGACGTTCTCATGGACACCCTCGTCTCCCTCCTTACTGGGCTTTCCGATTCACAGGTGCGAGCTTTCCGTCACACAAGCACCTTTGCAGGTGAGAACATTAAATCACACCACGAGTGTTAAAATCGAAAAAAAAGATGACATTTATTCAAGTAAAAAATAGCCATGGCAACAACAATTTTTTTCTTCTTTGCATCTGGTACTTAAGCAGACCATAGACAATTCAAAAACCAAATGAAAATTCTTGGTTGTGCGTTTTCGGTATCATTAGTGTGCCAGCTGCAACATGCGATTTTCCTGCTACAATTGAAAGTGCCTTATCCAACCTGCTGGGCTTTTTTTTTTTTTTTTTTTTTTTTTTTAGAAAAACAAAAAAAAATTATGGCACAAACATGCATTATTTTCGTTTTTTGAACGTCAGAACATTGTTTTCGACTCGTCTATGGCCAGCCTTCGTTAAATTGGAACAGTGTGAAATACAACACCCCTCCTTTTATTTAATGCATACATACCTTTTTTTTGGCTAGTCTGGTGGTGCCACAGACTGCTCTTCTGCAGCAGGGGGGGGGGGGGGGGCGGCTTCCCTTCCTTACTGCTGAATGAGTGCGCCAGGGGGCTTATCCATGACAGCCTTGGCTACAATGAATAAACTACGGTATAAAATGTGAAAATGTTTTCTTCCAACTTCATTGAGGTACTCAACAGAACTCTGTGGTATAAGCCCTGTCCCAAAATTGGATATGCCAAATAGCAGAAGACCATTTCTTCTCTATTTGTGGGCTATACACTGTTGCACGGGAAGTGAGATCTCAGAAGTAGCTAGCAATACTAAGGCTCCATTCACACCGGAGCGTGTCGATTTACTGGTATTTTTCAGGCATTTTAGGCTATTTTAAAGCGTTTTAGAAGTGTATTACAAGCGTTTTACAGCTTCAGGTGTTTTTTTTTTAGCCAATAGAAAGCACTAAGGGGAGGAGAGGGAGAGAAAATTAGGGGTGGAGAGATGCTATTTGAGCATTTTGCAAGGGGTTTTCTGCTCTGTCTGCGTTTCTTTTGAAGTCTATGGGGCCAAAAACGCCTGTGATCTGCCAAAAAGAAGCTCATGTACTTTTCTGAGCTCCAGTCGTTTTGCTTCAGGTGACAGAATGCTCAGATGTGAACAGGGGCCATTAAAATGAATGTTGTTTGGCATTTTTGGACTGTAGAGCTGAGTGTTTTACAAGCTGAAAAACCCTTAGGCTCCATTCACACTAGAGCGACTTGTCAGCCTGACAAGTCGCGGCCCCTTGCGGTCCATTGACCGCTACAGGACCCGTTCTAATAGGAGCGACACAAGTTGCTCCGACTTAGAAAAAGGGTCCTGTACTACTTCGGGGCGACCTCGGGGCGATTTGCATAGACATTCATTATATGAAGTCCGTGCAAGTCGCGCCGAAGTCGCGGTGCACGGGACTTCACAAATCGCCCCCGAAGTAGTACAGAGTCGTGCCGCTGCAGTGTGACTGGGCTGTAAGGTGTGAACAGGGCCTAAGTGAGGTAGAAGTTACAAATGTAACATTGAAAAGCAACAGGCAAATTTCCAAGACCCCAGAGGACGATTGTGTTCCCTAATAAACTCTTCCAAAAAAAAGAGTACAAAATGTTTGTGAGTACAACAATCCTACATTTTTTTTTGTAACATTTGGTTACCAAAATGCTCTGCCCAGGAGAAATCAGAATGAAAATCGGTTATCTGACATATTTAGGGCACTGTGGTTGGATGGCTTGCTTTCAGGAAGAGGAGGTTAAAGGAGACCCTCAGCAATGGAGTGACACCATTTGTGATGGAGTATTGTTTGCAAAAAAAGAGTTGGGAAGTGAATAACGGGTCACTAACACTTTGGGGCATCAACATTTTCTTATGAAGAACTGAAGTCCCTTCTTCTTGGCCACTAATCAACATATCTGCCCTGAAAGTTTGGATCTGATTGGCGGCCATGGGTAATAACGTCTTAAAGAAGAAGTAAACCCTCCTCAGGAAGTTGTACCTATAGGTAAGCCTATGATAAGGCTTACCTATAGGTACTGTAAATATCTCCTAAACATGTACGGTTTAGGAGATATTTACCTTTAATGCAGCCAGTGACGTCACTGGCGCATGCGCTCTGAAGGAACGGCTGATCGTGCCGTTCCTTCAGAGCCCCGTGCCGTGACCGTCGGCTCCCGCGCGCGTGCGCGGGAGTGACGTCACCGCGGCTCCGGCCAATCAGATGGCCGGATGCCACGATCCCGGAAGACGGGCGACTGAACATGTCGCTCGTCATACAGGTAAGAGAGCGGCACGGCGGGGGCTCGTTCTAAGGTAAGTATTTCATAATGAGCTAGTATGCGATGCATACTAGCTCATTATGTCTTTCTCTTGCAGGTTGTAAGAAAAAAAAAAAATTTTTGAACGAGTGTACAACCTCTTTAAAAAGAACATAGGGCTCTTGTATGTCCCTATATCTCTGCTCTTGCAACTTCTTTTTTTTATTAGCAGGCTCTTTAACTCCTTGACACGGACAGTACGCAGATATGCGGCCTCACTGGACTGGACTTTTTTCCGTGGGGGCCACATATTTGCGTATCCATCTTTGTGCTAGGAGCGCGCTCTCAGCACAGACACTGGGGTCTCAATGGGAGTCCGTGTCCCGTACTGGCCATTGGGACCCAGCACACCCGTTCCGGGTCACCTGAGCCTCTGATTGGCTATCACAGTGATCAGTCACTGTGAAGTCTGCCCCTGTGTTTCTCTCTCTGTGAACGGAGAGGAAAAATGCATTGTCTCTTTCTCTTTCTTTGCAGAGAGAGAGAGACAAACAACTGTGTGAAAAAAAAAACAAAAACCCTAGATCAAGGTTTGATCTAGGTCAGTGTCAGGGTTAGTGTTTGGGTCAAGAAAGGATCAAAGGTCATGGTCATTATATTTTAGATTTTTGGACAGGATTTTATCTATTTATTTTTTTTTAAACGTGTGTTTTCGGTAGGATAAAAAAACAAAACAAAATGCGCACTATTGTACAAATAACATACACATATGTAGCATCACTGTGGTCATTGGGAGCAGGGGAATTTATTTTGAGTTGTTCTTTGGTTGTAGGTTTCGTTCATTGACAGACACAGCTCCTGTCATTCTTGATCATTGAGTTATGCTGCCCCCTACAGCAGTAGGACACTAGGCAGAAAAAGCTTCTGGCTACACCCATGGGCAGTCACGGGAGGTATACTCCCTTTCCCTGCTAGAAGTCGCTCAGTTTTTTTCTGCCTAGTCTGGAGTAAGGACCTAGTTCCTTGCCGAGATCTTTGGTCCTGGCAAAATTTTTTAGATAGAAAATGTTTTCCTTCTAGATTTTTCCTGTGAGATCTAGATTTTTCCTGTGAGATCTAGTATCAACTGCCGGACTGGGCGACAGGCTGGATAATCTAGATCCAGTGGTCACCCAAGTCTGGCCAGCAAGAGCACATGCCTCCGCTCCGCACTAGGTCAGCCGCGACATAGCCCCACTGGCCCTGCGAGTTGAACGTCTCGCAAGTAGCTGTCCCCCCTCTACCCCTGGTGGGTTTTGGGGTGGGCGTGGGCCCTTCCTTGGGACAGTTGGACCCCTGGGTTCCCCCTCTTCCCGAAGGCATCCTCCTTGCCAAGTTCCTCATCCTGGGCTGGGGGCAGGGCACTAACTGAAGATGCAGGGGGAGCGCCGTGCCGCCGGCGACTGGACGTTCGACTGGCAGGGGGAGCTGTACCTGGTAGGGACTCCCTGTCCTGCCTGGATCTGTCCTGAGGCCTGGTCTCATGATTGTTGGACCCCTGTAGGCCTCGTGGCGCTGCCATTTTGTTGTAGCCTTGTGTATTCCTATATATGGCGGCCATGGTTTAGATGGTTTTTTCATTGCAAATAGTGGTGGCCATGACAGTGGAGCCCCGTGGACGGCAATTTCGGCAGTGGGAACCCCTTCTTATCCCCTGGTGCTGACTCCTGAATCATTTAGCTTCCTGATCGCCGCACATGTAGTGCAGATTCTCCTGGTGATTGCAGATGCCTGTGTCGGTGGGTGGTGAGTCTGGTGGGGTCCTCTCCCTCTCTGCTAAGGATCGATCTGTGCTTTGCGACCGGGTAGTGCTGCCAGCGCGGTGGGGGTTGTCCCTTAGTGCGTTACACTTTTTGTGGGGTCCCCACCTGATTCCCTCTGAGACTGTGGGGCCCTCTGTGCCCCAACCATCCATCCATCCATGCACGGACCGCGGTCCTGGAGTCCCTTGTGTCCTGGGTGGAGGCGGCTTGCGGGCGTCGGGCTAGCAAAAAGGGCCCCTCTGCCTTCCCCTGCCTCATTTCTCTTGTTAGATCCTGAATCTGATTCGGCCGCCCCGGACGTGGGTCACCCTGCCAGGTCTGTGACCACGTGCTTGGAATCCTCTGATAGTGAGGATGATTCCTCCACATCTGTGACCGCACACGAAAAGGCGCTGGTGGATGCACTGATTGTATCTGTGCGTGAGACCTTGAAGATGGAGGACGCAGCTGAAGCTGCGATGGAGGCTCAGGTACCTTTTGGCACTCACAATCCCTCTAGAGGGTTTCCTTTCCCTGCCTATTTTGACAGAATTGTCGCTAAAGAGTGAGGATGACCAAAATGTCCCCGTTGGGTTCCTAAGCGCTTTACTAGGTGTTACCCCTATGAGGAGTTCCTTCTTAAGAAGTGGACTGTGCTACCGGTGGTGGACCCTCCGGTTTCCAGATGAAACAAGGCAACCATGATTCCAGGGGAAGAGTCCACGCCCTTTAAGGATCCGGCTGACCGGAAGGCAGAGGCTGTGGCCCGCATTATGTACACCTTAGCTGGTTCAGCAGTGAGGCCGGTGTTTACCATTGCTTTAGTGTTGCAAACTCTGACAGAGTGAGCTAAGCTCCTACGCCGTGAATGGTTTAGATTTTATTTCTTGTTTGATGGTTCCCACTACCTCCAGGTACAGGGTGTGGCGATGGGGACATGTTGTGCCCCATCGTACGCCAACCTGTACCTGGGGGAGTGGGAACGCACTCTCCTCTCAAACGAGGACCTTGTCGAGTACACTGGCCAGGTCTCCACCTGGCTAAGGTACATCTACGACGTCTTTATCGTTTGGGAGGGGTCAGAGGCAGCTCTGCTATCATTCGTAGAGTTAATGAACATTAATGATTTAAACCTGAAGTTTACCCTAAGTTATAGCAAAAATACCATCAATTTTCTTGATCTACAGATCGGACGCACTATGGGGGGCTGTCTTTCGAGCACACTCTACAGAAAAAGCACAGCGGGAAATACTCTGCTACACGCAGACAGCTTCCATCCTGTCCCCTTAAAGAATTCGATTCCATTTGGACAGTACCTGCGTTTGCGCAGGAACTGTTCCAGCGACGAGGGAGGGAGGCTGCACTTCTCCAACAGAGGCTGTTAAAAAGAGGATATAGTCGTTCATGTCTCAAAAGAGCATATAATAAAACTCTACTAACAACTAGACAAGAATTACTCTTTGGTTCCAAAAAGCCAATAAATTCTAGCTCTAAAGACAAAAACCCATCGCGCATTATTATACGCTACTCACGCCAGCATGCTGCCATCCGTGACATTATCAATCGACATTGGTCTATTTTGACCGATGATCCTAAAATCCAGAAATTTGTGCCCCCAATACCTGCTATCACATTCAAACGAGCAAGTTCGCTTAAGGACAAGCTCGCATGTAGCGAATTCCATGACCGCAGTAAAAAACACTGTCCTACTACAGGCACTTTCCCTTGTGGACATTGCTCACATTGCCCCTACATAGAGAAGCGCAAATCATTCAAGCTTCCTAACGGAGAAACTTTTACCCCTCAACATTTTGTAAACTGTCAAACAAAGGGGGTAGTTTACATTTTCCAATGTGAATGTGGATCTTTCTATATTAGAAAGACCAAACAGGAATTCTGGAAAAGATTTTCAAAACATGTTTACAGCATGGAAAAATGTAACCTACATCTACCACTGGGCAGACATGCGGCTGTAGCACACCATCGAATAATGCCAAAAGTCACCTTCGCGGCCCTGGAGCGTATCCATGTTCCAGATCGCGGAGGTGACTGGAATAGAATTTTGCTGCAGTGGGAACAGAGATGGATATATAAGTTGAACGCTACTGTAGCCCCTGGCTTAAATGAATCCATTTCATTTGTTCCCTTTTATAAAGGGTTTGGCTTCTGGTAAAACTCAATAAAAGTCCCCTCTAGTCCAACAACATATTTGTCTATTGCTCCATATTTTTTTTTTTTTTGCATTAGATCAGAAGGTTACATCTAATCTTTGAATTGTACTAATATCAATATTATCAATAGTTGAAATTTGTCTTTGTCCTGGCACTAAATGCTTTCCATGGCTCTTTGTTCATATGTATATTTGTAATCTGTTGTTCAATATACCAAATTGTTAGCAATGTGTTTGCATCTTAGTATTTGCAACGCTTTGTTTGTTATCATAAATAATTGCTACATTCCAATATTTATCCAAGCCTCTCCTTACATGGACAGGCTGTTCCTCGAATTGGGCTCCCCCTTCTCATTTCCATGCTATGGCTTGTTAGTGTACAGGTCTCCCAGCATGGGGAGACATTCGGTCATGTGTGACCGTCTCTCTGCTTCCCCTTCTGGCTTTTTGCCACCAGGGGGAGCATCCTCATGCTGGCGCCGTTCCGGATCTCCGTGCCCTCTCTTCCTCCGATGCGCATGCGTGGCCTCCTCCTCCGCTCCTGCGAACTGGATGGAACGGGTTGGCATGGCGACGGCGGACGCCGGCAGGAGGCTTCCGCCTCCTCTTCCGGAACGCCGAAGGAGCCACCCGATCCACGAGGCGGATCCCGCCGGCCATTAGGAGCACACACCTGATGGAATATGGGCACCTTTACACAGGTATTTAAGCCACCATTAGAGTGAGGGCACAAGGATCCTCCTCTCTGCAAATTGCAGTACTGACCTGACATGGGTAAGTGTGGAGTGCTGGGCTCTATGCTCGTTTCCCCTGCTACAGTTCTCCTCTTTCTATTTCCCATTTCGTTCACTCCTTGGTTGCTGTCCTCTCCCCTATGTTTCCTGCATGTTCCCTGTTCTCTGCTCTGCGTCCCTCTTTTTCAATGTGGTTCTATGCGGTTGGGCTCTCAATGCCTATACCTCTCTCTGCTAGCATGTATCTTGACTCCTATCCTTATATGTGCGATTGGATCTGTTTTTTCTAGTATGTGTTCTTGACTCTTATCTACATGTGCGTTTGGACTCCTATTTCTCAGTCTCTGTTCTTTTCATGTTTTGGTTCTGTTCCACATTCTTTCAGTGGGTCCTTTGCCGCCCCCTATCTCCTTCCCAGTCACTCTCTTTTCCTTCCCCCTTTTCCCTACTTTTCCCCCCTATTCTACCAACTCCACCCACTGCCCTGTCCGTATCGCTACCACAGCCTCATAAATTAATATGCCTTTTTGCTTGGATAGCTTTATCATGATACACATCTCTTACCAGGTGTTTTATGCCCCTTTTTTTGGCGATCGTCTGTTGGTGACTCCCTGCAGACCTCTACGCCTACTTTGTCCTGCATGGTGGTAGAGGGTATGCCCTTTAACTCTCGAGGATGTTCTAACTATCCAATTTGCTCCTTGGCTTCCAGCCCTTGATTGCTACAATGGTAAAATTTATTACACAATCGTGTAAAAAGTGTTGCTGTCCTATGATGTGAACATATTGATAATGCTGATATGTTTTTTCTAGATAGCACAGTCCCCTTGAAGAAGACCGCCATTAGGTCGAAACGCGTCGGGGCTAATGCCCCTCCACCACTAAGTGTTTGGGGTGTTGCACTGTATTTACCTTGTGACTATCATTATGCAATTCAATTAACATGTATCAACAATCAGGAGCTCATAACATACTTCCCGTTTAAGGGTTGTTTTTAACATGTATATTTATTTCATTTTTTGTCACTTTTTCCACCTTTTTTGTTTAATAAAGAAAACTTTTTATAAATCTTTTTTGAAATCTTCATTCCAAGATTTGGTTAAATTTGCTTCCTAAAAACCCGTTGGGGGTTGATACCTCCGGTATCTCTTGTTCCAGCTCCTACGCCGTGACCTGGAGAGTGAACAACTCCCTCCTGCCTTTGCTGAGCTGGCAGACCAGCTGGTTCAGGGGCTGCAGTTTATCTGTGATGCCTGTTTGGATACGGCTCCCCTGATGACTCGCCTCTCTGTTTTGGGGGTGGTCTTTCGGCGTGTCTTTTGGCTCAAATGCTGGTCTGGGGACCAGACTTCTAAAAAAGGCCCTGACTGATCTTCCTTTTCAAGGAAGTCTGTTTGGAGCTGCCCTGGATGACATCATTAAAGGTCTCGCAGGGGGGGGGGAAGAGTACCTTTCTCCTGCAGGCTACTAAGGGCAAAGAACCTCATCATAGACGCAGACCTTCCTTCTCGGTTCATAAGAAGTTTTTTCGACTGACAAGGGCTTGAATGTTTTTCGGCTTGACAGATGACCCTGGTTTGGCAAGCCGAGAGCGGGTTTCTCCAGGCCTGCAGACAAGGCTCCTTCTGCATGAAGGTGTGCCCTCATTGGGGAGGACATCTTCGCTGGTTTCTGGACCCGTGGACCTCCCTGGTGCAAGACAGGTGGGGCCACAAAGTCATTCGGTCCAGTTTCGCTCTTGTCCGCCAGCAAGGTTTTTTCTTTCCAGCCTGTGCTTGTCCACAGACTGGTTGCAGGGTCTGTTTGGACCCGTACAAGACCTGTTCTTGAAGGGGTGATCGTCCCGGTTCCGACTTAGTAACATCTGTTTAACCCTTAGGCATGCAGAGGTTAAAGTTGGAAGGCCTGTTAGCCTTAGTGCCTACTCTAATAAGGGTCTAAGCTGCCAGTTGGCATTTAAGTATATCTGATAGGAAGAGGTGTATTTCCTAAACTAATGTATGAGTTAATAATTCAGTAGTGGCTCACTGGGTCATTATTGACACCAACCAAAGTCCTAAAACTCAATTTTCAATGTACTCGAAAACAAACCTAATAATTCTCACTGTGGTTAGGAGATTAAATGAGAAATGTGTATTTTTTATATCTGTAGCCATGAAAATAATGACCAGTATGGTGAAAGTAGCGAAGGAATTGACTCATCATATTGACACAAGCAAGCGTCAGCTGGATGTGGAGAGGGCAAAAAGCCCAGAAATTAGGGCACCAGAAAAGCTGGAGAATCTGCGTGAGAAGATACAAGAGGTAATGGAGAAAAATATTGTTTAAATGGTTCACAATGTGCACACCAATTTCAGAATCAGTATCAAGTTGCACAGCCAGCAAGTCCCAGATTAGCTTAGTGTCCTGAGGAGGAGGGACATTTTTATTTATTTATTTTATTTATTTCAGGTTCTTATATAGCGCTGTCAATTTACGCAGCACTTTACATATACATTGTACATTCACATCAGTCCCTGCCCTCAAGGAGCTTACAATCTAAGGTCCCTAACTCACATTCATACATACACAGTAGGGCCAATTTTTATACAGGATCCAATTGACCTACCAGCATGTCTTTGGAGTGTGGGAGGAAACCGGAGTACCTGGAGGAAACCCACGCAGGCACAGGGAGAACATGCAAACTCCAGGCAGGTAGTGTCGTGATTGGGATTCAACCAGCGACCCTCTTGCTGCTAGGTGAAAGTGCTAATCGCTACACCACTGTGCCGCCCATCCTCTCAACTTAATGCTGATTCAGGATGATTGAAGATTCAATGCATAACTCTGGTAAGAAATGTCCCCTCTTTCCCTCATCAGTGATCACTGTGTATAACAATAACTTTCTCTAAATACGTTAACTGCTTGGGGGCTGGCCGCATGCAAATATGCCGCCTCTTGGCACCTGGGCTTTAGCGCTTATAGGCCGCATATTTGCTTAAATTGTGGTCAATAGCGCTGTGCCAAGAGCGTGCGCCCTGTGCGCTTCTGGCACAGTGACCAGCGTCTAACTGAAAGCTCCCGATCGCTGCATGCGATTGGGAGTTTTCAGATTACGTGACAGCCAATCACAGCGGTCACATGATCCTAAGCCACGCCCAACCTCCCAGTCTCTTAAACCTTAAAAGAGCTGGAAGGTGCCAGTGTATAGAGGTTAAAAAGTCATGGTCACGTGACTGCTGTAGTCCCTTCCTTCCATTTTTCTTAGCAGTAGGGAACAGTGATGACCAACTTCTTCACAAAAAGTGATGAACACAGGGAAAATGTCCTATGATGTGTTGCGTCTTCAGTAGTGAGGGATATGGGGAAAGTATGTGGCTCGGAAGTAGTGAGGGGCTGAAAAATTGTATGCTTAATTATTTGCGGACCGTATAACTTGCATATATGACGGCAGAGTTCCTGTGCTGGATCACGTTCCCAGTACGTAATCTGCACGCTCGGGAAGGACGCGCAAACCAGCCCGGCTGTGTTGTGATTCTTTATAGCACATGCTGATCACGGGGTCCCGGCCAATAATTAACTTGAATTGTCGGGACACAGTGATCGGCACTGAACACAGCTCTGTCATTGTAAACAATACAGAGCTGTGTTGACGAACAGGGGATCTTGTTTTTTTATTTCCTGCTAAGCAGGAGATTGAAACAAGATCCTTAGTAAAAGCAGCACACATTACACATAGTTGGGCACACAGGTAATCCCTTAAAGCGGTAGTATCCCGCTTTTTGACACTTTTACCTACAGGTAAGCCTATAATAAGGCTTACCTGTAGGCACAAATAATATCTCCTAAACCGGCATGGTTTAAGAGATATTTACAGTGCATGCAGCCGATCTCGCGAGCGGCGCATGCGCTCTGAAGGTCCGGGGGGGACCTTCAATTAATTTGCCGGGAGCTTGCCGGAAAATCACTCCCGCGCTCATCGCAACGAAGCCCCGACACGGACCCCCGGACATCGCTGCGGGCGCTGCCATGATCCCTCGCCGTCTCTTCCGGGTTCGGCGGCTCCGGCGCGGTGATTGGCTGGAAGAGACGGCTCCGGCGCGATGATTGGCCGGAGCCGCCGAACCCGGAAGAGACGGCGAGGGATCATGGCAGCGCCCGCAGCGATGTCCGGGGGTCCGTGTCGGGGCTTCGTTCTAAGGTAAGTTACACATAATGGGCTAGTATGCGATGCATACTAGCCCATTATGCCTTTGTCTTGCAGATTTTTTTTTTTCCTAGGGTTTACAACCGCTTTAATTGCCCTCTTCCTTCCTACCCAGTGTCATTATTACAATGACAGTGAATTATATAATCACTGATCACTGTATTAATGTCACCGGTGATGTCAGTGGCATTTAGTTCCCCCCAGCATCAGGGGTTTATTTACTAAAGTTAGAGAGGGCAAAATTAGTCACAATTTTGCAGAGAAACCAATCAACTTCCAGGTTTTATTGCTAAAGCTTAATTAAACAAGATTTCTCTGCTGAATTGTGTCTAATGCTGGCCATATACTAGCCGAAAGATCGTCATTTGGTCAGATCATTCGTTTTTCGTCTAGTTAATGAGCACTTTTCGTTTTTAACTTTTCAGAGCCGAAAAATCGAAGGAACAGTTTTTTGAAAATCCGCCGACTGAACGATAAACAAACGATAAATTGAAAGGTTAATCGTCTGCTCTCACGGCCGATTTTTCGTTTTTCAAAAATGGGCTTGCCCGATATTTCGGCTAGTGTATGGCCAGCATAACTAGCATAAGCTATAACTTTCACTACACACTTATTGGCATTTTGTTTACCAAAGATATGTAGCAGAATACATTTTGGCCAAAATTTTATATGCTGTTTTTTTTTTTTTCAAAATTGTCAATCTTTTTTGTTCGCAAAACATAATAAACCCAGTGGTAATCAAATATCACCAAAAGAAAGGTCTATTTATGTGAAAAAAATTAAATGCATTTAGTTTGGGTACAGCATTGCATGACCGCGCAATCTGCGTTTAAAGTAATGCAGTGCCAAATAGCAGAAAATGACCTGGTCAGGAGAGGGGTAAAGCCTTCTGGAGGGCAAATGGATAATGCCTCTTATCACACCCAAACACATCACAGAACAAGCTACAGTACTTGGCAGGTAGCAAGTTGATGAACGGAAACATGCATTTTTGTTTTTTAAGCTACATGGCGAGCATAGAACAGACAGAAAATGGCTGTGCGACGCTGGCTGTTTGTTGCAGAGCCAGAAGTTGAATTCTAAACAAAGCCAGTTTTGGATTTTTAAATGAAGATTAACCCCTTCCCACCAACGGAATGCAAATATTTAGCTTTAGCTAGAGGCATCACCCCAGTATTGTTTAGCGCTGACGGTCGGCTTTCTTGTAATGATAACCGATGCAGCTGAGCAGTCGCTCAATTGTCATTACAAGGATCGGGAGGGAACCACCATGACCACCCCTCCCACGGCTCGCCCCGGTCTCCCATCCCACTGCATGTCCGCCGGCTGGCCAAAGACCCAAACAAAGCCGAATTTGCCTCTGATCAGGTCTCTGATGTAAAAACCCAGAAGTGATATCATGATATCACTTCCAGGTATTGTCATGACATATCATGACATCACTTCCAGGTATTGTCATGACATGTCATGACATCACTCCCAAGGCCCCAGATTAAAAAAAAAAAAAAATGACAGCTTTCAAATGCTGTCTTGAATGCTTTTAAGTGCAAAGGAGGGATTTGGGGTTTTTTAGACCCCAGATCCCTCCATAAAGAGCACCTGTCACTGCCTATTACTATGACAAGGGATGTTTACATTCCTTGTTACAACAATAAAAGTGAGCAAAAAAAGCGCCCCGTCCCACTGTGCTCACGCACAGAAGCGAATGCATACATATTTTGCGATTGCATTTGTAAACGGTGTTTAAACCACAAGTGAGGTATCACCACGATCGTTAGAGCGAGAGCAATAATTCTAGCACAAGATCTTTTCTGTAACTCTAAACAGGTAACCTTTCAATTTTCTTAAAGTATCGCCTATAGAGATTTTTAAGTACCAAAGTTTGACTCCATTCCACGAGTGTGCGCAATTTTAAAGCATGACATGTTAGGTATCTATTTACTCGCCGTAACATCGTCTTTCACATTATACAAAACAATTGGGCTAACTTTACTGTATTGTTTTTTTTTTTTTTTTATTCATGAAAGTGTATTCCTTCCCAAAAAATTGCATTTGAAAAACTGCAGCACAAATACCGTGTGACATAAACTATTGCAATGATCGCCATTTTATTCTCTAGGCCAGGGATGGCGAATCTAGTTTTGGGACTACATTTCCCATGAAGCTCACCTACACTGCTGAGTGCATGAGCATCATGGGAAATGTAGTTCCAAAACATCTGGGATGCCAAGGTTCGCCATCACTGCTCTTGAGTCTCTGCTAAAAAAAATATATATAATGTTTGGGGGCTAAGAAATTTTCTAGCAAAAAAAAATACTGATTTTTAACTTGTAAGCAACAAGTGTCAGAAAAAGGCTTAGGCCTCTTTCACACTTATGCGACGCGATTTTGCGGCGCGATTTTGAAAGCAGTGGCTATGGCTAAGGCTCAAAACACAATCAATTCGGGGCAAAGTAGTGCAGGAACTACTTTGAAGTCGGTGCGACTTCAAAACGCACTGATATGAATGGGGCTCATTGAAAATAATGGAAAACGACTTGTCATGTGATTTTTGCGGTCCAAAATCGCTGGACAAGTCGCACTAGTGTGAAAAGGGCCTTAGGCTTCAAGTGGTTAAATCCATTATAAATATAGAGGACAGCTTTGATGCCCACATGGGGTATAGAAGTTAAATATTTATGTTGAAATCAGAGTTTTAATGCTGGCTTGAATGTGATTTTGTTACTTTGGGCAATGCTTATGATTCTTATTTCAAACATGTTTCTGGATCAGAGTTATGACTAATTCTTCAAAGAAAGCTAAGAGCAGTTCTTCAGAGATTTACAGCGCCATGTGTTAAAGGGTGACGTATTTCATTCGTGTCTGCTCTTTTCAGCTTGGCTCAAACTTGGAAGATGTCGGTAATATGATGAATTCTTTATTCAAAGGCGTGTTTGTGCACCGTTATCGGTGAGTCATTTTGCTTATCTCATATTTCTTGATGCAAACTCTATTAGCTTGGTGACCCCCATCTTTGAAATGTACTGTGGAAAGGCGAATAACTGTAACATTTCAGTGCTACTGAGCTGCTGTTTAACCTCTTGCCGACCGCCCACCCTTGTATTACTGCGGCAGGGCGGCTCGGCTACGCAAAATCACGTAGTACTACGTGATTCCGTGCACGAGTTCTCAGCGGCGACCGGAGCCACGCTTCCGCTGTGTTTGGACACAGCGGGATGCGGGCCGCGGGAGGAGTGGCGGCGATTGCCGCTGGCCTCCCGCGATCGTCAGAGAAACTGACAGAAGACCCGCCTGCTTGTGTAAACATATCTCTCTGTGCCTGTCACAGAACCATTCCCCCACACAGTAAGCATATTTAGGTACACATTAACCCTTTTCGATCACCCCCAGTGTTAACCCCTTCCCTGCCAGTGTCATTTATACAGTAACAGCGCATAATATTTAGCACTGATTACTGTATTAATGTCACTGGTCCCCAAAAAGTGTCAAATATGTCAGTTAGGGGCCAGATCTGTCTGCCGCAAAGTCGCAGTCCCGCTAAAAATCACTGATTGCCGTCATTACTATTAAAAACAAAAACAAAAAAAATTCCAAAAAACTATCCCTTAGTTTGTAAACACTATAACTTTTGCGCAAACCAATAAAATACGCTTTTTGGGATTTTTTTATTTACCAAAAATATGTAGTAGAATACAAATTGGCCTAAACTGATAAAAAAATTAGTTTTTTACATTTTTTTTATTGGGAATGTTTCATAGCCGAAAGTAAAAAATATGGCGTTTTTCTTCAAAATTGGCTCTCTTTTTTTTGTTGTTTTATAGCGCAAAATCTAAAAACCGCAGATGTGATCAAATACCACCAAAAGAAAGCTCTAATTGTGGGGAAAAAAGGACATCAATTGTATTTGGGTGCAGCGTCGCACGACTGCGCAATTTTTCATTAAAGTAACGCAGTGCTGAATCAGAAAAAATGGTCTGGTCATTAAGGGGGTAAAACCTTCCGGAGCTGAAGTGGTTAAAAGTCCTACATTTTAGCATATATTGAACCCCCCTGGCTTCTTCTTAGTTACTATTCCTGTAGCCAGTGAAATCTCCAATCCCTGCCTATGTCGAGGTTATTATATAATCTTTTAGGTTATGTCCACCATTTTCACTGACTTGCTGCAGATTTTAGCATCTAAAGTATACCTAAAAGGCAAGAACACAACCTGGTTCCCTGAACACCAGCTGACCTACTGTCCGCCCAAGTATGCCTGACTCCCTGAAATATACTCTTAAAAACACTGCTAAAGGATCCCATGGTGGCTGAGCGTATGAAAAATTGCCATGACACCCAGTCATGTGATCCCCAGGGAGCAGAATAGGGCCCCTTTAACACTTGTGCGACTTGTCCTGCGACTTGGGACTACAAAATCGCACGACAAGTCGTACCCCATTATTTCCAATGAGTTCCATTTATATCTGTGCTACTTCAAGTCGCAGCGACTTCAAAGTAGTCCCTGCACTGCTTTGGTCCAACTTGGATGCGACTTGAGGTCCATAGACCTCAGGATTACACAGGCATTGCATAAAGTCGCAGAAAAAAAATCGCACGGCTTTCAGGTCGCACAAGTGTGAAAGGAGCCTAAGGCCTCTTGCAAACAATACTCCTGTTTTGAGCATCTACTTTTTCCAGACCTTTTTTTTGTATGTATTTGCGAGTATTCGCGTGCATTGAGGCTTAAATTACTGACCAAAAATGCAGATTTTTCTATTTTGTTCTTTCTGAAAAATGTACAGCGCTTGTTTACGCGCCTGTGTGCATAGGCACATTACAATTAATGGGCTGCATTTTAGCTCAAAAAGCTGTACTGAGCATTTTCAAGCCGTGAGATGCTCAAACAGGAGTATCGTGTGCAAGAGGCCTAAAGGATAAGTTCACATTTAAAAAAAAAAAAATAAATGCACATTTTCATTGTTTTTGCAGGTGAAAAAATGTGCATTTATTATTTTTTGTTGCAGAAGCCGGAAAAGCATTGCACCAGCGACCAGCAGATCGCAAATGCCATGCAGGTCTCCTGCACACTGTCAGTGTATTGGCTTATCTGTGCATCCCGATACTCACTGACAGGAAGACTCATTGAACGAACACAGCCCTCCTCAGGTAGTTCATTGAGAATTACAAGCGGACAGCCGCAAAGGATGTTGGGGCTTGTAGTTCATTCAGACATACGAAGCTGTGTGACTGAATGACACGGATGTGTGGGCGGAGCCCCGCACGACCACGCTGCTTTCAAATAGTGGCAGCTAGTACAGGGAACTTCTCTTCTGGCAGTGGGCGGCGGCTGCAGCACTGGGGACATATTACATGTTCCACCCTAAAAACATGTTACATGTACCCAAGGGTAAACTTATTCTTTAACCACTTCTGGACCGGATGGTTTTACCCCCTTAATGACCAGGCCATTTTTTGCGATACGACACTGCATTATTTTAACTGACAATTGCGCAGTTGTGCGATGCTGTACCCAAATAAAATTGATGTCCTTTTTTTTCCCACAAACAGAGCTTTCTTTTGGTGGTATTTGATCACCTGTGTGATTTTTATTTTTTGCGCTATAAACCGAAAAATAACGACAATTCTGGAAAAAAACAACAATATTGTTTACTTTCTGCTATATAATATTCCCAATAATAAAAAAATAAAAAATCAAATTTTTTCATTTTAGAACAATATGTATTCTCCTACATATTTTTGGTAAAAAAAAAAAAAAAAAATCCCAATAAGTGTATATTGATTGGTTTGCGCACAAGTTATCGCGTCTACAAACTAGGGGAAAGATTTATGTCATTTTTATTTATTTATTTATTTTTTTACTAGCAATAGCGGAGGTCAGTGTTTTTTAGCGGGGCTGCGACATTGCGCCAGAAAGTAACTGAAGAAATGTAAAAAAATAAATAAAGTTTAAAGCATGTACATTTATTATACTTTACCTGGTGTTCCCTACCACTCTCCTGGCCCTCTGATGTGCCCCAGTTAATGACGGTTGGGTTCCAGTCAGTGCAATAGCTTGGCCTTTTTCTTAAAAATTAAAAATAGTCAATGCTGTATAAGAGAGTGAAGTTCTGCTTTAATATTACACTCTCTCTTCTGCAGTGTTACAATTGCAGACTGCCATGTAGTGTACTATTTTTAATACTGTGTTGTCCTGCCTTTGGCTGCCAGATACTGCCAGCTGCATGGCAATGCCTTCTCCTCAGCCTGGGCTGAGTTGCTGTGCAGACTAGACTCAGGAACTGCAAATTTCATATCCCACAATGTAATACGAAAGCCCTGCACTGATTCCTGGCTAAGCTGGGCTGTCAGCCTGCATAATGTAGTCACAAACAAGTGGCTAATTAGGACATATGTTAAATTGGCTTTAAAGTCAGAAGGTTTTTTTTTTACCTTAAAGCAGTTGTAAAGTCAGAAGGTTTTTTTTATCGTAAACGCAAATAAAAAAAACAAGAAAAACAAGAAAAAAAAAAAAACCTGTAAAGAGAAAGGCCTAATGAGCTAGTATGCATCGCATATTAGCTCATAAGGAAATACTTACCTAAAAACGAAGCCCCCGCAGTGTCGCCCGCTCAGCAACAGGGCGGCCGCCATGTCCGGCCGCCCTGCTTCCTTGTTCGAGTCCTCCGGCCATCTGATTGGCCAGGGGCACGATAACATCACTCCCGTGCATGCACGCGGGAGCCGCCGTTCACGGCATAGGGTTCTGAAGGAACGGCAAGGGTGGCCGTTCCTTCAGAGCGCATGCCCTGATGATATAATCCGCTGCATTTACTGTAAATATCTCCTAAACGGTGCATGTTTAGGAGGTATTTATAGCACCTATAGGTAAGCCTTAATATAGGCTTACCTATAGGCAAATGTAAAAAGCGTGGGTTTACAACCTCTTTAATGCATTCTATGCATTAATATAAAAAGCCTTCTGTGTGCAGCAGTCCCCCTTGGCCTCCCTAACGCTTACCTGAGGTCACTCTCTGTCCAGCAATGTCCATGAGTGTCTCAGCCGTCCGAGATTCTCCCATTGGCTGCCGGTGCTGTCAATAAAAGTCAGCTAGCCAATCAGGAGCGAGAGGGGGCCGGGCCGAGGCTCCATGTTGAATGGACACAGGGAGCTGTGACTCTCCCATTGGCTCCCATAACAAGCTGCTTGCTGTGGGGGAACTCAACAGGAGGGAGGGGCCAGGAGCACAGAAGAGGGGACCCGAGAAGAGGAGGATCCCGGCTGCTCTGTGCAAATCCACTTCAGCAGAGCAGGCAAGTATAACATTTTTGTTTTTTTTATAGTAAAAAAACAAGACTCTACAATCGCTTTATTGCAATCTATGCACTAAGATTAAAAAAAAACAAAAAAAAAAAAAAAAAAACCTTCTGGGTGCAGCTCCCCCCTAGCCCCCCCTCTTATACTTACCTGAGCCCCATCTCGATCCAGTGATGTGAATGAGAGCAGCTGCCCCTCCCAGTCTCTCTCTACTTATTGGCTCACATGGCTTCTGCTGCTGTCAATCACAGCCAGTGAGCCTTTACAACCACTTTAATTATTGTAAGTGTAAGTTTTGATATATTTAGTGATTTTTATCAGGTCCTCAAAGCTTTGGTTTGACCATTTCTTTTCTGCTGTTGTACATAGTGATGTCCACGCTGATGTCCGTGCTCTGTGCATAGAAGAACTCGGAATCTGGATCAAAAGCTACCCCCATTCCTTTTTGAATGACAGCTATCTGAAGTATTTAGGGTGGAATTTACATGACAAGGTGAGGAAAATGGAGATGCCAATTAGCATGAGGATGGTCAAGCACAGAGGTCACATCTATTATTCCTCTGATTGCTGCTGCACACTCTTCGCCCTGAAGTGCCCGGCAGTGATATGTGCTCCTAGAAAGGCTGGATGAACTCTGGCACTGGGGGGGCGGGGGAGAAGCATTGTACCGGTAGGTAGAAATAATGAGGTGGCTTTACAGCCACCAGAATCACGTCAACTAAGCCGTCACAAGCTGGTTGATATCATCCTTTTGTTTGCCATAATTATAATATGGAGTATATCCATGACAGATAAGGGTTAAAGCCCAACTTAAACCAAAAGCTTCTTTTTTCTTTTTTTCCTGCCTAAAGCTTGGATGGGTTATAAATCTCTGTTGAGGAGACTACACTTTCACTTCCTGTTCTGACACCTTTCAAATGACAAGAATCAGGGAATAATACTAAATGAAGACAGTGATTGCTGTGAGTTGGGACATTTGAAAGGTTCAGCCCCTTGCACACTCCAATAAAATAATTTGAGTTGGCAGTGGGCTTTAAAACCCATATCTGGGCATGACTGGAACCCCCACCCATCCAGCTCACCCCACTTCCACCCCCCTTCCTTCTACCCATTCTAAACCATAAAAAGAAAAAGCTTTCCTAAGCCCATTTTTAACTTACTAAAGCCACCTTCACAATACCTGCTGTGACACCGATTCTGGAATGGAAGACAGATGATCCACAGCTGCAGTCTGAATCTGTTGGCAGCTGGTCTTGTTGCTGCCCATCTTTCTGACATCACCACACTGCCAATCGACTATTCAGGATGGGGATAGGAAGTGTCCATGTCACCAGCCTCTGCAGAGGAGCAAAGACCTAGAACCCGGTGCATCATGTGACCAAGGATTCAAGGTAAGTATGTGATGCATTTAGAGTTTTTGAGCTTTTTTTTTATTACTACAGTGATTAGTTAAAATGGATGGGGACTCGATGGCCAGAGTTCAAGCAGTATTAAACCCAAAACCAAAAATGTCATTTATTGCAGCTTACCAATTATTAGGTGTGGTGGCTGCATTCATTTTCTTTTTTCCCTCTCTGTTTTCACCTGGTGATCTGGCCAGTAACACACCTCCTGTTTTATGGCGCTTTTCCACTGCATGGAACCGAACGGTTCGGCACACTTTTGTGCTTTTTCCACTGCTGGTACTGCATGGTATGGTATAGGAACGGTTCGGTACGGTACGGCGGCGCTTTTCCACTACATGGAACCGAACGGTACGGCACTGTATGGCTCTGAAAAAACAGTACCTACTCGATTGTGGTTCCAACAGGTACCAAACTGGTACCATATCCCACAATCCTTTGCATGCAGTCACTACTAGCCACTGATTGGTCAGAGAATCCCACCCACCCTGTTGTTATCCCACCCACTTAACTTTAGTACTACTTTAGTGGAAAAGCAAACCGTACCGTACCAAACTGTTCCAGCACCGTACCATGCGGTACCAGCAGTGGAAAAGCAAACCCGGCCAAGCAGGGCTGAGTAGAGCCGAGCCGGTACTTGCAGTGGAAAAGTGCCATTAGAGTGCCCTCCACCCTGGACGAATGAGAACAGGAGGCACAGCAGACAGCAGCATTGTCAGTACAGCTATTTATTTTTTCATTTTGGAATAAATAATGTACATGAATAAAGAAAATCTGATCATTGTAAGCCCCCTTGTCAGTGTTAAATGGTTTGACTGATCCCTGTAAACTGATACATTAGATATATCTAAACTTACTGGCTGGGTCACCAGATGAAGAAAGAAAGCCTAAAAAAGAAAACAAATGCAGCCATCACATCTAAGAATGAGTAAGTTGCAATGCAATAAAGGTTTGCTTTTGGGTATAATACCGCTTTAAGATTTGCTTTTTTAACTTTAAAGTGGAGTTCCACCCATTTTTGGAACTTTAGATCTATGTAATCCCCTTTAAAACGGCTTTTACCAATGGAAACTTTTTTTTTTTTTTTTTGCTAGTAAATACCTTAATTTCGGCTTTATTCCTCCTCTCCTCACTTCCGGGTCCGATCGGCGATGGCGTCATTCGGCGATCCGCAGTGTCTGCTGGGATGTATTCTATTCCAGAAATCTCGCAGTAGCTGTATCTGTACTGAGCCGTGCCTGCCCCGCCTCCGCCCCGCCTCCTCTCATTGAGTTGTATTGTATGAATGTATTAAGGCTGTTCTCTGCCCCGCCTCCGCCCCGCCTCCTCTCATTGAGTTGTATTGCAATAAAACTCAATGAGAGGAGGCGGGGCGGAGGCGGGGCAGAGAACGGCCTTAATACATTCATACAATGCAACTCAATGAGAGGAGGCGGGGCGGAGGCGGGGCAGGCACGGCTCAGTACAGATACAGCTACTGCGAGATTTCTGGAATAGAATACATCCCAGCAGACACTGCGGATCGCCGAATGACGTCATCGCCGATCGGACCCGGAAGTGAGGAGAGGAGGAATAAAGCCGAAATGAAGGTATTTACTAGCAATAAAAAAAAAAAAAGGTTTCCATTGGTAAAAGCCGTTTTAAAGGGGATTACATAGATCTATGTATTCCAACCTATTAAAAATGGGTGGAACTCCGCTTTAAGGATCTCAGGTCTAAATTTCCAAAAAATGTTAGCTGAAATGAATACTAACATTTTGCATTGAAACATGGAAATGGAATTGTTAAGAATGCATGGCTCGCTCGTGCACAGTGGGCAGCTGGCTGTGAAGCCGCAAGCTGTCACAGCCGGGTGCCCACAGTTTAGATGCCGGGGACAGAAGACAGATGGAACAAACTCGGGTGAGCACATCGCTGCATCTTGGGACAGGAGAGCCTCTGTTTATGAAAAGTCAACCGCTACAGTTTTTGTAGCTGCCGTCTTTTAATAAAGACAAATATGACTGGAGCTCCTATTTAAGCGTGAGAGGTAGGTTGCTCAGCTAAGTGTCACATCAGCTGTAATTCTATGCAGAAGCACTACAAATTTTGGTTGCTGCAGTGGATTATAAAAAAGAAAAAATTGAAATAAAAAAACATCCAAGAGCAGTACATTAAAACTTTCATAGTTGATTGTGGTTGCAGTTCACTATTTGAGTTGTTTTGGTAATTATTCTGTTCTTTTTAGCAAGGACATGTCAGATTGCAGTGCATACACTGCTTGCAGGAACTGTATACTGTCCCAGGCAATGGTGGAAAAGTGGAGCTTTTTACGCATAGGTTTAAGGTAAGTTTTTTTTTTTTTTTTGTTTTTTCTTTGTCTTCTGGATTTTGGTTCATCGTGTGTGAATACACCTTCCTATTACAGGACAGAATATTGTCAATGGTTCACGACAAAGAGCCGCAGGTTGCTGCAGAATCAGTAAAGCTAATTCATCTGATCCACATGTAAGTGTTATGTCATATTATACCTTGGGGAAATATAGCGGGTCTCTGGGGTGTATAATGCTGGCCAGACACTAGTCCAGTTTTTTGTTAAATTTTTTTTTTTTTTTTTAAAGAAGGTTTGTTTGATTTTCTAATCTGTAGTGGGGTTTAATTGATGATCACTTTCGACTGCAGTTACAAGAAAATTTGAAGGAGCAGGATAGAAAGATTTTCCCGATCAAATTTCTAGAAATTAATTTTTATTCAGGAAATTTAATTCAATCCACATTTTAAAAGTAAACCTTTTCAGAAACCGTTTCAAACCACATTCGTCAAATCGTTGTGTATATATACTGATGAGAATTTTCATTTGAATGTTCTTTCGAAATTCTGCTAGTCTGTGGCCAGCTTAAAGAGGAAGTAAACCCTCCTCTGCAAGTTGTACCTGTAGGTAAGCCTATGATAAGGCTTACCTATAGGTACTGTAAATATCTCCTAAACATGTACCGTTTAGGAGATATTTACCTTACATGCAGCCAGTGACCTCACTGGCGCATGCGCTCTGAAGGAACGGCTGCTGGTGCGGTTCCTTCGGAGCCCTGTGTGGTGACCGTCGGCTCCCGCACGCAATCAGATGGCCGGATGCCGCGAACCCAGAAGAAGGGTGACAGAACATTTCACCCATGGGAGAGGTGAGCGGTCGGCGCTTTGGGGCTTCGTTCTAAGGTAAGTATATCATAATGAGCTAGTATGCGATGCATACTAGCTCATTATGTGTTTGTCTTTCAGGTGTACTTTAAAAAAAAAAAAAAAAATTCTGAGGTTTACAACCTCTTTAAGCCCTGCCCTCTAGAGGACGAACAGGGCTGCTCTCTCTTTACACTACAGTGGTGTGTTAACAGCATAACACTACAGGGGGCCATTTACGGATAAGAGGAAAGTGCTATATTTATATTGCTGTTTTAAAAATGAGAAGGTATTACAAAGCAGTGGTATGGTCACAGGCCATGCTGCGGCTTTAGAAAATGGTCCCTAAAGCTGGCCACACATGGTTAAAAAAATAGGGCCAAAGCTCTTTTGGCCCTGCTTCTCCTATGGGTCACAGGAGTGCAATTATTTCTACACTCCTGTGACCCAGGTTCAGCTGACAGCGGGCTAAATATCACCCAGCCGATCCAGACTCTGGCGGGATCCCAACTTTAAGGTCGGGATCCACCCAGATGCTTAACCAGCAGTTGGCCCATCCTCTCAGCGCGTCACTGAGAACCTGAGCCAGCTGCTCCTGTCCCCTCCACAGCCTGGCACTCAAGTGAGTGCCGGAGGGGCAAAGCAGCGAGCCAGTGGCTGACGGTCAACGCTCTGTGCTCAGTGAAGACCGAGAAGTGAGCGATTAGCAGTCTGGGATTGCTCAGTTCTTGGTCTTTAATGCGGCAGGGGAGAGATGCAGACCTATGTACATCCACTTAGGTGAGTGTGTAAGTTTATTTTTTTGAAATCCTGCTCTTCTCTTTTAAATTTTGTGGCTGAATAAAATAAAATAAAAAAAAAATCTAACATTTTATCATGCACGCTGTCAAAATACTCAAACAGCCGCATTTGAATGGGGGCATCCGCTGTTCTGATGACAATTTTTCATTCAAGATTTTTGAGAGATTTCGGTTTCTGATTTTGTACAGTGAGCAGGTAGCTCTTCTCATAAAAATAATTTCAATTGTTCTGTCTCTGGAAAATGATCATTAGCAGACAATGGTTTTTCATTAAATTAGAAAAATTACATTGACAGCTGTTCAATTTCATGCTTATATTTCATTGGTGGATATTTTTATACTTGGAATGTTGCAATTGGCTTTTGGCTGTCCTATCTCTTGAAAAGCCAGTCTGTGTACAGCTCCCTAAAGCAGTCTATAGATGGGTCAAAGTTCAAGCGGATTAGCAGGGACTTCTGTTGAGCAGAAGTTGGAAAACTTTTGTTAATCAGTGGCTTGCAGCCAGACGGCTGCTACTGCTGATCAGTGTATTTTGACAGCAGAGAAGCCCCGCTGTCGGAATACAATGGCACAGCAGAGAGGATTCCTCCATCCACCTTGATTGTGTGGATGCAGTATTTGACACTAAGGGGTTTATTTACTAAAGCTTGAGAGGGCAAAATTAGTCACAATTCTGCAGAGAAACCAATCCACTTACAGGTTTTATTGCTAAAGCCTAAATAACCCCTAAGCCTTTTTCTGACATTTGTTGCCTAAAAGTTAAAATTTGTATTTTTTGCTAGAAAATTACTTAGAACCCCCAAACATTAGATATATATATATATATATATATATATATATATATATATATATATATATATATATATATATATATATATATATATATATATATATATATATAATATTTTTTTTTTATTTTTGCAGAGACCCTAGAGAATAAAATGGTGATCGTTGCAATATTTTATGTCACACAGTATTTGCGCAGCGATCTTTCTAACAATTTTTTGGGGAAAAATACACTTTAATGAAATAAACAGTAAAGTTAGTACGATTTTTTGGTATATTGTGAAATATGATGTTAGGCCGAGTAAATAGATATCTAACATGTCATGCTTTAAAATTGTGCAGACTTGTGAAATGGCAACCAACTACGGTACTTAAAAATCAGTTTAGATTTACAGAGGAGGTCTAGGGCTAGAATTATTGTTCTCGCTCTACCGATCGCGGTGATACCTCACATGTGTGGTTTGAACACTGTTTACTTTTGCAGTCGCGACTAATGTATGCATTCGCTTCTGCGTGCGAGCACGGAGGGATAGGGCGCTTTACTTTTTTTTTTTCCCCTTATTTTATTTCTTTATTTTTTTTATTTACACTGTTCCTTTGAAGAAAAATTTCTGATCACTTTCATGGCTGCCAGAAGGAATGTAAACATTCCTTGTGACCGTAATAGGCAGTGACAGGTACTCTTTATGAAGGGATCTGGGGTCTAAAAGCATTCAAGCACCAAGTTTGGGTGTTTTGAATGCTGTCACTTTTTTAATTTGGCGCCTTTAAGTTTTCTGTAAACCGGAAGTAATGTCATGACATTGCTTCCGGCTTACAGATCTGAGACCTGGTCTAAGCCGATTCCGGACCGGCTGGTCGCTTGGGCCTCCCGGTGGGACGGGAGAGTCGGGGTGAGCCGTGGGGGGGGGGGGGGGGGATGGACGTCCGCTCCCGCTACTTGGGATAACAGTCGAGCTGCTTCTTAGCTGCATTGGTTGTTATCCCAAAAAAGCCCTATAAAAAAAAAAAAAAGGTACCAGGGTGATGCTTGCAGGCATCACCCTGGTACAAGCCCTTCAAGCCAAGGCCCCATTTTTGCAAACGGTCGGCGTGAAGGGATTAAACAAGCTGAGGTTAGAAGGTGATTGGTTTCTCTGCAGAATTGTGACTAATTTTGCCCTCTCTAGCTTTAGTAAATAAACCCCAAAGATAGCAAATCCCACAGTCACATCTGTGAGCACATGAATAGGGTCTACCAGGGCCTGCTTGGCCAATTTGAAGCAATAACAAAGCATCTATGGCTAGCCTTAATATCAAATTACAAACGTTTCTGCTTACATCTGTAACTAAGATAGTACAATATTTTGCTGCAGGAACATGGAGAATATTTTCAGTGCTGATGATTGTGCAAGTGTTGACACCCTGGTGTACACCATCAACCGTTTTGTAGCATCTGCAGCCGGGAGCTTCCTGTACCAGAGGTTAGTTTTATAGAGCCCCATCCCTTTTTTTATATTGATCTCATATTTTCCTTTCTATACCTGATGATATAGTTGATATTTTTGCCTATTAAAATCAAGTTCTTTTAGAACCTTGGTTTGTATAATTTTCTTACCATGCTCATCCAGTTATTTATGGGTTTACCACTTTGACTTCCATAAATGCTTGAACAGTGTCACTATCTCCTTTTTTCTGTTGAGGCTGTTAGGGCACTGTTCATAAAATATTCTTTCTGGTTATAGTAGCCCTCCAAAATCTTGGAAAAGGGTTCTCTGTCACTACATGCCCACAGTCTAAATATCATACACAGGCCACCAATACTTAGCGAAATATAGAGATTTTTTTTTTCATAAAAGCATAAAATGTATTATAAAATTGTTAAAACCCATATAACACCATATCCATTACTAAAACCCAGGGTTCACATATATTTTCCATATGACTACAGAGTGAAGAGAAGCGTTCCACATGTCAGCTTGACACATTTTGAATGATTACATCTTCATCAGGAGAACATGTGGACAGAACCTCTTCACTCTAGTCATGTGGACAATTTGTGTGAATCCTGGGTTTTACTATTGGATATGGTGTTATATGGGTTTTAACGGTTGTATAACAAACTTTATGCTTTCATGAGAAAACTTTTCTCTATCTGGTGCCAAGATTTATATGCTCTCTAAAGTCATGCACTGCAAATATTGATGGTCTGTGCTGGTCATAGCCCTGCTAAAGTCATGATATATGGTTCAGGGAAAGGGACCTCTGGAGATGCCTTTGTTGAATTCAAAATGCACTGACTGAGGCTGCAATGCTGCAGCGGGGTAGGGGAAGGTGGGATATAAGGACCGCTGGAGAAATAGGTATACTACTACTTCTTTTGTGGAAACTTTTCAGCTCCAGGTTTTAAAAACATGACTGGGTCAGTTAAAAGCAACATGGTAAATCTGGATCTCTACTGGTTCTTAGAAGAAAGAGGGGAGCTGCTATCCACAGTAAAAGCCAAAATTCTAATTTATTGAATAATCCAGTGCATATACCTTATACCTGGTGCTTCTAAGCTCTGACACGTTTCACTCGTAAATCGTAGGTTATTCGTAGTTTGGGGATCACAAGATAAGGCAGCTTTTATATCCGAATTGCATTAACTTACAGCTCTGTCCATTAGCAGTCCTAATATGCTGCGTGGATTATTCCTGTCACAAGTGTCTTGCTAATACACAGTGGCAAGTCTCCCCCAGAAGGAAAAGGCTTTCGTCTCTGCCAGTAGGTCTTCTACTACTGTGGTCAGGAAGGGCTCCTTTCATCCCTTTTTAGTTTTCCTCTGCTAAGTTTAAGAAATGGCTTTCCAAACTAGCCAAGACCTCTTCACAGTGATGAAACGCCCCCATCTTTGTGTTGGTGATGTCTGTTGACCTTCTGATCCCAGAAAATCCCAGATGCCTGGGTCCAAAGGGTTGTTTTTAGTGGCTAGGAGGGTGCAAACTGGAGTTTCGTACTCCTACCTCCTCCCCACTTCATCACCTTGTCGTCTTCCTCTGTCAATGTATCCCGGTGTTTCCACTAGTACATAATCAGGTGTCTGTTTGCCAACATCCGATTGTCAATCAAAAGAAAGAATCCCCCACTTGGATTTGGGACTTTGCAGGCAGACACAACACCAAAATCATACGTTTTAGCTCCTATTACCAGATGCATAACGTCCTGGGATTGGACTTCATCAGACTCACTGATGTTACTAAACTGAAGGCCTAAAGCAGAGAGGGGGAAGTATACCACCTAGGACTGCCCATAGGCGTAGCCCTCCTGTAGGGGGCAATATAATAACCCGGTGGTTCTGAATAATGGAGATCTGTGTCTGTCAATGAACTCGGAGTAATGAATTTTACGGTAAGTACAAAAATCCAATTTTTCAGTGTTGAATGTCTTCTCCAGCTGTGTCACCTTCCACTTGACCGAACGAGCAGTGGATATTGGTGGTTTGATGCATCCTCTTATTTCTAAACTATGTTGATATTTTTTTTTTAACAGGTTGCTGAGAGTGGACCTGGAGGAACTTAGTCCTGATAGGAGGAATCGTCATGAAGCAGATGTAATATTTTTTCAGAGATTAATGTCATTCTTTAATTCCAGCAAGGTGAGCGAATGTGACATTTTATTCTGTTTCTAACCTGTTTGTGTGTGTTTCCATTTCATGGATAATATTTGCATCACATTACTGTGTCCTCGTAACCCTGCACATTTTTTCACAGTTTCTGGTTGCTATGGATGACTCACTTCGTTTTTAATGTTAAATAATCCTAAATTTTTCAATAGTTCATTGAGGGACGTTACACGGTAGGTTCATATACATGTGAGTATATTGGCACCTACAGAAGGTTTGGACACCAAGTGAAAAAGTACCCTTTAGTTTCTATACCCCTGCTACTGCTGTTTAGCATGGTGTCCTCAAGAGTTTACAGGCAGGGGAATGGAATGGTCCCAAATGTCGCACGTCTCACAAAACCCAAGGTAAATAGTAAAAGCAGCTTTGGCCCAGAATCCATTCAGACCACGCCGACTGATGTGTTTCGCCCTGCCCATGAGGCTTAGTTATAGCTACACCTTGTGGGCAGTGCGAAACGCGTCATAGCAGAGCAAAACACGTCAGCGTGACTTGGATGGATTCTATGCCGAGGCTGCTCTTACTATTCACCTAGGGTTCTGTGAGAGGTGTGGCACCCGGGACCATTCTATTCCCTTGCCTGTATCCACCAAGCTGAGACCAGCTCCTTCCCTGCCTGTACTCCCAAGCAGTTAATGGACATGGACTGACAGGAGACTGGAGTGGCACCCCTTGTTTTTGTATGGGTCCTCAAGAGGATAACATATTTCACTAGCTATGCTGAAACAAGATTTTTCAAGGGCTTCTCTCTTCTGCTAGCTCAGTTGTTTGATGCCGATGTTGGGTCTAGCCTTCCTCCCTCTTGATCAGAAGGTCCTCACGACAGACAAAAACCTCTTTTTGGAATGGAGCTGTGGGCATTCTATTAGTGAAGGGTTGGTAGTCCCCAGAGGGGGTCGATTATTTTCATAATTCGAGTGATATGACTGTCCCTGATTCACTGGACTAACCTTCTGCAGGGCCATCAGCTACAAGTCTAGTCTGACAGTGCCATGGTTGGTGGCATATGTGAATCACCAAGGGAGCACAAACAGCGATGCTGCAACCAAGCTGTATTCTCAGATGGGTAGATTAGTGAGTTCCAGCCCTCTCGCAAGATCGAAAGATCCCCGGTGGATGATCATGCTTTAGTGGGACTATAGGATCAACATACTCTATTTTATGTGTTTCACCCCTTGAAGCTTCTTTCACAGCTCCTGTGTTATCTCTATCATCCCCATTGCTTCACATTGGCCAAGGAGGACTTGGTACAGACATGATTCATGTGCTTACAGGTGTGCTGTGGTGACTGCTTTTTCTTTTTTTTTTTTGCATACAATACAACAAAAACCCATTATATTAAATAAACCCACTGTTGTCTTTCATTAATATACATTAGAATTCATGATCCAGTACATGGTATAGTTACAAGTTTGCAAACGCATGAAATGAGTAAGCATAGAGGTATAGATATTGCTTCTTGGTCACTGAATTACTGTGGAATCCCAAGTGCTGGGAGAGAGAGGCCTGCAAGGGAGAGAATTTCAGTTCCTGTAAGGATTATCTTCGTGGTCGGTGTATGTGCCTTCGTCATCCTGCTGCTCTCCTCTCTCCCTTCCCCTCTCCCTCTCTCTCTGCCTGTCAGCGGCTGTGTGTGTGTCTCTCCTCGTCTTAGCGACCCCCCTGCAATATACTTCCACCTACAGGAGGATCGGACGCTAGCAAATAACAAGAACTGTAGACAAGTCCAGGATAACCCCTCCTGCTCCCAACATGCCTCAGTTTCTTGCTAGGTGGATTGATATCTTTCTTCAGCTCTGCCGGGAACAATCTAACCCTGGCTTGACTATTGTCTAGGACTAGACCCAGATACTCCCAAGTGACAAGTCGTTTCCAGCACATTTTTCTGAAGATTCAGGATCCAACCAAACCTCTGCAAAGTCTGTACAGTCGAAGCAATGTTATCCACCAGACCCTGTGCTGGGTGTTCTCTCAGCAAGAGATTGTTTAGATATCCCATAATGAGAATGCCCTGAGAACGCAGTAAGGCTACTATTGGAGCAAGCTCCTTGGTAAACACCTGAGGTGCAGAAGATAGGCCAAATGGCAGCACAATAGACTGGAAGTGCAGAGGACACATAAAGTGTGGGAATAGCTGGAGCACTGAAAAAAGTTTTCTCTGTCGCTCATTGACAGACGTAGTCCTCTTTGATTGACATCAATTGGGTTATGTTGCCTCCGCAGGAGTAGGACTAGGCACCACCCTAGGGGCAGTCCCAGAGGGTATATCCTCCCTCTCTCTGCTACAGGGAATCAGTTTTTTTCTGTCTAGTCAGGGGTAAGGTTTTTCCATTGCCCAAATGTTTTGGCAATCCGATCAAAGAAGAATGGAGTCTGCCAAAACGCACTTCTGCTATTTCCAAACGCATTAACAGGCGTTATCCGTTTGAGGAAACCCTCATTAAGAAATGGACAGAACCACCTGTGGTGGATTCACCAATTTCTAGATTAAATAAAGCCACAGTTATTCCATTAGAAGACGCTCCGTCTTTTAAGGATCCGGTGGATCGCAAGATAGAAGCTATGTCTCGCACCATGTTTTCCTTGATTGGATCAGCTTTCAGACCAATAATTGCTATTGGGCTGGTTTCGCAGACTGTAACTGAATGGACCAAATGGTTACGCCGGGACTTAGAAGAGGTCCCTCAGGCGGTATCAGATTTGTTGGAACAGATGATACAGGGGTTACAGTTTGTGTGTGATGCGGCGTTAGACGCCACTCCATTATTGGCGCGAGCATCAGTTTCAGCAGTGGTTCTCAGGCGCACACTATGGCTAAAAGGTTGGTTAGCCGACCAAGGTTCCAAAAAAGCATTGGCTAATCTCCCCTTTTTAGGAGAGCGTTTATTTGGAGCCAACTTAGATGAGATCATTAAGGATCTCACGGGAGGAAAGAGCACCTTTTTACCGCAAAGTACTAAGGGTAAAGGTCCTAGTCAAAGACGGGGGCCTTCTTTCTCCGCTCATAAAAATTTTTTTCGTCCCGCGGGTGAAAAAATTAAGTCCTCCAAAGCTCCTTCAGGAGGCTTCAGGGGACGTTGGTCGGGCAAGCAAAAGCCCGCCCCTTCCAGACCTGAAGATAAGTCTACTAAACCCTGAAGGTGCGCCCCCACCCATAACTGGGGTGGGGGGACGTCTTCGCTGGTTCCCGGATCCATGGCTCTCCAGAATCCCGGACAAGTGGGTTTGCGAAGTCATAAGGTCAGGGTACAAGATCGAGTTTCGATCTCTCCCACCGGCGCGATTCTTCCCTTCCAATATCCGACTATCCCCGGATCGTTTAGAAGATCTGCGGAGAGCAGTCACGGATTTACTACAAGGAGTGGTAGTCCACGTTCCTTGGACAGAACGTTTTCAGGGGTTTTATTCAAACCTATTTACAATACCCAGGAAAGAGGGCAAAGTGCGTCCAATTCTGGACTTAAGGGCACTCAATTCCTTTGTCAACATAAGAAAATTCAAAATGGAATCCATTGGCACAGTAGCGGCCTCCCTGCATTCAGGGGATGTCCTAGCGTCCATAGACATCAAGGACGCCTATCTTCACATTCCCATTTACGCAGGACATCAGCGGTTTCTACGTTTTTCCGTAGAAGAGAACCACTATCAGTTTGCGGCGTTACCTTTCGGTCTCGCCACGGCTCCTCGGGTCTTCACGAAGGTGTTGGCCCCAATGTTGGCACTACTGCGCCAAAGAGGCATATCGATTCTAGGTTACCTAGACGATCTTCTGCTTCATGCAGAGTCTCCACAGACCCTGCTACAAAACCTAGAGATTACTATGATTTCTTTACAGGAATTCGGGTGGCTGGTGAACCAGCAAAAGTCATTTCTGGTTCCCACCCGGAGGCTCGAATATCTGGGTCTAATTCTAGACACATTCAGGACAAGAGTTTTCCTTCCGGTAGGGAAACTCCGGAAGATTCAATCAGCAGTCCAGTTGTTACTATCCAACAGCTGGTCTTCTCTTCAGACTTGCATGAGGGTTCTGGGGTTGATGGTGGCTTCCTTCGAAGCAGTCCCATTTGCCCAGTCCCATACCCGAATTCTTCAGCAAGAGATTCTTCTCAGATGGAATCGGAATCCAGAATCCCTGGACTATCGGATCCGATTGAGCAAACAGACCAGAGAGTCTCTGGTCTGGTGGCTTCGGTCTCCAATGCTCAGCCAGGGAAAGTCATTTCTGCCAATATATTGGACGATAGTGACCACGGATGCCAGTCTATCCGGATGGGGAGGAATTCTCGGTCAGTTATCCGTTCAGGGACTTTGGTCCCCGGAAGAATCCAGGTTACCGATTAAATGTATTGGAACTGAGAGCGATCAGACTTTGTCTGATTCACTGGACCGAGCAGCTCCAGGGCAGCCCGGTTCGGATCCAGTCGGACAACGCCACGGCTGTGGCTTATGTCAATCACCAGGGGGGCACCAAGAGTGTCCGGGCGGCCAAGGAAGTGGATTGCATTCTTCGCTGGGCGGAACGGTTTGTTCCAGCTATCTCTGCGGTATTCATTCCGGGGGTGGAGAATTGGCAGGCAGATTATCTCAGCCGTCAGACTCTGGATCAGGGGGAATGGTCCCTCCATCCAGAAGTTTTCCACCAGTTGTGCCTACGTTGGGGCACCCCGGATGTGGATCTGTTGGCATCTCGATTCAACAGAAAAGTACAGAGATTTGTGGCTCGCTCCCGCGATCCTCTAGCAGAGACCGCAGACGCACTGGTCGCCCCGTGGGGGCAGTACCAGCTAATGTATGCCTTCCCTCCTCTCGGGTTACTGCCAAGACTTCTTCGCAGAATAGAGGAGGAAGGAATTCCAGTAATCCTGGTAGCTCCGGACTGGCCTCGCCGAGCTTGGTACGCCGACTTGGTCAGACTGGTGGCGGACGTCCCGTGGCGACTTCCTCTCAGGGAGGACCTACTGTCTCAGGGACCGATCTTCCATCCTGCTTTACGATCGCTGGCTTTAACGGCCTGGCTATTGAGACCCAGGTGCTGAAGGACAAGGGATTGTCAGCTTCAGTTATTCCTACTCTAGTTAAAGCAAGGAAAGCGACTTCCAGAAAGATTTATCATCGCACATGGAAGTCCTACATTGCATGGTGTGAACCTCTGGGGTTCCACCCACGTTCTTATTCGGTTAGTCGAATATTAGCTTTTCTGCAACAAGGGGTTGAGCAGAAACTGGCCTTGAGCACTATCAAGGGTCAGGTCTCAGCATTAGCCATCTTCTTTCAGAAACCTTTGGCTACTCATTCCTTGGTGCGGAATTTCATCCAGGGGGTGCGACATCTGGCTCCGCCAGTGCGCGCGCCGTTACCACCCTGGGATCTTAATTTAGTATTGTCGGTTCTTCAGAAACCTCCCTTTGAAGATATTAGGGAAATTCCTTTACCTACGTTGTCCCAGAAGGTGGCCTTGTTGGTGGCTATCACTTCTGCACGCAGGGTGTCAGAACTGGCTGCATTATCTTGTCGTTCCCCATATCTGGTGGTTCATAGAGATAAGGTGGTTCTTCGTCCGAATCCATCCTTTCTACCAAAAGTGGTTTCAGAATTTCATCTGAATGAAGAAATTGTATTACCTTCCCTGTGTCCTAAGCCCAGTCATCCTCGGGAGTTTGCTTTACACTCCTTGGATGTGGTCCGGGCGATCAGGGTATACTTGAAAACGACAGACTCGTTTCGCAAGACGGATTCACTTTTTGTGGTCCCGGATGGACCCAAAAAGGGGTTGCCTGCATCTGCCGCGACTATTTCCAAATGGATCAGACAGACGGTGGTACAGGCTTATTCTATTAAGGGTCGGGAGCCCCCGTTCCCTGTTAAGGCGCACTCCACTCGGGCACTTAGTGCGTCATGGGCCTTTCGCCATCAGGCGTCAGTGGTCCAGGTGTGCAAGGCGGCTACCTGGTCGTCGGTGCATACCTTTACAAAACATTATAAAGTTGATGTAATGGCATCGTCTGATGCCTCGTTTGGCCGCAAGGTTTTGCAGGCCGCAATTTGAGGAGACCAGTGGTCTACCTCGAGGGTTTTTTTCCGTTGGAATTTTTTTATTTGAGTCTCATTCTTTGTTTATAATGAGCCTTTAAAACTTCTAGTTGGCACCGGTTGGGCCTTCTAGATTGGATTTGATTTCTGTCAATCCCACCCCTCATTTGTGGCACTGCTTCTGGATGTCCCAATTGATGTGAATCAAAGAGGACTACGTCTGTCAATGAGCGACAGAGAAAATCGGATTTTTGTAAGATCTTACCGTAAAATCCTTTTCTCTTAGCTCATTGACAGACGTAGTACCCGCCCCTCTATCATTGAGTTGGGTTGGGTTAAATTCTCTGTTACTGCTTTATAACAGAACTGATTCCCTGTAGCAGAGAGAGGGAGGATATACCCTCTGGGACTGCCCCTAGGGTGGAGCCAGAACGTTTTTTCTTTTCTGCCTAGTCCTACTCCTGCGGAGGCAACATAACCCAATTGATGTGAATCAAAGAGGACTACGTCTGTCAATGAGCTAAGAGAAAAGGATTTTACGGTAAGATCTTACAAAAATCCGATTTTTACAAATTCTTATTGTCCACAGAAGCCAGAAAGTCTCCCTGATGGGAGGGGATGGACATGGCTATTACAGACCCAAGAGGCTCCATGAGGAATTTCTGAATCAAATGAAAACATTTAGGGCCCTGAAATCCAAGATGAGGCGTATGCCCGCCCCCCTGTGGCTTGAGGACCGTGAACAGGTTGGATTAGAACTCCTGAAACCATTTGCCATAAGGACTGGGGCAATGACGTCCTGTTCCAGAAGACTCATTAGGACTGCTTTCAGATCTGTTAATCTGTGTGGTAGCATGGGCAGCTTGGAAGTGATTAACCAGAGAGGGGTCTGGGAGCAAAGCTCTAGCTAGTAGCCCTTGGAAATCACCTTTTACACACACTCATGTTTTATGCAGGCTGTCCAAGTGTCCACAAGGGCCAGCAGATATCCCCCACTTTTGAAAGTTGGGGCACACGCTCATACCAAAGAAGACTTATTTGAGGGCTTGGGGGACTTTCTAAGTCTGGGGCAAACTGGACCTGTAATTTGAAGTCGTGGAGTAACGACAAAACGATTGCTGCCGGTATCCGCTAGGTGAAATGTTGAGTGCACTTTACACACTTTTTCCTGTTATTCAGCCTAGAGGAAGTACCATCCCACTGCCGCTCCCACTCCCACTGCCACTCCCGAAGCCCTTAGTGAATCATCCAATCTCTGGTCTCATTCCATTGCCAACCTACAGTGACTTGGTTATTTCCTGCCATCTGTGACCCAGCTGCTTGGGTTTGTGAGTACATGAGGCCTTGCCTCATTTTGGGTCATTGCTATGCAGTGATAAGTGTGTTTTCAAAGACATGCAGTCCTGCTGCAATGGCCTATATTACTGATATCTACTGTTTTATTGGTGATTTTCCTGTACCCTCAGAAGGAACCCATGACTGTAACCAAAATCATAGGATCCCTATTTCTGTAGAGTCAGCCGCCTCCAAGGTTTTAATAGCTCTGCCGGGTGAGACCTCCCCTGTGTCCACACGGCTTTTTATGTCCACTTTGGAATTTTTGTCGGTTTGTACAATTATTGGAACACAATTATCGGAACAATCTGCTAGCAGAGGCTCTAAGGGCACTCCAACGCCATCCATGATCAAGTCTAATTTGGACCTTACTGAGCCTCCATCTCTAAGTGTATCTTACCATTACTGATTCATATTTAGAGTCCTCACAGTCTACTCCGGAAGAGACTGTTTGAGCAAGTTATGTATATGACTGATAAAGTGAATAGTAGTTCATGTTTAACTTGCCTCCTTTGTTGTCTTTCCTGTAATAAACACTCTGTGATCCTGCCAATCAAAGGTCCTTCCTTTCACAGGGTGACTACTTTAAATTAGGGATCGACTGATTATCGGCAATGCCGATATATAGGGGCCGATATGCACTTTCCCCGATATAATGGATTCGGCCCCTGAGGTTACCGATATTGCCGATATTCCAGGAAAGTGCTTGTATGGGAGTGATGCCTGCAGCTAGAGGCATCACCCCGATACCGGCGTCCAAAGCCGACGGTCGGCTGTCTTGTAATGACAACCGATGCTGCTGAGAAGCCGATCGGCTGTCATTACAAGATGCGGGAGGGGACGTCCCTCCCCCTCCCGCCGCCTTCCCGGTGGGACGGGAGACCCGGGCATCCTACCTCCACGGCCGCCAAAGAGAAGACCTGATCAAAACCGCATTCGTCTCTGATCGGGTCTCCATGTAAAAACCCGGAAGTGATGTCATGACATCATTTCCGGGTACTCTGCGCCAAATTCAAAAAAATGACAGCATTCAAAACAGCCAAACTTGGCTGTTTTGAATGCTTTTAAGTGCAGAGGAGGGTTTTGGGGTCTTTTAGACCCCCATATCCCTCCACAACTGTACCTGTGAAAAAAGATAAAATAAATACATTTTTTAAATGTCCGAAAATATCGGCCAATATCGGCCGATACCAATATCCGATGACCAAAATATCGGCAAACAAAAAAAAACGATATCGGTCGATCACTACTTTAAATGGCCTGCAGTGAATCCACCCTGTGCAGCTACGTCCTTACACATGCAGAGGAGGACGGATATCCGTGTTGTCACAGCTGATACCCCTTCCCTTGCCTTTCAATCAGCAGAGGATATTTGATCCAACAGTGTGTTCTCCTTTTTTGGAGGAAATTATACACTGTACCCTCTAGGATCCCCCCTCTGAAAACTGGAGACCTCTGTTGTGAAGTCACCAAGAAGAGTAATTCTTCCATTACAGAAATAGATAAGTTTAAAAAAAAAAAACCCAACCAAGATTGCATCTAAAGAGGGAAAGACAATTCGCCAGAGAAGAATTCAATAAATAATCCTAATTTCTCTAGCGCTCATTGACAGACGTAGTCCTCGGTGATACAGCACCTTCGGGTTATGTTGCCTCCACAGGAGCAGGACTAGACAGGAAATTAAAAAGCTCTGGCCACACCCTAGGGGCAGTCCCAGAGGGTATATCCTCTCTCTCTGCCTCAGCAAATCAGTTATTTTCTGTCTAGTTAGGAGTAAGGACCTAGATACCTTGCTGGGATCTTAGGTCCTGGCAAGATTTTTTTCTTAAAAGATTTTTTAGACAGCTTTTTTTCTCCAGTGTTCCTGTGAGATCTTCAAGCAAGAAAGCTGAACTGGGCGACGGGCTGGATGTTGAGATCCGGTGGTCACCCCAGTTCAGCCTACGAGCGCGTGCAGGCCATAGCTCCGCGCTGGGTCGGCCGCGACAAAGTCCCATTAAAGGACTGACCCCGCGAGTTAAACGTCTCGCTGAAACGCCAAAGACCATGAGTCACGGCGTCCATATCGGTCGACAGCCCTCCCGCCCCGGTGGAGAGGGGTACTGTCAGGAGTTGGTGCCCGCCTGGTTCCGGTATGGTGAGTAGTATGTTCCCCCTTTTCCCCTGACGGGTCTTGTGGTGAACGCGGGCCCCTCTCTGTATGGTAAGATAGAGTCCCTCTCTATCCTATAAATGACATAGATCCTCCTACTTTGAGTGTGATTTTATGTGCAAAAAGCCAGGAGGCTTGGTTTGGGAGCTAACAATCTAATTGTATACATGTTAAAAAGATTGTAATCAGTGGCATTCTGGGAATCTTACGGTGATAAGAATAAGCTACCTACCAGTCAGAAGCCACGGACATGTAGACTGCCTTCCTAATCAGATCTCCAGCTATTAGCAGGCCTCCCGAATGGCCATGCGGTCCGCCAGGGCCGGTACCGCCAACCACGCCATATCCCCATGCAGAGAGAGTGTTGTGTGCCCTGCAGCACACCGCTATTCAGTACAGGCCGCCGCCATTTTTTTTGCTGGATCGCACGAGCCGCCATTTTGGCGTAGCCTCGTGTCTCCAGCATGGGGGCGGCCATGTTTGAGGCGATCCAAACACCTCGTGGAGCTAGGGGAGGCGCCGGAAGGCGTGCAGAGGGGCGGAGCCGCCTCCTTTCTTCCTGGGCAGCCAGCCAAAAGACTTCCTGTTTGTCAAGACAGCGCTGTAACCTGTTGCAGTTAAACTCTGAGCATCAAGTGGTGAGCCTGGGGGTCTATCTCTCTCTCTCTCGATCGATAGGGATCCCTAGCAGGTAACACTAAGGGGCTTTTTGTGGCGCTGGGGGTCTGAAAAAAAAAAAAAAAAAAAAGTTTTTTTTATTTTTGAATTATATTATCCAGGAAGTGACTGGAATTATCATGGACCCTGCCACACATATTCCCCCACCTGTTTCCCTCAAGGGGGCCACGGGACCCGCCGGTGCACAGAGTGTAGAGTCATTTACAGCAATTTTGGAGTCTATGGTGGCTCGGGTGGAGGCGGCCTGTCAGGGACGGGGGTCAAGGAAGCGACCCCCGCCTACCCCTATACTATCTGACACCTCTGACTCAGATTCAGAGATGGTCACTGCAGTTGCAGGTTCCTCTGCAAGGGCTGTTATCTCAGGTAAAGCCCCCTCAGACAGTGAGGAGGACGTTTCTTCTCCCGCTATAATTCAGGAAGAAGCATTGGTGGACGCACTAGTTGTGGCAGTGCAGGAAACCTTAAAACTTGAGGCTTTACCGGCAGAGGCAACTGAAACAGAGATTCCCTTTGGTACTAACAAGCCCATTAAAACGGTGAAGGTTTTTCCTGTACCCAAGTGTTTCGGTAATCAGATTAAAGGAGAATGGGAGCATTCTAAACGTACCTTTACTATTTCCAAGCGTATTGCTAGACGCTATCTGTTTGAGGAATCCATCATTAAGAAATGGACGGTACCACCAGTGGTGGATCCACCTATTTCCAGGCTGAATAAAGCCACGGTTATCCCAGTGGAGGACACTTCGTCCTTTAAGGATCCGGTGGATCGAAAGATGGAAGCGGAGTCCCGCACCATCTTCTCTCTGATAGGGTCAGCATTTAGACCAGTAATTGTTATTGGTCTAGTTTCCCAGACACTTACGGAATGGGCGAGAATGGTACGCCAAGACCTTAGGGGAAAAGATATTCCCCAGGAGACATCTGATTTGATGGAACAGATTATACAAGGGCTACAGTTTATCTGTGACGCAGCCTTGGACACTACTCCCTTATTAGGGCATGCATCTATGTCAGCGGTCATCCTCAGACGTGTGCTGTGGTTAAAATGCTGGTCAGCTGACCTAGGTTCCAAAAAGACCTTGACAAATCTCCCTTTTCAGGGGAATCGTCTATTTGGGGCCAACCTAGATGAAATCATTAAGGATGCCACTGGGGGCAAGAGCACTTTTTTGCCACAGGCTGCTAAAGCTAAGGGACCTCACAACAAGCGAGGACCTTTCTTTACCGCCCATAAAGGGCGCCCGGCTGGTACAAGCGGGAAAGGCAAGACTCCTCCAGGAGGGTTCAAGAAGGGCTGGTCGGACAAGCAGAGGACCAACCCAGCCAAACCCGAAGCAAAGGAGTACACAGCCTGAAGGTGCGCCCCCACCCGGTTTCAGGGTGGGGGGACGTTTTCACCGGTATTCAGGACATTAGATCGAGCATCAACCACTACTACCGGTGCGATTCTTCCCTTCCAACATTTAAGTACTACAGGAAGCGGTAGTTACCGTTCCCTGAATAGATCTTTTCCTTTACCTTTTCCTAAGATTAGTCCCTATACCTCACAGGAATCGGATCTGGTTGACCAGATAGGCCAAGTAGCCTCTAGTCGGGTGACTTCGGTCCCTGAGGTTCAACCAGAAAAGATCACCCTTCCTGATAGCAATCAGGTATCTGATAAATGTGTGGGAACAGAAAACGACCAGACTTTCTCGGATGGTCGGGGCCAGATACCTCTAGGGACGCCTGGTTCAGATTCTATCAGCGCCAGTGGTCCTAGAAATTCTAGGCTGGCCTCCTCAAGCCGGCCTGGCCGACTTGGACATGCTAGTCGCAGACGTTCCGTGGGAACTTCGTCTCAGGGAGTGTCTGTGGTCTCAAGGACCAATTTACCATCATGCTTTACAGTCGCTGGTTTTAATGGCCTGGCCATTGAGACCCAAGTACTGAAGGACAGAGGTTTGTCTACTTCAGTCATTCCTACCCTTATTAAAGCAAGGAAAGCGACTTCCAGCAAGGTCTATTATCACACATGGAAGACTTATATTGCGTGGTGCGAATCTTTAGGATTTCCTCCACGTACCTATTCGGTGACTCGAATATTGGCCTTTTTGCAACAAGGGGTTGAGCAGAAGCTAGCCTTGAGCACCATCAAGGGTCAAGTTTCAGCATTAGCAATCTTCTTTCAGAAGCCTTTAGCTACCAAGTCCTTGGTGCGGAATTTCATCCAGGGGGTGCGGCACCTGGCTCCACCAGTCCGCGCGCCCTTACCGCCCTGGGATCTTAATTTGGTTTTGTCGGTTCTACAGAAACCTCCCTTTGAAAACATCAGGGAGATTCCCTTGCTTACTTTATCCCAGAAGGTGGCCTTCTTGGTGGCTATTACTTCTGCTCGCAGGGTGTCAGAACTGGCTGCATTATCATGCCAGTCCCCATACCTAGTGATTCATAGGGATAAGGTAGTACTTCATCCTAAGCCATCTTTTCTTCCTAAGGTGGTTTCAGATTTTCATCTGAATGAAGATATTGTACTACCTTCCTTGTGTCCTCAGCCCAAGCATCATCGGGAACATGCGTTGCATTCCTTAGATGTGGTTCGGGCAATCAGGGTATACCTGAAAGCTACGGAATCATTCCGTAAGACGGATTCACTTTTTGTGATCACGGATGGCCCCAGAAAGGGTTTGCCTGCATCTGCCGCGACCGTTGCCAAATGGATTAGACAAACGGTGGTACAGGCTTATTCTATTAAGGGTCAGAGTCCTCCGTTCCCTGTTAGGGCGCACTCCACTCGAGCGCTCAGTACTTCCTGGGCCTTTCGCCATCAGGCGTCAGTGGTCCAGGTATGTAAGGCGGCCACCTGGTCGTCGGTACATACCTTTACAAAATTCTATAAAATTGATGTGACGGCATCGGCGGATGCCTCATTTGGCCGCAAGGTTTTGCAGGCCGCAATTTGAGGAGACCGGTGGTCTACCTCGAGGGTTTTTTTCTGTTTGAAAGAAGAAAAAAAAAAAAAAAATTTTTTTCTCTTTTTTGTTGATTCTCATCATTAAGGATGAGCATTGTAAACTTCTAGTTGGCACCGGTTGGGCCTTCTAGATTGGGATTTGATTTTCATTTTCCCACCCTTCATTTGTGATACTGCTCTGGGACGTCCCGAAGGTGCTGTATCACCGAGGGCTACGTCTGTCAATGAGCGCTAGAGAAAAATGGATTTTTGTAAAATCTTACCGTAAAATCCTTTTCTCTTAGCTCATTGACAGACGTAGTCCCCGCCCCTCTGTTTTTTGAGTTGGGTTGGGTTAAAATCTCTAAAGACTGCTTTTTCACATAACTGATTTGCTGAGGCAGAGAGAGAGAGGATATACCCTCTGGGACTGCCCCTAGGGTGTGGCCAGAGCTTTTTAATTTCCTGTCTAGTCCTGCTCCTGTGGAGGCAACATAACCCGAAGGTGCTGTATCACCGAGGACTACGTCTGTCAATGAGCTAAGAGAAAAGGATTTTATGGTAAGATTTTACAAAAATCCATTTTTTGATTGAGACATTATAACCTCTCATACCTTTTTTTTTAGTTCCATGAACACGCTGCATACCTTGTGGACAGTCTGTGGGACAGTGCTGGGTCTCGATTAAGGGACTGGGAATGTCAGACCGATATGCTGCTGACAGAGGCTGGTGAGTTTTTTTATCTATCATCACACTAGTCTTTCTTAATGGCAATAATTGCAGTAGAAATAACAAGATGTTGACAATTCATGCAATAAAAGCTTTGGTGCCTGATCACACTGCCCTGCATTCTTAGTTTCAAAAGCTGTATGCCACACTGAAGTATTCTCTTCCATAGTACTTCCTCCTTGGATAGTTATACCTAGGAGGTGTAGTTATATACCTAGGAGATGTGAGGGAAGGGGCATTTTATTTATTGTCAGTGGCCTGACTTCTGTGGGTCCTAAACCCTGGTGTCATTCACAGGAGTCGTAGGCCCCATTCACACCTTAATGCAGAAAAATGTTCCAAAATGTGCATTGTGCTTGCAGCACCTTCATTTCCTAATGATACCCCAAATGTGACTAGGATGTCATGTACAAAACCTCGCAATGCTCACTGTCAAAAAAAGATGCAGTAGCTACTTTGACATGTGTAGGGCAGCCCTATTTTGGATAAAGGTGTTTTTTTTATTTGCTTAATCTGGTAATTAAAGTGGAATTCAAGCAAAACACTAGCTATTTTAAGGCTCCATGTACACGGGACGCTGGAAATGGCCCCTCATGTCACAGGTCAAGCTGCAGAGACCAGAGACCGGCATAATCACCGGAGAGGTCATCGCAGGAGGACCGGAGGAAGAAGAAGAGCCGCCAGCAAAAGAGCAGAAGACCGTAGAGGAGAAGAAAAGAAGAGAGGACAGCAGAAGGGCGGACAGCAAAAGAGCAGAAGACCCCGGAGAGGAGCGGACAGCAAAAGAGCAGAAGACCGGAGAGGAGAAGACCGTATGAAGATTTTTAATAAACTTTCCAAAATGTCTCCTGTAGTTATTTCCATACACTGCCTTTTATGTGGTGAATGAGTAGGGGTACAGTGTACCCCATACCCATTCACATAGGGAGGGGGTCCGGGATCTGGGGGGCGCCCTTGTTAAAGGGGTCTTCCAGATTCCGATGAGCCCCCTGCCCGCAGACCCCCACAACCACCGGCCAGGGTTGTTGGGATGAGGCCCTTGTCCTCATCAACATGGGGGCAAGGTGCTTTGAGGTGGGGGGTGCAGAGCTCCCCCTGCCCCAAAGCACCAACACCCCCCCATGTTGAGGGCATGTGGCCTGGTGTGGTCCAGGGGGGGTGGGGCCGCTCGCTCGTCCCCTCCCCTTTCCTGGCCTGCCGGGCTGCATGCTCGGATAAGGGTTTGGTATGGATTTTGGGGAGGACCCCACGCAGTTTTTTCCCATTTTTGGCGTGGAGTTCCCCCTCAAGATTCTCATAGTGCAGGTCGCGCCGCAAGTCGGATCCGACTTGCGGTGCGACTTCCATTCAAATCAATAGGCTCCCATAGGGAACCAATGATTTTGAATGGAGGCAGAAAAATGCTGCTAAAAACAACGTGGCCAAACGTGCAATAACTCCAATGGAAAAAGTTACTGAAAGCACGTTTAACTGCTGCTTTTTCCCGGCGTCAGAAATAGCTTTGCAGGACGTTTTTTCTAACGTCCCGTGTACATGGAGCCTTAAAATGATTCCTTTCCCCCTCCTGCTACTTTTTTTTAGTCTGCTCTGGTCCGGTCATTTGATCCTGCAGCACTGGCTCACCTGTGGCATAGAGCGCTCAACAATGGCTGGAAATTCCTGGGACATCACCCATAAGTTCCCATTGCCCAGCCGTTGTCAGCTCTCTCTTCTCTCCCCCGCAGCCGCCGCTTACTGACAGGGGAGCTGCAGGACCACTGGGCCGGATGGATTAAAAAAAAAAAAAGGTAAGTATACAGATCTTTTTTGCACAGGATATGTAGGGGGCGGGGGAAGAAATGTTTTAAAGAATAGTTCATGTTAGATGTAAACCTATGCTTTTGTATGAGGAGCAACTCGTTCTTTTAATTGTGATCGCCTCTTGTACAGAGAATCTAAATGTCAGTTCAAAAATAATCTGTCAGCCAAGGTCTTTTAATGATATATAATTTTATATTCATGCCTAGGTTTAAATGACCAGGAAGAGAGCCTTCTGATAGAGATTTTGGTGTCTTCCCTAAGGCAAACTGCAGAAGGGACATCTCCTATTGGTCGAGTGCCTGTAAAAAAAGTGAGGCATTAATATAAAAAGCATTAATGTGGTCTATCTCTCTTCCTTCTCATACCTTCCATCTGTTCCAGATTCAGTCCATGAAGGACAGGAAGGCTCATACAGAGGATAAAAGCAGACTGAGTCGTCACATGATTGTCGCTCTGCCACATCTTCTGGCTAAGGTAAGGCAAGTGAGAGGTAATGGCGTGTGATACAAGAGGCCATTCTAGTTAGAGTGGAAGTAAACTCCCTTGGTTGATTTTTATCTATTGGTAAGCCTATAATAAGGCTTACCTATACTTACAATAAATATCTCCTAAACAATGCATTTACTTTTAGAAGCAGCCGGTAAAGTCACTAGCGCATGCGCTCTGAAGGAACGGTATGCCCGTGATGTTCCTTCAAAACCCTGTGCTGTAAACTGATTCTCACTCGCATGTGTGGGAGTGACGTCATCGCGGCTCAGCTGTTCATACTGCTGAAACCTGCGAACCTGGAAGGAGGACTGGGTAAAGATGCGTGCCGCTGGAGGGCTTCATTTTCAGGTAAGTCTGTCATTATGTGCTAGTATGCAGTACATACCAATACATTATGACTTAAACTGCCCAGGGCCCAATTTTTTTTTTTTTCTGCTGCGGTTTACTAGAACTTAAAACAGAGTGGTTTCTAACTGTTAAACACCTAAAGAACTCCATCTTTCCACACTCTTTATGACCAAGCTTCTCCAAACAAACTATGTCCTTCACTAACCTGTTAGGCTGCTGGATGTGCGGTATCGACTGTATGTAGCTGTGGCTACATACAGCATACCGCACTGTGTTCTGGGTGCGAGCAGAAACCTGTCTCATACCCGGAAAACAGAAGAGTCTACTGTAGTGGCATTTAGAGCATGCAATGTATTCTATCAATGCATACAAAGCTTCCTCTGAGAGGCAGAGAGGCGGGCTGATGTCACAACCTCTGACTCAGCCAATCAGAAGAAGCTGTGTATTCATTGATAGAATACATTGCTTGCTCTGAGCGGCTGAGCCCTGCTATGGTAGACTCTTCTGTGTTTTGGGTATGAGACAAGAAGTCTCAGCTCGCACCCCAAACACAGTGCGGTTTGATGTATGTAGCTGCAGCTACAGACAGTTGATACCGCACACCCAGTGGCCTCACTGGTTATTGAGGGACATAATTTGTTTGAGCCAGCTTGGCCAAAGTAAAGTGTGTGGAAATAATGGAGTTTTTCTTTAAGTAGAGAGAACAGCAACATGACATTGTTTGAAGAAACACAGCTGCAGAAAGGAGTCAAACAGTGCATAGCCAACCTTGCGTGGTAACGTTTATTCAAAACACATAACATATACCAAGTCAGTTACACTCACATTTCCAATAAAAATGACAGGCACTTCAGCAAGGACCTTCTCCCCCTCTCTCTCTCTCGGATGGTCTACAGTATGCCCTGCAACCGACAATCCGCCCAGGACACCGCCACCACCGGTCCGTATGTCTCCGGTCTCCCTTCCAGGTACCTGCATACGGGTCCACAGTGCGCCTGCGCACAGACTCGCCGGCTATTCCCGACTGCGCACGTGCACCACATTCTTGGCCGAGGCAACACTGGATACCAGACAAGAGTAAGAAGGATCACATGTGCTGCTGAAAGGTTGCCAAGATAACATGTTTCGGAGGCAAAGCCTCCTTCTTCAGGTCATGACATTGTTTGAGAACTCTTTAACTTTTTTCAAATGTTCACAGTTGAGCACCTTGTAACACTCCTAATAACCTAGACACAATTTGTTACACATAAGGGAAATAATATCTTTGCGTGTGTGTGTGTGTGTGTGTATGTGTGTATATATATATATATATATATATATATATATATATATATATATATATATATATATATATATATATATATATATATATATATATATATATATAAAGTTTATCTTTACACCCGTATTTAGGCCCCGTTTGACATTGGCTCCTGCTGCTGTTAGTCAAATCCAGTGATGCAGGGGGCAGGCTGTCTGTGTCAATGGACGCAGCAGCGGGACCCGGGAGCGAGCCCACATGGGTACCCCCAGGGAAAGCATCTTTCCCTGGGGGCACCTGATGATGCAGAGAAGGGGGCCTGGACCACTGGTGGGGCACCCTAGAAGAAGAGATTGAGGGCTGCTCTGTGCAAAACGATTGCACAGAGCAGGTAAGTTTAGGCATGTGTTTTTTTTTTTTTATTTTTTAAAAAGACGGTTTACAACCCCTTTAATTCTGGAATTTATGTTGTTTATTTCCTCATCTCATTAAAGTGCTGTGGCTGTTGTCATCTGAATAAATGTAAAGCTGCTAAAATGCAGGCAATGCCGTCTGATTCTGGAAATGCCCTCTCCCAGACCACCCTGTTGCCTAGATTTGATCTGCAAATTTGTTGCTAGGAAACTCCAACCTAAACAGCAGCAGCCTTCAAACGAACATTACTCAACAAACATAACATACTTTTTCAGTGGGCAGTGTCTGTAATCTTTGAGATCTGGTAGTGCTGCGACTGACCCTGTATCTAATGTTTCTCAATATGTCAGAGAGTAAGTCCGCCACTGTGTCCTGTAGTGGTTTAGCAGCCAAAAGACACAAAGCAAAGCGATGAACCAGGCATTCTACACATCCCAAAGTATTTACGTATAAAGACAAGTAATTATTTAATTCTTTCCTGTCCATTGAGGGAACACGGGAAGGCTTTCACCTTTTGGGTTAAACTGCCACCTTGGTCTATTGGACACTGTCAAACAAAGAAGGAACTGTCCACTTGAAGACCAGGCCTTTTTCTGGCTCTTTTTTTTTCTCTTACGTCCTCTGACAGTCGCCGCCCAATGGTATTAGCCTTCACTAATGGGTAATGGCGTACTCTGTAGGAGCAGGCTAGGCAGATAATTATCAGGTTAATACAAAAAAACCTTTGTACCTCAGCACGCCACTAGGGGGCCATCCCACAGCCATTACCAGAAACCCAATCTGATATTACTTCAGTTTCATGCTACCTAGCGTCAGGAGCAGAGCTTAGGTCTTCCCTGCTGAGACCTAGCGTCTTGGCTTTCTTATGTTTTTTTCTGAATTTCAGTGTTTTTCTTTCCACACTATTATTTTCTCTCACTATCACTAGTTAGTCAGGGATTCCTTTCCTGGAGGACCTACAAGTGACTGCAGAGCTGGGCCTCGGACTGGGTATCATAGATCCTTATGCAGTCCCAGCCTGCCAACGAGCGTTGCAGGTTACTGGTACGCTCAGGCCTCGCAAAGACAGTGCCCCTCCATATGGGGATGAGCCCGCGGAGCTGCGCTTCGCAGAGTATGTCTCAACCCAGATCGACCACGTGTTGCCAGTGTCCTTCCATGGCTGACGGCACCCCCACTTAGGGTGGGAGGTCTCCCGTTTTTGAGCAGTGCCCGCTGCTGGACTGGTGAGTACTGAACCCCTTGTCCCTGGGGACGTTTGGGGGGAGTTGTGGGCCCACTCCTGGGGATAGCAGAACGGACGGTCTCTGTAGGATCCCTCTCCTGGCCGGGTTGGGGTCCCCCCCTCCCCTCCCTGCCCCCGTTGGGGGCGCTGTATCGGTATGCTGTGGGGGGTCTCCCTGAGGTCCCTGCTAATAGCCAGAAATGTGTTTGGCGCATGTATTTTGAAGCCGCTTGGAGCGGCCGCCACTTTAGTGGTAGGAGATTCTCAGCTCTGTGTGAAACATCAGCCATGTGAGATTTCTGCTCTGGTTGCCGGTCGGGTGCCATCTTGGATGTGGGCGACATGCCTAGTAAGGACAGCCGCCATTTTCCCTGTGACTTTTGTCATAGGCTTTCATAGGCACCTTTTCTCTGGGCTCGAGGGCTGGCCTCTAGCGATGGGAGGTCACTTCCTCTTTCTTTACACTTTCTCCTGTGTAAAAATTGTACTGTCAGGCTGGGGATTTTTGCTCCTATCTCGACCATTATTAAACCAAATCGAATTCTGTTTTTTGCTAGAGCGTTTTCACAAGGGGTCTCCTCAGTGCAGATTGCGGGGGGGTCCGCGGAACCGCCAATTTAAAGGGCCAGCGTCCCTTTTTTTAATTTTAAGACAAAATTGACTCACAGGAAAACAAATTCTCCGCAGTCCTAGTGGGGGCTTCAGGTAAACCTGAATCCTCTTCCTCCTTATCTGCTGCCCTTGCGCCTTTGGCGTCCCAGGTGCATCTGCTGATGTCAGAATGCTCTTCCAAAAAATGGCCTGTGCCCTCCCAGTCCTCTGACTCTGAGCCAGAATTGGTTGCCACGGACAATGGTCCCCCTGAGGGGTCCCAGCCCCCCGCTTCTGAGCGGGATGAGGAGGAGGTGGAGTCTTCCCCCTCAGTAGTGCGGGAACGCGCTACGATGGACGCTATCATTCGCGCAATTAAAGAAGCTCTTGTTCTTGAAGATGAGCCTTCTCAGTCACGTAAGCGGTCTGCTTTCGGGTTCGACTGACCCCAGAAGTCTGGTCAGGCTTATACCTGCCCGGAGGAATTTCACGAGATGGTGAATGACCTGTGGCAGCGTATTAAGCACATGTTGGTAGTGCCTAAGCGCTTTGCCGTCTGCTATTCTTTTGCGGAGGCGGTAGAAAAACATTGGACGGTATTCCCAAAAGTGGATCACACTGTGTCTCAGCTGAATAAGTCCACCTTGATGCCAGTGGAGGATTCCCGGGTCTTCCGGGATCCGGCGGATAGACGGGTGGAGGCACTCTCCTGTCACATTTATATGGTGGCGGGTTCCCTGTTGAAACCTGTTTTTGCCTCTGTGATGGCCTCTCAGGCGCTCACGGTATGGGGCAAGGGGCTTGTCCTTGCAATGGTTGATCAGCTCATCCAAACTGGGATGTATCTGTGCAACGCGGCTTTGGACGAAGCTCCCTTGGTCGCACGGTTGTCAGCGGTGGGGATCGCAATCCGCCGCATTATCTGGTTGAAGAGCTGGTGTGTGCGGGTGCAGAAGTTCAGGATGGAATCCATCCGGTCGGTGGTAGCATTGTTGAGACCCGGGGACTTCCTGTCTTCAATAGACTAGAAGGATGCGTATCTACACATCCCGATTTTCGAGGGTCATCAGAGATATCTCCGCTTTGCGGTGGCTGGGGAGCAGGGTCTTCGCCAAGGTGTTGGCTCCGGTTCTTGCTTTACTGAGTTTTGTGGGACATTGCGGTCCTCGGTTACCTAGACGACCTCTTGTTAAGGTCGAACTCATGTGTGACCTTGTCGAGCGATCTGGCAGTGACGGTTCAGACACTCCAGGAATTCGGGTGGACCATCAATTTTCAGAAGTCAGCACCGACTCCCTCAAATCGCCTTCAGTATCTGGGGATGGTCCTGGATTCTGCTCCATCTCGGGTCTGCCTTCTGGAGGACAAACTCAGGACTTTACGGGAAGAGATCAGGGCCCTCAGGCTCAGCAATCTCTCTTCTTTGCGGACCTGCATGTGAGTTCTGGGCCTTATGGTCTCGGCAGGACACCTCAGTCCTTGGAAAGGAGAATTTCCTTAAGTTGCCTGGTGAGGTCGGATCTCTTGTGGTGGCTCCAGTCGCCATCTGTGACCCAGGGCCAGTCTTTCTGGCCTCTGTTGTGGACGATTCTCACCACAGATGCCAGCCTGTCGGGCTGGGGAGGAGTTCTGGGCACGCTCTGTGCCCAGGGGACCTGGTCGGCAGGGGAGACCTCGCTGCGGATCAATGTCCTGGAGCTCCGGGCGATAAAGCTTTGCCTATTCCAGTGGTCATCTCAGCTTCAGGGGTGTCCGGTCCGGGTACAGACGGACAATGCCACAGCCAGGGGGGGCACGAAGAGTGCCCGGGGCGGCCATGGAAGTGGCCGAGATCCTGTCTTGGGCTGAATCGCATGTACCGGCGATATCGGTTGTTCACATTCCGGGTGTGGAACACTATCTGAGTCGCCAGACCTTGGATCAGGGGGAATGGTCCCTGCATCCGGAGGTGTTTCTCCTTCTGTGTGCCCGGTGGGGGACCCCGGACGTAGATCTGTTCGCGTCCCGTCTCAACTAAAGGTGGAAAGGTTTGTGGCCAGAACTCGCAATCCTTTGGCGGACGCCGTGGACGCGTTGGTGGGGCCTTGGCACCTCTACCGGCTGGTCTTTGCCTTTCCTCCGATTCAACTGCAGTCCAGGTTCGGAACGGTTGTCAGTAATTCTAGTGGCCCTGGAATGGCCTCGATGGTCCTGGTACGCGGACATCGTCCAGATGGTCGTCGAACCTCCCTGGCGGCTTCCGCTGCGAGACGATCTTCTGTCTCAGGGACCGATATTCAATCCTGCTTTACAGTTGCTGGCTTTAACGGCATGGCTGTTGAAAGCCAGGTCTGGAGGGATAGAGGCCTTCCGCAGGCGGTCATCCCTACCTTGTTAAAGGCTCGCAAAGCCGCTTCCAGGAAGATTTATCACCGCACCTGGAAAGCGTATATCGCTTAGTGCAAGGAAAATGGTCTTCTTCCTCGTTCCTTCTCGGTGGCGAAGGTCTTGGCCTTCCTACAGTATGGAGTTGATCAGCATCTGGCGCTGACTACAGTCAAGGGTCAGTTGTCGGCCTTAGCCATCTTTTTTCAGCGACCGTTGGCGTCGCATTCTTTCATTTGCAGCTTTATTCAGGGCTGCGGCACTTGGCTCCCCCGAGGAGGGCTCCTTTGCCTCCCTGGGATCTGACTCTGGTTTTGTCGGTGTCCCAAACACCTCCTTTCAAGAACATCAGAGAGATTCCTCTGTCTGTGTTGTCACAAAAAGTGGCCTTTCTGGTGGCCATCACGTCTGCTCGCAGAGTGTCTGAATTGGCAGCCTTGTCCTGCCATTTTCCTTATCTGGTACTTCATAGGGATAAGGTGGTGGTTCTGCGACCGAGTCAATCTTTTCTTCCCAAGGTGGTTTCTTCATTCCACCTTAATGAGGATATCGTGTTGCATTCGCTGTGCGCACGGCCCAAGCATCCTAAGGAGTTTGTCTTGCATTCTCTGGATGTGGTCCGGGCGGTCACGGAGTCAATTCGGCAGTCTGGCTCTCTATTTGTTCTTCCTGAGGGATCTCGGAAGGGATCGGCCACCTCCGCAGCGACCATTTCTAAATGAATCAGACAGACAATTGTTAAGGCCTATTCTATCAAGGGTCAGGTTCCTCCTTTCCTGGTAAAGGCTCATTCTACTCGAGCAGTTAGTGCCTCTTGGGCTTTTCGCCATCAGGCGTCTGTGGCTCGGGTGTACAAGGCGGCGACATGGTCGTCCATGCACACTTTCACAAAGTTTTACAAACTTGACATTTTGGCATCTTCGGATGCTTCCTTTGGCCGCAAAGTTTTGAGTGCGGCAGTTGTTTGAGGGGACATTCATTTTTATTGTCTTTCCTTGTTGGAGTGTTTTTTCTGGGTTTGTTCCAGTTTTTTCTGTGGGCTCAGGTTGTTACTAGCCCGGTTATTTGCGTTACCTTCTTATCTGGTTGTGTTGCTTTCCCACCCCTCATACCTGCACTGCTTTGGGACGTCCCATTAGTGAAGGCTAATACCATTGGGCGGCGACTGTCAGAGGACGTAAGAGAAAATAGAATTTTTGTAAGAACTTACCGTAAAATTCTTTTCTCTGAGTCCTCTGACAGTCGCCGCCCCCACCCCTCTGGTTTATGGATCTGGGGGTTGTTGTCTTCCGGTACTGCTTGCTACGAAACTGAAGTAATATCACATTGGGTTTCTGGTAATGGCTGTTGGATGGCCCCCTAGTGGCATGCTGAGATACAAACGTTTTTTAGTATTAACCTGATAATTATCTGCTTAGCCTGCTCCTGCAGAGTGCGCCATTACCCATTAGTGAAGGCTAATACCATTGGGCGACGACTGTCGGAGGACTCCGAGAAAATAATTTTACGGTAAGTTCTTACAAAAATTCTATTTTTTTTTTTTTTTTTTTTTTAAGCAGAAGCCCTACAGAATAAATTGGTGAGTCAATAAATTGGTGGGTCTTGCAATTTTCTATGCCTCAGCAACAGTCGTGGAATGGATATCTCCAAAAGAAGCTGACACGTTTTGAGGGGTGTCCCCTCTTCCTCAGAGCTGGCCAGTTGGAAAACTGGGTTCATTTACACTTTTATCTGCTTGAATTGTTGTCTTAATTTGTTAGTATGATGTGCATATTTTTTTAAATAAAACCCTTTTTTGCAAAGGTAAAGCGCTAGGTTGGTGCGCCCTTTTTATTTTTTCTAGAGTGCCATTCGGGTTTCCCCTGACCTGCTGAGAGTGGCAGCCCACGTGGCGCTTGTGGTAGTGGACCTTCAGTTTCCATCTGTCACATTACCACTTCTCAAGCGCAGGAGCATTTACTTTGTTATTTCTGTAGGAGCACAGGGGCACCTTTTGGGCAGCAGCATTGTCAGTTTGGGGGATGGGAGTGTTAGATGTACTAGCACAGGGGTGCTCAACTGGTAGCCCTCTGATGTGGCCCGTGACCTCCTGCTCTGGAATGGTTGGCAAGCCCAGATCCTGGTTTGCTGACCAACTATCTCGGGGCATGAGTGTGAATCTATGGATGGAGCCGGCATCGGAAGAAGCAAGCGACTGCGGAGGGATCAGAAGCCGCATAAGTAGATGCCTCCACTATAGCACCGGCTACTGTCCCAGGTGGAGTGATACAAAATGCACTCCGCCTGCGACATCAATGCCTGCAGATAGGATAAAAGGTCAGTTTATGAATATCACAGTAGCAGTTGCCATGTTTATTATCCTATTTTTGCAATGTGCATATATGAGCAATGGGCATAGTTGTGCAATGGTTATTAGGATTATTAGACACAGTAGGGACAGTCCCACTATAACTTGTAACCAATTCACACTCTATGAACATCTCTAGGAGTGGCCCAAATCACCAAGTTAACTGCTGCAATGAAAATCTATAGGGTGCTTGTAACGGATCAGGGCACCCCTGACCGACCGGGTACCTCCGTTGACAGATGCTCCTAGTGCTTCCCGAGGGACTCCAAGCACTCCACCAGACACCGTAAGCACTTCAGACTCCACGAACCGCCGCAGCTTGGTTAGGGTCTTGGCATCTCCTACCCACCCTGGACCTACGACAAGGCTCCAGGTTCCTGTGGGTGAACCTCTTTCCCCAGAGAGTGCAGCAGAACAAGCTCTTATACAAGCTCTTACAAGAGCTCAGTGATTCTCTAAGGGAGTATGGAAGACCATAGCAATCCCTTGTAGCATATCCCCCAATAAGAGACAGAACTCTAGTTTGAGGTTGAATGAACTCAGCACAACTTTAATTGAACAAGACTTATATACAGTTTTCACCCACAAAGTTACCACCCAGATGGACCTTGTTGAAGACTGAACATAATATTCACCATCCAATAGGAACAGAGTTTTACACTCTCATACAGTGTACAAAATATACAATGTGGGACAATCCCCCCTCCCCCTTAGCATCCAATCCACATTCCTATACGTTTCTCTTAAGGCAGACAGACAGAACAATGGGAGGTCATTAACACGTAACAATGCAAAAGGGCAATCCACATCGCCTCCCAATACACAACAAAAGGAATACCTGTCTGACATTGAAAGCTATGTAATATACCCAGCATTTAGAAATTACAGATTTCATGGCAAATGGGAATAAATCTTAATATTCCTATATGGAAATATTGCTGGCAAATATGAAGCAATCCAAACCATTACTTATCTGTCTTTAAATTCCAGTGACGGTGAATACTGTCACAGTGCTGATCACAAGAAAATCTTCAGTGAGACTTAAGACATGTTCATCACCCAAGGACACTAGTGCAAAACTGAGGATAAGCTTTGCTGGCCTAGGAAGGTTATGCCTGAGCAGGAAAGTCTGCCTTTTCTGGCCAGTGTTCATTCACCTTCAGGTGGCAGCATAACCCGGTGGTCATGAATAGGAAGGTGCCCTATGTCCTGTGCCACCTGTACTCAAAGTAAAGGATTTTACAGGTAAACCAAAAATCCTACTTTTTGTTTTGATGCACCTAAAGTGTATTTATCTGATCTGGGGGAAAAATTATTTCTTCGTTCATTGACGGACACAGCTCCTGGCATTTATAACCATTGGGTTATACTGCCCCCTACAGGAGTAGGACACTAGGCAGAAAATAATTCTGGCTACACCAATGGGCAGTCCCAGGGGGTATACTCCCTCTGTCTGCTATAGCCACTCCGCTTTTTTCTGCCTAGTCAGGAGTAAGGATCTAGTTCCTTGCTGGGATCTCTGGTTGTGGCAATTTTTTTATTTTTAGGTAGAAATGTATTTTCCTGGATTTTTCCTGTGAGATCTACAATCAACTGCCGGACTGGGCAACGGGCTGGATAATGTAGCTCCAGTGGTCACCCCAGTCTGGCCAGCGAGTGCGCAAAGAGCTCAGCTCCGCGCTAGGTTGGCCACGACATAGCCCCACCGAATAAGGGCAGGCCTGCCAGTTAAACGCCTCGCGAGGTCACATACAACTGGGTCTCGGCCAGAGTCGCAGTGTTCTATCTGACCAACAGCCCCCCATTTCGATGGAGAGGGGTTCTGTCTAGAGCGGTGCCTGCCTGGTTCATGGTATGGTGAGTAGTTGTTCACCCTCTCTCTCTGGAGGGTTTTGGGGTGGACGTAGCCCCTCCTTGGGATGGTCAGACCCCCTCCTTCCCGCAGGTACCCCCCCCCTTGCTGAGTCCCTCATCTGCCCCCCCCCCCTCCTCTCCACATATGTTGGTGCTTTTTTTTTGGGTGCTCTAGTCACTGTTCCTGGACGTGGTGGTCATGTTTGTGTAGTCCAGGGGTCGTTTTGCTGTGGTTTGCCATTAAAAATAGCGGCAGCCATGACAGTGGAGCCCTGAGGACGGTGATTTTGGAAGTGGGAGTCCCTCCTCACCCCCTGGTGCTGACTCCTAGATGTTTTTACTTCCTGATCGCCGCATGTGTAGTGCATTATCCTGGTGGCTGCAGGCTCTTGTTGCTGTGGGTGGTTAGTCTGGTGGGGTCCTCTCCCTCTCTGCTCAGGATCCCTTGGTGCCTTGCAACCGGGTGTTGCTGCTAGCACGGTGGGGGTCGTCCCTTAGCAGTGTTATTTACACCTTTTGTGGGGTCCCCCTTGTGGAGTCTTTGGAGCAAGACCTGTTCCTTCAGGGGGTGATTTTCCCGGTTCCGACTTCAGAACGTTTTCAGGTTTTTTACTCAAACCTGTTCACAGTCCCCAGGAAGGATGGGAAAGTGTGCCCAGTCCTGGACCTCAAGGCGCTCAGCTGCTTTGTGTGGGTACAGAAGTTTAGCATGGAATCCATTCGAATGGTGGTGGCATCCCTGCGCCAGGGAGATTTCCTTGCCTCTGTCGATATCAAGGATACCTATCTTCACATTTTGATATGTGCCATTCACCAGCATTTTCTCAACTTTGCTGTGGGAGAGGCGCATTATTTGTTTGTGGCGTTACCCTTTGGTCTCGCCTCTGTTCCTCAGGTCTTCACAAAAGTGTTAGCCCTGGTGCTAGCATTGCCACGCCAATGGGGGATGTTGGTACTGGGCTACTTGGACGATCTCCTTCTGCAGGCTGAGTCTCCCTCTGCTCTGGTGGAAAACCTGGAGATCACAATACGAACTCTGCAGTCGACGTTCCTTGGAAGCTTCCTCCCAGGAAGGATCTGCTGTCCCAAGGACTGATCTTCCATCCTGCTTTACAGTTGCTGGCTTTGAGGGCTTGGCTGTTGAACACCAGGTGCTGAAGAATAGAGGTTTATCTGATTTGGTGACTCCTACACTGTTGAAAGCTAGGAAATCTACTTCTAGGAAGATCTACCATCGTCCTCCAGTACAGTGTTCGTTACCGTCTTGGGACCTCAATTTGGTGCTTTCAGCTCTACAGAAGCCTCTCTTTGAAAATATTCTGGAGATTCCCCTGCTTACGCTGTCCCAGAAGGTGGCCTTTTTGGTGGCTATCACCTCTGCACGCATCGTGTCGGAACTGGCGGCATTATCCTATTGTTCACCCTATATGGTGATTCACAGGGATAAGGTGGTTCTTTGCCCCTGGTCGTCTTTCCTTCCAAAGGTTGCCTCCAATTTTCATTTGAATGAAGACATTGTGTTGCCTTCCCTGTATCCCCGGCTTAAACATCCGAAGGAAAATGCCTTGCATGCCCTGGATGTGGTCCGGGCAATTAGGGTGTACTTGCCAGCTACAGAGTCTTTCAGGAAGTCAGACTCTCTATTTGTGCACACAGATGGGCCTCGTGAAGGGTTGTCCTCTTCCTCTGCGACCATTCACAGATGGACCAGACAGACGGTGGTTCAGGCCTATTCCATCAGAGGTCAGGTTCCACGCTTCCCTGTCAAGGCGCACTCTAAAAACAACATGGGTTTACTTCAGGGAGATCATGTCAAACAAATCTTATAGATTTTTTTGACTGGGTGACTAAAATAATAGACGGTGGAGGTGCAGTAGACATTGCATATCTAGATTTTAGTAAGGCTTTTGACACTGTCCCACATAGAAGACTTATCAATAAACTGCAGGCATTGAGCATGGACTCCCATATTGTTGAGTGGATTAGGCAGTGGCTGAGTGACAGACAACAGAGGGTTGTAGTCAATGGAGAACATTCAGAACAAGGTCATGTTACCAGTGGGGTACCTCAGAGATCTGTACTGGGACCAATTTTGTTTAATATCTTCATAAGTGATATTGCAAAAGGCCTCGATGGTAAGGTTTGTCTTTTTGCTGATGACACAAAGATATGTAACAGGGTTGATGTTCCTGGAGGGAAACGCCAAATGGAAAAGGATTTAGGAAAACTAGAAGAATGGTCAGAACTCTGGCAACTGAAATTTAATGTGTATAAGTGCAAGATAATGCACCTGGGGCGTAAAAACCCAAGGGCAGAATATAGAATATTTGACACAGTCCTGACCTCAGTATCTGAGGAAAGGGATTTAGGAGTAATTATTTCAGAAGACTTAAAGGTGGGAAGACAATGTAATAGAGCAGCACGAAATGCCAGCAGAATGCTTGGATGTATAGGGAGAGGTATAAGCAGTAGAAAGAGAGAAGTGCTTATGCCGCTGTACAGAACACTGGTGAGACCTCACTTGGAGTATTGTGCGCAGTACTGGAGGCCATATCTCCAGAAGGATATAGATACTCTAGAGAGAGTTCAGAGAAGAGCTACTAAACTAGTACATGGATTGCAGGAAAAAACTTACCAGGAAAGGTTAAAGGACCTTAACATGTATAGCTTGGAAGAAAGAAGAGACAGAGGGGATATGATAGAAACTTTTAAATACATAAAGGGAATCAACTCGGTAAAGGAGGAGAGCATATTTAAAAGAAGAAAAACTACCACAAGAGGACACAGTTTTAAATTAGAGGGGCAAAGGTTTAAAAGTAATATGAGGAAGTATTACTTTACTGAGAGAGTAGTGGATGCATGGAATAACCTTCCTGCAGAAGTGGTAGCTGCAAATACAGTGAAGGAGTTTAAGCATGCATGGGATAGGCATAAGGCTATCCTTCATATAAGTAAGCAATATCCAATAGATTATAAAGTGCATGTATACACATAAGTGGTTAAATATACTCCAAAAGAATGTTCAATGCTTGAAACAAAAAGTCCTTGAAGTGATCCAATTAAGGTGCCAAGGTGCCAAAAAAATATTCAGGTGCTTGCAAAGTGACAAGGTGCCCCTCAAGGTTCCCCACTCACCAGATTGCAGATAAATTAAGACCTTCAAGATTATTGCACATTGCCCAGGATCTTTAAAGACCAGAACTTCTCCTGTGTAGCCTTCACACTTATTGGGTCAGCTTCCGCCTCCACCGTTAAACAAAAGAATGGCCATACATGGTGAAGTACGTTTAAAACAATTTTATTCCCAATAAGTTATCCAGATGGGTACTCACAAGCATGTAAAAAGATAAAGCATATACAAGGAACTCGTGCAGCGCCGCTCTCGGCGTGCGTTCCACACACAGGAAGTTCCTGACCGGAAGTGACGTTCGTTTTGGTCCGCAACCGGAAGTGCGTCAACGCGTTTCGCCGTCAATACAGCGTCTTCAAAGACATCACTTCCTGTTAGCGGAGGCTTTTTATATCGTAGCCTCTCGGTGCTCATTTCCGGAATCTTATTATTTATACTTTGACAATCGATCACAAACCATTATACTATACTAATGGCATTATTATAGTGAATTTACTCGTCTATAGCCTTTATTAATTTGCAAAAATATCTATAATAGTCATGAACGATTGGTACGTCCGGGCATCACTTCCTGTATACAAAACGAATTTGACCCATTATTAAATTCTGCTATATTTCATTACAAAAACATCAATAACATTATATTTTGGGTTAAACAATTATATAGTTCAATTTTAAAACTAAGTTTGATAATAATATTATATTATATGTATATGAATAGAACGTTAAAATTATATATAAAGCTGATAGAAAAACCTATAAGGAGGAAATAAAGAATCTTTCATATTTTTATAGATATTGGGACAATTTCAAATAATATATATACACAAATAGGTAAAATCATTAAAATATTACAAAAATTAAAATAATATCTAGACTTCCATAAATTTATAAAAAGGAATGGGGATTCTGTATATTCATTAGAGGAGTGGGATCATACACTAATATGAGACTTAATATTATATAGTGCGATGTAAAATTGTTATGTAGAGGGTTGATTAAAAACTGAAGGAAAGAGTATGTGTAAGGGTTTGGACCTATTAGAAGGAATAAGGAAAATTTTTTTAAAAATTTAAAAAGAACTACCAATTGGATAAAAAGCAGTTGACATCTAAGTCTACGTTCAGTCCTTTAGGTTTCAGTGTCTCCAAACGATGGATCCACTGAGTTTCATTTTGTGACACTGCTTTTTTCAAGTTGCCTCCCCTCCAGTGGGGTTCTATTTTATCTATGGCACAAAAAGACAAGAGTGTAGGGTCACTATGGTGGAACAATTTGAAATGGTGGGACAGACTGTGGTTTTTAAACCCTTTCTTTATATTGGAGACATGTTCTCTCAATCTTACTTTCAATTCCCTAGTAGTCCTTCCCACATACTGCAGTCCACATGGACAAGAGAGAAGGTAAGTCACATGTGTGGATGAACAGGTTATAAATTTATTGATTTTGTACATTTTACCATTAAAAGATGATTTAAAATCCATATTTTTCCTCTTTCTATTGAAAGATAATGTTCTTAGAACTCTACTTCCATCTAAACCCCAGTTTATTTACACTAAGCCCAAGACCCTCAGATTACAATTAGCACACAACGTGGTCAATCCACCTAAAAAAAAAAAAAAAATAGGCACATTCTGGGATCAGAATGGGTTCTTTAGCTGTGGCAGATGTATGATCTGCCGCACCTCTAGGTTTAGAAAGAGGAAAAATATGGATTTTAAATCATCTTTTAATGGTAAAATGTACAAAATCAATAAATTTATAACCTGTTCATCCACACATGTGACTTACCTTCTCTCTTGTCCATGTGGACTGCAGTATGTGGGAAGGACTACTAGGGAATTGAAAGTAAGATTGAGAGAACATGTCTCCAATATAAAGAAAGGGTTTAAAAACCACAGTCTTTCCCACCATTTCAAATTGTTCCACCATAGTGACCCTACACTCTTGTCTTTTTGTGCCATAGATAAAATAGAACCCCACTGGAGGGGAGGCAACTTGAAAAAAGCAGTGTCACAAAATGAAACTCAGTGGATCCATCGTTTGGAGACACTGAAACCTAAAGGACTGAACGTAGACTTAGATGTCAACTGCTTTTTATCCAATTGGTAGTCCTTTTTAAATTTTTTATAAAATTTTCCTTATTCCTTCTAATAGGTCCAAACCCTTACACATACTCTTTCCTTCAGTTTTTAATCAACCCTCTACATAACAATTTTACATCGCACTATATAATATTAAGTCTCATATTAGTGTATGATCCCACTCCTCTAATGAATATACAGAATCCCCATTCCTTTTTATAAATTTATGGAAGTCTAGATATTATTTTACAAAAAGTGCAGCGCTAAAGTAATTTGAATAATAATGTGGCAAGTGGAGAACCACAAAAAAAATATACAATATAAGCAAAATAGTGTCCAAAATACTGAATAAAGTCCCAAAACAGAAATGAAAATGAATCCGCATGCAAGGTGTTGAGGAGAACAATCCTTTTCAGTGACACCCAGGGAAAAGTGGAGGATGGGGACACCTCTGTGCACAAGTATCACAAGCAGCTTACCAGAACTCCTTGGCTACTCAATTTAATGAGACAGCCTCTCCCAGCAAGATGTTATACCAATGTCACCAGCGGTTGTCAAGCTCCAATGCTTCATAATCACTCCATCATATAAGCATGAGTATATAAAAAGAATAAAAGCCCATAGCGTAATTCCGTAACATATAAAATCCAATTTATTAAAAGAATACTACTCACAGTGAGAAGGTAAAAAACAGGTACATAGAACAGTGCGGCGTCCCGCAATTGTCCAAAACAGCATCAAGCAATGTAAAGCAGCCGGCTCCGTAAGGGGGCGTGTGGACTTTGCATCTGGAGTCGCCAACGTTTCGTCATCAAAAGACTTCGTCTGGGCGTGACGAAACATGACGAAACGTTGGCGACTCCAGATGCAAAGTCCACACGCCCCCTTACGGAGCCGGCTGCTTTACATTGCTTGATGCTGTTTTGGACAATTGCGGGACGCCGCACTGTTCTATGTACCTGTTTTTTACCTTCTCACTGTGAGTAGTATTCTTTTAATAAATTGGATTTTATATGTTACGGAATTACGCTATGGGCTTTTATTCTTTTTATATACTCATGCTTATATGATGGAGTGATTATGAAGCATTGGAGCTTGACAACCGCTGGTGACATTGGTATAACATCTTGCTGGGAGAGGCTGTCTCATTAAATTGAGTAGCCAAGGAGTTCTGGTAAGCTGCTTGTGATACTTGTGCACAGAGGTGTCCCCATCCTCCACTTTTCCCTGGGTGTCACTGAAAAGGATTGTTCTCCTCAACACCTTGCATGCGGATTCATTTTCATTTGCATTTCTGTTTTGGGACTTTATTCAGTATTTTGGACACTATTTTGCTTATATTGTATATTTTTTTTGTGGTTCTCCACTTGCCACATTATTATTCAAATTACTTTAGCGCTGCACTTTTTGTAAAGATTTTGGTTATTGATCACTGTTAGTTGATTTTGGTGCTAGCTGCTCACATAATTCATATCGAATACACTGTCATTTATTTAACTTAGCGCAGGAATTTTTTTCTCTCCCTTTAGATATTATTTTAATTTTTGTAATATTTTAATGATTTTACCTATTTGTGTATATATATTATTTGAAATTGTCCCAATATCTATAAAAATATGAAAGATTCTTTATTTCCTCCTTATAGGTTTTTCTATCAGCTTTATATATAATTTTAACGTTCTATTCATATACATATAATATAATATTATTATCAAACTTAGTTTTAAAATTGAATTATATAATTGTTTAACCCAAAATATAATGTTATTGATGTTTTTGTAATGAAATATAGCAGAATTTAATAATGGGTCAAATTCGTTTTGTATACAGGAAGTGATGCCCGGACGTACCAATCGTTCATGACTATTATAGATATTTTTGCAAATTAATAAAGGCTATAGACGAGTAAATTCACTATAATAATGCCATTAGTATAGTATAATGGTTTGTGATCGATTGTCAAAGTATAAATAATAAGATTCCGGAAATGAGCACCGAGAGGCTACGATATAAAAAGCCTCCGCTAACAGGAAGTGATGTCTTTGAAGACGCTGTATTGACGGCGAAACGCGTTGACGCACTTCCGGTTGCGGACCAAAACGAACGTCACTTCCGGTCAGGAACTTCCTGTGTGTGGAACGCACGCCGAGAGCGGCGCTGCACGAGTTCCTTGTATATGCTTTATCTTTTTACATGCTTGTGAGTACCCATCTGGATAACTTATTGGGAATAAAATTGTTTTAAACTTACTTCACCATGTATGGCCATTCTTTTGTTTAACGGTGGAGGCGGAAGCTGACCCAATAAGTGTGAAGGCTACACAGGAGAAGTTCTGGTCCTTAAAGATCCTGGGCAATGTGCAATAATCTTGAAGGTCTTAATTTATCTGCAATCTGGTGAGTGGGGAACCTTGAGGGGCACCTTGTCACTTTGCAAGCACCTGAATATTTTTTTGGCACCTTGGCACCTTAATTGGATCACTTCAAGGACTTTTTGTTTCAAGCATTGAACATTCTTTTGGAGTATATTTAACCACTTATGTGTATACATGCACTTTATAATCTTTTGGATATTGCTTACTTTTTAGCACTTAGCACTTTGTGTACATGACCTTTTATGCACTTTATAAATTATTGAATATTGTTTACATATCACAGCACTTATCACTTTATTGAAGCTAGCGCTGCATAAATTCGTTTTATCACATTTTCCTAAGAAATTTCTTAGAGTCGGCAGCAGCTGCTCATTACTTCACTTATATTAATATTTTTCACGTTGTGAAGCGCGGGTTTAATTTTGTTTTTTCATTCTTTTATCCTTCATATAAGATAGGGCCAGGGACTATTCATAGGATTCAGATATATTGGGCAGACTAGATGGGCCAAATGGTTCTTATCTGCCGACACATTCTATGTTTCTACTAGAGGCGCTTAGTGCCTCCTGGGTTGTTCCCACCGCTCATGTTTAACACTGCTTTGGGAACGTTCCAATCGTTAAGAAAGCCAGGAGCTGTGTCCATCAATGAACGAAAGAGAAAATGTAATTTTTGACTTACCGTAAAATCCATTTCTCTGATGTTCATTGATGGACACAGCACCCACCCCTCTGTGGAGTTATTCTCCTGACACTGCTTGTAACAAAACTGAGTGGCTATAGCAGAGAGAGGGAGTATACCCCCTGGGGACTGCCCCGTGTAGCCTGAATAATTTTCTGCCTAGTGTCCTACACCTGTTGGGGGCAGTATAACTCAGTTGTTATGAATACCAGGAGCTGTGTCCGTCAATGAACATCAGAAAAAGGAATTTTACAGTAAGTCAAAAATCCCATTTTTTTTTTCTCCTATCAAAATAGCTCGGAGATTAATAATAATCCCAATGCAGGGTCTCTCCTACTAGCAAAACTGCAGTCTCTGCCCGATATGGCAATCTCCATGAATAATATGCATGAAGAAGTTGCTTTTCACACTATGAACTACTTCCCTGTACACCAAGGACAAACTTGTAATCAAAAATATTAATTAGACATTGCCATTATCTTTTTTGGTCGACCCCTCTAAAATGATCTGCTAACCCTGTTTACAGCCCGTTTTTGGGTAGTTCCTCAGGGCATGGTGACTTTCCGTTTATTCTGTTTTAAAGTGGAAGAAAGGCATACTTTTTTTTAAAAAAAATTCCCCCCACCTGTCCTGCCTAACTTGTATAAAAAAAAAAAAAAGATCTGTGTACTTTTTTAAAATCCGGTCTGGTCATGCGATCCTGCATCACATGACCTGCCTAACCTATTTGAAAAAAGATGTAGCTCCGGGATCAAGTTTTCAACGCTTTCTCCAAAGCTGGGAATAAATTGGAAGTATTTAACTTTTTTTTTTTTTTTAGCTTCTTGTGCATGTTTTGTGATAGGCCAGATTGAACAGATGGAGACTGTAAGAAAGATAATTGATCATACTGTCAAAGTGTATCCTCAGAGCCCGCAACCCTATTAACATCAAAGCTCAAGGCACAGGAATGGAATATTGTAGAGCCTGTGAGAACAAGTTAATATAGAAGTCAGGAGTGAAATAGTCCAATGGGAAACCAAGAAACATTTCTTTCATTATTAAAATAATCCATAAAATAATCAACAAAAGTTTGAGCTGAGTGTACAGTAATTTTTTTGGCTACCTATATCCTGGAATTTGTACTGTTCCATTGACACAAATGTGCTTTATTGGTCAATATTTGTTTCTGATCTCCCTTTCTAATTGGCAGCTTTGGACATGGAGTGTATGTTGCTGCAAGAAGATCAATGATCTTCTCAGGAGTCTCAAAAAGGGAGAAAAAATGAGAATTGGAATTTTTAATACGCCATCAAAATAAACAACCTTATAAAACAATGATATTTATTGAAATCCCAAGCATAAAACCAAAATAAAATCAAGGCTGATACAAAACTGCTGTAGGAAAAGACCACCAATCAGTACACATGTCATATGGTTTTCAATCAATCAGAGCTTGACAGATTATTGCATGCGAATCCCAACAAATTTTCTTTTCTAAAGAATGCCATTTTAGTTTTAGTCCCATCTTAATCATTGTATTTTAGTTGCGCTACAAATGTGAAAATAATTGGATGGATCCAATATACGGTATGTGTTAACCCGTGATTACATATATAAAAATCAAGAAAACCATGAGATACTACATCTCATATGGAAGGTGCAACGTGCAAACTTGTGCAAAAATATATGATATGAAATGCAATCACACTATAGCCTTTAAAGAAAGAGTAAAACAGTGTAAAGAGTCCTCAAAGGTATACAAATTGTATGAGGTAAATGTCCACATATAAGGTGAAAACCATAAATATGAAGACAATCGTCAGTGATCCAGTGAAGAAAAAGGAAAAAAAAACACCAATAGTGCTTCCAACACCAAACAGAAAAACTGCAGGAGCGCTTACCAGAGATAATGGACTCTAATGCTGTTAACATAGTCGTACCGCATAGGATAGTAAAGCCTTGCTGGGACCCCCCTGGTATCAGATTCCTCTTCCAATCATTAAGGTGTGGAGATGATAGACTCCAATGTTGTTACCATAGATTTGCATGAACATAGAGTGATAAGACCTTGCTGAAAATGACCCTTAGTATCAGATTCCTCCTCCGGTCTTTAACCACTTGCCTACAGTGCACTTTCACCCCCTTCCTGCCCAGACCGATTTTCAGCTTTCAGCGCTCTCACACTTTGACTGAGAATTACTCAGTCATGCAACACTGTACCCATACAAAAATTGTGTCCTTTTTTTCACACAAATAGAGCTTTCTTTTGATGGTATTTGATCAATACTGGGTTTTTTATTTTTTATGCTATAAATAAAAAAAGACTGAAAATATCGTGAAAAAACGCATTTTTCTTTGTTTCTGTCATAAAATTTTGCAAATTAGTCATTTTTCTTAACAAATTTTGGCCAAAATGTATACTGCTACTTATCTTTGGTAAAAAAAACCCAAGTAAGTATATATTATTTGGTCTTTGTGAAAGTTATAGAGTCCACAAGTTATGGTGCTATTCATTGAAAATTGATCACACTTGATCACACCTGATGTACTGAAGGCCTATCTCATTTCTTGAGACACTAAAAGGTCAGGAAAGTACAAATACCCCCCAAATGACCCCTTTTTGGAAAGTAGACATTCCAAGGTATTTAATAAGGGGCATGATGAGTTTTTTGAAGTTGTAATTTTTTCCCACAATGCTTTGCAAAATGAAGATTTATTTTTTTTTTTTTTTTTTTTTTTACAAATTGCCGTATTAACAGGTTATTTCTCTCACACAGCACATGTATACTTTCAACTACACCCCAAAACACATTCTACTACTCCTCCTGAGTATGGCGATACCACATGTGTGAGACTTTTTCACAGCCTGGCCACATACAGAGGCCTAACATCCGAGTAGCAGCGTCCGGCATTCTACGAGCACAAATTACACATATCATTTCCTGACAACCTATCGCACTTTTGAAGGCCCTGGAGCACCAGGACAATGGAAACCCCCATAAAATGACCCCATTTTGGAAAGCAAACAGCCCAACGTATAATTTTTGAGGCATAATGAGTCTTTTGAATATGTCATTTTTTTCCACAAGTTTTTGGAAAATGTGGAAAGAAAATGAAAACACATTTTTTTTACACAAAGCTGTCCATTTATGCAATATTTCTAACACATCGCATGTACATAGCAAAACTTGCACCCCAAAATACATTCTGCTACTCCTCCTGAGTATGGCGATACCACATGTGTAACACTTTTTCACAGCCTGGCCACATACATAGGCCTCACATCCAAGTAGCGCTTTACACAAAGTTGTCCATTTATCCACTTTAAGACTGGGCCTATTTTTGACACTTGGTGTTTACAAGCTAAAATCATTTTTTTTTTGCTAGAAAACTACTTTGAACCCCCAAACATTATATATTTTTTTTTAGCAGAGACCCTAGAGAATAAAATGGAGATCGTTGCAATATTTTTTATCACACCATATTTGCGCAGCAGTCTTCCAAATGCGATTTTTTTGAAAAAAATTCACTTTTTTGAACTAAAAAATAAGAAAACAGTAAATTTAGCCCAATTTTTTTCCATAATGTGAAAGATAATGTTACGCCGAGTAATTAGATACCCAACATGTCATGCTTCAAAATTGTGCATGCTCACAGAATGGCGCCAAACATTGGTACTTAAAAATCCCCATAGGCAACATTTTAAAAATTTCTGCAGGTTACTAGCTTAGAGTTACAGAGGAGGTCTAGGGCTCAAATTATTTCACTCGCTCTAACGATCGCGGCGATACCTCACATGTATGGTTTGAACACCGTTTACATATGTGGGCGGGACTTGCGTATGCGTTTGCTTCTGCGCGTGAGCTAACGGGGACAGGGCGCTTTAATTTTTTTTTTTTTCCTATTTATTTTATTTATTATTTTTTTATTTTTACACAGTTAAAAAAAAAAAAATGTTTTGATCATTTTTATTCCTATTACAAGGAATGTAAACATCCCTTGTAATAGAAATAGGCATGACAGGTCCTCTTTATTGTGAGATCTGGGGTCAAAAAGACCTCACACCTCACAACTACACTAAAAAAGAAAAAAAAAAAAAAAATTGTTGAAAGAGGAAAAAAAAAAAGCAAAAAAAAAAAAGCGGCCCTTTAAACCGGTTGCTAGGCAACGTCTTTTGACGTAGCTCCGGTCCTCCAAGACCATAGAGTTGAGTGAGGGCCATCTTGCCCTCACTCGACTTCCTGTCTCTGAGGATCCGGGACCGGATAGTTTTCCCCGCTGCCGGCGGGTCCGGTAAGCTGGGAAAACGTCTGGGACGCGGCAGGAGGGGGGGGGGGGCACCTCTTCCCCTGCACCGTAAGGGTAATTCCGCGGCGAATCCGCCACTGGGACCACCCTTATCTGAAAGCTGACCGCCCGCCGTTTCAAAAAATACCGGGGTTATGGGGGCTATCTGCTGCCATAACCCCAGTATTTAGCTTTTAATGGCCAACGCATATAGTCGTTAGGCGGTCAGTAAGTGATTGCATGTATATGGCAAACCGGTGACGATGACTGATGGGGTGACAGGTGACGATGACTGATGGGGTGACAGGTGACGATGACTGATGGGGTGACAGGTGACGATGATTGATGAGGTGACAGGTGATGATGATTGATGAGGTGACAGGTGACGATGATTGATGGGGTGACAGGTGACGATGATTGATGAGGTGACAGGTGATGATGATTGATGGGGTGACAGATGACGATGATTGATGGGGTGACAGATGACAGTCACTGACGGGGTGACATGTGACGATGATTGATGGGGTGACAAGTGACGATGACTGATGGGGTGACAGGTGACGATGACTGATGGGGTGACAGGTGACGGTGATTGATGGGGTGACAGGTGACGGTGATTGATGGGGTGACAGGTGACGGGCGATGGTCACTGATGGGTGACAGGTGACGGGCGATGGTGCACGGCGGTACTGATGGCAGTCTCTGGTGACCGGTGAACTTTAGGCTATGTTCACATGTGAGCGTAGCGATCATGGGCAGAATCACTGCGATTCCGCCCGTGATCCAGAAATCATTGCAAATTGCGGGACGCCTGTGCATTGCCCGTGATTTGCAATAGCACCCCAAACGCTGTGCGATGTTGCTGCGATTTCCGCCTGCCGAATCGCGGTAACATCACGCAAACAACGCATGACGCTCCAAAGAAACTCTTGTACCTTTTTTGGGCGTCATGCGATGTTTGCGCGATGTTACCGCGATTCGGCAGGCGGAAATGGCGGCAACATCGCACAGCGTTTGGGGTGCTATTGCAAATCACGGGCAACGCACAGGCGTCCCGCGATTTGCAATGATTTCCGGATCGCGGGCAGAATCGCGGTGATTCTGCCTGCGATCGCTGCGCTCAAATGTGAACGTTATGGGTGTCAATTTCTGGGCACTGATGAGGTGACTGTTGGGTGACAGGTGATATTGGGGGGGGGGGGGCTGAGGACTGTGTGGGGGGACCTTTATTAGTGTGATTTTTACTTTTTACAGGTGTACAGAGCAGTAACTCACTATTTCTAGCTCTTCTCCCCTCATACTGGAAGCTGTATGAGGAGAGAAGAGCTAGTAACAGTCAGTTACTGCTCTGTGTTTACATTTTGTGATCGGCTGTGAATGGATTCACAGCCGATCACATAGTAAACAGTCACTGTCAGTGACTGTTTACTACCGCCGGTGACAGCTGTGTTCCTACGGAACACAGTGCCACCGACACGACCGCGCTGCGCGCTCCCGATCGCGCATGCGCGGTCATCTGGTGGGCGCCTTCATTGTGATCGGCTGTGTCATTGGAACACAGCCGATCACGTGGGAAACAGCCACGCCCATTGGCTGTTTCCCCCCTGCCGGTGACGGGGGGTGTCCCGGGGACACCCCGACACCGACAGTGCAGGGCGGCGTGCACGCGATCGCGCGCCTGCCCTGCTTAAAGTGCCGCCGTCATATGACGGCGGCCCAGGATAATGGTCGCTCCGCTCCGCCGTCATATGACGGCGGGCGGGCGGCAAGCGGTTAAAGTGCTCCAAAAAACAAAAATGCTCCACATAGTGTGATACCATCCAAAAAAAATGACTTTATTTAAAGGGAAACAACTTACATTTTTCATGTATGAACAGGCAACTCACATTGAAATCACATGTAGAATCAGATGGGCGCAATGTTAGAAAATAAGCTTCATCTGGGGTATTAGCCTCTGTATACAATCGCTGTAAAAATGCAGCTGACGAAAACTTTGACAAACGTTTTCATTGATGAAATTACCACTGGTTGTCAATACTAACAATCCTACCTTACAATAACAGAAGCCTAAAGCCCCGTACACACGATCAGATTATCGAACGATCTGTCGTCCCTTTTTTGTGGCATGCTAGTCTGATGTGGAAAGTGAAGAGGTTATTTTCATACGAATTTTCCCGTACAACAGAATTCTACTTCAGAAGTGATGTCGAGTTGGATTGTTTTGTATGTGTTCTTTCATCTCTGAGCATGCCTAGTCTTGCTCTTTAAGATTTTTTTTCCGTCAAAATCTGTACTAATGAGACGAAAATTGGACGTTGTTTTGACGGACGACAAAAATTATATAGCCTGCACATCAGGATTTTGTCAGCCGAAAAGTCGGAGTCAGCTGTCGAAAGCACCATACTAACAATCCGAAAATCGACAGATCGGTCGTCGGACAAATTTTCCCTACAGATTTTCTTATCGTGTGTATGCGCCTTTAGGCTCCTTTCACACGGGTGCCTCCATGAAGCAGAATCCGCTTGCTCAGCGGGGGGTCGCTCCGCTGATCCCTGATCCCCCGCTGAGCAGGCGGGTGACAGGGCCGTGTCCGCTCCGCTATGCAGAGCGTACACAGACACAGCCTGCTCTCGTCTGTGGGGATGGATGGGGAACAGGTTCCCCATCCCTCTGTTTTTGGCGGACAGAATCGGATTGGATGGTGGCGGTCCGCTGACATCCGCCGCTCCATAGAAGAGACTGGAGGATCTGATCAGGTCTGCCTGAAAAACTGATCCGATCACCCGTGTGAAAGTGGCCTAGAATAGATTTAGCCAAAATTCAGGACAACTTTGGTTAACATTTTGTATCTTTTATGAACACGGTTTTGATACAAGTATTTATGCTTTAAACCAACCATTCATCTGTCCTTGATGAAGATTCTTTAGAAATTGAAATGCCTTGAACTCACATTTAACGATCTGCCAAGATCCAATTTATTGAAAACCATATGATGTGTACTGATTGGTGGTCTTTTCCTACAGTAGCTTTGTATCAGCCTTGCTTTTATTGGGGTTTTATGCTTTTCAATAAATATCATTGTTTTATAAGGTTGTTTATTTTGATGGTGCCTTAAAAATCTAATTTCCCTTTTTTTTTTTTTCTTTGTAAATTGTATGTGTAAGGTATATGGCACCTTGGCCTACCTTAGACTCTGTCTATATTATTTGAAACATTAACAGCATGGAGGAAATTGCACTTTGTGATCTGTTTATCCTAACCAGACTGAATTTCTTTTTTAGTTCTCGGCTGATGCAGACAAAATGGAAACATTCCTGAAGGTGGTGGGGTACCTAGAGCTGGATATGTATTGTACTGATAGACTGGAAAAGGTGAATATCAATGCCTGCATACAAGCTTTGCAAGTATTTTTGGGTTTTATAGAGCGAGGGAAAACTGCAGAAGCTGTTTGCTTTCTCTTTTTCTCTATTTCTGTCTCTCTCTGAAATTCAGAGTCAGTGTCTGAACAGAGAAGGAAAAGGAGAGGAGTCACTTCTCTGATTAATTCAGGTGTGCATTTGTGTGTGTAAATCTGAGCTTGAGTCGTTGAGTGTAAACTTGCTTTTCTTCAACAGAACAGTTAAAACAGACCTAGCATTAATTAACTTTGCTTCTCCAAATTTTGAAGTGGTTGTAAAGGCTGATTTTTTTTTTTTTACCTTCATGCATTCTATGCATGAAGGTTAAAAATCTTTCTGGGTGCTGGCCACCCCACAGCCCCCTAATACTCACTTGAGCCCTTTCTCGATCCAGCAGTGTGCACAGGAGTCTCGGCTGTCCCCGGAATCCCTCTCCCCATTGGCTGAGACAGCAGTGGGTGCCATTGGCTCCCATTGCTTTCATTCACAGCCAGTGAGCCAATGAGGAATGAGTGTGGGGTGAGTCCGAGCTGCGGCTCTGTGTCTTATGGATGCATAGAGCAGGGCTTAGAAGCGAGCACGCACCAGTAACCCCATAGCAAGCAGCTTGCTGTTGGGGGCACTGGTCAAAGGGGAGGAGCCATGAGCGCTGTTGGGGAACCAGAGAAGAAGAGGATCGGTGCTGCTCTGTGCAAAACCATTGCATAGAGCAAGTAAGTATAGCATGTTTGTTGGTTTTTTTTTTTTTTTTTTTTAAAGCTGAACCTTTAATATAACTTTAATTTACTGATTTAACGCATATAATTACATCACTTTATGCTGGGTCTTAACTAGCAAGAAATAGTTATCTACTTTCCTACCGGACCAATCCTGACATTCCTCTCCTACGCTTAAAAAGTATCTTTCTCTTTGGTTTATTGACGGACACAGTTCCTGGTATTCATTTCCCATTGGGTTATACTGCCCCCTACAGAAGTAGCACACTAGGCAGAAAGGAATTCTGGCTACACCTATCGGCAGTCCCAGGGGGTATACTCTTTCTCTCTGCTATAGCCACCTAGTTTTATTCTGCTTAGTCAGCAGTAAGGATCTAGTTCCTTGTGGTCACCCCAGTCTGGGCAGTGAGCGCACGCAGACCTCAGCTCTGCGCTAGGTCGGCTGCGACATAGCCCCACTAGATGGGGGCTGGCCTGCGAGTTAAACGCCTCACGAGATCACATATAGGTCTTGGCCCAAGTCGCAGCGTTCCTCCTGGCCAACAGCCCCCCATTTCGATGGAGAAGGGTTCTGTATAGAGCGGCGCTCGCTTGGTTTGGTGAGTAGTTGTCCCCCCTCTCTTCCTGGAGGGTTTTGGGGTGGATGTGGGCCCCTCCTTGGGATGGTCTGACGCCTGGATTCCCCTCCTTCCCACAGGCACCCCCCTTGCTGAGTCCCTCACCTGCCCCCCCCCTCCCCTCCACATATGTTGGGGCTGCTTTTGGGTGGTCTGGCCACACTTCCTGGGGTGGAGGCAGGGTGCTTACAAGCAATGGGGACCGGGGGGGCTGTGCCGCTGATGACCGGACGATTGACTGTGGGGGGGGGGGGGTTGTACCTGGTGGGGGCTCCTGCCAGGGCCCACCATCCTGCCTGGATCTGTCCCTGTGGCCTGGTCTCCTTCCTGGGTCCCTGTACACCTTGTGTTGCCACCATTTTGTTGAAGCCGGTGTATTCCTATATACAGCGGCCATGTTTGTGTAGTTCCGCCATTTTGCTGTGGTTTGCAATTGAAAATAGAGGTGACCATGACAGTGGAGCCCTGTGAGCTGTGATTTCGGCATGGGAGCCCTTCCTCATCCCCTGGTTCTGACTCCTGGATGATTTTACTTCCTGATTGCGGCATGTGTAGTGCATTATCCTGGTGGCTGCAGGCGCTTGTTTCTGCGGGTGGTGAGTCTGGTGGGGTCCTCACCCTCTCTGCTTTGGTGCTTGTGCCTGGCGACCGGGTGGTGCTGCAGTGTTTATACACTTTTTGTGGGGTCCCCCTGGTGACTCATGGAGCCTTCAGAGCACATTTTCCCACCTAAACCCCTCTCTGAGGCTACGGGCCCCCCCCCCCCCGGTCCCAACCATCCATCCATGCACTGATGGCGGTCCTGAAGTCCCTGGTGGAGGTGGCGTTACCTCTATGAGGAGTCCCTTCTTAAGAAGTGGATTGTGCCACCCCACCGGTGGTAGACCCTCCGGTTTTCAGATTGAACAAGGCAACCATGATTCCGGTTGAAGAGTCCCTGGCTTTTAAGGATTCGGCTGACCGGAAGGCGGAAGCTTTGGCCCGCAAAATGTACACTCTGGCTGGTTCGGCAATGAGGCCGGTATCCACTATTGCCCTAGTGTCGCAAACTCTGACTGAGTGGGCTAAGCTCTTACGCTGTGACCTGGAGGGGAAACGCTCCCCTCTGCCTTTGCCGAGCTGGCGGACCAGCTGATCCAGGGGCTGCAGTTTATCTGCAATGCTTCCTTGGATGCGGCCCCCCTGATGGCTTGCCTCTCTGTTATAGCGGTGGTTCTTCGGCGTATCTTTTGGCTCAAGTGCTGGTTTGCAGATCAGGTTTCAAAAAAGGCCTTGACTGATCTTCCTTTCCAAGGTGATCGCTTGTTTGGAGCTACCCTGGATGACATTATTAAGGGTCTCAAAGGGGGGAAGAGTGCTTTTTTTCCGCAGGCTACTAAGGGCAAGGAACCTCGTTGGAGACGTGGTCCTTCCTTCTCAGCTCATAAGCTTTTTTCATTCCTCAGGGTCGATTGACAAGGGCTCAAAGCCTTTTAGGGCCTCTTCAGGGGGATCCAAACAAGCCTGGTCTGGCAAGCCAAGATCAGGCTTCTCCAGACCCGTGGATAAGGCTCCTTCAGCATGAAGGTCTGCCATCATCCGTATCGGAGGTGGGGGGATGTCTTAGCTGGTTTCCGGATCCATGGACTTCCCTGGTTCAAGACAAGTCCATGAAGTCATTCGGTCTGGCAACAAGATCGAGTTTTGCTCTTTGTCCCCCAGCAAGGTTTTTTTCCTTCCAACTTGCGCCTGTCCCCAGACAGCTTACAGGTCCTGTTTGGGGTGGTACAAGACCTGTTCCTTTAAGGGGTGTATGTCCCAGTTCTGATTTCGGAAAGTTTTCAGGGTTTTTACTCAAACCTGTTTACGGTCCCCAGGAAGGAAGGCACAGTGCGTTCAGTCCCGGACCTCAAGGCGCTCCAAATGCTTTTATGGGGGTACAGAAGTTCAGAATGGAATCCATTCGAATGGTGGTGGCATCCCTGCGTCATGGAGATTTCCTCGCCTCCTATTAATATCAAGGATGCCTACCTTCACATTCCGATATGTGCCAGTCACCAGCGTTTTCTCAACTTTGCAGTGGGAGAGGAGCATTATCAGTTTGTAGGATTAACCTTTGGTTTCGCCTCTGCTCCTCGGTTCTTCACAAAAGTGTTAGCCCCGGTGCTAGCTTTGCTACGCCAACGGGGGATTATGGTACTGAGCTAATTGGACGATTTTCTGTGGGCAGAGTCTCCTTCTGCTCTTGTGAAAAACCTGGAGATCACTATGCAAACCCTGTGGAGTTCAGTGGCATTCTGAATTTTCAGAAGTCTGCTCTGCTTCCATCCATGAAGCTGGACTGTCTGGGTCTGACTCTGGACTCGGCCTTAGCCAGAGTGCTCCTTCCTCTGGACAAACTCCAGAAGTTGCAGGCTTCAATTTGTCTCCTGCTGTCCAGCAGATGGTCATCCCTCCGGACTTGCATGCGGATGCTGGGGCTGATTTAGTTTGCACAGTTCCATAAAAAGTTCCTGCATAGGGACATTCTGACCAAATGGGACAAGACTCCGCAGTCTCTGGACAATCAGATCCGGCTAAGTCGGGGAACGAAGGAGTCTCCTAAAATGGTGGCTTCGTTCTTCGGGTTGGAAAATCCTTCCTCCCCTTGTATTGGGCAGTGGTCACCACAGATGCCAGCCTGTCTGGCTGGGGAGGCATCCTCAGCAAGCATTCTTTTCAGGAAATCTGGACGCTGGAAGAGTCCAGGCTCCCGATCAATGTCTTGGAACTCTGAGCGATCAGACTGTGTCTGGACCTTTGGACGAATTGTCTTCAGGGATGTCCAGTCCGCATTCAATCAGACAGTGCCACGGCCGTGGCTTATGTCAATCACCAAGGGGGCACAAGAAGTTTCCTGGCCGCTCTGGAGGTAGCAGGCATGCTAAGGTGGGCAGAATGGTTCGTTCCAGCCCTCTCTGCCATACACATTCCCGGGGTGAAGAAAACTGGCAGGCGGATTACCTCAGTCGGCAGGTGTTGGACCAAGAGGAGTGGTCCCTTCATCCAGAGGCGTTTCATCAGCTGTGTCTCCGGTGGGGCACACCCAAGGTGGATCTGTTGGCATCTCGGCTCAACAGAAAGGTGCAGAGGTTTGTTGCTCGGTCAAGGGATCCTGAGGCGGACGCCACAGACGTACTGGTGGCCTTGTGGGGTCAGTATCATCTGATTTACGCCTTCCCTCCTCAAGCTTCTGCCAAGATTTGTTTCCAGGATCGAGGCAGAAGGGATTCATGTCATCCTAGTGGCTCCGGACTGGCCTCGCCAGACTTGGTACGCCGATCTGGTTGCAGACGTTCCTTGAAAGCTTCCTCTCAGGGAGGATCTGCTGTCCAAACAACCAATTTTCCATCCTGCTTTACAGTCGCAGGCTTTGATGGCTTGGCTGTTGAACGCCAGGTGCTGAAGGATAGAGGTTTATCTGAGTCGGTGATTCCTACACTTTTAAAAGCTAGGAAATCTACTTCTAGAAAGATCCACCATTGTACGTGAAAGACGTACATTGCATGGTGTGAGTCTCTTTGGGTTCATCCTCGCTCCTTCGCGGTAGCTTGGATGTTGACCTTCTTTCAACAGGGGGTTGAACAGAAATTGGCCTTCAGTACCATCAAAGGCCAGGTGTTGGCATTGGCGGTCTTCATCCAACAACCTTTGGTCACACACTCCCTGGTGCGTACCTTTCTTCAGGGTGCCCGATGTTTGGTTTCTCCAGTACGGTTTCTGTTGCCGCCTTGGGACCTCAATTTGGTGCTTTCAGCTCTACAGAAGCCTCCCTTTGAAAATATTTGGGAGATTCCCCTGCTTACTCTGTCCCAGAAGGTGGCCTTTTTAGTGACCATTACCTCTGCATGCAGGGTGTCAGAAATGGCGTCATCCTGTCTGTCGTTCACCTTATTTGGTGATTCACAGCAGAGATAAGGTGTTTCGTCTCCCCTGTCCATCATTCCTTGCAAAGGTTGTTTCTGATTTTCATTTGAATGAAGACTTTGTGTGTCTTCCCTGAGTCCCAGGCCTAAACATCCGAAGGAGTCAGATATATTCCATCAAGGGTCAGGTTCCTCCTTTCCATTTTCAGATGGGCTCCAGTTGTTTTGGTTGAGCTCCTGTTGCATGGTTGGCTACTGTTTAGCCTTGGGATTTTTTTTTTTGCTTTTCCCACCCCTCATGTTTAACACTGTTTTGAGACATCCCAATGGTTATGAAGATATGAAGCTGTGTCTGTCAATGAACGAAAGAGAAAATTGGATTTTTGGCTTACCGTAAAATCCATTTCTCTGATATTCATTGATGGACACAGCACCCACCCCTCTGTGGAGTTATAATTCTTCTGACACTGCTTGTAACTAAACTGAGTGCCAATAGCAGAGAGAGGGAGTAAACCCCCGGGGACTACCCATGGGCCTGGCCAGACTTTTTTTCCTGCCTAGATTTCTAATCATGTAGGAGGCAGTATACCCAAAAGTTATGAAGATCAGAGAAATTGATTTTACAGTAAGTCAAAAATCCCATTTTCTCTAGCGCTCATTGACAGACGTAGTCCTCGGTGATACACCACCTTCGGGTTATGTTGCCTCCACAGGAGCAGGACTAGACAGGAAATTAAAAAGCTCTGGCCACACCCTAAGGGCAGTCCCAGAGGGTATATCCTCTCTATCTCTGCCTCAGCAAATCAGTTATTTTCTGTCTAGTTAGGAGTAAGGACCTAGACACCTTGCTGGGATCTTAGGTCCTGGCAAGAATTTTTTCTTAAAGGATTTTTTTAGACAGCTTTTTTCTCCAGTGTTCCTGTGAGATCTTCAAGCAAGAAAGCTGAACTGGGCGACGGGCTGGATGTTGAGATCCGGTGGTCACCCCAGTTCAGCCTACGAGCGCGTGCAGGCCATAGCTCCGCGCTGGGTCGGCCGCGACAAAGTCCCATTAACAGACTGTCCACGCGAGTTAAACGTCTCGCTGAAACGCCAAAGACCATGAGTCACGGCGTCCGTATCGGTCGACAGCCCTCCCGCCCCGGTGGAGAGGGGTACTGTCAGGAGTTGGTGCCCGCCTGGTTCCGGTATGGTGAGTAGTATGTTCCCCCTTTCCCCCTGACGGGTTTTGTGGTGAATGCGGGCCCCTCTCTGTATGGTAAGATAGAGTCCCTTTCTATCCTACAACATGACACAGATCCTCCTACTTTGAGTGTGATTTTAGGTGTGCAAAAAGCCAGGAGGCTTGGTTTGGGAGCTAACAATCTAATTGTATACATGTTTTAAAGATGTAATCTGTGGCATTCTGGGAATCTTATGGGTTAAGAATAAGCTACCTACCAGTCAGAAGCCACGGACATGTAGACTGCCTTCCAGCTATTAGCAGGCCTCCCAAACGGCCATGCGGTCCGCCAGGGCCGGTACCGCCAACCACGCCATATCCCCATGCAGTGAGAGTGTTGTGTGCCCTGCAGCACACCGCTATTCAGTACGGGCCGCCGCCATTTTTTTTGCTGGATCGCACGAGCCGCCATTTTGGCGTAGCCTCGTGTCTCCAGCATGGGGGCGGCCATGTTTGAGGTGATCCAAACACCTCGTGGAGCTTGGGGGAGGCGCCGGAAGGCGCACAGAGGGGCGGAGCCGCCTCCTTTCTTCCTGGGCAGCCAGCCAAAAGACTTCCTGTTTGTTAAGACAGCGCTGTAACCTGTTGCAGTTAAACTCTGAGCATCAAGTGGTGAGCCTGGGGGTCTATCTCTCTCTCTCTCTCGATCGATAGGGATCCCTAGCAGGTAACACTAAGGGGCTTTTGTGGCGCTGGGGGTCGAAAAAAAAAAAAAAAAAGTTTTATTTTTGAATTATATTATCCAGGAAGTAACTGGAGTTATCATGGACCCTGCCACACATATTCCCCCACCTGTTTCCCTCGAGGGGGCCACGGGACCCGCCGGTGCACAGAGTATAGAGTCATTTACAGCAATTTTGGAGTCTATGGTGGCTCGGGTGGAGGCGGCCTGTCAGGGACGGGGGTCAAGGAAGCGACCCCCGCCTACCCCTATACCATCTGACACCTCTGACTCAGATTCAGAGGTGGTCACGGCAGTTGCAGGTTCCTCTGCAAGGGCTGTTATCCCAGGTAAAGCCCCCTCAGACAGTGAGGAGGACGCTTCTTCTCCTGCTATTATTCAGGAAGAAGCATTGGTGGACGCACTAGTTGTGGCAGTGCAGGAAACCTTAAAACTTGAGGCTTTACCGGCAGAGGCAACTGAAACAGAGATTCCTTTTGGTACTAATAAGCCCATCAAGACGATGAAGGCTTTTCCTGTACCTAAATGTTTCGGTAATCAGATTAAAGGAGAATGGGAGCATTCTAAACGTACCTTTACTATTTCCAAGCGTATTGCTAGACGCTACCCGTTTGAGGAATCCATCATTAAGAAATGGACGGTACCACCAGTCGTGGATCCGCCTATTTCCAGGCTGAATAAAGCCACGGTTATTCCAGTGGAGGACACTTCGTCCTTTAAGGATCCGGTGGATCGAAAGATGGAAGCGGAGTCCCGCACCATCTTCTCTCTGATAAAGTCAGCTTTTAGACCAGTAATTGTTATTGGGCTAGTTTCCCAGACACTTACGGAATGGGCGAGAGTGGTACGCCAAGATCTTAGGGGAAAAGATATTCCCCAGGAGACATCTGATTTGATGGAACAGATTATACAAGGGCTACAGTTTATCTGTGACGCAGCCTTGGACACTACTCCCTTATTAGGGCATGCATCTAAGACAGCGGTGATCCTCAGACGTGTGCTGTGGTTAAAATGCTGGTCAGCTGACCTAGGTTCCAAGAAGACCTTGACAAATCTCCCCTTTCAGGGGAATCGTCTATTTGGGGCCAACCTAGATGAAATCATTAAGGATGCCACTGGGGGCAAGAGCACTTTTTTGCCACAGGCTGCTAAAGCTAAGGGACCTCCAACAAGCGAGGACCTTTCTTTACCGCCCATAAAGGGCGCCCGGCTGGTACTAGCGGGAAAGGCAAGACTCCTCCAGGAGGGTTCAAGAAGGGCTGGTCGGACAAGCAAAGGACCAACCCAGCCAAACCCGAAGCAAAGGAGTACACAGCCTGAAGGTGCGCCCCCACCCGGTTTCAGGGTGGGGGGACGTTTTCACCGGTATTTAGGACATTAGATCGAGCATCAACCACTACTACCGGTGCGATTCTTCCCTTCCAACATTTAAGTACCACAGGAAGCGGTAGTTACCGTTCCCTGAATAGATCTTTTCCTTTACCTTTTCCTAAGATTAGTCCCGATACCTCACAGGAATCGGATCTGGTTGACCAGATAGGCCAAGTAGCCTCTAGTCGGGTGACTTCGGTCCCTGAGGTTCAACCAGAAAAGATCACCTTTCCTGATAACTATCAGATATCTGATAAATGTGTGGGAACAAAAAACGACCAGACTTTCTCGGATGGTCGGGGCCAGATAGCTCTAGGGACGTCTGGTTCAGATCCAATCAGCGCCAGTGGTCCTAGAAATTCTAGGCCGGCCTCCTCAAGCCGGCCTGGCCGACTTGGACATGTTAGTCGCAGACGTTCCGTGGGAACTTCGTCTCAGGGAGTGTCTGTGGTCTCAAGGACCAATTTACCTTCGTGCTTTACAGTCGCTGGTTTTAATGGCCTGGCCATTGAGACCCAAGTACTGAAGGACAGAGGTTTGTCTACTTCAGTCATTCCTACCCTTATTAAAGCTAGGAAAGCGACTTCCAGCAAAGTCTATTATCACACATGGAAGACTTATATTGCGTGGTGCGAATCTTTAGGATTTCCTCCACGTACCTATTCGGTGTCTCGAATATTGGCCTTTTTGCAACAAGGGGTTGAGCAGAAGCTAGCCTTGAGCACCATCAAGGGTCAAGTTTCAGCATTAGCAATCTTCTTTCAGAAGCCTTTAGCTACCAAATCCTTGGTGCGGAATTTCATCCAGGGGGTGCGGCACCTGGCTCCTCCAGTCCGCGCGCCCTTACCGCCCTGGGATCTTAATTTGGTTTTGTCGGTTCTACAGAAACCTCCCTTTGAAAACATCAGGGAGATTCCCTTGCTTACTTTATCCCAGAAGGTGGCCTTCTTGGTGGCTATTACTTCTGCTCGCAGGGTGTCAGAACTGGCTGCATTATCATGCCAGTCCCCATACCTAGTGATTCATAGGGATAAGGTAGTACTTCATCCTAAGCCATCTTTTCTTCCTAAGGTGGTTTCAGATTTTCATCTGAATGAAGATATTGTACTACCTTCCTTGTGTCCTCAGCCCAAGCATCATCGGGAACATGCGTTGCATTCCTTAGATGTGGTTCGGGCAATCAGGGTATACCTGAAAGCTACGGAATCATTCCGTAAGACGGATTCACTTTTTGTGATCACGGATGGCCCCAGAAAGGGTTTGCCTGCATCTGCCGCGACCATTGCCAAATGGATTAGACAAACGGTGGTACAGGCTTATTCTATTAAGGGTCAGAGTCCTCCGTTCCCTGTTAGGGCGCACTCCACTCGAGCGCTCAGTACTTCCTGGGCCTTTCGCCATCAGGCGTCAGTGGTCCAGGTATGTAAGGCGGCCACTTGGTCATCGGTACATACCTTTACAAAATTCTATAAAATTGATGTGACGGCATCGGCGGATGCCTCATTTGGCCGCAAGGTTTTGCAGGCCGCAATTTGAGGAGACCGGTGGTCTACCTCGAGGGTTTTTTTCTGTTTGAAAAAAAAAAAAAAATTGTTTTCTCTTTTTTTGTTGAGTCTCATCATTAAGGATGAGCATTGTAAACTTCTAGTTGGCACCGGTTGGGCCTTCTAGATTGGGATTTGATTTCCATTTTCCCACCCCTCAGTTGTGATACTGCTCTGGGACGTCCCGAAGGTGGTGTATCACCGAGGACTACGTCTGTCAATGAGCGCTAGAGAAAAATGGATTTTTGTAAAATCTTACCGTAAAATCCTTTTCTCTTAGCTCATTGACAGACGTAGTCCCCGCCCCTCTGTTTTTTTGAGTTGGGTTAAAATCTCTAAAGACTGCTTTTTCACATAACTGATTTGCTGAGGCAGAGAGAGAGAGGATATACCCTCTGGGACTGCCCCTAGGGTGTGGCCAGAGCTTTTTAATTTCCTGTCTAGTCCTGCTACTGTGGAGGCAACATAACCCGAAGGTGGTGTATCACCGAGGACTACGTCTGTCAATGAGCTAAGAGAAAAGGATTTTACGGTAAGATTTTACAAAAATCCATTTTTTATTTTCTAGAAAATTACTTTGAACCCCTAAACATTTCCTAATTTAAAGCAGAAACCCTAGAGATTAAAATAGTGGGTTTTGCAAATTTTATTTTTTTTTATTTTTATTTTTTTTAGGTCACACGGTATTTGCGTAGAGTTTTTTTTGTAAAAAATGCACTTTAATGAATTTTAGTGCACACATACACAATATAATACCCATTTTTTTTTTTTTTGGGGGGGGGGGGGTGAAATATAAAAGATTGTGAATAATGGATACCTAACATGGCATGCTTTAAAATTGCGCAGGCTCGTGCAACAGCGCCCAACTAGAGTACTTAAAGATCCACATAGGTGACCCTTTTTTAAGCCTTTACAGGTTACCGGTTTAGAATTACAGAGGAGGTCTGATGCTGGAATTATTGCTCTCGCTCTAACATTTGCAGCGATACTGCACGTGTGGTGCAAACATGGTTTATATATGTGTGTGCGACCTACGTATGAGTTTGCCTTTGCGCGCTAACATGGGGAGGACGGATGCACTTTAAAAAAAAAAATGTATTAACTTTATTGCTAATGTATTAACTTTATTGCTATCACAAGGGTTGAACAACATCCCTTGTGATAGCATGGGCAGTGACAGGTACCCTTTACTGAGACATCTGGAGTCTATTAGATCTCTCCTCTGCCCATAACGGCATCTAATCAAACCAAGATTGATCAGATTTTTTTTTTGCAAGCCAGTAATAGCTATTTACATCCTGAAGAAACCATAAAGGACATAACATAATACTCATTGTTTATGGTTTATTAGACCATTGAGATGATTGGGGATGTTCCAGTCTTCGGTCATCTCTATGGTAAGCCGGTGGAACCGCTTCTTCAGTCCCGGGCTCAATTATGTGACAGGAGAGCCCGGAATGGTGGGGGGGGGGGCCCGGGCCCCCTTTCCGCTGCATGTAAAAGCCCCCAGGATTGCTTTTACATTAAAGAGAAATGCAGGCAGAAACAAATGATATTGGGATGATGACCTGCAGGCATCATCCCTGTATCACCACTGAAAGTCCAGGATGTCATATGACGTCTTATGGACGGGAAGTGGTTAAAGGACATCTTAAGTGATATATACAGGTTGCCATGCGTGCTGATCAAAGCTTCTAAAAATGCTTACTTGTGTGGCTGTCATTCCCAACTTTGTTAGTCATTGGACTGCAGAAATTGTAGTGATAAGAAATGTTTGTTTCTCTTCTGTCCATTGAAGGACACAGGTAGATCTTTAGATCATAAATGATGGGTTTGGTTTGCTTAAGCTAGCTGCAGGAGAAGGATACTAGGTACAACATGACAAAAAGGAAGAATCACCCCCTGCTGGTGGCCAAAGCCCCCATCTGCTTCTCACAGTTCAGTTTTTTGCTTAGAGGTTAGTACCTAGGATTATTTTCTGCCTTCTTATTTTCGGGATTTGCTTCCTGTTGATTGAATTTTTTTTCTTCTAGTTCTAAACTATTCTAGTTGATGGATTATTTTTTTTTTGTCTTCAATCAACTGCTGTGTTGGGTGACAGGCAGATGTACAGTATATGGATCTGGGTAGTCCCCCTAGCACTGCCTACAAACAATAGGGTCCTTTTCACACGGGCTTTCCGCCCGGTGGACTCCATTTTGCTCAGCGGGGATCGATCCCTGCTGTGCAGGCGGATGACAGGTACGTCTCTGCTTGCTTTGCAGAGGCAGACCTTTCAGATCCCCACTCTCCTCTATGGGAGATCGGATGAAAACAGACCGCCTGTCCGTTTTCATCTGATCCAATCCTCCTGAATTATGGAAAATAGGGTTTCCATCCATCTGGATTTCAGAGACCACATCGGATCGGATAGCAGCGGGTGTCAGCGGAGAGAAAACTGTTGCTGTTTATTGTGACATATCAGGAATTCCTGCAGATTCATAAAGTTATGGTGCGTTTTAGGCAGTAATGCAACAGTATGCACAAAATGTTAACCATCCTGCCATTTTCTTATCTTCCCAGTACTTTGATCTTCTCCTGACCCAAATACGAGAGATCCTGGAGAAACACACTGACCCAAAGGTTTTAGAGAGCTGTTCCCGGGCACTTTACGCTTTATCTGATCGCAAACAGACCTTGCACAAGAAGACAGATCTCACAGTCAGCCAGTTGGTGGACTGGCTCAGTGACCACTTCCTAAAATTGCTCCCAGACATTATGCAGGTATTGGATACACACTGGTCAGCTTATGAATGCCTTGCTATGATTCACTCAAAGAAAACCAATACAGAGGAAAATGCAAGAGAAGTCATTGCTGACATTTTTCTGAAAATGCTCATTGATTGGCTCTCTGGCTTTAACCCTTTGAGACACCAATTTAAAAATGCATTGGGGAAATTGGTGTGAACTTGAAGCTTCTAAATTGCACACTAACCTACAAGTCACTGTCCCTGGCTACAATGCTTTTTTTTCTGATTGAGGTATTTCTACAAAAGAAAAACTTATTATGGCCACTAGGTGTTGGTGATGGTTTAGGAACCATGCATATTAGAAGAAGTATGGCAATTTGCCGTCTGATTGGGCGGATTTTTGTCATATTGACGCAGCAAACATTTTATATGTAGATCCTTTAAAGGATAAGTTTACCTTTTGGAACATGTTACATATTCCACCTGTTTTAAGAGAATAGGTATCAGGGAACTGGAGAGAGTGCAGAGAAGGACAACCAAACTAATAAGTGGCATGGAGGAGCTCATCTATGAGAAAAGATTAGAGGAACTGAATTTATTCTCTCAACTTGGTGTTGAATTATTCACTTTAACCACTTAAGCCCCGGAAGATTTTACCCCCTTCCTGACCAGGGCCTATTTTGCGATTCGGCACTGCGTGACTTTAACGGACCATTGCGCAGTCGTGCGATGCTGTACCTAAACGAAATTGGCGTCCTTTTTTTCCCCACAAACGGAGCTTTCTTTTGGTGGTATTTGATCATCTGTGCGATTTTTTGATCATGCGCTATAAACAAAAAAAGAGCGTCAATTTTGCAAAAATAACAATATTTTTCACATTTTTTTATATGAAATTCCCCGCCCCCAAAAAAAATGTAAAAATCAAAATTTTTTAACATTTTCGGCCAATTTGTTTTATGCTACATATATTTGGTAAAAAAAATCGCAAAAAGCGTATTTTGATTGGTTTGCGCAAAAGTTATCGCATTTACTAACAAAGGGAAAGATTTTTGTCATTTTTGTTGTTTTTTTTTTTAACACATAATGGCGGCGATCTGCGATTTTTTTTTTTTTTTGCTGTACTGCGACATTGCGGCGGACAGATCGGACCCTTGACTGACATTTTTGACACTTTTTGGGTTACCAGTGACATTTCTACAGTAATCAGTGCTATAAATATGCACTGTTACTGTAAAATTACACTGGCAGTGAAGGGGTTAACTTTTTTTTGAGAGGGAGGGGCTATGTGTGTCCCTAGGGGCATGATTCTAACTGTGATTGGCTGTGGCTTGAGATGTATGAACAGTGATCAACGGTTCTACATAGTAGAACCGTATGATCATCATTCATACACCGGGGAGAATGACAGGCGGCTTGTTTACATTAGCCGCCTGCCTTTCTCCCTCTCCACCGACGATCGCGAGTGACCAGCGGACGATCGGGTCCGCCGGTCACACGCGCGGGGGGGTCAGTGACCGCACGGGAGTGGGAGCGTGCCTCCGGCGGCGCGCGCTCGCTCCTGAGACCCTCACAGGCTAGCGACGTAGTACTACGTCACTCTGCCTGTGAGGGGCTGACCGCCGCAGTAAATATACTGTGAGCAGTCGGCAAGTGGTTAAGGTTATCACAGAGGACAAGGGGGCACTCTCTACTTCTAGAAGAAATGAGACTTAACCTCCTAAATACAGAAAGGCTTCTTCACAGTAAGAGCTGTGAAAATGTGGAATAGACTTGCTGGTTCTAGCCAGCTCAGTAGATTATTTTAAAAAAGGCCTGGATTATTTCCAAAATGTACATATTTTAAATGGATACTAACATTTATAGGTAAAGTTGATCAAGGGAATATTCGATTGCCTCTTGCTAGAGCAAATTACATAATGTGTTGCTTGGGGTTTTTTCCCTTTTATTGGTTGAACTAGATGACTTTCAACCAGACTAACTGTTTTACCAAACTAATGTAACATGCTCCAGCTCCTGCTGCCAGTTCTTCTCCCTGCGCCTGCTGTCGTTCTGTTTTTTTCTTTTTATTCGTTTTTTTTTTTTTTTTCGTTTTTTTTTTTTTTTTAAAGAATGCAGCCATGCGGGGCAACCTTGTCAATCTCAATCTTCTGTGAGTAAATGAACTACAAGTTCCATCAGACACAACGGCTGACGGCTTGAGGCTCTGAATGAACTGCAAAGGCGCTGATGAACACTTTTGTAGTTCATTTACAAGCCCTGCAGCTTTTAAATAGCTTTTAAATACAGCCTGTATGAAGGTCCTGGCAGAAATCTGCAGGGCTTGTCTACAGAAGCCTGACATTGTACCCCTGATCCACTGATCACGCTTGCAATGCTTTCCAGGTTCCTGTAGGAAAAAGTAATAAATGCATTTTTTTTTAGCCTGCAAAATTATGTGCATTTATTTTTTATGGTAGGGTGAACTTATCCTTTATAGATTTCTCTGGCCCAGAGATTCTCCCATTCATTCTAAACAGTGTGGATGGTTGAATACCTCCCGCTGTCTGCTATTGTATTCCAACAGCTGACGTCCATGGCTTTTAGAATACCCAAATAGTAACTCCAACTGATTGGCTGCAGTCATGGTTCGGCTGATTTTATTTCTGCCTGACTCCTTCAGTTTCTCTGTCTATATCAAGACAAGTAATTGACCACAATTTGAGCTGTGCATGGCCAGCTTAACAATGGATTGTTACAGTGTTAGTTTGCAGTGCATTGCAGTGATTTTTTTGCAGTCTAAGGATGTTGTTACGGTACACTTTAAGGGTTAGTTCACCTCTAATGTCTATTTTACAAAATATTCCCTATGCAGTCCAGCACATTACATGCCACTCCTCCGCCATACAAATTGTAACTCCTGCCCCCCTCCATACATGTAGGCCATGCACATTCTGTCCAAAAAAATGTCTTAGTAGCTGTCCCCCTCTGTCCTGCCATTGCTGGTCATTGCTAGTTTGGGCCCTTTGGAACTTAGCAATTGACAGGCAGAGATGTATAGTAACTAAGTAGAACTACTTCACTACTGTACTTAAGTAACGAAAGGCGGTATCTGTACTTTCCTAGAGTAGAATTTTTTTCTCCTACTTCCACTTTTACTTCACTACATTTTTTCGATGATTTCAATACTTCTACTCCAATATTTTTTTTTTTGTGCTGCATAGTTACTCGTTACTATTATAAAAATGACCACTGCCAGAACAGTAGATGGCAGGTTTCATGAAGCTCAAAACATTTATTTATGTATAAATAAAACTGCATTTGAAATAATAAAAAACAATATGATGTTCAAACTTTTGACTTCTTTCTTTAATAACTACATAACACAGTACTTGTATTTTTACTTTCAGTACTTGAGTAGCAATTTTTTTTTAAAACTACTGGTACTTTTACTTTCAGTACTTGAGTAGCAACATTTTTTAAAAAACTACTTGCAATACTTAAGTACAAAAACTTTTGAATACTTTAGTACTTCTACTCAAGTCACTTTTTGATTGAGCATTTCCACTTCTACTCAAGTCACTTTTTGATCGAGCACTTGTACTTTTACTCAAGTCACTTTTTGATCGAGCACTTGTACTTTTACTCAAGTATGGGTTTCGAGTACTTCATACAACTCTGTTGACAGGTGACGTGGAGGTAAGCTCTCTTTTTATAGGAAAAGTTAAGCTTTTGGGATAACTTCAGCTACTTATATTTCTTGGTCCGCTGATGATCCGATTTTTACTAAAAGGAACCACTGCATATTTTCATCACCAGAAAAGTTTAAACACTCCAGTGCTCAAACAGTAATGCTTCGTTCGATGTAGTCCTCCTCAGACCTGGAAATCTCCAAAACTCACAAACCTAAAAAGGAACAGACGTGTTAACTCCGGCCATAGGCGATGCCATCTGACCATATATGCCAAAGTTGAAAGGCTAATGCGTTTCGGGTGACATGCCCCCTTCTTCAGAGTGCGTTTGCCCCCTCCTGTGTGTTTTTACAGATCTTTTCATCATATGTTTAGTTTGAAGTGCTCAGGTTTTTGACAGGAAAGTAGGGTAAAGAATAGAGGACATTACTGAGAAACGGAGAGTATGAGAATCAGCAGACTAACCTATGATTGGTATTTTCCAGCCTATTTTGTGGCACTGACTACAGACATTGTGTGAAACATTGTTTTGCCTCCAGCAGCCATTTTTCTATTCATTCTTCTAGGGTAGTATAGATAAGAGTGAGAAACTGTCTGTACATAAAAAGTAGCCTCTATTCCTTTTTATTTATATTATTTTAGCAGATAGGCTGGGCTATACGTGCTAACCAGGTATTCTTTTGCAAGGTGTCAGATCTGGATGAGGACGATGTCTATAATGCCGCTGCCACAATGAAAAGACTTTCGGCTCTGTACAGGTAACACTCTCCGATATGAAAGGGAATAATAAAAAATGCGTGAAATTATTAGAATATGAAACAAGGGGTCCTGTTTATTGCAATGTGAACTGCCTGTGTTGCCTCATATAAATAAATCCCATTTATTTTTATTGCGAGAAGGAAGTGGGGGACACATGGCCTAATGAGTAAGTTGATTCCTTCTCTCTCTGAAGCGGCTCGAGTTCAACTTAGTGTCTATAGGATGAGGACAATATACAGTGCATCCGAAAAGTATTCACAGGTCTACGTTTTCTACATTTTGTTATGTTACAGCCTTATTCCACTATGGATTAAATTATTTTTCTCATTCTACAAACAATAATGAAGTTTGTTTGAAATATTTGCAAATTTATTAAAAACAAAAAAATGAAAAAAATATGTCCGTAAGTATTCACAGCCTTTGCTCAATATTTTGTTAAAGCACCTTGGCACCAATCACAGCCTCAAGTCTTTTTGAGTATGATGCTACAAACTTGGCACACCTATTTTTGGGCAGATTCTCCCATTCTTCTTTGCAGGACTTCTCATGCTCCCATCAGGTTGGATGGGGAGCGTCTGTGCACAGCCATTTCCAGATCTCTCCAGAGATGTTTAATCAGGTTCAAGTCGGGGCCACTCGAGATTCACAGAGTTGTCCTGTAGCCACTCCTTTGTTATCTTGGCTGTGTGCTTAGGGTTATTGTCTTGTTGGAAGATGAACCTTCCCCCAGTCTGAGGTTCCATAGTGCTTTTGAGCAGGTTTTCATCAAGGATGTCTCTGTACATTGCTGCATTCATTTTTCCCTCGATCCTGACTAGTCTCCCAGTTCCTGCCACTGAAAAACATCCCCACAGCATGATGCTGCCACCACCATGCTTTACTGTAGGGATTGTATTGGCCTGGTGATGAGCGGTACCTGGTTTCCTCCAGACATGACGCTTTCCATTCAGGCCAAAGAGTTCAATTTTTGTTTTATCAGACCAGAGAATTTTGTTTTATCAGACCAGAGAATTTTGTTTCTCATGGTCTGAGAGTCCTTCAGGTGCCTTTTGGCAAACTTCAGGTGGGCTGTCGTGCCTTTTACTGAGGAGTTCCTTCCCTCTGGCCACTCTACCATACAGGCCTGATTGGTGGAGTGCTGCAGAGATGGTGGTTGTTGTGGAAGATTCTCCTCTCTCCACAGAGAAATGCTGTAGCTCTGTCAGAGTGACCATCGGGTTCTTGGTCACCTCCCTAACTAAGGCCCTTCTCCCCTGATCGCTCAGTCTGGCTGGGTGGCCCGCTCTAGGAAGAGTCCTGGTGGTTCCAAACTTCTTCCATATATGGATCATGGAGGCCACTGTGCTCATTGGGACCTTCAATACTGCTTAAACGTTTCTGTACCCTTCCCCAGATCTGTGCCTCAGTACTATCTTGTCTTGGAGTTCTACAGACAATTCCTTGGACTTCATGGCTTGGTTTGTGTTCTGATATGCACTGTTAACTGTGGGACCTTATATAGACAGGTGTGTCCCTTTCCAAATCACGTCCAACCAACTGAATTTACCACAGGTGGACTCCAATCAAGTTGTAGCAACATCTCAGAGATTATCAGTGGAAACAGAATGCACCTGAGCTCAATTTTGAGTGTTGTGGCAAAGGCTGTAAATACTTATGTACATGGGTATTTTTTATTTGTAATAGATTTGCAAAGATTTCAAACTTCTATCACGTTACCATTATGGGGCATTGTTTGTAGAATTTTGAGGAAAATAATGAATTTAATCTATTTTGGAATAAGGCTGTAACATAACGAAATGTGGAAAAAGTAAAGTGCTGTGAATACTTTCCAGCTCCACTGTATGTAGGAACATGCCCCTCTGGCTAAAGCCCTGCCAACAGCGATGGACAGTAGTAGGGAAAATCTGTGCCAGACGGGAAGGAGTTCTATACCATCCGGAGTATGAGTACTGATGGAGGCAGTATGAACCCTACTGAATCATTTTCTGGCTTTGAGGAGGAGTAAATTCCAAGCCCTGCTCCCCAAGCGAAGGATTTTCCAGCAATTGCAAAAAATTTTTTATATCCGGTGTTAATATGAGCCATTTGTTATGAGGCATGAGCTTCTACACCAGGGGTAATGAATTAAAATTCATGAAGGTCCAGTAGGTAAAATTTTCTTCAAACCGAGGTCCGAATCATATGTTTGGATCTCAATGGCACCGTCCTCTGCACAATGCGCAAACATGGCGCGTCTTTACGAGTGCCACATCACATGGTGCCGCAGTACCATGCAGCTTGGTACGGCGCAATTAAAAAGAAAAAAAAAAGGTCAGGGACTTATTTTTCTGCGTTTCTGCTTACAAGGCAGCCCACTGAAATAAATGGGCCGCCTACACGCGTTACGCAATAATGTGAACCTAGTCTACAATCCTTCACATCACAATCCTTTTTATTACATCAGTGTTCTCAGTCCCCCTGTACATCATCCCCCCTTCACATTACAGTCCTCAGCCCTTCACATTTTTGTTAGCGGCCCCCCTTTATATCACCCCCTACTTTAAATTGCAATTCCAAGCCCCTTTCATATCACCCACCCTTCACATTCCTGTTCTCGCCCCCTTTATAGTACCCCTCCTTCACATTGCAGTCCCCAGCCCCCCCTTCACATTCCTGTCCTCATACTCTTTATAGCACCCCCCTTCATATAACTGTCCTCCCCCATTTTATTGTGCCCCTCTTCACACTGCAGTCCCCAGCCCCCCATTAACATTCCTGTCCTCACCCCCTTTATAGCACCCTCAGACATTCCTGTGCTCATCTCCTTTTTTTTCAAACCCCCCTTCACACTGCAGTCTCCAGCCCCCCTTCACATTCTAATCCTCACCCCCCTTTGTAGAACCCCATCCCCCTTCATACCGTATCACTCCTTTACTTTTCTGCCTCTTCGATATCCCCCCTCTTTTCCCCTTTTACATTTGCAGTGCCTCTTCCCTGTCTTACCTTAAACAGGGCAGCGTGGCTGACATCGGAGGCACAGCAGCTGACATCGGAAGTGCTCAAAGGGATGCACGGAGGGCGGGACCTGCCCCAGGTAACTGATTGGTTGCTAGAATACAGGGCAGTTCTAGCAACCAATCAGTTAACTGTACCAGCCCCCGTCCTCCGTGAATCACTGCGCTGCTCCTCCGATGTTAGCTCTGTAAAGACAGAGCTGCAGCTGCAGCAGCGGCGGCAGAGGGAAAAAACAGATCCTAAATGGCGCGACCACTGCGGGGCCGGACAGAACATTGATTGGGTCCGGACTTGGCCCAGGGCCGCCATTTAGTGATGCCTGTTCTACACGTTCACAAAAATAGGCATTATAGCAGGCTGGGTTCGTATTGTACATTTTCCTAGGACTTTACACATTGAAATCACATCTTTAGAACTCATCTTAAGCTGGTCATACACCAGTACAATTTTGTTCAGAAAAGTTCACTCTCTGAACGTTTATACCCTATTCACACTTGTGTGACTTGTTATGCGACTTTGGACATAAAACTCACTTGACAAGTCATACCCCATGGTGTCCAATGATAACCATTCATATATGTGCGACAGTCATACATGAATGTTTTACACGCCACAGTGGTGCAATGGGGTCTGACTTTGCAGAGGGACAACAAGGCACATTCAAGTCACACCCATTCAAAGTCACATCAAAGTTGCGTGACTCTGCAGTCCTACAAGTGTGAATGGAGCTTTTAATAGATTTTCAAATGGTTAGTGGGGTCAAATCAACTTTTGTTTTGGACCGTAGTGATGAGAAATGTCGAAGGAGCAGGATGGACATTTTTTTTTTTAGAAGAATATTTAACTGAATGTGATTTTTGTTTGAGAAAAATCATACATAAATGAAACCTGTTTAATTCATCTGGGATTCCATTCAAATGGCAGGTCTGAATTAAACTGTAAGGGCTTTTGAATGAAATTAATTGATTTAACCACTTTACCACCGGAGGATTTTGCTGTCTTACGTCCAGGCCACTTTTTGCGATTCGGCACTGTGCGACTTTAACTGACAATTGCGCGGTCATGCAACGCCGTACCCAAACAAAATCTACGTCCTTTTTTCCCCACAAATAGAGCTTTCTTTTGGTGGCAATTGATCACCTGTGCAATTTTTACTTTTTGCGCTATAAACAAAAAAAGTACGACAATTTTGAAAAAATAACAATATTTTTCACATTTTTTTATATGAAATTCCCCCCCAAAAAAATGTAAAAATCAAAATTTTTTAACATTTTCGGCCAATTTGTTTTCTGCTACATATTTTTGGTAAAAAAAATCGCAATAAGCGTATTTTGATTGGTTTGCGCAAAAGTTATTGCGTTTACTAAGGGAAAGATTTCTGTAGTTTTTGGTGTTTTTTTTTTTTTATCGAGTAATGGCGGCGATCTGCAATTTTTTTTTTTTTTTGCGGGCTTGCGACATTGCGGCGGACAGATCGGACCCTTGACTGACATTTTTGACACTTTTGGAGTTACCAGTGACATTACTACAGTAATCAGTGCTATAAATATGCACTGTTACTGTAAAAATGGCACTGGCAGGGAAGGGGTTAATTTTATTGGAGAGGGAGGGGTTAATGTATGCCTGGTGCTTACTGACGTGTGTGGGGGGAGGTGACTGAGTGACACAAGGACAGATCGCATGTTCAGCTATGCTGAACCCTGCAATCTGTCACTGTCTGTCACTTAGGAGATCCGCCCGCTCTGTTTACACAAGCGGGCGGATCTCCACACTAGATTCCCCGACGATCTGGGAAGAGCAGCGGTGATCGCAGCTGCTCCTCCCCTGGCCCGGCTCCCGATGTGACTGAATACAGCGGGAGCCAGCCTCCTGTGGCGCTCGCGCGCCGCTGAGAAAGGGGAATGTCTGGCGACGTAGGTCTACGTCGCCAGACGTTATAGAGCCACTTTGCCGCAGTAGAGCTCTAGTGAGCAGTGTGGAAGTGGTTAATGGTGGCAAAAAAAATGTTCTGACAAACTGCAGGGAATATAAAAAGTCTACACACCCCTGTTATAATGTCAGGTTTCTGTGATGTAAAAAAATGAGACAAAGATAAATCATTTCAGAACTTTTTCCACCTTTTGATGTGACCTATAAACTGTACAACTCAGTTGAACAACAAACTGAAATCTTTTAGGCGAAGGGAATTAAAAATAAAAAAATAAAATTATATGGTTGCAAAGGAATGCACACCCTTAAACTAATACTTTTTTTTTATTTATTTATTACAGCACTCAGTCTTTTTGATTATGAGTCTATCAGCATGGCACATGTTGGCTTGGCAATATTTGCCGACTCTTCTTTGCAAAAACACTCCGAATCTGTCCGATTGCGAGGGCATCTCCTGTGCACAGCCCTCTTCAGATCACCCCACAGATTTTCAATCGGATTCGGGTCTGGGCGCTGGTTGGGCCATTCCAAAACTTTATTCTTCCTCTGGTGAAGCCATTCCTGTGTTGATTTGGATGTAAGCTTTGGGTTGTCATGCTGAAAGATGAAGTTCCTCTTCATGTTCAGCTTTCTAGTAGAAGCCTGAAGGTTTTGTGCCAATAATGACTGGTATTTGGAACTGTTAATAATTCCCTCTACCTTAACTAAGACCCCTGTTCCACCTGAAGAAAAACAGCCCCAAAGCATGATCCTACCACCACCATGCTTCACTGTGGGTATGGCGTTCTTTTGGTGATGTGCGGTGTTGTTTTTGAGACAAACATATCTTTTGGAATTATCGCCAAAAAGTTCACCCTAATTTCATCAGTCCATACCACATTTTCCCATACTTTTGGGAATTGTTGAGATTGTTGTCACATGTACCACACAAGCCAGTACTTGCCAGATATTCCTGCAGCTCCTTTAATGTTGCCGCCTCCCTGACCTTTTTTCTTCTTGTCTTTTCATCAGTTTTGGAGGGATGTCCAGTTCTTGGTGATGTCACTATTGTGCCAAAATTTCCCAACTTGATGATGACTGTCTTCACTGTGTCCCATGGTATATCCTTGGGAATTCTTTTGTTCCCTTCTCCTGACTGATACCTTTTAACAATGAGATCCCTCTGATGCTTTGGAAGCTCTCTGCGGACCATGGCTTTTGCTGTAGGATGCGACTAAGAAAATATCAAGAAAGACCTCCTAGAACCGCTGAACTTTATTTGGGGTTAATCAGAGGCACTTTAAATAATAGCAGGTGTGTACTGACTCCTTTTTATCTTAGGGGCTCTTTCACACACACTGTCCGTTGGACGGACTCCGTTTTTCTCAGAGGGGGGATCGACAGCTGTTCTCCGCACTGTGTGCGGGGGGACAGCTGTCAGAGCCCCATTCAACTCTATGGGGGAATCGGATGGGAACGGACTGTCGGTCTGTTCTCATCCGATCCGCTGGACAGATGGAAAATAGGGTTTCCATCCGTCCAGATTTGACGGATCGGATGTCTCCGCTGACATCCGATGCCCCATAGACATTCATGGGGGGACCATTCCAGATCCGCCAAAAAAAGACAGGCAGATCTGAACGGTCCGCCTGTGTGAAAGGGGCCTAAGGGTCCTTTCACACGAGCGATCCGATCAGATCCGCCTGTCAGTTTTTTAGGCGGATCTGATCGGATCCTCCATGGATCCCTATGGGGCAGCGGATGTCAGCGGAGACATGTCCGCTGACCCCCGCTGCCACCTGCATCCGATCCTGTCCGTGAAATTCGGACGGATGAAAGCCCTATTTTCCATCCGTCCAGGGGATCGGATGAGAGCGGACAGGCGGTCCGCTCTCATCCGATTCCCCCATAGAGATGCATAGGGCTCTGACACCTCCCTCTCCGCACACAGAGCAGAGATGGAGCTGTCACCTTCCTGCTCAACGGGGATCAGTGTATCGAACCCCCGCTGAGCAGCACAGATCTGCCTAGGGAGGCAGACCGTGTGAAAGAAGCCTTACTCCTATTTTTTTGAGTTTGAATGTGATTTCTCAATTCTGAACACAGCTACATCCCCAGTCATAAGAGGGTGTGCACACTTATGCAACCACATTATTTTAGTTTTCTATTTTTACTTCCCCCCCCCCCCCTCCCCCACCAAAAAAAAAAAAAAAAAAAGATTGTTTGTTTTTCAATTTATAGGTCACATTGAAGGTGGAAAAAGTTCTGAAATGATTTATCTGTGTGTCATTTTTTTACATCAGAGAAACCTGACCTTTCAACAAGGGTGTGCACTGTATTTTTTAGAACTCCTGTATGAATGTTTGAACCAAATCCAACTGTGTATGCCAAGCTTTAGTTTGCTTGCTGTTAGCGATCACTGGCCTGGAGAGGTTTATAGGGGAAAAAAAAAAAAAAAACCTGATCTAAGTTCTAGTCTATCACTCTGTATTCAAAAATTACAAAAATTGTTTTTCTGGAGTTTGAGTGTTTTCAAGCTGAGGATAAACTAAAGCTTGCATAAAACAAAATATAAATGCTGGAGCCATTTTGTACTTAATTTAACTGCTGTTTTTTCATTATTGTTAATATGAATTTCATGTTCAACTCTGGCAGCTGATTGGTTGATGCTTGTAAGGCCTCATGCACACTGGATGTTTATTGCTATCTCTGCTAGACACCTTTCCTCCTGGCCGTGGTGTGTTGGCAGAAAAAATGCTTGACGCTTGTAAATGCGTGTAACGCATTTAGGCCCGTGAAGTGCTTAGGCCTTAGTTTTATTGTAGGAGTCCAGGACAACCTGGGCTCTAGCGATCACAGGATGATCACATTTAGTGTAAATAACAACATAACAAGACAAGTGGGGAACATAAGAACCCTAAACTTCAGAAGGGCAAACTTTCCAAAATTGTACTCAATGATGGAAAAGGTAAACTGGGACCAAACCCTGGGATCCCTGACCACAGAGGAAAAATGGGAATGCTTTAGGAACATATTAGGCAAAGGCATCTTGCAGTGCATTCCTATGGGAAATAAATTTAGAAGAGACAAAGCCAAACCTGGCTGGCTAAACTGTAGCGTCATAAAACTTATTAGGGGGAAAAAATTGGCCTTCAAGAAGTATAAATCAGAGGGCACAGTATCGGCTTTCGAGCAATACAAGGAGGCAAATAAGAAAAGTAAACAAGAAATCAAGATGGCTAAAATCAACTTTGAGAGACAAATAGCGGAGGATAGTAAAAAAAACCCAAAGAAATTCTTTAAATATATCAACAGCAAAAAAACTAAGGCAGAGCATATTGCACACATAATTAACAATGATGGGAGGATGGTTACAGAGGACACTGAAAAAGCAACCGTGCTAAATGCTTTTTTCTCGTCAGCCTTTACACAGGAAAAGGAGGGGTACACTGACCATGACTGTATGGTTAGTAGTAATAAACAGGACTTGCCACCATGGCTAACAGAGGGGGAAATCAGGGAAAGGCTGGATAAACTTAACACAAACAAATCGCCAGGACCGGATGGCATACATCCGAGAGTACTCAAGGAACTCAGTAAAGTTATATCGAGACCACTGTTCCTGATCTTTGCTGACAGTATTAGGACAGGAGATGTACCAGGGGATTGGAAGAAAGCTAACGTGATTCCAATATTCAAAAAGGGCCAGAGGCATATCCCGGGAAATTATAGGCCTGTCAGTTTGACATCAGTAGTATGTAAACTTCTGGAGGGGATGATAAGGGACTATATTGTAGAGTTTGCTAAGGACAACAACATCATCAGCAGTAATCAGCACGGGTTTACAAATGGGCGTTCTTGTCAAACCAATCTCCTTACATTCTACGAGGAGGTGAGCTGTGAGCTAGATAGGGGGAGACCAGTGGATGTGGTGTACTTGGATTTCGCTAAGGCGTTTGATACAGTTCCCCACAAGCGCTTAATTTATAAAATAAGGTCTGCAGGTATCGATAGCAGGGTTTGCTCTTGGATACGGAACTGGCTAAAAAGGCGGGTCCAAAGGGTAGTAATAAACAGCGCATACTCAGACTGGTCTGAGGTGGTAAGCGGGGTCCCCCAAGGCTCAGTCCTGGGACCAACCTTGTTCAATTTATTCATAAACAACATTGAGGTCGGGATCAGTAGTTCGATATCAGTTTTTGCAGATGACACAAAATTGGGCAGGGCAATAACTTCACAACATGAAGCAGATATCCTGCAGAATGACCTGGACAAAATAACAGAGTGGGCAACGACATGGCAAATGAGGTTTAACGTGGAGAAGTGTAAGGTTTTGCACTTGGGGACTAAAAACATAAAATCACAATACACGTTAGGAGGGGAGCCCTTGGGGGAATCAAAAATGGAGAAGGATCTGGGAGTATTGGTTGATGATAGATTAGGAAACAGCATGCAATGTCAAGCGGCAGCTTCCAAAGCCAACAGAATATTAGCATGCATAAAGAAAGGGATGCATTCCAGAGATAAGACTATAATCCTTCCACTTTATAAAACTCTGGTCCGACCGCATCTGGAGTATTCCGTCCAGTTCTGGTCGCCAGTCCTCAGGAGGGATGTGTTGGAGCTGGAGAGAGTCCAGAGAAGGGCAACTAAACTAATTAGGGGATTGGAGGACCTTGACTATGAAGAGCGTCTACAATCGCTCGATTTATTCTCCCTGGAGAAGAGACGTCTGAGGGGGGACATGATAGCAATTTATAAATATCTTAATGGGGATCCCAGCTTAGAAAAAAAGCTGTTCATTCGAAGGGATTGCATGAGGACTCGAGGGCATACAATGCGATTAGAGGAGAAGCGTTTTAACCTCAGGCAACGCGGGGGGTTCTTTACTGTTAGGGCAACAAGATTGTGGAATTCTCTACCACAAGAGGTGGTTTCTGCGGGTAGTATGGTGGCTTTCAAAAGACTCTTAGACTTACATCTCAAGGATCAGAACATTCAGGGGTATGGGAGATGATTACAGCCACACATGCCTACACAGGTTGAACTGGATGGACTATTGTCTTTATTCAACCTCACCTACTATGTAACTATGTAACTATGTAACTAAAAATTGTCTAGCATAATAGTTTATTCTTGCCATTGAAATTAATTAATGTTCAAGCGCTAAACGCACGCAGTGTTAATACGCATGTACATGCGTCAAGCGTTTTTTCTGCTACAGCGCCGCTGCTCCTGAACACGCTGGCAGTTGTGTGTTTTTTTTTTTTTTTCTGCCACTAAATGCCTCTAAGGAAATAAATACAAGTACAGCGCCAATCATAAAATTTAGGACAAATCACTAAAAAGTAAAGGTCCAAACAATAAACGGATGATAATCCTCAATAGAACAAATGTGAGAGTCCAGCCACCAAAGATGGAGTCAGTAAATGGAAGACATCATCACCCCGTGCAACAGATTATGGATGTCGACTTACCGGAAACCCTGGACCCCCTGTTAAGGTGGGTCACATGAGCGAGTGGTAAATGGATCCGGGAAGAGGGTCCTCTATAGTGCGGATACCAGTCCTGGGATGGTCACTCCAAGGAGGGCACACTTCCAATATCCCGAATAACCCGTGCAGTAGGTGAAATACCTCAAAATCAAGAGGAAGACTCCAATGGCATAGTACACTACTCAGCTTTATTAATTAAAAGATGTAAATGGCAACTCACATTTGAAGACAAATCAATGCGCATAAAAGTGGTACACCAGGAACAAGCGTGAAGACAAGCGGACGCGCCTGACGTTTCATCCTCCCTAGGACATTCTCCTAAATTCCTCTGCTGCTAAACACCTGTGTGTACATGGACACAGAGGTTAACATGGAGGGGTGATTAGAGGCAGAAAAATCAAACGGCAGATGCTCCTAAGAATAGCATCAAAAATGTCCAGTGTGCATGAGGCCTAATAAAGCTTTAGACCTCTTTTTGCACAATTTTATTTAGCCCAATATTGAAAGATAGTAGCAAATCATCCGCTTCTTCCACCTTCTCTCCAGTGCTTACAATCTTACCAAGTGGGAGCTGTTTGAACCGTGCTGCCAGATTCTGCAGAAGGCAGCAGATACAGGAGAGGTTCCTGAGCAGGTACCATGGACTGATCCTAATGTGGCATAATCTCTCACATGGCAAACTCCTTTTATGAACATAGTTACTTCTTTTTATGTAGATTGCCCTCCCAGCTCTTGTCTGCTGTTACTTCTCTCTTCTTTGGACTCTCGCCCATCTCAACAACTCCCAACCATCGGAGGTAAGATTTCTTCACTTTAGAGTGGATCTTCACTGTACCTAAGCACCACAAACCAAAAATTCTATTTAATTTTTAATATTTAAATCAAACTCCCCCCATCCATCCATGTCACAATGCGTTATGTTGTTGAGAAACCACTTTGAAAAACACCCCCCTAGCATTTCTGGCCATGGCCATCTTGAGTAAGGGCAAATGATTCATGTAGCATTGACTTCCTGGAATCCATTTGCCCTTGGCTCAAGCATGCAGGCAGGAGAATATGCTTAGTTGGGAAAACATCTCCCTCCTCTCCTCCCCTCCCCTTCTGAAGACTCCTGGGATGTATGCGATAATTTGTCTTGGCTAGAAACCAGGAAGTAACTGAAGAAATCTAAAAACAAAGTTTAAAATAAGTAAATATGAATTACTTTGCTATCTATTTACTAAGGCTAGCAGCATAAGGATTACAAATAATCAATGTTGATTTGGAGATTGAAGGTACACTTTAACATAAGATATGTAGATCAGCCTTTCTCATCCTCCCTGTGGGCAAATACCCTTTTACATAGGCAGTAGGAGCCTGTTTCAAAACCGTTTTGCTGACCTGCCTACTCATTTTTACTGCTAACAATCTTTAGCCTGGACCCCCCCCCCCCCCCCCCCCAAGTCCAGAGAATTACAACCGCAACCACCTTCTGCAAAGTGCCTCCGCTTTGTGTTTTAATTTTGTTTTTCACTATGTGTGCTTTATTCCGAAGTCTTCTTCAGGCCAATCACAGAGTGTGAAGAGTCCTCTTCTTACAATTTTCTCCCAATGGTGGATTGACCTTGAAAATGCATATAGCTGTGCTAACCTAATGGCATTGGCATTTTCTGCACTGCTATACTGTAAAAAAAAAAAAATGGCTCTGTAGTGACACCACCTTAGGGGGCCACCTGTACTCACAGTATATTCTTAGTCTCTTTGATTAACACCAATTATTCCGTCTTGAAGACTGAGGACGTCTTGTGGTAAAAAGGAAATACTGCGGGGGCAGCTCTGAATTGAAGGTGAGTATCACAGTCTGAGCATTTTTCTCATGATTTTTTAGCCCCTTATGGGAGTGTAAACAAGCCCTTGGAGTTGGGCTTTAACGTAGACACTTTGGGGTTGATTTACTAATGGCAAACATACTGTGCACTGCAAGTGCCAGAGCTTAGTAAATGAGGTAAAGCTTCACTTTGTAAATAATACTCCCCTCGTTTCAGAGCCTCCCCTCGTTTCAGAGCCTCCCCTCGTTTCAGAGCCTCCCCTCGTTTCAGAGCCTCCCCTCGTTTCAGAGCCTCCCCTCGTTTCAGAGCTTCCCCTCGTTTCAGAGCCTCCCCTCGTTTCAGAGCCTCCCCTCGTTTCAGAGCCTCCCCTCGTTTCAGAGCCTCCCCTCGTTTCAGAGCCTCCCCTCGTTTCAGAGCCTCCCCTCGTTTCAGAGCCTCCCCTCGTTTCAGAGCTTCCCCTCATTTCAGAGCTTCCCCTCAGATCTAGAACAATTGCACTTGAAATGCACAGTATATTTGCCTTTAGTAAATCAACCTCTCTGCCTTGTACTATCCTGGTGACTGAGGCATGTCCATCTACAGTGTCCCTATTAGGAGTAAGTTTAGGGACTCTATTATAATCTTCCTCCTCCAAAGCATAACCTAATGGTCCTGGCCACTAAACACTGTTCTGCTTCTGCACCACACACACCACCCACCTCTTTCATCTTCAGTGTGGAACATTTCTTCCAAAGGATTTGGGGGGATTTGCAATTTTTATGTGAACCTACTGTGCCCTGCATGCACAGATACACTTAAACGCTTACTATACAGAGGCTGTTTTTTGAGGTTCTGTTTAATGTGAACAAGTCAGGAAAATCTATGATAGCTGCCATGCTGACCACATTCTGAATGTGCCAGTTGGGTATCTGTTTTGCTGACCATGTAGCTTCAATACTGTGAGTCACTGGGGTTGATTTACTAAATGCAAATAGACTGTGCACTTTGCATGTGCAGTTACTCCAGAGCTTGGTAAATGAGCAGAAGTTCTGCAAACTTTCATCATCCAATCATGTGCAAGCGAAAAACGCTGTTTTTTTTTTCCTTTTTTTTTCTTGCATGTTATTGGGTTTTCTTTGAAAAGTGAAGCTTTATCTCATTTACTAAACTCTTGAGCTACTGCACTTGCAAAGTGCACAGTCTATTTGACTTTAGTAAATCAACCCCACTGACTCGTACTTGATATTTATTAATTTAATAATTGTTAAGAAATGACATTAGATATTGTCTACATATTCTACATATTCTGAGCCAGCTACTCAGCACTGAAGCGGAGGATCAGCATGCCAGGCAAGTCATATTTTCCTAAGGAGAGATCAGCAATGGCAGCCTTCATTTTTTTTATTTTTATTGTTTGTAGGATGCCTGTAGGCTGCATATTTTGAATATTCAAATCATTGCCTATGACATCCTCCTCTTCTGGAGGACAAGAAGAAGTTTATTACGATCGTTATTTTGTAATATGTTACTCATGGACGAGGCTGGGGAAAAGATAAACTATGGTTTATACATACACTAAAGGTGTATGTAGACTCTTTAAAAACAAATACGTGTTGTTTCAGATACAGTGGGGAAAATCATTATTTGGTCCCCTGCAGATTTTGTATGTTTGCCCACTTACAAACAAATTAAGGGTCTATAATTTTTTATTATAGGTGTATTTAAAATGATAGAGACAGAATATCAACCAAATATCCAGAAAATAATCACATGATACAAATGTTATAAATTGAGTTGCAGATCGGTGAGTAACATAGGTATTTGATCTCCTACCAACCAACAATAATTCTGGCTCCCACAGACTAACTACAGTATGTGCTTATGTTGTACACAGATTAGTCCTGTCTATTTAAGAAGGTGCTCCTAACAATAACTCACTAGGTGTATAAAAGACACCTGTCCATAGAATCTCTTTATTCCATTCAATCCTCCCCATCATGGGCAAGACCAAAGCGCTGCCAAAGGATGTCGGGGACAAGAACAAGATTGTAGACCTGCACAAGGCTGGAATGGGCTACAAGACGATCAGCAAGAAGCTTAGTGAGAAAGAGACAACTGTTAGATCGATTATTCGCAGATGGAAGAAATACAAAATAACCATCAATTGCCCTCGGTCTTGAGCTCCATGCAGGGTTTTGCCTCATGGGGAAAGGATGAGGGATCAGCCCAGAACTACATGGGAGGAGCCTGTGAATGATCTCAAGGCAGTTGGGACCACAGTCACCAAAACTATTGGTAACCCAATACGCCGCCATGGATTGAAATCCTGCAGCACCCGCAAGGTCCCCCTCCTCAGAAAGCACATATACAGGCCCGTCTGAAGTTTGCCAATGAACATCTAAATGATTCAGAGAAGGATTAGGAGAAAGCGCTGTGCTCAGATGAGACCAAAATTGAGCTCTTTGACAATAACTCGACTCGCTGTGTTTGGAGGAAGAAAAATATTGAATATGACCCTAAGAACACCATCCCTACAGTCAAGCATGGAGGTGGAAACATTATGCTTTGGGGCTGTTTCTCTGCTAAAGGTACTTATCTCCATTGAGGGACCAATGGACAGGGACATGTATTGTGAAATCTTGGATGAGAACCTTCTTCCCTCAGCCAGAACACTGAAGATGGGTCGTGGATGGGTGTTCCAGAAAGACAGTGACCCAAAACATACTGCCAAGGCAACAAAGGAGTGGGTCCAGAAGAGGAACATTAAAGCGGAGTTCCAGCTGAATTTATTTTTTTTTTTAAAACGCCCCTAGTATAGTTAGGGCTCGTGCATTTACACTGTTATCCTGTAAACTGTCCCCTGTTTTGTTTTTGTGCAGCATGCCTCACTTACTTTAGTCTTCTCTTCTACAGCGCGACCATCTGCAGTATAGGCAGCTGAAGCCGCACTGTTTTTTTTCCAGGATTCCGTGCATGCTGGCTAACCAGCATGCACCTCCCGATCTCACGCATGCGCAGTGTGTTGCAGTGAGTCCCACCGCTTGCTACGAGCCAGCGATGCCCATTGACTTCTGGGATTGATGACACTCGTCTCCCAGGAGCAAATGCAAAGCATGAAATGACGTAGGCGGCTGTGGCGCAATAGGGAGGAAGAGAAGAGATTTTTCAACAGATATAAGGTAAAGGAACCGAAAAAAAAAAAAGCCAAATCGTTATTAGCATGTAAAAAAGTTATGCATAATGGGAAGTGTAAAATGTGGCTGGAACTCCGCTTTAGGGTCATGGAGTGGCCTAGCCAGTCTCCAGACCTTTAAATCCTATAGAAAATTTATGGAGGGGGCTGAAACTTTTGAGTTGCCAAGCGACAGCTAAGAAACCTTAAGGATTTAGAGAAGATCTGTAAAGAAGAGTGGACCAAAATCTCTCCTGAGATGTGAGCAAACCTGGCCACCAACTACAAGAAACGTCTTATCCCTGTGGTTGGCAACAAGGGTTTCTCCAGGAAAGTATTAAAGCGGAGTTCCACAATGAAAATGTGTTTTTTCACTGTCCGCTTGCTCTAAATTACCTGTAAAAAAAAATGGATAGTTACATTTTTTTTTTTCATTCACTTACCTTGTTTTTAAAGAAAATACTTACCTTGTTTTTAAAGAAAATATACTTACCTTACTTCCTCTTCCTCCCTCTCCAGCCATGGCCCGCCGTCACTTCCTGGGAGATGAACGTCATCGCTCCCAGAATCAATGCGCCTGCACCGGCCCCGCTCGTCAGTTCCAGCACAGGCGCATCATTCCCTGCTAAACAGCTTCTGGGCATGCCGAGAAGCTGTGCAGGGATGACGTGCCTGCATCGGAACTGATGAGCGGGGCTGGTGCAGGGCATTCTGGGACTGAAGAGTATGCCCTGGCTTCAGCTGCCCACACCTGAGATGGCAGCGCTGGACAAGAAATTTTCAAGGTAAGTATTTCTTTAACAAGGTAAGTGCAACCTGGGACAGTTCAGAGGCTATCCATTCTGAAATGCACTAGCCCGGACTGTCCCGGGGGTATTTTTATCTAAATGTTTTTTTTTCAGGCCGGAACTCCGCTTTAAGTCATGTTTTGCTTGGGGATCAAATACCTTTTTCACTCACTAAACTGCAACTTAATTTATATTTGTATCATGTGTTTTTTTCTGGATTTTTGGTTGATATTCTGTCTCTTTTAAAATACACCTATGATAAATTGATAGTACTGTCCTTTCTTTGTAAGTGGGCACACTTACAAAATCTGCAGGGGATCAAATCATTATTTTTCATACTGTATCAGCCCTGCCCAGTTCACCTCTGTGAACTACAGAACACCTCCCACTCTTGTTATGAAGAGGTTTTCTGTAGCCCTAGGGTGGCAACACCCTTGGACAGGAAGTATACTACTGGCAGGAAAATAAATAAAAAATCTTAAAAAAAAGTAAATCTAATGTAGCCAACACATCTGAGGACTGTATGCTGCAATATATTACGTTTTTATTCCTGGGTTTAGATACACTTCACCATTTCTCAAGCCCTTTAGAAATGACTTCCACACACGCCAATAAATATAACGAAGGACAGTTGCCTGCTGTTAAGTGTCAGTCTCCCAATTGTACTAATAGTTTTATTTTCTTTGTCCCATCATTTTTCTTTTAATCTAAGTTTGTGTCATTGCCTCTATCGCTCACCCCCTTCATTGTTCACTCTCTTATCAGGAGGAGGTTACAGCTCTAAGTAAGAGACTTCACACATTCATTGAGTTGTGTCAGAGTTTTCTGTCAGATCTTAATCGCAGTGTCAGAGAACAGGTAATATGATCATAAATTAAGTGTACAGTATTTCTACCTTTGTGGCAGATAGTCTGCAGTACAGCAAGAAAATTATTGTCTTTGTGAACAAAAACTTTGTCATGTGTTTTAAAAGGCTCCAAAGCTCACCTGTTCTGGTAATTTCCACCTAGATGGCAATTCCCTAATGCATGTTTATTCTAGTGTGCACAAAATACTTACCTTATTCCTCCTGCTGGATGATTGGTCCAAAGAAGCCTCTTATCTTTGCCATTGAGTGGCCACCTCCTTGCTGATGTCATCACATGCAATGCAGGACCAGCGGTCCTACATTGTACATGAAGATGCTGAGGCTCCATCCACATTGCAGGAGTGGGGGAGAATGCTGGCTGCTGTAGAACCTAGGAATAAAGTAAGTGCACAGTTAGTGTGAGTATAAAGGAAAGGGGCTTAAGCCAGCCATAGATAGTTTGACTCTCGAATCGCCCGAGATCATCTTTGGGCAGGCTGATTGTACTTGGGTACAATCAGCATGTCTGATTTTCCATGCGATTATTGCCAGTGGATATAGCTAGCAGTAATTACTGTGTTCTCTCAGCAGGGACACCCATCAGCTACGTAAGTGCAGCTCACTGTACACATTCGGCAGTGCCGAATCCAACTGAACTCCTGCACATGCGCGAGAGAGACTCTATCCCCTGCCCAGCCAATGAAAGCAGCTGGCCTTTAAGACCTGGAAGCTGGCCGCCCAAATATGTCAGCGGCCGGGCAGGAAGCTCAGAAATTCCACGCCACATCGCTGGAGCGGAGGTGAGTATAGTTCCGCTTTAAAGTAGTTGTAAACCTTAGACATGAAATATGAAAAAGCAAATCCCTCTATAGTGTGTACTTTTACAACAACTTTTAAAACAATTGCGTTTCCTCACACCAAGAGAAAAATGGTGATGTAAGAGGGAGTTTCAGCCGATTGACCGCCCCAGCTCTGTCCCTGTGTGCTGTTTAAAGATGGGAGGGCTTGTTTTCTCCAATCAGTTCTCAGAGCTCTCCTCACTGAGCTTGGCGGAGTGTAACTAGCTCTCCGCCCACTTTTTTTCTGAGCTCTCAGACAAGTTCATAAATTGAGCACTTAGAACGGATGTAGAAGAGAGAAGACTGCAGATAAACAGGAGGATTTGTTCCATCTCTGTGTATGTCCTGAGCATAGTCCCTTCCCTGGGCATATATAGGTGTTTACAACCACTTTAAGTGATCTTTATCTTTTTAAAGGGACTGTATGTGCTGGGATGCTGAAAGTGTTAGTTCTCCTTTACAGAAAAAAATGAAAAGGTAAATTAACACTGTACACTCTATAGATTGAGGTTGGGAATGATTTAAGGGTAATGCTGAGGGTTAGGTGTTACTGTTGGTCATTTTCCATCAGAAATTTTAGCATTTGGAAAGTAAATAAGGACAGAGGATGAATGTGTGCCAAGGGGCTGCTTTACTGTTAGGGGTACTCACATAGGGTCTCTTGGGGGAACAGCAGGATTTACAATCACCACAGAAAGCTCTATGCTGAAGACTACACAGAGCAGTCAGCTAAGAATTAATATACTATGAATGAGAAATACTCCAAATAAATGCAATGTACTTCTAAAAAAATTGCATATCATTTCACCCAGTGGAAATGTTTGCACCATTTGCACAGAAAGAATGTACATGGACTGTCACTGGGCAAATTGCTATGCACATTTTTAAATAAATACAGTCCTAAATGTCTGACTGGCTATACAATAAATTAATGATTTCTTTCTGCTGTTTGTATACCTTTCTCTTCGTCTCTCTCTGTACACTTGTCTGTTGTTTTTTCAGGCATTTAAACTTCTCAGCGATCTCCTAGTGATCTTCAATAACCACCTGAGCCGTGATGATCGCTTGTATCTCCAGCCGCTTGTCTGCACACCTGACCTGTCTCTGCAGGCCGAGCTTGCTGGCTTCCTTGTCGATCATGTGTTTACAAATGCTGCAGATCTAGAAGGTGATAAATACTTAAAGCTCAACTCCTGGAATTAGACCAAATATCTATCCTTGCATTGGAGAACCCCTGCATTCCAATTGTTAAATGCTCCATATGTCTAGAGGTTTAAAGAAGAGGCGGTATTACTTACCCTAACCCCTACTCTGGCATTGTCCTCCGCTATGGTCTGTGGGCGGTACCTTGGCATCATCATGTATATTGCAGGGCTGTTAACCCGAGCGGCCTTAGTTTCTTAGAGATGAGGTTTTGCAGGACCGAGCACACAACTAGAGGGACCCTTCTGGAGTATGGAATAAGTTAAAATGACACCTTATTCATGCACCTCCTATGCAATTTAACCCTTGCAGCCCCAGAAAAGGGACCCCTGCAAGGTTTTTTTTTTTGTTTTAAAGAGTTGTTTGTTGAAAAATAAGTAGACCCGCAAATACCTGACCTGAAAAATGGTACCTGTGTCAGCCGGATTGTGTTTAAAGATGCAGACTCTGCAGTATTTTTCCTTGCTTCCCTTCTTAGTGAGTCTCTGAACAGATGTAAGTCCTGTAACATGCACAGGATAAAAATGACAGTGTAGTACCTGAAACTTTAAAACAGTCATAGTTTATTCTAATAGATTCCTGTTAAAAGGGCAAAGAGAAAACTAAAATGTCTTTGTTGGATCTATGGTAAATAATTGCCTTCTTAAAGGGAACCCGTGAAAGGAGACATATGGCCAGAGCTCTTTTGGCCATACTTCTCCTATGGGTCTCAAGAGTGGACTTCGTTCTGTACTCCTGTGATCCAGATTTAGCCGTCAGCACGCTAAACCCTACTGTTGGCTGAGGTCAGAGATCCGTTCCAGGCTCTGCAGGGATGCTGACAGTAATGTCCTACTGAGAACCTGAGCCAGCTGCTCCCACCCCCTCTACAGTCCAACATTCCAGTGAGCACTGGAAGGGGCAGAGGGTGGACCCAAGAGCTGAGCGATCAGCAGTCTTTTATTGCTCATTTCTAGGTATAGAGCCAGTGGGGGGTTAACCCTACAGCAGCATCGTATCGATGCCTTAGCCATCTAGGTGAGTATAAATGTTTGTTTCTCTTCATTGACGGACACAGCTCCATATCTTCTTGACCCTTGGGTTTATGCTGCCCCCTACAGGAGTAGGACACTAGGCGGAACAAAGTTTGACTAGGACTATAGGGTAGTCCCAGGGGGTATACTCCCACTTCCTGCTCTAGGTCTTCTGTGAAAGAGTCGCACCACACAAAAACAAAAGTTTTAGATTTTAGAAAAACAGACTTTTCAAAAATGAAATTAGTCATAAATGAGTCCTTATCAGACTGGAACGGATTACATGGAGTCCAGGAGAAATGGGACTACTTAAAAGGTGCATTATTGAAGGCAACAGAAAAGTGCATTAGACTTGTCAGTAAAAGCAAAAAAAGGAAGAGACCACTGTGGTACTCAGCAGAAGTGGCCCAAATCATTAAAAATAAAAAGCTAGCATTTTGTAATTATAAAAAAACCCAGAGCAATGAAGATAAGGAAATCTACAAGATTAGGCAGAAAGAGGCCAAGCAAGTTATAAGAACTTCTAAAGCGCAGCCAGAAGAAAAACTAGCTCAGTCTATGAAAAAGGGGGATAAGACATTCTTCAGATATATAAATGAAAAAAGGAAATTAAAACAAGGAATAACTAAATTAAAAACAAAGGACGGAAGGTATGTAGAAGAGAATAAAGGGCTAGCCGACTGCCTTAATGAATACTTCTGTTCAGTTTTTACAGAAGAAAAAGAAGGAGAAGGACCTCCACTTGAAAGGATGACTAATGAATCGTTTGATGCATGTGTCTTTACAGAGGAAGACGTTCTAAGATTGCTGTCTAAAGTGAAGACAAATAAGTCACAGGGTCCTGATGAGATACACCCAAAATTATTAAAAGAGCTTAGTGGTGAGCTGGCAAAACCATTAACAGATTTATTTAACCAATCATTAGCAACAGGAGTCGTCCCGGAAGATTGGAAATTGGCAAATGTCGTGCCCATTCACAAGAAAGGTAGTAGGGAGGAATCGAGCAACTATAGACCAGTAAGTCTGACATCAATAGTAGGCAAATTAATGGAAACCCTATTAAAGGATAGGATTGTGGAACATCTTAAATCCCATGGATTGCAAGATGAAAAACAACATGGGTTTACTTCAGGGAGATCATGTCAAACAAATCTTATAGACTTTTTTGACTGGGTGACTAAAATAATAGACGGTGGAGGTGCAGTAGACATTGCATATCTAGATTTTAGTAAGGCTTTTGACACTGTCCCACATAGAAGACTTATCAATAAACTGCAGTCATTGAGCATGGACTCCCATATTGTTGAGTGGATTAGGCAGTGGCTGAGTGACAGACAACAGAGGGTTGTAGTCAATGGAGAACATTCAGAACAAGGTCATGTTACCAGTGGGGTACCTCAGGGATCTGTACTGGGACCAATTTTGTTTAATATCTTCATAAGTGATATTGCAAAAGGCCTCGATGGTAAGGTTTGTCTTTTTGCTGATGACACAAAGATATGTAACAGGGTTGATGTTCCTGGAGGGAAAAGCCAAATGGAAAAGGATTTAGGAAAACTAGAAAAATGGTCAGAACTCTGGCAACTGAAATTTAATGTGGATAAGTGCAAGATAATGCACCTGGGACGTAAAAACCCAAGGGCAGAATATAGAATATTTGACACAGTCCTGACCTCAGTATCTGAGGAAAGGGATTTAGGAGTAATTATTTCAGAAGACTTAAAGGTGGGAGGACAATGTAATAGAGCAGCACGAAATGCCAGCAGAATGCTTGGATGTATAGGGAGAGGTATAAGCAGTAGAAAGAGAGAAGTGCTTATGCCGCTGTACAGAACACTGGTGAGACCTCACTTGGAGTATTGTGCGCAGTACTGGAGGCCATATCTCCAGAAGGATATAGATACTCTAGAGAGAGTTCAGAGAAGAGCTACTAAACTAGTACATGGATTGCAGGAAAAAACTTACCAGGAAAGGTTAAAGGACCTTAACATGTATAGCTTGGAAGAAAGAAGAGACAGAGGGGATATGATAGAAACTTTTAAATACATAAAGGGAATCAACTCGGTAAAGGAGGAGAGCATATTTAAAAGAAGAAAAACTACCACAAGAGGACACAGTTTTAAATTAGAGGGGCAAAGGTTTAAAAGTAATATGAGGAAGTATTACTTTACTGAGAGAGTAGTGGATGCATGGAATAACCTTCCTGCAGAAGTGGTAGCTGCAAATACAGTGAAGGAGTTTAAGCATGCATGGGATAGGCATAAGGCTATCCTTCATATAAGATAGGGCCAGGGACTATTCATAGGATTCAGATATATTGGGCAGACTAGATGGGCCAAATGGTTCTTATCTGCCGACACATTCTATGTTTCTATGTTTCTATGTTTTTTTTCTGCCTATTCAGGAATAAGGAACTAGTTTCTTGCCAGGATCTCTGGTCCTAGCATTTTTTCCTTCTTAAATTGAATTTAGCTTATTTTATTATTCCTGTGAGAACTATAATCAACTGCTGAACTGGGTGACGGACTGGATATTCTAGATCCTTATGGTCTCCCCAATCCGGCCAGCCAGCACGACCCGACCTCAGCTCCGCGCTAGGTCGGCCGCGACATAGCCCCACTGGACGGGGGCCGGCCGGCGAGTAAACACCTCACGAGGATGCATAGCATGCCTCTGACTCGCAGCACCCCATTCCAAGATAGTGCGGTGGTCTGCCTGGAGTGGTGCCCACCCGGTTCCAAAGTGGGGTAAGTACTGTCCCCCCTCTCACTTGGTTTTCTTTTGGGGTGGACGAGGTCCCCTTCCTGGGATGGGCGGATCCCCGGGGTGCCCCTCTAAACAGTGACTCTGGGTCTTTTGGCCCACAACCCCCCCCCCCCCCCCTGGATGTGGTAGGAGCTGGCTTTGCCAAAAACTCCAGAATGGGGGGGAGGGGATTGGATGTGGTTGCTGCTGACCGGTTTGCACAACTGGGGGTTTTTGAGCAGGTTTCCTTTCTCCTGGGGGTTAGTGACTGGGGCAGGGATGTCCTTTGGGCTCCCTGCAGCGGTGGTTGGGCTGGGGGAGCGAATGTTTTATCATCCACGGGTACGCACCTCATGCGGTCGAATTGGGCCAAAAATTTAGGCCGCGGCTGACCAACCAAGCTGTCCAAGCTGCTGGGCAAGATGTCTGTGCTGCTGACTAAGCTGGGGAGCGGATGTTTTATCCACAGGTACGCACCTCACGCAGCCGGATCGGGCCAAAAATTTAGGCTGTGGCTTTGTGGCCTACTCGCGGCTGACAGACCAAGCTGTCTGAGCTGCTGACCAAGTTGTCTGAGCTGCTGAAACTGACAGAGTTGCTGACAGGCATCTGCCGCTTTGGTTGGGGTGCAGCCTCAGTGCGTTTAGCTGAAGCCCCAGACTCTCTCCCTGGGCACCTGCCGGACTGTGAATCCGGGCATATGTGGCTGGGCTTCCACTAAAATTTAGGCCGCGACCTGCTGGGCCATATGGTCAGCTTGGCGCCTCCCTTGAACTGGGTGGCGCCGTGGGGGGCGTTTAATCTTTAGGGACAGTGTAGCTGCCATTATTGTGTGGGCGAGGGTAATCTGCCTGCGTGTCCGCGTCAAAGGGGCTATGTCCTATTATGTCCTCTATGGAGGTCGACTTTCTTGATTTTGCAGGGTCTAATAGGTGGTCCTTTTGTGGACCTTTGGCCAGTGTCCCCTTTAGGACTGAGGTCGGCGGCCTTCCCTGCTTGTTATGTTTTCAGGGTGAGCTTAGTTTATAGCGACCCTACTGGGTCTGTGTCCACACACTTAAGAGTGCTCTGATGGTGAGGATGATTCCTCTTTTACTGCATATGCGCATAAAAAGGCGCTGGTGGATGCACTGATTATACCAGTGCGGGAAATTTTAAACATGGGGAATGCAGCTGCTGCTGCGTCCGAGGCGCCGGTCTTCTTGGTGCCCGCAGATCCTCTATGGAGGTCGACTTTCTTGATTTTGCAGGGTCTAATAGGTGGTCCTTTTGTGGACCTTTGGCCAGTGTCCCCTTTAGGACTGAGGTCGGCGGCCTTCCCTGCTTGTTATGTTTTCAGGGTGAGCTTAGTTTATAGCGACCCTACTGGGTCTGTGTCCACACACTTAAGAGTGCTCTGATGGTGAGGATGATTCCTCTTTTACTGCATATGCGCATAAAAAGGCGCTGGTGGATGCACTGATTATACCAGTGCGGGAAATTTTAAACATGGGGAATGCAGCTGCTGCTGCGTCCGAGGCGCCGGTCTTCTTGGTGCCCGCAGATCCTCTAAAGCGGCAAAGATTTTCCCGCCTACTGTGACAAAATTGTTGCGAGTCATTGGAGTTGTTCTAAACGCTATTTCTCTGTCGCTCATTGACAGACGCAGATCTCTTGATTGATATCAGTAGGGTTATACTGCCCCCTACAGGAGTAGGACACTAGGCAGAAAAAAAGTTCTGGCTACGCCTATGGGCAGTCCCAGGGGACATACCCTCTCACTTCCTGCTATAGGATGCCAGTTTTTTTCTGCCTAGTCAGGAGTAAGGACCTAAGTTCCTTTCTGGGATCTCTGGTCCTAGCAAGCTTTTTTAGAAAAACATTTTTTAGCGGATCAACAGTAATGTACAGCGGGTTGTGGCCCGCTCCCGGGATTCTCGGGTAGACGCCACTGACGCGCTGGTGGCCCCGTGGGGTCAGCATGAGCTGCTGTATGCCTTTCCTCCTCTCAGGTTTCTACTGAGACTGCTTTGTGGGATATAGATGGAAGGGATTCCGGTCATTCTTGTGGTTCTAGACTGCGGTTCTAGACATTGGGCTTAGTACGCCGACCTGGTTGGGCTAGTCGCGGACGCTCCCTGGGGACTTCTTCTCAGGGAGGACCTACAGTCAGGGGCCTATCTTCCATTCTGTTTTACGGTCGCTGGCTTTGATTGCTTGGCTGTTTATAGCCGGGTGCTGAAGAAAAGGGGATTGTCTGCTTCAGTCATTCCTACTCTGCTCACACTAAGGAAAGTGACTTCTAGAATGATCAACCATCGTACGTGGAAGTCATATTTATTGCGTGGTGTGCGTCTGTTGGGGTTCCCCCAAACTCTTGCTCGGTGGCTCAATTGTTTGATGGCATCTGCGGATGCCTCTTTTTGCCACAAAGTTTTGCGGGCTGCTGTTTAAGAGGGCCTCTCCCTTGAGGGTTTCTGTTTCTCAGGTGGGTCTCATCTTATTGTTTGGATGAGTCCAGTGTTACCTGGTGGGCTATGTTTAGCCTTGTGGATTTGTTTCTGCTGTCCCACCCTTCATTTATGGGTCTGCTTTGGGACGTCCCTACTGATATCAAGAAGTCTGCGTCTGTCAATGAGCGACAGAGAAAAATGGATTTTTGACTTACCGTAAAATTCTTTTCTCTTAAGCTCATTGACAGACGCAGTACCCGCCCCTCTATTTGTGAGTTGGGTTGGTATGATTTTTCTGACACTGCTTTGATACAAAACTGGCATCCTATAGCAGGAAGTGAGAGGGTATGCCCCCTGGAACTGCCCATAGGCGTAGCCAGAACTTTTTTTCTGCCTAGTGTCCTACTCCTGTAGGGGGCAGTATAACCCTACTGATATCAATCAAGAAGTCTGCGTCCGTCAATGAGCTTAAAAGAAAAGGATTTTACGGTAAGTCAAAAATCCAGTTATGGCAGTGCCTAAGCGTTTCGACAGACTGTATCCTTTGAGGAGTCTCTGTTGAATAATTGGACAGTTCCACCTGTGATGGACTCTCAAGTCTCCAGGCTGAATAAATCCACCCCATTTGCGGTGAAGGAGTCTCCGGTTTTTAAAAGATCCTTTTGGCAGGAGAGCTGAGACTTTGGTCCGCCACATGTTAACTGTGGCCGGATCAGTCCTTAGGGCGGTGTTCACTATAGCATTGGTGTCCCAGACTTTAACGTTGTGGGCAAAGCATTTGCACCAGGATCTGGAAGGGGAACCGCTTCTCCCTGCCTTTTGCGGAGCTGGCGGACCAGTTGGTCCAGGGGTTGCAGTTCATCTGTAATGTCTCTCTGGATGTGGCTCCCTTTGTCTCTAGGCTGTCCGTGACAGCAGTGGTCCTTTGGCGCAGCAAATGGCTGACATGCTGGTCTGCGGGCCAGACTTCCAAGAAGGCCTTATCTGATCTTCCCTTTGGGGGGGATCACCTGTTCGGATCCTCCCTGGATGATATCATTAAGCAGGATTTCAGGACAAGGGACCTCCTCCGAAGGTTCCAATAGGACCTGGTCTGGTAAGCCAAGGGCGGGTCCTTCTGGACCTCCCTGATTCAAAACAGGTGGGTCCATGAGCTGCTTCTGTCCAGCTACAAGATCGAGTTTTGGTCTTATCCTCCAGAGAGGTTCTTTCCTTTCTACTTGTGTTTATCCCCAGACTGCCTGCTAGGTCTCTTCGGGGCGATGCGAGACTTGCTACTACAAGGGGTGATTGCTCCGGTCTTAGGATCGGAACGTTTTTTTCATGTTTTTTTTTTTCAAACGTGTTTACAGGTTCCAGGAAGGAAAGAAAGGTACGTCCAATATTGGACCTCAAAGCTCTGAACTGCTTGTGGGGGTACAGATGTTCCGAAAGGAGTCCATTCGTATGGTAGTGGCATCCCTACATTAGGGGGATATTCTGGCCTCTACTGATATCAAGGACGCTTACCTTCATATTCTGATATATGTCGGTCATCTGCACCTCCTCCGCTTGCCCTGGGTGAGGAGCATTATCAAGAGGTCTTGCCTCAGCTCCTCGGGTCTCCACAAAGTGTTGGCATTGTTGCGACAGTACTGGAGTACCTGGATGATCATATTCTAAGGACAAATGGGAGATTACTGTGTGGACTCTGCAGGAGTTCGGTTGGAAATTATATTTCCAGATATTGGCTCTGGTGCCGTCCACCTAGTTGGACTGTCTGGGTCTGCTCTGGACTCAGCCTCAGCCAGGGTGTAACCCCAATGGGACAAGCTCCAAAATCTGCAGGATGAATTTGGCTCCTGTTGTTCAGCAGTCGGTCGTCTTTCAGGACAGGCATGCGGGTGCTGGGTCTGATGGTGGCTACCTTCGAAGCGGTTCTGTTTGCACAGTTCATCATGAGACCTATGCAAAGAGAGATTCTTGCCATGTGGGGCAAGAATCCACAGTCTCTAGACAATCTGATCCTGTTAGGCGGGGTACGAGAAGGTCTCTGATTCGGTGACTTTGCTCTCCAGCACTTTTGACAGGGAAAATCTTCCTTCCCCTGTACTGGACAGTGGTCACCACGGATGCCAGCCTGTCCGAGTGGGGTGGCGTTTTTGGCACGGATTGTTCTCAGGGGTCTGGATTTTGGAATAATCCAGACTACCGATAGATATACTGACCATTTCCTCTGGAGGGGTTTCATTTTAGTTTCAGTTGTGTCTCTGGTGGGGAACTCCCGAGGTGGTCCTGTTGGTCTCTCGTCTCAACAGGAAGGTGCTTAGGTTTGTGGCATGGTCTCGGGATCCTCTGGCTGACGCCACTGACGCACTGGTGGCTCCTTTGAGGCCAGTATAGTCTGCTATACGTCTTTTCTCTTTTTGAACTTCTGTCAAAGATTCCTGCGTAGGTTTGAGGCAGAAGGGATTTGAGGCAGAAGGGATAACGGCCATCCTAGTGGCTCCAGACTGGCCTTACCGATCTTGGTACGCAGATCTGATATGGTTGGTCGCCGATGCTCCTTGGAGACTTCCTCTTAGAGGAAATCTGTTGGCCCATGGGCCAATCTTCTATCTTGCCTTACAGTCGCTGGCTTAACGGCTTTGCTGTCGGAAGCCTGGTGCTGAAGGATAGAGGGTTGTCTGAATCGGTGATTCCCACGCTGCTGCAAGCTAGTAAATCTACTTTTAGGAAAATTTACCATCGCGTTTGAGGAGCATACTTTTGTGAGTGTGAATCTCTTGGGGTTCACCACCGCTCCTTTTTGGTGGCTCGGAGTTCCCTCCAATGAGGTGTTGAGCAGCTTCTGGCCTCGGGTACCATCAAGGGCCAGGTTTGGCCTTGGTGGTTTTCTTTCCATGTCCTTTGGCTACGCATTCTTTGGTTCGCACCTTTGTTCAGGGGTTTCGCCACTTGGCTCCCCCAGTGCGGGCGGTCTCCATTGCCCTTGTGGGATTTCAGCTTGGTGCTGTCGGTTCTTCAACCGCCGCTGGTAAATATTTGCGAGATTCCTCTGTTTACATGTCCCAGAAGGTAGCCTTCTTGGTGGCTTTTTCTTCTGCACCTAGGGTTTTAGAGCTGCCAGTCGTCAATAATTTCCATTTAAAGACATTCTGTTTCCTTCCTTGTGCTCTAAGCCTAAGAACCCTAAAGAGATTGCCTTACATTCTTTGGATGTGTTTTGGGCAATCAGGGTGTACCTGGAGATGACTGAATCGTTCCTAAAATCGGATTTCCTGTTTGTCCTTATGGATGGACCCCCTAAGTGGCTGGCTGCGTCTGCTGCAGCCATTTCCAGATGGATCAGGCAGACGGTGTTGCAGGCCTATTCCATTAAGGGTCAGGTTACTCCTTTCCCTGTTACTAAAAGAGAAACGAGAAGTTGGGACTTTAAATGGAGCACAGAAAAATGTGCCCCCATCCCTAATTACTTGAATAGAGGAAAGGATTGGGAATTTAAATGAGGTGAAAACCAGAACGCTGGGAAATATGAACAATTCAAACATGTTGTTATTGCTATACACCAACAATTAACAAAGTACAACATATGAAATGTCAATTCATGTATGGTCAACACAATCAAAATACTTGGGTCAGTCTGCCATATGTGCAGGTACATCAATCATATATATATATATATATATATATATATATATATATATATATATATATATATATATATATATATATATATCAAGAGTATAGGGACTGATAGCACTCCCTATATGCCACACAGTCCATAATTATACCATTGTTGCCATGTTATACAGGTCCCTCTCAAAAAATTAGCATATTGTGATAAAGTTCATTATTTTCTGTAATGTACTCATAAACATTAGACTTTCATATATTTTAGATTCATTACACACAACTGAAGTAGTGCAAGCCTTTTATTGTTTTAATATTGATGATTTTAGCATACAGCTTATGAAAAACCAAAATTCCTATCTCAAAAAATTAGCATATCATGAAAAGGTTCTCTAAACGAGCTATTAACCTAATCATCTGAATCAACTAATTAACTCTAAACACCTGCAAAAGATTCCTGAGGCTTTTAAAAACTCCCAGCCTGGTTCATTACTCAAAACCGCAATCATGGGTAAGACTGCAGACCTGACTGCTGTCCAGAAGGCCATCATTGACACCCTCAAGCAAGAGGGTAAGACACAGAAATTTCTGAACGAATAGGCTGTTCCCAGAGTGCTGTATCAAGGCACCTCAGTGGGAAGTCTGTGGGAAGGAAAAAGTGTGGCAGAAAACGCTGCACAACGAGAAGAGGTGACCGGACCCTGAGGAAGATTGTAGAGAAGGACCGATTCCAGACCTTGGGGGACCTGCGGAAGCAGTGGACTGAGTCTGGAGTAGAAACATCTAGAGCCACCGTGTGCAGGAAATGGGCTACAGGTGCCGCATTCCCCAGGTCAAACCACTTTTGAACCAGAAACAGCGCCAGAAGCGCCTGACCTGGGCTACAGAGAAGCAGCACTGGACTGTTGCTCAGTGGTCCAAAGTATTTTTTTCGGATGAAAGCAAATTTTGCATGTTATTCGGAAATCAATGTGCCAGAGTCTGGAGGAAGACTGGGAAGAGGGAAATGCCAAAATGCCTGAAGTCCAGTGTCAAGTACCCACAGTCAGTGATGGTCTGGGGTGCCATGTCAGCTGCTGGTGTTGGTCCACTGTGTTTTATCAAGGGCAGGGTCAATGCAGCTAGCTATCAGGAGATTTTGGAGCACTTCATGCTTCCATCTGCTGAAAAGCTTTATGGAGATGAAGAGTGCCAAAACCACTGGTAAATGGTTTACTGACGATGGTATTACTGTGCTCAATTGGCCTGCCAACTCTCCTGACCTGAACCCCATAGGGAATCTGTGGGATGTTGTGAAGAGAAAGTTGAGAGCAGGGGCGGACTGACCATTAGGGCACTCGGGCACTGCCCGAGGGCCCGGGGCTAGTAGGGGGCCCCATGAAAGGCTCCTGGCACCTACCTTCCAAAGCATCTGTGATGATCCCGGAGCCCAGTGCCAGAACAAGTTCCAGCACTGAGCTCCGGTAACTGGCCTGACAGAGACACACTAGCGTGGGCACTCAGGACACCTTCCCTGCATCTCTTTCAGGGTGCCTGGGCTCCCTCACGCAGCGATCGTCCTTCTGCAGCAGCTGACACTTACATCTGTCCCCCAACTGATGCCTGCACAGTACACAGAGCTCACCAAGGATCCTCCTCCACGGCTCTGAAGTACACAGACAGGAGGAGGAGGAGTAGCCGGGGAGGAGGGACATTAACTTCAAGAGCTGCACTGATTATCTGAGGTATGTACTGTACATAGTTTATGGATACGGAAGGGGGACAGATAACAAGGATGCACATATGGAGAAGTGATGGGGGCGGGGGCATATGCTAGGGGGATGCTTTTGGAGGGGGGATGACTTGTGCTAGAAGGTGAGGAGGTGGTGTGAGGGGATTTCAACTCTGACCTCTCCCCTCCAAATGCACCCCCAGCACATGTTCTCTTACTGCCCCTTCTCCCCAAATCAAAGAGGTGCAGATTGCCACTCATCCCAGGACCCCTCTCTGCTGTCATCCCAGGACCCCCTCTCTCCTCATCCCAGGACCCCTCTCTCCTCATCCCAGGACCCCCTATCTCCTCATCCCAGGACCCCTCTCTGCTGTCATCCCAGGACCCCCTCTCTCCTCATCCCAGGACCCCTCTCTCCTCATCCCAGGACCCCCTATCTCCTCATCCCAGGACCCCTCTCTCCTCATCCCAGGACCCCCTATCTCCTCATCCCAGGACCCCTCTCTGCTGTCATCCCAGGACCCCCTCTCTCCTCATCCCAGGACCCCTCTCTCCTCATCCCAGGACCCCCTATCTCCTCATCCCAGGACCCCTCTCTCCTCATCCCAGGACCCCCTATCTCCTCATCCCAGGACCCCTCTCTCCTCATCCCAGGACCCCTCTCTCCTCATCCCAGGACCCCTCTCTCCTCATCCCAGGACCCCCTATCTCCTCATCCCAGGACCCCTCTCTCCTCATCCCAGGACCCCCTATCTCCTCATCCCAGGACCCCTCTCTCCTCATCCCAGGACCCCCTATCTCCTCATCCCAGGACCCCTCTCTCCTCATCCCAGGACCCCTCTCTCCTCATCCCAGGACCCCTCTCTCCTCATCCCAGGACCCCCTATCTCCTCATCCCAGGACCCCCTCTCTCCTCATCCCAGGACCCCTCTCTCCTCATCCCAGGACCCCCTCTCTCCTCATCCCAGGACCCCCTCTCTCCTCATCCCAGGACCCCCTATCTCCTCATCCCAGGACCCCCTCTCTCCTCATCCCAGGACCCCTCTCTCCTCATCCCAGGACCCCCCCTCTCCTCATCCCAGGACCCCCTCTCTCCTCATCCCAGGACCCCTCTCTCCTCATCCCAGGACCCCCCCTCTCCTCATCCCAGGACCCCCTCTCTCCTCATCCCAGGACCCCTCTCTCCTCATCCCAGGACCCCCTCTCTCCTCATCCCAGGACCCCCTCTCTCCTCATCCCAGGACCCCTCTCTCCTCATCCCAGGACCCCCTCTCTCCTCATCCCAGGGCCCCCTCTCTCCTCATCCCAGGGCCCCCCCTCTCCTCATCCCAGGGCCCCCCCTCTCCTCATCCCAGGGCCCCCTCTCTCCTCATCCCAGGGCCCCCTCTCTCCTCATCCCAGGACCCCCTCTCTCCTCATCCCAGGACCCGTATCTCCTCATCCCAGGACCCCTATCTCCTCATCCCAGGACCCCTCTCTCCTCATCCCAGGACCCCCACTCTCCTCATCCCAGGACCCCTCTCTGCTGTCATCCCAGGACCCCCTCTTTCCTCATCCCAGGACCCCCTCTCTCCTCATCCCAGGGCCCCCTCTCTGCTCTCATTCCATGGCCCCCTCTCTGCTCTCATCCTATGGCCCCCTCTCTGCTCTCATCCCAGGACCCCCTCTCTGCTCTCATCCCAGGACCCCCTCTCTGCTCTCATCCCAGGACCCCCTCTCTGCTCTCATCCCAGGGCCCCCTCTCTGCTCTCATCCCATGGCCCCCTCTCTGCTCTCATCCCATGGCCCCCTCTCTGCTCTCATGCCATGGCCCCCTCTCTGCTCTCATCCCAGGACCCCCTCTCTGCTCTCATCCCATGGCCCCCTCTCTGCTCTCATCCCAGGACCCCCTCTCTGCTCTCATCCCAGGACCCCCCTCTCTGCTCTCATCCCAGGACCCCCTCTCTGCTCTCATCCCAGGACCCCCCTCTCTGCTCTCATCCCAGGACCCCCTCTCTGCTCTCATCCCATGGCCCCCTCTCTGCTCTCATCCCAGGACCCCCCTCTCTGCTCTCATCCCAGGACCCCCCCTCTCTGCTCTCATCCCAGGACCCCCTCTCTGCTCTCATCCCAGGACCCCCTCTCTGCTCTCATCCCATGGCCCCCTCTCTGCTCTCATCCCAGGACCCCCTCTCTGCTCTCATCCCAGGACCCCCTCTCTGCTCTCATCCCAGGACCCCCTCTCTGCTCTCATCCCAGGGGTCTCTCTCAGCTCTCATCCCAGGGCCCCCTCGATGCTCTCATCCCAGGACCCCCTCTCTGCTCTCATCCCAGGGGTCTCTCTCAGCTCTCATCCCAAGGCCCCCTCTCTGCTCTCATCCCAGGGGTCTCTCTCAGCTCTCATCCCAAGGCCCCCTCTCTGCTCTCATCCCAGGGGTCTCTCTCAGCTCTCATTCCAGTGTCCCCTCTCTGCTCTCATCTCAGGACCCCCCCTCTGTTCTCATCTCAGGACCCCCTCTCTGTTCTCATCTCAGGACCCCCTCTCTGTTCTCATCTCAGGACCCCCTCTCTGTTCTCATCTCAGGACCCCCTCTCTGCTCTCATCTCAGGACCCCCTCTCTGCTCTCATCTCAGGACCCCCTCTCTGCTCTCATCCCAGGGGTCTCTCTCTGCTCTCATCCCAGGACCCCCTCTCTGCTCTCATCCTATGGCCCCCTCTCTGCTCTCATCCCAGGACCCCCTCTCTGCTCTCATCCCAGGACCCCCCTCTCTGCTCTCATCCCTGCACCCCCCTCTCTGCTCTCATCCCAGGACCCCCTCTCTGCTCTCATCCCAGGGGTCTCTCTCTGCTCTCATCCCAGGGGGTCTCTCTCTGCTCTCATCCCAGGACCCCCTCTCTGCTCTCATCCCAGGGGTCTCTCTCAGCTCTCATCCCAAGGCCCCTCTCTGCTCTCATCCCAGGGGTCTCTCTCAGCTCTCATTCCAGTGTCCCCTCTCTGCTCTCATCTCAGGACCCCCTCTCTGCTCTCATCTCAGGAACCCCTCTCTGCTCTCATCCCTGGACCCCCTCTCTGCTCTCATCTCAGGACCCCCTCTCTGTTCTCATCTCAGGACCCCCTCTCTGTTCTCATCTCAGGACCCCCTCTCTGCTCTCATCTCAGGACCCCCTCTCTGCTCTCATCTCAGGACCCCCTCTCTGCTCTCCTCTCAGGACCCCCTCTCTGCTCTCATCTCAGGACCCCCTCTCTGCTCTCATCCCTGGACCCCCTCTCTGCTCTCATATTAGGACCCTCTCTCTGTTCTCATTCCAGGACCCTCTCTGCTCTCATCCCTGGGGCCCCTCTCTGTCCTTATCCCAGGGGTCCCTCTCTGTTCTTATCCCAGGGGCTACTCTCTGTCATTATTCCAAGGGTCACTCTCTGTCTTTATCTCAGGGGTCCCTCTCTGTCCTCTTTCAAGGGGTCCCCTAAACACCAACTGGGATAGGTTGTTCAGGACAGCAAGGGCCTGTTTAAATTTGCAGTTTGGGGGCAGGAAAACCTCAGAATTGAGCCCTGTATTTACTCTCCCCCACCACACCCCCTTTAACTGCAAGGGCCAGGGGTGTACACATGTTGCATCCGCATCAGGAATTATATGTCCTGTCACGCTTGGCAGATGTAGCACCTGCCAAGCATAACTCATTCAAGTGAATGGGGCTGCATTGCAAAGGCTGTGCAACCTTGTGCAGTACAGCAAAAAAAAAAAAAGGGTTAAAGTAGGCAATGAGAAGGCGTTGTATTGCCTCCTCATCACCTGCTTCAACTCCTTGAATCACACACTAGCATGCTGAAACTATGTGCATTGCACATGGTTGCAGGGTGTTTGCTGAGTGGGCCTCATTCACTTGAATGGGTCACGATAACCCACCAAAAGCAACAGGGGGTTTAACTCCTGCTGCAACATGTGTACTCATGGACATGGACACAGGGGGGCCCCATGATCTCATATTGCCCGGGGGCCCCATAGGTTATCAGTCCGCCCCTGGTTGAGAGACGCAAGACCCAACACTCTGGATGAGCTCAAGGCCGCTATCGAAGCATCCTGGGCCTCCATAACACCTCAGCAGTGCCACAGACTGATTGCCTCCATGCCACGCCGCATTGAAGCAGTCATTTCTGCAAAAGGATTCCCGACCAAGTATTGAGTGCATAACTGAACATAATTATTTGAAGGTTGACTTTTTTTGTATTAAAAACACTTTTTTTTATTGGTCGGATGAAATATGCTAATTTTTTGAGATAGGAATTTTGGTTTTTCATGAGCTGTATGCCAAAATCATCAATATTAAAACAATAAAAGGCTTGCACTACTTCAGTTGTGTGTAATGAATCTAAAATATATGAAAGTCTAATGTTTATCAGTACATTACAGAAAATAATGAACTTTATCACAATATGCTAATTATTTGAGAGGGACCTGTAGATAGTCTGCATGGTACACCATGGCAATGAATGCTGAATCATCAACTTGCTGCCGCAGTCATGGACCTAGTTTGTATCGTGTATATAAAAATACACAAAAATACAATAAACGTACAAAAGGTAAGTAAGCGTTAAAAAATGATTGGGTGTACTGTATGGTTGAAAAATTGATGACATCCTTGTAGCTCTACGCGTTTCGTGATTTAATACCACTCTTCAGGAGCGGATGCCAAAAACTAAAATGACTGTCATTGACAATATGCAGTCCTGTGGACGCAGGGCATCGCATGTGTCTCCCCCGGAAGCTGTGGTGGTAATCCCTGCAAAACGCACCACACATATCCCCATATAAAAACGAAGTTCAATAATGGAAGAAGGTAAGTGGTGACTGTTGCTTAAGTGTCTGCCTCGTGGTAATGCAGTCAGCAACATGTGGTGTGTCCCAGATCCTAACTATCAGCATGCCTGTTTTTTTTTTTTTTTTTTTTTTTTTTTCTAGTGTCCTAGGAGGATGGACATCTTTTCTTCAGCTCAGCTGGGAAAAAAATAGCTAGCTAGTTTTCCTGTCTTTTTTCTTTAATCTAAATTCTTGTTTTTAGTGCAACTAAAGCTGATCTCTTTGGTTGCAGCTATCTAGTAAGGCTGTCCTGGCTTTTTGAGTGCTGCATCTGGACTCACTGGACTGGACATTCTAGGATAGTCTTGCAGTAAGCACAATGAACTACCTCATTTGTTTGGATCGCTTTGATCTTCAAATTTTCTGCATTTTGACGGTTCCTATGGCAAAATGGGTTAACGCTGAGGAACAAATTTTACCATTATCCGCTGATTGAAGTGTCGATTGTAAGCTCCATACTCTTTTCCGCAATTCAGTGCCAAGGAAGCATCTCCTTGGTGCTGCTGCTGCTACTGCATTCTAAAGAGCCACATGGAACACCAGTCTTCGGTCTGTTCCTGCTGACCCTCATACAGACAATCATCCTGTCCCTTCCACCAGTGCTGTTCACATTCTTGGGTCCTTTAGATCCCCTAGGACCGCAAAGACTTTTCCTGTGCGCCTGCCATTCTGCCAGTCAGTCTTATGCCTAGTCGTCTTCTACTGAGATTGGAAACACCAATACAGGATAGCAGGGTATTTGCTCTTTTCTAGTGCTTGTTATTGTTGTATCCATTTGAAAAATACTTTGTTGAAAAGTGGTCTGCCCCCCTGTGCCCTGTCTTAGCAGATCAACCACAGTTCGGGTAGTTTGGGCCACTCTCTAGAGCACTTGTGTCAAACTGGCAGCCTTCCAGCTGTTGCAGAACTAGAAGTCCCATGAGGCATTGCAAGGCCGACAGATACAAGCATGACTCCCACAGGCAGAGGCATGATGGGACTTGTAGTTCCACAATAGCTGGAGGGCCGCCAGTTTGACACCCCGAGTCTAGAGCTTCTAGATTGACGTAGGCAGTGCAGCTGGGCCTTGCGTCTCACGAGGCAGAAGTTCCGGTGTGATTGTGCCAAGGACTCTGAGAGAGCCGGGCTGCTGCAAGGAGCAAACCACCAACAGTCTGCTGGCTTCTAACCCTAGACAGCTGCACCTAGGCTTGTGGGTCACTGGAAGCATCCGTACATAGAGAGAGGAACAAGGAGAAGTGCTGTGTCACGGAGTGGTGAGAGCCTCCGGTCACCCTTTCATCTCCAGTGTTGCATTTAGCCACTATTATCTATGATACCGCAATTCCAAGCATGAGCTTTAGACTATTGACCACCCTCACTGTCGTGGATGGAACTTTTCACATGGGCGCTTTAGTTTAGTTTGGGACTGGTGTGAAACACTTGGCTATCATAGCGCGGCCATATTGCAGTCATTAGACAACCATTATTCCAAGACTGATATAACCTATTGGTAGCCACTCTACTTCACATGGTGATGTCTGTTTTTTTTCATCCGTGGACAAATTGAGTGCAGCATGGCCGTCTCTCTGAGGCTTATGCCCTCAGCCTAGTCTCTCAACCTTTCCGGGACAATATGAATCCAGGGATACAGAAGTGTATTAAGAGGTCCTTCTCTCTACATAACCCTGAGCGGATTTATTTTGACGCTGGACTACCTCCATTAGCCCAATTCATATAGTCCGCTTTCATTGAGACATGTTATTTGGAAGGATTTGGTATGCATGAGAGTGAATGGGGGGCCCATTTTATGTCTGTAACATATGTTATGTAGTAACTGGTTTTACTATATGGGATTCCTGGAGGTCATAGGACTAGGACTTCAGTTGTAGTATTTGTTGTTTACATTTTTCAATAAAGTGTTTTTTGTAATTTCATATTTACAGTGGTTTGTTCTCCATATACAACTCTTTTTCTTTATAAAGGTAGCCATGTGGTCGTCCTTTGTATGTTTTTTCTGATTATACACTAGTTGTGGAGGTACCCCATCCTGTTGGCGAATCTGCAGAAAATTTCCAAGGGTCAGACTGCAAAGACACTGTTAGTTAAGAAAAGTCCTTTTTTGTTTCTCCACTCTCACAACATACATCTAAACCCCCGAATTTGGCTTTCTCTGCTATCGCAAGGTCTGGGACTCAAGTCTGCCAAATCCACAGATAAGCCTTGCTCTGCATAAAGTTGGTGGGGTTTTTTGTTAACCTTTGCGGGCACATAAACCGCTTGCATCTCAGATTCTGGTATGCAGAAAGGGGGTTTCCAGGGGCTATATGCTGGAGTTTTGCTCTGTGCACCCAACTCCAACCTTCCTGTATCACTGCAAAAAAATTGGAAGATTTCCTGGTCCCTACATGGTCTTTTCAATGAAAGGACCATTGCCCTAGTTTCTTTAGTAAAATGCTTCCCGAGGTTTTAGTCCAAAGTGTTTACATTTCCCAAAAAGAGCATCTGCCCCATCTTGGATCTCAAACTACTGAATGTTTTCACTTGAGCTCAGAAATTCCTTATGTGGCCCATTAGGTCTAACATCACCTCCCTTCACTAGGGAGACGTTCTAGTTTATGTTAACATTAAGGATGTGCACCTCCTTGTCCCCATCTTTCCTTTGCATTAGCTTTTCCTTTCCTTTGCTGTGTTTCCTCCTACACTACCAGTTCATGGCCCTGCTTTTTGGCCTCTCATCTGCTTCTCAGCTGTTCGCCAAGGTGCTTTCTTAGTACTTACCCTGCTGCGCTCTCGTGACATCCCTATTGTGGAGTACTTAGATGATCTCCTGTTGAAGAAACTTTCGGTGCAAGCTCTGTCGGACAGTATGGCCTTTGACACATTACAATGTTTCAGATGGATCCTGCACCTTCAGAAATCCTTTTCTGGATCCCACTCACCATTTAGAGTATCTGGGTCCATTCCTGGACATGACATAAGCCAGAGTATGTCTCCCACAGTAAAATAATTCAGACTTTTTGATCTCTGATTCAAGCTTCCCAGTTGAGGAGTCATCTGACTCTCCACTTTTGCATGAGAATCCTGAGGGTTTGCCCAATTTCACTCCAGATTTTACAACACAGTATTCTGTTGTCTTGGGACGAGTCAAGTCCTAACTAGACTGCATTGGTGCCAACTGAATTAGTCAGTCTGTCCATGGATTGGACTTGACTTGGACTTTAATCTTGGTTGCTTGGGAATTCAGCAAATTCCTTTCTTCCAATTGTCATGGAAAAGCCTCATGACGAATGCCAGCCTTTTCTACTAGAGAGAAGTTCTGGGCACCCTGTTAGTGCAGGGGAATCAGTAGTCTGAGAGGTCTCTTCTTAGGATCCACATTCTCAAGCTTCAAGCAATTCTGTTCTCATAGCAGCGCTGGATCATGCTAGAAGGTAATTTCATCCATATGCATTCGGACAACGCCACGATAGTGGCGTACATTACTCATAAGGAAGAATTCAAAAGTCTCGCTGTGGCAAGAGAGGTAGATCAGATCCTGGTATGGGCAGAACTTTACATTCCAGGTTTGCGTGTTGTAGGCAACATCCTAGGGGTAGACATCTGACAGCCAGACTTGTCCAGCTGGCAACGTCTGGATGCAGGGAGGTGGTCCCTACACTTGACCTGGATGTGTTCCAAGGACCTGTGTCACAAGCGGAGAACTCTGAATGTGCACCCCCAGGTTCAACAGAAAGATTTGTCTCCTGGTACAGGGTTCCCCCAGCTCTTTTATCTATCGTTCATCTACAGGCGCAGCTCCATCTCTTCAGAGACCATTGGGTTATAATCCTCCAATCAGGAATAGGCATTAGGCAGGAAAAAGTCTAACCACGCCTATGGGACTGTCCCTGCAGGCATAACCCCTTACACTCTGCTATCGGCAATCAGTTTGTTTCTGCCTAGTTTTCGGAATAGGACCTAGCTCCCTGCTGGGACTTTGGTCTTAGCTTTTAATAGGGAATTTTGTGTTAGTTGGTATTTTTTTATTTTTTGCACAAGTTCTGACGGACCAAGATCTAGAGGAACTACAAGCAACAGCTGGCTTTGATTTCGCACTAGATAATCTAGATCCTTAAGGTCTCTCAGCCTGGCCAAGGAGTGTGAGCAGGTTATAGTCCAGAACTAGGCCTCGCCACAACAGTGCCCCGTTGGATCGGACGAGCCTGCTAGTGGACCGTCTCGCTGGGACACAACGACCTGGAATGCCCTGAGTCGCAGCTTCCCCCTGGACTTGCTGCGCCAACGGGGGATTGCGGTACTGGGGTACCTAAACGATCTTTTGTTGAGAGCGGACTCCCATTCAGCCTTGATGGGCGATCTGACGATCACGGTCACAACTCTGCAGGAGTTTGGATGGAACATTTTCAAGAATTTTCAAGAAATTTCAAGAATTCCGCCCTGATACCTTCCTTGAGACTGGATTATCTGGACCTGACCCCCCCCCCCCCCCTCCCCGGACAAGCTGCAAAAATTGCAGGGGGGGATTCGGTTGCTTTTGGCAAACCATCTGACTTCACTGCAGACTTGCATGTGGGCCTTGGGTCTGATGGTATCAATCTTTGAGGTGATTCCGTTTACTTAGTTCCATACCAGATCTTTGCAAAAGGAGATTCTTGTCAAATGGAACAAGGATATGAAGTACTTGGACTCTTTTATTCAATTGAGCCACAACACAAAGTCTGCTCTCTTGTGGTGGATTCAGTCTCCAGCACTATGCCGGTGCAAGTCTTTCCTCCCGTTGTTTTGGACGGTGGTAACCATGGACGCCAGCCTTTTAGGCTGGGGTGGTGTGCTGGGGAAGCTCTGTGCCCAGGGTTCTTGGACATGGAAGAGTTGAAACTACAGATAAACGTTTTGGAGCTCAGAGCAATAAAGATTTGTCTGAGCCATTGGATGACTCTTCTGCAAGATTGTCCGGTTCGGATTCAATCGGACAATGCCATTGAAGTGGCCAAGATTCTGGCCTGGGCGGAAATGTTTGTTCCAGCCCCTCTGCTGTGCACATTCCAGGTGTGGAAAACTGGCAGGCGGATTACCTGAGTCGTCAGGTGTTTGATCAAAGGGAGTGGTCCCTACACTTTTATCTCTTGTGTGTTCGCTGGGGGACACCCGAGGTCAATCTGTTTGCTTCTCGCCTCGACAAGAAGGTTCAGAGGTTTGTAGCCAGGTCTCGGAATCCTCTGGCCGACGCCACAGACACTCTGGTGGCTCCTTGGGGTCGGTACTGACTGATTTATGCCTTCCCTCTGTTGAAACTTCTGCCAAGGCTTCTCCACAGGATAGAGGTGGAAGGCATTCCGGTCATGCTAGTGCCTCCAGACTGGCCTCACCGGTCTTGGTACCTGAACCTGGTAAGGTCGCTGATGTTCCTTGGAGACTTCCTCTCAGGGAAGATCTGCTGTCTTAAGGCCCGATCTTCCATCATTCTTTACAGTCAATGGCTTTAACGGCAAGGCTGTTGAAAGCCAGGTGTTGAGAGATAGAGGTCTTTCTGACTCTGTGATTCCTACGCTTTTGAAGGCTAGGAATTAGACTTCCAGGAATATCTATCATCGTACGTGAAAATCGTACATTTTATGGTTTGAATCACTGAAGGTACACCCTCGATTGTTTTCGATCGCTAGGGTTTTGGCCTTCCTGCAGAAAAGGGTTGAACAGCGGTTGACTTTGGGCACTATCAAAGACAAAGTGTCGGCTTTGGCTATATATTTCCAACGCCCGTTAGCTATGCATGCCTTGATTCTTACCTTCATACAGGGAGTGCGCATATGGTGCCTCCGAGATGGTCCCCGTTACCGCCGTGGGATCTCAATTTGGTAAGCCTGCTTTTGAGAATATTCGGGAGATTTCTCTGCTTTCATTTTCTCAGAAGGTTGCCTTCTTAGTGGCTATCACTTCTGCTTGCAGGGTGTCTGAATTGTCAGCATTGTCATGCCGCTCACCTTATTTGGTGGTACACAGAGATAAAGCGGTACTTCGACCTAATCAGTAGTTTCTTCCCATTCTTTGGATGTGGTTCGGGCCATTAGAGTTTACTTGGTGGCTACTGATTCTTTCAGGAAATTGGACTCTCTTTATCCTTACCGAAGGACCTCGAAAAGGATTGGCTGTGTCTGCTGCTACCATATCCAGATGGGTCAGGCAGACAGTTGTTCAGGCAGTTGTTCAGGCTTATTCACTGAAGGGTTCAGGTTCCTCCTTTCCCTGTGAAGGCTCATTCTACTAGGGCGCTGAGTGCATCTTGGGCTTTTTGCCATCAGGCGTCAGTGCTGCAAGTTTGCAAGGTGGCAACTTGGTCATCTGTGCATACATTCCCAAAATTATACAAAGTTGATGTGTTGGTATCTTCGGATGCTTCCTTTGGCCGCAAGGTTTTTCAGGCTGCTGTTTGAAGAGAATCTTTTTTTGTTTCTCTTTGAGGGTGTATGTTTTTTCAAGCTGAGCTCCCGTTGTTCCTGGTTGAGCTCCAGGTTACCTGGTTGGCTAAGTTTAGCCTTTGGGCATTTATGGCTTCTTTGCATTGTCTTCCCACCCCTCATGAATATACTGCTTTGGGATGTCCCAATGGTCTTAGAAGAGATGAAACTGCTTCTGTCGACGAATGATAGAGAAGACTGGATTTTTGTAAGAACTTACCATAAAATCAGCAGAGTGTGTGGGGTTATGCCTGCAGGGACAGCCCCATAGGTGTAGTTAAATGCAGTGAAGACAGATAGTTTGCCAACAGCAACGAAATCGCCCCCTACAATTTTTGCAGCTTGTCCGGGGGGGGGGGGGGGGGGAGAAGGGGAGAAACCCTCGCCAAAGCTGAATCCAGAGTCAGGCCCAGATAATCCAGTCTCAAGGAAGGTATCAGGGCGGATTTCTTGAAATTGATGTTCCATCCAAACTCCTGCAGAGGTGTGACTGTGATCGTCAGAACATCCCATATTCCTGTGTAATCATGCTGGTGTTGACTTCTCTATAATTTGAGAGTCAACAACATCTGGTAAGCAGTTTACCTATATCCACATGGTGTTTGCTGACAGGACTCCATCTGTATTGTCATTCACTGGTATGTGGAGGATTCTCTTGGTCACTCTTCATATGGACTTTTATATGAACTTTTCTTTTATTATGCATTGGCGCTGCCCTTTTAAAAAAAATAAAAGTGAAAGTGCATGCAAACCCACTTAAATAACAATGTAATAATAAAATATAAACTAACATCCTTATTAAACATCAAGTGTTAAAGTGTGCCATTTCATATAATGACATAAGTGACAGTTCATCAGAAGTGTATAATGTGAGATTCTTATCCAGAAATGTTCATTTGCATCTAAAGCACCTATTCCTGTTCACCACTGTGCTCTGTGCCCTCACCTGATTGATATGATATACACAGCATGTATTATCATATGCAGATTGGTTCTCTCCAGCCGATATCCTATGCAGGGATCCTCAGTTTGCTTGTAGTATGGCCTCCCACACACTAGGGTACTCCTATCCTGTTGGATGTATTTCCTGGGGAATTGGGCACTGGCCCTATTAAGAGCGCCTTACCCACATGCTGTATAGTTACTCCCGTGCCATATCAAATTAGAGGATGCCCCCAATAGTGTAATACTGTATGGGAATACTTTTATTCTAGTTAAAATTGCACTTACATTAACCTAAAACACTATAGACAATCACAGGGGTACTGTGTCTTCCTGGTTTGATGTCACTTCCATTCTGCAATCTCTCAGGCTCTGCCCTATGTGTTACGTCACACACCGCGTAACTTTCTCAGGTTTTTGTTTTATTATAAGGATTGTTAGTGCAAAACTTAGTAACCTTATTTCTTTTATGAATTGTATTAACAATTTGATGCATTCAGCAACCTCTTGATTTTATTTTGTTCAATTAGTTATATTATTTATTGGCTACAAATTAGGTATTATTAGTCTTGAGCTGATAGCGCAGAAGTTATTCACAAACACACCATTTGAACCTCTTATGGATAATCCTCTTTCTACTCTTTCACAAGGTGGTATTCCTTTTAGCCATTATCTCTGTAAGTGTGTCTGAACTGGTGGCTTTCTACTGCAAGAAACCCATTCTGGTTTTGCTGAGGGTGTTGGGCCCAGGACTTCCTTTTTGCCTAAGTTAGTTGCTGCTTTTAGCCTTTATCAGAACATAATTTTTCCCTCTATCTGTCTACAGTTCACCAAATGGAAATTTTCCTCCATTATCTGGATGTGGTCCGGATTGTGTGAGTCTGTCTCTTAGCCACTGCTTCTTTCATGAAGCCCGATTCTCTTTTTGTAAACCCAGATGGTCCCTGTTCCTCTTGCCTGTCCTCTTGCCTGCCTTTTATACACTCCCCACTTGTCTCCTTCACATACTGTCTGCCATCATACACACTGCATACTTCTTTATTGCGTATATACCACCTGCAATCATACCTTCAACACACCTTTTGCTCCATTGACTGCCCCATATCATACTCTCAGCACTACTCTGCTGCACATCTTACCCATTAAAGCATTTCTTTAATATAATTTGGAATATACCCCTCTTCGCCCATCCTGAAACAGGCACGCTTTTGCTAGTACTGTGATATATCAGTTTTCTTGCAATTTAGCTCCTCCTTTCCAAAACAATCCTATCTTTCTATAATTAGATTAGAGTTTTACACCTTTAATGGTGTTTTTTGTTTCTGCCAGGAGATGAAAATGAACAAATTGCTGAGCTGCATAACAGGCGTGTCCTATTGGCTGGTTACTGCAAGCTGATTCTGTATAACACTTTGGAGCTGCACTTTGCTAGTGAAGTCTTCAAGTACTATGTAAAGGTGAGAAATTACAGGTGTTAACAAAGAGAGCTCATTCAGTACTCACACACATACATATGTATATTTATACAGTGTGTGCGTGTGTGTGTGTATGTATATATATATATATATATATGTAATATATTCCATGGAAATTTTAAATGCATAGACATAAAAAACATAAACAATTTAACCACTCTGCAACCGCTCACAGTAATACTACTGCGGCAGAGTGGTTCGTTATCGTCCAGCCACGTAGTATTAACGTGACTGGACACTCCCCCTTCTGGGCGGCGCTTGCGCGCCGCCGGAGGCTCGCTCCCGCTGTTTTCATTCACAGCGGGAGTCGGGCCAGGGGAGGAGCAGCGGCGATCGCCGCTGCTCTTACCCGATCGTCGGGGATCTCCATAGTGACAGGGAGTGACAGATCGGACTGTTCAGCATAGCTGGACATCCGATCTGTCCATGAATCACATAGTCACCTCCCCCCCTACACGTCAGTAAGCACCAGGCATACATTAACCCCTCCCTCTCCAATAAAATTAACCCCTTCCCTGCCAGTGTCATTTTTACAGTAACAGTGCATATTTATAGCACTGATTACTGCAGTAATGTCACTGGTACCCCCAAAAGTGTCAAAAATGTCAGTCAAGGGTCCGGTCTGTCCGCCGCAATGTCGCAGTCCCGCAAAAAAAATCGCAGATCGCCGCCATTACGCGTTAAAAAAAAAACACCAAAAATGACAGAAATCTTTCCCTTTGTTAGTAAACGCAATAACTTTTGCGCAAACCAATCAAAATACGCTTATTGCGATTTTTTTTACCAAACATAGGTAGCATAAAACAAATTGGCCAAAAATTTTTAAAAAAATTGGTTTTTACATCTTTTTTGGGGGGAATTTCATATAAAAAAATGTTAAAAATATTGTTATTTTTTCAAAATAAACGCCCTTTTTTTGTTTATAGCGCAAAAAGTAAAGATCGCACAGGTGATCAAATACCACCAAAAGAAAGCTCTGTTTGTGGGAAAAAAAGGACGTAAATTTCGTTTGGGTACGGCGTCGCACGACCGCGCAATTGTCAGTTGAAGTCGCACAGCGCCGAATCGCAAAAAGTGGCCTGGACGGAAGACAGCAAAATCCTCCGGTGGTAAAGTGGTTAAACACAATTTTCAGAAGCTTTTTTACTGTGATTGGTTGCTGTCAGCCAGGCATCTTTTTAATTTAGAACTAAAGTCCTGAAAACAAAAGATCTCCAGAAAGTAGAGTATTTTTGTTAGAAGAGACATGCATTGTCTTTTACCTAAAAAACCTTTTCTCTGGCAATGTTTCTTTTGTGTTTACACTGCATGTACCATGCAGTGTACATCACGGCTCTATTGCTGGCATGCCAAGAATAGAGCTGGGTGCCAGAGGCGATGTAACTCCTGTATGCATACATCATCAGTGGCTCTCCAGTGGCTGAAGAGGATCACAGTGGGAACTGGAGGAAACAGCTGCATAGGTGGCCATAGTGGAGGACTCGCCAGTGACAGGAGTATGCTTTAACATTATGTTGAAAACCTAGCTTCATCAACATAGGTTTAATTCTGCTTAATGTAAGTTTATAGACAATGAAGCGACCAAACGCCAAAAGGATTAGTGGCCTAAAATACTGCAAACAATTCTGTCCTGCCATAACATTTACAACAATTGCAAGGTTTTAGTAAAACCTCCCTAAATTTCTTTAGCAAGGAACAAACATTTCACATTAATATTTATGCTACCAAAATTAAAGTGTACTGAAGCCCAGAGCCACTAAACAGCAGTAATCTTTAGGCTGCCAGCATATTGGCCACTAGTGGCTCTGATTTTTGGCACAATGCCAAAAATGGAGAGCAAATGAGTATGTGTAGAGCGGGGTGAGACCGTGGGGCTGATTTACAAAAACTGGAGAGTGCGTGCACAGTCTGGTGCAGCTCTGCATAGAAACCAATCGGCTTCTAGTTTTTTTTTTTTTTTTGGGTAAAGCTTAGAGAAGTTCAGGTAATATTTTTGTTTATTAAAAGTCAGCAGCTAGAAAAGTGTATCTGCTGACTTTTAATAAACAGCCACTCACCTGTCCCACAAACCAGCAGTGTACTTACCCCAGCCGTGCTCTCCCTGTGTCCTCCCTCTATGGCGCTGGCATTTCTACTATGGCCACCAAGGCTGTGACAGCTTGCGGCTTCACAGCCGGCTGCCCACTGCGTATGCGCGAGCGGCGCTGCACTCTGGGACTGGTCCCGAATCCTAGGACCTGCCACATGTCCCAGAAGACTATGGGAAGGAGAACTTCCACTTCCGATCACCTAAGGCGACCGGAACAGAGGTGGGAGCGGGTACCTGCTCCCCCCTCCTCTCCAAAAGCTCAGTTTCACAAACAGGAGCCAGGGTAGAGGCCTTAAAGCAGAAGTTCAGCTTTTGGGTGAAACTCTGCTTTAATTGAACAAGCTGAGATTAGAAGCTGATTGGCTGCCATGCACAGCTGCACCAAATTATACACTCCAGTTTTAGTACATCAACCCCAGTGTATTAATGGATTCTAAACAGTATAGGCACTTAATTTATAATGTTTTGCATAACTATACCAGCAGAAGGGGCCAACCTGAAGTAAGCTAGTGGGACTTCAGTATCTGACCAAAGTTCCACTTTAACTTTCCACACAAAATCTTTTCTTCCTTTCAGTATTATATTCACTATGGGGACATCATTAAGGAAACCCTTCACAGATCCCGTTCAGTGAGCAAGGAGGAGAGCACCAGGACCATCCTCCTGAGTCTAACCCAGGTATCATGGTCTATCTTTAATGTATTGTCTAAGATATCTCCCTGTATGTGGGAGTGGTCCTCAATAGGAAAAAAAAATACGGACAGCAATGAAAATATTTTCTAAAGTTCCAACCCTTGTTCGAATGTGTTTTGTCCTATTACTCTTTGTCCTGACAGATAGCAAGGGTTCATTTTACCAATTTAATTTTACCTTCTATAACAACCCCCACAGTTACTCTTTTGTATCACTTGTCCCTCCATTTAGATTGTAAGCAGTCACGAGCCCTGCACTGTATTGTAACTGTATTGTTTCTATTTTGTAAAGCATGCACAAGCTGGTGCAATACAAATCCTGTGTAATTTTAACATATGTAATTCTAAACGACGGACAATTTTGAAAAAAAAGAAATATTTTTTCTTTCTGCTATAAAACCTATCCAATAAAAAAATGAAAAAATCTAATTTCTCTTTCATTGATTGACGGACACAGCTCCTGGACCATTGGGTTATACTGCCCCCTGCAGAAGTAGGACACTAGGCAGGAAAAAGCTTGACTACCACTATGGGGCAGTCCCAGGGGGTATACTGCCACTCTCAGCTATTTTTACTCCTGTTTTTTTTTCCTGTGAGATCTGCAGTTAACTGCCAGACTGGGCGATGGGCTGGATAATCTAGATCCAGTGGTCACCCCAGTCTGGCCAGCAAGCGCACACAGACCTCAGCTCCGTGCTAGGTCGGCCACGACATAGCCCCACTTGCCTGCGAGGTACATGTCTTGCGAGGTCGCATACGATCGGGTCTCGGCCCGAGTTGCAGCGTTCCTCCTGGCCGACAGCCCCTCCATTTTGATGGAGAGGATTTTCTGTGTGGAGTGGTGCCCGCCTGGTTCCTGGTATGGTAAGTAACTGTCCCCCCCTCTCCCACTGGAGAGTTTTGGGGTGGACGTGGGCCCCTCCATGGGACGGCCGGACCCCTGGGTTCCCCTCCTTCCCGTTGGGTACCCCAATCATTGGTCTGGTGGTCCCTGTGGGCCATCTCTCCCCCCATCCACCCCCCCTTCACTGACCCTGGGGCTGTGGGGTGGCCTGGTTCACCGCCTAGGGTGGTGCTATGCTGGCGGGGGGTGCGCCGCCGGCGACCGGGCAATCGGCTGTGGGGGAGGGGGGGCTGTACCTCATGGGGGCTCCTGCCAGGGCCCCCTCCCTTTATGCCTGCGCCATTTTCTGAGGCCTGGTGCCGCCATTTTCTTGTAGCCTGTGTGCTTAATGCACGGCAGCCATTTCTGTGTAGTCTGGCGGCCATTTTTCGGTGGTTTGCCATTGAAAATAGCGGCGGCCATGACAGTGGTGCCCTCTGGTTGGCAATTTTGGCGGTGGTAGCCCCTCCTCATTCCCTGGTACTGACTCCTGGATCTTTTCATTTTCTGATCGTAATTTGTGCAGTGCAGATTCTCCTGGTAGCTTTGGTGCCTGGTTTCGGCTGGGTGGTGAGTCTGGTGGGGTCCACTCCCTCTCTACTGAGGATTGATTGGTGCTCTGTGGCTGGCAACAGGGTGGGCTGCCAGAGCGGTGGGGGTTGTCCCTGAGCAGTGTTTTACACTTTTTTGTGGGGTCCCCCTGGTCACTTATGAAGTCTTTGGAGCACATCTCCCTACCTGATCCCCTCTCTGAGGCTGCAGGGCCCTTCGGGTCCCACCCATCCATCTATGCAGTGACGGCTATCCTGGTGTCCTGGTTGGAGGTGGCTTTTGGGCGAGGGGCTGGCAAAAAGCACCTCCCGTCTTCCCCTGCCTCATCTGTCTCCTCAAATCCTGAATCTGATTTGGCCGCCGTGGATGTGGGTCACACTGCTGGGTCTGCCACTATGCACCCTGAATCATCAGATAGTGAGGAGGATTCCTCCACTTCTGTAACCGCGTATGAAAAGGCGCTGCTGGACGCACTGATTGTATCTGTGCCTGACACCTTAAAGATGGAGGACGCAGCTGACACTGCCGCAGAGGTGCAGGTTCCCTTTGGCATTCTCGAGCCATCCAGAGCGGAAAAGGTGTTCCCTTTCCCCTCCTATTTTGACAGAATTGTCACTAAATAGTGGGGACGACCAAAGCGTCCCCTTGGGGTCCCTAAGTGATTTTGCTAGGTGATACCCCTATGAGGAGTCCCTTCTTAAGAAGTGGACTGTTACACCGGTGGTGGACCCTCCAGGTTCCAGATTGAGCAAGGCAGCGATGATTCCGGTTGAAGGGTCCCCGGCCTTTAAAGACCTGGCTCACAGGAAGGCGGAGGCTGTGGCCCGCTATATGCACACCCTGGCTGGTTCAGGACTGAGGCTGATATTCACCATTGCCCTGGTGTTGCAGGCTCTGACTGAATAGTAGGCCTTTGCACCGTGACCTGGAGGGGGGAGTAGCTCCCCACTGCCTTTGCTGAGCTGGCGGACCAGCTGGTCCAGGAGCAGCAGTTTATCTGTGATGTCTCTTTGGATGTGGCTCTCCTAGTGGCTCGGCTCTGTTTTGGCAGTGGTCCTTCAGTGTGTCTTTTGGCTGCGGACCAGACTTAAAAAGGCCTTGATTGATCTTCCCTTTCAAGGAGATCGCCTGTTTGATGCTACCCTGGATGACATCATTAAAGGTCTCACAGGGGGGAAGAGTAACTTTCTTCCGCAGGCTACTAAGGGGAAGGACCCTTGTCATAGATGTGGGCCCTCCTCCTCGGCTCATAAAAAGTTTTTACGTCCCTCAGGGTCGACTGACAAGGAATCAGAGCCCTTCGGGGCCTCCTCCTGGAGGATCCAAGCAAACCAGGTCTGGCAAGTCAAGAGCGGGCTTCTCCAGACCGGCGGACAAGGCCCCTTCAGCAGGAAGGTGCCCCCCTCACCTGTATCTGGGGTGGGGGGACAACTTCGCTGGTTCCCGGACCCGTGGACACCCCTGGTACAAGTCAGGTGGGTAAACCAGGTCACAAGATCGAGTTTCGTTCTTTATCATCTGGTAAGGTTCTTCCTTCCAATGTGCGATTGTCCCCAGTTTGCTTACAGGCTCTTTTTGGGGCGGTGCAAGACTTTTTACTTTAAATGGTGGTGGTCCCGGTTCCGACTTTGGAACGTTTTCAGGGGTTTTTACTCAAAGCTGTTTACAATCCCCAGGAAGGAAGGCAAGGTGCGCCAAGTCCTGTACCTCAAGGCACTAAACTGCTTTGTGCGGATGCAGAAGTTCAGAATGGAGTCCGTTCGCATGGTGGTGGCTTCCCTGCATCAGGGGGATTTTTCTTGCCTCCATCAAATCAAGGACGCTTACCTTCTCATTCCAATATGTGTCGGTCTCCATCGCTTTCTCCGCTTTGCCATGGGAGAGGAGCATTATCAGTTTGTGGTGTTACCCTTTGGTATTGCTTCTGCTCCTGGAGTCTTCATGAAAGTGTTGGCCCCGGTACTAGCATTGTTACCCCAATGGGTTATCGCGGTACTGGACTACTTGGACGACCTCCTTCTGCGAGTGGAGTCACCTACTGCTCCGGTGGAAAACCTTGAAATCACCACACGAGCTTGAGGGTGTTTGGCTGGATTCTGAATTTTCAGAAGTCTGCTCTGGTTCTGTCCACAAAGCTGGACTATCTGTGTCTGACTCTGGACTCGGCCTTAGCCAGAGTGCTCCTTTCTCTGGACAAACTCCAGAAACTGCAGGCTGTAATTCCTCTCCTGCTGTCCAGCAGATGGTAATCCCTCCGGACTTGCATGCTGGTGCTGGGCCTGATGGTGTCTACCTTCGAGGTGGTTCCGTTTGCAGTTTCAAGGGAGATTCTGGCCAAATGGGACAAAAATCCGCAGTCTCTGGACAATCAGATCCAAGTGAGCGGGGGAACGAAAGAGTCCCTGATATGGTGGCTTCGTGCTTTGGCTGTGCAAATCCATCCTCCCCTTGTATTGGACAGTGGTCACCATGTATGCCATGCAAGCCTGTCCAGCTGGGGAGGCATCCTCGGCAAGCTTTCTGCTCAGGGGATATGGACGCTGTAAGAGTTCAGACTACCGATCCATATCTTAGTACTCCGAGCGATCAGACTGTGCCTTGAACATTGGATAGATTGTCTTCAGGGATGTCCAGTGCTCATTCAGTTGGAACAATGCCATGGCCGTGGCTTATGTCAATCACCAGCGAGGCACAAGAAGTGTCCTGGTGACTCTGGAGGTAGCTGACATTCTAAGGTGGGCAGAACGGTTTGTTTCAGCCCTATCCACCGTACACATTCCCGGGGTAGAAAACTGGCAGGCGGATTACCTCAGTCGGCAGGCGTTGGACCAAGGGGAGTGGTCCCTTCATCCGGAGGTGTTTGATCTATTGTGTCTCTGGTGGGGCATCCCGAGGTGGATCTGTTGGCATCCCAGCTCAACATAAAGGTGCAGAGGTTTGTGGCTCGGTCACTGGATCAGACGCCAAGGATGCGCTAGTGGCCCCGTGGTGTCAGTATGGTCTGATTTACAACTTCCCTCCTCTCAAGCTTCTGCCAAGACTTCTATGCAGGTTTGAGGCAGAAGGCATTCTGGTCATCTTAGTTTCCCCGGACTGGCCTCGCCGGGCTTGGTACGCCGATCTGGTGTGGCTGGTCCCTGACGTTCCTTGGAAGCTTCCTCTCAGGAAGGATCTGCTGTCACAAGGAGCAATCGTCCATCCTGCTTTACAGTCGCTGGCTTTGGCAGGTTGGCTGTTGAACGTCAGGTGCTGCTGGATAGAGGTTTGTCTGAGTTGTGATTCCAACACTGTTAAAAGCTAGGAAATCTACTTCTAGGAAGATCTACCATCGTACGTGAAAGACGTACATTGCAATGTTGTGAGTCTCTTGGGGTTCATCCTGTCTTTGAGAATCTTCTGAAAAGTCCCTTGCTTACGCTGTCCCAGAAGGTGTTTTTTTTTTTTTGGTGGCTTTCACCTCTGCGTGCAGGGTGTCAGAATTGGCAGCGTTACCCTGTCATTTACCTTACTTGGTGGCTCACAGTGGTAAAGTTGTTCCTTCCTCAGGTTGTCTCTGATTTTCATTTGAATGAAGACATTGTGTTGCCGTCCCTGTGTCCCAGGCCAAAACATCCGAAGGAAACTGCCTTGCATTCCCTGGATGTGGTTTGGGCAATCAGGGTGTACCTGGCAGCTACGGAGTCTTTCAGGAAGCCAGACTATTTGTGCTTATGGATTGGCTTCGGAAAGGCTTGTCTGCTTCCTCTGCAACCATTTCCAGATGGATCAGACAAACGGTGATTCAGGCCTATTCCATTAAGAGTCAGGTTCCTCCTTTCCCTGTCAAGGTGCACTCTACTCGGGCGCTCAGTACCTCCTGGGCCTTTCATCATCAGGCATCAGTGACGCAGGTTTGCAAGGCGGCCACCTGGTCGTCGGGGGAAACACTTTCACAGAGTTCTATAAAGTGGATGTGTTGGCATCTGCAGATGCTTCCTTTGGCCGCAAGGTTTAGCAGGCTGCTGTTTAGAGGACCTGGTCTTATTTGAGTGCGTAATGTTTTTTCAGGGGAGATCCAGTTGTTTTGGTTGAGCTTCTGTTTACCTGGTTGCCTATAGTTAGCCTTGGGAATTTCTTTTTCGCTGTTCCCACCCTTCATGTTTAAAACTGCTTTGGGACGTCCCAATGGTTAAGAAGATCAGGAGCTGTGTCCGCAAATGAACGAAAGAGAAAATGGGATTTTTGACTTGCCGTAAAATCCATTTCTCTGATGTTCATTGACTGACACAGCACCCACCCCTCTGTGGAGTTTTACTTTTTCTGACACTGCTTGTAACAAAACGGAGTATCTATAGCAGGGAGAGGGCCATAGGTGTAGCCAGACTTTTTTTCTGCCTAATGTCCTACTCCTGTAGGGGGCAGTATAACCCAATAGTTAGGAAGAGCAGGAGCTGTGTCCGCCAATGAACAGAGAAATGGATTTTATGGTAAGTCAAAAATCCCATTTTCTTTATCCAATGTTTAGGCCAATGTTTTTGATAAAAATAAACCCTATAAGCATATAATGATTGGTTTGCACAAAAGGTATAGCATCTAAAAACTGAGATATAGTTATGGAATTTTTATTTATTTGTTTTCTTAATAGTAATGGCGGCAATCGGCGACTTATAGCAGGACTGCGATATTGCGGTGGACAAATCAGACACTTTTAACACTTTTTTGGGAACCAGTGACACTAATGCAGTGATCAGTGATAAAAATATGCATTATTACTGTACTAATGACACTGGCAGAGAAGGGGCGATCAGAGGGTTAAATGTGTGCCTAGCCAGTGTTTAGGTGTAGTGTGGAAGGTGCTTTTACTAGGGGAAGACATGGATCCTTGTTTCTACTTTGCAGGAACACAGGATCTATGCCTTTCTTACTGACAGAACGTCAATCTGCTTTGTTTACATAGGCAGACTGCCGTTCTGCCTGTGTACCGAATGATCAGCGGGTACTAGGAGACATTGAGTCTGCGGGAACCGCTGATCGGCTCCCGGTGTGTAGAATCACAGCAGAAGGGAACTGCGCCCACTCGCGCCTGCTACCTGGAAGTAAAACTGCTATAGGGCGGTCGGCAAGTGGTTAAATGTTCTTTACAGAGATTCACATACTTGTATCACAGATGCAATGTCTATTGGTAACTAATGAAATAGTAAAATCTTTAATAAAATATGAATTTATTAAGTTATGAATGTGAATTGTGTGTTTAATGTCAGTGTAGAGTGTTCGATAACCATACAGGCTGGATGGGTATCATGCAGCAGGTTTTACATGGCAACATCTGCAAGGCCATCTGTTCACAAAGGCCTTCCACCCTAAGCAGCTCTGGGAAATAGACTTCTCAGCACAGGATAATTTAATGAACTGTCTCAGATCTGACAGTTCACGAACAGGCTGAGCCTGTATGCTACTCAGCTGCCTTGTTTGGGAGATAATGCCGTAGCTGCAGAAACATTCCCAAAGGTGATTTGCAGCAAAGGTTTTTGTGGAGCTACTTTAAAGCTACACCGATCAATTTTAACACCTTTAATTACAGGATCAGTACACTTTAGAATGAGTTGCACAGACCTTTTATCTCTAAAACTGAAGCAAAGATACAGAATAAACAATCAGGTTGTTTAAAGGAAACCAGAAAAAAATGTAAAAATACAGGATTGCCCTATTAAAAATAGTTTTTTAAATGAAGGTCCTTAAGAAAAAAATATCATTTAAGTTCATCTTTCATGTTCATATTTGAAAAGAAAGTTTTATACTAAACATTTCTTTTTCCGCAGTCATATACAGGGTTCCTTTTAGAGGATGATTCTCCTGACAATCGCTTTGCATCTTCTTTCCTTGAGATTCGTGATCTTGCAAGACGTTTCGCTCTGCTGTTGGGGCCGGATCAGTTGAAAAATCGACAGGATATCATACTTCTGCACAAGTGAGAGCAGCAACTATAAGCCTACTGCTAGCTTCCATGTGCTGTTGACAGGGTGCTAGTTAGAGTCCAGATTCCAGATACTTATGGCCGGTACACATTTTCCGAAGGTACAAACACGAAAAATGTACCCGTACGATACCAGATTTTTGTTTAATCAGTACAGTTTTCATCCGAAAATACAACACAAATACACTGCAACACATGACATCCCTTCTGAATTTATATTCTGTCGTACGGAAATTTTTCGTACTTTAGTAACCTCTTCATTTTCGATCTGGAGACTAGCATGCAAAAAAAATGGATGATCATTTGTCCAATAATCTCATCATGTGTACTAGGCTTAAGTATCCAAGTCTTTAAAAGTGTTGTGTAGGCAAAATATAAAAGCAGGCCCAGGAAATTAATGAGGAGCAAATAATTGCCAGGGTTAATGGCAGAGATATGTGTGTTTTGACTGTGTTTGCTCAGTTTCATACTGTTTTTACACAGTTCGCCACACCTGCAAGTTACTGTTACATCAGTAATAAGGCACAGAGAGTAGGGGGTGTCTGACTGTTTTGCCATCTGCAGAGAAAAAAATAATAATGTGGACCTAAACTCAAAAAGAAAAGATTTCCGATCTAGAAATGTTCGTAAAAAGTACCATGAAAAATCTACCTTTCTCTTTTGTTCATTGATGGACACAGCTCCTTAAATTCCTGACCACTGGGTTATACTGATCCCTACAGGAGTAGGACACTATACAGGAAAAAGCTGGACTACGCCTATGGGGCAGTCCCAGGGGGTATTCTGCCACTCCCACCTATAGGCACTTAGTCTGCCTTTAGGCAGCTCCTTGCTGGGATCTCTGGTTCTGGCAATTTTTACTTTTTAAATGGAACTTTTTCCTATCTTTGTTATTTTGTTCCTGTGAGAATCTACTATCAGCTGCCGGACTGGGCGACGGACTGGATAATCTAGATCCAGAGGGTCCCCCCAGTCTGGCCAGCGAGCGCTCACAGGCCTCAGCTCTGCGCTAGGTCAGCCGCGACATAGCCCCACTGAACAGGGGGTAGTCTGTGAGTTAAACGTCTCACGAGGGCGCATACGACCTGGCCTCGGCCTGAGTCGCAGCGTTCCTCCTGGCCGACAACCCCCCATTATGATGGAGCGATGCCCACCCGTCTCCTGGTATGGTAAGTAGCTGTCTCCCCTCTACTCCTGGAGGATTTTAGGGTGGACATGGGCCCCTCCCTGGGATGGCCTGACCCCTGGGTTCTCCTCCTTCCCATGCAGTATCCCCCTCCCTTTCTTATTGGTCCTCTGCGGACTTTTCACCCCCGATCTGCACACACCCCCCTCCCCTCCCATGGGGTGGCCATACCTTTTAGGTCGGTCTGGAGTGTCAAGCTGGCGATGGGGGGGGGGGGGGGGGTGCGCCGCCGGCGACCGGACAATCGACTTTTGTGAGGGGGCTGTACCTGGTGGGGGCTCCTGTTAGTGCCCCCCTTCCTGCTGCGATCGTGTTCGGAGCTCCTGAGGTCCCACATGGGCCTCTGGGAGCCGCTTGAGGCCGCCATTTTCGTGTAGCCTTTTGTGCTGTAGATCAGCGGCCATGTTTGTTTAGACTCTGCGGCCATTTTCTTGTGGTTTTCTCATTGAAAATAGCGGTGGCCATGTTTTTGAAGCTATATGATGGTGATTCCGCGGTGGGAGCCCCTCCTCATCCCATAGTGCTGCCTCCTGGATCTTTTTCTGATCGCTGAATTGTGTGCAGTTTAACTTGGTGCTATAAGTGCCTGATCTTTTTATGGGGTTTCCTCTCCCTCTCTTTGCTATAGCAGCGGTTGTGCTCCGTGTTGGGCCCTGTGGTGCTGCCAGTGCGGTGGGGCTGTCCCTAGCAGTTTTATACACTTTTTGTGTGGGTCCCCCTCTTTACTAATGAAGTCCCTGGAGCACATTTCCCCACCTGATCCCCTCTCAGAGGCTGCCGGGCCCTCTGGGTCCCAACAATCACTGACTGCACTGACGGCAGTCCTGGAGTCCTTCGTGTCCAAGGTGAATTTGGTCCTGGGAAAACTGGTTAGCAAAAAGTATCCCCCGCCTTCACCTGCCTCTTTAGATCCTGAATCTGATTCGGCCGCTGCGGATGCGAGTTACCCTTCTGGGTCTGCGTCCACGCACCCTGCATGCTCAGATAGCGAGGATGATTCCTCTGCTCCTCTAGCCGCGCATAAAAAGGCGCTGATGGATGCACTGATTGTGTCATTGCGTGAAACTTTAAAGATGGAGGATGCGGCTGATGCTGCGTCTGAGGCGCCGGTCCCTTTTGGCACCCACGGGCCCTCCAAGGCGACGAGGGTGTTCCCCTTTCCTGCTTACTTTGATAATATTGTCACAAAACAGTGGGGTTGCCCAAAATTGACTTTTGCGGTCCCTAAGTGTTTTGCGATGCGTTATCCTCATGAGGATTCCTTGCTTTAAAAAGTGGAAGGTCCCCCCTGTAGTGGACTTGCAGATTTCCAGGTTAAATAAAGCCACCCTTATTCCGGTTGAGGAGTCCCCGGCCTTTAAAGATCCAGCTGATAGGAGGTTGGAGGGGTTTTGGCCCACCATATCTTCACTGAGGCTGGTTCGGCACTTAGGCTGGTATTTACAATTGCCCTGGTGTAGCAAAATCTGACTAGGTGGGCTAAACTTTTACACCGGGACGTGGAGGGGGAACAGCTTCCCCTTGCATTTGCAGAGCTGGCGGAGCAGTTGGTCCAAGGGCTACAGCCTCTTTGGACGTGGCTGTTTTGATTTCTAGACTGTCTGCCTCAGCAGTGGTCCTTCAGCGTATTATCTGGCTGAAATGCTGGTTTCCAGACCAGACTTCTAAGAAGGGCTTTTCTGATCTCCCATTTGTGGGCGATAGCCTGTTTGGCGCTTCCTTAGATGACATCATTAAGGGCCTCACAGGGTCCCAAGGGCAAGGGGCCCCGTCGTAGACGGGGGCCATTCTCAGCTCATAAGAGGCCTTTTTCGTCCCTCAGGGTCTCAAGACAAGGGATCTAAGCCCTTCAGGGCCTCCACCGGAGGTACCAAGAGGACCTGGTCTGTCAAGCCACAAGTGAGCTCTTCCAGAATTGCAGACAAGGCTTCCTCTGCATGAAGGGGCGCCCCCACCTGTATCTGGGGTGGGGAGACGTCTTCGCTGGTTTCCGGATCTGTGGACCTCCCTGGTACAGGACAAGTATGTCCACAAAGTCATTCGGCCCGGCTACAAGATCAAGTTTCGGTCTTATCTTCCGGAAAGGTTCTCCCCTTCTAATCTCCGCTTGTCCCCAGATGGCTTACCGGTTCTCTTTGGGGCAGTGCAAGACTTGTTACTTCAAGGGGTGAGTGTCCCGGTTCCGACTTCAGAACGTTTTCAGGGGTTTTACTCAAACCTTTTACAGTTCCCAGGAAGGAAGGCATGGTACGTCCAATTCTGGAACTCAACTGCTTTGTGCAGGTGAAGAAGTTCTGAATGGAGTCCATTCGCACGGTGGTGGCGTTCCTACATCAGGGGGATTTTCTTGCTTCTATCGACATCAATATTGTCGGTCACTAGTGCTTCCTCCGCTTTGCTGTGGGCGAGGTGCATTATCAGTTTGTGGCGTTACCCTTTGGTCCCGCCTCCGCTCCTCGAGTTTTCATTACGTTTTTGCCCCGGTACTAGCATTGTTGCGCCAGCGGGGGATCGCGGTACTAGGGTACCTCGATGATCTTCTTCTGTGAGCGGAGTCTCCAACTGCTCTGATGGACAAGTTGGAGATTACTCTGCGAACTCTGTAGGAGTTGGAATGGATTCTGTACCTTCAGAAGTCTGCTCTGGTTCCGTCCACAAGGCTGGACTATCTGGGTCTGACTCTGGACTTGGCCTCAGCCAGAGTGTTTCTTCCTCTGGAAAAACTCCAGAAATTGCAGGAGGCAATTCAGCTTCTGTTGTCCAGCTGGCGATCATCCCTCCGGGCTTGCATGCGGGTGCTGGGCCTGATGGTGTCTACCTTTTCTGAGGCGGTTCCGTTTGTGCAGTTCCACACGAGATCTCAAGAATCTGCAAAAAGAGATCCTGGTAAAATGGGACAAGAATCCTCAGTCTCTAGACCATCTGATCCTGTTGAGTTGGGGTACGAGAGGGTCCCTGATCTGGTGGCTTTGTTCTCTGGCACTTCGATAGGGAAAATCCTTTCTCCCCCCAGACTGCCAATCAATGCACTGGAACTCTGAGTGATCAGACTTTGGATCATTGGACAGTTCGTCTTCAGTGGTGTTCGGTACGCATTCAATCGGACTATGCCATGGCCCTGGCAGCTCAGGAAGTGGCCGTTATTCTAAGGTGGTCAGAACAATTAATTCCAGCCCTCTCTGCTGTACACATTCCAGGGGTGGACAATTGGCAAGCGGATTACCTCAGTCGACAAGCGTTGGACCAGGGGGAATGGTTGCTTCATCCAGAGGTGTTTTATGAGTTGCATCTCCGATGGGGTACTCCTGAGGTGGATCTGTTGGCCTCTCGTCTAAATAGGAAGGTACAGAGGTTTGTGGCACAGTCTCGTGATCCTCTAGCCGACTCCACAGACGCTTTAGTGGCTCCTTGAAGTCAGTATCGTCTGATTTACGCCCCCCCCCCCTCTCAAACTTCTGGCAAGACTCCTGTGCAGGATCGAGGCAGAAGGGATTCCGGTCATTCTAGTGGCTTCAGATTTGCCTTGCGAGTCTTGGTACGCAGATCTGGTACGGCTGGTCGCCGATGCTCCTTGGAGACTTCCTCTCAGGGAAGATCTGCTGTCCCAAGGGCCGATCTTCATCCTGCTTTACAGTCACTGGCTTTAACGGCTTGGCTGTTAAAAGCCAGGTGCTTGAAGGAGAGAGGTTTGTCTGAATCAGTGATTCCTATGCTGTTAAAGGCTATAAAATCTACCTATTGGAAGATCTACCATCATACTTGGAAGACGTACATTGAGTCTCTTGGGATTCACCCTCACTCCTTTTCTGTGGCTCGGATTCTGGCTTTCCTCCAATGGGGGGGGGGGGGGGGGTTTGAGCAGCGCGTGGCCTTGAGTACCATCAAGGACCAGGTTTCGGCCTTAGCGGTTTATATTCAACTTCCATTGGCCATACGTTCCTTGGTGCATACTTTTATCCAGGGAGTTCAATACTTGGCTCCTCCAGTGCGGTCTCCAGTGCCGCCGTGGTACCTCAATTTGGTGCTGTCAGTTCTTCAGAAACCTACTTTTGAAAGTCTTCGGGAGATTATCTGCTTACGTTGTCCCAGAAGGTGGCCTTTTTTGGTGGCTATTACTGTGGTTCTTCGTCACTGTCCATTGTTCCTTCCAAAGGTCGTCCTGATTTCCATTTGAATGAAGACATTGTGTTGCCTTCCCTATGTCCCAGGCCTAAACATCCTAAGGAACTTGCCTTGCATTCCCTGGATGTGGTTCAGGCAGTCAGGGTGTACCTGGCAGCTACGGAGTCTTCTAGGAGGTCAGACTCACTATTTGTACTCAGATGAGCCTCAAAAAGGGTTGGCTGCTTGTACTGCGTCCATTTCCAGTCCATATCGGACAGACAGTGATTCAGGCCTATTGAATTAAGGGTCAGGTTCCTCCTTTCCCTGGTAAGGCACACTCTACTTGGACGCTTAGTGCTTCCTGGGCCTTCCGTCATCAGGCGTCAGTGCTGCAGGTTTGCAAGGCGGCCACCTGGTCGTCTGGGCACACTTTCACAACATTTTATAAGGTGGATGTGTTGACATCTGTGGATGCTTCCTTTGGCTGCAAGGTTTTGCAGGCTGCTGTTCAGAGGACCTGGTCCTCTTTGAGGGTGTATTGTTTTTTTTTTTCAGGTGAGCTCCAGTTGTTTATGGTTGAGCTTCATGTTACCTGGTTGGCTACAGTTTAGCCTTGGGAATTTTTTCTTGCCGTTCCCACCCCTCATGTTTGACACTGCTTTGGGACGTCCCAATAGTCAAGAAAATAAGGAGCTGTGTCCGTTAATGAACGAAAGAGAAAATGGGATTTTTGACTTACCGTAAAATCCATTTCTCTAATGTTTGACTGACACAGCACCCACCTCTCTGTGGAGTTGGCTTTCTTCTGTTTGCCTATAGCTGAGAGTGGGAGTATACCCCCTGGAACTGCCCCATAGACTTAGTCAAGCTTTTTCCTGCCTAGTGTCCTACTCCTGTAGGGAGCAGTTTAACCCAATGGTTAAGAAGATAAGGAGCTGTGTCCGTCAATAAACATCAGAAAAATGGATTTTACAGTAAGTCAAAAATCTAATTTTTTTCCTTTAAAGTGGTTGTAAAGGCACAATATATTTTTTTTTTTTACCTTCGTGCATTCTATGCATGAAGGTAAAAAAAACTCCTGTGTGCACCAGCCCCCCAATGCTTACCTGACCCCCATCTCGATCCAGCAATGTCCAGTGAGCCAATCGGAAGAGGGCGAGCCAAGCCGCAGCTCTGTGTGTAAATGGGCACAGAGCGGCAAGTTGGGAGTGTGCCTGCTTGGATGCCCCAGAGCAAGCTGCTTGCTGTGGGGGCCCCCAGCAGGAGAGAGGAGCCAGGAGCGCTGACTTGGGACCCTAGAAATTGTGCAAAAGCAGGGGGCAGCAATGAGCAGTCATATGATCAGATGACATGCATCTGATGTATTCTGTTACCTTTTATTGAGACCATTTTATGAAATTGTATTTGTATTGCGCAAGAGAACATTAATTTTTTTTTTTTTGGGGGGGGGGGGGTTCTGGCAGAGCTCTTGTATACCATCTCACATCTATTATACTGGCTTTCATTGTAAGCTTGCAGGTCAAATTATGGAATGAGCCTATCACATTATAGGTTATAGATTTGTAGAGGACACTGAAAAGAAGGAGGGAAAAGAAAATCAATAGACCTATTTTGTTATTTATCAAGATTTGTTTGCATTTTAGAACAAAACTATTTGTTCTAGAAGTGAATTTGTTGCTTTACCCTACATGGACAAAGTTCATGCTCACTTTAACAGTTTTAACATCAGGCAGATATGGTGAAACATCTATCTTGTCCATTGAGGGACACAGGAAATCTTAAACCTTTGGGTTATACCTGTACCTACAGGAGGATTGAACACTGACCAGCAAGAGCAGGCTGGGATAGCTCTCTTATCCTGCCAGCATGCCTCAGTTTGTTGCTGTAGTCCTAAAAGTATGAACATCTTTATACCTCTGCTGATTTAGGACTTCACCTACATCTTTTTCTAGCAATCAAGATTCATCTCCATGTATTTGCAGGAAGTCTCTTCGCTTTTCCACAGCTACCCAACACAGTTGTCCTCAGTCTCATCTTTTAGTTTTACTATGGCCAGACCCTACTGGATTGAATATCACGGGGTCAGCCTGAAAATGACTCTTGGGCACCTCTCAAAAAGGTTCTTAAGTTTGCTGCCGAGCGCTTTCCAGGTCCACAGCTGTTGGTATCGCCTCTGTGTTCATCCTTGCACTTTGTGTACTGTCTCTAAAAAATGATTTATTTGAATGCGCTGTTCGGTCTGGGCACCAGGAGATGCCTCATTTTTTTAGTCCCTCGGGTCCTTTTTTGAATCCCCCCTTTTCCCGCCAGCTTGCCTTGGAAGGGATTAATGCTATGGAACACAGTGCTGGTCATTCCACTGGGATGAGTGTCACACATCGCTATGCGTCTTTTTGGCAAACCGCATTGTGGAAGCATCTCTTCACTGCTGCTCCTGCTTTGAGGTCCACGTAAAACTTCGATCCCCAATTCATTCCTACTGCCGGTCTTCAGTGACGCATGGTCACCTCCAGCCACTCAACCCTCTAATCTTGAGTGTTTTCTATCTGCCCAGGTTCCGTGAGTACTTAAGGCCTCTTGTACGTTGCTTACTGCACTTGGCTGCAACATTTCTGATTCTAGACATGGGGGGACAGGTCAGCTATACTGAATGTCCCCATCACTTCCCATTGAGTGGTCAGGGTTTGCTTGCTGCGTGCCCCCTTGATAGTGCCAATGGACATAACATTGAGTCATGTTGCCCATTAGTGTTAATGTTATCCCCTGCCTTGGAGTCTTCTTCAGCTCTGTCAGGGATTGCTTGGCTTGTTCCCCTCTCTGAGGAGGTTTTTATTAGTCATGCAAACTTTTGGGTATCTTATTGCCCAGCCTTTGACCCTGACCGCAGAGGCCAAGGACATGCTACTGCACCTTCCCCCTCCAGATTCAGGGCTTGATCTACATATTTTTGAGTTTTCTGTACTAACTGTACTTCTTTTAATGAGGAGTTTTTCACAAAGTGGTCTGTTCTCACTGTGGATCCAGCCATCCCTTGCCTTAACAGTGCACTTACCATTACAGTTGAATATGTCCTTTCATGGACCCCACTGATAAGAGACTGGAATCTTTGTCTAGGGCCATGTTCTCTTTGACCAGTAACGCATTGCACTGTATTCTGGCAGAAATTCTTCTATGCCCAGACCATGGCTGACTGTGTTAGATGCCGTAAGCATGGTATTACTGATACTGACATTCGCCCCAATCATTGATCATGTAGACCAAATTTGAAGTTATGTTAAAGCTGTGATTGCTTGCTGGAAGCTCCTTGCTTACCCTCTTGTATTGGTCTTCTGTCAGTGCACTTGTGAGGGGCTTTACACCACATTGCTTTCAAGGGACAATGTCTCTTTGAGCCTACGTTGGACACTGTCATAAAGGATGCTATAGGGGATAGGAGTACCAACCCTCCTCCGTGGAAGAAGCCTAAGGAACAGGCTCCCCACTTCTCAGAAGCATCCCTTTTGCTTCACCGTGCCTTTGACTTCCATGTCAAGATTCTCATGGTTTTATTCTCCTTCCATCTGGTAGACTTGGAATTCCAATCTGCAAAAAAAACCCTGTTGGGATTAATGTGCCGCCCCCCCACCTTTTGGAATTTCTACTGAACTTTTCAGATCCATGGAAATCTTGCATTCCCAATGGCTTGTGTGAAAAAGATGGTATCCCAAGGTTATACGTTTTCCCTGCCTCCTCCTCACTTTCTCACCTTCAATCTTCAGGTTTCTTCCTCCATTGTCTGTACTCTTGGAACAGGGGGTTATTTGCCAGAGTTCCCTGCTTTGGTGTGCTTTCAGGAGTTTTATTCCTTCTCAAGCTCGAATGAGGCATTTGTCCCATCATGGACATCAGTCTTAAATGTTTACATTTATGTAAAAATGATTCCAGATGGAAGCAGTGTTATTCATTACAGCCTCTATGCTTCAAGGGCACTTTCTGGCCTCAGTGGACATGGATGCTTACTTGCATGTACCCACATTTTATGCACTTTTCAGTGAGGATTCACCAGTACCAGGTTGTGGCCTTTCCCTTTGGCCTGTCCTCTGAACTTTAGGGGGTTCACCAAGATGCTGACTCTATTGTTGGCCCTCCTACACTCTCGAGGTATCCCGATTGTGAACTACCTGGATGACCTTTTCCAGGAACAGTAAGTGAGGGCTCTAAAAGGCAAAGTGTACCCTATTGTCCAGATATTGTAGAGGCTCAGATGTCATTGCTGACTTCAACCCCTCGATTGGAATATCTGAGGCTGGTCCTGAACACTTCCCTGGCCAAAAATATTTTTTCCCCTGAAGAAACCTCAAACTCACCGTCTAAAGTTTATGCACAGTTCAGGAGCTGTCCGACGCTCTGCTTCTGCATTCGAGTTTTGTTTGGTTTTTAATGCCCCTGAGTGGCCCCAGCACTGTGTGCTAGCACTGACCAGGTAAGACTTCTCATGGATGCACCGTGGGCTCTGCCAGACCAACCGGATCTTCTGTCTGAAGGATGGATTTACCTGCCTCCAAGTCATCAACTTTAACATGGCTGTGGAAAACCAAGGTTCTAAAGAACACAGGCATATCACTGAGAGTTGTATCTCTATGATGCTCAGTTCAAGAATATCTATTTCCTGCAAGATCTGTCATCTGAAGTGAAATGCATACTTCACGGGGTGCGAGCCTAAAGGCTTTCATCCCAGTATTTTCTCTGTGGGATCGACCCTCACTTTCCTGCAGTTGGTCTGGAACACTGTTTAGCCCTTAGTACCAGCAAGGGCCGGATCCCCGCTTGTGCAATTTCTTTCAACAGACCGTTGGCTTTCCATTCTGTGTGCAAGAGATCTCCCATGTGGTTCTCCCCGGGTCAAATTCCATCAACCTCTGCGGAAGCCAATTTTGAAGAGATATCCCTCTCTATGCGCTGACAAAAAAAATTATATATATATTTTTTTTTTTTTTTATTGCTATCACTTCTAGAAGCTTGTCTGAACCGGCAGCTTTATCCAGCACAGAACCCTTTTTGATTTTTATATTGGGAAAAGGTGGTCCTGGGACCTACAACTTTTCTTCCTTCAAAAGTAGCATTTGTTTTTCACCCTAATCAGGGCATTGTCATTCCCTCTTTTGTATCCAGCTGCAGTTAACCAGAAGGAAATTTCTCACCACAGATGTTATTCAGATGATTCAAATGTATCTCTCTTCTGCTTCTCCATTACACAAGTTTTATTTTCTTTTTTACATTCTGGCTGGGCCTCAGAGTGTCTTCTGGTTCTACCATTTCCGAGTGTCTCAGGCAGACCATGGTGCAAGCTCACTGGTCTTAAGGATCAGGTTCCCCCTTTCCAGTCTAACTCAACCAGGACTTTAAATGCTTCTTGGGCTTTTTGGCATCAGGCCTCTGTTTTTTAGGGTTGCATGGCTGCAGCCTTAAGTTTACAAGTTTTACCAGAAGGATGTTTCAGCCTCTCCTGATGCCAGCTTAAAATGTAAGGTCCCCTCAGCTGGCTCCATGAGCTTCAGGCATTCCTAAGCTCCTGTTGTTTTTAATGTGCTGGTTAGCATTTGTTTGCTTGTTGCCATCTTCCCCCTATTCCGTCCCCCTCAGTTGGGCTGCTTTTGGATGTCCAAAAAGTTTGATTTCCAGTGTGCCTCAATGGAGGATAAAGAAAAACGGAATTTTTGTAAAATCTTACCTGTAAAATTCCTTTCTCTGAGTCCTCCGACAGTCGCCGCCTCTTCATATTCGTCACATATGGGGTATTAGACTTTGCTCCGAAGGAGTAGCTAGGCAACAGAATATGTTAACAATAAAGCTTTAACATATCCCACCCTCAAGGGGTGGTCCCCTCAGTCAATACCCTCCTACTTCCTGCAACCATATCTCAGTTTTAGTGGAATAGCAGTAGAGTATACAATCAAACCCCAAAAGAGGGGCGGGGGCGGCGACTGTCGGAGGACTCAGAGAAAGGAATTTTACAGGTAAGATTTTACAAAAATTCCGTTTTCTCTTACGTCCTCCGACAGTCGCCGCCTCTTCATATTCGTCACATATGGGGACGTCCCAAAGCAGTGCAAACATGAGGGGTGGGAAACGCATCCGCGCCGAAAGGCAACGCAGTCTCCACATCAAAGAAAGGAACCTTACCAAAGGAAGGAAACCAGCTGGGCAACAGCAAAAATAAGTGCTCAACAGGAGCAACAACTCAGGAAAAGACAAAAAAACCAGGGGATACAAAACTTATCCCAACAGCCAGGAGTCCCCAACAAGGGACCCTAGGGAACAGCCGCACTAAGAACCTTGCGGCCAAAGGAAGCATCCGCCGATGCCTGAACATCTACTTTGTAGAATTTTGTGAAAGTGTGCACGGTCGACCAAGTCGCCGCCTTACACACCTGGGCCACAGAAGCCCCATGACGACAGGCCCAAGACGTACTCAGAGATCTAGTAGAGTGCGCCTTCACAGGCACAGGGGGAACCTTCCCCTGCAAAGCATAGGCCTGTTCAATGGTCTGCCTGATCCATTTGGCGATGGTAGAGGCCGAAGCCGCCATGCCCTTCCGAGGACCCTCTGGAAGAACAAACAAGGAGTCCGTCTTTCGAAAAGACTCAGTCGATTTAAGGTAAACCCTTATCGCCCGAACAACATCCAGAGAGTGCAATCTCACCTCCTTTGGATGTTTAGGCTTCGTGCACAACGAAGGCAAGACAATATCCTCATTAAGATGGAATTCCGAAACTCGTTTCGGCAGAAAAGAAGGATTAGGTCGCAAGACCACCTTATCCAAATGAATAACCAGGTACGGAGACTTGCAGGACAAAGCCGCCAGTTCCGACACTCTGCGAGCCGAAGTGATCGCCACCAAAAAGGCGACCTTTTTGGACAACATAGACAACGAGATCTCCCTGATCTGTTCAAAAGGAGCACGTTGCAACACAGAGAGAACGAGATTCAAGTCCCAAGGGGGCAGAGGATCCCGCCTCGGGGGAACCAGATGCCGCTCACCCTGAACAAAGGTGCCAACCAATGGGTTGGAAGCCACGGGACGTTGAAACAGAACGGCCAGAGCAGACACCTGACCCTTTATCGTAGCCAGCGCCAAACGCTGATCAACACCCGTTTGAAGGAAAGACAGCACACGGGACACCGAGTACGTGCAGGGTGAAAACCACCTGGACTCACACCAGGCAAAATAGGCCTTCCAAGTACGGTAATAAACCTTCCCCGAGGAAGATTTCCTCGCGTTGATTAAAGTATGAACGACCTCCGGAGAGAGACCCCTCTCCTTCAGGACCTCGGTCTCAACAGCCAGGCCGTCAAAGCCAGCGACTGTAAAGCAGGATGGTATATCGGTCCTTGAGACAGTAGATCGTCTCGAAGAGGCAGACGCCACGGGGCGTCGACCGCCAGATTCACGAGGTCTGCGTACCAGGACCGGCGAGGCCAGTCCGGTGCCACAAGAATCACCGTGTTGCGTTCCGAGTGTAACCTGCGAAGGAACCTGGACAGCAACTGAATCGGTGGAAACGCGTACATCAGCCTGTACCGATGCCACGGGGCCACTAACGCGTCCGACGCGTCTGCCTGAGGGTCGCGCGTCCTTGCCACGAACCTCTTCACCTTGTTGTTGAGGCGAGACGCGAACAGGTCCACATCTGGAAGACCCCACTTCGCGCACAACGTCTGGAAGACAGCCGGATGGAGAGACCATTCCCCCTGATCCAGGGTCTGGCGACTCAGATAGTCCGCCTGCCAGTTCTCCACTCCCGGAATGTGAACCGCCGTTAACGCCGGGACATGAGTCTCGGCCCAAGACAGAATGTCGGCCACTTCTCGAGCCGCTCGGGCACTCCTGGTGCCCCCTTGGTGGTTGATGTAGGCCACCGCCGTGGCATTGTCCGTCTGCACCCGAACCGGGCAACCCTGTAGCCGGTCCGTCCAGCGATGAAGACAGAGCCTTATCGCAGGCAATTCCAGAATGTTGATCGGAAGGGAAGACTCCCCCTCCGACCAAGTCCCCTGAGCGGACAGAACGCCCAGAACTCCACCCCAGCCCGACAGGCTGGCATCCGTGGTGATTACCGTCCACGAGATCGGACGAAACGACTTGCCCCCAGACACCAACGGGGACTGGAGCCACCACAGAAGGTTTTCCCTGGTGCGAAGACTCAACGAGATTTGAAGATCCAGAGATTGAGGTCGCCCGTCCCACCTGGACAGGATCTCCGCTTGGAGACCCCGCGTGTGAAACTGTGCGAAAGGAATCGCCTCGAAGGCCGAGACCATCAATCCCAGACATCTCATACACGTCCGCAGAGACGAGTTCGGAACGTCCCTGAGGGACCTGACTTCCTCCCGGAGAGTCCTGAGTTTGTCTTCCGGCAGGAAGACCTTCGCCTGCACCGAGTCCAGTATCATTCCCAGATAGGGGAGACGAACCGACGGACTCAGTGTCGACTTTGGAAAATTTATCGTCCAACCAAACTCCTGCAGAGTTTGCATTGTGACAGACAGGTCCTCTTCCAGACCCTGTCTGGTCGCAGACCGAACCAGAATGTCGTCCAGATACCCCAGGACAGAAATGCCCTGGGCCCTCAATAATGCCAGAACCGGTGCAAGCACCTTGGTGAAGACCCGCGGAGCCGAGGCGAGACCAAAGGGCAACGCCACGAACTGGTAGTGATCCTCCGCAATGGCAAATCGAAGGTACCTCTGATGACCCTCGAATATGGGGATGTGAAGGTACGCATCCTTCAAATCGATGGAGGCCATGAATTCCCCCGGAACCAGGGCAGCCACCACCGACCACAGGGATTCCATGCGGAACTTGCGAACCCGCACAGAGCGGTTCAGAGCCTTCAAGTCCAGAATCGGACGAACCTTGCCCTCCTTTCTGGGCACGGTGAACAGATTGGAATAAAACCCCCGAAACCTGTCCCGATGAGGCACCGGAACCACCACTCCCTGAGCCCTCAGGTCCCGCACCGCCAGGTGCAGGTCCCGCAGGCGCTCTGGAGACAGTTGAAGATTTGAGGGAAAAAATCTGCTCTCCGGCCGAGAGAGAAACTCGATCTTGTAACCAGATCGAACGATTTCCAGAACCCATCTGTCCCGCACACGGGCCAACCAGGGCTGAAGAAAACCGAGCAAGCGTCCCCCCACCCCAAAACTGGGTGAGGGCGCCCCTTCAGGCCGAACTGTTATGGGCTGCAGGTCCGGATTGGCCGGACTTCTGTTTCCCAGACCAGGGCTTCTTCTGAGAGCCTTGACCTTTGAACGGTTTGCCCTTGTAGTGCGGCCGAAAGGCACGAAAGGACCCCTGAGGGGGCCGAAAATTTGCATGCTTCTTCCCAGAAGCCCCCTTAGCCTTGGGGAAATGGGGCAAGAGAGTGCTCTTACCCCCGGTGATCCCCTTAATCAACACATCCAGGGACTCCCCAAAAAGGCGAGACCCATCATAAGGCAGATTGGCTAAGGTCTTACGTGAAGATTGGTCCACCGACCAACATTTTAACCAAACCAGGCGGCGAGACAACACCGCCACGCTGTGCACACGTGCAGCCAACGGAATCAGGTCCAGGTCCGCATCACACAGATACATGACACCCTGGTGGATCTGATCCACCATATCCAGGGTCGCCGCCGAGGCTGAATCGGCCACTAGAACGCGCCTAAGCATCTGCGTCCAACTTGCGATCGCCTGGGCCGCCATGAGAGAAGCAAACAGAGCCTTAAGCATAGAACCCGTAACAGAATAAGTATGACGGGCAAGAGACTCCAGTCTCCTATCCGAGGCATCACGGAAAACAGGGGAACCCTCTGCAGGAATCGCAGTGGCTTTGTTCAAAACCGCAATTGCATGATCCACTGGTGGAGGCACACACCACCGTTCATCAGTGGCAGGCGAAAAAGGATAACGCAGCTTGAATTTACTTGGTACCGCAAAAGGTTTGCGCAGATCGCGCCATTGATCCTTAACAGCGCGCTGAAAATCAGCATTGCAGGGAAAAACCTGCGGCGTCCTGCGTTTTCTCTGCGTCCCATAAGCCGCCAAGGCAGCGGGGGGACACACTTCGTCCTGCAAACGCAGCGTTTGCTTAATGGAAGCAATCAACTCATCCATGATTGCAAGCTCTTCAGGCGAGCCAGGGGGAGAATTATCGACCCCCTCAACTTCAGCCTCCACCTCAGACCCCACTAGATCAAGAGAGGAGCGGGACCCCGATAAGGAGGCCCCTGCCAGAACAGCCCCATCACCTTCACCCTCAGAATCAGAGGAAAGAGCAACTCTGGGCCTTTTAGTAGATTGAGCAGCCACCAGCATTTGCACCTGAGCAGCAAGGCCAGCCACAATAGTGGCTAAATCCCCCCCTGGGGGGGAAACAGCGGTCCTCTGGCTTTCCACCAATACTGTAGGAAATTTGCCCTCCTGAGAATCCATTGCCCCTGTAATGCCAGACAACCAAGGGTTAACTGCCCCTTTTCAGCAAGCGCGGCAAGCGCAGCCCACCGCACCACACTCAAGCACAATGAGACCCCCACAGGGAATATGCAAACTGAACACAGGCAATGGATAGCAAGAACAGAAGGATAAAACCTGAGGAGACCCTCGCCGCTGCTGCTGCCTCGATCGGTGTTCCTGGAAAGAGGAAGTGATGCTGCCAGGGCGCTCTATAAAAGCCTATGGAGGCTACAAGAAAATGGCCGCCATGCATGTAAACCATGCGGCCGGAGCGGGTGTGGGCAAAATGGCGTCGTTTGGCGCCGAAAACGCCGCTCCACAGTGCATTAAAACACACATTACATTCCAATATAAGAATACATGTCAGATCGCCGCAGCGATCGCTGTATATGCCCAAACATGCCAAAAAAACATGCCCCACAGCACACAGCTTCTCACACTGCCCAGTCTGACACACACAGTGTCATACAGCTCCCCCCCCCCTTGCAGCCCACAGCATGCAGCCGAGAGATAGGGAGACAAGCAGTGTGAATAGAGGCAGGTTACACAGTCCCAGACTGACACCCCCCCCAGACAGACAGGTCCCCACATAAATACACTTACCTCACATGGCGTGGGGGACCCGCACAGGCGAACAAGCCGCTGCACATGAGGCAGGGAGAGTCGCAATTCAAGACGCACAAAATGGGGGTTAAGAAACCGCACAGCGTCCAGTGAGGTAGCCACCTCACCAATCATCCCTGCACCGAACAGGGATGGGTCGTTCACTATGCCAGGAGCGTTACCTGGCTGAACGCTCGATGGCAGACTGGGAAGCCACTGACCCACGACCTGCGACCAGGGGGATCAGCCCGAGACCCAGTCCGCATGATCCTCTTCGTCCGAAGAACTAACTAACGCTGACAAAATAACAGCTAATTAAAGGTAGAGAGAAAAACTCAAACAAAATATTAAAAAGAAGAAAGAGTCTGGGACAGAAAGTCCCAGCACAGAGAGAGCCAGCCACTCCTGACAAGCTAGACATTAAAACTGAGATATGGTTGCAGGAAGTAGGAGGGTATTGACTGAGGGGACCACCCCTTGAGGGTGGGATATGTTAAAGCTTTATTGTTAACATATTCTGTTGCCTAGCTACTCCTTCGGAGCAAAGTCTAATACCCCATATGTGACGAATATGAAGAGGCGGCGACTGTCGGAGGACGTAAGAGAAATAGGATTTTTGTAATCATCGTACAATCCTTTCCTTGGGGTCCAGTCCTCTTGTGGACAGTAGTATAACCCAAAAGTTTTAGACTTCCAGTGCTCCTCAGTAGACTCCAAAAATGTTTTTACAGTGAGTACAAATTACTTTTCAGCCCAGTTTATTAATATATCAATTCATTTGTTAAAATAAAACTAGTATACATACCGGAGTTCTATTTTTATTTTTTATTTTGACTTTCTTTTAATCTGTGAGCATTAGGCATAATATAATTTATTAGCTGCACAGAGCTGCTGAAGGAGCAAAGCCATGATGTAGAACTGAAGAGTAATTTTCAATTATCACTGCCACTGTGTACATCTAAATTCACAAATTTAGAAACAATCCATTAGGTCTCGCTTACCTAAAAATTGTATTCCTGTCTGTAGGTTGTTTTATACAACTGTCTGGAATCCTTTAAAGTAGGGGTGCACAACCTGAAGAGCAGGGGCCACTTAAAGTGGTTCTAAAGGTAGAAGGTTTTTTATCTTAATGCATTTAAGATAAAAAAACCTCCTTTGTTCAGCTCCCCCCCCAGCCCCCGTTATACATAAACTGAGCCCCATCTCGATTCAGCGATGTTTCACAAGAGTCTCGGTTGTCTAGGGGCTCCCCCTCCTCATTGGCTGAGACAGCAGAAGATGCCATTGGTTTCAGCTGCTGTTAGTCAGTGAGCCAATGAGGAGAAAGAGGTGCCAAGGCCGAGCCACGGCTCCATGTCTGAATTGACACACAGAGCAACAGCTTGGCTGACTTGTCCTCATAGCAAGCTGCTTGCTTTGGGGGAACTGTGCAGGGGGGGAGGGGCCAGGAGCGCCGGCAAGGAACCTGAGAAGAGGAGGATCTGGGCTTCTCTGTGCAAAACCACTGCACAGAGCAGGTAAATATGACATGTTCGTTATTGTTAAACAAAAAAAAAACTTTCTCTATCGCTCATTGACAGACGTAGTCTTCTTGATTCTCAAGAGCTGGGTTATGTTGTCTCCGCAGGAGTAGGACTAGGCAGAAAGACAAAACGTTCTGGCTCCACCTTAGGGGCAGTCCCTGAGGGTATATCCTCCCTCTCTCTGCTACAGGGAATCAGTTTTTTTCTGTCTAGGAAACCGCAGACGCACTGATCGCCCCGTGGGGGCAATACCAGCTAATATATGCCTTCCCTCCTCTCGCGTTACTGCCAAGACTTCTTCGCAGGATGGAGGAGGAAGGAATTCCAGTAATCCTGGTAGCTCCGGACTGGCCTCGTCGAGCTTGGTACGCCGACATGGTCAGACTGGTGGCGGACGTCCCGTGGAGACTTCCTCTCAGGGAGGATCTACTGTCTCAGGGACCGATCTTCCATCCTGCTTTACGATCGCTGGCTTTAACGGCCTGGCTATTGAGACCCAGGTGCTGAAGGACAAAGGTTTGTCAGCTTCAGTTATTCCTACTCTAGTTGAAGCAAGGAAAGCGACTTCCAGAAAGATTTACCATCGCACATGGAAGTCCTACATTGCATGGTGTGAACCTTTGGGGTTCCGTCCTCGGTCTTATTCGATTAGTCGAATATTGGCTTTTCTGCAACAAGGGGTTGAGCAGAAACTGGCCTTGAGTACTATCAAGGGTCAGGTCTCAGCATTAGCCATCTTCTTTCAGAAGCCTTTGGCTACTCATTCCTTGGTGCGGAATTTCATCCAGGGGGTGCGACATCTGGCTCCGCCAGTGCACGCGCCGTTACCCCCCTGGGATCTTAATTTAGTGTTGTCGGTTCTTCAGAAACCTCCCTTTGAAGATATTAGGGAGATTCCTCTACCTACGTTGTCCCAGAAGGTGGCCTTCTTGGTGGCTATTACTTCTGCACGCAGGGTGTCAGAACTGGCCGCATTATCTTGTCGTTCACCATATCTGGTGGTTCATAGAGATAAGGTGGTTCTTCGTCCGAATCCATCCTTCCTACCAAAAGTGGTTTCAGAATTTCATCTGAATGAAGAAATTGTATTACCTTCCCTGTGTCCTAAGCCCAGTCATCCTCGGGAGTTGGCTTTACACTCCTTGGATGTGGTCCGGGCGATCAGGGTATACTTGAAAACGACAGACTCGTTTCGCAAGACGGATTCACTTTTTGTGATCCCAGATGGACCCAAAAAGGGGTTGCCTGCATCTGCCGCGACCATTTCCAGATGGATCAGACAGACGGTAGTACAGGCTTATTCTATTAAGGGTCGGGAGCCCCCGTTCCCTGTTAAGGCGCACTCCACTCGGGCACTTAGTGCGTCATGGGCCTTTCGCCATCAGGCGTCAGTGGTCCAGGTGTGCAAGGCGGCTACCTGGTCGTCGGTGCATACCTTTACTAAACATTATAAAGTTGATGTAATGGCATCGTCTGATGCCTCGTTTGGCCGCAAGGTTTTGCAGGCCGCAATTTGAGGAGACCAGTGGTCTACCTCGAGGGTTTTTTCCGTTGGAAAATTTTTCTTTAGTCTCATTCTTTGTTTATAATGAGCCTTTAAAACTTCTAGTTTGGCACCGGTTGGGCCTTCTAGATTGTATTTGATTTGTCAATCCCACCCCTCATTTGTGGCACTGCTTCTGGATGTCCCAGCTCTTGAGAATCAAGAAGACTACGTCTCTCAATGAGCGATAGAGAAAAATGGATTTTTGTAAGATCTTACCGTAAAATCCTTTTCTCTTAAGCTCATTGACAGACGTAGTACCCGCCCCTCTATCATTGAGTTGGGTTGGGTTAAATTCTCTGTACTGCTTTAAAACAGAACTGATTCCCTGTAGCAGAGAGAGGGAGGATATACCCTCAGGGACTGCCCCTAAGGTGGAGCCAGAACGTTTTGTCTTTCTGCCTAGTCCTACTCCTGCGGAGACAACATAACCCAGCTCTTGAGAATCAAGAAGACTACGTCTGTCAATGAGCTTAAGAGAAAAGGATTTTACGGTAAGATCTTACAAAAATCCATTTTTAATATAACTTTTAAGTGATTTGGTAACTGTTCCCGGGCCTCAGTGAAATAAAATGGTTTAGAATTTTACATTTTTTTATTTTGAATAGCATAATGAAGATTTTAAACAACAATTGGGATAATCAATTTTTGTGAAACCAATCCCTGCTAGATGTTTACCCACTATTAAATCACAAAAATCACATTTTTTATTAACCAGATCACCATTAATCCCAATCTCGCGCTCAGGCGTGACCATCCAAAAAAGCTCAGAACCAATGTTGCAGCATTCACTATATCAGGGTCTTTGCAGCCATCCCTTGAATGACCAAAACAAGAACTGTAATCAATCTAAACAAAAAAATAGACGAAGGAAGCGCATGCCTTAGTAGTGCAATAAACTTCTTTATTAAGCAAAGATAAAATGACACAAAATGCACTCCCATGCCCCTGGAATGATACCAAGCTAATCACACAACTGTGAGAATCCACCTTCAGAACCTCTGTTACAATGTCACTAGATGTAATCCACTTGGCTAAAGGCTCCACTCACCTTGTCTGTGTGTTAAAGTGGTAGTAAACTTGACATTGATACCACATTTAAGCATTATATCAATTAAACTACTTGTTTTCAATTAAAAAGACTCTAATAAAAAAAATCATCAAAATCATCATCAAAATTGTTCCTACTTTTACAAATAGATTGTGAAACCATCCTTCTTGTTCCTAGCCACCGCCATCACAACTGAGGTCTTCCCTGTTTGTGCAGTACCTTCTTTCCGCCCTCAGTATGTTTCCCTGACCATAATCCCGTGCATACGCAATATTTGCCGTATCCAAGCCTCGTTTTCATTCCCGGGTACAAATGAAACCTTTATGCAGCGAATAGGAGCCAATCCTGCTTCTGCCTTACTCCAGAGTCTCGCGGGATTCCGGGGCTGACGATGACAGTAGGAAATGACGCAGCCCCGGCATAGACCCAGCACTTTTCCGGGACCATAAGCTTGCCAGAAAATTATGGCTAACGGCACATGCGCAGGTGACATAATTTAAAAGAAAAACAATGATTACTCATAAAGGAAGCCGTTAAGAGGAGAATAAAAAAATTACAATAATTAACATAGCCTGCTATTATTTAATTTAAAGGAAAGTGATCAGAATGGGTATACAACCGCTTTAAAAGAGAAAGGGAAGAGCGGGGAGCTGGCCAAAATAGCGGCTTGTGTATGACCGCAGACGGGATTATAGAGGACCGGCAATTATTTAGTAGAGCAGCATGTACCTGAAGGAGGCTGTGCAGGTTGCCATAGGTTTTAGGTCGTGGGCCACATTAGATGGCCCCGTGGGCCATAGGTTGAGCATGCCTGCTTTAAAGTGTTTGTAAAGGCAAAACTTTTTATTTCATTGAGTGGTGAACTGGTAGAACACTTGCCTGGTGTTATTGCTGCCAGTTTCTCAGCTAGGGAGGTTCACCCTCCTTAATTGTCCTGGTGAAAGTTGTCAATGGGACAGAAAGTGTCCTATCTGCCAGAGGGAATATCAAGACTTTTGAGTTTTCACCAGAACACAGAGAGAGCACAAACCTTCCCATGGGGACACCAATCCAGTGACAACGTCCTTAGAGGGGATTTCCCTCACTTTGGAGAGCTTTCCACTATCTTTCTGTTGTGTCGACAGGTAACAAAGGGAAATTGTCACAGATGGCAAAAAAAGCTGACGGGTATTCCCTACTTTACTCAAAATAAAAAAAATGTAATGACTTTCTTGTACTGTACTTTATTTTTTTAACACATGAGGGCCAGATATGAAGTAACTGTAATAATGGTATACCTGCTGTACACCCTCATGATGCTTCTCTCTGATGTTCTCTTTCTAGAGAGGGTATTAAGTTTTCTCTGCGAGCCTCCACAGATACCACCTGGTCCTCCCAGAACCTGCTTTTCCTTGATGTGCTCAGCGAATTTTCACCCAAACTTCTTAAGCAGGACAAAAAAGCTCTGTGAGTAAACTTTACAAAGAAAATCAGCATTACTGTACAAGAGAATACATTTACATTTCACAAACAATCTCCCCCTACTCTAACACTGCCATTTCATCCAGCAGTCCACACCTTGAATACTTGTAAGTAGAGTCTTTCAGTTTGGCCTTTTCACAGTCATGAGAAGTCAACTTTTGCAAAAATACTTCTGCATTAAACCTTTTTTTTTTTTGGTGCTGTGATACTATAGCACCACCAGGTTAACACTTTGGCATCAATACTGTAAGTATGCACTTTTAGGTGTTTAGGTGTTTAAGTGTTTGAGGTAGGGTATTAGGGATGTGGTGGTTAAAGGAATATATGGTGGTTTTTGTATGTATCTGCTTTATCTTCTATGGTGAGGTATAAAAATATCTTAAATTACATATGGTCCCTGATGTTGGAAACGGTGCAGGAATCTGAGATAAAAGCCATGCCACTAGAATCTGAACTAAAGCAGATTCACAAATTGGCCGCAGGTAGGGGGTTCCTGAATGGGACAGGAGAGAGGCCACCTTCCCTTCAAGCACACCACTGAGGTGGCCGTTGACAAAACAATAACCCCCCCCCCCCCCTAAAGGAGTCAACTATGGACACCAAGGTGGGTGAAAATCAAAAAAATTAAACTTTATTAAGGCACATGAGCCAATAATGGCAAAAACAGTGTGGATAGGTGTGACACAGCACAGAATAAAACATAATTAAAAACAAAGCAAAAACACAATGGGATTAAACATCAACCCGGGTTGGATAATAAAGACTCGTTACATGGGGAATGCTGTAACTGGTGTATGTAGGCCAGTATAGGCAATTTAAATTATTGCACAATCCCAGTAGCAGTGATCAAACACCGAGGGGTAAGAGGAGAGGTGCTGGTGGCAACAATCCCAAGTTAGTGAAATAGAAGTACCACCACAAAGGTGGATCAATCGTTGGGGTAAATGAGCCCAAATTTGAGGGGCTGGGTCTGATGATGCCAGATTGGTAACAAGTTGAAGGCAAACAGGTGGAGGTTTGCTCAGTGGAAAAGTTCCATATATGCAGATGCAATGGGTGATGACAGTAGGTGAGCACCAAGATAGCGTACCATATACCTCTATATGCCGTCCATGGTGTGTTGATTCAGGCCGTTGGATGGGTTCCCGGAAAGGATAGACCCTGTGGACACAGCAGCGCCTGCCACTAGAATGATGGGCTCAAGGCACACAAAAAGAACCCAGAAGACGTGCAAAACGACGTGTTTACAAAGCTCAGTAACGCAAGCTGGAAATACACACTCAGTTCTCACCTGGCATCTCGCTGAAACTGCAAAGTCCCCAGATTTGTAGCGCACTCTAGACACCCTGTTGCTGATGCTGTTATGCCCCTTTCACTCCACACTGTCTAGTTTGTCTTTTCTATTCTAAACCTTTCTCCTTGGCTACAGTGGCTAAGTGGTTCGCACGTCCGCCTAGGATTGTTAGTTCGAATCCCAACCACAGCACTACCTGCATGGAGTTTGCATGTCCTCCCTGTGCCTTGCATGGGTTTCCTCCCACACTCCAAAGACCTCCTGGTAGATTAATTGTCTGCTGTCTAAATTGGCCCTACTATATGTATGAATGGGAGTTAGGAACCTTAGATTGTAAGCTCCTTGAGGGTGGGGACTGATGTGAATTTATAATATATATGTAAATTGATGGCGCTACATAAGAAATAAATAAAAATACCCAAGAAGTGCAAGCTAGAGGAAGGCAACGCCAATCTGTGCCCCCAATTTGGCCAAGCAGACCTGGGCATTCATAACTAATCTGTGTCTTCAGATTCTCACCCCTACATCCAATCTGGTTTGGTCAGACCTCCTGTCCTAAAGGCCCCCCTTTCACCTTCTTCTTGGTCACAGGCTTTAATGGCATGGCTTTTAACCCCTTCATTACCTAAGGGTAAAACAAATCGAAATGCCTAAGCACAATTTTGCGATTTTGACATGTGTTAGTAAAACCATACATATCATCACAACTACTTTGTGCATCCAGGTTGATTATACCTTTTTTTTTTTTAGGACAAACTGGGCTTTCATTTGGTAGTAAATAGTTATGGATATCTCCTGATTTTTTTATTATTAAAGAAAAACTGGCCCAAAATATTAAAAAAAAACTTTTTTTTTTTTTTTTAAATTTAGCTGTAAATTTCTTGTTGCTACTATAACCATCCACTTAAGAGCAACCCCAAATAAATGTTTGCTGCTCCTTACAATCACAACGATACCACATCTGTGCATGTTATTTGTTGTTTGTAGCCGTAGTACAGCTTAGAAGCAATGGTGCGCATTTTGCTTTTTTGCTTTTTTTTTTATTTCTCCTACCTAAAACACACTGACACTAACTGACACTGATGCTAATTAAAAAAAAAAAAATGAATCATGTCCAAAATATACAGGCCTTTGACCCAAATACTACCCCTGTCACTGAACTAGATCAAAACCTGATCTAGGAATTTTTTTTTATTTATTTGAAATTTGTTTACAAACCCTTTTTTTTTTTTTTTTTTTTTCCCTTTCTGCAGGGAACGAAAGATACATTGTATCCTCCGTTTACAGAAAGGAAAAAAAAAACACAGATGTGGGCTTCAGACTCCATTCACACTGGGGCAACGCTACTTGCCGGGGCGACCTCGAAGTCAATGCAGGTCGCTCCAGGTCGCCCCAAAGAAGCTCCGGACCCTTTTTCTAAGTCGGAGCGACTTGTGTCGCTCCTATTAGAACGGGTCCACAGCTACTCTATGGCAGGCGACCTACGGCGACCGGTCAGGCAACCAGTGTGAACGGGGTCTTACAGTGACCGATTACTGTGGTAGCCAATCAGGGGCTACCGCAGTGATCAGGCGATCTGGGTCCTAATAGTACAGGGTTCAGGGCTCTCGGTAAGACCATGGTCTCTGTGCACGGTGCGCTCCCACCACAAGGGGAGAAACCTATATACAGTAACTCACAAAAGTGAGTACACCCCTCACATTTTTGTAAATATTTTATTATATCTTTTCATGTGACAACACTGAAGAAATGACACTTTGCTACAATGTAAAGTAGTGAGTGTACAGCTTGTATAACAGTGTAACTTTGTTGTCCCCTCAAAATAACTTAACACACAGCCACTAATGTCTAAACCGCTGGCAACAAAAATGAGTACACCCCTAAGTGAAAATGTTGAAATTGGGCCCAACGTGTCAATTTTTTATGTGGCCACCATTATTTTCCAGCACTGCCTTAACCCCCCCTGGGCATGGAGTTCACCAGAGCTTCACAGGTTGCCACTGGAGTCCTCTTCCACTCCTCCATGAAGACATCACGGAGCTGGTGGATGTTAGAGACCTTGCGCTCCTCCACCTTCCATTTGAGGATGCGCCACAGATGCTCACTTGCATCTCACAGTAATACATCAGTCAGTGGAAGTGAACAGGCATCAACACGTTTCAGGGGCCCCGCCCCATTCGTCACATTTCACTTCCACTGACTGAGTTTAGGTGCGGCTAGGACGGCTGTGCATGCCGCCGGTCCCCATCCCTTTGGCAGGTCCAGCTTTGCACAACGAAGGCGTACTGATCCTGTGTTTGGATAAAACATCCAGTATCCCCGTGTGGTTTCCTTCTGCGCCTGTATGATGATCACAGTCTTCCTTCATGTAAGTGTTCTATTTGTATATAGAATAAAGTGATGCTGATTTACTGACCCTTGCTCCTTGATTTTTCTTTGCATTCTGAGCTTTTTACAGTCCGATCTTGATAAGTGATTGACCCCAGAACAAGCAAAGGTCAAATCTTGGCACTTACAATTTCACTAACTCTTTCAGTCAGGCTGTTTGTTGTGACTCAGTATGGTCCTTTCTGTTCCTTTAGGTTTCCACTTTGAGCCTCATTGGGAAGCTTCATTTGTAAGAGTTGGCCTTCTTAGTTGCAGTAACTTCAGCCTGGATAGTTAGTGGTACTTTCCTGTTGGTCCCCTTTTTAATTTTACATAAGGACAAAATAGTGCTTTGCCCTCATCTCTCTTTTGTTCCCAAATTACTCTTGCTTTTCTAGCCTATTATGGGCATTGTCCTGCATTCATATTGCCCCCTCAACTTCTGTTGCTCAGCAGATGGCCCTCTACACCTTGGATGTGGTGCAAGCTTATAAAATGTATCTTGTCATCACAGTTCCCTTCCTTGGATCAAATTATTAAGGGGTCTCAAGGGTTCACTTGCATTTAGGGTTGCTATTGGTTTCCAGACCATCTCTTGGTCTGATTGTGCTGAGGGTCAACTTTTATCTTTTCCAGTCTTCATTCAACCCACACGGTTTTACATTGTGGATTTTTTTTTTTCTTCCACCAAGCTTCTGTTTTCCATGTGTGCAAAGACCTGGACATCCATTCATACCTTTACCTCTACTAGGCTTTATCACATCAATATCACAGATTCAGACCAATTTTGTTGACAAAGCCATGCAGGAGACCATAGTATTCAGCCTGGCCAGACTTCAGTCTTTAGTTGTTTTCTTTTGCATTGCTAAAGCACAGATTCAAATGCTGGCTGCCTGGAGTTGGCAAAAAAGGAAAAACTCTGGCTGTAATATAGGAGCCAAGTTTTTTTTTTTTCTTTTTTTTTTTTTTCTCCAGGTTTAGACTTGCACAGCTGTGACATGAAAAAACAAAATGTTTTACATGTGTACCAGCATTTAGAGGCATGGGGACAATATAAAATGTTTCATTCACAGAAAAGGGCTGTAGATCTTTCACATTGTTATGTCAAGTGGTCATTCTACATATGGCATTTTGTGAAATTATTTGTTCCGGTCATACATTCATATGTAGTACTTGAGTCGAATTCATCCATCGTTTTCAGGCTGAACTACTTTGATGAGACCTGTAAGCAGTGCATCCCTTCTAATCAGGAGTACGGAGACGACGCCAGTGAAATGTGGGCTCCCCTTCACGCCTACAAGAAATCTCTCAGTTCAGACAGTGAACCAGGGACTACCACACCCACCCACCCCAGAAGCCGTCGAGGAAAGGACAGTAAGTCAGCCAGAGTGCCCAGAGTCTCGCCACACAGAAAGAAGAGGAGAACCGACAAGGGTAAGACAAATAAAAGGTTAAATAGAAGCTTAAATAAACTAGCGGATGTTGAACGATGTGAATATGGAAGTCCCAGGGGTGCCTATTGTCTTCTATCCATTGTTAGAACACTAAAGTGATTAATTAACTATATGAAATTTGTAATATCAAGCAAAGTGGAGCAGTGAGGCATATAATTGGGGTGCAGAATGAAGTAGGTCACATGTAGTACAGGATATATCCTCACCATTCACCCCAATACACTCAGTACACCCCTTCATGCACTGCTATACACCTATCACAGCTCACAGAGTTCCCATTAGTACAGACTTGGGGAAATTGCAGCCCCAGGGCCACATCTGGCCTTCGGTTGTCCCTGTCTGGCCTCTGATGCCTCCAATTTGATCATGCCTCCCTGAGTCTGTCTACTTCCTCAATGAGGAAGGCTTCGTTTTGGTGGGAGATTGTTGCCTAGGGGATGTGTTTATACGCTCTCCTGCCACTCCTCTACCTGCCCCGCCCCCCCCCCCCCCCAAGTTCTTGTTGTGTAAGGTAACCCATACATTAGGTAGTTTTTTTCATTTGACCAGCAGCTTTGGGGGCTCAGCGCATCCTTGGGCTGTGTGCATCCATAGATGCAGCAGGGCTCAGCCATGCTCTGTTCTCACAGGATTTGACTGCCAGTAGCTGGGGCCAATGGTTTCCTCTGCTCTCAGTATATCCTGTGAGCACAGAAAGAGAGCGCAGCGCTGTTGCACTCAACAGCAGCGTTGTATCAAAAGAGGACTCAGGTAAGTGTGGGGGGGGGGGAGTTAGTGGTAGGTTTTGATTTTGGAGCCGCTTTAAGAATTTCTGCTGTGTTCTATTAATGTACTGATAAGGATGTTCTGGAATGCAGCTAAAAGGTGGTTGTTATAGGCGATGCAGTTCTTGGGATATTCACATTGGGGAGAGTGGAATCCTTCACGTGCTGCCCTTTACAGACAGAATTCAATATGAATCTAACCTGTGTTGCAACCTGGAAAATTTTAACATAATAATGGTATCCTGCTGTTCCTAACTAAGTTTTGGGGATGCCCAGGCCTCATTATCACACTCCTCATGACCTGATTTAACCGTGTAAACATCACACTGCCGTCCCGCAATCCCCTGCACTGCATGCAGTTGCAGTGCAGCCACATTAATTTGCATTGGACCCAGTAACGCCAGCCAAATGCGACATGCTGTTTAATTTTGCCCATGAAGAACAGCATCGTGGCCACTGTATTTTTACAGCCCTGAGCGACTGACCAGGTTCATGCAGGCAGCAAAACTGCTTGGTTTTACCACCCACTAGCCGCACTTGGGAACAAACCCTGTCAGCTGTCCTAAATAAAGACATAGAGCAAAGTGACGGCGTCTGTCTAAAAGGCATCCCTTGATCCTTTGACGCTCACCTTGCCAGCACTCCCTTGCCTCTGTAAGAAAAAATTATGATCCAGATGACATTGTGTGACAGGTATTTCTTAACAGTAGTTATACTGCCCCCTACAGAAGTAGGACACTAGGCAGAAAAAAAGTTCTGGCTATGCCTATGGGCAGTCCCAGAAGGTATATCCCTCTGCTATAGGATGTCATTTTTTTTTTTTTTCTGCCTAGTCAGGAGTAAGGACCTAGTTTCCTTGCAGGTCCTGGCAAAAGGTTTTTTTTTTTCTAGTTTTTTTTTTATCCAGATTTTTTTCCTGTGAGATCTACAATCAATCAACTAAGCCACGCTGGGCAACGGGCTCGATGGGCTGGATATATAGATTCAATGGTCACCCCAGCCGGCCAACTAACGCGCGCAGACCCCAGCTCTGCGCTAGATCGGCCGCGACATAGTCCCATCGAATGGGGACTGGCTCAACGAGTTAAACGTCTCGCCAGGTCGCATACGACCGGGTCTAGGCCCGCGTCGCAGCATTCCTATTGGCCAACAGCCCCCCACTTTGGTGGAGAGGGGTTCTGTCAGGAGATGGCGCCCGAAGCTTCCAGGTATGGTGAGTAATTGTTCCCCCCTCTACCCCTGGTGGGTTTTGGAGTGGACGCGGGCCCCTCCTTAGAACGGTGGGACCTCTGGGTTCTCCTCTGTCCTGTCACGCCCCCCCTTCCCCGTCCCCCCTCCCCCCCTCCTCCCCTCACTTACTGGGGCTATGGGACTGCCTTTGCGGAGCTGGCGGTCCAGTTGGTTCAGAGGCTGCAATTTCTTTGCGATGTCTCGCTGGATGCGGTTCCACTATTGGCCCAACTATCAGTTTTGGCAGTGATCATCCAGCGTATACTTTGGTTAAAATGCTGGTCTGCGGATCAGACCTCAAAGAAGGCTTTCTCTGATCTACATTTTCAAGGTGATGGCCTGTTTGGGGCTACCCTTGATGACACTATCAAAAGTCTTACAGGGGGTAAGAGTACCTTTCTTCCACAGGCTAACAAGGGTAAGGACCCTCGTCGTAGATGGGGTCCCTCCTTCTCAGCATACAAAAAGTTTTTTCTTCCCTTAGGGTCAATTGATAAGGGATCAAAGCCCTTCAAGGCCCCTTTGGGATTGCTCCAAGCGACCCTGGTCTGTCAAACAGAAATCGGGTTTCTTCAGACCTGCAGCTAAGACCCCTTCGACCTGAAAGTGCGCCCTCACCGTATCTGGGATGGGGGGAAGTCTTTGCCGGTTCCCAGACCTGTGGCTATCCCGGATACAAGACAAGTGGGTTCACGAGGTCATACGGTCCGGTTACAAGATCTAGTTTCGATCCGTCCCTCCGGTAAGGTTCTTCCCTTTCAATGTGCGACTGTCCCCGAATCGCTTACAGGCTCTCTTTGGGGCGGTACAGGAACTGTTACAACAAGGAGTAATAGTTCTGGTTTCGTCTTCGGAATGTTTTCAGAGCTTTTACTCAAACCTGTTTACGGTCCCCAGGAAGGAAGGCAAGGTGTGTCCAACTCTGGACCTAAAGGCACTGAATTGCTTCGTGCTAGTTAAAAAATTCAAGATGGAATCCATTCGCACGGGGGTGGCTTCCCTACATCAGGGGGATTTTCCGGCCTCCATAGACATCAAAGATGCCTACCTTCAAATCCCAATATGTGCAGGACGTCAACGGTTCCTTCGTTTTGCCGTCGGAGAGGATCACTATCAGTTTGTGGTGTTACCCTTTGGTCTTGCCTCTGCCCCTCGGGTCTTTACAAAGGTGTTGGCTCCGGTCCTGGCGTTATTACGCCAGCGGGGGATATCCGTCCTGGGTTACCTGGACAATCTGTTTCTCCATGCAGAGTCTCCCACGGCACTGGTGATAAACTTAGAGGTCACCTTAAGAACTCTGGAGGAGATTGGGTGGATTCTGAACCTTCAGAAGTTGTCCCTGGTCCCTTCCATGAGACTGTATTATCTGGGTCTGACTTTGGACTCGTCCTCAGCCTCCGGACAAACTTCAAAAACAGCAGACTGTGATTCAGTTAATGCTGTCCAGCAAAGATCGTCCCTTCGGACTTGTATGAGAGTTCTGGGACTGATGGTGTCGTCCTTCGAGGTGGTCCCTTTCGATCACATGAGAATCCTCCAGAAGGAAATCCTTCTCAAATGGAACAAAGATCCAAATTCCCTGGACAACCAGATCCAGCTGAGCCAGTTGACCAGGGGGTCCCTGATATGGTGACTTCAGTCCTCGACGCTCAAACAAGGAAAATCCCTTCTTCCCCTATATTGGACAGTTGTCACCACGGATGCTAGTCTGTCCTGGTGGGGAGGTGTTCTCGGCAAGCTCTCTGTTCAAGGGGTCTGCTCCCTAGAAGAATCCAGGTTACTGATTAATGTTCTGGAGCTGACAGCGATCAGGCTTTGCCTAGTCCTCTGGACGAAGTACCTTCAGGGCTGTCCAGTGCGCATTCAATCGGACAATGCCACGGCCGTGGCTTATATCAATCACCAAGGGGGAACCAGAGGTGTCCTTGCGGCCTTGGAGGTGGCAGGCATCCTTCGGTGGGTGGAACATTTTGTTCCAGCTCTCTCCGCCGTTCACATTCCAGGAGTGGAAAAGTGGCAGGCAAATTACCTGTCGGCAGACCTTGGATCAAGTGGAATGGTCTCTACATCCGGAGGTGTTCCAGCAGTTGTGCCTTCGTTTGGGGCACTCCAGAAGTAGATCTGTTGGCTTTTCGGTTCAATAGGAAAGTGCAGAGGTTTGTGGCCCGCTCTTGGGACCCTCTGGCAGACGCCACAGACGTGCTGATGGCTCCATCGGGTCAGTATCTGCTGATGTATTCCTTTCCCCCTCTCAAGTTGCTGCCAAAACTTCATTGCAGGATCGAGGCGGAAGTGATTCCGGTCATCCTTGTGGCTCCGGACTGGCCTCGCTGAGCTTGGTACACCGACCTGGTCGTATATTGCGTGGTGTGAGTCTCTTGGGGTTCCCCCTCGCTCTTACTCAGTAGCTCTGATCTTGGCCTTCCTTCAACGGGGAGTTGATCAAAAACTGTCCTTGAGTACTATCAAGGGTCAGGTTTCGGCCTTGGCAATTTTCTTCCAGAGGCCCTTAGCCACCCATTCCCTGGTGCGTAACTTTATCCAGGGGTTGCGACACTTGGCACCTCTGGTGCGACCTCCGTTGCCACCTTGGGACCTTAATTTGGTGCTGCCGGTTCTCCAGAAACCTCCCTTTGAAAATATTCGGGATTCCCCTGCTTACCTTATCCTAGAAGGTGGCCTTCTTGGTGGCTATTACTTCTGCACGCAGGGTGTCATAACTGGCGGCGTTGTCCTGTCGTTCTCCCTATATGGTGGTTCACAGGGATAAAGTGGTGCTTCATCTGGATCCCTCCTTCCTTCCGAAGGTGGTTTCCAGTTTCCACTTAAATTAGGACATTGTGCTACCCTCCTTGTGTCCTAAGCCTAAACATCCTAAGGAATTTGCACTGCATACTTTGGATGTGGTTTGGGCAATCAGGGTGTACTTGGCGACTGCTGAGTCTTTTCAGAATCCAGATTCACTCTTTGTACTCACGAATGGACGAAAGAAAGGGCTGCCTACGTCTGTTGCGACTATTTCCAGATGGATTAGACAGGCAGTTGTGCAGGCTTATTCAATTAAGGGTCAGGTTCCACCTTTTCCTGTTAAGGCGCATTCTACTCGGGCGCGTAGTGATTCCTGGACCTTTCGCCATCAGGCATCTGTGGTCCAGGTTTGCAAGGTGGCTACCTGGTCATCTGTTAATACCTTCACAAAGTTTTTTTAAGGTGGATGTGCTGGCATCTGCAGATGCCTCCTTTGGCCACAAAGTTTTGCAGGCGCTGTTTAAGGGGGTTTTAGTCTCCCTTCAGGGTGTTTAATGTTTTTTCAGGTGGGTCTCCACTTGTTGTTCTGATGAGTTTTATGCAGTGGTGGGATTCAGCCGGTTCGCACCGGTTCCATAGAACCGGTTACTAAATTTCTGAAAGTTCGCAGAACCGACTGTTCCCTCTAAGCTGCGCGCCTCTAAGCTACATATTCGGACCGCGCAGACGTAGCGGCCGGGGGGCAGAGCAGTGCGCCCCGAGCCCGCCCATTCTGTGACAATAGCGAATAAAAATTCGCTATTGTCACACGGATCCTCCTCCTAGCAAATCAGGGATCGGTTCCTCCCGCTTCCTGATTGGCCAAAAGGCAAACCCCGTGCCATTGGCCAAGGAGGCGGGAGGACTGAGGAGACGCGGGGAGCCGGGGACTGAAGAGAAGCTGCCGTGACCGTCCGTGAGGTAATTGCATGGGTCTCGCGGGGGGAACGCTGGCACTCTGCAATGATTGTGGGCAATGCTGTGGCACTCTGCAATGATTGGGGGCAATGCTGTGGCACTCTGCATTGATTGGGGGCAATGCTGTGGCACTCTGCAATAATTGGGGGCAATGCTGTGGCACTCTGCAATGATTGGGGGCAATGCTGTGGCAGTCTGCAATGATTGGTGGCAATGCTGTGGGCACTCTGCAATGATTGGGGGCAATGCTGTGGCACTCTGCAATGATTGGGGGCAATGCTGTGGCACTCTGCAATGATTGAGGGCAATGGTGTGGCACTCTGCAATGATTGGGGACAATGATGTGGCACTCTGCAATGATTGGGGGCAATGGTGTGGCACTCTGCAATGATTGGGGGCAATGGTGTGGCACTCTGCAATGATTGGGGGCAATGGTGTGGCACTCTGCAATGATTGGGGCAATGGTGTGGCACTCTGCAATGATTGGGGGCAATGCTTGGGGGCAATGCTGTGGCACTCTGCAATGATTAGGGGCAATGCTGTGGCACTCTGCAATGATTGGGGGCAATGCTGTGGTCACTGTGCATTGAAAGGGGGGTACGCTGGTCACTGTGCATTGAAAGGGGGCATGTTGGTCACTGTGCATTGAAAGGGGGGCACGCTGGTCACTGTGCATTGAAAGGGGGGCACGCTGGTCACTGTTAATTGAAAGGGGGGCACGCTGGTCACTGTGCATTGAAAGGGGGGCACGCAGCGCTGGCCACTGTGCATTGAGAGTGGGCATGCTGGTCACTCTGCATTGAAAGGGGGGCACGCTGGTCTCTCTGCATTGAAAGGGGGGCACACTGGTCTCTCTGCATTGAAAGGGGGGCACGCTGGTCACTGTGCATTGAAAGGGGGGCACGCAGCGCTGGTCACTGTGCATTGAAAGGGGGCACGCTGATCTCTCTGCATTGAAAAGGGGGCACGCTGGTCACTGTGCATTGAAAGGGGGGCACGCTGGTCACTGTGCATTGAAAGGGGGGCACGCTGGTCACTGTGCATTGAAAGGGGGGCACGCTGGTCACTGTGCATTGAAAGGAGGCACGCTGGTCTCTCTGCATTGAAAGGGGGCACGCTGGTCACTGTGCATTGAAAGGGGGGCACGCTGGTCACTGTGCATTGAAAGGGGGCACGCTGGTCATTCTGCTGGGAAAGTCGGAACTGGTTACTAAAATTTTTGAATCCCACCACTGGTTTTATGTTGCCTGGTTGGCTATAGTTCAGCCTTGGGGAATTGTTTTCTGCTGTTCCCACATGTTTTATGGCACTGCTTTGGGACGTCCCTACTGTTAAGAAGAACAGAGACCGCATCAGTCAATGAACGATAGAGAAAATTGAATTTTTGTCTTACCGTAAAATCCTTTTCTCTGAAGTTCATTGACAGACGCAGTACCCGCCCCTCTTTTTTGAGTTGGGTTGGTATTGTTTTCTCTGACACTGCTTTGTTACAAAACTGACATCCTATAGCAGAGAGAGGGAGTATACCTCCTGGGACTAATCATAAGCGTAGCCAGAACTTTTTTTCTGCCTAGTGTCCTACTCCTGTAGGGAGCAGTATAACCCTACTGTTAAGAAGAACATAGACTGCGTCTGTCAATGAACTTCAGAGAAAAAGATTTTACGGTAAGACAAAAATCCATTTTTTTCTAAAAACACAGCAAGCCTACTGTTCTGCCACGGTGGGCAGCTGTAAGGCCAGGTTCACACATGTCCGGCTGCGGGTTCGTGTCTGGGGTCTGGTGCGTGTCTGTTGACCAGTTCAGGTGCTATTCAGGTCCACATTTTGGCCTTAATTTGCACGTGAAACTGACCCAAACACGCACCGCACTCTTTTTCATTCCTGACCACAGCTGCCCCGAACATATGTGAACGGGCCCCATTAAGAGCTGGTCACACTTGCCTGTCATGTGAATTCCCGCATCCAGTTTACATATGTTTAAAGTTGAACCCAACCTAAAGGTAAGAGTGCTCAGCACTGGGTAATTGTGAACTGTATTGTCTGTCTTGCAACAGATGATTTTCAAGATTCCAGCAGTGTTGTGGGTGAAGAGGAGCACCGAGGCGCGCCAATTCTGACCTCCACAATGGTACAAGAGAGGAGTGAAGCTTCAAGTCCAGCAAGAGACCAAGAGAATGATGGATCAGACTCTGATTTCGATATGAGGTCTGAAAAGCATTTAACTATTATTTAAGTTTATAGTGTTTATAATCTGTGTCCTTTAACATTGTGTATATCATTTATACCGCTCTGGGTTTTATTGGTGTCTGTGGCCCCAATGGGAAGACCTCTCCCATCCATGCTATGGGCTAGGTAATATCCAATTTCTGATGCATTCAATTTTAGCACTGAAAGTTTTTGGCAAAGAACGATGGCCCTACCTGAGTGCTGCTCACATTAAGGGCCATGTAAGTGGAGCCATAGTAGGTACAGAATCGCTCTGAGTTTTAGTTGCTAGGATTTCTTAATTGTAGTCAGTTAAAGATCTGTGTCACTTTGTGGCCATTTGTTTACCTGGCAGAATTACTTTAAAACCACTTTACCACTGGAAGATTTACCCCCCTTCATGACTAGCCAATTTTTTGCGATATGGCACTGCATTTCTTTAACAATTAACTTTGACAATTGTGCAGTCAAGCAATGTTGTACCCATATAAAATTTGTCATTTTTCCACAAATAGAGCTTTCTTTTGATGGCATTTGATCACCACTGGGTTTTTTTTTTATTTTTTTGTGCTATAGACAAAAAACAGACCATTTTGAAAAAAACAAAACCGTGTTTCACTTTCGTTCATTGATGGACACAGCTACTGGTATTCATAACCATTGGGTTATACTGCCCCCTACAGGAGTAGGACACTAGGCAGAAAATAATTCTGGCTACACCCAAGGGGTATTTCCCCTCTCTCTGCTAAAGCCACTCAGTTTTTTTCTGACTAGTCAGGAGTAAGGACCTAGTTCCTTGCTGGGATCTCTGGTCCTGGCAAATGTTTTCTTTTTAGATGGAAATTTTTTCTCCTGTTTTTTTCTTGTGAGATCTACAATCAACTGCCGGACTGGACGACAGGCTGGATAATCTAGATCCAGTGGTAACCGCAGTATGGCCAGCGCGCACACAGGCCTTAGCTCCACCGCTAGGTTGGTTACGACATAGCCCCACTGGACTGGAGCTGGCCCTGCAAAGTTAAATGTCTCCTGAGGTTGCATATGACCTGGTCTCGGCCTGAGTCACAGGGTTCCTCCTGGCCGACAGTCACCCCATTTCGATGAAGAGGAGGATCTGTCTGGAGTGGTGCCCACCTGGTTCCTGGTATAGTGCGTAGCGGTCCCCCCTCTACCCCTGGAGGGTTTTGGGGTGGACGTGGGCTTCTCCTTGAGACGGTCGGACCCCCAGGTTTCTCTCCTTCCCACAGGCACCCCCCCCCCCCCCCCGTCAAGTCCCTCATCCTGCCCCCCCTCCACATACGCTGGGGATGTCTTTTTTTGGGTGGTCTGGCTGCTTTCCAGGGGTGGGGGCAGGGCGCGCTAACTGGCGATGAGGACCAGACGATCGATTGTTTGTGTGTGGGGGGGTTTGCACCTGGTGGGGGCTCCTGCCAGGGTCCCCCGTCCTGCCTGGATCTGTCCTTAGGCTAGGCTTTCCCTTTCTGGGTCCCTATATTCCTCGTGGTGCTGCCATCTCTATACACGGCCATGTTTGTGTAGTCCGGCGGCCATTTTCTTGTAGATTGCCATTGCAAATAGCAGCAGCCATAACAGGGAAGCCCTGTGGGTGGCAATTTCAGCGGTGGGAGCCCCTCCTTATTCCCTGCTGCTGACTCCTGGATCAGTTAGCTTCCTAATTGCAGCACGTGTAGTGCAGATTTTCCTGGTGCTTGCAGGTGCTTGTGTCGGTGGGGGATGAGTATGGTGGGGTCCTCGCCCTCTTTGCTGAGGATCGCTCTGTGTCTTGTGCTTGTCGACCAGGTGGTGCTGCCAGCACGTGACCCCTTAGCAGTGTGTTACACCTTTTTGTGGGATTCCCCTGGTGTTTTATGGAGTCTTTGGAGCACGTTTCCCCACCTGATCCCCTCTCTGAGGCTGCGGGGCCCTCCAATTCCCAATCATCCATCCATGCACTGACGGCGGTCCTGGAGTCCTTTGTGTCCCAGGTGGAGGCGGCTTGCGGACGACTAGCTAGCAAAAAGCACCCCCGCCTTCTCCTGCCTTATCAGATCCTGAATCTGATTCAACCGTCGCGGACGTGGGTCACCCTGCTGGGTCTGCAACCACACGCCTGGAATCCTCTAATAGTGAGGATGATTTCTCCATGTCTGCAACCGCGCACGAAAAGGCACTGGTGGATGCACTGATTGTATCTGTGCGTGAGACCCTAAAGATGGAGGACCCAGCTGAAGCTGCGACTGAGGCGCAGTTACCCTTTGGCATTCACAAGCCATCCAGAGTGGCAAAGGTGTTTCCCTGCCTATTCTGACAGAATTGTCGCAAAAGAGTGGGGACAACCAAAGTGTCCCTGTGGGGTAAGCGCTTTACTAGGTGTTACACCTATGGAGAAGTCCCTTCTTAAGAAGTGGACTGTGCCACCGGTGGTGGACCCTCCGTTTTCCAGATTGAACAAGGCAACCATGATTCTGGTTGAAGAGTGCCTGGCTTTTAAGGATCCAGCTGACTGGAAAGGCGTAGGCTGTGGCCCGCAATATGTACACTCTGGCTGGTTCGGCAATGAGGCTGATATTCACCATTGCATCACCGTAGCAAACTCTGACCGAGTGGGCTAAGCTCTTACGCAGTGACCTGGAGGGAGAACAGCTCCCCTCTGCCTATGGAAAGCTGGGGGACCAGCTGGTGCAGGGACTGCAGTTTATCTGTGATGCCTCTTTGGATGCAACTCCCCTGATGGCTCGCCTCTCTGTTTTGGCGGTGGTCCTTCGGCATGTCTTTTGGCTCAAGTGCTGGTCTGTGGATCAGACTTCAAGAAAGGCCCTGACTGATCTTCCTTTCCAAGGAGATTGCCTGTTTGGAGCTACCCTGGATGACATCATTAAATGTCTCACAGGGGGGAAGAGTACTTTTCTTCCGCAGGCTACTACGGGCAAAAAACCTTGTCGTAGACTCGGGCCTTCCTTTTTAGTTTTTTCGTCCCTCAGGGTCGTCTGACAGGGCCTCATCAGGGGGGATCCAAACGAGCCTTGTCTGGCAAGCCAAGATTGGGCTTCTCCAGACCCGTGAATGAGGCTCCTTCAGCATGAAGGTGCACCCTCACCGGTATCAGGGGTGGGGAGACGTCTTCGCTGGTTTCCGGATTCGTGGACTTCCCTGGTGCAAGACAAGTGGGTCTACAAAGATATTCGGTCCTGCTACAAGATCGAGTTTCGCGCTTGTCCCCGGCAAGGTTTTTTCCTTACAGCTTGCACCTGTCCCCAGACCGCTTACAGGGTCTGTTTAGGGCGGTACAAGACCTGTTCCTTCAAGGGGTGATTGTCCCGGTTCCGGCTTCGGAACGGTTTCAGGGTTTTTACTCAAACCTGTTCACAGTTCCCAGGAAGGAAGGCAAAGTGCATCCAATGCTGGACCTCAAGGCGCTCAACTGCTTTGTGTGGGTACAGAAGTTCAGAATGGAATCCATTCGAATGGTGGTGGCATCCCTGCATCAGGGGGATTTCCTCACCTGTATCGATGTCAAGGATGCCTACTTTCACATTCCGATATGTGCATTATCAGTTTGTGGCGTTACCCTTTGGCCTCGCCTCTGCTCCTCGGGTCTTCACAAAAGTGTTAGCCCCAGTACCAGATTTTCTATGCCAACAGGGGATCGCGGTACTGGGCACCTTAGACGATGATCTTCTGTAGGCGGGGTCTCCCTTTGCCCTGGTGGAAAACCTGGAGCTCACAATCTGAACTCTGGAAGAGTTCGGCTGGATTCTGAATTTTCAGAAGGCTGCTCTGGCTCCGTCCACGAAGCTGGACTATCTGGGCCTGACTCTGGACTCAGCCTTAGCCAGGGTGCTCCTTCCTCTGGACTTTGCAGACTCTGGACAATCAGATCTGGCTGAGTCAGGGAACAAGGGAGTCCCTGATATTTGGTGGCTTCGTTCTCTGGCGCTTCGGCTGGGAAAATCCTTCCTCCCCTTGTATTGGACAGTGGTCACCACGGATGTCAGCCTGTCCGGCTGGGGAGGCGTCCTCGGCAAGCTTTCTGCTCAGGGGATCTGGACGCTGGAAGAGTTTAGACTACCGATCAATGTTCTGGAACTCCGAGCGATCAGACTGTGTCAGGATCATTGGACGGATCGTCTTCGGGGTTGTCCAGTGCACATTCAGTCGGACAATGCAATGGATGTGGCTTATGTCAATCACCAAGCGGGCACAAGAAGAGTCCCGGTGGCTCTGGAGGTAGCCGGTACTCTAAGGTGGGCAGAACAGTTTGTTCCTGCCCTCTCTCCTGTACACATTCCCAGGGTGGAAAATTGGCGGGCGAATTACCTCAGTTGGCAGGCATTGGACCAAGGGAGTGGTCCCTTCATCCGGAGGTGTTTCATCAGCTGTGTCTCTGGTGGGTTACCCCCCAGGTGGATCTGTTGGCGTCTCGGCTCAATATAAAGGTGCAGAGGTTTGTGGCTTGGTCAAGGGATCCTCTAGCAGACACCACAAACGCGCTGGTGGCCCCGTGGGGTCAGTATCATCTGATTTATGCTTATCTCAAGCTTCTGCCCAGACGTCTACGCGGGATGGAGGCAGAAGGGTTTCCGGTCATCTTAGTGGCTCCGGACTGGCTTCGTCGGTCTTGGTATACCGATCTGGTGCGGCTGGTCGCCGACGTTCCTTGGAAGCTTCCTCTCAGGGAGGATCTGCTGTCCCAAGAATCGATCTTCCACCCTGCTTTACAGTCGCTGACTTTGCTGTTGAACACCAGGTGCTGAAGGATAGAGGTTTATCTGATTCAGTGATTCCTACACTGTTCAAAGCTAGGAAATTTACTTCTAGGAAGATCTACTATGGTACGTGGAAGACGCACTGTACATTGCGAGTCACTTGGGGTTCATCCTTGCTCCTTCTCGGTGGCCTGGTGCGTACTTTTCTTCAGGGTGTCTGACATTTGGTCCCTCCAGAGCAGGCTCCGTTGCCGCCTTGGGATCTCAATTAGATGCTTTCAGCTCTACAGAAGCCTCGCTTTGAAAATATTCGGGAGATTTCCCTACTTACGCTGTCTCAGAAGGTGGCCTTTTTGGAGGCTATCACCTCTGCGCGCAGGGTGTCTGAACTGGCGGCGTTATACTGTGGTTCACCCTATCTGGTGATTCACAGGCATAAGGTGGTTCCCTGTCTGTCCGTCTTTCCTTCCAAAGGTTGTCTCTGGTTTTCATTTGAATGAAGACATTGTGTTGCCTTCCCTGTGTCCCAGGTCTAAACATCCAAAGAACAGAGAGAAGACAGGCGCCTTTTGAGTAAGGACTGTAAAAGTTTTGTCAACAAAGTTCTTAAAAAACTTACATGTAGGTATATGAAAGCAGACTTAGGGCAGTTGTGAGATTTGCCTGGTGTCCTAGAACGGCATGGGGCCACTGTCTGTGGGTCAGCTGTGCTCTTTGGGTCTCTGCTGGCGTTCATATACCTACATGTAAGTGTTTAAGAACTTTGCTTAATGGCCTTGCATGCCTTGGATGTGGTCTGGGCAATAAGAATGAACCTGGCAGCTACGGAGTCTTTCAGGAAGTCAGACTCTCTACATGTGCTCACGGATGAGCCTCGTAAAGGGTTGTCTGCTTCCTCTACGACCATTTCCAGATGGATCAGACAGATGGTGGTTCAGGCCTATTCCATCAGAGGCAGGTTCCTCCTTTGCCTGTCAGGGCACATTCTACACAGGCGCTTAGTGCCTCCTTGGCTTTCTGTCATCAGGCGTCAGTGACGCAGGTTTGCAAGGCGGACACCTGGTCCTCGGTACACACTTTTTATAAAGTGGATGTGTTGGCATCTGCGGATGCTTCCTTTTGCTGCAAGATTTTTCTGGATGCAGTTTAAGAGGACCTGATCCTCTTTGAGGGTGTATTATTTTGTTCAGGTGGGCTCCAGCTGTTTGGCTCCTGTTGCCTGGTTGACTAATGTTTAGCCTTGGGGAATGTTTTTCGTTGTTCCCACCCCTCATGTTTAACACTGCTTTGGGATGTCCCAATGGTTATGAATACCAGGAGCTGTGTCCATCAATGAACGAAAGCGAAAATGGGATTTTTGACTTACCCTAAAATCCATTTCTCTGTTGTTCATTGACGGACCCAGCACCCAGCCCTTCTGTGGCATTATTATTCTCCTGACACTGCTTGTAAGAAAACTATAGCTATAGCATCGAGAGGGAGTATACCCCCTGGGACTGCCCATGGGTGTAGCCAGAAATCTTTTCTGCCTAGTGTCCTACTCCTGTAGGGGGCAATATAACCCAATGGTTAAGAATACCAGGAGCTGTGTCCGTCAATGAACATCAGAGAAATGGATTTTACGGTAAGTCAAAAATCCCATTTTCTCTTTCGTTCATTGACAGACACAGCTCCAGAACCTTCTTGACCATTGAGTTATGCTGCCCCCTACAGGAGTAGGACACTAGGCAGGAAAAAGCATTGCCACGTCTATGGGGCAGTCCCAGGGGGTATACTCCCACTTCCTGCTATAGCATTCAGTTTTTTTCTGCCTAGTCAGGAGACAAGAATCCAGTCATTGCACAATCTGATCCTGTTAAACCGGGGTACGAAAAGGTTCCCTGATCTGGCGGCTTAGTTTCTCCGGCTCTTCAACAGGGAAAATCCTTCCTTTCCCTGTACTGGATGGTGATCACCATGGATGCCAGCCTGTACGGGTGGGGAGGTGTTTTGGGCACGGATTGTGCTCAGGGGTGTCTCCGGTGTGGAACTCCCGAGGTGGATCTGTTGGACCCTCTTCTCAACAGGAAGGCCAGTATCATCTGATATATACCTTTCCCCCTCTAAAACTTCTACCAAGACATCGAGGCAGAAGGAATTCCAGTCATCCTAGTGGCCCCAGACTGGCCTCGCCGGTCTTGGTACGCGGATCTAGTATGGCTGGTCGCCGATTTCCGTTGAAGACTCACTATCAGAGAAGACCTATTGGCTCAAGGGCCAATCTTCCATCCTGCTTTACAGTCACTGGCTTTAACTGCTTGGCTGTTGAAAGCCAGGTGCTGAAGGATAGGGGGTTGTCTGACTTTGTGATTCCCACGCTGTTAAAAGCTAGGAAATCTACCTCTAGGAAGATTTACCATTGTGTCTGTAAGTCGCATATTGCGTGGTATAAGTCTCTGGGGGTTTCTCCCCGTTCCTTTTCGGTGGCTCGAATTTTGGAATTCCTGCAAAGAGGTGTGGAACAGCGCCTGGCCTTGGGTACCAAATTTATTTGGTAAAAAGAAATTTCAAGGTAAAGTCTCACATGGTGCTCGGTGTCTGCAGAGAGGAATGACCATATTCCAATAAGAGCAATTGAACTAAGCTGACTAGGCCTAGAATATGTCAAGTGCCGATTCTCTTTGCAGCAGGTACAGTGCCTTGAAAAAAGTATCAATACCCCCTTAAATTTTCCACACTTTGTCATGTTACAACCATAACGTAAATGTATTTTGTTGGGATTTTATGTGATAGACCAACACAAAGTGGCACATAATTGTGAAGTGGAAGGAAAATGATAAATGGTTTTCAAATCTTTTAACAAATATGTGAAAAGTGTGGCGTGCATTTGTATTCACCCCCCTGAGTCAATACTTTGTAGAACCGCCTTTCCCTGCAATTACAGCTGCAAGTCTTTTTGGGGATTTCTCTACCAGCTTTGCACATCTAGAGAGTGAACATTTTGCCCATTCTTCTTTGTAAAATAGCTCAAGCACTGTCAGATTGGATGGAGAGCGTCTGTGAACAGCAATTTTCAAGTCTTGCCACAGATTCTCAATTGAATTTAGGTCTAGACATTGACTGGGCCATTTTAACACATGAATATGCTGTGATCTAAACCAGGACTTATTATGGCTTTCTTCGTGCCACTCTTCCATAAAGGCCAGATTTGTGGAGTGCACCACTAATACACTGCTCAGAAAAACACTTTTTGTTCAGATTATAGCATCAAATCAGTTAAACTCCTTTGATATTGATCTGGTCAGTTAAGTAGCAGAGGGGGTTGTTAATCAGTTTCAGCTGCTTTGGTGTTAATGAAATTAACAGGTGCTCTAGATGGACAACAATGAAACAACCTTCAAAACAGAATGGTTTTACAGGTGGAGACCACTGACATTTTTTTTCCCTATTCATATGACTGTTTTTCACTAGTTTTGCATGTGGCTAGGGTCAGTGTCACTACTGCTAGCTTGAGGCGATACCTGGACCCTATAGAGGTTGCACAGGCAGTCCAACTCCTCCAGGATGGCACATCAATGCTTGCCATTGCCAGAAGGTTTGCTGTGTCTCCCAGCACAGGCTCAAGAGCATGGAGAGGATTCCAGGAGACAGACAGTTACTCTGGGAGAGCTGGACAGTGCCGTAGAAGGTCCTTAACCTATAAGCAGGACCGATATCTGCTCCTTTGTGCAAGGAGGAACAGGATGAGAACTGCCAGAGCCCTACAAAATTACCTCCAGGCCACTGGTGGGAATGTCTCTGACCAAACAATCAGAAATAGACTTCATGAGGGTGGCCTGACAGCTCGACATCCTCTAGTGGGCCCTGTGCTAACACTGCCCGGCACCGTGGAGCTTGATTGGCATTTGCCATTGAACACCAGAATTGGCAGGTCCACCACTGGCGTCCTGTGCTTTTCACAGATGAGAGCGGGTTCACCCTGAGCACATGTGACAAAAGTGAAAAGGTTTGAAGAAGCCGTGGAAAACGTTATGCTGCCTGTAACATGGTTCAGCATGACCGGTTTGGTGGTGGGTCAGTGATGGCCTGGGGAGGCATATCCATGGAGGGATGCACAGACCTCTACAGGCTAGACAATGGAACCCTGACTGAGTAAAATGGACTAGCCTGCTGCATCATTTTTTCACTTTGATTTTCGGGGTGTCTTTGAATTCAGCCCTCTGTAGGTTGATCATTTTCATTTCCATCAAATGATGTGGCATCCTTTCCTTCCTAACACATTACCCAGTCCATATCAGTATAGATATCCAGGATGATATTTTTCCCCATTGAGATCTGATGTGTTTTCATAGTGTTCCTTTAATTTTTTGAGCAGTGTAGCTGTCCTGTGGACAGATTCTCCCACCTGAGCTGTGGATCTCTGAAGCTCATCCAGAGTTACCATGGGCCTCTTGGCTCTGCTGCAGTTTAGGTGGACGGCCATGTCTTGGTAGGTTTGCAGTTGTGCCATACTCTTTCTATTTTCTGATGATGGATTAAACAGTGCTCCATGAGATTTTCAAAGCTTGGGATATTTTTTTATTCCCTAACCCTGCTTTAAACTTCCCCATAACTTTATCCCTGACCTGTCTGGTGTGTTCCTTGGCCTTCATGATGCTGTTTGCTCACTAAGTTTCTCTAAAATACCTCTGAGGGCTTCACAGAACAGCTGTATTTATACTGAGATTAAATTACAAATTACACATAGGTAGACTCTATTTACTAATTAAGTGCCTTCTGAAGGCAATTGGTTCCACTAGATTTTAGTTAGGAGTATCAGAGTAAAGTAGGCTGAATACAAATGCATGCCACACTTTTCAAATATTTATTTGTGAAACATTTTGAAAACCATTTATCATTTTACTTCCACTTCACAATTATGTGCCACTGTGTTGGTCTTTTGCTTAAAATCCCAATAAAATACATTTACAGTTTTTGGTTGTAACATGAGAAAATGTGGGAAATTTCAAGGGGTATAAATACTTTTTAAGGCACTGTAAAGCCACCCACATGTCTCAATTGGAAGGATGGCCAGCGAGCGCGGCGAGGATACGCGTCATCGAAAGTGACATCACTGGAAACCAGAAGTTGTTAGCCGCAATACGTGGACACACTGGGAGGCACCAGGAAAATGCTTAAACAGCGCGGGTTGCCAGGACAAAATGTTTTGGGGTGTACCCCTTTCTCAAGTCCTGAGGCAAAGACCAGAATTAAGTTTTAACTTAGCTGATTATATGACATTGCATGCTTGTGTTGAAATCTAGCGCCCAGTCTCTTCTTTAATTTCAATCGTCTTAGGACAAGAGTTGATGGGCTTTGATGAGCAGCTGCAGCGTGCTACATCAGTTTGAGATCCTTCTGAGATCATTCAAAATTAATTTCAGGTATAGTCGACATGCGTTTGACCTGCTTTACCTTCCTTTTGCAATCCCATAGTCTTGTATGGGGAGTTTTTTCACCATAGATGCGCAGATCATACAAGTCCAAGGGATGCTGATAAAACGTCCTTATTTAATAGTAGTTTTGAATGTGGTGGCTAAGTCGCTGCAGCTCCAATCCAATCCACAGGGTGGCGGATAAGTAAACTGAACAAGGCAAAAAAGGAGACAGGCGCACATCCGACCTAGTGTAATTCCATTTTATTAAGGTGACCTGAAAAGGGAGGTCACGCCTCCGAAACGTGTCGTCGTAGCAAAAGACCAGGTCTGGCATCTTCTCCTTCCTATCTGCTGAGAGCTCCTCGCCCCCACCGGTCTTCCGGCCGGGCCGATGCGTGGTAGGGGCCGTGCAGGTTGATCGGGCACAAGCGCGGTGACCGGAGACACCGGAGCGTGCTGTGTCTTCACTAGACTGGGAGGGAGCATCAGTTCACCTTGACTCAGGGACACGGATCGGGTGCCCGGTTTCCACCTAAAGAGGCCATAAATGGATAGGAGGTGTTGGACATGCTCAGTACCAATGGTCAACATGTGAGTGCAACTTTTTCTTATATCTGATAATTTTAATAAAACGGAATTACACTAGGTCGGATGTGCGCCCTGTCTCCTTTTTTGCCTTGATGTAAACAAAAGCCCATCAACATTGGCTCTTTATATCAGGAAGCACAGATAAATCTGACTTCCGGGAATAGTTGAGACCTCAGCCTCCTCAAAGGATCCAGAAGGGCTTCCATGGAGGCAGAGATGTGTCTGAGGACTAACCAAGGTATTAGTGGGCACCACTGGTATCTGCATTCTGTTCTGTTATCTTAGAAATTAACTGAATTCTGTTCCTCCATCAGTTGCCCTTTTTTTAGAAATTTGAACTGAGACTGAACTCCGAAAATGAAGCTTTGCGATCTTTTAGTGAAAGTTACAAATGTTAATTGTGCCCAAGCTGTAAACTAAAAAAAAATATACATTTTGTCTGGAATTTGTCCTGAAAAAAGCAGCACACTTCCTGGTATATTGGTGTGCCTGGTCACTTCTATGCATACATCCCTATAGCTGTATATCTGCAGTGTGAGATCTAAGGCACTGCTGCTCTTGACTGCTAGTGAGATTTTGTGATGTTCACGGTTCTCCTTGCTGGAGGCTCTGACATGGAAGGCAAAAAGCCCTGCCTTTACCAAGATGACCACCTCCACAAAGAGATACTGTGCAATACATGTCAGTAATGGGAAAGAGTCAGCTGTAGGGAGACGAGGGGCAATACTGCAAGACTATTCCTTTGCCAACTGGGCAGAGCTTTCAGAGTTTAGTTCCTCTTAAATTTTATGAGGCAATATGGTGTGATATACCAGTCACTTATGCTTACCTGAAAAACTTCTATGGTAGTCAGTCCACTCACTGAAAATGTTCTGTTTTCTTAGTGGATCTTTCAAGATTCGTCGCCCTGTCCAGATACCGAGGCCCCAGAGAGAAGCATCATCTTCACTGCCCAGCATCATGCACAGGTGAGGTATTTCCCAAAAACAGGACTTTTACCATGGCAGGGTGAAAGCTGAAAGACAACAATCTTCCTGGAGCTCTGCACTAAGTGTACTTCTGTATGGATTTTTTAAAGCGATAGTAAACAGCCGGCGTTTTTTTATTGAATGCTGCAAGCCAAAGTTATAATGTGCTAGTATGCATCGCATGTAAGGATCAGCCAAAATTCGAGCTGTTGGCAACTCTGTCTACTTTCAGCTAATTTTGTACAGTTGTTGCCCAGAACAGAGGTCTTCTGCTCGGTCTTAATAAACTATAACTGAGGGCAAAACTCTATTTTCTATTTTTTTTTTTTCTTTTTTTAGTTTTAGATAAAGTGGACAGTGGTTACAACCCCTGTCAGGTTTTTATTGCTGTCTGTGTCCCCATTAGGGCGATTCACCCTCTCTAGTTGTCCATTTTACTGATATGGCTAAAAGTGAAGGTAACCCAAAATGTGGGATTTTCTTTTGTGTTCAGAACAGGAATAGAGGGAAAATCTTCCGATGGGGACTCTAGTTCTGGTGACAAATACGGATTCCCTCACTTTAGGATTTCCACTCACTTACTGGTTGGTTATAGGCCAGGAAGTGAAGAGAAATCTCCCTAATTGGAAACAGATGGCAAAAAAAATAACCTGAGGGGTTAGAACACTCCCTTAGGCCTGCTTCCCACTAGTGTGATTTCAGATGTGACTTGAGTCACACAGAATCGCATGACAAGGGAAATCACAATCTTTTCACTGGTGCCCTTACACATTAATGTGACTCAGTGCGGAGTAAAAGGTTCCTGTACTACTTTGATGCATTTCCAGTACGATTTTAGCCCCAGAGAATATACAAACCTTATCAAAGTTGCATCCAAGTAGCACCACGTAATCGACAGTTGGCTGAAAATCATATTGCAGCGGTGTGAACCTAGATTAACTTTATCCAAAATGGAGAAAAAGTTTTGCTTTAGTTCTACTTTAAAGCAAAACTGTACCGTAATGCAAATACTAATAACTGATCCACCTCTATCCCTCCACACACATCAATAGTATATGACACAATGCACAAATCACTTTTTTGGGATTCCACAGTCTCCGCCTTATGGAAGAGGACCCGATGGAAGAGGATGAGCAGATGGTGATAGAAGATATACAGAGCAGTGCTGAGTCAACACCTGGAGAGGAGGTGAGGTATACAATCTTTGTTGGTGTCTGTCCTATTTCCTGCCTGTTATATCAGGTTATGCTTATAACATTATAACTTGGACAGCTTAGGTTCCATCAAATGCACCCACTCACTTTAGGTAGGTAAAAAGGGTAAAGGTTTAATTGAGGTGAGCATATACTATGTGAAAGGGGAGAATGTGGGGGGAGATTCTGTTTTGACACCTTATCAGACAAAAATCATAAATACATGCCAAGGCCCTATCCCTCAAAAGGTAAAGTAGGAATGAGGGGAGGAGATTCCAACCCCTTTCTCTCCCTTTAAGGAGAAAGAGGAATGGAAACACTAAGAGGGATTTAGGCGGTACCCGGCGTAAATACACATGTAGCCAATAATTATAAAAACACTACAATTTATTAATATGTCATTAAAAGTCATTAACATATATAAGTGTAATAACAATACATGGTGTGCCTCGCTGGGCAAAAAAGTAGTAGTAGGCGCACATGTGGGTAATTCCATATCTACGCGTTTCGCCCAGAACTAGGGGCTTCCTCAGGATCCAAGATATGAATTAACACCACTTCAGTTGTAAGCAAAAAATGCCTGAAAATCCAGCAGGTGGAGACAGCCAGAACTGTAGCTGGCTCATGTGGAAAACACCATGGATAAAATATAAAATCAATATCATCAATTGCTGCATATGAATCAGCCAGCCTGTGGAGGCTCTATAAATATCCGAAAGGATATAATCCACTTAATCAGCCTGAAAACATCAGAAACAAAAGGAGAATATATATAGTGTGTGAGTAGACTTCCAACGGGCCATTTCCTTTATTAGCTACATGGGCAGAGCAGGGTCAGCAGATCCCAATTTAGCCATCCCTCTCTCCCTGCTTGATGGACCCAATAGTCCTCAAAAGGAAATATAGCCAAAAGTCCCACTGCAATCAGATGTGTGGAGACGGCGTGAGGTGATGGATCAGCTGTTCCATCTCACGAGGCAGCAGACTTGTATAAAGTACTCGAAATTTCTACTTGAGTAAAAGTACAAGTGCTCGATCAAAAAATTACTTGAGTAGAAGTGGAAGTGCTCGCAGAAAAAGTTACTTAAGTAGAAGTACTAAAGTACTCAACATTTTTTTTACTTAAGTATTGCAAGTAGTTTTTTCAAAAAATTTGCTACTTAAGTACTAAAAGTAAAAAGTACCAGTAGTTTTGAAAAAAAATTTCTACTCAAGTACTGAAAGTAGAAGTACAAGTACTGTGTTATGTAGTTATTAAAGAAATAAGTCAAAAGTTTGAACATCATATTGTTTTTATTATTTCAAATGATTTATTTAAATGATTAACCTGTGTTTGTTAGTAGTTTCTTGATGCACTTTAAGTGCTGTAGCACCATTTATTTGTTTGTTTCATATTTTCTTTTTATTGGAAAGATTTGGTATAGCAGCTTTTATTATACACAGCCTTTATTTTCGTATGCGCTGATTTACAAATGACATTATACACATTTTTTTGAGCTTTATGCAACCTACCATCTACTGTTCTGGCAGTGGTAATTTTTTTAAAAGTAACGAGTAACTATGCAGCACAAAAAAAAAATACTTGAGTAGAAGTATCAAAATCATCGAAAAAATGTAGTGAAGTAAAAGTAGAAGTAGGAGAAAAAAATTCTACTCTAGGAAAGTACAGATACCGCATTTCGGTACTTAAGTACAGTAGTGAAGTAGTTCTACTTCGTTACTATACATCTCTGCGAGGCAGTGGGACTTTTGGCTATATTTCCTATATAGGACTATTGGGTCCATCAAGCAGGGAGAGAGGGGTGGCTAATTTGGGATCTGCTGTCCCTGCTCTGCCCATGTAGACAATATAGGAAATGGCCCGTTGGAAGTCCACTCACCCAACTATATATTTTCCCCTTTTGTTTCTCATGTTTTCAGGCTGAGAAAGAGCTTTTGGATACCTACAGAGTCTCCACAGGCTGGCTGATTCGTATGCAGCAATTGATGTTATTGATTTTATATTTTATCTATGGTGTTTTCCACATGAGCCTGCTACAGCTCTGGCTGTCTGCTCCTGCTGGATTTTCAGACATTTTTTGCCTACAACTGAAGTGGTGCTAATTTATATCTTGGATCCTGAGGAAGCCCCTAGTTCTGGGCGAAACATGTTGATCCAGAATTACCCACATGTGCTCCTACTACTACTTTTTTGCCCAGTGAGGCACACCATGTTTTGGTATTGCACTTCTAAATGTTAATGACTTTTAGACCCCATTCACTGGCCAGATCAGCAGCTAAAAAAAGGCCCTTTAAAACAAAAAAACTTATGTAGCCACCACATCTAATAATTGGTCAAAGATGCAATATAACGGAAAATGTTATACTTACCTGTCGGTAATTTTCCTTTCCTGATGCAAAGGCATGACAGCATACACATGTGGGTATAAGCTCCACCCCTCGCCCAATCATGACTGGTTATACTATATAAATGAGTTGCCTCCCCAAGGGCGGCATTCTCGTAACTATACTCCCCAAGGGAGGGATCTGTATGCTTTCATGCTTATGTATTAGGAAAGGTAAGTATAACATTTTCCATTTTCCTAAAGCAAGCATGACCGCATACATGTATAGGATGTAGCACGCCAACAAAAAACCATAAGGGAGGGCTATGCTGAAGTGTTTTAATCAACATATCCTTATACTCATATAGAACTGAAGTCAACTCCCCTGCTTCCAATGTTGCTTTATTAAAAGAGAAGTATGAGGTGTGGGCTATTTTTCAAGCCTGCCTTTTAGTTACACAAATCTTTTCTGGACACTGGCACCCTAACAACCAATGACATCAGTTTATAAGGAGGATGTTTGCTGCCTCCACAGCATCCTTGTTTGACCCTCCTGTGCCCCTCTCCCTCAGCACTGAGGTGGTGGTAGCTGGGTGATAGAGAGGAAATTAGGGAGAAGAGAAACATTGGAATACTAGTCAGTACCAGAGTGCAAAAGTGTATTTGTTTTGAAAGAAATAATCACCTCTAGTGTTGCGTGTCTTACGTGTGGATGTAGCTGCATTGTGCAAAGCTATTAGAATAGTTGTTTACATTTTAGAATGGGGTGCCTCGAGATTGTCCATAATTTTGAAGGGTGCCTCGACTGAAAAAAGGTTGAGTAACACTGTTCTAGTATACCTGAAGTTTGTAGCAGGTGCTCTGACTTCCACAGGGTTTCAAATACTGAAGGCCAGACCCCTTGATGAGCCTTCCATACTTGGTCTCCCAGCTTCTAGATCTAACTTGGCTGAATTTGGATACACTTGGCCCCACTGTGAAAGGTCTGAAATCTCAGGAAGGAGAATAGGAGGTTCTTGGGCCAAATTCTATATTTGAGGACACCGCGGCCTGTAAGGCCACCAGGAAATAATTGTCCTGATCACACCTGGACTACGGATCCTGATGAGGAGATTGGAGATCACTGGGTCTGGTGGCTATATAGGCTAACCTGCCGACCCAACTGTGGATGTTAGTGGATCCACTGCTTCAACTTCTATGAAGCTCCTTGTTGCAGGAATACCTTCCATTCATGACCCTAGAGGTTACTGTCAGGTTGAGATTCATCGAACTGCTTGTTGGTCTAGGGCAAGGATCCTACGGGAAACTACGGCCTTCCAGGCACTGCGGAACCACACGTCCCATGAGGCACTGTAAAACTCTGATATTCACAGACATGATGGGAACCGTAGTTCCAGAACAACCAGAGGGCCACAGTCTGAAGACCCCCAGTCCAGGGACACACTCTTGACATCCAAGACCGTGTATCTTACAGTGTCTGACGGGAAGTTCTGGAAAGCCAGAACACAAAGAACGATGAGATGAGACCGGTTATACTGTGGGCAAACCTGAATGGGGGATACCTTTTGATTTGACCTCGCCATGAAGATAGATTACCATTGCCGTCTGTTTGGAGCATAACTGAGGCCTCCTAGGTCAGTGATGGCGAACCTTGGCACCCCATATATTCTGGAACTAGATGCTTATGTACACTGCAGTGTAGTTGAGAATCATGGGAAATGTAGTTCCAAAACATCTGGGGTGCCAAGGTTTGCCATCACTGCCCTAGGCTATGTTGCCCAAACGACTTCAACGCTTGGGAATCACTGCACCCCTGACGTTAGACACTTCGATCTTGAGCTAGGAGGTCATTTCGGATAATACCAAGAAAGTGAATAGATTGTGACGATTGGTATGCCTTCTTTAGCCACCACCAACGGGACGTGTCTCATATGTGGGGTCATCTTCTCTGGAGTAGGAAGCGAATCCTACATTACCTTCGAAGGTCAGATTATAATGTTCTCAATCTTCCAATGAGTCCAACCGACTGCATTGATTACTGCAGACTTCTCAACCATTTGAGACCATGGGATATAAACAGATTGGATAGTGGTATGAATTGCCCCAAGTGAGAACCTAATACTGTCACCTTCTGTGAGGGCAACTCTACAGTATTCTCCTGAGTGTCCAAAATGTTGGCCTTCCTCAGCTGATGATCCTTTCCGAATTTGATCTGAGTCTGAATCAAAATTTGCCAGGACTTGGAGGATGTTGAGCCACCCGAAAGCTGTTGTCCAGCTATGGAACCTGCTTACCCAAGATGGAAGCAATGTTCTGGAAAGTATCTTGAGTATGTGGAAAGGCCAAAGGTTGTTGAATAAACCTAAAGTGAAACGGTGTACCGACAAAGCGTATGTCCACATCAACTAGATCTAGAAAAAAAACTACAGTTTTATGGGATGGTTTGAGTGATTGTTCTCAATGACTCCATATGAAGTTTTGGATTTTGATTCTTCATTCCATTTCCAGTCTAAATCTGCTTTTCGACTAAGAAAAATGGATCGATGGCTCACTGTTGGAACACAATTTGGTAACATTTGCTTAGTTTTGATTGCCTTAACCATAGTGGGAATAAGAGAAGTTGGAGGAGTGGAAAGAAAATTCCAACAACTTCCTTACTGCACAGGCCCCACCAATATTGAACCTCCTCTGCCCAAATTTGCAATAATTCCTGCCATAAAACACCTACTGGGCAAATTTGAGTGAAAGGAACTTTGCTGCTCCTAGGGAGGAGCAGACTTGGATTCAGGTGACCAAAGAAATATGATTATGGATCTTTCAATCTCTTCTATAGCTCTTCTCAGGCCCTGTCACCAACTCTTTGTTCTGGGCCTAGGTCAGTGGTCCTCAACCCTGGCCTAGAGGGCCCACTAACAGGCTAGGTTTGCAAGATAACTGAAATACATCCCAGGTGATATCATTTGCTGCTCAGTGATTGCAGTACTCCAGTCTGCATCTCCCCAAGGTAATACTTAAAATCTGGCCTGTTAGTGGGCCCTGAGCAACGGAGTTGAGGACCACTGGCCTAGGTGACTAGCCTAAGGGATTAGTTCCAAATCTAGACATGACTGATTCCATCTTGAATAGCAGTCTATTCACTTTAGAACAAGGTATATGCAGTCAAGCCTTAGGGCTTGACTAACCACACAGAATACTAGAGGAACAGCATACTGCATCGCTGGTTACTTTAATGTAACTCGGGGATCACACACCACAGAGATTTATTACTGGTCCAGTTTGCCTTCAACTCTTCTGTTGAGAACCATATAGCCTTGGCTACTGAAGTGAACTCCCACGCAGGCCACACAACACTACCTAATGGTAGAATAAACCTTCATTTTCAAATACGTATTGCTGTTCCCATGCCTCAGCGAAGGATATTGCATCATCCGCTGGCAGACTGGCACTTCTGGTTAGTCTGATAAAGATTCCTTGGCCAACTGCCTCTGAAGTAAAGCTGGGCTTTACAGAAAGGATCTTGTATCCCCTGCTAGCATGAAGACACATCTGGCCAATTTGATGAAAGCTCCTTGGCCCGCTGCTTTTGAGGCAGGGGTATTCTTTAAACAAACTTAGCTGTTTAATTAGCTTAATACCTGAGCGTTGGTGACTAGAGATCCACCCAGTCAGTTTGAACAGCGTCAAAACAGCTGCCTTTTTGTTTACTGCCGCCTGATTTGCAACTTTGCATAGCATCATCACGGGCACGTCAGCTGGCCACACTCCCCATACTGCCTAGGATGGTCCTTATTGTGATTTCCTTTAGTCTGCCCCTCCTGGCAGCACCTTGAATGTATATCGGTTTTCTTCAAAGCCAGAGAGGACCTGTCACTGTTGAAGGAACATGTTGCCTCTTTTCTTTTGGGGAGTGGTGCTGGTATTAAGGGCTGGAGAGTTTTACCATCCATACTGCCCGCACACTTTTTTTTTTGGATAGTATACCTACCTGACCCTCACCTTAATGATCATGGCTGGTCTCTGTGTAAGCTCATACCTCAAGGATATGAGCTGCAGGTTTGTGGTCCCAATACCTGGAAGCACTGGCTAGGACATTAGCATTAATACACTGTCAGTGGCCATCCACACATCCATCTGCAGACATTGACGCAGCAAATGGACCTATATGCTATTGTGAGCTAGAATTAACCCCTCAGAAGAAGCAATTACCAATAGATGAGCAATGAACTTTACTCCAGCATTTAGACCATAACAGATTAATGTATAGCAATCATTTAGCACAAGGAAGGGTAAATATACTCCAGACCAATAGCCCTGGCAGGATAACCCACTAGTCTGCAAAGGTTAAAAACAGCAAACCAGGCATTAGAGCATAAACAGTAATCCAAACCTGCAGAGCCAGGCATTGCTGAGTTAATAGGAAAGACTCACATTGCACAGCAACACTTGTATATCAGCCCATTCATTAGCAGTACTGCAGATGCAACAAAACCTGTGAAACAATAATGAAACAAGCAGAACTATAAACAGCAAATAACCTACTTTGGTAGCCTGACCTATTCACAGCACAATGGTCATGACAGCCTATGGTTTAGCTTACCTACATCCTTGACTGGCTTTGAGGTGATGGGAGAGGCTCTATTCCTGAACAGGTGGCCACCAACACCCCCCCCAGACAGCTGTCCGAGGTTCCCAGTCGCTATTTCCACGAGCCGGAAGTTATCCCAACGGCATCTTGCTGCTTCTTGTCAACCTGGAAGTCTGCCGGGTGCCATCCCCATAGACACATCTATCTGCAAAGGGAAGCCCGTCGGACACAGCCAAAGAAAGTAGACAAGGAGCCATCTTGGAGGGGGGGCATCTGCCCCAACAACAATGCCTGCGTTTTGTAAGGGAATTAAAACATAATACACAGAGTGCCAGACTAACCAAATAGTATGTGGGGGCCACAACTCACCAGGGAGGAGAGACTGGATCAGTCCCAACAACACAAGACATAACTTTCTTACCTCCCAGAGACCAGTATCCTGCACCCCAGTACCTGGACCTGGGGGAGGCCTCCCTCGTATAGGCAGTTTACACCCGAACAGAGAGCTTCGTCACAGGAGAGGCTGAACCTGTGCGGCTGGCCAGATGAATCCGGCAAGGTGAGGGCAAAAAAAAAAAAATCATCTTTCCATAGTAATAACCAGTTGAGCATTTGAGGAACAGATAATGCCATCTTAGGGGAGGTGACTCATTTGTATACTATAACCAGTCCTGATTGGGCGAGGGGCGGAGCCTATACCCATGTCATTAAATTGGAAATTGCATTTTTTTTTGTTTTGGGTTTAATATCACTTCAAAGTTTACACAGGGCTTCCTTCTCTTCACTTTTGGTGACCAAATGGGGAAGCTGGGGAGCAGAAAAGGTTAGTATGTGCAGTGAGTATGGCTACCTTTAATGTGAACAGATTGTTTTGCACTGCCTGGTTAGAAGGACTACCCTGTGTTTTGTACTGGAACTCTTGTTAGAAGGAATGCTGTACAACTTACTGTAACCGGGAAAGAATATTAAAGGTTGTATTTTTGTATTGCTCAAAAAAAAAAAAAAAAATATCTGTATCTAATAAGATAATAAAGCGAAGTACTGGGAGCAGTGGCTCTACCAGTCATTCCTGAATCCCACGTTCCCCTAGTAATTGTCCTTCCTGTACAGAGCCATGTTAGCGCAGACAGCTTTATGCCTGGTACACACGATGAGATTATCCAAAGAATGATTGTCTGTTCTTTGTTTTTTTTTTTGCATGCTAATCTCCATATCGAAAATAAGAGGTTACTAAAGTTATGGAAATTCTCGTACGACAGAATAAAAATTCGGAAGTGATGTAATGTGTCGTAGTGTATTTCTATTATATTTTCGGACAAATACTGTACTGATTAAATGAAAATTGTACGATCTGGTATCCCTACGAGAAAAATTTTCATGCTTGTCCTATCGGATATTATCGGATTAAATGTTGTGCACTAATGATCAGATAATCGTACAATCGCTTTGAAAGTATGATTTTCTGATCGTGCGTATTAGCACCGTTCATACTCTTATTATGTGCTTGGCCAGCCCCACTGTATTGAATCTCTTCTTCCCTAAATATTATCCTCACACGATTCTTTTCTTTCTTTGTAATACCTACAGCTTCTTCCTGACTTGTTGGATTCCGCCCTCCTGGATAATGAAGAGTGACAGATACTGTTCGCTAGATACTGCACTTCCACGTTTCTGTATGGTGACAAATATCCATTGTGACACAGAAATTCCGCACCAAGGTAGACACGGAGCACTCCGTAGCACAGTGACACGTTTGTTACTCATTTCTGTTATATCTGACAGCTGCTGTGTGCTGTTCCTATACAGCAGTCTGTTTTCTTTTTTTTTTTGGCACTTTATATGAAGCTTTGTTATGTTCGAACCTTACAAAAAGTTCCTGGCTTCTTCTTGTTAAAGTGATGAAATCTTTAAAGAAAAAAATGAATTAAAATAATTTAAGCAACATTGGGTGATTTGGGTATGTGGTTTAAGTGTCCGCTTTGTGTGTATCATTTATTTTCTCATATACAGGCAGTCCCCGGGTTACAAACAAGATAGGGATTGTAGGTTTGTTCTTAAAGCGGTGTTCCAGTCTCCTAGCCGAAATGATACCAATCACAACATCGAGATCATTGCAATTCACCATAACTGCAATGGATATTTCTGGCCAGGGGCAGATTGTATTTACTTGCTCATTTCTCTTTACTCCCTCGATTCCGGCTGCGGCCATGGAGGATGTGGGTATCTGAAGCCGACCTGGCTTCATTTCCTGGATTTCATGCAGCTGGCTACCCAGCATACACCTCCAGATCTTGTGCCTGCGCAGCAATGTCACTGCGAGGCAGGCTTTGTTCCAGTCACTAAATCTTGCGATTGCATCCGCATTAGATGCCCGAAGACTTCTGGGTATCCCAGGAGTCAATGGGCCAGCCTGATGACGTAATCGCCTAGGCGGCCGTGATCGGATGTCAGGGGAAGATTACTGAAAAAAAAGTACTTAAGAAATTTCACCATATAAGCATCCAAACATTTCATCACTATGGGTGTGCATTACAATTTGGCTAATTACAAAAAATTAGTGGAACTCCGCTTTAAGTCGAATTTGTTTGTAAGTCGGAACAGGTACATTTCTCTTGCGTCCTCTGACAGTCGCCGCCTCCTCTAAGTCATCACTATTGGGTATTGTCCTCTGCTCCGCAGGAGTAGCTAGGCATATAGACTTAGTTAAAAACAAAAGGCATTTGCATGTATACACCCCTGGGGGCTGTCCCATCTGCCCAATACCCCCCTGCAGTGACCATTCCCAACTCAGTTTTACTTTGCCTAGCATCAGGAGTAGTTAGGCTTTCCCTGTGCTGGGGCTTCGGTCTCAGCCTATCTTCTTTTTTATTTGATTTTCTTGGAAAAATGTCAGTTTTTCTTTCTTTACTAGCTGTTTATTTTGTCAGCTTAGTTTTTAGTCGACTCTTCGGATGAAGATGGATCATGCGGTGCTGGGATTCGGACTGGCCGCCCTGGTTCTCCAGGGCACAGAGGGTCAGATGGACCCCCAGCCCGCCATCGAGCGTTCAGCTATGGTTCGCCCTGGCGCTATGAACGACCCAGAGAGAAGGAGGAACAAGCCGCTCAGGTGTGTCAGCCCAACCTGGTGCTGGTAAGACCCGTCATCCGGAAGGTTGCAAGTAGAAGTAGTGAAACCGCACTCAGGTGGATGAAAGCAAATGAAGTGGTTTATTCTTCAAAATCATAGATATACAGACAGTGCAGGGAACAGATAATCCAGGTTAACGCGTTTCACGGCTCACATGGCCGCTTATGACGGACGGTTATGAGTAAGCGGCCATGTGAGCCGTGAAACGCGTTAACCTGGATTATCTGTTCCCTGCACTGTCTGTATATCTATGATTTTGAAGAATAAACCACTTCATTTGCTTTCATCCACCTGAGTGCGGTTTCACTACTTCTACTTGCAACCTTCCGCTATGAACGACCCATCCCTGTTCGCAGCAGGGATGCAGCTGTGAGGTGGCTACCTCACTGGACGCATCTGCGTATCAGCAGTGCAATGTCCCTGGCAAACGGCATTCCCTGTCAGATGAGGACAGCGGCTTTCCGTTCTGTGAGGGGTGGCAGTCTTGGTTGCTGTGTGTTCCCCATGTCTGTACCTTGTGTGACTCCCTGCTGCGATCCCTGTGGGGATCGCTTGTACATGCGCTGCGGTGCTGTGTGTGTTTGGGGGTCCCCTTCCCTGGGTCACTTCGGTGTTTGGGGGTGCAGACTGTGTATGGACCGTGGCGGGTTGACAGCCGCGCGGTCCGCCATTTTTTATTACAATGGGCAGGCATGTGAGCTTCTCTGTGGGCTATACAACATGCTGATTTGGCGCCATTCGCCGCCATATTTGCGGTGACCGAGCGCTCGTTTCAGGCCGCATGTCGGCGGCCATTTTGGTGGAGTCTCCCATACGTTTCTATGGGGCGGCCATTTTCCCTGGGTCATGCAGCAGATTAGTTCAGCCTGATTTTGCAGCACTTCCTCTTTCCTCTGAAGCAGGACAGCGGTGGCAACACTCTGCGGGGCTCTGCAGGTTATTGCTCTCAATATATCTCTGTACTGTCGCTTCTGGCTCAGTTTTGTCTCCTTTCCTATGGGGGTCTTTTGGTCTGTATAGCTGGAGCAGGGGGCTGCGTACTCGCAGCGCTCTTAAGGGGACAGCACCTAATTCTTGCACTGTCCTTTTTTTCTCACTTGAGCATGGATTCTCAGGATAGCACATTTCCACCAGCCTTGGTGGGGGCCCCCAGTTCTCCTGTGGCCCTTCTGAGACCTGATTTGGCCGCTGTAGTGGCGACTTTGGTGTCCAATAGGCAAATGCTGATGGCTGAACGTGCTGCTCGTCAGAGGCCCAGATTGTCCCTCTCCTCTGATTCAGATGGTGATATGGCTGCTGCGAGCGTGCCCTTTTCAGGGTCCCGCTCATGCTTGGACCCCTTGGGGTCTGAGGGGGGAGACTGTGATGGAAGGGGTTGATGCCCTCTCCCCGGGGTCGCCTGCAGAACGGGCGACCATGGCTGATTTGATTGTGTCTGTTAAGGACACCTTATATTTAGAGGATGAGCCCTGTCCTCCGGGCGTTGTGTCCCCGTTTGGGACGCACAGCACCCGTAAGTCTGCGCAGGTTTTTCCCTGCCCGGAAGAATTCCATGACACTGTTACTGCACAGTGGCGCACGTTATAACGTCCATTCCTGGTACCTAGTCGGTTTGGGTTGCTTTATCCTTTTAATCCGGCTACGGAATCACGATGGTGTGTGCCTCCACAGGTGGATCACGCTGTGGTTGTGCTGAACAAGGCTACCTTAGTTCCCACTGAGGATGCCCCGGTTCTCCGGGGTCCCACGGACCGGCGGTTGGAGTCCCTATCTCGCTATTCCTATACGGTGGCGGGTTCATTGCTCAAACCCGTTTTCGCTTCCGTTCTGGTGGCTCAGGCGGCTGCTGCTTGGACTAAGATGCTTAAGCGCAATCTTGTGTCTGCTGGTGTTGCACCTGCCCGGCTGAAATTGGTGGATCCAATCCACCGAGGAGTAATGTACTTGTGTGATGCAGCCTTGGCTGAGGCCCCCTTAGTGGCTCGCCTCTCTAGTGTCGCGGTGTTTAAACGGTGATTGTTATTGCTGAAGGGCTGGTCGGCCGACCAGGCCTCAAGGGAAACGGTTGCTGATTTTCAATATGCTGGCTCTCGACTTTTTGGCGAGGCTTTGGACACCCTGGTTTCAGGCGTCACGGGGGGCAAGAGCACTATGCTGCCCCAGAACCCGAAGAACAAGTCTTTCCGAGGCAAGCGGGGTTCTGCGCCTAGATCCAATCAGGGGTCCTTTCGTGCCTTTCGGAACCAATCCAAGGGCAAGCCCTTCAAGACTCAGGGCAACCAGAAGAAGCCCTGGGCGGGTAAGCAGAAGGCCGGCAATGCCGGCTCGGCGGGACACTCCGCCTCTGCCTGAAGGTGCGCCCTCACCCGTTTCAGGGGTGGGGGGACGTTTGCGTGGTTTCCTCCAACCTTGGCTGCTCTGGATATCGGACAGGTGGTTTCGGGTAATCGTTCTAACAGGTTACAAGATCGAATTCCTTTCCCGGCCGGCGGACAGATTCTTTCCCTCCAATCTCCATCTGCTTCCGGGGCGTCTGCAGGACTTGCATCAAGCGGTGCAGGACCTGCTTGCTCAGGGAGTAATTGTCCCGGTGCCTCATCGGGACGGGTTTCGGGGGTTTTATTCAAATCTGTTCACTGTGCCCAGGAAGGAGGGCAAAGTGCGTCCTATTCTGGACCTGAAGCACAGAACCGCCTCGTGCATGTTCGGAAGTTTCGAATGGAGTCTCTCAGTTCGGTTGTGGCCTCCTTGGGTCCAGGAGAATTCCTGGCTTCGATAGATCTGAAGGATGCGTACCTGCACATCCCCATTTTCGAGGGTCATCAGCGGTACCTTCGGTTTGCTATCGCAGAGGACCACTACCAGTTTGTGGCGTTACCTTTCGGTCTCGCTTCGGCACCAAGGGTGTTTACCAAGGTGTTGGCGCCGGTCCTGGGCCTGCTGCGGGCCCAGGGCATTGCAGTCCTGGGCTACCTGGATGATCTGCTTCTGAGATTGCGTGCCAGCCAGGACCTTGTGCGCGATCTGTCCATCACGGTACAGACGCTCCAGGAGTTCGTTTGAACCATCAACGTTCAAAATTCAGCGTTGTCTCCATCGCTTCGCCTTCCCTATCTGGGAATGGTTCTGGACTCTGCTCGGGCAAAGGTGTTCTGGCCGGAGGACAAGCTCCAGGCTTTGCGAGACGAACTCAGGTCCCTCAGGGACATTCCGTCCTCGTCACTCAGGACCTGCAAGCGGGGCCTGGGGTTGATGGTGTCGGCCTTCGAGGCGATTCCCTTTGCCCGGTTCCACACGCGGGCTCTCCAGACGGAGATCCTGGCCAGGTGGGACAGACTTCCTCAGTCCTTAGATCTGGATGTCTCCTTAAGTCCTTCCGTCCGTTGGTGTGGACAGTGGTTACCACGGACGCCAGCCTGTCGGGCTGGGGTGGAGTCCTGGGCAACCTGTCTGCCCAGGGCACTTGGTCGGAGGAGGAGTCCTCCCTCCCGATCAATGTGCTGGAACTACGAGCGATAAAACTCTGTCTCTTCCAGTGGTCGGACCGTCTCCAGGGCCTGCCTGTTCGCGTACAGACGGACGATGCTACCGCGGTGACTTACATCAATCACCAGGGGGGCACCAGGAGTGCTCGAGCGGCCCGGGAGGTGACCGAAATTCTGTCTTGGGCCGAGACTCATGTCCCGGAGATCTCAGCAGTTCACATTCCGGGTTTGGAAAATTGGCAGGCCGACTATCTGAGCCGCCAGACCCTGGACCAGGGGGAATGGTCCCTACACCCGGAGGTCTTTCAGATTCTGGGTGCGTGGTGGGGATCCCCAGACGTGGATCTGTTCGCATCCCGGCTAAATCGAAAGGTGGAAAGATTTGTGGCAAGAACGCGCGATCCGTTGGCGGACGCCTCGGATGCGTTGGTGGCCCCTTGGCATCAGTATCGTCTGATGTACACCTTTCCTCCGATTCAGTTACGATCCCGGTTCCTTCGCAGATTAGTCTCGGAACCGCACATGGTGATTCTGGTGGCGCCGGACTGGCCTCGCTGGTCCTGGTACGCCGACGTTGTTCACCTGGCAGTGGCGCCTCCCTCTGCGGAAAGATCTCCTGTCCCAAGGTCCGATCTTCCATCCTGCTTTACAGTCGCTGGCTTATCGGCCTGGCTGTTGAGACCCATGTCTTGAAGGACAAGGGTCTATCCCCTGAGGTTATCCCTACCCTAATCAAGGCTAGGAAATCCTCCTCTGGTAAGATCTATTACCGTACCTGGAAAGCCTATTTCACCTGCTGTGAGTCCAGGGGGTTCTCCCCTCGTTCTTACTCGGTGTCAAGAATCTTGGCTTTCCTCCAGTCTGGAGTGGATCCGCGCCTGGCGCTGGCCAAGATAAAGGGCCAGGTGTCTGCACTGGCTGTCCTTTTCCAACGCCCTGTGGCGTCTCATTCCTTGGTGCGCACCTTCATTCAAGGTGTGCGACATTTGGCTCCTCCCAGGAAGGAGCCTTTTCCTCCAGGGGACTTGGTTCTGTCCGTGTTACAGCGTGCTCGCTTTGGAAATATCAGGGAGGTCTCCTTGCCTCTGTTGTCAAAGAAGGTCGCCTTTTTGGTGGCGATCACTTCGGCTCGCCGAGTGTCGGAGCTGACGACGTTGTCTTGCCGCTCCCCTTTTCTTGATAATCCACAAGGATAAGATGGTGTTGAGTACACTCCCGTCCTTTCTTTCCGAGGTGATCACTTAATTCCACCTTAATGAGAAAATTGTCCTGACTTCGCTTGCGCGAAGCCTAAGCATCCAAAGGAGATTGCGTTGCATTCTTTGGATGTTGTCCGGGCGATCAGGGTTACCTGTCGTCTACAGAATCCTTTCATTAAACGAATTCCCTATTTGTTCTTCCTGGGGGATCGATGAAGGGCAAGGCTGCATCCGCAGCAACTATTGCCAAATGGATCAGACAGACCATTGAGCAGGCTTGTGCTTGGAAGGAACGGGTTCCACCCTTCCCTGTTAAGGCGCACTCTACTAGATCTGTGCGTACGTCTTGGGCTTGTTGGCATAGGGCCTCGGTGGCCCAGGTGTGCAAGGCTGCGACTTGGTCGTCGGTGCACACTTTCTCAAAATTCTACAAGGTAGGTGTTCTGGCATTGGCTGATGCTTCCTTTGGCCACAAAGTTCTCAGTGCGGCAGTGCCATGAAGGACCCTTGGTTTTTTTATGCGTCCCTGGCTGTTGGTATTTGCTTTCCTGGGCTGTTGCTCCTGTTGAGCATTGTTTTTTTCTGTTGCCCAGAAGGTTCTCTTACAGTACATGTAAGATTCCTTTCTCTGACGTGGGTACTGCGTTGCTTTACGGTTGCGTCTCCCACCCCTCATGTCTATACTGCTTTGGGACATCCCAATAGTGATGACTTAGAGGAGGCGGCGACTGTCGGAGGACGTAAGAGAAAACAGAATTTTTGTAAATTCTTACCTGTAAAATTCCTTTCTCTGAGTCCTCCGACAGTCGCCGCCCCCGCCCCTCTTTGGGGTTCTTGTTACTTACTGCTATGCTACCAAACTGATTTGGGAATGGTCACTGCAGGGGGGTATTGGCCAGATGGGACAGCCCCCAGGGGTGTATACATGCAAATGCCTTTTGTTTTTAACTAAGTCTATATGCCTAGCTACTCCTGCGGAGCAGAGGACAATACCCAATAGTGATGACTTAGAGAAGGCGGCGACTGTCGGAGGACTCAGAGAAAGGAATTTTACAGGTAAGATTTTACAAAAATTCAGTTTTTTTAAGTTTATCTCCAGCCAAAAGAATAACTTTAAAGTTTTTTGGATAGCATAGGGAAGGGTTAACATCCGTGCAACATTTGTTTTGCTGTCTGTACCCCTGTTCGGAGGATTTCACCTCACTTTTTGTCCCTATGACAACTGGATTTTGAAAATTTTGGGTTGTGGAAACAAGGAGTCAAGTAAAACAGCAGCGCTCAAAATGTATTCCAAACAGTCGTCCAGTGAGATAAGCACAAACACTGTGAGAGGAAGACGATAGATCCACTACCAAGGGAAATGAGCATACAGCCTCTTACCAGATTCCAATGACTGCTGGGTTGAGCACCAGTCAGAGTGAGCATAGATCAATCACCTGGTCAATGGATCCAGGTTCTTTAGCAGCATAATGAGACTCCAAAGCATATGAGTGGAGAAATGAAAGAGCGATCATTGCACAGACATCTTTAAAAACGATTTATTTAGCAAATAAAACCTGCACACAGGATACTCACACTTTCTCCAACAAAATAGGCATAAAAAAAAACGACAAAATAGTAGTGTAGATTTGTTTCAAACAAAAAACATGGCTGATCTCCAATGGCATACAACACCAGCGTCCATGTGGTTAAGCTCCTTCAAACGCGTTTCGTCATAGGTGACATCATCAGGGGTGTGGAAACAAGGATTAGTGATTAAGCTTCAGTGGAGACACCTTTTTAACATGAGAACTCTTACAAGAGTGAATTTCCCTTCCTAGGGCTAGATTTCTCTTCACTTCCTGTTGTCTCCTTTTGTTTGCAAGTAGGAGTCGTTTGCAAGTCGGATTTTTGTAACCCGGGGACCGCCTATATCTAGTTTAGGGATCTCCAAACTACGGCCCTACTTGCAGAACTACACGTCCCATGAGGCATTGTAAAACTGACATTCACAGACACGACTAGGCATGATGGTAATTGTAGTTCCTGAACAACTGGAGGGCGATAGTTTGGAGACCCCTGCTTTAATTCAATGTAAAACAGCAGCTGTCATAATGGAGCTGGCACTTTTTATGTCCTCGCCACAGTCACAGAAAAGTTGATTACTGATGCCTCTGCGTGTGTGTTTTGTGGGATATAACTGGAGCCAAGAATGAGGAGAATGCACTCTCCATGTAGATCAAGCGGGCCATAGACCCATGGTTGCAGGAAAGAAAACCAAATCATCTATTCTATGCCTTGCCTAAATTTTTTTGATGAAAATTAAACTCAGACAAGGTAGCAACACTAAGCGCTTGGACATGGCGCTGCCTGATTATGTGAGGGATCTATAAGAGATGACTGCTACCAATGTTTTAGGATCGGCAAACAATTCTAAAGTCTGTGATCAGATACGCATATATAGAGCCCAGGTCTATGCTATAATTTGTTAAAGCCTGTTTGCACATATGACAATTTATGACACCAGCCCCATTGATGTCCTGACAGTTCGGTTGAGAGCATAAGCAACATTGACCGTTATTCACAGCATGCCTTGCATGTAACTCTGGAAACCGTTACATTGATGGGTTTAGTTCCCATTTAAAGGGAATGTGTAATTGTGCTAATTACTGGTCTCAAAAATAGCAGTTCTGTCTGTATTCCACAGCTGGGTGAGTGAATTTACCCACAGGAAAGAGGACTATTTGAGACAAGTCTACAATCAGAGAATGGCTTCTCCATTTGAAAGGTTCCCTTTAAACCCTAACTTCGGGCACACAAACTGACATTAACCACTTACCGCATACTAACGTAGGTCTACGTCAGTAAACTTTGCGGTAGTGTACCGGGATGATGCCTCTAGCTAGAGGCATCATTCCGGTACCGTGGTTTGAAGCCGACGGTTGGCTTTCCGTCGGTACTGACCGATGCGGCTCGGGAGCCGCTCGATCGGTACCCGGGGGGGCGGGAGGGGACGTCCCCCCCCCTCCCGCCGCCTTTCGTGGCTTTGCTCGGGGCTCCCGTCCCACCGGGAGCCCCGAGCACCCAGCCGGCGCGTCCGCCGGCTGGATGGAGTCCCGATGAATGCCGGAAACAGCATCGATCGGTGCTCCGTTGACGTAACCCGGAGGCGGCGTCCATGACGTCACTTCCGGGTTACTGTGCCGCAAAAGGCGGCAAATTTGAAAATCGGCTGTATGCAAAAACGCCGTTTTTGGCATTTTGCATACAGGGAAGTGTAGTGGAGGGGTCTAGGGTCTTTTAGACCCTCGATCCCTCCATAAAGTGTACCTGTCACGACATATTGCTGTCACAAGGGATGTTTACATTGCTTGTGACAGCAATAAAAGTGATCAGATTTTTTTTTTTTTTTTAAAACTGTAATAAAGTTAAAAAAATAAATAAAATAAATGGGAAAAAAAAAAAAAAAAAATTTAGCCGCCCCCGTCACCGTTAGCTCGCGCACAAAAAAAAACGTATACGCAAGTCGAGCCGCAAATGAAATCGCTGTTCAAACCACACATGTGAGGTATCGCCACGATCGCCAGAGTGTGAGCAATAATTTAAAAAAAAGAGCTACACTCTACCTCTAAACTGGTAACCGTTAAATAAATTTAAAGCGTCGCAGATTGAGATCTCTATTGACCGTAGTTTGTCGACATCCCACGGGGGGGCGCAATTTTAAACCGTAACATGTTGGGTATCTATTTACTCGGCGTGACATGTTCTTTCACAATATACAAAAAAAATGGGCTAACTTTACTGTTTAGTATTTTTTAAATGCAGTGAAATGTGATTTTTCAAAATTTTTCCAAAAAAATGGCGCTTTATAGACCGCTGCGCAAATACCGCGTGACAAAAATGATTGCAATGACCGACATTTTATTCTCCAGAGTCTTTTCTAAAATAATATATATAATGTTTGGGGGTTCTAAGTTGTTTTCTAGGGAAAAATACTGATTTTAACTTGTGAACAAAATGTGTCAAAAATAGGCTCGGTCCTTAAGTGGTTAATTACACATACACTATATTGTCAAAAGTATTGGGACGCCTGCCTTTACACGCACATGAACTTTAATGGCATCCCAGTCTTAGTCTGTAGGGTTCAATATTGAGTTGCCCCCCCCCCCCTGGCAGTTTAGACAGCCTGAACTCATCTGGGAAGGCTGTCCACAAGGTTTAGGAGTGTGTCTATGGGAATGTTTGACCATTCTTCCAGAAGTGCACTTGTGAGGTCAGGCACTGATGTTGGATGAGAAGGCCTGGCTCGCAGTCTCCGCTCTAATTCATCCCAAAGGTGTTCTATTGGGTTGAGGTCAGTCCAGTTCCTGCATCCCACACTCGCTCATCCATGTCTTTATGGACCTTGCTTTGTGCACTGGTCCAAATCATTTGGTGGAGGGGGGATTATGGTGTGGGGTTGTTTTTCAGGGGTTAGGCTTGGCCCTTGGTTCCAGTGAAGGGAACTCTTAAGGCTTCAGCATACCAAGACATTTTGGACAATTTCATGCTCCCAACTTTGTGGGAACAGTTTGGGGACGGCCCCCTTCCTGTTCCAACATGACTGCGCACCAGTGCACAAAGCAAGGTCCATAAAGACATGGATGAGCGAGTTTGGGGTGGAGGAACTTGACTGGCCTGCACAGAGTCCTGACCTCAACCCGATAGAACACCTTTGGAATGAATTGGAGCGGAGACTACGAGTCAGGCCTTCTGGTCCAACATCAGTGCCTGACCTCACAAATGCGCTTCTGGAAGAATGGTCAAACATTCCCATAGACACACTCCTAAACCTTGTGGACAGCCTTCCTAGCATAGATGAAGCTGTTATAGCTGCAAAGGGTGGTCCAACTCAATATTGAACCCTACTGACTAAGACTGGGATGCCATTAACCACTTACCCACTGGGCACTTATACCCCCTCCTAACCAGGCCAATTTTCAGCTTTCAGTGCTCTCGCATTTTGAATGACAATACACTGTACTCCTATGAAATTACTGTCCTTTTTTCACACAAATAGAGCTTTCTCTTACGTCCTCCGACAGTCGCCGCCTCTTCATATTCGTCACATATGGGGTATTAGACTTTGCTCCGAAGGAGTAGCTAGGCAACAGAATATGTTAACAATAAAGCTTTAACATATCCCACCCTCAAGGGGTGGTCCCCTCAGTCAATACCCTCCTACTTCCTGCAACCATATCTCAGTTTTAATGTCTAGCTTGTCAGGAGTGGCTGGCTCTCTCTGTGCTGGGACTTTTTGTCCCAGACTCTTTCTTCTTTTTAATATTTTATTTGAGTTTTTTCTCTACCTTTACTTAGCTGTTGTTTTTGTCAGCATTAGTTAGTTCTTCGGACGAAGAGGATCATGCGGGCTGGGTCTCGGGCTGATCCCCCTGATCGCAGGTCGTGGGTCAGTGGCTTCCCAGTCTGCCATCGAGCGTTCAGCCAGGTAACGCTCCTGGCACGGTGAACGACCCATCCCTGTTCGGTGCAGGGATGATTGGTGAGGTGGCTACCTCACCGGACGCTGTGCGGTTTCTTAACCGCCATTGTGTGCGTCTTGCATTGCGACTCTCCCTGCCTCATGTGCAGCGGCTTGTTCGCCTGTGCGGGTTCCCCACGCCATGTGAGGTAAGTGTGTCTATGTGGGGACCTGTCTGTCTGGGGGGGGTCTCAGTCTGGGACTGTGTAACCTGCCTTTAAATCACACTGCTTGTCTCCCTATCTCTCGGCTGCATGCTGTGGGCTGCAAGGGGGGGGGGGGAGCTGTATGACACTGTGTGTGTCAGGCTGGGCAGTGTGGGAAGCTGTGTGCTGTGGGGCATGTTTTTAATGGCATGTTGGGGCATATACAGCGATCGCTGCGGCGATCTAACATGTATCCATATAATGGGATGAAATTGTGTGTGTTTTTATGCACTGTGGAGCGGCGATTTCGGCGCCAAACGACGCCATTTTACCGGCGCCCGCTCCGGCCGCATGTTTTACATGCACGGCGGCCATTTTCTTGTAGCCTCCATAGGCTTACATAGAGCGCCCTGGCAGCATCACTTCCTCTTTCCTGGAACACCGGTCGAGGCAGCAGCAGCAGCGGGGTCTCCTCAGGTTTTATCCTTCTATTCCTGTTGTCCATTGCCTGTATTCAGTCTGTATATTCCCTGTGGGGGTCTCATTGTGCCTGAGTGTGTGCGGTGGGCTGCGCTTGCCGCGCTTGCTGAAAGGGGGCAGTTAACCCTTGGTTGTCTGGCGTACAGGGGCAATGGATTCTCAGGAGGGCAAGTTTCCCACAGTATTGGTGGAAAGCCAGGGGACCGCTGTTTCCCCCCCAGGGGGGGATTTAGCCACTATTGTGGCTGGCCTTGCTGCCCAGGTGCAAATGCTGGTGGCTGCTCAATCTACTAAACGGCCCAGAGTTGCTCTGTCCTCCGATTCTGAGGGTGAAGGTGATGGGGCTGTTCTGGCAGGGACCCCCCTATCAGGGTCCCGCTCCTCTCTTGATCTAGTGGGGTCTGAGGTAGAGGCTGAGGTTGAGGGGGTTGATAATTCTCCCCCTGGCTCGCCTGAAGAGCTTGCAATCATGGATGAGTTGATTGCTTCCATTAAGCAGACGCTACGTTTGCAGGACGAAGTGTGTCCCCCCGCTGCCTTGGCGGCTTATGGGAAAACGCAGGACGCCGCAGGTTTTTCCCTGCAATGCTGATTTTCAGCGCGCTGTAAAGGATCAATGGCGCGATCTGCGCAAGCCTTTTGCGGTACCAAGTAAATTCAAGCTGCGTTATCCTTTTTCGCCTGCCACTGATGAACGGTGGTGTGTGCCTCCGCCAGTGGATCATGCAATTGCGGTTTTGAACAAAACCACTGCGATTCCTGCAGAGGGATCCCCTGTTTTCCGTGATGCCACGGATAGGAGACTGGAGTCTCTTGCCCGTCATACTTATTCTGTTACGGGTTCTATGCTTAAGGCTCTATTTGCTTCTCTCATGGCGGCCCAGGCGATCGCAAGTTGGACGCAGATGCTTAGGCGCGTCCTAGTGGCCGATTCGGCCTCGGCGGCGACCCTGGACATGGTGGATCAGATCCACCAGGGTGTCATGTATCTGTGTGATGCGGACCTGGACCTGATTCCGTTGGCTGCACGTGTGCACAGCGTGGCGGTGTTGTCTCGCCGCCTGGTTTGGTTGAAATGTTGGTCGGTGGACCAATCTTCACGTAAAACCTTAGCCAATCTGCCTTATGATGGGTCTCGCCTTTTTGGGGAGTCCCTGGATGTGTTGATTAAGGGGATCACCGGGGGTAAGAGCACTCTCTTGCCCCATTTCCCCAAGGCTAAGGGGGCTTCTGGGAAGAAGCATGCGAATTTTCGGCCCCCTCAGGGGTCCTTTCGTGCCTTTCGGCCGCACTACAAGGGCAAACCGTTCAAAGGCCAGGGCTCTCAGAAGAAACCCTGGTCTGGGAAACAGAAGTCCGGCCAATCCGGACCTGCGGCCCATAACAGTTCGGCCTGAAGGGGCGCCCTCACCCAGTTTTGGGGTGGGGGGACGCTTGCTCGGTTTTCTTCAGCCCTGGTTGGCCCGTGTGCGGGACAGATGGGTTCTGGAAATCGTTCGATCTGGTTACAAGATCGAGTTTCTCTCTCGGCCGGAGAGCAGATTTTTTCCCTCAAATCTACAACTGTCTCCAGAGCGCCTGCGGGATCTGCACCTGGCGGTGCGGGACCTGAGGGCTCAGGGAGTGGTGGTTCCGGTGCCTCATCGGGACAGATTTCGGGGGTTTTATTCCAATCTGTTCACCGTGCCCAGAAAGGAGGGCAAGGTTCGTCCGATTCTGGACTTGAAAGCTCTGAACCGCTCTGTGCGGGTTCGCAAGTTCCGCATGGAATCCCTGCGCTCGGTGGTGGCTGCCCTGGTTCCGGGGGAATTCATGGCCTCCATCGATTTGAAGGATGCGTATCTTCACATCCCCATATTCGAGGGTCATCAGAGATACCTTCGATTTGCCATTGCGGAGGATCACTACCAGTTCGTGGCGTTGCCCTTTGGGCTCGCCTCGGCTCCGCGGGTCTTCACCAAGGTGCTTGCACCGGTTCTGGCATTATTGAGGGCCCAGGGCATTTCTGTCCTGGGGTATCTGGACGACATTCTGATTCGGTCTGCGACCAGTCAGGGTCTGGAGAAGGACCTGTCTGTCACGATGCAAACTCTGCAGGAGTTCGGTTGGACGATAAATGTTCCAAAGTCGACACTGAGTCCGTCGGTTTGTCTTCCCTATCTGGGAATGATACTGGACTCGGTGCAGGCGAAGGTCTTCCTGCCGGAAGACAAACTCAGGACTCTTCAGGAGGAAGTCAGGTCCCTCAGGGACGTTCCGAACTCGTCTCTGCGGACGTGTATGAGATGTCTGGGATTGATGGTCTCGGCTTTCGAGGCGATTCCTTTCGCGCAGTTTCACACGCGGGGTCTCCAGGCGGAGATCTTGTCCAAGTGGGACGGGCGACCTCAATCTCTGGATCTTCAGATCTCGTTGAGTCATCGCACCAGGGAAAACCTTCTGTGGTGGCTCCAGTCCCCGTTGGTGTCCGGGGGCAAGTCGTTTCGTCCGATCTCGTGGACGATAATCACCACGGTTGCCAGCCTGTCGGGCTGGGGTGGTGTTCTGGGCGTTCTGTCCGCCCAGGGGACCTGGTCGGAGGGGGAGTCTTCCCTCCCGATCAACATTCTGGAATTGCGTGCGATAAGGCTCTGTCTTCATCGCTGGACGGACCGGCTGCAGGGCTGCCCGGTTCGGGTGCAGACGGACAATGCCACGGCGGTGGCCTACATCAACCACCAAGGGGGCACCAGGAGTGCCCGAGCGGCTCGAGAAGTGGCCGACATTCTGTCTTGGGCCGAGACTCATGTCCCGGCGATAACGGCGGTTCACATTCCGGGAGTGGAGAACTGGCAGGCGGACTATCTGAGTCGCCAGACCCTGGATCAGGGGGAATGGTCTCTCCATCCGGCTGTCTTCCAGATGTTGTGCGCGAAGTGGGGTCTTCCAGATGTGGACCTGTTCGCGTCTCGCCTCAACTACAAGGTGAAGAGGTTCGTGGCAAGGACGCGCGACCCTCGGGCAGACGCGTCGGACGCGTTAGTGGCCCCGTGGCATCAGTACAGGCTGATGTACGCGTTTCCACCGATCCAGTTGCTGTCCAGGTTCCTTCGCAGGTTACACTCGGAACGCAGCACGGTGATTCTTGTGGCGCCGGACTGGCCTCGCCGGTCCTGGTACGCAGACCTCGTGAATCTGGCGGTCGACGCCCCCTGGCGTCTGCCTCTTCGGGACGATCTACTGTCTCAAGGACCGATTTACCATCCTGCTTTACAGTCGCTGGCTTTGACGGCCTGGCTGTTGAGACCGAGGTCCTGAAGGAGAAGGGTCTCTCTCCAGAGGTTGTTCATACCTTGATCAACGCGAGGAAGTCTTCCTCGGGAAAGGTTTATTACCGTACTTGGAAGGCCTATTTTGCCTGGTGTGAGTCCAGGGGGTTTTCACCCCGCACGTACTCGGTTTCCCGTGTGCTGTCTTTCCTTCAGACGGGTGTCGATCAGCGTTTGGCGCTGGCTACGATAAAGGGTCAGGTGTCTGCGCTGGCCGTTCTGTTTCAACGTCCCGTGGCTTCCAACTCCTTGGTTGGCACTTTTATTCAGGGTGTGCGGCATCTGGTTCCTCCTAGGAGGGATCCTTTGCCCCCTTGGGACTTGAATCTAGTCCTATCTGTGTTACAACGTGCTCCTTTTGAACAGATCAGGGAGATCTCGTTGTCTATGTTGTCCAAAAAGGTCGCCTTTTTGGTGGCGATCACTTCGGCTCGCAGAGTGTCGGAACTGGCGGCTTTGTCCTGCAAGTCTCCGTACCTGGTTGTTCATTTGGATAAGGTGGTCTTGCGACCTAATCCTTCTTTTCTGCCGAAACGAGTTTCGGAATTCCATCTTAACGAGGATATTGTTTTGCCTTCGTTGTGCACGAAGCCTAAACATCCAAAGGAAGTGAGATTGCACTCTCTGGATGTTGTTCGGGCGATAAGGGTTTACCTTAAATCGACTGAGTCTTTTCGTAAGACGGACTCCTTGTTTGTTCTTCCAGAGGGTCCTCGGAAGGGCATGGCGGCTTCGGCCTCCACCATCGCCAAATGGATCAGGCAGACCATTGAACAGGCCTATGCCTTGCAGGGGAAGGTTCCCCCTGTGCCTGTGAAGGCGCACTCTACTAGGTCTCTGAGTACGTCTTGGGCCTGCCGTCATGGGGCTTCTGTAGCCCAGGTGTGTAAGGCGGCGACTTGGTCGACCGTGCACACTTTCACAAAATTCTACAAAGTAGATGTTCAGGCATCGGCGGATGCTTCCTTTGGCCGCAAGGTTCTTAGTGCGGCTGTTCCATAGGGTCCCTTGTTGGGGACTCCTGGCTGTTGGGATAGTTTTTTGTATCCCCTGGTTTTTTGTCTTTTCCTGGGTTGTTGCTCCTGTTGAGCACTTATTTTTGCTGTTGCCCAGCTGGTTTCCTTCCTTTGGTAAGGTTCCTTTCTTTGATGTGGAGACTGCGTTGCCTTTCGGCGCGGATGCGTTTCCCACCCCTCATGTTTACACTGCTTTGGGACGTCCCCATATGTGACGAATATGAAGAGGCGGCGACTGTCGGAGGACGTAAGAGAAAACGGAATTTTTGTAAAATCTTACCTGTAAAATTCCTTTCTCTGAGTCCTCCGACAGTCGCCGCCCCCGCCCCTCTTTTGGGGTTTGAATGTATACTCTACTGCTATTCCACTAAAACTGAGATATGGTTGCAGGAAGTAGGAGGGTATTGACTGAGGGGACCACCCCTTGAGGGTGGGATATGTTAAAGCTTTATTGTTAACATATTCTGTTGCCTAGCTACTCCTTCGGAGCAAAGTCTAATACCCCATATGTGACGAATATGAAGAGGCGGCGACTGTCGGAGGACTCAGAGAAAGGAATTTTACAGGTAAGATTTTACAAAAATTCCGTTTTCTTTTGGTGGTATTTAATCACCACTGTGTGGTTTTTTTTTTTTTTTTTGCGCTATAAATGAAAAAAGACCGACAATTTAGTTAAAAAAAATGCATTTTTCTTCATTTTGGTTATTCTCCATTATTACTTTATTATTATAACTTATGACACACGTTACCATTGCAAGCATACCATGGAGTCCAGATTCCTGCTTGCGGTCAGCAAGCAGAGTGGCAAAGGGTTGAATTGGGTAGATCTTTTTTTTGTAGGGGGTCTCTCTTCCCATCCTGCATCCCTGCTGACACATTACAGGGTGTTTTGCTGCTTTTCCTAATTTGTTAGAAGCAGCATCTGGGCAGTCACAGGCTGATCAGACCCTCTACTTAGACCAAGATGATGAATGAAGTTCGAGTCTTTAGTGCAAGCATCGCCTTATTCAGGTCGGTCCCTTTGAGAAGATATAACTTTGTAAAACTTCCACTCAGTTCATTCAAGCCATGTGTGGTCACCGACGAAACGCTGTTTAGGCCTGACACCAGCAACTCCCCACCACTGAGTGAGAGAACGATGTGATGTTCTGCGGACGTCTACCCAAGCCGGACACTGTACGAGTCACTTTGAGTCAAGTAACGAACCCAGGTGTGGATGGCGGTTGGACGTTCATTTCTGAGCCTGAGGAAACGGATCTGAAGGCCAGAACTGGTGTGGGAGGGTACCTGAAAGGAAAGATTCACGGGAGGCAGGTCCAGAACCGAGGGCAGGGAGACGCAGCCAGACACATCCACCTGTAGGAGACATACAAAGCTGGAATGAAGATTCAGGTGGATGAAAAGCACTGCTCTAAGCCCTGTCTAAGCCAACTTCCTAAGGTGCTTTCCAGCACACTCCAACATAAGATATCTACTAAGATAGAGACCGCACATTGCTGTACCACTTGGAAAATAACTTTACTGGAGCTGGCAAGCCACTTTTACCCCACTAAAGTTTACTAACCGAGCGATTTCTGACACTCCGCTCCGACATGTAAAAATTAAATTTTTTTTGCTAGAAAATTACTCAGAACCCCTAAATATTATATATTTTTTTTTTTAGCAGAGACCCTAGGGAATAAAATGGCAGTCATTGCAATTTTTTTTATGTCACATTTTGACATAAAAGTATTTGCGCAAAAATTTTTCAAACGTTTTGTGAATAAAAAAAAAAAAAAACACACTAAAGTTAGCCCAATTTTTTTGTATAATCTGAAAGATGATGTTACGTCGAGTAAATAGATACCTAACATGTCATGCTTTAAAATTGTGCACACTCGTGGAATGATGCTAAACTTTGGTACTTACAAATCTCTATAGGCAACATTTTAAAAAGTTTTACAGGTTACCAGTTTAGAGTTACAGTGGAGGTCTTGAGCTAGAATTGTTGCTCTTGCTGTAACGTTTGTGGCGATACCTCACATGTATCGATTGAACGTCGTTTACATATGTGGCCACGACGTACGCATGCGTTCGCTTCTGCGTGCGGGGACGCAGGCACTTTAAATTTATTTTAAATGTATTTTATTTTTACACTTTCCCTTGAATTTTTTTTTTATCGCTTTTATTCCTGTTACAAGGAATGTAAACATCCCTTGTAATAGGAATGGTGAATGACAGGTCCTCTTTATGGAGAGATGTGGGGTCAATTAGACTTCAGATCTCTCCTACAGGCTAGAAAGCCTGAAATAAAAAAAAAAAAAACGATATCCGCTGAATGCCGAGATCAGTGCAGTATTGAAAACTGCCAGGCTGGGCGTGACGTCGGGCTTCAGAGTCAGAGACTGCTGGGGACCATCTGGTCCTCGCAGTCTCTATGGTAAACTTTCACCGACGGGCGATCCTTCTCCAGCTCGCCGATGGCACGGGCGAGCCAGTAGAAGCACTGGAGGGTGGCGGGAGGATGTCGCCTCCCGCCGTCTGTAAGAAAGATCAAGCGGCTGAACAGCCGCTATGATTGTTCTTATGGAAAAGGAAATCGCCGGCGGAAAAAAATTATATCTGAATGATGCCTGCAGCTGCACTCATCATTATTAAGATATCCCCACTCAAAGCCAAAGACGTCATATGACGTCCAGCGGTAAGGAAGTGGTTAAAGACCAGAGGATGGTGGGGTGAGAGTAGCTTGCTCACAAAAAAAATGTATTCAATAGGCAGTGCAGTGTTGGGCATCCTATATCCTATGTTTGTGCTGGAATGAAGCCTACAGAGAAAACAAAAAACTGAAGTTAGAATTTTGTATATTCTATGCATTAAGGTAAAAAAAAAAAAACCTTCTGGGTGCAGCTCCTCCCCCCTAGCCCCCTTATACTTACTTACCTGAGCCCGATTTCAATCCAGCAATGTGCATGAGAGCAGCAGCCCTCCCGGGTCTCTGTCTCATTGGCTCACACAGCAGCAGGATCTATCACAGCCAGTAAGGAGAGAGCAGGGGGCAGGGCCAAGACATGCTCCTTGTGTGAATGAACAATGTCCATTCACAGAAGCGCCACCACTTGGGAGCGAGCCTGCTTGAGTGCCCCCATGGCACAAAAAGAAGAGGAACAATCAAAACCACTGCACAGAGCAGGTAAGTATAACCCTCCAGTCTCCTCTATAGAGCGGCGATGTCACCGCTGACATCCGCCACCATCTGATCCAATCCTGCCTGAAAAAAAAAAAAGACAGATGGTGCTCCTATTTTTCATCCATCCCGCAGATCGGATTGGATGGAAACGGACAGGCGGTCCGTTTCACCAATTTCCCCATAGAGGAGAGTGGGACTGTATCTGCTCTGCACGGTAAAAGGACACGGACCGGTTATCTGCCTGCTCAGCGGGGGTCAGTGGAGGCATCCCCTGCTAAGCAAGCGGAATCCGCTACACAGAGGCGCCTGTGTGATTTCGGTATGTATTGAATCACTGATACTGAAACAACTACGGAACCCAAAGTCAGGTGTTTATGTAGCATCTCTCCTGGACACACCCAGTCAGAAGCTACATGCATACAGTGCATCATAGTCCAGAACTGGTCATAAATGTTTATTATCCAGCCTACTGGCATTGATAAGTTTTTATAATAGCAATTATATAGCCATCTATAAATTTCCCTGGCCATATAGAAAAAGATGTGAGGTATATGCATAAGCTGCGCAAAATCTGCTGTTCGTATCCAGTACTATAAATAGCCATCTTATTGATTACCCCAAGTTCTGCAAGACGGAATAGCCAGCCACTGTGCCTGTAAAGCAGAAAGGGAATGCTAACCCCTCCTGCTGATCGTGCCGCTAAATATTGCTGTGCTGCAGAAAATCCGTGGCTGACCTTTCCTGAAACAGACACTTTCTGGAAGGGTTGATCTCTTGTGTCCCAGTTAATGGTCACTTTGCTCCACTGACCCCCATGCCGCTACTATGTCCATTAGTATTTACTTCCTTTTGTACAGGCACAACGTTTACTGTCCGTTTTAGTTGTATAAACATGTCATCCTTAACCACTCTACAACCGCTCACAGTAATACTACTGCGGCAGAGTGGTTCGTTATCGTCCAGCCACGTAGTATTAACGTGATTGGACACTCCCCCTTCTGGGCGGCGCTTGCGCGCCGCCGGAGGCTCGCTCCCGCTGTTTTCATTCACAGCGGGAGTCGGGCCAGGGGAGGAGCAGCGGCGATCGCCGCTGCTCTTACCCGATCGTCGGGGATCGAGTCTGGAGATCCGCCCGCTGTGTGTAAACACAGCGGGCGGATCTCCATAGTGACAGGGAGTGACAGATCGGACTGTTCAGCATAGCTGGACATCCGATCTGTCCATGACTCACTCAGTCCCCTCCCCCCCTACACGTCAGTAAGCACCAGGCATACATTAACCCCTCCCTCTCCAATAAAATTAACCCCTTCCCTGCCAGTGTCATTTTTACAGTAACAGTGCATATTTATAGCACTGATTACTGCAGTAATGTCACTGGTACCCCCAAAAGTGTCAAAAATGTCAGTCAGGGGTCCGGTCTGTCCGCCGCAATGTCGCAGTCCCGCAAAAAAAAATCGCAGATCACCGCCATTACGCGTTAAAAAAAAAACACCAAAAATGACAGAAATCTTTCCCTTTGTTAGTAAACGCAATAACTTTTGCGCAAACCAATCAAAATACGCTTATTGCGATTTTTTTTACCAAACATATGTAGCATAAAACAAATTGGCCAAAAATTTTTAAAAAAATTGGTTTTTACATCTTTTTTGGGGGGAATTTCATATAAAAAAATGTTAAAAATATTGTTATTTTTTCAAAATAAACGCTCTTTTTTTGTTTATAGCGCAAAAAGTAAAAATCGCACAGGTGATCAAATACCACCAAAAGAAAGCTCTGTTTGTGGGAAAAAAAGGACGTAAATTTCGTTTGGGTACGGCGTCGCACGACCGCGCAATTGTCAGTTGAAGTCGCACAGCGCCGAATCGCAAAAAGTGGCCTGGACGGAAGACAGCAAAATCCTCCGGTGGTAAAGTGGTTAAAGCGACTCTGTTGCATATCTTGGAAACCACCCTTGTGAATGGAATAGAGAAGCAAGAATAACTGTCAAGGCTGAGCTGAACCCTTACCTTGAAGAGAGCCGAAAGCTGGCTCCCTCCTCGGATTCTTGGAATATTCCATGTCAGCGACTGTGTGCTCAGCGACAACTCCGAACTCTGATCTGGACTGCTGAGCTCCTGAGAAACACTAGAACACAAAGCATGAAGAGTTAGTACAGGGCTTGAAAGGCTGGTTTATACAGAAAGTATTTAGTCTCATTAAAGTCTAGGGAATCGACTGATATAGTTTTTTTTAGGGCCGATACCGATTTTCTAGTCACCCTTCAGGTCGATAGCCAATATTAGGTGCCAATATTCTGTAAGTTTTAACTTTTGAAAAATCAACACAATTTTTGACACAAATCTGGTACTGAACATGTTAATGTTTTTTAAAATTTTTAACATTAACCACTTCTGGACCGGAAGGATTTGCTCCCTTAATGCCCAGGCCATTTTTTTTGCGATTCAGCACTGCGTTACTTTAACGGAAAATTGCGTGCGACACTGTACCAAAATAAAATTGATGTCCTTTATTCCCCACAAGTAGTTTTTTGGTGGTATTTGATCACCTGTGCGATTTTTATTCTTTGCGCTATAAACAAAAAAAAGCGACAATTCTGAAAAAAAAAAAAAAAACAATATTTTTTACTTTCTGCTATATAACATTCCCAATATAAAAAAAAAATTAAAAATCAAATTTTTTCAACATTTTAGGCCAATTTATATTCTGTTACATATTTATGGTAAAAAAAAAAAATCCCTATAAGCATATAATACATAGTTACATAGTAAGGTTGAAAAAAGACACAAGTCCATCTGGTTCAACCAAAAAAAAAAAAAAAAACAGTATTGAAAACCCAACCATACAATCCCATATACACAATCCTATACCCGCTGTTGATCCAGAGGAAGGCAAAAATAAACTCCAGCATAGCATGATCCAATTTGCTACAGCAGGGGAAAAAAATTCCTTCCTGATCCCCCCAAGAGGCAATCGGATATTCCCTGGATCAACTTTACCTAAAAAAAAATTGTAGTACCCATTTATATTAAGTACACCCAGGAAAGAATCCAGGCCCTTTTTAAAGCAATCTAGTGAGCTGGCCAGAACCACCTCTGGAGGAAGTCTATTTCACATTTTCACAGCTCTTACGGTGAAGAAACTTTTCCGTATTTGGAGACGAAATCTGTTTTCCTCTAGACGTATATTGATTGGTTTGCGCAAAAGTTATAGCGTCTACAAACTATGAGATATTTGTATTTATTTTTTTACTAGTAATGGCAACGATCAGCAAATTATAGTGGGACTGTGATATTTCAGCGGACATGCGCTGTCACTGTACTAATGGCACTGGCTGGGAAGGGGTTAACATCAGGGGCAATCAAAGCGTTAACTGTGTGCCTAGCCTGTGTTTGTAGTGTACTGTGGGAGGTGCTTTTACTAAGGGAAGGCATGGATCCTTGTCCCTGCTTTGCATGAACGCAGTATATCAATCCCTTCCCTACTGACAGAACAGAGATCTGTCTTGTTGATAAACAGACTGGCTTTCTGGCTCTCTGCCTAATGATCGGTGGGTGCCGGTGGACATGGAGTCTGCGGTACCCGCAGATCAGCTCCCGCTGTGTATAATCAGAGCAGGCCGCCGCCAGTGCGCATGTGCGCTCCCTACCAGGAAGCGTCGGATCGTGTACTAGATGCGTGATCCGGCGCAGCAGACCCACCTTGCTAAGCCGCCGTACATGTATGTTATATAGTTGGCAAGTGGTTAAAGGGACTTCGGGTCTGGGCAGGAAGGGGTTTATCTCTTTATCCCTGGGAGGAACAGTGCTACTAAAACTGGGTATACACTAGTAGAATAGAAAATCCATACAAACATTCTCAGTACATTTGAATGTTATTCGAAAGTAGATCAAGATTCCGTTTGCTATTAACATTAAACTGTGAAATTAATGGGTTTTTACTAAACTAAAACCGCATTCACTGTTAGAAATGCGTACATTTGAGAATATTTTCCCATCCTACTCCTTTAAAAACTCTTGTCACTGCAGTTGAAAATCTAATCTAATGATTAGAAAAACAAACAAACGTTCTTACAATGAAGAATGGTGAACAAAGTTATACTGGTGTGTAACCAGCTTTACTCCCATACTTTTCACATTCAGGGCTTTATGTTTATTGCTAAAAAACCTGTACACCTAAAGCCCCCAAGGGGGCACTCTGACCTCCAATCCTGCTTTCTGGTTCCTTCCCAGACTGTGAAATTCTAGCAGTCTCCCCAGAACATACAGTAGGTACTTGTGGGACACTTACCTGCTGGCTCCTTTCGGCACAGGGACTTGCACACGTACATTTATTGCTTGGCTGAAAATACAAGTAGAGGAAACCTAGGTCAGTACAGTATGAAAAATTCCCTCCCTATGATCAGAGTTTTTTTTATTTATAAGCCCGATCCCCTTATTTCTCAGACTCTCACCTCTTGGGACTCAGATCACAGCGCAGCTTCAAAAATATTCGCAGCCGACTGCAAGAGAATATTTGTCGTTATTCACGAACGCATTCTGCTCATTTAACCACTTCAATACCGGGCACTTTTCCCCCTTTCCCGCCCAGGCCAATTTATAACTTTTAGCGCTGTTTCATTTTGAATGACAATTGCGCGGTCATGCAACACTGTACCTAAACCAAATTTATGTCATTTTTTCCCCACAAATAGAGCTTTCTTTTGGTGGTATTTGATCACCGCAAGGTTTTTTCTTTTTTGCTAAACAAATAAAAAATACCTGAAAGTTTGAAAAAAAAAAAAAAACAAAAAAAAAAGTTTTTTTTGTTTGTTATACAATTTTGTAAATAGATACGTTTTTTCCTGCACTGATGAGGCCGCACTGATGGGGTGGCACTGATAGGTAGCAATGATATGCAGCATTGGTGGGCACTGATAGGCGGCACTTCTGGGCACTGATAGGCGGCACTGATAGGCGGCAATAATGGGCACTGGTGGGCAGCACTGATAGATGGCACTGGTGAGCAGCACTGATGGAGAGGGCACTGGCGGGCTCCCTGAGCCCTGATTGCCATCCCTGGACGCCATGGTGGGCATCCCTGGTGGTTGGACACAGCTGGTCACATGGTAAAGACCCTACGTCAGTAGGCTCTTTACCGAGATCGGAGAGGCAGAGCGCTTTATCCTGCTGCCGTCCGGTCAGGATAATGTAACCACCTTCCCGCCGTCATTTGCCTATAGAGCGGGCGGGAAGTGGTTAAAGTATTCTTCAGTATAACAATTTTATATTCTCCCCTTGTTACTGTAGGTTCCCTCCCAAAATCACAATGCATTCAGTTAGGTTACTTGGCATTTGCCCAAACAGGGCTGGGAATGTGTTAAAGAGTGCATGTATTGCTAGAGTGCATGTATTGCTGTGGAAAAGATATGAGGACAAGATCCATTTGGGCAAAGACTGGTATGAACTGTGAATGTGTACATACTGGTGATATATAAATTAGTGATCGACCGATATCGTTTTTTCATTGCCGATACCGATATTTTGGTCATCGCGTATCGGTATCGGCTGATATGGGCCAATATATAATTTTTTTTTTTTGACAGTTACTCTTGTGGAAAAGACCCCAAACTCCTCCTCTGCATTCAAACCACGAAGTTTGGCTGTTTTGAATGCTGTCATTTTTTTAAATCTGGCGCCGAGTACCCGGAAGTGATGTCATGACATCACTTCCGGGTTTTTGCATGGAGACCCGATCAGAGCCGAATGCGGCTTTGATTGGGTCTTCGGCGGCCATGTAGGCTGTTTGCCTGGGTATAATCCTTACATACAGAACAAAGCGCACGTTACCAAACATAAAACATCCAGTGCAGTAACCATTAAGGGGTCCTTTTACACAGGCGTTCTATATGTCCAATTTTTCCTCCATCTGTTGACAGATGAAAAACTGACATCATTGTATTTCTATAGGCTAGCGGATGTTAGCTGATGATCATCCGTTGACATCTGCCTTCGTTAACATCCCTTTTCTTTTAAATGGAAGAACGCCCCATTTTCTTCAGTTAAAAAAATGGAAGCTGACCTAAACGGATATCAACAGACAAATGGTCAGTTTTTGCATTGGTTGTTAGGAGTTTGCTAAAGTAGACAAAGGTTGGGGTTACCCGGTGCCTGCCCTTTGTTTACTTTAGCGGCGGCGCAGAATGACAGTACTGCTTCTCCCAGTGCTGATTTGGAGCCGGCAAATGACAAATCCAGCTGATGTCTACTCTAGCAAGGGGAGAACTGACAATATAATTTGCTGCCGGCAAGTGACAGATCCTCTGTGTACACTCTCCCCACGCTCTGTAAATATGGCTGCCCTCTGTTGTTTACATTCTCCTGTCAGCAGGGAATTCCCCATGGACAGATGTAAAAACCGAAGTCTCGATCCGTTTTTCATCTGATTGCCAAAAAAAAAAAAACATGACTAAATGGATGAAGCAAGCGGAACGCCTGTGTGGAAGGTGGCCTAAGAGAGTACCAAGGATATTATATTCAAAGCAGTCTGTAGAATTTTCTGGGTGTGAAAATATTTTAATTGTATAAACAGGAGCGTAAAGATAAATGTATTTACAAACAATACTGCAACAATGGTGTTTGTTTCTGCTTTCTGAATAAGTTTGAAAGGTAATTCCGAATTGTGTTGCATCACAAAATCCCCTGTGTAGCAATGCGTGAATCTTTTAATTTTCCTGTCTGTTTACATCCTTTATATGAAGTTGTTCATCTTGAACCTTACCTGCTGCCGGGGTCTCTCTCCACACTGGGGAACAGGTGGAAAGGGAGGGAGGTGCTGAGACTGTCTGAGATTTGATACTGCATTACTGTCAGCTGAAGAAAATAAATAAGAAAATGGATTAGAAAAAAAAAAAAAAAAACGAAACTAAAGACTTCAGCCATAGACACAACAAGATTAAAGTAGAACTATAGGCAAAACTTTTTTTCTCTTTCATTCATTGATGGACACAGCTCCTTATCATCTTGACCATTGAGTTATACTGCCCCCTACAGGAGTAGGACACTAGGAAGGAAAAGGCTATGGGGCAGTCCCATGGGGTATACTCCCACTTTCAGCTATAGGCACTTTTTTTTTCTGCCTAGTAAGGAGTAAGGACCTAGTCCCTTGCTGGGATCTCTGGTCCTGGCAATTTTTTCTTTTTAAATTGAATTTTTTTTCTATCTTTATTTTGTTTCTGTGAGTTCCAAGGACAAGGAGCCCCGTCGTAGATGGGGGGGCCTTTCTTCTCGGCTCATAAGAGGCCTTTTCGTCCCTCAGGGTCTCAAGACAAGGTATCTAAGCTCTTCAGAGCCTCCACCGGAGTTTCCAGGAGAACCTGGTCTGGTAAGCTCCTACGCCGTGACCTGGGGAGTGAACAACTCCCTTCTGCCTTTGCTGAGCTGGCGGAGCAGCTGGTCCAGGGGCTGCAGTTTATCTGTGATGCCTGTTGGGATGTGGCTCCCCTGATGGCTCACCGCTCTGTTTTGGCGGTGGGCATTCGGAGTGTCTTTTGGCTTAAATGCTGGTCTACGGACCAGACTTCTAAAAAGGCCTTGACTGATCTTCCCTTTTAAGGAGATAGTCTGTTTGGAGCTACCCTGGATGACCTCATTAAAGGTCTCACAGGGGGAAGAGTACCTTTCTTCCATAGGCTACTAAGGACAAGGAACCTCATCATAGACGTGGACCTTCCTTCTCTGCTCATAAAAAGTTTTTTTCATCCCTCAGGGTCGACTGACAAGGGCTCGAAGCCTTTTAGGGCCTCCTCTGGCAGATCCAAGCGACCCTGGTCTGGCAAGCTGAGAGCGGGCTTCTCCAGGCCCGCAGACAAGGTGGTTCCTTCATGAAGGTTTGCCCTCGCCCTCACCCGTATCTGGGGGTCTGTTTGGGGCGGTACAAGATCTGTTCCTTAAAGGGGTGATCATCCCAGTTCTGACTTTGGAACTTTTTCAGGGTTTTTACTCAAACCTGTTCAGTCTCCAGGAAGGAAGGCAAAGTGCTTCAGTCCTGGACCTTAAGGTGCTGAACTGCTTTGTGTCCATTATCAATTTGTGGCGTTGCCCTTTGGACTCGCCTTTGCTCATTGGGTTTTCACAAAAGTGTTGACCCTGGCGCTAGCCTTGCTATGCCAATGGGGGTTCGCGGTACTGGGCTACTTGGACAATCTCCTTCTGCGAGCAGAGTCTCCCTCTGCTCTGTTAGAGAACCTGGCGATCACAATACGAACTCTTCGGGAGTTCGGCTGGATTTGAATCTTCACAAGTATGCCCTGGTTCCGTCCACGACTCTGGACAAACTCCAGAAATTGCAGGCTGCAATTCGCCTCCTGCTGTCTAACAGATGGTCAATCCCTTGGACTTGCATGCGGGTGCTGGGCCTGATGGTGTCTACCTTTTGAGGCGGTTTCCGTTTGCACAGTTCCATATGAGGTCCCTGCAAAGGAAGATTCTAGCCAAATAGGACAAGACTCCGCAGTCTCTAGACAATCAGATCTGGCTGAGCTGGGGGTCGAAGGAGTCCCTAATATGGTGACTTTGTTCTCCTGCGCTTCGGCTGGGAAAATCCTTCCTCCGCTTGTATTGGACAGTGGTCACCATGCATGCCAGCTTCCTCGGCAAGCATTCTGCTCAGGGGATCTGGATGTGGAAGAGTCCAGACTAACGATCAATGTCCTGGAACGGATCAGACGTGTCTGGATCATTAAAAGGATCATCTTCAGGGAGGCCCAGTGCGCATTTAATTGAACAATACCACGGCCGTAGCTTATGTCAATTACAAAGGGGGCACAAGAAGTGCCCTTGTGGCTCTGGAGGTAGCCAGCATTCTAAGGTGGGCAGAACAGTTTGTTCCTGCCCCCTCCGCCGTGCACATTCCCTGGGGTGGAAAATTGGCAGGCAGATTACCCCAGTCGGCAGGCGTTGGACCAAGGGGAGTGGCCCCTTTATCCAGTGGTGTTTCATCAGCTGTGTCTCCGGTGGGGCACTCCCGAGGTGGATCTGTTGGCATCTCGGCTCAACAGAAAGGTGCAGAGGTTTGTTGCCCGGGCAAGGGATCCTCTGGCAGATGCCACAGACGTGCTGGCGGCCCATGGGGTCAGTATCGTCTGATTTATGACTTTCCTCTTCTTGAGCTTTTATTGATTTACATCTTAAAACACAGAAAAAAGACAACTACATTGCCTCAAAGGCGTCAGTGTACATAACGTCCATAAGATTGAACAGTAATGGTGCAATGATAGAACAAGCAATCTATGAGCAATCTGGCTCAATTAATATTTGTTATGCATTTATGACCACATCGATCAATCTTTTTGGGAGAACAGCTCATACACCTGTTACCTTTTAACGGATCGTCTTGATGTGAAGTACCATCTATTTAATTGCTCTTATTTGCTTGTTCTATCATTGCATCATCATTACTGTTCAATCATGTGGACGTTATGTACACTGACGCCTTTTTTTGAGGCAATGTATTTATGTCTTTTTTTCTGTGTTTTAAGATGTAAATCAATAAAATAGTTATGTTTTACTGTATCTAGTGCCTTCAAAGTCCATGTTTTTCCCCAATATTCAGTCTAATCTCCAGCCTGAAGTCATCTAAAGTGAATTAATTTACTGACTAAACTTCCACTTTAACAGGCGCTTAACCCTGGCAGTGTGGGGAGCCAACACACAGATATATTTATTTGTAATTGCCAGAGTTCAGCTTTAACTGAGAGATCAGCTAACCTAAGTGACCAAGCAGAAAATGATGGTTCGTTAGGTCGTAGTCTAAGTTGCCTTCAGTAACATGGAAGATATTGCTATGACTCACCTCTCCCTGAGGAGGAAGGACCTTCAGGATCCGACTGACCTCAAACTCATCCAGCTTTACAGATTCGTGAAACTGACAGCTGTCCACCCGCACTGCCGAACCGTATCCTGTGTATAGGGAGAATTAGAGCATTAAAATTATAACAAGTGACTGAAAGGTTGAAGTGACTTGTACCGTAGCAAGAAAAGAAAAATCTGCTGACAGATATAAATTACCTGCAGCAGTTTTAACTCATTATATTTCATTGTACACATTTCTGAGCACCGCTGAAGTAGGTGGGTGCTGCCAGCAGCTTCAATAAAATCAGAATAATGAATGTATGTCACTAGCACACCATACAGTAGGTCCATAATTAATAGCGTTAAAAGGATAACTGGTATCGTTGCTGATACTAAGCATTCTCACAAATACTTGTACTCGTGCAAATGTTCCGATACTAAAACCGATACCTTCAAGTGCGAAGACTGTGAATGCGGCCTTCATGGAGAGAAACGGGAGTAGGTCGCGCAAGGCGTTACATCCGGACCACAGAAGTTCTGGCAAGTGCTCTACCACTACACCACCAGGGCAGAGGAGGTGAGCTGGGCGTTATGTGGTAAAAAAAAAACTAAATGCATCCAAGGGAATTAGTCTAAAAAAAAAAAAAAACTGTCACACGACACTAAAAAATAGGTACTGGTATCGGCCAATACTTGGAAAAAAAAAATATTGGTACTTGTACTCGGTCTTAAAAAAACTGGTATCGATGCATCTGTAATAATTATTGTACCTTCCCCTTATTGTGATGCGATTGCGTTACTAAACGTTTGGACTATTGATTATGAATCCATGGTGTGCTGGTGACAGTTCAGTGATAAGTCAGTAATAGGGAAAAGTTCAGCTGCACTACAACTGTGTACATTACACGCAGTTATAGGGTGGTTGTGGCACGACCCAATTTTCTTGGATGGGTCACATTTACCCTCTAAACACAATAGGGGGAATACATTTTGATGTGGGCACAAAGCATGACGGTAGGTTTACAAACTCACCTGGTTACCTTTGCAACTTAAAGTGGTTCTAAAGTCTAAAGGTTTTTTACCTTAATGCATTCTCTGCTTTATGATTGAAAAAAAAAAAAACCTTCCACTGTGTGTTCCCCTCCTGAACACTTACCTGACTCCTGTATTGATCCAGCGCTGTGCCTGGCTGCAGCTCTTCTCTCCCTCTCTTACTGGTCATACAGGGCTCGCTGAGAACAGCAGGAGCCATTGGGAGTGGGGTCTAACCAGGCTGTGTCTGTCCCCCAAAATCCCTACCAGACCCTTATCAGAGCATGCAGTCCAGTATGCTAGGAAAGGGGGTGACGAGCTAGCGCCCCCCTCCAGAACCATACCAGTCCACATGCCTTCAAAATTAGGGGGGGTACTTTGAGGCAGGGGGGGGCTCTGTCCCCACCTCAAAGCACCTTATTCTCATGTTGATGGGGACAAGGGCCTCTTCTCCACAACCCTGGGCGGTGGTTGTGGGGGGTCGGAAGGCCTCCCTTGCCCCAACGCCCCTCCCCATGTTGAAGGCATGTGGCTTGGCATGGTTTAGTAAAGGGGGCGCTCACACATCTCCCCCCCCCCCCCTCTTCCTGGCCTTCCAGGCTGCATGTACGCATAATGGCCTGGTATAGATTTTAGGGGGGCTCCAGCTGGGTTTTTGTTTTTTTGTTTTATTTTAGCATGGCAGTTTTTTTTTTTCTGAATTTTCTATTGCTGGCACTCTTTTGTTTACATTTCAGCTCTCAGACGGGAAGCCTCTGACAGCATTGTTAAGGATGTGACGGCCAGCTTCCCGGCCCGCTCCTTAACAATCCACTATTCTTAACACAGAATTAAATTTGGTCGATCAATTTTCGACCGATCCGAATTGGAATTGTTAAGAAAATTTGGAATTTGAAAAAAAAAAAAAGGAATAAACAAAACAAAACTAGATCGTTACGGATATATCCAAATCTCTGAATGAAATAGTATCTCAGAATAACCAAAAATTAATCAGAAACTTTATTTGGACCAAAATGAGCTGCACAAGTCCGGAACTGATACAATACGCTGTTCCTCAGATCATGTGTAAAAAAAGGAAGAACTCAAGCAACGTTCATGCAGAAAAAACAAGACGGGTGTGAGAGAGGCAGGAGAACCCTTAGGGTGTAGAATAATTTGATGAAAGGAATATATATATATAGATTCTGATAAATGACTAACAGTAGGTCAGTGTTGCGAATTATGATGTATGCAAATTTAATTATGCTCCTGTGGAGAATACAGTAAAAAACAAATGGCAACCACCCCAACCTATAACTGGCCTTTGCAGCAAGGAGCACATTGAAGGGCGACACATGTCAAAAAAACAACAAACAAAAGTTCAGCGCTCACTTACCAGCCAGCCTGCAACAAACCAAATTATCATGTCTAAAAGTTCACGATAAAAGTTAAAACCAAGGGGTTTAATTTGCACAACTGTCAAATGCATGCGTAAGCTGCAGAACCACTTCACGGCATACTGCAGTCCTAACTCTATAACTTTTCACCTATGGAGAATATGACTGTCTCCATGCAAATTCTTAGGTAGACAAACTTGATTCTTTGGGGTGCCCAATCCTTTATCCGATCTCCAGGTGTTTGGATAGTCAGTAAGGCTTTACAAACTTTCAGGAAGTTTCAGCAGTCTTCTGTCCTATAGATCTACAGGCACCTCTGCATATGATACCACTCAGGATTTTATTGAAACTCAACCTGTGTAGTTAGACTGCAGTCTTATGTTCTCTAGTTTGGCATAACATTAAGGGCATGGAAACCACTAACCTCTCAATTCTGAACTGCCAACACAAAATTCTTCACTCACACCAATTCGTAACTCTGAAAAACAAACAGAAATGAGGGCATGTGTTCAAATCTCCATCACAAACTGAACGTTCAGTATTTTACAGTGCAAAGCCGCCACCTTGAGTAAAATCCTTTATTAGTCATTTCTTTTGTCTAGTTCCCATTTTTACCTGTGCCAAAAATGAACAGCAACAGGGGCTACTTCATTTGTAATGTGACGTTCATTTTGCCACCTTCCCACTTGGTTCATTACAATAGTAACTGCTTTCATTGCCATGGGACTGGCGCAAGATGAGGACAGTTTGCAGAAGAAGTACACTTAAAGGTAAAAATTTGTATTTTAGTTTTGGATAGAGTGGAGAAGGATTAGAACCCCTGTCAGATTTTATTACTGTCTGTGCCCCCGTTAGGGAGATTTACCCTTCTCCATTTGTCCTGTTTACCATTATCATTGAAAGTGGAATTTAGACAAAATCCCAAATTTTGGGTTGTCCCCAGAAAAGTAATAGAGGCAAAATCTTCTAATGGGGACACTAAATCTGGGGAGCTGGGGGTCCCCAAGGGATTCCCTTAATTTGCAGGGATTTCCTTTCACTTTCTGTGTTGTCTGTTGGACAGGAAGTGAAGAAATCTCCCCATTGGGACATAAATGGCAAAAAATAAACTGATGGGTTATAACCCTCCCTTAGTCTATCCAAAATGGAAAAAAAAAAAAAAAAAAAGGTTTTGCCTATAGTTCTACTTTAAGTCCTGGTCCACATTGAACGCGACTTTGAAATTGCAGAGTTTCAAAGCCGCATATCAGTGTGATTTCAGGTGCGACTTCTGTGCGGCTTCATGCACAGATGTCTATTGAAGTCGTCCCCGAAATCGCTAAAAGTAGTAACTACTTTTGCAAATCGGTGCGGCGCCGCACCGATTGGAATGGTGCCATTGCCGGCAATAGGCTGCAACTTGTCATGCCATTTAACCTGTCAAATCACATGACAAAATCATTCCAAAGTGAATGAGGGCTAAAGGTGGAACTCTAGGCAAGCGCTTTCAAATCCCTGGACCGCTGCGCCGGCTACATGGGCAGTGACAGCTCATCAATTACAGAGGTAAGTGCAGCGGGGACTGAAGGTGTAGGGTGTTCATTCACTTTTTCATTTTTTGTGAAAGGCTGAGCTTACACTTTAAAGAAAAACTGTACTTTCTCTATCGCTTGTTGACGGCCGCAGTCTCTGATCCATATCATTAGGGTTATGCTGCCCCCCACAGGAGTAGAACACTAGGCAGAAAAAAGTTCTGCCTATGCCTATGGGCAGTCCCAGGGGGTATACCCTCTCTCTTCCTGCATAGGATGTCAGTTTTAATCTGCCTAGTCAGGAGTAAGGACCTATTTCCCTGCTGGGATCTCTGGTCCTGGCAAAGTTTTTTACTAGATAATTTTTTTCTCCGAATTTTTTTCCTTTGAGATCTACATGCAACTATGTCGGATCTGGGCGATGGGCTGCATGTATAGATCCAGTGGTCACCCCAGCCGGCCAACGAGCGCGCTCAGGCCTTAGCTCCGCGCTGGGTCGGCCACAACATAGTCCCACTGGATGGGGACTGCCCCGCAAGTTAAACCTCTCGCCAGGTTGCACACGACCGGGGGTCTAAGCCTAAGTTACAGCGTTCCTATTTGGCCGACGGCCCCCCCACTTCAGCAGAGAGGGGTTCTGTCTGGAGATGAGGCCCGCCTGTTCCGGTATGGTGAGTAAATGTTCCCCCCTCCTCCCCCCCCTGGCAGATTTTGGGGTGGATGCGGGCTCCTCCCTGGGACGTTTGGACCATTCCCGGGTTCTCCTCTGTCCTGTCGTGCACCACCTCCTCAGGCTGCTGTTTACTATTTTTTTTCCAGGTGGGCCTCATCTTGTTGTTCTGATGAGTCCTATGTTGCCTGGTTGGCTATGTTTAGCCTTGGGGACCTATTTTTTTTTACTGCTGTTCCCACTCCTCATTTTATGGCACTGCTTTGGGATGGCACTACTGATATGGATCAGAGACTGCGTCCGTCAATGAATGATAGAGAAAAATGGATTTTTGACTTATTGTAAAATCCTTTTCTATTAAGTTCATTGACGGACGCAGTATCCGCCCCTCTATTTTGAGTTGGGTTGGTATTACTTCTCTGACACTGCTTTGATACAAAACTGACATCCTATGCAGGAAGAGAGAGGGTATACCCTCCGGGACTGCCCATAGGCGTAGCCAGAACGTTTTTCTGCCTAGTGTCCTACTCCTGTAGGGGGCAGCATAACCCTACTGATATGGATCAGAGACTGTGTCTGTCAATGAACTTAAGAGAAAAGGATTTTACGGTAAGTCAAAAAATCCAGTTTTATCCAAGCGCAAAGCAAAGCAACATGCTTGCTTTAAGCCCTCTTTTGGTCCTTTCACACGGTCCTCTTCCATTGGCGGACTCCGTGCTGCTCAGTGGGGGATCGATCCGCCAATCCCCGCTGAGCAGGCAGTTGACAGCTCCGTCTCCGCTCTGTGTGCGGAGAGGGAGGTGTCAGAGACCTGCTGCTCTCTATGGGGGAATCAGATGAGAGCGGACCGCCTGTCTGCTCTCATCCGATCCCATCCAAACCGATCCCCTGGACAGATGGAAAATAGGGTTTCCATCCGTCCGGATTTCACGGACAGGATTGGATAGCAGCGGGTGTCAGCAGACATGTCTCCGCTGACATCTGCTGCCCCATAGGCAGTGCATGGAGAATCTGATCAGGTCCACCTAAAAAACTGACAGGCGGATCTGATCGGATCGTTTGTGTGAAAGGGACCTAACTCAGCTGCACAAATGTACCTTTTTCCTCAGTTCCTACTGTTCAGCTGTAGAAATAAATACCCAGTACTTCCAAGTATAGAGGCGCATGTGATTCAGTCCATGGTACAGTGTTGAACCAATAAACTAGCACCAATGCTGTCACAGGGGAAGAGTCCAAAACCCAGTGTGAGCTTTGAATTTAGTGACCCATAGCTTAAACAGGGCAGTTTCTTCTACTCCATAAAGCTGAACTGAGCTGAGTGGCAGAGTGGGGGTATGAAGGAAAGGTGAGCAGGCTGCAGGGGAGGGTGGAATAAGCTTTCTTGTTAGTTTGCCCTCTATTCAGGAGGCAAATGGTAAAGTCTACTAACCTGGGCAGTTTGGGTAGAAATTTTTCAGTCGCAATTCACCCTGAACGTCGGCTTTCAACAGAGTACCCTGTAAAAAGAAAGGGTTACATCAGACTAATCAGCTTGCCTTTCCTGTTAAAGAAAGCTGGACAGCTGTGATTCTTGTAGGATTGAGTACAGAAGGCTGTGTAAATAATACTCACGTTTGTGCCAATGGCCACGGTCATGCGCTCTATGACATCCAAGAAGATCTCATTCTGCTCACTCTGGTATAGAGGAGAAAAGAGGGCTTTGGTTTAATCTGACCTTTCCTTACACACAGAGACACCTACAGCAGTGTGGAAAAAATGGCAAAATGATGGGGGCTCTGGCACAACAGCCAGACACAAGCTAGGAAGATAAAGCAGCTCCAACCCAGCATCAAACTCTTTGATCCATCCAAGCATAAACTGAATATCATGATTGGGACTCAAGTGCAACAAGTCAACAGTATCCATGTCACAACTTTGAGCTTACAGGGGGATGAGACCTTTCCTTCCACCCCATGTGACAGTGCTGGTTGCCTGAGTGGCCAGTCAATAAGCATTAGTGCTGCTACATGGAAGGAATGGGAGTACCAGGAATGGAATGTCACTGCTTCTTGGGTGACCGAAGCCGCTGAGGAGTGAACGTTACGTAAGCTACTTTGATGGAGCTATTACAGTGAACCTGTTACATACTCCTGCATGGGCAAAACACATATTCACTTTAACCACAGCCTCTCTACCAAAACCCTAGCCCTTAATTTCACTAGAAGCACCAAAATTTCCATTTAATCACACCTAAGCTCCCATGTGATATACCAAAAAAAAAAACACTGTCATTATACGACATCGCTGATAATACTGAACATTTCTTGCACCAAAACAAATCTGCAGCATGGCAAACCAACTTTGAAAATGTTGGTTCAGAAGCAGAATGTGCCAAATTAGTGCTACTGAAACATCCACCTTTAGGCCCCTTTCACACATACGGTCCGTTCAGTTCATCAGTTCAGTCACATCAAAATGTATCCGTTTTTCATCAGTTGTCATCCGTTTTTCGTCAGTTGTTAGGGCTCTTTCACACACTCCGTCCGTTGGACGGAGTCCGTTTTTCTCAGCGGGGGATCGAGCCGCTGATCCCCCGCTGAGCAGCAGGACGACAGCTGTGTCTCCGCGCTGTGTGCGGAGACACAGCTGACAGTTCCCCATGCATCTCTATGGGAGAAATCGGATGTCAACGGACCGTCAGTCCCTTCTCACCCGATCCGCTGGATGGATGGAAAATAGGGTTTCCATCCGTCCAGATTTGACGGATCGGATCGGGTCGGATGTCAGCGGACATGTCTCCGCTGACATCCGATGCCCCATAGGAATGCATGGGGGGACCGTTCAGATCCGCCAATAAAACGGACAGGCGGATCTGAACGGTCCGCCTGTGTGAAAAGGGCTTTATCCGTTTTCCATCCGTTTTTCGTCAGTTGTTATCTGTTTTTCGTCAGTTGTTATCTGTTTTTCGTCAGTTGTTATCTGTTTTTCGTCAGTTGTTATCCGTTTTTCATCAGTTGTCATCCGTTTTTCGTCAGTTATCTGTTTTTCATCCGTTGTCATCCGTTTTTCTGACAGATGAAAAATAGGGCATTCATACGTTCAAAAAAACGGACATTGACGGAAGCAGATGAAAAGGATGTTAATGGATGATCATCTGTTGTCATCCGTTTTTACATAGAGATACATTGATGTCCGTTTTTCATCCGTCAACGGATGGATGAAAAAACGGACAAACTGACAGCATGTGTGAAAGGGGCACAAAAATGTACTTACTTGTAACCTGACTATAAGTTAAACCTGAATTCCAGGTTTGGATATCCTATACATTGCTCCAGCTTGTAAGTATGCATATACCATACCTGAAGGGATCCCCCCCAGAAGCTGGTAATCACTGTAGTAGGTACCGCTATTACATTAATCTCTACTAGCTTCTGGGTCCTGGGCCGAGCGGCTGCTTACTGAACTTAGGAGGTTGCCTGTTGGCACAAGCGCCATTCAAAGAATGCTTTACATTTTTTTCATGAATACAAAGCATTCTCTGATTGGACGAGGTAGAGATCATGACATCACCGCCACATCTCTCCATGTCATCCAATTAAAGTCTGCTTTGCATTCATTCAGAAAATACCAAGTGTTCAATGAACAGCACCCCTGGCGAGGCATGAGACCCAGAAGCTAGTGGAGATTGCTGCAGTAGCGGTGCCTACTACAGTGATTTCCAGCTTCCAGGGGGGGATCTACCAGGTCTGGTAAATGCATACTTACACTGGTCCAAAATGGACCAATGTAACTATGTAAAAATATCCATAACTAGAAATTCCTTTTTAAAAGATAACCCCTATACCTGCAAGCCCATGCACTTTTTACTTTACTGCCATTATATCTAACTACATATTTAAAAGCATATTTCATAGCTAAAATTACTCTTATGATGATTTTATGAGTGATGCAAGGAAGAGCCAGGTCCAGATTCACCTGTATGTGATTGCTCCACGTTTTGGCACTAGAGGAAGACAAGCCATCAAGTCAGCCAAAAGGGTAAGATGCAGGGCAATTTACAATGAACCTCATATAACATTTTATTGTTTCTACAGAAATTCCCCAAACTACAAGGTCCATTACAATGCTCTAGGCCAGTGGTCTCCAAACTCTTTGCCCGGGGGTTAGATGTGGCCCTTTGTTTGCCTTTATTCAGCCCCTGAGGCATAAATCCTGCCGCTGACACCAATGAAGGGGCATAATTCCTCCTACTGACACCAACAATGGGGCACTATTCCTTCCATTGACACCAACAATGGGGCACTATTCCTTCCATTGACACCAACAATGGGGCACTATTCCTTCCATTGACACCAACAATGGGGCACTATTCCCCCCACTGACACCAACAATGGGGCACTATTCCCCCCACTGACACCAACAATGGGGCACTATTCCTTCCATTGACACCAACAATGGGGCTCTATTCCTTCCATTGACACCAACAATGGGGCACTATTCCTTCCATTGACACCAACAATGGGGCACTATTCCTTCCATTGACACCAACAATGGGGCACTATTCCTTCCATTGACACCAACAATGGGGCACTATTCCTTCCATTGACACCAACAATGGGGCTCTATTCCTTCCATTGACACCAACAATAGGGCACTATTCCGCCCCTAGTATCAAAGATGGGCTATTGTTTAATCCCACTGGCCACAGTCCAGCCCCCCTAAAGTCTGAAGGGCAGTAAACTGCACTTTTGTTTGGAGACCCCTGCTCTAGGCTCAGCAGGTTGGATAAGTCTTTCTAAACTTTTCTAATACGGAGGAACCCTGGTTCAGAAAGGTTGGGTTAGATAAACCGAACTCACCAGCTGATGTCGCGAGGAGAGAACAGGCCGACTGGAAGCTGAACTGGGAGCTACCTTGCTTTGTTGAGTCTCGGCTCCAAACTGAGGGTCATCAGGTACGGAAAAAGAACAAAAGAAGATGGGTGAAAAAAAAGTCCTTGAGAAGCCATTGTACAGTGAAAAATTAGTAAATACTGCAGCTTCTTACCAGCCCAACACTGCTCAGATCCAGCAGATTAAATGGTTTGATGACAACAGGATCACACTGGATGAAATTCTTAAGCATGTCTGTTGATGTCGTCTGGATGTACCCATAATCCTGAGTGGGGAAAGTATAATCAACCTAAAGGTATACACATCTAATGACTCGTATAAGGTATGGTTTAAGGTAGGTAGGGCTAGGTATAAAGTAATGATCTAAAGTGAACCTGTGCTGTGCATGCAGGGAGAAATCGCAGGTTTATGCCTCGTACACACGCAGCGATTATCGGCCGACCGATCGGCCGTCTTTTGTCCAGTGTTGTGTTGGTTGAAAAGTCGGAGTCGGTTGTTGAAAGCATCATACTAACAAGCCGAAAATCGGCCGATCGGACGTTGGCCGAAAATTCATGGCCAACTATCGATGCGTGTGTACGAGGCATTACTTTCATGCCAGCCCACACAGTGCTTTATACTCATCTTCCCTTATGCTCCTACATTGCTCCCTTTGGCCACCAGAAGCTAAAAGCAATACTAGGCACTTCTAGGTATGGGGTGCATGTCTCCCCTTTCTCCAATATAATATGGCTGGTAATTGGTAACTGGCCACTCCCCATCATTTGGAGTGGAAAGAGTGCTCTTAGTCCTTGTATAGGCTGCAATTGGAATTGACTTGGGACATACACAGAGCTTCTTCTCTGCACCCCCACTGGCAAATGATGGCAGGGGACCGAAGAGAAAGTAAGTATAAGCTGCTTCAGGAGGACTTGAGGTGCTCTATTTGCAAATGTTGACTCCGCTCAGTCGTTGACTTCCGGCACAGCCTGTTGCTTTGCCCTTTAGAGGTAAAGCACAGATTCACGTAAAATAATTTAAAGCACAAAGTAACAGGCTGTGCCAGAAGTAGAAGGCTGGAATGGAGAGTCAACATTTACAAATGGAGCACCCAATCCTCCTGGGGAGCTATGGAGGGGACAAGGAAAGGTATGTTGTCCAGTGACATGCTGTCTTCCACAGAAACATGAATACAGCACAGCCAAGGGCTGTGTGACCTCTCAGCACCTAAATATTACTCCTGCCTATTTTTTTTTTTCTTTATTAGTTTTTGAGAAAGTGAGGAAGATTGGCACCTCTGACAGGATTTTACTACTATTTGCTTGCATTTCGAGGAGATTTCCCTTCACTACCTCTTGTGTCACCAAGGCAAGTAGTGAAAAGAATCCTTCCAACTGCAACACAGACGGGAAGAGTAAGCAACCATAAGAACCTCTCTAGAGACAGTAGAAGTAGATTCTAGCTCGTCACAGATCTGGGGGGGGGGGGGGGAATTCAGTTCTACTTACATTTATGTTCAAATCAGCTGTGCTAGCATGCACTGTTTTTAGAAGAGATGCTACTATATGATTGAAAAGGTATCGGACACCACCTCCATTAACACCCACCCTACTAGACAAAGGAGATTTCTGTTGCTTCTGAGCTCTGTATGGAGGTTTACCTCTTTGGATACCGAGTGCCAAAACCAGGTAGGGGCTTGTCCCTGCCCTAAACTATCCGTAAATGTAAAAGAAAAGTAGCTGAGGGCACACCATAAAATTATTTGTTGGTCAAATTATTGTTCAAGACAAACAAAATAAACCTGAGACTTCTTCTGACACATTTCACCCCAACTGGGCTTACTCAATAAGACTTCTCTATAGCTGAGCCCCATTTCAGTGAAAAGTGTCAGAGGATCAATAATGTTTTACCTTCAAAGCAATTTATGATGTCCCGCCAGCCAGCTTGTTTGTTTTGGAACCACTCTACAAGGTTTGCAACTTGTCCCTTTGATTGCTAGCAAAGAAATACCACTGGTCATTCTGGAGTGCATTCTGGTAAGATTTAGGATCCTCAGGTTTCCCAGAAGGCATTGAGGCTTATATGAGTAGCCAGACAGTAAGTAATTTGATCTAAATCCCAAGTTGTATGACCCAGAGGAGCAGATATTTCACCAGTGGTTCACATCCCACATGTTTAAAAACAAAACATTTCCTGACAGAGAGCTATACTTTTAAAACCTCTAGATGGCCACTTACCAGAACCTCATCCAGCAGCTCATAGATGAGAGCGAAGTTGAGCCGGACCACAGACTCACTAAGGTCCCCACAATAATCGCGAATCAGGGAAGCCAGCCTGGGACCAAAGGGAGAGAGATAGATTAGTTTACAATCCATCCTATATCAACTTATAGAGCACTAATAGTCACAAACCCACCGGTTCAGAAGATCAATATACATGAAGGGAGAGTCACTGGAACCAATGTTTATGACAAAGTATAGACCTTGATGTCGAGTGTGAATAAAGTGGCACCCCTCATGTTCCTAGAAAAAATAGAAGACAAAGTTAATTGGATGCAAGACTCAACTTAAAGAGAAGTATAGCCAAAGCATCATACCTCTCTTGTGGGTCACAGGAGTGTACTTACTTTTGCTTTCCAGTGGCCAAGAATCAGCTGACAGCAGACTAAAGTTGGCTGACATCACAGAGCCACTCCAGGCTCTGGAAGGATTGTGACCATATTGTCGGGATCCACCCAGATGTCTGACTGAGATCTGGCTCAGCCTCTCAGCGCATAACTGAGAACCAGAGCCAGCTAATCCCACACCCTCCACAGCCCGGCTTCTCCCTCTCCCAGTCTAAAGCCCCATACACACGCACAGATTGTTGGCCGTAAATTGTCGGCCAACGTCCCATCTGCCGATTGTAGGCTTGTTAGTATGATGCTTCCGACAACCAACTGCAAATTTTCGGCCGAAAAAAATCTGGTGTGCAGGCTATAAAATTTTTGTTGGCCAACAAAGAACGGCCGATTGTTCCTCAGTCAGTACAGATTTCGGCAGACAAAAATCAGATGAGCAAGACTGGGCATGCTCAGAGAAGAAAAAACACGGAACGTCAACCATCACATGACATCACTTCTGAAGTTGGTTTTTGTTGGCCAACAAAAGTCCAGTGCAAGTCTAGAGCACATTTCAACCAACACAACAACACTGGACAAAAGATGGCCGATCGGTTGGCGTGGGCTTTAGCCATTTGTACAGTAGATTGCACGAGGCACTTACCCAGTCAACTCAGGTGCTTGCATTAAATGCTGTATTAATTAGTTCTTATTAACCTAAGGACCAAAATAACTTTAACTTTTTAGCTACAAGTCTGTAGATTGAGCAAATACTTTCTTAGGGCTAGTTCACACCACATGCATTCCGGTGCTTTTTTTTTCAACATCCAAAACACATAGAAAGTAGGTTACATGGTTTTCAATGGCATAGTTCACACCAGTGCTTGCAGTTCCAGTGCATTCCGGTTCCAGAAATAAAAGTAGAACATGATGCATTTTTACTGCACTGGAACGCTGCAAAATGCATCAAAAAGGCATTGGAAGGCACCTACACACAAAAAATGCACCGGACCCCAGTACAGTAAAAAATAGAATCAGGAAAAAAGTAAAAATAGCGTCTGGAATGCACCAGAATGCATTCAAAAACACACATGCAGAAATGCATCCGGGAACAGATCTGGAGGATGTTTTTGTGGTGTGAACTAGCACTTAAAGTAGAACTATAGGCAAAACTTTTTTTTTCATTTTTGGATAGAGTTAAGGCCCGTACACACGTAGCGATTGTCGGCCGTAAATATTCGGCCACCGACCGATCGGCCGATTGTCGGCTTGTTAGTATGATGCTTCCGACAACCGACTGCGACTTTTCGGCCGAACAGAATCTGGTGTGCAGGCATTAAAATTTTTGTTGGCCAACACCAGAACGGCCGATTGTTCGCCAGTCAGTACAGAATTCGGCCGACAAATTCGGCAGATGAGCAAGACTGGGCATGCTCAGAGAAGAAAAAACACACGGAAAGTTCACCATCACATGACATCACTTCTGCAGTCGGCTGTTGTTGGCCGACAAAATTCGTGTGCAGTCTTTAGCACTTTTCAACTGACAGGACAGTACCGGACAAAAGACGTTCGGCCGACATTCGGTACGTGTGTACGGGGCTTAAGGGAGGGTTATAACCTCTGTCAGATTTTTTTTTCACCATCTGTGTCCCATTGAGGAGATTTCTCCTTAATTCCTGTGTCATAGCCAAACAGAAATTGAGAGGAAATCCCTGCAAATTAAGGGAATTATTTAGGGAACCCCAAGTCACCAGAACTAGTGTCCCCACTGGAAGATTTCCTCTCTATTACTTTTCTGGGGACAACCCAAATGTGAGATTTTCTTTTACTTTCAATGATAATGGTAAACAGGACAAATAGAGAGGGTGAATCTCCCGAACAGGGCACAGACAGCAATAACAACTGACAGGTGTTCTAATACTTCTCCACTCTACCCAAAAGGTTTGCCTTTAAGCCCCGTACACACGTAGCGATTGTCGGCCGAACGATCGGCTGTCTTTTGTCCAGGGCTGTCGTCTCTGTTGAAAACTGCAAAAGACTGCACACGAATTTTGTCGGCCAACAACAGCCGACTGCAGAAGTGATGTCATGTGATGGTTAACTTTCCTTGTCTTTTTTCTTTTCTGAGCATGCCCAGTCTTGCTAATCTGCTGATTGTCGGCCGAATTCTGTACTGACTGGCGAACAATCGGCCGTTCTGGTGTTGGCCAACAAAAATTTTAATGCCTGCACGACAGATTCTTTTCGGCCGAAAGTGCGCTGTCGGTTGTCGGAAGCATCATACTAACAAGCCTACAATCGGCCGATCGGTCGTCGGCCGAATATTTACGGCCGACAATCGGTACGTGTGTACGGGCCTTTAGGGTCCTTTCACACAGGCTTTACGATCAGGTCCGCCTGTCAGTTTTTCAGGTGGACCTGATCAGATGCTCCATTCACCCCTATGGAGCAGCAGATGTCAGAGGTGACATGTCCGCTGTTATCCAATCTGACCCTGTCCGTGAATTTCGGATGGATGGAATTCCTATTTTATATCCATCTGGAGGATCGGATGAAATTGGACAGACAGACCTGTCACCCGCTGCTCTGCGGGGATCGGCAGATCGATCCCCCGCTGAGCAAAATGGAGTCCTCCGGGTGGAAAGCCCGTGTGTAAGGACCCTTAGTTATACTTTAATGTATAATACGAGGGGTCTTCAAAAATTTTCCACACTTTAAAAAAAAAAGGTACACAAACTTTTAAAGAACCTTTGTACCAAAGTAATACATATATTCAGAAGAAACTCAAGGCTTTTATTTTCAGTACTGACCTGCAAAAAATGTATTAATGCTATATACAATATAAAGACAGAAATACATAATAAAACTAAACAAAATGGGCTTTGTTTATGTAGCACCACCCCCGCAGGAGCTGCTGATTATATTATTGGGTCTACACCCTGCCTAACAACCCAATCAAATTGGCTCGATCCCTCCTCAGGCACAACTGACCCAGAATAGGACTGGACTATCAAATAGATACACAGGTTGGAATACAATACTTCACTATGCAACAATACCTTGTTACCTTCTTGAATAGTAGTCCTTCTGGGTGACACAATGGAACAACGCACAAGATTGTAATTAACCAAACTTAGTTTACTATGTATCAAATTGAATAGGGGAGATACAATACAATACAATACAAGTCCATAAAAGGTTATTTAAAACAGCTTTAAAAAAGGTAAAAGAATACCCCCACACTCCTCCTGCATTAAGGCTAGACACAGTACCAGGTAGGTGGGCCTATCTGAGTCCCTCCCCCAGAGTTCTCTTCTTTCTTGTTGATCTTCGCTAGCAAGGTTATTGAATAGAGCTCATTTGTAATCCAGATTAGGAATAAAGATCAAGAAAGAAAAAACAACGAGCTGTTAGTTGTCACCGCAGGGTGTCTGCGTAACTGAGCAATAACTTCTGCGAGAGAGATAAGCCTCTGGCGACTCCTTTACAGACCTTATTGTTTGTCTATGAGTCTCCTGAGAGAGTATGGTGATAAACCCCGGGGTTTTATCACCTCCTGCTGCGCTACCGCTATCTGTAGATAAAACTGTCTCTTCAGCAGATAAAGTCAGTTATTGGGCATGAGCCCTCTCACCAACAGAAGTTTCTCCTTCGCGCGCTTCCACTGCGGTCTCAGTCCTTTGGCTATATGCCAGCCGCGCGGGGTCCTTCTGGCGGATGACTTCCGGTCTCGGCAAACAGCAGTATGACCTCCAGGAATGTGCCTCGTGCTTGAGATGGGACGGTTCCACGTCGTCCCTCCAGGCTAAAAGGCTCTGGCCCAATATCCAGTGTCAGTCCTTCACTCTCGCTCGCTGGTTCCTCAGAGTCCAGCGCAGAAAGGCCCCCCCCTTCGCGCGCTTCTCTCTTCCTTTAAATAACCTCCCCCATAGTGCCGTGCGGTGCAGCCGTGCACCCTGGATCTTGCAAAGCAGCCTGGGAGATGTAGTTTCTTCATCTTGTGAAAAGGAAGTCACAGCCCGGGAAATTCCATGCAGCTACCACTAGAGGGAGCCTAGTTCCTGGATCTTGCAAAGCAGCCTGGGAGATGTAGTTTCTTCATCTTGTGAAAAGGAAGTCACAGCCCGGGAAATTCCATGCAGCTACCACTAGAGGGAGCCTAGTTCCTTCCCACATATCAAACAGTGTCTTTAGGCATGTTTAACCCCGCTACACACTCCCCCCACTTGAGACACTTTGGTCCCCAAAGAGGTCAACAGTATGTACCCTAGTGCATAGGTTGGCATTATACAACAAAAACATTAACATTTTGCTGAAATAAGTCAATCTGAATACATCCAATTTTGTATTCTAATAGCAGTGCAACAGTAAAACGATAAAGTGCAATTAATAAGCAAATAAGTGATTTCTACAGTGTTAATATAGTGCTGATTTCTAGTGATTTCTAGTGCTCCTTTAAAAAGCACATGTGCCTTTGCAATTTCTTAAACACTTACATCTTAAAGTTTGTGTTGAAAAAAAAACATCAAAAGGTGAGAAAGAGAAAAAAACATATAGTGAGGTCAGAGCAACAAAATGTGCGCAAACATTAACTCACAAAGTAAACCAAATTGTGAACATCAAAAACTGTGCTTATTATAATGGCCAAACCCAATATCCTTATGTACAAACTTAAATGCAAACGTTTTCTACTTCAATACTTTGTTCTCATGATCTCTCACAGACCCCCCAAAACTTGGGTGGCTTGTACAGTTGTGCCTGGGGGTGAGCTAGGGTTGTCCCCCACCAAATCTACAGTGGAGGAACTAGGCTGGTCAGGAGATCTTTTGGAGGTAAAAACAGCTTCTTCCGAACATTCACCCAATTGATCATAGGTCAGTCTCTTAGGTGGGTGAATGACTCTCCTTTCCCTCTGTTCCCGTGGAGGCATGCCCTCAGAGGTGCTAGGATCAGGCACTTCTGAGGATTCTTCAATGTCCCCCTCCTCATGTTCCAACACAGAGGAACCTGATGGTTCAAGAGAGGTCAGTTCTTCTTCAGAGAAGGGTGCAACCTCCTCCTCAGGATCTTCATCCTCAGCTGCTTCTTCTGGAAGCATATGAAAGGGTATGAATTCAGGGGCTTCTGCCTGAAGGGCTCCTCTATCAGCCAAGTCAGATGAAGACAGGGAGGCAGGTGTGGGTTCTGGCAACTGAGATGACCACAACCAGTCGGGTACCTCCTCTTCATCTTCCAAATCTTCAGATGGAGAACTTCCCTCTCCCTCATCTGGGAGCGTCGTCTGAGATCTGGTAACTGGTCTGGACCGGCGAGAAGTCGAAGGGGCCTCTGACAAGTCTTCCACAGGGGGCATACGAACCGCTTCAGAGAGAGGCAGCAAATGGTTCCGATGCCAAGCCTTCAATGGACCCACACTTCCTTCAGGCCGAATTTGGTACACAGGAAGGTTTGGCAGTTGCTTGCAGATAACATAAGGTTGGGACTTCCAGTGGTCTGCCAACTTGTGTTTTCCCGGGACACCCAAGTTTCTCAACAAAACCCTGTCCCCTGGTTGCAGGTCATGGATCCGAACTTTTAGGTCGAAATTTTTTTTATTCCGCAGTCCACGTTGATCAGATGTGGCCTGAGCCTTGTCATAGGCCGCTTTCAGACTCTTCCGCAGTCGGTCCACATATCCTCTATGCGATGCTGAAGAGGTATGATCAGGCGAAATGCCAAAGGCCAAATCCACTGGCAACCGAGCCTCCCTTCCAAACATCAGCCGATAAGGGGAATATCCAGTAGCATCACTGACAGTGCTGTTGTAGGCATGCACAATGGCAGCTACGTGCTTGCCCCAATGCTGTTTCTTCTCTGAGCTCAAAGTCCCCAACATATCCAAAAGAGTCCTGTTAAATCGTTCAGGCTGGGCATCCCCCTGTGGATGGTAGGGAGTGGTTCTAGTCTTTTGAATGCCTAACATATCTAACAGTCTCTTGATCAGTCTGCTTTCAAAGTCCCTTCCCTGATCAGAATGGAGGCGTTGTGGTAACCCATAATGTACAAAGAACTTCTCTACAAGAACTTTGGCTACCGTTGAGGCCTTCTGATCCCTTGTTGGGAATGCTTGAGCATATCTGGTAAAATGGTCTGTTACCACAAGGACATTCCCCTGGCCACTCAGATCAGGCTCTAAGCAAAGGAAATCAATGCACACCAGCTCCATGGGTCCCTGACTTTGTAGATGGCCCATTGGGGCTGCTTGACGTGGCAGAGTCTTCCTCTGTATACACCGGACACAAGAATGACAGTATCCTTCAACTTCGGCCCTCATACAAGGCCAGTAGAACCTGTCCCTGACAAGCTGAAAGGTTCTTTCGGGCCCCAGATGGCCATGATTATCATGAAGAGCGGCCAGAACTCCCTCTCTGTATTTAGCTGGTAAGAACAGTTGCCACTTCTCCTCCAGATCTTCAGATGGACCTCTCCGGTAGGCCACTCCTTCTCTGATCTGTAACCGGGTCCACTCTCTATGTAACAGACGGGCCCCCTGAGGGGAGTCAGTTAGAAGCAACTCAGGGCTCTGGATCTCCAGGGCTTCCAAGAGAAGTTTTCCCAAAGGGTCTTCCAACTGCTCCTTCCGCAAGTCCCTTTTAGACAGCCGGGGCAAACCCTCCCCTTCAACCTGGGTCACCTGGCAGTAGCATTTGGGTACTCCGATAGCCGAAACCCCAATCTCTTCTGCTCTTGACCCTCCTCGGGATCGAAATTCAGTTCCCTGATATAGGGCACGCACCCCTTCTGGAGCCAAATGAGTCCATTCTTCCGCAGGTTCCTGTGGAACATGCAACCTTCTGGATAGGGCATCTGCATCCCTATTTCCGATTCCTGGCCGATACTTCAGGCTAAAATTGAAGCTAGAGAGGGCAGCCAACCATCGATGTCCTGTTGCATCCAGCTTGGCCGTAGTCAACAGATAGGTGAGGGGATTATTATCTGTCTTGACAATGAATTCAGCTCCGTACAGGTAGTCTTTCAATTTGTCAACCACTGCCCACTTCAAGGCCAAGAATTCAAGTTTGTGAGTAGGATAATTCCTTTCAGCAGGCAGTAGGCTTCTGCTCACATAGGCAACAGGTCGCAGATGACCCTCATGCTCCTGATAAAGTACCCCCCCCAGCCCATCTCGGCTGGCATCAACATGCAGTTCATATGGTTTTGTGGGGTCCGCATAGGCCAACACAGGGGCAGTGGTTAGGGTTTCCTTCAGCTGGACAAAGGCCCCTTCGCATTCCGGGGTCCACTGATCCTGGATGGATTCCTTAGCCTTCCGGGGGCCCATGGTGGACTTCACCGGCTTTACCAACTTAGGGACATCATCTTCTTCATTCTTCAGGAGCTCATTTAGGGGTCGGGCAATCTGGGCGAACCCCTCCACAAACCTCCTGTAATAGGAGCAAAAGCCCAAAAATGACCGGAGTTCGGTCACATTTGTGGGTCTGGGCCAGGAAGCAACAGCATCCAGCTTGTCCGGGTCAGTGGCCACCCCTTCTCCAGACACGATATGGCCCAGGTAATGGACCGAGGACTGATAGAATTGGCACTTCTCAGGAGAAAGTTTCAGACCTTCTTCATGTAGCCTCTTCAAGACCTTTTCCAACCTCTCCTCGTGTTCTTCCAAAGTTCTGCCAAACACGATAACATCATCCAAGTATACCAGTACCTCTATCAAGTTCATATCTCCAACGGTCCTTTCCATCAGCCTCTGGAAGGTAGCAGGGGCCCCGGACAACCCCTGAGGCATGCGATTGAACTCAAAGAACCCAACAGGGGTGATGAAGGCTGTTTTCTCCCGATCTTCAGGGTGCATGGGGATCTGATAATACCCACTCTTTAAGTCCATCACACTGAACCACTTCGCCCCTGACAGACTCTGTAGGGCATCTTCGATTCGAGGAGTGGTATACTGGTCTGGGATGGTTCTTCTGTTCAGCGTTCGGTAGTCGATACAAAGCCTCAAAGATCCATTTTTCTTCCGGACTACCACTATCGGGGAAGCATACGGGCTCCTGGATTCTCGGATAATCCCGATCTTTTTGAGCTCTGCCAGCTGTTGACGTAGATCTTCTAAGTCACCTAAGGGGACTCGCCGGACTCTCTCCCTGAAAGGCTTGTCCTCACTCAGGCGGATCTTATGAGTGGCGCTCCTGGCACATCCCACGTCAAACTCGTCCTTAGAGAATATTTCCCTCCATCGAGCAAGTTGTGCCTTGGCCCTCTTCACCCATTCCGGCGGGAGGGCAGCGCTTCCAGAGCAGAGCTCCTCTATAACCGCTTCACCCTGTTCCTTTTCTTTGAAATCAATGGGGGCAACTGGGGTAGCCGGGTTGACTTGGCCCAGGAGCACTCTGGCCGGTACCTTCACTGGTGTAATAGAGGTGTTTCTGACACTCACTAAAACCCTTCCACGGTTTTCCTGTAACACCTTCAAAGGGATCACCTCAGGGATCACTTCTATCCCTCTCTGTCTCTCCTTTTGACCTGATTCAAAGATAATGAAGGGACCCGGCTGTTGCCATGTGAGTTTAACAGAAGCCTTAAAACAGGCCACCTCTCCTGGCTGTAAGACCTTTTCTGCTCTATCCAGCTTCCAGAGTCGTCCAACTCCTTCTGCGGGGGTCTCTTGCTCCAACACTAATCGTTGGTAGGCCTGCCGTAGCATGGGATGGATCCTTGGCGCCTGAGCATCTTGTCCCTGGACCAGTTGTATCAGAAGGCGCCTTACCAGGTCAGTGTTTGTTCCTACGATGAGAGAGCTTTTGTTGGCCCCTGGTGGACGAGGACAGACCACCGCTAAGGTGTCGAAGGTTTCCGCTTCACCAGCCACTGATGGATCAAAGGTCAACTTGATTGGCAGATACCCGTCATAGGGAAAACTTTGGGTCCCAATACCCCATATCTCCAGATCTTCCAACTTCTGCAAAGGTAGATGGGTAAGATATTTATCATAGAAGTCTCTATACAAAAGAGTCACCTGGGCCCCTGTGTCAAGGAGGGCTCTTGTGTAAATTCCTTCCACCTGAACCGAGACCACTGGGGAGGGCCCGACCAAGTTAGTTGGGAATTCTCTTGCTGTAGCCTTGTTGTCTGATTCAGTTCTCTGTACCCTGGCCCTCTTCTCCTTTTTCTTCCTTGATCTGGGCCCCCGCTGAACCCGGTGTGCATTGACTTTCCTTCCCTCAGTAACCCGGAGTCTAGAACTGGGGGTGTTATATTTGGGTCTGACCCCCTGACTCAGTTTCCCTGATCCTGCACCACTTCTGGAGTCCCTTAAGACTGACGGACACCCGATTGACTCCTTCACCGGTGTCCTCTGAAGTTTCCCGCTGGCTCGCGAGGTTTCGTGGCAACCTTTCCTGAGCTGGGACATACCCTTCTAACATGCCCAACTCCCCCGCAGTTGAAACAAGTTAACAATCTTGCAGGCCGTGGCTCTGGATCTGTGCTGAGACTAACAGGTTCATCTGGCCTCTCCGATATACTCCCCTTGGGTAGAGTGGATACCTGACCAGTCAGGATGGACACCATTTCTATCAACTGAGACACTTGGGTCTTTAGGAGTTCAACTTGAGAGTCACCCTCTTCCACACTTATCACTCCAACCCGGGCAGTTGAGTCAAACTGCCGACTTTTCTTCTTGTTGTCCAACATGACCTCTTCCTCTCTGACCATTCGAATCAGGTCGGGGTATTCTAGAATGCCGCCATCTTGACGAGTTCGTAGCAGTATGGCAATGGGATCTAAAGGTTGAGCCCCTTTCAGAACCTGTCGTGCACGAGTCTCATCTATTTTCCGGGGGTCTATTCCTTTCTTTAACAGAATCTGGTGGATAATCCTATCCAGACGTTTAATGAATTCGGACAACTTCTCCCCCTCTTCTTGATAACAGTGGTCATAACAGTGGTCCAACTGGTAGAGAAGTTCAGCCGCGTTCTCCGTCCGACCAAACACATCTTGCAGAATGTCCAAATAATCCTGTGCAGTGCAGTTCTTCTTGCTAAGCTTTAGATTACGTACAGCCTCTAATGCAGGTCCCCTTAAACTCTCTGTGATTCTCTGCTTCTTGTGCTGTTCTGGTACCTCCCATTCCTCCAAAGCCTGAGTGGCGGTATCTAGCCACTCTTCGAACCCATCTTCTGCTGAAGGCACAGGCTGTTTCCCAGAGAATGTCCGGAGCTTCCTATATCCAGTCATCAGATAGCTCGAGGAGTCCCTGCTACATTTTGCCACAATCTCCCCAAGAACAGCACACAGTTCTGAGCTAAAAGTCGACAAAGGTGATGACTCAGGATGCCCTTCTTGGACACCTTTTTCTTGGCTGGATACCCCAGGGGTGGTGGATGAGGGACCCGCAGTAGGAACTCCTGGATGTATCAGGAAAAGTTCTGTTTGGTCAATAGTTTTTACACTGTTTCCATTGAAATAATCAGGGACCCCTTTCCTCCACTCACACAGTGCATACGTGTGTGGGGCAGTGGTGTCAGTTTTTATGTCAATCACCCAGAATTTCCTGTCTGTGGATAGTGCCCTTAAAACAGGGAGGAGCTTTTCTTCAGTCCAGGCTTCTCCCTTGATTTCAACCACCAGGCCATTTTCCACTATGACATTCTCTTCCTTGCACCACTCAGCAGCAGCGACAGGATCCATTTCTGCGTGGGAGGGGATTCTGGGGCTGAGAGGGTTGTGTTACAGGACTGTAGAAATCCCGGACGAGCCCCCACGTGTAGCACCACCCCCGCAGGAGCTGCTGATTATATTATTGGGTCTACACCCTGCCTAACAACCCAATCAAATTGGCTCGATCCCTCCTCAGGCACAACTGACCCAGAATAGGACTGGACTATCAAATAGATACACAGGTTGGAATACAATACTTCACTATGCAACAATACCTTGTTACCTTCTTGAATAGTAGTCCTTCTGGGTGACACAATGGAACAACGCACAAGATTGTAATTAACCAAACTTAGTTTACTATGTATCAAATTGAATAGGGGAGATACAATACAATACAATACAAGTCCATAAAAGGTTATTTAAAACAGCTTTAAAAAAGGTAAAAGAATACCCCCACACTCCTCCTGCATTAAGGCTAGACACAGTACCAGGTAGGTGGGCCTATCTGAGTCCCTCCCCCAGAGTTCTCTTCTTTCTTGTTGATCTTCGCTAGCAAGGTTATTGAATAGAGCTCATTTGTAATCCAGATTAGGAATAAAGATCAAGAAAGAAAAAACAACGAGCTGTTAGTTGTCACCGCAGGGTGTCTGCGTAACTGAGCAATAACTTCTGCGAGAGAGATAAGCCTCTGGCGACTCCTTTACAGACCTTATTGTTTGTCTATGAGTCTCCTGAGAGAGTATGGTGATAAACCCCGGGGTTTTATCACCTCCTGCTGCGCTACCGCTATCTGTAGATAAAACTGTCTCTTCAGCAGATAAAGTCAGTTATTGGGCATGAGCCCTCTCACCAACAGAAGTTTCTCCTTCGCGCGCTTCCACTGCGGTCTCAGTCCTTTGGCTATATGCCAGCCGCGCGGGGTCCTTCTGGCGGATGACTTCCGGTCTCGGCAAACAGCAGTATGACCTCCAGGAATGTGCCTCGTGCTTGAGATGGGACGGTTCCACGTCGTCCCTCCAGGCTAAAAGGCTCTGGCCCAATATCCAGTGTCAGTCCTTCACTCTCGCTCGCTGGTTCCTCAGAGTCCAGCGCAGAAAGGCCCCCCCCTTCGCGCGCTTCTCTCTTCCTTTAAATAACCTCCCCCATAGTGCCGTGCGGTGCAGCCGTGCACCCTGGATCTTGCAAAGCAGCCTGGGAGATGTAGTTTCTTCATCTTGTGAAAAGGAAGTCACAGCCCGGGAAATTCCATGCAGCTACCACTAGAGGGAGCCTAGTTCCTGGATCTTGCAAAGCAGCCTGGGAGATGTAGTTTCTTCATCTTGTGAAAAGGAAGTCACAGCCCGGGAAATTCCATGCAGCTACCACTAGAGGGAGCCTAGTTCCTTCCCACATATCAAACAGTGTCTTTAGGCATGTTTAACCCCGCTACATTTATTTGAATGAAGATAACAAAAAAAAAATCATATGCTGTATGTGTGGTAAGAAAAAAAAAAAAAAAAAAAACACTAGGAGGGAAGGGAAGGAAAATGTTAATTACAGCTGATTATGGTTCACAAGGGGGTTAAATATGAGCAACTGTTTTTTTTTTTTTTTAAAAAAACTTTAACTTGAAAAAGTTGGTTACTAGAACTAACATTATGTAAGGACCAAAGGCACTTTTATCATGTGCCTTTAAAGAACTAATCAGAATGCAACAACAGGTAAAGTGGTTGTAAACCTTTCCATATACAGTAAACCCCCGCTCCATCGCGGTTCAGTTTTTGCGGTCCCGGTATATTGCGTTTTTTTTTGTAATGTTATTTTACTATATAAATCATTAAAAATGAAATATTTTGTGTTTTCCATAGCTCTTGCTCTGTCTCTCAGTATCTTTTATGTATTTAAATGAGTTTCTATTGTTTTAAAAGTGTGTTTAAAGACCTTAAAATGCTTTTACACGTACAGTGACAGTAAAATAAACATGCCTACAATGCATTTTAATAGGGTTTTTCTATTTCGCGGATTTTCACTTTTCACGGCTGGGCCCGGAACGTAACCCCCGCAATGGAGGGGGGTTTACTGTACCTATTTAAGTGACTGGCCTCAGGTGATACACAGAGATGAAACAAGTCCTTCTTCATAAGTTGTACCTGTTTCTCTGCAGTATTCTCATCTTTACATCCGGCTAAAGTGCTGAAATAGAAGGCTTGTCTGAGAGTTCAGAAAAAAAACTGTTAGAGAGTGAACATTACACTCTGCAGAGATCAGTGATGAGAGATCTGACAGCTGATTGGAGGGAAGGAACACACCCCCTTCACACAGGAACAGAGCTGAGGCTGTCAATCAGCTGGAGCTCCCTCACCTGTCACCATTTTTTCTCTTGGTGTCAGGAAAACCTGTCAGAAGTGATTCATGCTGATAGCAGAGGAAGGAAGTAGCAGACAGAAATCACACTTATGCCTCGTAAACATGCAACGATTATCGGCCGACCGATTGGCCATCTTTTGTCCAGTGTTATTGTGTTGGTTGAAATGTGATCTAGACTGCACAAGAATTTTCTCGGCCAACAAAAATCTACTTCAGAAGTGATGTCCTGACTGACTGTACTGACTGACGGAAAATCGGCCGTTGTGTTGACGGCCAACAAAAATTTTATAGCCTGCACACCAGATTTTTTTCGTCCGAAAAGTCGGAGTCGGTTGTCGGAAGCATCATACTAACAAGCCGAAAATTGGCCGATCGGACGTTGGCCGAAAATTCCCGGCCAATAATCGATGCGTGTGTACGAGGCATTAGTGGTCTTAATTGAGACAAGTACACACTATAGAGGGGTATGCTTTGTTCATATTTCATGTCTGTGGTTTACAATTATTTTAAAATATATTCATGAGCAAAGCATAGGCAGTGTTTTTTGTTGCACTACTTTGGCAATAAAAGTGACCACACGCGTTTTTTTGGTACGTTGGTAGCCCATTAAATTTGATTGGCTAATGCAATAGATTCAATTCACAAATCTTTAACACTCCATGTTATGTGACAGCCGTGTGCCTGTTATGTTTAGATTCAATGAACTATGTAACTAAAAATAACTGTCACTTTTTTGAAAATAAGGCTACTGTACTTATCCTGGTGTGTTAACTTTGTGAATTGAGTCTAATGTATGTCAATATGTGATAAAACAAACCTGTTGTAAAGCACTGCTAGTATCGGAATAATCCCTTACACATAGGGTGTGCCAGCTATGATGGTGCCAATGGCAAGAAGTGCTTGTGACCTGGTGACTCACATGAAGAGGAGGGCAGCAAACATATACTTTAACAAAGCTGAGAAACTGTATACATCAAAAAGCTTTTATTTTTGAAACTATATGGATATATGAAAGCAAACTCACCATGACCACAGGAGCTTGGTCGGAAGGAAGAGAGGAGAGCTTCAGATAAAGGCCATCAGCCATGTTGGTATGTGCGGATGAACCGCGGTCTGAGAAAACTTGTAAGGAACATAAAGCAACAACCCATCCAGGGGAATACCACAGACAGATAAAGAACGCAGATCAGAGTGGGAGATTTACTAAAACGGGTGCACACAGAATCTGGTGCAGCTATGCATAGTAACCAATCAGCTTCTAAGTTTAACTTGTTCAATGAGGCCCGGTGGAATCCGTCCAAGCGGATCCGACTGCTCATCAGGGGATATCTCAGGTCCATGTCCCCTCCGCTATGCAAAGTGGACACGGACACAGCCCGCTCTTCTCTATGGGGTGGTCGGATGGAAACGGACGTCATGACCATTTTCATCTGATGAATTATCCGATCCGCCAGTTGGATGGCGAACGTATTGCCAAATGTCTGTTTTTAGTAGACACATGTCCACTGACAACCACCGCCCCTTAGAGAACAATGGGCGGTCCGATCGGGTCAGCCTGAAAAACGGACAGGTGGGTCGAATCAGTCCGCTGGTGTGAAAGGGGCCTTACGGCTCTTTCACACAGGCGGACCGTTCAGATCCGCCTGTCCGTTTTTTTGGCGGATCTGAATGGTCCCCCCATGCTTCCCTATGGGGCATCGGATGTCAGCGGAGACATGTCCGCTGACATCCGATCCGACAAATCTGGACGGATGGAAACCCTATTTTCCACCCGTCCAGCGGATCGGATGAGAATGGACCGACGGTCCGTTCCCATCCGATTTCCCCCATAGAGATGCATGGGGAACTGACAGCTGTGTCTCTGCACACAGCGCGGAGACACAGCTGTCATCCTCCTGCTCAGATGGGGGATCGGCGGATCGATCCCCCGCTGAGAAAAATGGAGTCCGTCTGACAGACGGAGTGTGTGAAAGGGGCCTTAAGGCTCCGTTCACATGTCAGCGTATGATCCGGAGATTATTGCAAATCGCGGGAAGCCTGTGCGTTGCCAGTTGATTTGCAATAGCCCCCCAAACGCTGAGCGATGTTGCAGCGATTTCCGCCTGCCGAATCGCGGTAACATCGCGCAAAAAAAAAAATCGCGGGACGCATTACGCCCAAAAAAGTACAAGAGCTTCTTTGGAGTGTATTGCGTCCCGCAATTTTTTTGCGCGATGTTCCTGCGATTCCGCAGGCGGAAATCGCGGCAACATCGCTGAGCGTTTGGGGGGCTATTGCAAATCAACGGGCAACGCACAGGCGTCCCGCGATTTGCAATAATCTCCGGATCGCGGGCGGAACCGCGGCGGTTCTGCCCGCGATCCATACGCTGACATGTGAACGGCGCCTAAGCTTTGCCAATAAAACCTGGAAGCTGATTGGTTACTATGCACAGCTGCACCAGATTTTGCTTGCACCAGTTTTTGTAAACCTCCCCTGAAAATATCAGTGCATGTTACCCACGTTTCTGAAGTCTGTAGTTAAATTAAACTTATTGCCAAAAAGGTAAGGTAAAAATGTCTCAAATTTAAAATGGTTCTTTACTCCCTGACATTCTCAGGTAAGGCGACCACACCCATCTACAATAAGGGCTCAGTTTATCTCAGCGGGGGTGCAGAGACACAGCTGTCAGTTCCCCATACATCTCTATGATGTATGGAATCTGATGGGAACGGATTGGATGGGAACGGACCGATCTGATGGACGGGTGGAAAATAGGGTTTCCATCCGTCCAGATTTGAAGGATCGGATGTCAGCGGACATGTCTCCGCTGACATCCGATGCCCCATAGGGAAGCATGGGGGGACCGTTCAGATCCGCCAAAAAAAACGGACAGGCGGATCTGAACGGTCCGCCTGGGTGAAAGGGGCCTTAGAATCATTTGTTTTATACCCAAGGGTACTGCTCCTGGCTCTATACCCTCTTAGCAATATGCAGTCTTCTACGGTGCTTAGACAAAACATTTTTTATTTTTTTTTTTTACCTCTGGATGGCAGAAATTCTCACCCATAGGAATAAATGGGGCCACAGTGCTTGTGTGCGCTTTAACCGGTTACCAACCACACGCCGCCTTTTTACTACGGCAGTGTGGCTCTCCCAGGCAAACCGACCTAGATCTACGTCGGTCGCGCACCTACAGCTAGAGGTGCGCGCGCTGCTGGCGGCATGCTCCCGCCCCCGCTCGTCAGCGGGGAAGCCAATGCACGGGGCAGGCGGCTCCGACTGCCGCCTGACATCCACGATCGATCCCCACTGACAGAGAAGAACGGTCAGCTATTGTAAACACAGCTGACCATTCTTCTCCCTGGAATGATCACAGAGCACCTGTGATCCTTCTATATAGGATCACATGTCTCTATGGTCATTTCACAAGCCACGCCCCCCCCCACAGTTAGAAACACACCCCTAGGTACACATTTAACCCCTTGATCACCCCCAGTATTAACCCCTTCCCTGCCCGTGTCATTATTACAGTAACAGTGCATATTTTTAGCACTGATTACTGTAGTAATGTCACTGGTCCCCCCAAAAGCGTAAAAAATGTCAGTCAGGGGTCCGATCTGTCCACCGCAATGTCGCAGTCCTGCAAAACCGTAGTTAGTAAACGCGATAACTTTTGTGCAAACCAAACAAAATAAGCTTTTTGTGTTTTTTTTTTAACAGAAATATGTAGCAGAAAACAAATTGGCCTAAAATGTTAAAACATTTTGATTTTTACATTTTTTTTTTTTGGGAATGTTATATAGCAGAATGTGAAAAATATTTTTTTTTAAGAATTGTCGCTCTTTTTTTGTTTATAGCGCAAAAAAATAAAAAAGTCGCACAGGTGATCAAATACCACCAAAAGAAAGCTCTATTTGTGGGAAAAAAAGACATCAATTTTATTTGGGTACAGCGTCGCACGACCGCGCAATTGTCCGTTAAAGTAACGCAGTGCCGAATCGCAAAATAGGCCCTGGTCAGGAAGGGGGCAAATCCTTCCAGTCCAGAAGTGGTTAAAGATGGGTTGGTTTTTGCTTGAACGGCTGTGCAACACCAGGCAGTCCCGCAAGGTAAATAACCTGACAATTATCCTTGCAGTAGAAGTAAACTTCACTGATGTGGGGGAGGTTTTTTCCATAATCTGCAGGCATGTATGATTATTATGACACATACCTACATCCTGCTGTTCTTTTATGATGGGTACAGACACCTGGCACTGCTACATCCCCTGCCATCTCCACTGCAAATTCTTCTGGATCCTCCAGAGATCCTCCTAGACCACTGGGTGGCCATAGATGAAGTAAGTCCTGCACAGGCACCTGGATCATTCCTGGCATCTTGCAGATGCTGAAAATAAGAGCGTACACTGCATGTCGCATGCAGAAAATAAATAAAAAATGCTAGGGGAAAGAGGAAAATGGTTTTTGGCAGAAGAGACTTCTGACTTTTTTATTTTTATTTATTAAAGGTAGTTATATAGCATCAACAATTTTCACAGCGTGTTACATACTCCACATTCACATCAGTCCCTGCCCTCAAGGAGCTTACAATCTGAGGTTCAAACTATACATACACACGCTAGGGCCAATTTAGACAGGAGCCAATTAACCTACTAGCATGTCTTTGGAGTGTGGGAGAAAACCCATGCAAGTGCAGGGAGAACATGCAAACTCCATGCAGCTAGTGTCCTGGTTGGGATTCAAATTGAGGATCTTAGTGCTGCACAGCAGGAGTGCTAACCACTAAGCCACTGTTCTGCCCACTTTGCATATCTATTCTTCCAAAAAACCCTACCTCCTAGCGTTCTTTATGTTTAGAGTTAAAGCGGAGTTCCAGCCTAACCGCACACTCACCTGTCCCACGGTCCAGCGATGCGCCGTCTTCTCCCTCTCTGCTCTGCAACGCCGGCATCACTGATGTGGGCACCCGGCTGTGACAGTTTGCGGCTTCACAGCCGGGTACGCACTGCGTATGCGCGAGTTTGCGCTATGCGTCGTGATTGGCCCGCTATCTTCTGGGACCTCTGACATGTCCCAGAAGATTGCAGGGAGGGAGGGAGAGAGAACTTCCGCTCAGGGTGCCGCGGCGCTCCGAGCAGAAGTGGGTACCTGTCAAAACTAGGTACCTGCTCCCCCCCCCCCCCCAAAAATGACATGCCAAATGTGGCATGTCAGGGGGTTAGGACTATTTAAAGCGGAAGTTCCACTTTTGGGTGGAACTCCGCTTTAAATTCTGCATTAAAGTTTAAGTTCACCTTTTCAGGAAAACAAAAAATGTAAAGGTGAACTAACACCGTACACCCTCCCCACCCCCGGTCCCCGCTGTACTTCTCTCCGTAAATGATGTAAACACGGCAGACCGCTGTTCTGTCAGTGATGAACACAGGGATCCTGTGTTCCTCCTATTTAGGAACACAGATCTCTGTGTTCATGCAACAAGCCCACCCCCACCCCCCACAGTTAGAAAAAAACCCCTAGGCAGACATTTAACCCTTTGATTTCCCCTAGTGTTAACCCCTTCCCTGCCAGTGTCATTAGTACAGTAACAGTGCATATTTTTAGCGCTAATTACTGTAGTAATGTCACTGGTCCCCCCCAAAAATGTCAGGTGTCCAATCTGTCCGCTGAAATGTCGCAGTCCCACTAAAAATCGCTGATCGCTGCCATTACCAGTAAAAAAAATAAATAAAAATGACATAAATCTTCCCCCTAGTTTGTCGACACAATAAACCAGTTAATATACACTTATTGGGATTTTTTTTTTACCAAAAATATGTAGCAGAATACATATTGGCCTAAAATGATTTGATTTTTTAAATTTTTTTTTTATTGGGAATGTTTTATAGCAGAAAGTAAAAAATATATTTTTTTTCAGAATTGTCGCTTTTTTTGTTCATAGCGCAAAAAATAAAAATCACACAGGTGATCAAATACCACCAAAAGAAAGTTCTAAGTGGTTAAATGCTGTTTATTTTTTTACTTTGGTGGTATTGTTATGCACCACGGCATGTTGCAATGCATTACAGAGCATTGGAACACGATACACTACAATGCATAATGTATTACTTTTTTCAGTGGCGCACACTTGGTGTGCAATTGGCTTGCTCTAGCAATTATATTTTACTAGAGATGAGTCAAAGGGAAATCCAGGTATGAATATACACGGTTAGCTTTACTGAAGGATACAGTCCTTATGTATCAGAAGGTCCCCCTTGGAGGAAAGAATGAAAAGCTGGGAGATCATGATTCAGTCCCAACCCTGGAAAACAAAGTAACAATGAGTAGACTGCTCTTACAAGACTACTGCAAAAAGTCATATATAAACAATGTCTAATATATATATATATATATATATATTTATGAAGGTGTCTGTTGCTGACCAGAACAACCATCTGGATTCTAACGTTTTCTTACTAGCCCTAAAGCCACGCCTGCGAGCCAAACGTTCAGATTTACATACAAAATCTGATACGTGATCCAGCTCTTCCAGGTGGGGCATTAGTCATAGAACAAGCCAAAAAGTAATATAAATAAGAAATAATAATGAATTGCCCTCATGCCTGCAGAAGCATAGAAGCAAATGCATACGTAAGTCGTGAACGCATATGTAAATGATGTTCGAACCACATATGTGAGGTATTGCCGTGAACGTTTTAGCGAGAGCAATATCTCTAGCACTAGACCTCCTCTGTAACTCTAAACTGGTAACCAGTAAAGTCTTTCAAAACATTGTCAATGGAGAATTTTAAGTACCGTAGTTTGTCGCCATTCCACGAGTGTGTGCAAAATTAAAGAGTGACATGTTAGATATCTATTTACTCGGCGTAACATCATCTTTTATATTTTATAAATAAATGGGATATAGGGTTTTTTTTTTTTCATTCATTAAAGTGTATTTTTAAAACCCCTGCGAAAATATCGTGTTGCATACAAATTTGCAACAATCGCCATTTTATTCCCTTATGGTCTCTGCTAAAAAAATATTTATAATGTTTGGGGATTAGAAGTCATTTTCTAGCAAAAAATACTGATCAAACCACTTCCCACCAGGAGGACGTCCTCCAGTTTCAGTGGTTATACTGGAATGATGCCTGCACCTACAGACATCATCCCAGTATGAATCTTTTCAAGGATGTTTTTCATCCCTTGTGATAGCAATAAAGTTACTCCAAAAAATAAAAGTGTAAAAAAAAAAAAAAAAAAAAATGTATAAAATAAATTTTAAAAAAATGAAAGCGCCCCCCGTCCAACTGTGCTTACGTAAAAATGTAAATGGATACGTTACTCCCGCACGTATATGTAAACGGTGATCGCACCACACGTAAGAGTGAGAGCAGTAATTCTAGCACCAGACCCCCCCGTGCAACTCTAAACAGGAAACCTGTAAAGTGGTTTAAAGCATCGCCTATGGAGAATTTTAGGCACCCTAGTTTGCCGCCATTCCACGGGCAGATGCAATTTTAAAGCGTGACACGTTAGGTATCTATTTACTCGGTGTAACATCATCTTTTATTTTTTTAAACAAAAAAAAGGGATATATCGTGTTTTTTTTTTTTTTTATTCATTAAAGTTCTTCTTTTTTTAAAAGATGCGCAAATACCCCACCTGCACGCTTTGCAGTGCCTAAAATGATCAACACTATGGTGTCTACGAATCCGTCAAGTGGATCAGGTCAAGTGGACGCTCCGGAGAAGGTGGACCTTCAGGAAGAGCTTTCTCCAGCAGTGGGAGCCAGAAAACGGAAAATTGATATCAAATACTTACCGTAATTTTCCTTTCCTGATGGACTCCATGGCAGCATACGTTCGGGTAGGCCCCGCCTCCTCTCCTACCTCATAGGACCCCACTCCCATAAATCTTTGCTCCCTTTCAGCATCAGTGTTCTGTAACTAGCCTACTCAGGAATTGGGAGGGGACTCCTGCTGCCATGGAGTCCATCAGGAAAGGAAAATTACGGTAAGTATTTGATATCAATTTTCCGTTTTCCTGACAGACTCCATGGCAGCATACGTTCGGGAAATAACTCGCTAACTCTCCCGGGTGGGAAGATGCTGAACAAAAAGACTTTAATTGGTACCGTCAACAGACAGCACTTGAATGCCAAAATTAACAGAGGATAATGCAGCTGGTTCAACACAATAATGGGAAAGAAAAGTGTTGATAGACAACCAGGAGGCTGCCCTGCAGATCACATCGGGCGCGACATGCTTAGAGACTGCCCATGACGTGAAAGACCGACTGACGGAAAAGGGATGTAGATTCCAAATATTGTTTTAGAGTGTTGCCCACATCTAGTGGATGGACTGGAGAATCTTCATTAGTCCTGAAGGTGGGAAGGACTATATCCATATTTTCGTGAAAGACGGAAGTCACCTTGGGGTTTGACCCCAGCATAGGGATTCTTGGAAGAAGGTCAGGAAAGGCTCTTTAGATCCTAGATTATGAATCTCGGAGACTCTCTTGGCAAAAGTAATAGCCACCAGAAACACCGTCTTCAGCGTAAGCTCTCTAACTGACATGGAAGACATATCGACAGAGGAGAAGAAGTCCAAGACTAGAGGGAGATCCCATTTGGGAAATCTCGGTTTTCTCTGGGGCCTGAGCCTGACCGCGCCCTTAAAAAACTGTTGGACTAGGTGATGTTTTGCCCATGAAATCCCGGTAAAGGCTGAGATGGCCGAGATTTGCACCCGGAGTGAGCTGACCGAAAGGGAGAGATCCAGGCCAGACTGCAAGAAACTTAGGACTTGCTGAACCGTAGGTGCGTTCACCGAGTCAGACCCCTGGGTTTGATGACTAACAAACTCGGATCAGATCCTCTCATAGACCCTGTTAGTGCTACCTCTTCTAGAACTCATAAGAGTAGGGACTACTTCTTCTGGGCACCCGAGGGCCACCAATCTCCCCCTCTCAAGAACCAAGCCTTGAGGTGCAGACATGCCGGGCATGGATGCAGAGTAAGACCTTGAGATAGTAGGTCCGGCCTGAGGGGTAGAGAGATTGGATCCTGGAAGCTGAGAAGAGACAGCAGGGGAAACCAGGGTCTGTTGGGCCAGAATGTAATTACTGCTACAATTTCCACCTCCTCCGTTTTCAGTCTCCGTAGAAATTGGAGGATAATTGGCACTGGCGGAAAGGCATGGGCTGTTTGAAAATTCCAGCTGTCCGTAAGAGCGTCTACCCCGAAGGCCTGAGGATCCCGGAACCTCGCATAGTATTTCCGGAGTTGTTGCGGGGAGCCGCGAAGAGATCCACTTCTGGAAATAGGCCCAGGAACAGAATCCAGTCGAACACTTCCTGATGAAGAGATCACTCGTTGTTGTCGAGTTTGTGTCTGGAAAGAAAATCTGCCTCCGCATTCAGTACTCCTGGAACAAAGACTGCCGAGAGATTGGTCAGATGTTGCTGAGCCCAGGACATGATTGGTTCCGTCTCCTTCTCCTGGAGTAGAGACATGCTGCGTGTCCCTCCCTGTCTCTTGACGTATGCCACCGCCGTAGTGTTGTCCAATCTGAGTATGACTGAAGCTCCCTGGATCAGATGTCGGAAGGATTGAAGGGCTTTGAAGGCAGTTCATGAGATTCACTCGACGTAGCCACCAGGGAAGGCATCCCTTCCTAAATGGGGTTAGGTGAATAACCGGTGCCATGTTCTCTGACGTCCACTGCTGGAGAAACCCCCTCTGGAAAGGTCTCAGTTTCCATAGAGCCCACTTCACCATGGGGCTGTAACCACGAGAGTCCCCACTATCTTCAAACACTGTCGAGCAGTGAGACAGGAGGAGGCAAGGGCGAGAGCCACCCTGCCTTGGACCACCGGAATTTTTTCCTCGGGCAGAGAAATGGTGCACTTCACCGTGTTGAACAGTGCTCCCTTGAATACCAGCGATTGAGTTGGGACCAGATGACTTTTTTCGAGGTTCAGGATCCACCCAAATCTTGGAGAGTTGATGTGACTTGATCTAGATGCAGAAGAAGTTGGGACCTGTTTTGAGATAGAAGAAGTAGGTCGCCAGATAATGGTATAATCTGACACCCTTGATCCTGATGAGGCCACAACTGCCAATAAGGACTTGTAAAACGTGCGAGGCAATGTTGAAAGCCCGAAGGGGAGACAGGTGAACTGCATGTGAGCATGATCGATGGCAAAGCGGAGAAACTGTTGAAACTCTTTCGCTACCGGAACGTGAAAGTACGCATCCTTCAGATCTATGGATGCAAGCCATTCCCCTGGCAAAACAGACTGTTGGATTGTGATTAGGGACTCCATCTTGAACTTCTCCCGATGGATAGACCTGTTGAGGTACGTAAGGTCTATCACGGGTCTCCAGGTGCCGTTTTATTTTTTTATTTATTTTTTTTTTCCGAACAAGAAAGAGGGGTGAATAGACTCGCTGACCTCTTTCCGCCTCTGGAACTGGAACCACGGCTTCCTGAGCCACCAAAGTGTCTAGATAAGAGAGAAGGATCTCTAGATCCTTGGAACCCTTCTGGAAGGCGGTTTGTCTAGATTTCCAACCTTTCCCGTAACTCTTGTCCGGTCTGTAACTGCGCGCTTCTCTGGCGCGGTTCGTATTCTGTTTTCTTGGGAAGAAGCGTTTCTGAGCGCCCGTGCATTTGTCCTGGGGAAGGAAGCCGGACCTACCGCCCGTGGCCCGAGTTATGGCTGCATCCAGTTTGTTCCAAAAGAGGGAAGAACCCTCAAAGGGAATCCGGCATCATGCCTGTTTTGACGCAGCATCAGCCACCCAAGGCCGAAGCCAGAGAGCACGCTTTGCTGTGACTGAAGATAACATAACTCGGGCCAGCAGGAGAATAATGTCTATAGACGCCTCTCCCAAGAACCCTGCAGCCAACTTTAGTTCTTGAACCGGAGAGCTCCTTGCTGCTTCTTCAGAAACTCCCTTAAGAGTTTCGTCGAGGCCACTAATCTAAACTTCCATAGCTTTTGCTACAGTGGCCAGGGCTAGAGCTGGTTTACAAGCCATGCCTGCCATAAGATATGCTCGTTTGAGGTCAGCATCAATTCTCCTCCCCAGAGGATCTTTAAAAGACACCGTATCCTCCATTGGAAGAGTAACGTGCTTCACGAGGCGCATTACTGCAGCGTCCACCAGGAGTGTAGAATCCAGGTGCTTCACTTCCCCCTGTTTGAATGGGTAAAGCGTCGCCATTTTTATAATCATGGAATTTTTCCTCAGAGATTATATCTCCCAACTCCCCTAGGAAAGGAAAATTCAAGCGTTCCTTGCACAACTGCTTGAAAAATTTATTTTGCTTTGGGGGGGAGACTGCAGGATCCTCCCAGTCAAGAGCTTCTCTCACCGCCCTTATCAACGGGGAGACCAGGTTGAACTCGAACCCCAGGCAAGATTCCTTTGAATCAGACTCCGAATCCGAGGGGAGAATGGAAGGGTGGCTGGGTTGGGATGACCCAAAAGGATCTTGACCCAAGAGATCTCTATCTGGCGAGCGGGATGGCCCCGCTGAAGTACTTGGCCGATGGAGATCACCAAGGGAGTCCTTGAGGACTCTGCGCACTACCTCCTCGATGTGTTGATCTGAGCTTTCCCGTTCACCAATGGCTTGGGTATAGCAGGGATTGCAGAGGGAAGTTCCGTCCTGGACTGGGGTACCACATCCCCAACACTTTTTCCCCTGCGGGCGCTCAGAGTGACCATGATTCCTTGTGGCAGAAGACCGGCCCTCGTGCCCCTGACTCTGAGGGGATCTGCGCCTGGTTCTGGACGAGGAGTGCCGGTGTTGCGATTTTGATCGCCTGTCTTCATTGCGTGCGCTAAGCTGCTGGTCAGACCTGGAAGAGCTGAAAACAGACAGACAAGGCAAAGAAAAGGACAGGAGGTGACATATGATACAGGAGAAAAAACACCTAAACCACCCCCCACTCTGCCCAGGCACATACCTGGTATGAGCGGGCTGGCCACTAGGGGGTGGAGACGACTCCATGGTTTGCAGACAAAACTGCAAATCTCTGTCTAGCTGAGTAAGGAGATGCGGTAATTAGCATATATAGGAAAGGCATGTACAGTGTCCAGAAGCTTACCTTTATATCAAGCTTAAGCGACTGGGGGACGCTATCCTAATGCCGACCTCCCACCAGACCTGTATGCAAAAGCGATTTGAATAGCCCGCCCGCGGCCGCCGTACGCACTGCGCATGCGCAAGTGACCTCCCGCGTCACTCCTGCGCATGCGCGCCAAGTCTGACACTCGGCGGGCACTGCGCATGCGCGAACCGCGCAACCCGGAAGTAACGCCGATATCGCGGCCGCGGATACGGCCGGAATACAGGGGACACTGAAGCACGAACTGGAAGACATGGACAGCTATACAGGGGAACCTGAGCTAAGTAACAATACATGGCAATACATAACAGGCAAATAATGAGGCAAAGAACAGGCAAAGAACAGCAAGACATATAGCAGCAATAAAAATAAGCATAGAGGAAAGAAAGGTCCCATAACAGGGCTTACCACCCTGCCTGAAGCAGAGACGGGGTCCCAGGAGACGCAACACCGGGCTCTCTTCAGGCAATAATAGGCCACCCGCCGCAGCTGGGCTCTCTCGGCCAGACCACCAAGCTCCTGCCCAGGGTCTCTTCGATTGCCCCCTCCATACCCTGCTAAGAGCAAGGGCTTAGCGGAGGCTCCATGATGACCCAATCCTGCTTCCAGTATAGGACTGTTGTAGGAACATATCACAGTATGTATGAGGAGGACAAAAAAGGAACACTGATGCTGAAAGGGAGCAAAGATTTATGGGAGTGGGGTCCTATGAGGTAGGAGAGGAGGCGGGGCCTACCCGAACGTATGCTGCCATGGAGTCTGTCAGGAAAGCAGAATTCAGGTCATCTACATAACCTCAGTCATGAGAGTGAGTCCCCTGGTGGCTGCAATGGAGAAACTGGCTTGTTTGCCATTCCATTGCCCCATTTCCTGGTTCACAATCACGTCCGATACCACCAATATGGGATGGGGGGGGGGGCTTTCTGCCTGTCAGGGATAGCTCAAGGCAGGCAGGGGCTGTCAATTTCACAAGATTGAGTTGAACATTCTGAAACTACGGGCAGCCTTCTGCACCCTACAGGCCTTTCACCATATATCGAAGGGAGCGTCAGTGCTCATAGGCTAGTCAACACCACAGCGGTCTCCTACGTTAAAAGACATGGGGAGACTCACACCCTGTTCTCTATTACAGGAAGCGGAGCCATTTATGTCTTGGGCTCAGAGGAATCTAGCCTACATCTTAGAGGAGAGAATATCCTAACAGACTTTCTTTCCAGAGTCCAGTTGGACAACAAAGAATGGTCTCTACATGTGGAGGTTTTTCAGGCACAGATGCCCTGACGGATCATGCAGTGGATCCTGTGTGCTTCTTTAAGTCCAGGTCCTCCTCGGGTTTCTACAAAAACCCTGAACAGAAGTTGTGGAGATAGTGACAGTGATGCCTTATTGGCCAATTAGGCCATGGTTCCCCTTGCTAGCACTGATCAACTACCGGAATCCAGTGCCCCTTCTCATCAGGCCAGACCTTCTGTCACTGGGTGCTTTTCTACATCCATGTCCAGCACGGTTACGTATAACAGTCTTGTTCTTGAGATTGGAGGTCCTTGGCTGCTTTTCCAGAGTCATCTCTCTCTTGAATGCTAGGAGAGTGAACACAAAGTTTACGGGAGAATCTGGTCAAAGTCTGTGCAATACATGTCTGCTGTTGACAGATCATGTACTCATCTAAATGTTCTAAATATTCTGGGCTTCCTCCAGTCGGATTTAGATCTGGCTCTATCGATCAGCTCCTTCAGAGTACGTGTCAGCTATATCAGCCTTCACAGGTGTTTGCAGGTCTAGGCATCTTTTCCTGTCCAACAATTCTTCAAGGGAGCAACTAGGCTCAGACCTCAGAATAATTGGATGTTTTCCAAATGGAGTCTTCCCCTCTCCAGAATAAGAGCGGAGAGTTCTTTGTCTCTGTTAAAGGCCTCTCTGTCATGTTCGCCTTTCTCCTGGCTATCATGTCTGCATTAAAAAACCTCAGAGATTAATTCACCGGTCATGGAGAACTTTTCTTAACCTTCTTCCAGTTCAAGCGGCTTTTACCTGTGCTTGACTCAATTCCTAAGGGTACATCAGTATTTCATGGGAACTAAGAAATCATTCTACCAACCTTTGGAGTACTAACTTGCGTCCTTTAGACGTGGAAGAGGTTGCACTGTGGCTTAGTTGGTCAAAGTGCATGTCTAGTCTAGGAATCCTGAGTTTGACTCTCAGCAGTGCCTTCCTTTGGTTCTAGGAATCTCTCAGATATTGTGAAGATATATCTACAAGCTACAGCTTCCTTCAGGCTTCAGAACACCTGTTTATTATTTTTGCCGGAAAGGACAAATGGAAAAGTGGAGCCGAGTTATATCAAGGCAGATGTCACCTTAGGTGGGCCATTGTACTTTTCTCTATACACTTTTTATATGGGCTTACATGTAATGCCTACTTTCTGTACTGTTTCCCTAATGTTATTAACCACTTTAGCACTAGCCACTGTGCTGCTACTACGGCACAGTGGCTCGTTATCGTCTAGCGACGTCGCTAGACTCCTCCCCTGAAGGCGCGCTCCCGCTGTTTTCATTCACAGCGGGAGTCGGGCCAAGGGAGGAGCGGCGGCGATCGCCTATGCTCTGCCCCGATCGTCGGGGAATCCAGTTTGGAGATCTGTGTAAACAGAGCGGGCGGATCTCCTAAGTGACAGGGAGTGACAGATCGGAGTGTTCAGCATAGCTGAACCTGCGATCTGTCCCTGGCTCACTCAGTCACCTCCCCCCCCCCACACGTTAGTAAGCACCAGGCATACATTAACCCCTCCCTCTCCAATAAAATTAACCCCTTCCCTGCCAGTGTCATTTTTACAGTAACAGTGCATATTTATAGCACTGATTACTGCAGTAAGTCACTGGTACCCCCAAAAGTGTCAAAAATGTCAGTCAAGGGTCCGATCTGTCCGCCGCAATGTCGCACTCCCGCAAAAAAAACGCAGATTGCCGCCATTACGCGTTAAAAAAAAAAACACCAAAAATGACATAAATCTTTCCCTTAGTTAGTAAACGCAATAACTTTTGCGCAAACCAATCAAAATACGCTTATTGCGATTTTTTTTTACCAAACATGGGTAGCAGAAAACAAATTGGCCAAAAATTTAAAAAAAAATCTTTTTTGGGGGGAATTTCATATAAAAAAAATGTTAAAAATATTGTTATTTTTTCAAAATAAACGCTCTTTTTTTGTTTATAACACAAAAAGTAAAAATCGCACAGGTGATCAAATACTACCAAAAGAAAGCTCTGTTTGTGGGAAAAAAAGGATGTAAATTTCGTTTGGGTACGGCGTCGCATGACCGCGCAATTGTCAGTTAAAGTCGCACAGCGCCGAATCACAAAAAGTGGCCCAGACGTAAGACAGCAAAATGCTCTAGTGGTAAAGTGATTAAACTGGTTAGTGTCTTAGGTGCCTTGGTGGTCGGGCCATTGTTTTTGCCCTCCATGACTAGTTTATTTGGTTGTATTAACAGAGATTTATGTTTTGTTTTTTTGTAACCTGTGTTATTTGTCTTTATGAAGAAAAATAAAGATAAAAAAAAAAAATGGAAAAGTGCCTCATCTAGGATAATTGTGTCATGGATCGTCTGGGCCATCCGACAGACTCACAGAGCGAAAGACTTGGCTCCTTTGGGGATGGTGACCACTCACTCGATCAGGAGTAGGTCTACATCTTGGGCAGCTTTGCAGCATGTGGTTCCCAATGTAATAGGTAGGGCAGCCTTGTGGTCCCCGATCAATACATTTATGGCCCATTATTATGTAGAGCCGGCCTCTTTATCTTCTGTAAATTTTTGGTTTACAAATCCTGTCGTTTGACAGTGTCAATTAAACCCTATACTTTTGTTCTGCAATTGAAAATTACCTATCAAATACTTAATTAATTTTCCTTTCCTAAAAGACTCCAAGGCAGCAGGAGTTCCCTCCCAGAGTCATGAGTAAGCTAGTTATGGAACACGGCCTCTGACTCTGAGCAAAGATTCATGGGAGTGGGGTCCTATAGGGCAGTGGTCCTCAACCCTGGCCTACAGGGCCCACTAACAGGCCAGATTTGCAAGATAACTGAAATACATCCCAGGTGATATCATTTGCTGCTCAGTAATTGCAGTATTCTAGTCTGCATCTCCCCAAGGTAATACTTAAAATCTGGCCTGTTAGTGGGCCCTGAGGACCGGAGTTGAGGACCACTGCTATAGGGGATGAGTGGAGGGGAGGTTAACACATACATATGCTGCCGTGGAGTCCATCAGGAAAGGAAAATTACGGCAAGTATTTGATAGGAAACTTTCTGTTATATTTTAATGTTTGTTGGTTAAAAGTGATTTTCTAGCAGAAAATTACTGATTTATACTTGTACACAAAAAGTGCTGGAAAAAGCCTCGTCAGCAAGCGATTAAAAAAAATGTATTAAAGTACAAGGCAACACAGTCCCATGTGACACATGGCCATCATTCTCTCTGAGGCAACGCAGTCCCATGTAAAACACAGCCATCGCTCTCTCTGAGGTAACAGTCCCATGTGACACACAGCCATCGTTCTATCTGAGGTAACGCATTCCCATGTAAAACACAGCCATCGTTCTCTCTGAGCTAATGCAGTCCCATGTAAAACACAGCCATCGTTCTCTCTGAGGTAACGCAGTCCCATGTAAAACACAGCCATCGTTCTCTCTGAGGTAACGCAGTCCCATGTAAAACACAGCCATCGTTCTCTCTGAGGTAACGCAGTCCCATGTAAAACACAGCCATCGTTCTCTCTGAAGTAACACAGTCCCATGTAACACACAGCCATCGTTCTCTCTGAGGTAACGCAGTCCCATGTAAAACACAGCCATCGTTCTCTCTGAGGTAACGCAGTCCCATGTAAAACACAGCCATCGTTCTCTCTGAAGTAACACAGTCCCATGTGACACACAGCCATCGTTCTCTCAGAGGTAACGCAGTCCCATGTAAAACACAGCCATCGTTCTCTCTGAGGTAACAGTCCCATGTGACACACAGCCATCATTCTCTCAGAGGTAACGCAGTCCCATGTAAAACACAGCCATCGTTCTCTCTGAGGTAACGCAGTCCCATGTAAAACACAGCCATCGTTCTCTCTGAAGTAACACAGTCCCATGTAACACACAGCCATTATTCTCTCTGAGGTAACGCAGTCCCATGTAACACACAGCCATCGTTCTCGCTAAAGTAACACAGTCCCATGTAACACACAGCCATCGTTCTCTCTGAGGTAACGCATTCCAATGTAACTCACACATCATTCTCTCTGAGGTAACGCAGTCCCATGTAAAACACAGCCATCGTTCTCTCTGAGGTAACGCAGTCCCATGTAACACACAGCCATCATTCTCTCTGAGGTAACGCAGTCCCATGTAAAACACAGCCATCGTTCTCTCTGAGGTAACGCAGTCCCATGTAAAACACAGCCATCGTTCTCTCTGAAGTAACGCAGTCCCATGTGACACACAGCCATCGTTCTCTCTGAGGTAACGCAGTCCCATGTAAAACACAGCCATCGTTCTCTCTGAGGTAACAGTCCCATGTGACACACAGCCATCGTTCTCTCTGAGGTAACGCAGTCCCATGTAACACACAGCCATCGTTCTATCTGAGGTAACAGTCCCATGTAACACACAGCCATTGTTCTCTCTGAGGTAACGCAGTCCCATGTAAGACACAGCCATCGCTCTCTCTGAGCTAATGCAGTCCCGCGTGACACACAGCCATCGTTCTCTCTGAGGTAACGCAGTCCCATGTAAGACACAGTCATCATTCTCTCTGAGGTAACTTACACATTCCAATGTAACTCACACATCATTCTCTCTGAGGTAACGCAGTCCCATGTGACACACAGCCATCGTTCTCTCTGAGGTAACGCAGTCCCATGTGACACACAGCCATCGTTTTCTCTGAGGTAAGGCAGTCCCATGTAAAACACAGCCATCGTTCTCTCTGAGGTAACGCAGTCCCATGTGACACACAGTCCTCATTATCTGAGGTAACGCAGTCCCATGTAATACACAGCCATCGCTCTCTCAGAGCTAATTCAGTCCCGCATGACACACAGCCATCATTCTCTCTGAGGTAACACAGTCCCATGTAACACACAGCCATCGTTATACTGCAGTCAAGCCATCAGACAGTTCCATATTAGTGGTCATGCTATCAGACAAGTTTTTTTTGTGTTGAAAATTGAAGACGGAAATAATATTTGACACAATACACAGCAGATTGTAACCTACAAAATAATTATTACACAAATGTGTCATACACACCCCCTCCCCCTCTACCATATCTTGCAATACGGTGGGATTTTACTGTGGAAATTTAAAGATACAGAGCTCCAAATATCAATCCATTGACTACAAACTGACATTTTCACAATACTTCAAAGTGGGTCAGAAAGGAAATCTCCCATTGGACCAATACGTTTACAATGCAGATGTGTCATACACACCCCCCTCTACAATATCTTACAATACGGTGGGATTTTACTGTGAAGATTTAAAGATACAGACACAATCTCCACAGTAAAATCCCAGCATATTGTAAGATATTGTAGAGGGGGGGGTGTATGACACATCTGCATTGTAAACGTAGTGGTCCAATGGGAGATTTTATTTTTCTCCCATTTAACATTTTTGAAAAAATGTCAGTTTGTAGCCTAAGGGGTGATATTTGGGGCTCTGTATCTTTAAACTTCCACAGTAAAATCCCACCATATTGTAAGATATGGTAGAGGGGGAGGGGGTGTGTATGACACATTTGTGTAATAATTATATTGTAGGTTACAATCTGCTGTGTATTGTGTCAAATAATGTTTCCGTCTTCAATTTTCAACACAAAAAAAACTTGTCTGATAGCATGACCACTAATTTGGAACTGTCTGATGGATTGACTGCAGTATCGTTATCTCTGAGGCTATGCAGTCCCATGTAACACACACACATCATTCTCTCTGAGGTAATCCCTCCCTCACCACAGGAATAGCTCAACAAAGAAGAAACGCGGGAAATTCTCACTCTCCCCATCTCATTGGCTTGCGCTCCACGAAGGAGGCGGGCCGCGAGCGCCAATCACACGCGTCTTATTGGTTCGCCATTAGAGGTCCAGCAGCCGGGCAACCATTGGCTCCAAATCGCGTGCCCCGCCCGCTGTTGCTAAGGGGCGGTGCGAGCGAGCGTGACAGCTTTCCGGGGCAGCCAATCGCGTAGCGGAGTGGGCAAAAGCCCGCGAAAAGAAAGCCCGGGAAACTAGAGGCACCGCCGAGCAGTCAGCGAGTCGTACAGAGCCGGAGCGGATCCGTCATCGCCAGCAGCAGAGATGCCGAAGGATTACCAGGCCGAGAAAGGTACGGAGGATGCGAAGTGCTTTGTGTCACGGGGCGGCTATGGAGGCAGTGTGTTAGTATAGTGAGGTAACACAGCGCTCACACCGGGTCACCGCTCTGACACTCTGTGGTAATCCGCAACACTCGGAGCAGCCTTATTCCCTCCATATACCCTTCTTTACCGAATGGGGGGTCCCCGATATACAGAGACTTTTTCTCTGAGGCCTGCGGAGCCGGAGACTGCAGTAAGGAAACCTTCTGCTGTATAGACTTACCCGGCCGGGGTGGTCACCACTCTACATTCCGGGAGGGATAGGCCCGGATCAGCCTTTCTGGCTAGTAGGGTGTTGCAGGGAGGGCGCTTTTACTTCCGGGTTATACGAGTCATGTGACCGGCTTCTGTGACCTGTGCGCTATCAGATTCTGAAACCGGAAGGGACGTTCGGACGAAAACTTAATGCGCATGCGCCATGTGTTCCAACCTGGCCGCCATGCGTTCCAATGGGTTTCCTAATGTGACAGAGCAGGAAAAAGCTGCGGACTTCTTCTTACACCCACACAAGTCTTGAATTTTATTTTAGCAGTAAACTCACCTTTATATACTGAATCAGAGTATTACATTCCTATTATATAAATATAGTGAGAAACCTGCAGGTAGAAGGTGGCGACAGCCATATTGGTACACCCTGCACTGATTATATAGTGAAATGGATTATTTCAGTCGATCGCAGTTAGTCTATTTCAGTATATAAGGTGAGTTTACTGCTAAAATGTAAAATTCAAGACTTTCATTGGTGTAAGAAGATGTCTGCCACTGCTTCATGTTCTGTCACATTAGGAAACCCATGGCGCAGCAAGTTGTTCTTGTCCGAGCGTCACTTTTAGGTTGCAGAATCTGATCGGTAGCGGTATTCTGATAGAACAGCAAACATTTTACATCGGCACAAGTCATGAATTTTTTACATTTATTTTAGCAGTAAACTCTCCTTGTATATTGAAATAGACTCTTCCACCGCGACCGAGTGTAATAGTCTTATTTCTCAATATAATTCGTTTGTCACCGAGCCGTGCTGGGTGTACCAAGATGGCTGCCGCCACCTTCTAACTGCAGGTCTCTCGCTATATTACAATAATAGAAATGTAATACTGTTCAGTATATAAGGTGAGTTTTCTGCTTTAAATGTAAAATTCAAGACTTGCGTGGATGTAAGAAGATGTCCGCATCTGCTTCAGATCTAATGCTCTCTGTATTACTCAATATTCATTTATTAGAAAACCAAATTGCACTCATGTAAAAGTTCATGATAAAGCTAAAATGCAGAGCTTGCAAGCGTGCAGCGCTTCTCTGTAAACTTCCTGTTGTTTTCCAAAATGGCCGCGGGTCATGTGACCCCCCCCCCCCCCCCACCCCCTCTTAGGAAAGCTATTGGAACGCATAGCAGCCAGGTTGGAGCGCATGCGCAGTAAGTTCTCGTCCAATCATCACTTCCGGTTGCGGAGTCTGAAAGGTAGCTGTATTCTGATAGCACATCGGAATCACAAAGTCCTGGTGGAGGAAGTGTGATGTGGCCCTGTGTGTTGTCGCTTCATTATAAAACACAGTCCACCCATGTGAGACCAGAACCACCAGTGTGTGCGATGACTGCCTTCTATGCAGTGTTAATTTTGGCAGCAAATTTCAATTTAGTTTTAGTCTTAGGACTAAAATGGCATTTTAGTTTTAGTCCCATTTTAGTCTTCTGCAAGTGTTTTAGTTTTAGTCGTATTTAATCGACTAAAACTCCAGTATATTTTAGTCAACTAAAACGCCCTACATTTTAGTCGACTAAAACTCATTTTAGTCATCTATAATCGAATGGGTGTAGTTCAATTGTAATTTGTAATGCATTATTTAAGTATTTCTCTACAATTTCCAAACTCATTATATACTACTGCTGGTCCTGGAGTAAAAAATCGAATGTTATTACTTATGGTATTAAGCTTTGAGCATGCACCAGTGTTAATTTTGGCAGCAAATTTCAATTTAGTTTTAGTTATAGTCTTTTGACTAAAATGCCATTTTAGTTTTAGTCGTATTTTAGTCATCTGAATTGTTTTAGTCGTATTTTAGTTGACATTGTGTTAATTTAGTCGACGAAAGTGTTTTAGTCGACAAAATTAACACTGCTTCTATGATATTTGTGTGTGTGTGTGTGTGCAGATAGAAAAAGATCAGGCTGTAATACACTCATATCACCACTCGAGGCAGTATTCACCACCAAAATGTAATCTATTGCTTGCAGCTTACCACCAGTTGTTGGATCTGGTGGCTGTTTTTTTTTCTTTTCTTTCTTGGCCTTTTCCTCCTTTTATCTGACCTGGCCAGTAACACTACCTGTATTAGTTAAAGCACCCCCCACTCTGGCAGGAACACAGCAGGCAGCACCATTGTCACACTGGGGGGGGGGGGGGGGGGCAGCGTTAGATGTACGAGCGCATTCAAACACACTAACAAATGGAAGTCAAGTCCAGTTAGGGCTCTTTCACACGGAGCGGACCGCATTGCGATCCGCTCCGGCACTTTTTTTTTTATCACGGAGCGGACGACACTTGTCAGCCGCTCTGTATGTCTGCATATTATCCCATCCGTTTGGGGATGATATGCGGACATAATGTAAGTCTATGGGCATTGCGGATGTCAGCAGATGACACCGCTAACATGCAATTTTGCATCCGTTCCGTTTTTTTAAACAAAACAAAAATAGGGTTCCGTTCCAAAAACCGGAACAGAACTGAAAGGACGAAAATCGGATGTCAGCGGATGGTATTCCGCAATGCCATTGACATACATTATGTCCGTATATCACCCGCAAAAAAAAATAGGATAATATACGGACATGCGGAGCGCCCGTGTGAAAGGGCCCGGCTTAATGCTTTATAAGCATTTTTATTCTTTTGAGGTAAAGGTCATCATTGTAAGCAAGTGGTTTGTCCCATCCATGCATTCTACAGGAAAGCTTGTTCTTAGACTTACTGGCTACTTAATGAAAATGAGAGCCTATAGACGCCGGATCACTTCCACATACCACCATTACTGCAGTGCACCCCGGCCGTATTTCCTGGGTATCATGTGCTAATCAGCAGACCTGGGACCAGCGTTCTGCCAGGTACAGGGGGCGGGGAGATCGGAAAACATCAGTTTGCTGCTCTCCCTTCTGTTAGCTTGAAGCAACATGTAAAAGATCACTTCCAGGTCTTGGTGTCCCTTTCCCCAGCCAGTATGGTTGGGGAACAAACTGTGTTCTTTTAGATCAACTGGCAGACAAGTGAGTCATTGAGGGTCTCATTACAAGAATACCTGCTCCTATATACCCACCGCCAGCAGGCTGGGGAGCTCCTCCCACATGGCCACTTCATTCTTTACGTTTTCTGTGACTAAATAAGACTAAAAGTACCATCATCTGTTGTGCCTGGCGGCTTGTAGTTAGTAAGTGTACTGTGGGGGCACTGATTAACACTTTCTTAGTTTATTGATTTTTCCTGCTCTCGGGGCCCTGCCTGCTTGCCCGTATTGGAGGGAAAATAGTCTAGTCAGCTATCCTGAGTCTGCAGGAGCTTTTGTTTTGCACCCACCATCTGCTGAATGCTGGTGCAATGCTCTTTAGGCTTTGTAGAAAAAAATAAATGCATCCTTTTTTTTTTTTTGGCAATAAATGTGCAGCATTTTTTTTTTTTTTTTCAAAAGGTGAACTTATCCTTTAACTGCGTAAGGACCGCCCCGCGTACATGCACTGTGGCAGGGCAGCCCTTAGGCCCGAAAACACATACCTGTACATGATTTTTATTTTTTTCCCTTCCGCTCAGAGGCGTGCATCGCTGGAGCCTCACTGTGAAAGAACGTGCACTTGCCTTTCTGCTGACTTATGTCTGCAAACTCCACTGCTTCGCTGCTGCAGGCATTGACATTTCAGGATGTATGGAATACTTCTCTTGCTGACTTGTACATCCGTGCACTGTATCTGCAGTGAAACAGCAGAGGTTGCAGACACGCACTACTGGTCAGTAAGCAAAGATGCTTCTACAGCCTTTACAAGGATGAACTGGTCACTTCAACCCTTTCACTGACACAAGAGTGGTAGTGGAACAGAACTGCAGCTGGCCAGCTCAGTAAGCCTTACAGCAGCTGCATTCCCCAATCCCCATAGGCTATGAGCTTGTGGTTGCTTTAGTGGACTTGCGTTTATAACAGACGAGTCCCCCTTGATTCTTCTGTTTCATGAATAGCCATGACCAGCAGCAGACAAGCCTTCAATTGCAGCCATTCATTAAGAAAAAAAAAAAAATCAATGGCTAATGAACTGCAACACTGGAGGATAACCAATTATCCTTTAAATATAAGAGCTACACTGTCTTCTCTTCTGGGTTTTTCCTTTTTTCACCTGATAATCCTGCCAGTCAAAGTTTCTGTCCTAGGGTGATCATCCTTACTGTACCTGGAGGAGCAGGGTTGTCACCCTAGGCAGCTTCTGTTCAATGAATTGCAGTAGGTGGCTTTGGCTCCCAATGCAAACCTATTTGGTAGCCTCAGGGCTGCTTGAGTGCTCTGTAGACTGCTAAACCAGTTGAGGGAATGTGTGGATGTTTTCCTTAAATGCCAGACCAGTTCTTGGCTCATTACCACTTGAAACAAAAGTTGTTGTACGTTTTTGTTTTCTAATCCTTAACTAAAAGTCAATGTTTCCATCTTTTATTTCCAGAAAAATGCAAAACCTTCCTTCAGGAATTTTACAAGGATGATGAGTTTGGAAAGAAGCACTTTAAATATGGAACACAGCTGGTGAGTGTTGGATGTCTGTGCTCCATGTTTTATTCTGCTGTCATTTTTATTCTGCTGTCATTTTTGCCCAATCGTCTTCAGGATAGCACATAAGAATGGCTTCACCCCCCCTACAGTGGGTATAGAAAAATAGAAAACAATGCCCCCCCCCCCATTAAAATTTTTTTGTTGCTACGGAGACCTTTTTATGTTTTAGCCAGCTGCATTCACTCAATGCAACTTATAATCCAAGTGAAAGATAGAACAATAAAGTGTCAGGGAAAAAATATAAAAATGTAAAAACCCGAATCACTGAGTTGGTAAAAGGATCACCCCTCTCCTAAAAATGACTTGTACAGTAAACCCCCCTCCATTATGGGGGTTACATTCCGGACCCACCCACCCGTGAAAAGTTAAAATCCGTGAAAAAGACCCTATTTAAATACACTAGGCATATTTTTATAACTTTCACTGTACTTTTAAAAGCATTTTAAGGTATTTAAATACACTTTTAAAAGATACTGGGAGACGGAGCAATGGCAATCACAAAAATATTAATGATTTAATTAGTAAAATAGGTCTTACAGAAAACAAACGCAAAATATTGGGACTGAAATATAACAGGGGTTTACTTTAAACTGGATTAGGTACAGCTAATCACCTTCTCAATGGCCCACAAAGCAATTGGACTTTCAACTGTGATCAGCTGTTGTCATTTTGTTTAGCTCAGCTTGAAAAGAGCTTTCCTGGAGCATCTCAGTCCTTTGTAGAACAACTGAAGCAAACAATCCACTATGGGTGGCAATGCAATGTCACTGTGATCTCAAAGATAAAGTCGTGGACAGGCACAATTTAGGCGATGGATACAAAAAAGTCAAATGCTTTTTTATCAATGCCTATAAGCATAATGACGTCTATTTAGAAGTGGAAGGTATTTGGTTCAACACAGACCCTCCCTGGATCAGGACTTCGCTCCAAACTGGAGGAAAGAGCCAGCAGGAAACTGGTCAGAGAGGCGACCAAGGGGCCTACAGCAACTCTGAAGCAGTTGCAGGAATTTGACAGAGCGGTCATTGTGTGCATGTGCCAATATCACAAATTCTCTACAAATGTGACTTGTATGGGAGGGTTGCAAGAAAAGTCAAAGAAAGGCCACATGCAGTCATGACTGAGGTTTGCCAAAACGCACCTTGAAAGATTCTGAGGCCACATGGAGAAAGGTGTTATGGTCAGATGAGACCAAAATGTATAATTATTTGGCCTCAACACCAAACTATATGTATGGCAGAAATCCAATACGGCTCACCATCCAAGTAACACCATTCCTACGGTAAAGCTTGGAGGTGGTAATATCCTGGTATGGGAGTGTTTCTACAGCAGGGACTGGAGCACTTGTCAGGATAGAGGGAAAAACTGCTGCCCTCTGCCAGAAAGTTGTCAATTGGAAGGTTTACCTTCCAACATGACAATGATCCAAAACACACTGCAAAAATGACCACAGTGGTTGAAGGAGAAAAAGTTGGATGGCCTAGACTTAAACCCCATTGGAAATCTGTGGAATGACTTGAAGACCATTTTCAATTTGGGCTGCAAAGCAATAAAATGATTGATTTAAAGGAGGGGGGGGGGGGGGTGATTCTTTTCTAGAACAGTAAACACAAGGTCCACGTTCAAAGTGTCATCTCTGTTGGCCTCGGTTATTTGTTTCCTTCCCTGATCCTAGCAGGGACACATTCTCTAGTACAATCTTCTTTGGCCCCTGTGCTAGTAGATAGGGGGCCCCCAGTCCAAGTTTTCTTCCAGGACCAGGGACTGAAGTGCTTTAATGGAAGGTGGGTAGAAGACTGTTCTTAAAAAGGAGTCCAGCGGTGAGCTCATCATCCTCCGTCCTACCTCAGCGGCACCTGCATCTCACTATGGGCACCTGGCTCTGACAGCTTGTGGCTTCACAGCCGAGTGCCCGGTGCGCAATGCATCCTGGATTGGTGGATGCGGTCTTCTGGAACCTGCCAGGGTCCCAGAAGACGGGATGGGGGAGAACTTTTGTTCCTGAGCATCACATCGTTCGAAAATGGGAGCAGGTACCTTCTCCCAGCTTTGAAAACTGTCCTTTCATAGTTCTTCAGGATGGTAACTGGATCATGGTGTTGCTAAATACTTGGCCCTTTCATTCGCTCCTTGCTGTGAAGGCCAGTTCTAGATGGACAGGGGCCATCTTTGTTACTGGTGTTGCTAATACAGACTTATCTTGTGAAGTTCACCTGAGAATAACTGACGTTCAAGCCCTAACCTAATGAAATGTGTTTTGCGTGGGGAAGGGTCAGACATTCACTGCTGTCTTAGATGAATTGTAGGTAGAGCAAAGCATTCTGATTGGACAAGGTGGAAAGACTGGGTGAGGAGACCCCAAGCTTCTCCTCATCCACTTGGCATTTATTGAAAAAAGTGTTCTCTGAATGGTGTTCATGCTGAGTGGGTGACTTCTTGCTGCGTTCAGTAAGCAGCAGGGCAGCGCTTGGCATGGTATTCAGAAGCTAGAGGCGATGTAGCAGTGCATACTACAGTGATTCTCGGCTTCCTCAGGAATGGCGCATACATACACTCATTGGAACAAGCTGAACCAATGTAAACATTGTCATTCCTGGAATTCAGCTTTAATTTGGATAAATCCCCCCCCCCCCCATCCTGTCGATTTTTTTTTTTTATAAGACAAGATATGGGGGGTTCTCCCCATTCCCAGGTCTGGCAAATCTGCTCTTGTACCTGTTATCCGTAGCATTCTAATACTTGCATTGAGAAGAATGGAAGACGTGGACATGGGGGTAGAAGACGGCAAATTACTATTTTCAACCATTGGCAGCACAATTAGCTACAGTATCAGTCATTGGGCCTGTGATCTGATGATTAAATGAGCCAGTGTCTTGTGTATTAGCTTCATATAGTGTTTTGGGATCTGGGTATTAACACCCCCATATTTCCAATACATGGTCCATTCAGGTTCCTAAAATATTGGTTGTTGCCTCTTTAACTTTTTTATATTTGTGAACCTCTGTAATATGGCAGCGCTCTACCATTTACGCTGTCCTGCTTGTTCATTGCTAATTGGGGTGTTTTTTAATTTTTTTGTATTTCAGACAAAGATTGCCCACAGGGAGCAAGTTTCTCTCTACATAGACCTGGATGATCTGGCAGAAGAAGATCCTGAATTGGTGGATGCCATTTGTGAGAACACCAGAAGATACACCAATCTCTTCGCTGATGCGGTTCAGGAGTTGTTACCCCAGTATAAGGAAAAAGAGGTGAATGCAGAAAATGGAAGGCTTCTAATAAGAGTCGTACTGGGACTCATGAATTGGTGGGGAAAATTGCAAAACAAACCTAATTTAGAAGGCAGTCTTTTGCGTTCTTCATACTTGGAAGCATTGGGTTTGTTTTAGGACTGTTCAGTTGAGATGTGAGTACGGCCCAATCATATTGTCAGCAACCCCAGAGAGGAGGTGATCTACTTTTTTTAATACTCAAAAGATCTGCGGCAAACTTTTAAAGGGTTGTGGCCAAATTTTAAAGTTGGTGGTGATGAGAAATGTGCATTGGTAGTCAACAGAGCCCAAGTAACATTCTCCCTTGGTGGTGAAGGCCCCCCCCCCCCAGAGTTATACATCCGATTGTAGTTCCCATTATAGTACTAGTGAGTCCCCAGTTTATTTTACAGTTACTTGTATAGTGCTGTCACTTTATGCATTGCTTCACATCTCTAGTGTACATTCACATCAGTCCCTATCCTCAAGGAGCTTACAATATAAGATCCCAAACTCTCATTCATTCATTCATACACATTCTAGGGCCAATTTAGGCAGGTGCCAGATAATCTAACCCTGTCAGAAGTGCTTCACTCTTTACCCCCACCGTTGTCGTCTCGTCCTCTTTTCCCATGTACAGTGCAGGAAAGTAGCGGGAAGACACAGCTGAACAGGTAGGTGTCTCATCAGTGCTTACCCTGCACTGGTCCTGCCTTGGAGGATCTGACTTTTCACCAGCTCAATGCTTGTTGTAGGACCGAAGTATTGGCAACCTTTGTATTCAAGTGTTTTTTCAGTAAAATACTAAGCCCAAATCAGTTCCCACCCCCATTCTAAGCTTATTTTATCCACCCTGTGAAAGGAAAGATATGTCTTCATACATATACTCCGGGCACTCCTGTCCGGTCACATTATCAGATCCCCGTGCCTACTTCAGCGTAGAGGGACAGCCGACAACGGATGCTCTTTGGTAAGCCTATGGGTGACCTCCTCAACCAGGCTCTGCAGCTGTTGTCGCCGATCTCCTGCTCTTCACTGAAGCTGATCGCTGGAGACGACGTGGAGTTTATTTTCTAAAGCTGGAAAATGCAAAATCAGTCTCGCTTCTGCAGAGAAGCCAGTCTGTTTCTAACTTCAGCTTTGACATTAAAAACCTGGAAGCTGATTGGTTTCTATGCTAAAGTGGGCCTGATTTTGCACTCTCCAGCTTTAGTAAATCCTCATGTGACAATCGCTCTCAGCATGGGTGTATATAGTGCTTTCCTTTACAGGGTAATTGGAATAGGGGTAAAAGTAGGTTTAGGCTTAGTTAGTATTTTTGATTATGCTTCCACTTTAATTTTGGTTTTATGGATAAAGTTGGTAGACAAAATATGCTGCTTCTGATGTACAGCCGGGATCACAGGAGTATGATTTATCGTACAGACAGGAGTAAGATGTACAGCCAGGGTCATACCTGTACCATGCATTTTCGATGTGTTACCATTTAACTCTCTATAACATGTTTGGTGAAAGACTATCAAAGATGCGGTGAGCAGGATTAACACACTGCACCCAAAATGATCAGGGTCTTATGCAGGGTGTGTGCTTACTATTCTGTGTGGCTTTGAAGACAACTGATTTGAATTATCGGCACACCCAATTTTAGACTGAGAATTCAGATTTCCAATTAGCGTTTTATCACATTAAGCTTTTTATGGTTTTTGCATGCTGGAATGAGTGTAAAGCCTTGTACACACGCAACGATTGTTGGCCGTGAATTTTCGGCCAACATCTGATCGGCCGATTGTCGGCTTGTTAGTATGATGCTTCCGACAACCGACTGCCACTTTTCGGCCGAACAAAATCTGGTGTGCAGGCTATAAAATTTTTGTTGGCCAACAGAACGGCCGATTGTTCTTCAGTCAGTACAGATTTCGGCAGACAAAGATGTGATGAGCAAGTCTGGGCATGCTCAGAAGAAAAAACACAGGAAAAGTAAACCAGAACATGACATCACTTCTGAAGTTGGTTTTTGTTGGCCGATAAAATTCGTGTGCAGTCTAGAGCACATTCCAACCAACACAACAACACTGGACAAAAGACGGCCGATCGGTCGGCCAACAATTGTTGCGTGTGTACGAGGCTTAACTTCTGACAGGGTCACCAGACAATATTTTACATGCAGAGTTTAATACCAAACATAGGGCAATGAACACATGTTGGAGAGATGTACTGAACTCTTGAAAAAATTAACTCTTCATAGGTTGTGCATAAAGACTCTCTAGATGTCTACATAGAACATCGGTTAATGATGGAGCAGAGAGGCAGAGACCCCTCAGAGATCCGGGACCCCCACAACCAGTATCCACCAGAGCTCATGAGAAGATTGTAAGTAGCAGCCGTTTAAATCTTATTAGTTGATATTCAAAGGGTTATCCAGTAACGGCAGACTACATTGTGTACTGTTACAGCCTTACAGGTGTGAAAATTAGGATGTTTCTGACCTTATACAGAGGGATTTTCCAACTTATTGGAATTTCTCCTTAAGGTCAAGTCTGGTGGCCCACTCTTCTGTGAAGGGGGAGAAAACGGCCTGTTTGCAATGGGTTCTGGCATTATAATCTTGCAACTTGTAGTGTTCTGAAATGCACATGCCAGGTTATGACCAACACTTGTGTTCCTAAAGCTATATTGGTCCTTTTTTTTTCTTTTGCCAACTATGACATGGACAATTCTACAAATATTATTATTTTTTTCTTCCCCCCCCCCCCCTTTCCAGTGAACTGTACTTCAAGACTCCCTCCAGTGCCAAAGCTCGTGTTGTCCGTGATGTTAAAGCAGATTCAATTGGTAAACTGGTTACTGTGAGAGGAATTGTGACCAGGGTCACAGAGGTCAAACCCATGATGGTTGTAGCAACTTATACCTGTGATCAGTGCGGTGCTGAGACTTATCAACCAGTAAGTATCCGGATCTCAAAACAAATCTTTGTCTGCAATTTTTTTTTTCACCTCGCCCCTCTACTGCACAGCAAACTCTTTTCAGCTTTAGTACTTGCTGTCCAAACCTGCTGGCTTCATCTGTGACATGGGCCACATGTATGTATACTCATCCTGGCTTCCCACAATGCATTACTTTCTGCCAAAATTTTTTGGTTGCCATTTAAAATTCAGTTAAAATGCCATTAGGAGTTATGAATGAAATGTAAAGTGTTGAGGGATGATGGCAACCTTATCCCTAGTAGAGTGAATTATACTATTTGGAGTCACATACAAATGCAGAATTTAAGAGGAATTGGGTTTGCCTATTGGTGGTGGTGCCTGGTCTGCGGAGGAGGTATAGGGTATGAAAATGTAGTAATAGAAGTTTGTGTGGCTTAGTTTATATACTTTGTTTGTTACAGATCCAGTCCCCAACCTTCATGCCTCTCCTAATGTGTCCAAGTAAAGAGTGTCAGACTAACCGGTCAGGTGGCAGACTCTACTTACAAACTAGGGGGTCAAAGTTTGTCAAGTTCCAGGAACTGAAGATTCAGGAGCATGTAAGTGGATTTTTTTTATTTTTTTATTTTTTCCAATTGTTTAACCTCCTAAGAGAACTTTATCTAACAGTCTTTGCCTTCTGTATGTTTTTAGAGTGACCAAGTACCAGTTGGTAATATTCCCCGCTGTATGACTGTGTACGTGCGAGGAGAGAATACCCGTCTGGCCCAGCCAGGTGATCACATCGGCATTACTGGGATCTTCCTTCCTATGCTAAAAACTGGTTTTCGGCAAGTAGTACAGGTAAGTGAGCTGAATCTTCAGTCAGTTGATGCATTTAAAGTGTATCTAAAAAGAAGAAAAATTAACCCAAGGACACTTTTTCTCAATTTTGTTTGCCTGCCCCATTATCCAGGGCTTCTGGGCACAGGTGGTGATTCCTCCATGACACAATGGGCTCACCACTCACTTCACACCCCTAGTAATGTTTTAGTTCTATTCCCCACCCTAATGCAGAAAATCGTGTCTCTATTTTTTTTTCCCCCCGCGTAAAACTTTATCACAAGGGGCTGGGTTCAAGCCCCACTTCCTACACTTAAATGTCTGGGTCCTGTAAGTAAATGCCACCCTACCTTAAACTCTTATGTTCATAGGGGCTGTCCATGTGAACATAACAAAATTTGGAACTGCTGTTTGCAACATTCTGGTAAATGAGGGCAATTTTCACCCAACTGTTTTAGGCCTACATTCAAGCAACACAGGGAAAGCCGCTCAGGTGAGGCACAGATATCCAGGTGCTGGTCGGATCCGCCATCCAGTGATCAAACTACCAAAGAGAAAGTGACCGCACTCAGAGATAAATGAACTTGAAGTTTTTATTCCCATTCATAAAAGACAACGGTGCATCGAACAGACATGGACACGGTTGACATGTTTCACGACTCTGTAGGTCGCTTACTCATAACCCTATGAGTAAGCGACCTACAGAGTCTTGAAACATGTCAACCGTGTCCATGTCTGTTCGATGCACTGTTGTCTTTTATGAATGGGAATAAACACCAAGTTCATTTATCTGAGTGCGGTCACTTTTTCTCTTTGGTGTCTTAGGCCTACAGTCATGCTGCAGACCCACAATAACAATCAGATTTTGCTACAAATGTTTAAGGCTGGGTTCACACTGGTGCAATCAGACATTGCATGTGATTCGCACTGCATTGCTGTGCAGATCACAAGCAAATTTGCATCTCATTTGGACCAAAATGGTGCAGGACCCTTTTTTTGATCCGCACTGGAATTGGATCACATGGGTGTTCAGACCAAGTGTAAACCCAGCCTTAAGGATGAGTTCATCTTTGGGAATGTTACATGTTCCACTTGTTTTTAAGGTGGAACATATTCCAACTCCTGAAGCCGCTGTCACTGACAAGCATGCAGGAGTCCTGCATTGCATCTGCTGATCGCGGGTGAAATGCTTTAAAGTCTGAGGCTTGTATATTGTACTGTTTCATACTGCACACTGCTGTGCTAAATACTTCACTAAAGCTTTTTTGGTTTAAAAAAAAAAAAAGAGCTAATGGGGCTTGGCACATTAAAAAAGTGTTCTTCTGTAGGGTCTTCTTTCTGAGACTTACTTGGAGGCTCATCGAATCATTCAAATGAATAAAACCGAGGATGATGAGCTGGGAACAGAGGAGCTGAGTGAAGAGGAACTACGACAGATTACAGGTGTGCAGAAGCGATGTAAAAACTAAATTTCTTAAAAGGTGTTTTTAGCTTTAGTTTGTAAATGCCCCCTGAGAGGGCAGAGGTGTTTCCAATAACCTGTACAGTTACCAGGGTTTATTGTAATGAAAGTCTTCACTTCTGTTTTTAGAGGAAGATTTCTATGAGAAGCTGGCTGCCTCCATTGCTCCAGAGATCTATGGTCATGAGGATGTAAAGAAGGCGCTGCTGCTTCTCCTGGTGGGTGGTGTTGACCACTCTCCCCGTGGCATGAAGATAAGAGGTATGTAATGTCTTGGCCTACTGACTTCACAAGAACGTGGTGGGTGGAGGATGTCCTAGTGAAGTCTGAGCACAACTTGTAGTAGTCTTGTGATATTTTTTTTTTTTTTTTTTTATAGTTTGATTTTTGCTTCACAGTAATTATAAATGCAATTTGACCTTTATACCTTTTTTTTTTTTTTTTTTTTAACGCCTTCTTCTTTTTTTTTAATTTTTTATAAGGAAACATAAACATCTGCCTTATGGGAGACCCTGGAGTAGCAAAGTCCCAGCTTCTGTCTTACATCGACCGTCTAGCTCCTCGCAGTGAGTATCTTGCGTGCTACGTGCAGGTATGCAGATCAGACTTTACTGGCTGCATGCTTATTCTAAATCTGGATACACACTATACAATTTCTTTAGGATTGAGCTCTTATTATATGGTTTTGGTAAATCTAAAAAGGAAAAAAACAAACACTTTCAATTTGTATGCAATCAAGCAGGCCCCTTGCACTACGTAGTTGAAAGGAAATCGAACAACAGTTGTATAGTGTGTATCCATCTTAAGACTGCCAGACAACTAGCATTTTAGATCCTTTTGTTTGTCCGAACAGGTGAGTGACTTTGTTTTTTCACATGCAGGTCAGTACACAACTGGGCGAGGTTCATCTGGGGTGGGTCTCACTGCTGCTGTAATGAAAGATCAAGTAACGGGGGAGATGACTCTGGAAGGCGGAGCTCTGGTGTTGGCAGATCAGGGTGTCTGCTGTATTGACGAGTTTGATAAGATGATGGACAGTGACCGCACAGCCATTCATGAGGTCATGGAGCAGCAGACCATCTCCATTGCCAAGGTGAGTATCAGATAGATGGTACATGTGCATTCTAAGTAATAGTGGGTCTTAAATGTAAGTTTAAGTTGCCTTATTTTTTTTTTTCTTTGTAATTCTTGGTGAGTAACAATGTAATCTGATATTTGCTGTACATGCGTTATTGTCTTATTGTGTAGGCCAGGAATATGCAAACTGTGGCCCTCCAGCTGTTGCAAAACTACAAGTCCCATCATGCCTCTGCTTCTGGGTGTAATGCTTGTGGCTGTCAGAGTCTTGCTATGCCTCATGGGACTTGTAGTTCTGCAACGTCTGGAGGGCCACATTTAGCATATCCCTGGTGTAGGCACAATAAGAACACTTGCTGGACTTTTTGAGGGATAACCTTTCCATTGATGCAGGCAGTCGGACTATTTATGCCTTGTGTTTACAGCTCTGGCAGTCACAGGCACTTATGCTGTTTAGCCTTGGCACAGATAATTTATGTATGTGAAAGGTGGGGGATGCTAACTGAAAGCAAAAATCAAGTGACAGACACTGGAGGGAACAAATTGATGGTTTGTTTACATATATTTTTTCTTTTTTTAGGCTGGGATTATGACCACTCTGAATGCTCGCTGCTCCATCCTTGCAGCTGCAAATCCTGCATATGGGCGATACAACCCGAAGAAGAGTGTAGAGCAAAACATCCAGCTCCCTGCTGCCTTACTGTCTCGATTTGACTTGCTTTGGCTAATCCAGGACAAGCCAGATCGGGATAACGATCTCAGGTGACCCTTTAGCTTTTATGATGTGTTTGTGTATGTATGTATATAATTTTACACATCTGCAGATTGTGGCAAAGTGACTAATGGAAGTCTATTGTTTTTTTTAGACTGGCTCAGCACATCACGTATGTCCACCAGCACAGCAAACAGCCACCATCCCAGTTTGAAGCTCTGGATATGAAGCTGATGAGGCGATACATCACTATGTGCAAGAGGAAGCAACCTGCAATTCCAGAATCACTTGCTGATTATTTGACCGCTGCGTATGTGGAGATGAGGAAAGAAGCAAGAACCAATAAAGACACCACATTCACCTCTGCAAGGACACTGTTGGCAGTTCTGCGCCTCTCTACAGCTCTGGTAAAGACCTGAGTATCAGAATACTAAGTTGGCAGTGGGCAATACAACTGTAGGTCCTGGATTGTCCTTAAAATATTGGATCCCCAATGTATACCAGTGCTCGTACCCCTCTAGTTTGCGTAGTTCCTCCTAGTTCTTGCTTTTCTCCCTTCACCCCCCCATAACGGTAAATATACTGAAATACCCTCATATTGCATAATTTGTCATTTCCTGCTATACCTTGTATCAGGGTGGGACACACAAGATCCTGACTCCAATTGGGCTAAGATAACGGGAAGATCTGTACAGGGTCAGACCAATTTTCTGCCCTCCATCCTGCAAATTGCTGGAGCTATCGGAAAACTTAAAGTGAGAATGTGGTGTTTGTTGTTGTGGGAACAATTTTTTTGTCCTTGGAGCTCCAAAGTGCTGTTCGTGCAGGTAGCTGTGTGATGGTCCTACTGTAAGGACAGCACTTCACGAGTTTCCTGTGACCTCCATCATCCTAAAGCTCTGATGCCTGCAGATAGAATCAAAGGCACCCAATTTTCTCCAGAAAGGCCGATGTTGACAGGCAGAGATAGGAGCAACTGCTGGTGTGTCCTAGGAGCATTGCACTTGTCTCGGTCTGACAGTGTTGGCAAAACACTACAGCATAATGACCAAACACTTCTGTTTTTAGGCTGATAAAATGACTGAACAAACCTGCTAATTATTGCCTATCACCAACACGTGTTCTGTTTTTAGAATAGTGGCAGGGAATATGTCGATTTTGAAAGACTTGCATGTATCACTCCTGGATCTGCCAATAGGCTGCAGTGTTTTAGTCAATGTGTTCCCAGTCACACCGGTGCTATGGCAGGAGAGTATGTGGAAGCCCCTTTCAAAACTGAATTCATTTTGTGGTTTTGCAGTGAAGGGGTACTGTAACGCTAATGGATTTAAAGACCCTTCTGGACAATTGTACACTTGCACTTATGTGTAACAGATTGGGGAAGACTCTTCTGTTACAGCATGATTGTGCCCCTGTGCATAAAGCCAGGCCTATGAAGACTAGGTTTAGCCAGTATTGTGTGGAGGAACTCGAGTGGGCCTTTGCATAGCCTTGACCTTAGCCCTGCCCAACACCGTTGGGATGAATTGGAAAACTGAATGCGAGGTCGGGTCTTCTCATGCAACATCTGTGCCGAACCTCCCAAAAGGTTGTTTTGGTAGAATGAACTCAATCCTGAAAGCATTTTCAGAAAAGCAGGGCTCCTATAGCCACAAATGTGGGGCCAACACTAGATTAATGCCCATAGTTTTGGAATAAGATGTTAACAAATTTAGAGGTGTGATGGTCTGTTGTCTACAGTTTGGCCATTTGATGCAGCACCAATGCCTGTAAAAACCTTTGGATGTGTTTTAACAAATGATAAATAGCTAGGAGGGCTTTTAAGTGACTTATCACTGCCTTTAGAGACTTCTCTTGCTACAAAAAATCAGAACATGGGCTTTTACTTTCAATATTTTATTTTTTTTTTAATGCATCTCAAATGCTACTCCCTTTTTGATAGGCTCGTTTGCGTCTTGAAGATACTGTTGAGAAAGAGGATGTGAACGAAGCAATGAGGCTAATGGAAATGTCTAAAGACTCTCTGCTGGGTGACAAAGGACAGACTGCAAGGTAAAACTATTTAAACCTGATCTGGATATGTCCCAGCTGTCTTTGATCTTCAGACTTGGGAGCTTCCTCGTTATGCTGCATGGCTATTTAAGTAGGTCTATAACAATTTTACTAAAGTATATCCTTTTTTTTTTTTTGCTTCCAGGACACAGCGACCTGCTGATGTGATCTTTGCCACAGTTCGTGAGATGGTTCCAGAGAAGGGGGCACGCAGTGTCAAATTTTCCGAAGCTGAGCAGCGTTGTGTTTCCAAAGGCTTTACTCCAGCACAGTTTGAAGCTGCCTTGGAAGAATATGAGGAGCTGAACGTTTGGCTGGTTAACCAAGCCCGGACAAAGATCACCTTTGTGTGATTATGTACTCCACGCTTCTTGTCTAAATAACTGATGTGCATCAAACACTTTGCTACAGCCAGGCTGTTAAGTCTCTTCAGGAATTCACGTTGATGGGCAAATGGACAATTGCGGGCATACAGAGGCAGCATACATTTGATCTAGCTTTGCCTAGTGGCACATTTTGTTTAGTGTTGCGCTTATACTAAGATGACATGTTGACGCATTTATATTTTCCTTTAGTTGACTTCAGGTATTTCTGGTCCTTACTATGGAGACTTGTTTTTCTGACTACAATGAAAATGATGGTCTCTGAAGTAATTTCAATAAAGACTTTTTTACTTGTGATACTGAATTTATTATGTGCACACAATTGGTACTGCCTTATGTTGAGGAAAGATCTTGCAATTAACCACTTCTGGACTGGAAGGCTTTACCCCCTTTAATGACAAGGCCATTTTTTTGCAATTTGGCAGTGCGTGACTTTAACTGGTAATTGCGCAGTCAAGCAAATGCTGTACCCAAGCAAGATTTATTTTCACTTTTTTTTTATATATTGCTGTGGTGAAATCGCCTCCTACAGCGCTGCAATCATCGATTTGCGTATATGCTGAGAGCAAATGCTGTTGCTGTCAGAATAAACAAATCCGTGCTTATGGGTGTACCTGCAAAGCAATAAACTGTTAACAATAAAACATTACATTATAATGGCATAAAGTAGAATGGTGATAGCTGCAAAGCAAACTATGGTTAATGATGAAACTGTAACATAACATACTGCTATACTGTAAAGTACAGAGAGTAAGAACAACTCAAAAGGACTATTTTTTTTTAAATACTTTTGTAACTAAAAATAGTTAAACGTTCCAGGCTAGGGTCTCTCAAAATGTGATTGCCATCTAACCTCTTTCATGACCCTGTGTGTAAGTGGGCCCTAGACTGCTGTACCCTATACTAATACTCTACTAGTGTGTGGTAGGGACAAACAGTCCAGTATAGAGACCAGGCGGGACAAAAAAAGTGGATGTCACGCCTATATCTGTTTTCTACTAACACATCTATGGGGTGCTGTTTGGGTAGGGTTACCAGGGAGGACATATGGAATATGCCTCTCATGCAGCCAGCTCACTGCATCTGGATTATGAATTTGGGCCACAGCATCTTCTGGATATGGAAGGCATGTGATCTCTTCCTAGAATTTTACAAGGGATCCACTTCTTCCTGACACCTTGTTTAGCGCATAAGCGTTTAGCAGAGCCATTTGGAATAAGTATAACTGGATTTTTGACATAAAGTCCTTTTCTCTGAAGTTCAATGACGGATGCAGTTTCTGATGCATATCATTAGGGTTATGCTGCCCCCTACAGGAGTAGGACACTAGGCAGAAAAAACTGGCTACGCCTATGGGCAGTCCCAGGGGGTATACCCTCTCCCTGCATAGGATGTCAGTTTTGTATCAAAGCAGTGTCAGAGAAACAATACCAACCCAGCTCAAAATAGAGGGGTGGGTACTGCAGCAGTCAATGAACGTAAGAGACAAGGATTTTACAGTAAGACAAAAATCCAGTTTCTCCTCTCACCTTCCAGGATGGCCCAACATGAGATGATAGGCTCCTCCCTGCCGGAAACACAATCACTTACAATTTATTAAAAGGCCCCACCCTTCCCTCTGCCCCTCAGTGTAGATTGTTTCTTCCTACAGAAAAACATTTTGTTTTACTGACCTAATGACTTGGAGTCTGACGGTCCCCCTGTGAGCTAGGTTCAGTAAATTGCCGTTGAGAGCTGAACTCTACCTGCCGCCTCCTCGGGCTTCTCACAGGTCGCCCCCCATGCATACAAGCCGTCGGTCACCTGGGGTGCCCCTCTAGGCTTGTCTCCGGCACCAGCAGCTCTCCTCCACAGTTTTTTTGAAAAACCCGCCATTGAGCGCCTCAAGCCTCATCTTGGAACCGGAACTTCCGGTGTGACGTCAGGACGCAGCCGCACAGCGATACGGAAGAGAGAAAATGTGGAGGAGACACCGGACCCGCTTACTAGCGGGAAAGCAGACGCCCAGGCTACAGGAGCCCGGACAGCTGCAGGGGAAATGAAGCCCTCCACAACCCACCTTCTGGAGGAGGGGAGGCCGGTCCAGGTGTCGGCAGTCAAACCCAGGTCGAAACCAGGTAAGTGCTGGAACATATCCTTGCATGTTATTTAAAGACTGCTGTTGCTGACAAATATGCCTAGAAAAGTCCCGTTCCCTGACCCTAGTCGGACTTAACCTCTGCGTCCTTTCTATGGTCCATGTATTTGTTTGTATCCTTTCTTCCAGACATAACATGGTATCACTCTTCCATAATTAGAGTCCCAGAGCGGTTCGCAAGAGACCTCTACTACCACCCCAGCACTTTCAGCAGGCTCTGTTAACTCTAAGAAGTGTGGTAATTGTGGGGATAGATTATCCAGTTCCCACTCCAAACCCTTCTGTTATAAGTGCATTTATAAATTAGCGGGTAAAGAGGCTTCGGGTCTAATGAGACTTCTTGAAGTCTGTACAAGAAGAAATGCTGACTACGATTCAGTCAGTGCGTTCTTCATTAGGACCCCCCCCCCCCCCAAACCAGAGAATTGTGGTAATTGTGGGGATAGATTATCCAGTTCCCACTCCAAACCCTTCTGTTATAAGTGCATTTATAAATTAGCGGGTAAAGAGGCTTCGGGTCTAATGAGACTTCTTGAAGTCTGTACAAGAAGAAATGCTGACTACGATTCAGTCAGTGCGTTCTTCATTAGGACCCCCCCCCCCCCCAAACCAGAGAGCCCAGTGAACCTGCTTTAGGGGAGGGTACCTCCTCCCAGGAAAGCTCACTGTCTAAAGCTGGACCCTCTGGGGTTCTTGCCCATATCCCAAAACCTCCCCTCAAAACAGCCGAGAGAAGAAAGTAGAAGTAAACCGCTCGGACTCCGAAACCAGTTCAGATGGTGAAGGAGACAGGGACTCAGAAGAACCAGATGAAATAGAACCAACTAGGAATTTATTTGGCTTGGAAAATATGCAGGGACTCCTTCAGGCCATTTATGCCTCTGAAGAGATACCTGAACTTCCAAAAGAAACCTCAGCCCAGGATAGACTCTATAAGGGGCTAGGAAAGAGTCCCTCTAGAGTTTTACCTGTCCACCAATCCCTAAAGGGATTAATACTTCAGCAGTGGCAGCTGCCAAGAAAATAGGCTGACCAAGTCAGGATCCTGGAAAAGGAGATTTCCATTTAAGGAAGAAGAAATAGAAAGATTTCTAAAAAAATCCTAAACTAGATGCCCCTCTGTCACAGGTGACAAAAAGGTCAGACCTCTCCTTTGTTGATACAGGCAACATAAAGGATGTCATGAACCGTAAGGCAAAGTCCTTACTGAGGAAGGCCTGGGATGCCAATGCCACGGCATTGGCCCCAGCATTAGCTACTTCCTGTGTGGCAAGGAACGCTTTCTTTTGGGTAGACAGACTGAACAAACCGTTGCCTCAGCTCAAAGCCCAAGACCTACAGGATTCCCTGTCAGTGATAGGTAAGGCGGTTGCCTACCTGGCGGATGCGGCAGTTGAATCTGTGGTAGCCTCCGCCAAGACTGGGGCTCTCCTGAATTCCGCCAGAGGAGCCATCTGGCTGAAAGAATGGGATGGTGACTTCATCTAAAAAAAAAAAGCTCTGTGGGCTACCTTTTGAAAGGGCTTTACTGTTTGGGTCCGGTTTAGATGAAGTTCTAACCAGATCCTCGGAAAAAGGGAAAAAATTCCCCACCAAACCCAAAAAAGAGGGAGGTAGAACATTTTTTCGTGGCCCCGGGAACAAAGACAACAGAGGAACAAAAGAGAGCCGGCAAAAAGGGGGGGGTCGGAAAAGGAAGACAAAAACAGTTTGCTCTTCCCTTCCTCCTCGGGCACAAGGGATAACAAATGATGCCAAAGTCAAAGTGGGGGGGCAGACTGAGTCAATTCCTATCCCAGTGGGAAAAGATTGCCGTCTCCCCATATATTCATTCCCTCATAAAAGGGTATTGCCTACAATTTGCTTAGTTACCCCCCTGTAACAATAACCCTTACCCATCTCCCCAAAGAAGTTCAAAAAAAGGACGCCCTACTACAAGGAATTCAAAAACTGGCAGAGCAGTTAGTGATAATTCCGGTCCCAGAAGATCAATTCTTCCAAGGTTTTTATTCCCATGTGTTTGTGGTCCCCAAACCCTCAGGTAAGTATCGCCTCATCAACTTAAAAAACTTTAGCAAGTTTTTACTTTACAAAAAGTTTTCAATGGAAACCATCTATTCGGTACGAAAAAATCTACTGAAAGATGTTTTCATGACTACACTAGACCTCAGAGATGCATACCTGCATGTTCCGATTCATCAGGAACATCGGCCCTTTCTAAAGTTTGCGATAGTTTCAAAAGAAGGGACGGCTCACTGGCAGTTCAGAGCACTTCCTTTTGGACTGGCAGCCAGCCCAAGAATTTTAACAAAAACCTTGTCGGAGGCGGTAGCCCATCTACACCTTCAAGGGACAGCCCTAATCACCTATCTGGACGACCTGCTAATTTTTGGCAAATCAGTGGGTCAGGTGAACTTGGACACCCAGCAGGTGATAAGTTCTCTACAAAAATTAGGATGGCTAATCAACCTAGAGAAATCATCCCTGGAACCAACCCAGATACAAACCTTTCTGGGTTACCAGGTGGACTCAAGGGTTCAAAGACTTTTTCTACCGATAGAAAAAAGGGAGAAAATAGTCTCTTCAGTAACAGCCCTCAGGGACGCACCCTCCTGTTCCAGAAGAGAAATCCTAAGAGTCATGGGACTCATGTCGGCCAGCATCCCAGCGATTGGTCGCAACTCCACGCAAGAGAGCTTCTATTCTTCCAACTGTCCTCCTGGGACAGGAAGATAGAATCACTAGACGAGTCTGTCAATCTCACTCCAAGTTCAGGTATCCTTGGAGTGGTGGGCGGACCCAAACAACTTGGGAAAAGGCAGACCCTGGGGTCAGTGGAACCCTATGAGGATCACCACAGATGCCAGCACGAAGGGTTGGGGAGCGCACCTGGAGGGGGCTCAAGCTCAGGGGGTCTGGAACAGACAAATAGCACAGGCCTCGTCCAACTTCAGAGAGTTGAAAGCAGTGGGGGAAGCCCTAAAAGCATTCGAAAACTTCATCTTAACAGAGAAGTTCTGATCCTATCAGATAATACCACAACTGTCGTCTATCTAAATCGACAATGAGGAACCAGGTCAAGTTCCCTCTTAGCACTGACCAAAGAGATTCTTGGGTGGGCTGAAGGGAAGATAATCTCCCTTGTGGCCATTCACATCAAGGGGAAGAACTGGCAAGCAGATTTCCTCAGTCGCCATCCCATAAAAGGAGAATGGGAACTAAATCCCAAGATCTTCCAGTCAGTTGTCCAAAGGTTTGGGCACCCGGAGATAGACCTGTTTTCCACCGGTCAGAACAGGAAGGTAAAGAGGTTCTTCTCCCTTGCATGGGCCAAAGGGATGTCCGGGCTGGATGCCCTAGCCTTCAACTTAGCCTACGCCTCCACCCCCCCCCCCCCCCGACCTTAATTCCCAGAGTCCTGCAGAAATTGAGTCAGTCGCAGAATCTGTGGCTTATCCTTATTGCCCCTTGGTGGCCAAAAAGGCCATGGTTTGCAACCTTGAAAGCCATGTCAGTAGCCTCACCATGGCAACTCCTGAATCCCCCAGACCTGCTGTCTCAAGGACCAGTTCTGTGTCCAGACCCAGGATTCTTCCATCTGACAGCCTGGTTACTGAGCACCAACTCCTAATCTCAAAAGGTTGCTCAGAAAGAATAGTGGACACACTCTTGCTGAGCAGAAAGCCAGTCACTAGAAATATTTATATGAACATTTTTTTGTACCGGGCGGAGGCAAAAGGAACTTGCCTCCACCTCTATTCCTACGATCTTAGAATTCTTGCAAGATGGAGTAGATAAGGGTGTGGCAACTAACACCCTTAGGGTACAAATATCGGCTCTTTCGGTATTTTTGGACACTAGTCTGGCAAAAGAGCAGTTGATCAAAAGATTTTTATTGGCTAGATAAAGGATTAACCCTATCATTAAAGACAGGTTCCCCCCCCTGGGACCTGACCAGGGTCCTAGAGGCATTATCTGAGGACCCTTTCAAACCCTTAAAGGAAATTTCCCTTAGATTGCTGTTAAAATTGGCCTTTTCTGTTAGCCATTACAACAGCGAGAAGAATAGGGGACCTACAAGCTCTTTCCATAAAATAACCTTTTATGGTGATTTTCCCAGACAGGATTGTTTTTAAACCAGATCCCCTGTATTTGCCAAAGGTAGCATCTTCTTTCCACAGGACAAAGGAAATCTACCTTCCTTTTGTGATAACCCCAAAAATAATAAGGAAAGGAAATTTCACAGTATTGATGTGAGAAGATCTCTTCTCACTTATTTAGAGAGGACTAAAGACTTTAGGAGATCAAACCACCTTTTAGTCCTCTATTCTGGGCCCAGAAAAGGACTGCAGGCCTCAAAGCCTTCAGTTTCTAGGTGGATTAGACAAGCAATTACCACCTCTTATGAGGTCTCAGGTGTTCCGACTCCAACTAAAATTAAAGCTCATTCAACAAGAGCCCTAGCTATATCCTGGGCCGAGAAGGCTGGAGCATCCTGGGAGCAGATCCGCAGTGCAGCCACCTCGTCCAGTCACGACCCATTCCTGAAGCATTACCGTGTAGAAGTACTGTCTCAACAAGACCTAGCCTTTGGCCGAAAGGTCTTACAGGCAGTGGTCCCACCCTAAGGTAGGCCTATGGGTAATTATTATCCTCTCATGTTGGGCCGTCCTGGAAGGTGAGAGGAGAAAACCTACCGTTAGTTAACCGGTAATGGTGTTTCTACGAGCCTTCCAGGATGGCCGGCCTGCTTCCCGCCCTGTTAAAAGGGTGTGTTAAGAAAATATAACATAGGTGGTAAGTACCTATAGAATTATAAGAACACTTCCCTTGGAATTTGTTTGTGGAAGATACTTTTTTACAACTGAGGGGCAGAGGGAAGGGTGGGGCCTTTTAACAAATTGTAAGTGATTGTGTTTCCGGTAGGGAGGAGCCTATCATCTCTCATGTTGTGCCGTCCTGGATGGCTCGTAGAAACACTGTTACCGGTTAACTAACGGTAGGTTTTTCTGTGTCGGTCATTGATGGACGCTGTCTCTGATCCATATCAGTAGGGACGGAACAGCAGAAAAAAAAAAAAAAATAAGTCCCCAAGGCTAAACATAGCCAACCAGGCAACATGGGACTCTTCAGAACAACAGATGAGACCCGAAGAAAACATTAACCACCCTCAAGGGAGACAAAAAACCCCCTTAGACAGCAGCCTGTAAAACTTTGTGGCCAAAAAAGGCATCTGCAGATGCTAGCACATCGCCCTTTTAAAATTTTGAGAAGATGTGAACAGACGACCAGGTAGCCGACTTGCAAACCTGAAGCACCGATGCCTGAGAGTGAGAAGCACTAAGTGCCCAAGTAGAATGCGCCTTAACAGGGAAAGGTGGAACCTGACCCTTAAACGAATAAGCCTGCACCACCGTCTGTCTGATCCATATGGAAACAGATGCAGGTAGCCCATTCTTGGGGCCATCCGTGAGTACAAAGAGCGAATCTGACTTCTGAAAAATTCAGTAGTCGCTAAGTATACCCTGATTGCCCGAACAACATTCAGAGTAAGCAGTGCAAAAGTTCTTTAGGGTGTGTCGGCGTAGGACGCAGAGGGTAACACGATGTCCTCATGCAAGTGAAAACTGGAAACCACCTTCGGAAGGAAGGCTAGATCCGGATGATGTACCACTTTATCCCTGTGAACTACCAGATAGGGAGGATGACAGGACAACATCGCCAGTTCCGACCCCCTGTGCCCAGAAGTAATAGCCACCAAGAAGGCCACCTTCTGGGATAAGATATGCAGAGGAATCGCCCTAATACTTTCAAAAGGAGGTTCCTGAAGAAACAGCATAAAATGAAGGTCCCAAGGAGGCAACAGAGGACGCACCAAAGGTACCAAGCGTTGCACCCCCTGGAAGAAGTTACGCACCAGTGAATGGGCGGCTAAGGCCTTTGGAACAAAAAATTGCCAAGGCCGAGACCTGACCCTTGATAGTGTTCAAGGCCAACTTTGGATCAACACCTCGTTGTAGGAGAGCCAAAATCCGAGCCAGCGAGGGGGAGCCCCAAGAGACTCACACTGCCCAATGTACGACATCCACGTACAATGATAGATTGTCCTAGAAGATGCTTTCCTTGCTCTAAGCAGAGTGGGAATCACTGAAGCAGACAATCCCCTCTCCTTCAGCACCTGGCTTTCAACAGCCAAGCCATCAAAACCAGCCATGGAAGATTGGCCTCTGAGACAGTAAATCCTCCCTGAGAGGAAGTCTCTAAGGAGCACCTGCGACCAGCCTGACCAGGTCAGCGTACCAAGCTTGGCGAGGCCAGTCCGGAGTCACAAGAATTACTGGAATACCTTCTGCCTTGATGCTGCAAAGATGTCTTGGCAGCAACTTGAGGGTAGGAAAGGCATACATCAGCTATTACTGACCCCCCACAGGGCCACCAGTGCATCTGCGAGAGGGTCCTGGGAGCAGGCCACAAACCTCTGCACTTTTATGTTGATCCGAGATGCCAACAGATCTACATCTGGAGTGGCACAACTACTGGAACACCTCCGGATGAAGGGACCATTCCCCTGCATCCAAGGCCTGTCGACTGAGGTAATCTTGCCTACCAATTTTCCACTCCTGGAATGTGAATAGCGGAGAGAGCTGGAACAAAGCCTTCCGCCCACCGAAGGATGTCTGCCACTTCCAGGGCTTCAAGGACACTTTTGGTGCCCCCTTGGTGATTGACATAAGCCACGGCCGTGGCATTGTCCGCTTGAATGTGCACTGGACAATCCTGCAGGTGCTCGGTCCAATGGACTAGGCAAAGCTGGATAGCTCTCAGCTCCAGAACATTGATTGGTAACCTGGAATCCTCTAGGGACCAGACTCCTTGAACAGACAACCTGCTGAGAACCCCTCCCCAGCCGGACTGACTTGCATCCGTGGTGACATTGTCCAATATATAGGGAGGAAGGATTTACCTTGGCTGAGCATCAGGGAACGAAGCCACCAGATCAGGGACTCCCTGGTCACCTGTCTCAGCTGGATCTGATTGTCCAGGGAATGTGGATTCCTGTTCCATTTGAGAAGGACGAAACCATCAGTCCCAGAACTCTCCTACAAGTACGCAGGAATGATCATTTGCTGGACATCAATGGCTGAATCTGTCTGGAGTTTTTGAGTTATTTCTGGAGGAAGAAACACCCTGGCTGAGTCCAAAGTCAGGCCCAGATTGTCCAGTCTCATCGAAGGGACCAGGGGCGACCTCTGGAGGAGTTCAGGTGGATTCTGAACCTTCAGAGTTCTCATGGTGAACTCCAAATTTGTCAGCAGCACCGTGGGAGACTGCACGGAGAAGCAGATCGGCCAGGTAACCCCGGACCGATGTCCCCCACTGGCATAACAACGGCAGGACCGGAGCCAACACCTTCGTGAAGACCCGAAGAGCAGAGGCGAGACCAAAGGGTAACGCCACAAATTGATAATGATCCTCTCCCACAGCAAAGCGCAGAAACTGTTGGTGTCCTTCACTTATTGGGATGTGAATGTAGGCATTTTTGATGACTATGGAGGCCAGGAAATTCCCTTGTGTAGGGAGGCCACCACCGTGCGACCAGATTCCATCTTGAATTATTGAACTCGCACAAAGCAATTCAGTGCCTTCAGGTCCAGGATTGGACACACCTTGCCTTCCTAACTGGGAACCGTAAACCAGTTTGAATAAAAGCCCTGAAAATGGTCTGCACACAGAACCGGAACTATTACTCCCTGTTGTACTATCCAGGATAGCCACAGGTCTGGGAACTGGCAAGACGTCCCCCCACCTCAGATATGGGTGAGGGCGCACCTTCAAGCCGAAGGGGCCTTGTCCTCAGGTCTGGAGAAATTCGAATTGTGTTTGCCAGACCAGGGTCTCTTGGGACCACCCGAGGGAGTCTTGAAGGACTTGCCCTATCGACTGACCCTGAGGGCCGAAAAAACTTCTTGTGTGCTGAAAAGGAGGGACCCCGTTTGCGACGAGGGTCCTTACCCTTGTTAGCATGTGTGAGAAAGGTACTGTTACCCCCTGTGAGACCTTTGATAATGTCATCCAGGGTAGCCCCAAACAGGCAATCTCCTTGAAAAGGTAGATCAGTCAAGGCCTTCTTTGAGGTCTGATCCGCAGACCAGCACTTTAGCCAAAGTATACGCTGGAGAACCACTGCCAAAACCGACAGACGACCCAATATGGGAGCAGTAACCAGAGTGGTAGCGCAAACAAATTGCAGCCTCTGTACGAGCTGGTCCAACAGCTCTGCAAAGGCAGGGGGCGTTGTTGTCCCCCCCCCCCTAGGTCACGCGTGTAGCAACTGAGCCCATTCAGTCAAAGTTTGCGAGACAAGGGCAACAGTAAAAACAGGTCTTGTTTTTTTGCGGGCCACAGACTCTGCCTTTTTATCCACCGGATCCTTAAAGGACGGGGAATCCTCCACTGGGATCATGGTAGCTTTACTCAGTCTTGAGACCGGAGGGTCCACCTTTTTTTTATAATCTACTCCTCAAAGGGGTAGCGTCTAGTAATCCGCTTGGGTACCCCATAGGAACGCTGTGGACGGTCCCATTCTTTTTTGACCATGTTGTCAAAAGTACGCGGGAAAGGGAAAAACCTTTGCCGCTCTGGATGGCTATTGCCAAACGTAACCTGCGCCTCAGTAGCAGTCGCAGCTGCGTCCTCCATTTTAAGGGTCTCACGCATAGATACAACCAGTGCGTCCACCAGCGCCTTTTCTTGCACAGTAGATAGAAAGTATATTAGTCAGCGCTCACAAGGGGTGCTACTCTCTGTTTTGGCTGCTGGTAGGGGCTTACAGTCAGGTGGAAGTCAATCAAAACACTGGCACATCAAAGGGCTGCAAGCTGGAGGAGCCTTAGAGGGGATGGAATAAAAGGTTCAAGTGCCTGTAGTGTATGCTGTTGGGCTGACCTCGGTACAGAGGGGGGAGGGGTGGGGATGTAAAAATCCACTTGTCCAGGTGGATGGGGGGAATAGGGCTGGGCAGCACTCTGGGCTGCTATCCGGGTGAGCGAAGCGGCTCAATGTGTACCATAAAAGAAGAGGGGAGAAGCGCCACTGGAGTGCAATAAAAAGAGTTTTATTAAGAACAAGCAGGATATGGTGACTCACATCTGGGCTTAAATCTGAACAATCACTGTGGTGCCCTCCGTGGAGTAGTCAGGTAGCTGGTTGCCTTCTCTGGGTCCGGTGCGGTCCGATCGTCCGGGAGAGGTCCGGGGGTAGTCTCAGGCGACTTCCGGGTCGGGACAGAGGAGGAGCTGCAGAGAGCTGTTGTGGCGCGGCGGCCGGCACCGTCTGACGTCACGGGCAGTCTGGGCTTAGTGGGCGTATCCGGGCATCACTACATGTTTCGGAGCATGCGCAACATGCCGCTATTGGGCATGCGCACTCCTTTGTCCTAAGCCCAGACTGCCCGTGACGTCAGACGCTGCCGGCCGCCGCCACAACAGCTCTCTGCAGCTCCTCCGCTGTCCCAACCCGGAAGTCGCCTGAGACTACCCCCGGACCTCTCCCGGACGATCGGACCGCACCGGACCCAGAGAAGGCAACCAGCTACCTGACTACTCTACGGAGGGCACCACAGTGATTGTTCAGATTTGAGCCCAGATGTGAGTCACCATATCCTGCTTGTTCTTAATAAAACTCTTTTTATTGCACTCCAGTGGCGTTTCTCCCCTCTTCTTTTCTTGCACAGTGGCAGAGGTAGGGATGTCATCCTCATTGTCAGAGGAGACGGCGCGAAGTAGCGGACCCGGCAGAGAGACCCGCATCTGTAGTGGCTGATCCAGGCTCAGAATCTGAGACATCAGATGAGGCAGGGATAGGCGGAGGGCGTTTCTCAGCACCTCGCCCTTTAAAGGCCGCCTCCACTCGGGACACAAATGATTCCAGGACCGCAGAAATTGCATACATGGACAGCCGGGGGCCGAAAGGCCCTGTGGCCTCACTGAAGGGGTCAAATGGGGGGGGACACATGATCTTTAGTGTCCCTGTTGCACCAGAGGAACCCGTCAGCAAAAGTTGAAAAAAATTACACAAAAAAAGTTAGTTTTTAAAAAAAAAAAAACGTCCCACCGTGCTACAGCGCCCCACAGAGGTCAGGCAAAGCGCACTGGAGACCCCCAGACTCACCACCCTGTACCAAAAATGCACCAGGAGGCCAAGAACGTCTGCACAGCACGTGTCAGCAACAATCTCCATCCAAAAGGGGAGGATCTGAAGAACAGCCCAGGGTATAGGGTGGGGCTCCACCCACAAAAAAACGCCTCCAGGAACTTCCCATTCTGATTCCTATTAGGAAAGCTACCGCAAAATGGCTGTGCGGGGTGGCTGCCGATCTCTTCAGCACATGAGGCTACAAGAAAATCTGGGTCCTGGCTTGATGCAAACTGACGTCACCTGTGACACTAATACAGTGATCAGAAAAAAGAGCTGTACAATATAATAGTGACACTGATAGGGAAATTAAGGGGTATACTGGGGGTGATCAGGGGATTAAATCTTTATTAGGGGATGTATGGCGGATGCCTTAAACCTATCTGGTACTGTCGCTAACTACCATTAACCACTTTAGTCCCGGAAGGATTTGCCCCCTTCCTGACCAGGCACTATTTTGCGATTTGGCACTGCCTTATTTTAACGGACAATTGCACAGTCGTGCGACGCTGTACCCAAACAAAGTTTACGTCCTTTTTTTTCCCACAAATAGAGCTTTCCTTTGGTGGTATTTGATCACCTGTGCAATTTTAATTTTTTGCACTATAAACAAAAAAAGATTGCAATAAGCATATTTTGATTGGTTTGCACAAAAGTTATTGCGAAATAAAGATTTATGTCATTTTTATTGTTTTTGTTTTTTTTTTTACTAGTAATGGCGGCGATCTGCGTTTTTTTGCGGGACTGCGACATTGCGGCGGACAGATCGGACCCTTGACTGACATTTTTGACACTTTTGGTGGTACCAGTGACATTACTACAGTAATCAGTGCTAACAATATGCACTGTTACTGTAATAATGACACTAGCAGGGAAGGGGTTAATACTATTGGTGATCAAGGGGTTAAATATAAGCCTAGGGGAGTGAATCTAACTGTGGGGGGGGGGGGGGGGGGGTTGGGCTTGTGAGATGATCACAGAGACATGCAATCCTATATAGCAGGATCTCATAGTCTCTGTGATCATTGCAGGGAGATGGACGGAAGGCTGTGTTTACATCAGCCGACCGTCTTTCTCCCTCAGCGGGGAGAGAACGCCGGTGTCAGGCAGCTCTCAGAGGGGGTTAAATATGTGTACTAATGTCAGTGTAGTGTACTCACTGTCTGATGCTTTCTTCTCTCACACTTGAACTGAAAAGCGCTCCAGAAGAGAATATTGCATCATTTCCTTACTTGGGTTTGCGCAGTCGAGCCAGCTTGCTGCACTAAAACTGCACAGAGTTCCACTTTTGGCATTTTATTTAGATCCCATTGTGGTCAGGTTAGCCCCACAGGGCTTCCCAGATCCTCTGGCACTGTCTCTGTGATTTTCCCTGTCCTTTTCCACTGCATGGAACCGAACGGTTCGGTTCGCTTTTGTGCTTTACCACTGCATGGTACCGCATGGTATGGTGTAGGAACGGTTCGGTACGGCGGGCTTTTCCACTACATGGAACCGAACCGTACGGCTCTCTAAAACAGTACCACCTCGATTGTGGTTCCAAGAGGTACCATACCGGTACCATATCCCACAATCCTTTGCATGCAGTCACTACTAGCCACTGATTGGTCAGAGAATCGTTGTTATCCCACCCACTTACTTTAGTACTACTTTAGTGGAAAAGCAAACCATACCAAACCGTACCATGCAGTGGAAAACCAAACCGGGCCAAGCAGGGCCGAGTAGAGCCGAGCCGGTACTTGCAGTGGAAAAGTGCCATAACAGCTAACCACTATAGACCTGTTAGTTAAACTTCTATAGTCAGGAAGATACTAGAGAGTTTGCCAAAAGACCACATAGATGAGCTCTTTTTGGGGGGGAGGGGGGATTAACTGGACAGCCTGGATCCATGAAAGACAGAAGTTGTCAGACAAATTTGATTTCTTTTTATGAGGAGGGAAGTAAAACCTTGGACAGAGGGGTGGCTGTGGACGTAGTATACTTGAATTTTGAAAAAACATTTGACTTAGTTTCCCACACACGGCTAATGTGTAAGGTAAAGTCTACAGGCTTGGAGAGATCAGTTTGTAAATGGATAGAAAAGTGTCTAAAAGGTAGAATTCAGAGAGTAGTGGTAATTATTCTTACTCTGAATGGTCTAAGGTTATAAGTGGTGTACCCCAAGGTTCAGTGTTGGGACCCTTACTTTTTAATATCTTTATAAATGATATAGGGTCTGGGATTAAAAGTACCGTTACACTTTGCAGATGACACCAAGCTATGCTGTGGAATAACTTCCTTACATGATGTCTCCAATTTACGAGCTGACCTCAATGCACTGTTTAATTGGCAACTATGTGGCAAATGAGGTTTCTTGTATTAAGAGAGGTACTGACTCCAGAGGAGATATCATTTTGCCCCTGTACAAATCATTAGTAAGACCACATCTGGAATTTGCAGTTCAGTTTTGGGGCTCCGGTCCGCAAAAAAAAGATATCGGGAAACTGGAGAAAGTGCAGAGAAGGGAAACCAAACTGATAAGAGGCATGGAGGAGCTCAGCTATGAGGAAATATTAGGAACTGAATTTGCTCTCTTGAGAAGAGATTAACCACTTAAGCCCTGGAGGATTTTGCTGCTTAATGACCAGGCCCTATTTTGCAATTCGGCACTGCGTTAATTTAACGGACAATTGCGAGGTCGTGCGACGCTGTACCCAAATAAAATTGATGTCCTTTTTTCCCCACAAATACAGCTTTCTTTATTGGTATTTGATCACCTGTACGATTTTTATTTTTTGCGCTGCAAACAAAAAAAAAGCGTCAATTTTGAAAAAAAAAAAAACAACAATATTTTTCACATTCTGCTATAGAACGTTCCCCAAAAAAAAAAAAAATGAAAAATCAAAATTTAACATTTTAGGCCAATTTGTTTTCTGCTACATATTTTTAGTAAAAAAAAAAAAAAATCGCAATAAGCGTATTTTGATTGGTTTGCGCAAAAGTTATTGCGTCTACCAATTACAGGAAAGGTTTATGTCCTTTTTATTGTTTTTTTTTTTTACTAGTAATGGCGGCGATTTTTTGTGGGACTGCGACATTGCGGACAGATCGGACCCCTAACTGACATTTTTGACACTTTTGGGGGTACCAGTGACATTACTACAGTAATCAGTGCTAAAAATATGCACTGTTATTGTAATAATGCCATTGGCAGGGAAGGGGTTAATACTATTAGTGATCAAGGGGTTAAAAGTAAGCCTAGGGGAGTGATTCTAACTGGAGGGGCGTGGCTTGTGAGAGCATCACAGAGACCTGTGATCCTATATAGCAGGATCACATAGCCTCTGTGATCACTTCAGGGAGAAGGACAGACAGTTGTGTTTACATCAGCCATCCGTCCTTCTCTGTCAGCGGGGGGGGGGGGAGAGATTGCGAGTGGCCGGCGGCCAACGGAGCCGCTTGTCACACGCATTGGCTCCCCAGCTGACGAGCGAGGGCGGGAGCACACCCCCTAGACTCTCCTGAGCGAGCGATGGGTAGTACTGCGTCGGTTTGCCCAGGAGCGGCCGCCTGCCGCAGTAAATCTGCGGTGGGCAGTCGTCAAGTGGATAATAGACTCATACTAGTTTTCTTTTACTATAAGCACTAGTGTTAGCCGTTATGATGGCCTTTCATTCATGACAGCTTGCTTACTATTGTGACCTGTGATTGGCTAAAGCTAATCACATTGGTACAAGGTGCTGTGATTGGCCCAGGTACCATGTGATAGCTGTGGGCCATTTACAGCATCACAATAGTAAGCAAAACAGTCATCAGTGGAAGCCATTCATGACTCTTGTTTACATTGTAATCATGTGATTGCTAGGACCAATCACACCGAGCACTGTGACACAACGGTCATGGGATCACGCTACCTTGCGCTAGTGCACCTAGAAATAGTGGACCGAGAAGCAACCTTCCTCTAACACGCGTCGAAAATTGGCAGGGAATTTTCGGCCAACGTCCGATCTGCCGATTTTCGGCTTGTTAGTATGATGCTTCCGACAACCAACTCCGACTTTTCGGCCGAAAAAAATCTGGTGTGCAGACTATAAAATTTTTGTTGGCTGTCAACATAACGGCCGATTTTCGTGCAGTCAGTACAGATTTCGACAGGGAAAAATCTGATGAGCAAGACTGGGCATGCTCAGTGAAGAAAAAACACAAAAGAAAACAAACCAACACATGACATCACTTCTGAAGTAGAATTTTGTTGGCCGAGAAAATTAGTGTGCAGTCTAGGCACATTCCAACCAACAAAACACAACTCTGGACAAAAGACGGACGATCGGTCGGCCGATAATCGTTGCGTGTGTATGGGGCTTTAGTCTTACAAGGGGAGATGTGTACCCTGAGGCAGAACAAACAGGGAATCAGACCGTAGATTTCAGATAAACTCAAACATCCAAAGAGTGAAGCATCTTTTCCATAGGATGATTAGGACAAAAAATGGATTTTTGTAAGATCTTACCGTAAAATCCTTTTCTCTTAAGCTCATTGACAGACGTAGTCTTCTTGATTCTCAAGAGCTGGGTTATGTTGTCTCCGCAGGAGTAGGACTAGGCAGAAAGACAAAACGTTCTGGCTCCACCTTAGGGGCAGTCCCTGAGGGTATATCCTCCCTCTCTCTGCTACAGGGAATCAGTTCGGTTTTAAAGCAGTACAGAGAATTTAACCCAACCCAACTCAATGATAGAGGGGCGGGTACTACGTCTGTCAATGAGCTTAAGAGAAAAGGATTTTACGGTAAGATCTTACAAAAATCCATTTTTCTCTATCGCTCATTGACAGACGTAGTCTTCTTGATTCTCAAGAGCTGGGACATCCAGAAGCAGTGCCACAAATGAGGGGTGGGATTGACAAATCAAATCCAATCTAGAAGGCCCAACCGGTGCCAAACTAGAAGTTTTAAAGGCTCATTATAAACAAGAATGAGACTAAAGAAAACATTTTCCAACGGAAAAACCCTCGAGGTAGACCACTGGTCTCCTCAAATTGCGGCCTGCAAAACCTTGCGGCCAAACGAGGCATCAGACGATGCCATTACATCAACTTTATAATGTTTAGTAAAGGTATGCACCGACGACCAGGTAGCCGCCTTGCACACCTGGACCACTGACGCCTGATGGCGAAAGGCCCATGACGCACTAAGTGCCCGAGTGGAGTGCGCCTTAACAGGGAACGGGGGCTCCCGACCCTTAATAGAATAAGCCTGTACTACCGTCTGTCTGATCCATCTGGAAATGGTCGCGGCAGATGCAGGCAACCCCTTTTTGGGTCCATCTGGGATCACAAAAAGTGAATCCGTCTTGCGAAACGAGTCTGTCGTTTTCAAGTATACCCTGATCGCCCGGACCACATCCAAGGAGTGTAAAGCAAACTCCCGAGGATGACTGGGCTTAGGACACAGGGAAGGTAATACAATTTCTTCATTCAGATGAAATTCTGAAACCACTTTTGGTAGGAAGGATGGATTCGGACGAAGAACCACCTTATCTTTATGAACCACCAGATATGGGGAACGACAAGATAATGCGGCCAGTTCTGACACCCTGCGTGCAGAAGTAATAGCCACCAAGAAGGCCACCTTCTGGGACAACGTAGGTAGAGGAATCTCCCTAATATCTTCAAAGGGAGGCTTCTGAAGAACCGACAACACTAAATTAAGATCCCAGGGGGGTAACGGCGCGTGCACTGGCGGAGCCAGATGTCGCACCCCCTGGATGAAATTCCGCACCAAGGAATGAGTAGCCAAAGGCTTCTGAAAGAAGATGGTTAATGCTGAGACCTGACCCTTGATAGTACTCAAGGCCAGTTTCTGCTCAACCCCTTGTTGCAGAAAAGCCAATATTCGACTAATCGAATAAGACCGAGGACGGAACCCCAAAGGTTCACACCATGCAATGTAGGACTTCCATGTGCGATGATAAATCTTTCTGGAAGTCGCTTTCCTTGCTTCAACTAGAGTAGGAATAACTGAAGCTGACAAACCTTTGTCCTTCAGCACCTGGGTCTCAATAGCCAGGCCGTTAAAGCCAGCGATCGTAAAGCAGGATGGAAGATCGGTCCCTGAGACAGTAGATCCTCCCTGAGAGGAAGTCTCCACGGGACGTCCGCCACCAGTCTGACCATGTCGGCGTACCAAGCTCGACGAGGCCAGTCCGGAGCTACCAGGATTACTGGAATTCCTTCCTCCTCTATCCTGCGAAGAAGTCTTGGCAGTAACGCGAGAGGAGGGAAGGCATATATTAGCTGGTATTGCCCCCACGGGGCGATCAGTGCGTCTGCGGTTTCTGCTAGAGGATCGCGGGAGCGAGCCACGAATCTCTGAACTTTCCTGTTGAATCGTGATGCCAACAGATCCACATCCGGGGTGCCCCACCGTAGGCACAACTGGTGGAAAACGTCTGGATGGAGGGACCATTCCCCCTGATCCAGGGTCTGACGGCTGAGATAATCTGCCTGCCAATTCTCCACCCCCGGAATGAACACCGCAGAGATTGCTGGAACAAATCGTTCCGCCCAGCGAAGAATGCAAGCCACTTCTTTGGCCGCTCGGACACTCTTGGTGCCCCCCTGGTGATTGACATAAGCCACGGCCGTGGCATTGTCCGACTGAATCCGAACCGGGCTGCCCTGGAGCTGCTCGGTCCAGTGAATCAGACAAAGTCTGATCGCTCTCAGTTCCAATACATTTATCGGTAACCTGGATTCTTCCGGGGACCAAAGTCCCTGGACAGATAACTGACCGAGAATTCCTCCCCATCCGGATAGACTGGCATCCGTGGTCACTATCGTCCAATATATTGGCAGAAATGACTTTCCCTGGCTGAGCATCGGAGACCGAAGCCACCAGACCAGAGACTCTCTGGTCTGTTTGCTCAATCGGATCTGATTGTCCAGGGATTCCGATTCCATCTGAGAAGAATCTCTTGCTGAAGAATTCGGGTATGGGACTGGGCAAATGGGACTGCTTCGAACGAAGCCACCATCAACCCCAGAACCCTCATGCAAGTCCGAAGGGAAGACCAGCTGTTGGACAGTAACAACTGGACTGCTGATTGAATCTTTCGGAGTTTCCCTACCGGAAGAAAAACTCTTGTCCTGACTGTGTCTAGAATTAGACCCAGATATTCGAGCCTCTGGGTGGGAACCAGAAATGACTTTTGCTGGTTCACCAGCCACCCGAATTCCTGTAAAGAAATCATAGTAATTTCTATGTTTTGTAGCAAGGTCTGAGGAGACTCTGCATGAAGCAGAAGATCGTCTAGGTAACCAAGGATCGATATGCCTCTTTGGCGCAGAAGTGCCAACATTGGGGCCAACACCTTTGTGAAGACCCGCGGAGCCGTGGCGAGACCGAAAGGTAACGCCACAAACTGAGTTGGTTCTCTTCTACGGAAAAGCGTAGAAACCGCTGATGTCCTGCGAAAATGGGAATGTGAAGATAGGCGTCCTTGATGTCTATGGACGCTAGGACATCCCCTGGATGCAGGAAGGCTGCTACCGTGCGAATGGACTCCATTCTGAATCTTCTTATGTTGACAAAAGAATTGAGTGCTCTTAAGTCCAGAATTGGACGCACTTTGCCCTCTTTCCTGGGTATTGTAAATAGGTTTGAATAAAACCCTTGAAACCGTTCTGTCCAAGGAACGTGGACTACCACTCCTTGTTGTAGTAAATCTGTGACTGCTCTCCGCAGATCTTCTAAACGATCTGAGGATAGTCGGATATTGGAAGGGAAGAATCGCGCCGGTGGGAGAGATCGAAACTCGATCTTGTACCCTGACCTTATGACTTCGCAAACCCATTTGTCCGGGATTCTGGAAAGCCATGGATCCGGGAACCGGCGAAGACGTCCCCCCACCCCAGTTATGGGTGGGGGCGCACCTTCAGGCTTTGGATGGTTTATCTTCAGGTCTGGGGGGGGCGGGCTTTTGCTTGCCCGACCAACGACCCCTGACGCCTCCTGCAGGAGCTTTGGAGGACTTAGTTTTTTCACCCGCGGGACGAAAAAACCTCTTGTGAGCAGAAAAAGAAGGCCCTCGTCTTTGACGAGTTCCTCTACCTTTAAAATTTTGCGGTAAAAAGGTGCTCTTTCCACCCGTGAGATCTTTAATGATCTCATCTAAGTTGGCTCCAAATAGACGCTCTCCTGAAAAGGGGATATTAGCCAATGCTTTTTTGGAACCTTGGTCGGCTAACCAACCTTTTAGCCACAGTGTACGCCTGAGAACCACTGCTGAGACTGATGCTCGCGCCAATAATGGAGTGGCGTCTAACGCCGCATCACACACAAACTGTAACCCCTGTATCATTTGTTCCAACAAATCTGATACCGCCTGAGGGACCTCTTCTAAGTCCCGGCGTAACCACTTGGTCCATTCAGTTACAGCCTGCGAAACCAGACCAATAGCAATTATTGGTCTGAAAGCTGATCCAATCAAGGAAAACATGGTGCGAGACATAGCTTCTATCTTGCGATCCACTGGATCTTTAAAAGACGGAGCGTCTTCTAAAGGAATAACCGTGGCTTTATTCAATCTAGCAATTGGTGAATCCACCACAGGTGGTTCTGTCCATTTCTTAATAAGGGTTTCCTCAAACGGATAACGCCTGTCAATGCGTTTAGAAATAGTAAAAGTGCGTTTTGGCAGACGCCATTCTTCTTCGATTGGATTGCCAAAACATTTGGGCAATGGAAAAACCTTCGCCACTTTGATGCGTTTTTTAGTCCCAAAAGGGATTTCAGTTTCAGCTATTTCCGATGGAGTACCCTGTAACCTTAAGGTTTCTTGAACAGATACAATGAGTGCGTTTACCAACGCTTCCTCTCGGGCTATGGCGGATGCCGAAACATCCTCCTCACTGTCTGAAGAGACAGGACCCGAGACACCAATCCCAGATGAAGTACCTGCAACTGCAGAAATGGGCTCAGAGTCTGAATCCGAGGTTTCAGATAATATGGGGTTAGGCGGGGGTCGCTTTCTTGCGCCCTGTCCCTGACAAGCCACTTCCACCCGGGACACAAAAGTTTCCATAATAGCTGACAATGATTCAATTGTCAATGGGGTGCTGGAGGATCCCGCAGACCCCTCGAGGGGATCCGGAGGAGATACATGAGTGGCAGGGTCCATGTTAATTCAGGACACCTTTGCCAGCAAACAAAAAAAAAAAAAAAAAACTTTTTTTTTTTTTTTTTTGTGTGTCTCCCCCTAGCGCAATAGCGCCCCTCAGAGTACCTGCTTCTCGATCCCACAGAGAGAGAGAGGGACCCCCAAGGCTCACCAACCGATGCAGTGCAGTTTCCAACCAACTGCAGTCAGCGTCTGTCTTACACAGACTGGAAGGAGCTGTTTGCTTTTTCCCCGGGTAGAAGGACGTGGCTCCGCCCCCTGTGTACGCCTTCCGGCGTTCCCAGCTCTCCACGAGGTAGCTGGGCTCACAAAACATGGCCGCCCCCATAGAAGAGACATAAGACTCCAAAAACATGGCGGCCGGCGTGACCTGAGGACATACATGCATTAGGTCTACGGCAAAATGGCGGCGGACCGCCGAAATCGTTTTCCCAGCACATCCACCTGCATCTCTGCTAAGAGGCGATATATGGATCTACAGAAGATATACTACACATAAGGTAGGATTATACCTCCTATGTCAGCTGTAATGTAACAGTCTGCTGGGTAGAGTGTTAGCTCTTAAACCAAGTCCACTTCCCACAAACACATGCTGTATTACAAGGGGGACTTGTAAGTATCAGATATATACTGACTATATATGGAGGGGCCCATAATACATACTGCCTCATAACGAGGAAAAAAAGGGAACGTTTTACTCACCATACCGAACCGACAGGCACCCTCTCTTCACAATACCCTCTCCACCGGGGTGGGGGTTTGTGGACCACTCCGGACGCCTCGACTCTCTGGTTCTTGGCGTCCAAGCGAGACTTTTAACTCGCAAGGTCAGTCCCTCCACTGGGACTCCGTCGCGGCCGACCCAGCGCGGAGCTCTGGTCTGCACGCGCTCGTAGGCAGAAACCGGGGTGACCACTGGATCTCAACATCCAGCCCGTCGCCCGGCCCCGCATACTTACTTGAATGTGTCGCGGCCGACCAAGCGCAATGCCATGGTCTGCGCGCGCTCGTAGGCCGGCTGGGGTGACCACAAGTGTCGCCCAGTCCGGCATCTTTGCTTGAAGATCTCACAGGAAAAAACACTGGAGAAAACTACCTAAAAAATGTCTTTTTCTTAAAGAAAAAAGTCTTGCCAGGACCAAAAGATCCCAGCAAGGAACTTAGGTCCTTACTCCTGACTAGACAGAAAAAAACTGATTCCCTGTAGCAGAGAGAGGGAGGATATACCCTCAGGGACTGCCCCTAAGGTGGAGCCAGAACGTTTTGTCTTTCTGCCTAGTCCTACTCCTGCGGAGACAACATAACCCAGCTCTTGAGAATCAAGAAGACTACGTCTGTCAATGAGCGATAGAGAAAAGATGGTAACACAATGTCTTGATTCTGATGGAAAGAAGAAACCACCTTGGGTAGAAACAAGGACTGAGGCCTCGGTGCTACCTTTTCCTGGGGAAGTACCAGGAAAAGTGTTCTTTTGTCAGAAGTCGATTAAACTTCTGTTGTCCAGAGAAGGCCACAAACTGATCAAAATTACTGACCGGATCACCAGGTGAAAATAAGGGGGGAAAAAAAAGCCGGAAAAAAATAAAACGAATGCATCCACCACATTTAGGTATTAGTAAGCTGCAATAGATTACATTTTTGTATTTGGGTTTAATACCGCTTTAAGCCTTTTAAATGTAAGTATCTTATGGCAGGGATATTGGATTCAAATGTATGGAGGTCCGAACACTAAAATTCTCTTCCAGCAGAGGTCCGAATCGCATGTTTGTGCGATGTCCCAGATCCTTTCTATCACAGTCCCCTCATTTTATATCACAATCCCATTCTCACAACAATGTCCTCAGTCCCCTGCACATCAGTAACCCACTTCACATCAGTTTTCCCTTCACATTAGTGTCCACTGCCCCCTTCACATCACCCCCCCCACAGCATTTGCCTCCCTTTATCACCACATCTCCCCGGCCACAGCACTGGCCTACTTTAAATCCCCTTCCCCCACAGCATTGTCCCCCTTTCAGATCTCCCTCCACAGCACTGACCCCCTTCACATCCCCCCACAGGACTACCCCCCCACAGCGCTTGCCCATCCCTTTACATCCCCCCCCCCCCAACACTGCCCCCTTTTACATTACCCCCCACCACACACACAGCACTGCACCCCTACAAATCTACCTCCCTATCAGCACTGCTTCCTTTACATCCCCCCCCCCCCACCCCACTTGCCCTTCTTCACATCCCTCTTCCCCCACAGCGCTGCTACCCTTTCAGATCCCCCTCCCCCACCACAGTAATGTGCTCTGCTCTATTCACATCTGCCACTCCCTTCAAATCCTCCCCCCCATACACATACACACACACACACACACAGCACTGCCGCCTTCACGCCACCCGACCACGGCTATATTCTCTGGCCTACATTACACAGAGCAGAGAGTGGCCGGGAGGCACAGTAGCACTGGATGGAGGGCGTGAGCAGGGGGCTACTGAGGTTAACTTTTCCTATTAACAAGCTGGCGATTGGTTGCTACTGTCCTAGCAACCAATCACCTGCTGGTTAATTTGGTAAGTTAACTCATGCAGCTCCAGCTCCCACACTCCATCCAGTATGGCTGTGCCTCCCGCTCTCTCATTGCTATCCCCTGCCTCCTGCTCTCCGCGCTGCCTGAAAAATGACGTTTCCTAAATGGAGCGGCCATGGGTCCGGATGGGACAGTGGCTTGGTCTGCCTGTCTTATGCTATACGAGTCTCTTACACAAACATTTGATCTTTAAAGATCAATACCCCGTAACAATGTAATGTCATGAACATACGTGATATACTTTTATTCATTTATTTCCTATAATAACAATAACATAACAGAGCAAAAGTTGCTTTTTTTTTTTTTCTTTCTAAAGTCCATTTTAGTCACAGAAAACATTGTTTCCATCAGAAGACGATTCAGAAGAAGAGGCCTCTCATTCTCCTTCCAATCCCCTGGCGGTCATACAAGATATTGAATTTGTTGACAAACTGGTTCATGGTGTTGCATGTCTTGGTGATGGTTCCCAGGTAGGACATCAAGCCCACGTCGTTGCATTGCTGGAAATGAAGAAAAAGACTTAGTCTAGCCATACAAAGAATGATATTTGCAAGTCGTAATGTGAACATCGCTTGTTGACAAAGTTCGGTGTGCGTCTTGTAAATGCTCTGCGATCATCAAAGCAGAGCTCCTGGCTCCTTCAGAAAAATGTAAAAGTCTTTTAACTGCTTGCCGACTGCCGCACGGCTATTTACTGCGGCGGTCAGCCCCTCACAGGCAAAGCGACGTAGGTCTACGTCGCTAGCCTACGCCGCCAGAGGCGCGGTCATGGACCCCCCCCGCGCGTGTGCCCGGCAGACCCGATGTCCGCCGGGCACTCGCTATCTTCCGTTGCACCGGAAGAAAGGCAGGTGGCTAATGTAAACAAAGCCGCCTGTCATTCTTCCCTGTGTAAGAATGGAGATCACACGGTTCTACTATGTAGGACCGTTGATCTCTGTTCTTACACTAGTAGCCACAGCCAATCACAGTTAGAAACACGCCCCTAGGGACACACTTAACCCCTCCCTCTCCAATAAAGTTAACTCCTTCACTGCCAGTGTCATTTTTACAGTAACACTGCATATGTATAGCACTGATTACTGCAGTAATGTCACTGGTAACCCCAAAAGTGTCGAAAATGTCAGTCACGGGTCCGATCTGTCCGCCGCAATGTCGCAGTCCCGCAAAAAAAAAGAAAAAAAAAAACAAAAAAAAAGAAAAAAACGACAAAAATCTTTCCCTTAGTAAAACGCAATAACTTTTGCGCAAACCAATCAAAATACGCTTTTTGCAATTTTTTTTTTACCAAACATATGTAGCAGAAAACAAATTGGCCTAAAATGTTAAAAAATTTTGATTTTTACATTTTTGGGGGGGGGGGGGGGGGGGGGATTTCATATAAAAAAATGTGAAAAATATTGTTATTTTTGCAAAATTGTCGTTCTTTTTTTGTTTATAGCGCATGATCAAAAAATTGCACAGGTGATCAAACACCACCAAAAGAAAGCTCTGTTTGTGGGAAAAAAAGGGCGTCAAATAAGTTTAGGTACAGCGTCGCACGACCGCGCAATTGTCCGTTAAAGTCACGCAGTGCTGAATCGCAAAATAGGCCCTGGTCAGGAAGGGGGGTAAAATCTTCCGGGGCTTAAGTGGTTAATATTAGGGCTCTTACCTGTCCAGGCATCCAGTGGTGTCTTTACCCGAGCTGATTTTTCAATTGGCTCTCGGGTGCTGCCACCGCTATCTTGGCTAAGGAAAACCAGCATTGAAGCCTTGCAGCTTTACAACCAGTTCCCTACTGTGCATTAGGGATCGACCGATATCGTTTGTGAATGGCCCGGCGGCGGGGGCCGAACTTCCAGCTGACTTTGCTGCGACAAAGTCAGCCGGAAGTGGGAGTGGGTACCTCTCTTTGGAGAAAAAAAGAGGGAAAAGGTTTGGGTAAACTCAAATGACATGCAGATTCTGCTAAACAAAAATTTAAACAGAAATTTGCTAAAGCACAGCTAGCCCGCGTGTTATCTGTGCTTTCCCATAATCCTGCAGTTTCTGAAACTGAGAAAGTCTATGGGAAAATGCAGTTAACCCACAAGAAACCCACAGGTTAGCTGCACTTTGCCCAAAGCCCAGCAGGACTGCAGTGGGGCAGTGTAAAGCCCCTCTAAAAAAAAGAAACTGAAGAGCCCATTGAAAAATAATAATTGAAATAAAAAATCAGCTACTGCTGTGACATTCCACTTCAATCCAGAGCTGTCCCCCTGCAGTACTCCACAAGATGTCCTCAATAAAACAAATTAAAGGACCATCAGCATTGTTCCCACATCCTGCCATGTACCTACACATTGCTTTGGAATAATTGGCTCACTGTGTGGCTTCTCCCTCTTCTAGTCTGAACTTTGCTGTACAGGACTGCATGGTGCTGATACCAAGTCCTATTCAGATGCTTACATTTAAATAAAACCCAAAAACATTTTAGGCCCCTTTCACACTTGTCTGACCTGAAAGTCATGCGACTTCAACGCGACTTAAAGCAATGCCTGTGTAATCTTAAGGTCTATGGGCCTCAAGTCGCATCAACGTCAGGCCAAAGTAGTGCAGGGACTACTTTGAAGTCGCACAGATAGGAAAGGTACTCATTGGAAATCATGGGGTACAACTTGTCATGTGACTTTGCAGTCCAAGGTCGCAAGACAAGTCGCACAAGTGTGAAAGGGGCCTTACACTGGGTTCACATATATATGCGGTGCAGGACACAGCATGTGATTCGGATAGGAATCGCACCACATTTCTATTCAAATCAAAAGAGACATCTTGAGCAAATCATTTGTATGGCTCAAATCGCACCACATCCGCTCAAAAAAAAAAAAAAAAAAAAAGTGCAGGACCCTTTTTTTCCCCTGCACTTGAATTGGATCGCATGTGTGCTCAAACCTTTGTGATCCGATCCTGTCAATCGCACTGCGTTTTGCAAACTGTTTTGGAGTGTTGTTAACGTAAAGTAATTGTAAAGTCTCTTTTTTTTTTTTAACCACTTGCCGACCGCCGCCCGACTATATACGGCGGCGGTCAGCCCCTCCCAGGCAAAGTGACGTACCGGTACGTCACTAGCCTGGGAGCCAATAGGGGGCTAGGGGGCTACGAAGCCCGCGCATGTGACCGGCGGACCCGATGTCCGCCGGTCACTCGTGATCGTCGGGTAGAGAGGGAGAAAGGCAGGCGGCTAATGTAAACAAAGCCGCCTGTCATTCTCCCCTGTGTAAAAGCACAGATCACTCGGTCCTGCTATGTAGGACCGTTGATCTGTGCTGTTACACACAGCCACATCCAATGACAGTTAGAAACACGCCCCTAAGGACACACTTAACCCCTCCCTCTCCAATAAAGTTAACCCCTTCCCTCCCAGTGTCATTTTTACAGTAACAGTGCATATGTATAGCACTGTTACTGTAGTAATGTCACTGGTACCCCCAAAAGTGTCAAAAATGTCAGTCAAGGGTCTGATCTGTCTGTCGCAATGTCGCAGTCCCGCAAAAAAAAAAAAAAAAAAAAAAAAAAAAAAAAAATCGCAGATCGCCACCATTACTCGTTAAAAAAAAACAACAAAAATGACAAAAATCTTTCCCTTAGTAAACGCAATAACTTTTGCGCAAACCAATCAAAATACGCCTTTTGTGATTTTTTTTTACCAAACATAGGTAGCAGAAAACAAATTGGCCAAAATTTTTTAAAAATTTCGATTTTTACATTTTCTTTTGGGGGAATTTCATATAAAAAGAATGTGAAAAATATTGTTATTTTTGCAAAATTGTCGCTCTTTTTTTGTTTATAGCGCATGATCAAAAAATCGCACAGGTGATCAAACACCACCAAAAGAAAGCTCCATTTGTGGGAAAAAAAGGACGTCAAATTTGTTTAGGTACAGCGTCGCACGACCGCGCAATTGTCCTTTAAAGTCACGCAGTGCCGAATCGCAAAATACCCCCTGGTCAGGACGGGGGTAAAATCTTCCGGGGTTTAAGTGGTTAAATAACAAACATGTTATGCTTCCCTGCTCTGTGCAGTTGGTTTTGCAGTGTGGCCCCGATCCTCCTCTTCTTGGGTCCCTTTTCTGTGCTCCTGGCCCCTCCCTCCTGTTGAGTTCCCCCACAGCAAGCACCTTGCATTGGGGCACACAAGCCAAGTCACAGCTCCCTGTGTCCATCCAGACACGGAGCTGTGACCTGGCCACGCCCCCTGTCTCCTAATTGGCTGACTAACTTTGATTGACAGCAGCGAGAGCCAATTGTGCCACTCTGCTGTCTTAGCCAATGAGGAGGGAAGTCCAGAGCGGCTCTGACACTCCTGCAACATTGCTGGATAAAGTCGGGCTCAGGTAAGTATTAGGGAAGCTGAGGGGGGCTGCTGCACACAGATGTTTTTTTTATCCTAATGTACAGAATGCAATAAGATAAAAAAAAAAAAACCTTCAGTCTTTACAACTCCTTTATCATTGACGCCCGCAGTGGTTCCCATAAATGCAGAGCGATTCAATGCGGTGCGGGAAACACAGGATTTGATGCATTTCCTGCACTGAATATATGTGAACAGAGCCTAAATGATGTATTAAATATTACAGAGCTGTACTATTTTGTGTCATTTATATTCGGTTTTCAATTCAGCTTTAACCACTTGACATCTGGAAGGTTTTACCCCCTTCATGACCAGCCCATTTTTTGCTGAGTAGCACTGTAAATTTTTCACTGGCAATTGTGCCGTCATGCAACACTGTACCCAAACTAAATTTAGATCATTATTTTTCACACAAATAGAGATTTCTTTTGGCGGTATTTGATCACCTCTGCGTTTTTTTTTTTTTTATTATTATATCAGAAAGTAAAAAACGGAATTTTTGTAAAATCTTACCTGTAAAATTCCTTTCTCTGAGTCCTCCGACAGTCGCCGCCTCTTCATATTCGTCACATATGGGGTATTAGACTTTGCTCCGAAGGAGTAGCTAGGCAACAGAATATGTTAACAATAAAGCTTTAACATATCCCACCCTCAAGGGGTGGTCCCCTCAGTCAATACCCTCCTACTTCCTGCAACCATATCTCAGTTTTAGTGGAATAGCAGTAGAGTATACAATCAAACCCCAAAAGAGGGGCGGGGGCGGCGACTGTCGGAGGACTCAGAGAAAGGAATTTTACAGGTAAGATTTTGCAAAAATTCAGTTTTCTCTTACGTCCTCCGACAGTCGCCGCCTCTTCATATTCGTCACATATGGGGACGTCCCAAAGCAGTGCAAACACGAGGGGTGGGAAACGCATCCGCGCCGAAAGGCAACGCAGTCTCCACATCAAAGAAAGGAACCTTACCAAAGGAAGGAAACCAGCTGGGCAACAGCAAAAATAAGTGCTCAACAGGAGCAACAACCCAGGAAAAGACAAAAAAACCAGGGGATACAAAAGATATCCCAACAGCCAGGAGTCCCCAACAAGGGACCCTAGGGAACAGCCGCACTAAGAACCTTGCGGCCAAAGGAAGCATCCGCCGATGCCTGAACATCTACTCTGTAGAATTTTGTGAAAGTGTGCACGGTCGACCAAGTCGCCGCCTTACACACCTGGGCTACAGAAGCCCCATGACGACAGGCCCAAGACGTACTCAGAGATCTAGTAGAGTGCGCCTTCACAGGCACAGGGGGAACCTTCCCCTGCAAAGCATAGGCCTGTTCAATGGTCTGCCTGATCCATTTGGCGATGGTAGAGGCCGAAGCCGCCATGCCCTTCCGAGGACCCTCTGGAAGAACAAACAAGGAGTCCGTCTTACGAAAAGACTCAGTCGATTTAAGGTAAACCCTTATCGCCCGAACAACATCCAGAGAGTGCAATCTCACCTCCTTTGGATGTTTAGGCTTCGTGCACAACGAAGGCAAGACAATATCCTCATTAAGATGGAATTCCGAAACTCGTTTCGGAAGAAAAGAAGGAATAGGTCGCAAGACCACCTTATCCAAATGAACAACCAGGTACGGAGACTTGCAGGACAAAGCCGCCAGTTCTGACACTCTGCGAGCCGAAGTGATCGCCACCAAAAAGGCGACCTTTTTGGACAACATAGACAACGAGATCTCCCTGATCTGTTCAAAAGGAGCACGTTGTAACACAGATAGAACGAGATTCAAGTCCCAAGGGGGCAAAGGATCCCTCCTAGGAGGAACCAGATGCCGCACACCCTGAATAAAAGTGCCAACCAAGGAGTTGGAAGCCACGGGACGTTGAAACAGAACGGCCAGCGCAGACACCTGACCCTTTATCGTAGCCAGCGCCAAACGCTGATCGACACCCATCTGAAGGAAAGACAGCACACGGGAAACCGAGTACGTGCGGGGTGAAAACCCCCTGCACTCACACCAGGCAAAATAGGCCTTCCAAGTACGGTAATAAACCTTCCCCGAGGAAGACTTCCTCGCGTTGATCAAAGTATGAACGACCTCTGGAGAGAGACCCTTCTCCTTCAGAACCTCGGTCTCAACAGCCAGGCCGTCAAAGCCAGCGACTGTAAAGCAGGATGGTAAATCGGTCCTTGAGACAGTAGATCGTCTCGAAGAGGCAGACGCCAAGGGGCGTCGACCGCCAGATTCACGAGGTCTGCGTACCAGGACCGGCGAGGCCAGTCCGGTGCCACAAGAATCACCGTGCTGCGTTCCGAGTGTAACCTGCGAAGGAACCTGGACAGCAACTGAATCGGTGGAAACGCGTACATCAGCCTGTACTGATGCCACGGGGCCACTAACGCGTCCGACGCGTCTGCCCGAGGGTCGCGCGTCCTTGCCACGAACCTCTTCACCTTGTTGTTGAGGCGAGACGCGAACAGGTCCACATCTGGAAGACCCCACCTCGCGCACAACGTCTGGAAGACAGCCGGATGGAGAGACCATTCCCCCTGATCCAGGGTCTGGCGACTCAGATAGTCCGCCTGCCAGTTCTCCACTCCCGGAATGTGAACCGCCGTTATTGCCGGGACATGAGTCTCGGCCCAAGACAGAATGTCGGCCACTTCTCGAGCCGCTCGGGCACTCCTGGTGCCCCCTTGGTGGTTGATGTAGGCCACCGCCGTGGCATTGTCCGTCTGCACCCGAACCGGGCAACCCTGCAGCCGGTCCGTCCAGCGATGAAGACAGAGCCGTATCGCACGCAATTCCAGAATGTTGATCGGAAGGGAAGACTCCCCCTCCGACCAAGTCCCCTGGGCGGACAGAACGCCCAGAACTCCACCCCAGCCCGACAGGCTGGCATCCGTGGTGATTACCGTCCATGAGATCGGACGAAGCGACTTGCCCCCGGACACCAACGGGGACTGGAGCCACCACAGAAGGTTTTCCCTGGTGCGATGACTCAACGAGATCTGAAGATCCAGAGATTGAGGTCGCCCGTCCAACCTGGACAGGATCTCCGCCTGGAGACCCCGCGTGTGAAACTGCGCGAAAGGAATCGCCTCGAAGGCCGAGACCATCAATCCCAGACATCTCATACACGTCCGCAGAGACGAGTTCGGAACGTCCCTGAGGAACCTGACTTCCTCCTGAAGAGTTCTGAGTATGTCTTCCGGCAGGAAGACCTTCGCCTGCACCGAGTCCAGTATCATTCCCAGATAGGGGAGAGGAACCGACGGACTCAGTGTCGACTTGGGAACATTTATCGTCCAACCAAACTCTTGCAGAGTTTGCATTGTGACAGACAGGTCCTCCTCCAGACCCTGTCTGGTCGCAGACCGAACCAGAATGTCGTCCAGATACCCCAGGACAGAAATGCCCTGGGCCCTCAATAATGCCAGAACCGGTGCAAGCACCTTGGTGAAGACCCGCGGAGCCGAGGCGAGACCAAAGGGCAACGCCACGAACTGGTAGTGATCCTCCGCAATGGCAAATCGAAGGTACCTCTGATGACCCTCGAATATGGGGATGTGAAGGTACGCATCCTTCAAATCGATGGAGGCCATGAATTCCCCCGGAACCAGGGCAGCCACCACCGACCGCAGGGATTCCATGCGGAACTTGCGAACCCGCACAGAGCGGTTCAGAGCCTTCAAGTCCAGAATCGGACGAACCTTGCCCTCCTTTCTGGGCACGGTGAACAGATTGGAATAAAACCCCCGAAACCTGTCCCGATGAGACACCGGAACCACCACTCCCTGAGCCCTCAGGTCCCGCACCGCCAGGTGCAGATCCCGCAGGCGCTCTGGAGACAGTTGAAGATTTGAGGGAAAAAATCTGCTCTCCGGCCGAGAGAGAAACTCGATCTTGTAACCAGATCGAACGATTTCCAGAACCCATCTGTCCCGCACACGGGCCAACCAGGGCTGAATAAAACCGAGCAAGCGTCCCCCCACCCCAAAACTGGGTGAGGGCGCCCCTTCAGGCCGAACTGTTATGGGCTGCAGGTCCGGATTGGCCGGACTTCTGTTTCCCAGACCAGGGCTTCTTCTGAGAGCCTTGGCCTTTGAACGGTTTGCCCTTGTAGTGCGGCCGAAAGGCACGAAAGGGCCCCTGAGGGGGCCGAAAATTTGCATGCTTCTTCCCAGAAGCCCCCTTAGCCTTGGGGAAATGGGGCAAGAGAGTGCTCTTACCCCCGGTGATCCCCTTAATCAACACACCCAGGGACTCCCCAAAAAGGCGAGACCCATCATAAGGCAGATTGGCTAAGGTCTTACGTGAAGATTGGTCCACCGACCAACATTTCAACCAAACCAGGCGGCGAGACAACACCGCCACGCTGTGCACACGTGCAGCCAACGGAATCAGGTCCAGGTCCGCATCACACAGATACATGACACCCTGGTGGATCTGATCCACCATATCCAGGGTCGCCGCTGAGGCCGAATCGGCCACTAGGACGCGCCTAAGCATCTGCGTCCAACTTGCGATCGCCTGGGCCGCCATGAGAGAAGCAAACAGAGCCTTAAGCATAGAACCCGTAACAGAATAAGTATGACGGGCAAGAGACTCCAGTCTCCTATCCGTGGCATCACGGAAAACAGGGGAACCCTCTGCAGGAATCGCAGTGGCTTTGTTCAAAACCGCAATTGCATGATCCACTGGCGGAGGCACACACCACCGTTCATCAGTGGCAGGCGAGAAAGGATAACGCAGCTTAAATTTACTTGGTACCGCAAAAGGCTTGCGCAGATCGCGCCATTGATCCTTAACAGCGCGCTGAAAATCAGCATTGCAGGGAAAAACCTGCGGCGTCCTGCGTTTTCTCTGCGTCCCATAAGCCGCCAAGGCAGCGGGGGGACACACTTCGTCCTGCAAACGCAGCGTTTGCTTAATGGAAGCAATCAACTCATCCATGATTGCAAGCTCTTCAGGCGAGCCAGGGGGAGAATTATCGACCCCCTCAACTTCAGCCTCCACCTCAGACCCCACTAGATCAAGAGAGGAGCGGGACCCCGATAAGGAGGTCCCTGCCAGAACAGCCCCATCACCTTCACCCTCAGAATCAGAGGACAGAGCAACTCTGGGCCGTTTTGTAGATTGAGCAGCCACCAGCATTTGCACCTGGGCAGCAAGGCCAGCCACAATAGTGGCTAAATCCCCCCCTGGGGGGGAACAGCGGTCCCCTGGCTTTCCACCAATACTGTAGGAAATTTGCCCTCCTGAGAATCCATTGCCCCTGTAATGCCAGACAACCAAGGGTTAACTGCCCCTTTGTAGCAAGCGCGGCAAGCGCAGCCCACCGCACCACACTTAAGCACAATGAGACCCCCACAGGGAATATGCAAACTGAACACAGGCAATGGATAGCAAGAACAGAAGGATAAAACCTGAGGAGACCCTCGCTGCTGCTGCTGCCTCGATCGGTGTTCCTGGAAAGAGGAAGTGATGCTGCCAGGGCGCTCTATGTAAGCCTATGGAGGCTACAAGAAAATGGCCGCCATGCATGTAAACCATGCGGCCGGAGCGGGCGCCGGTAAAATGGCGTCGTTTGGCGCCGAAAACGCCGCTCCACAGTGCATTAAAACACACACATTACATCCCAATAGAAGGATACATGTTAGATCGCCGCAGCGATCGCTGTATATGCCCAAACATGCCAAGAAAAAACATGCCCCACAGCACACAGCTTCTCACACTGCCCAGCCTGACACACACAGTGTCATACAGCTCCCCCCCCCCCCTTGCAGCCCACAGCATGCAGCCGAGAGATAGGGAGACAAGCAGCGTGAATAGAGGCAGGTTACACAGTCCCAGACTGACACCCCCCCAGACATACAGGTCCCCACAGAAATACACTTACCTCACATGGCGTGGGGAACCCGCACAGGCGAACAAGCCGCTGCATATGAGGCAGGGAGAGTCGCAATTCAAGACGCACACAATGGAGGTTAAGAAACCGCACAGCGTCCGGTGAGGTAGCCACCTCACCAATCATCCCTGCACCGAACAGGGATGGGTCGTTCACTATGCCAGGAGCGTTACCTGGCTGAACGCTCGATGGCAGACTGGGAAGCCACTGACCCACGACCTGCGACCAGGGGGATCAGCCCGAGACCCAGTCCGCATGATCCTCTTCGTCCGAAGAACTAACTAACGCTGACAAAATAACAGCTAATGAAAGGTAGAGAGAAAAACTCAAACAAAATATTAAAAAGAAGAAAGAGTCTGGGACAGAAAGTCCCAGCACAGAGAGAGCCAGCCACTCCTGACAAGCTAGACATTAAAACTGAGATATGGTTGCAGGAAGTAGGAGGGTATTGACTGAGGGGACCACCCCTTGAGGGTGGGATATGTTAAAGCTTTATTGTTAACATATTCTGTTGCCTAGCTACTCCTTCGGAGCAAAGTCTAATACCCCATATGTGACGAATATGAAGAGGCGGCGACTGTCGGAGGACGTAAGAGAAATTTATTTTTTTTCCCCACTATAAAACATCCAGTATAAAAAGAAGAAAAAAAAAAAAAAATCTTCATAAAATGAAGGCCAAAATGTATTCTGCTACAGGTCTTTGGCAAGAAAAATTCCCAATAGGTGAATATTGATTGATTTGTGTGAAAGTTGAAGCGTCTACAAACTATGGTATATATACTGGAATTTTTATTTATTTATTTTTATACTAGTAATGGCAGTGATCAACGACTTAATAGTGGGACTGCAATATTGTGGCGGACAATCTGGCACTAACTGACCCTTTTTTCTAAACCATTAACACGAATACAGTGATACTGACACTGGCTGAGAAGGGGTTAAACATCTAGGGCAATAAAAGGATTAAATGTGTGCCTAACCATAGTTTATGTGTACATATCGTGGTGCTTTAACCACTTAAGCCCCGGAGGATTTGGCTGCTAAAGGACCAGGGGTTTTTTTGCGATTTTTTACTGCGTGACTTTAACGGACAATTGCGCGGTCGTGCGACGCTGTACCTAAACGAATTTGACGTCCTTTTTTTCCCACAAACAGAGCTTTCTTTTGGTGGTATTTGATCACCTGTGCAATTTTTTGATCACGCGCTATAAACAAAAAAAGAGCGTAAATTTTGCAAAAATAACAATATTTTTCACATTTTTTTATATGAAATTCCCCCCAAAAAAAAGTAAAAATCTAAATTTTTTAACATTTTTCGGCCAATTTGTTTTATGCTACCTATGTTTGGTAAAAAAAAAAAATCGCAAAAAGCGTATTTTGATTGGTTTGCGCAAAAGTTATCGCGTTTACTAACAAAGAGAAAGATTTTTGTCATTTTTGGTGTTTTTTTTTTTAACGCGTAATGGCGGCGATCTGCGATTTTTTTTTCGGTACTGCGACATTGCGGCGGACAGATCGGACCCTTGACTGACATTTTTGACACTTTTGGGGTTACCAGTGACATTACTGCAGTAATCAGTGCTATACATATGCACTGTTACTGCAAAAATGACACTGGCAGGGAAGGGGTTAACTTTATTGGACAGGGAGGGGTTAAGTGTGTCCTAGGGGCGTGCTTTCTACTGTGTAGGGACATTCCTATTGGTGTAAAAGCAAAGATCAACCGTTCTACATAGTAGAACGGACAGATCTTCACTTTTACACAGGGAGAACTGACAGGCAGCTTGTTTACACAAGCTGCTCTGTCTTTCTCCCTTCACAGGAGCGATCGCAGTGTGACTGGCGGACATCGAGTCCGCCGGTCACACGCACTGACTTGCCTGTGAACGAGCCGCGGCGGGCGCGCGCCTCGGCGGGCGCGCGCCCGCCCGCGATAGGCTCGCAAGTCAGTGACAGGCGAGTGACGTACCGATACGTCACTCTGCCTGGCCGGGGCTGACCGCCACAGTATATAGTCGTGCGGCGGTCGGCAACCGGTTAACTAAGGGATGTGCTGGATGTTTTTCCCCTGCTTTGCAAGGAAACAAAATCCATCACATCCTCGCAGACAGGACAGAGCTCTGCCTTGTTTACATAGGCAGAGCTCTGTCCAATGGGTCTCCTTGCCAATTAGCGGGTCTTGGCAGTCATCCATTGGCTGGCACCCACTGATCGGCTTCGGCTGTCACTAATCCATTGCCCCCCCCCCCCCACCCGGAAGTGCAGCATCACGTGTATGTAAGAGCCGGTCCACACTAGTGCGACTTGTCAGGCGACTTGTCAGCCTGACAAGTCGGGCTCCCTCGCGGTCCATTGACAGCTACAGGACCCGTTCTAATAGGAGCGACACAAGTCGCTCCGACTTAGAAAAAGGGTCCTGTACTACTTTGGGGCGACCTCGGAGCGACTTGCATAGACATTCATTATGTGAAGTCCCTGCAAGTCGCTCCAAAGTCGTGGTGCATGGGAATGCACAAGCCCCCCCCCCCCCGAAGTAGTAAGGAGTCGTGTAGCCTCAGTGTGAACAGACTCTAAGTGATTCTAAACAGAGTGGCCTCACTGTAGCAGTAAAGCTGCTATAGGGCGGTCGGCAACTGGATAATCTGATTAAGTGATTTGCACACTTTACATTTAGAAAATAAAAATAGTATTTACACAATAATTATATATATATATATATATATATATATATATATATATATATATATATATATATAAAAGACATGTTCATGTTTGCCAGAGCCAAAAAGTGCATTGGGCTGTGCGGTGAATCTGGAAAGGACCTGCGAAGAAATAATGTCACTTCATTTTTAGACTTACATCATAAAAATCTGTCTTGAATTTGTCTGTGCTGAGTACAGGGAGACAATGACACAAAGCAGAGGCCTCCCGCAGAATCTCATGATTAAAGGGAACCTCTCCTGAGAAAAAGAAAGATTAGAAATGTCATAAATAAACTTTTTAGAAAACTCACAGCAAGTGGCCTAACAGAGACAAATTCCAGTTACCTGCTTCCACCGCTCGAACGTATTCCAGAATGAGACGGACTCGGCTGTGAAGCATCTTAATCGCGCTGTGCTGGGCGATGAGGTGTTCCGCCACTAGAAACAGACAATGGAGCTCATCAAGAAACTGATTTCTGTATTAAGATTAGGGTTCACTCCTGGGCAGGGGGCGCCGCTGTGGGACCTGCACAAATTCCCGCAGCTGCAACCACCCGCACAGCATAAAGGTGGGACCTACGGACGAGTGCCATTAACCCCAAATTAATGGGCTGTTGTGCCCGCGCAAACCGCTGGCCCGCACGTTTGCCCAGGTGTGAACCTAGAGTTGAAGTGGCTGTAAATCTTATAAACAGTGCTGCACCAGATATAAACAGTAGGGAGATATGATGTAAAATACATAAAAAACATTTAAAGTGTCTCGGTGTAATAAAAAATGTTCAAATTAGTGGAATATTTAAAACAATGCTGCGCCAAATAGACTATATTTGGCGCAGCATTGTTTTGAATATTCTAATAATTTGCACATTTTTATTACACCGAGACACTTTAAATTAATGTTTTTTATGTATTTTACATCAAATCTCCCTACTGTTTATATCTGGCGCAGCACTGTTTATAAGGATTTTAAATATTTTTGGTGTGATGATAAAACACGATCAGTGATAGCAACCAGTTTATATATATATATATATATATATATATATATATATGTATTCACATAAGGAGATTGTGCTAATTTTATTTTCGATTTTGTAAAGTGGTTGTAAACCTCAAACATGAAATATAAACAAAACATATCCCTCTATAGTTGTACTTCTCATTCCAGCTTGTTGTACTTCCAGTTTCAAAAGAATATGAAATAATGATTCCCTCCCTATCTGCAGTATTAAAACAGCCTCCACTCCTCTAGGAAGGCTTTTTACAAGATTTTGAAGGCTGTCTCTGGTAATTTGTGCCTATTCAATGAAAACAGTATTTGTGAGGTCAGGTACTGATGTTGGATGAGAAGACCTGGCTTGCAGTTGGTGTTCTGGAGGGTTGAGGTCAGGGCTCCTTGCAGGCCACTTAGATTCCTTCACACTAAACTTAACAACCCATGTCTTTATGGAGCTAAAATTGTACACAGGGCACATTCGTGCTGGAGCAGAAAAGGACCTTCCCCAAACTGTTATCACAAAGTTGGAAGCGCACAATTGTCTAAAACGTCTTTGTATATTGTAGAATTAATACCCTTCTATGGAAAACACCTAAACCTGAGGGGTGTTCACATACTTATGATGATATAGTGTAGGTGTAATGGCCACAAACTTTTGGTCACACAGGGATTGATTTATTAAAATTGGAGAGTACAGAATCTGGTGCAGCTGTGCATTGTAGCCAATCAGCTTCTAACATCAGTTTGTTCAATTAAGCTTTGTCAATAAGCTCCCGGTCACATCAGGCCAGTTTGGCATGTCAAATCAGATTCTACTGCAGGCAACGGCACCGTCCAAATCGGTGTGACGCGGACTTTGCAGCGCTGCACCAATTCCCAAAAGTAGTTCCTGTACTACTTTTGGTGACTTCGGGGGCGATTTCAATAGTTACCTGTGCATGAACCCGCACAGATGTCTCTCAAATCGCCCCTGAAGTCAGACTGAAATGCCGGTTTGGTTTAGCTGAACTCGCATGATTTCAAACCCTCATTCAGTGTAAACCTAGACTAAAACCTGGAAGCTGATTGGTTTCTATGCACACCTGCACCATATTTTGCATGCTCCAATTTTAGTAAATGAAGCACAGTGTAACTTCACCTTGCTTTACTAGCTCACCGCCTATTTATTCCTCACCTGTGGAGTTCTCTCCGCTCCCAGTGGCTGTCATTCGGGCCACATGGTCAACTCCGATTCTTTCGGCTTCCTCTGTTGCCAAAGTGTATGGAAGTTCAGCTAAAAGCATTGTGGCCTGAAAGGAACAGAGGGCAGCTATTTTAAAAAGGCATTTTTTGTTTTCAATATTTTTTATTGCAGTTTACTGCATGATACAAATGTTCAATGATTCTCAAGATTCACATATGAGTTTTACTTTGCTGTATACTTTAGGGCAGCCTTTTTTAACAAGGATGCCTTGAGGCATCTTCAGGGGTGCCTTGAGGCTTCTTCAAGGGGGGCCTTGGCAAAAAGCCTAACAATTGATCAGAAATTGTATACAAGCCGGCAGGTAGATGAAGCCGGCCTTTTAGTTACACAAAGCCACAGGTTTTCATTATGAACCATTACAACCTTCTAGACACCGGCATCCTAACAACCAATGATGTCATCAGTTAAGAAGGAGGATGTTTGTCGCCTCCACAGCATCCTTGTTTGACCATCCTCTGCTCCTCTCCCTCAGCACTGGGGTGACATTAGCTGACTAATGGAGAGAAATTGAGGGAGAAGAGAAACATTGGAATACTAGTCAGTACAAGTGTGCAAAAGTGTATTTGCTTTGGGAAAAAAAAAAAAAATCATCTCCAACGTTGGGTGTCCTACGCGTGGATGATGCTGCATTATGTACAACTATTAGGATAGTTTTTTACATTTTAGAATGGGGTGCCTTGAGATTGTCTATAAATTTTAAAGACATCATAAAAACGTTTGACTATTCAGAGTATCAGCCATCGAGGAAACTAGACTCACCTCGCCATTCACAATATCAATCACAGACTCATAAACACTGACTGGAAGCTGTGAGAGAGGAGAAGGTATTAGGAATATTGAATAATCCAGAGTAAAACAGAAGCGGAATATGGGTAGATTGGTATGCTTACATCTGTGTGCTTTGTCATTGGGTTTAACTTCAGGAAGAGCGGCGACTCAATAATCTCACAAACCTGGGGAAAACAACATTGTTTTATTACAGCGTTCACATGATTCTCACGGTGTTACACCTATTACAAAGAAAAAGATGGACTTAGAACAGGGAACGGTTGCCACATAACCATTGCTAAAGCTCAGATCCCATGACCTCTGCTGGAGGATCACTCACTATAAAAGAGTTCTCCAGATCCTCCACCAAGGAATTGGACACAAGATCTCTACTGGAGGATCACTAGCTTTAAGAGTTCTCCAGATCCTCCATCAAGGAATTGGACACATGACCTCTGTTAGAGGATCACTAGTTTGAAGAGTACTCCAGATCCTCCACCAAGGAATTGGACACATGACCTCTGCTGGAGGATCACTAGTTTGAAGAGTACTCCAGATCCTCCACCAAGGAATTGGACACATGACCTCTGCTGGAGGATCACTAGTTTGAAGAGTACTCCAGATCCTCCACCAAGGAATTGGACACATGACCTCTGCTGGAGGATCACTAGTTTGAAGAGTACTCCAGATCCTCCACCAAGGAATTGGACACATGACCTCTGCTGGAGGATCACTAGCTTTAAGAGTTCTCCAGATCCTCCTCCAAGGAATTGGACACATGACCTCTGCTGGAGGATCACTAATTTGAAGAGTCCTCCAGATCCTCCAAGGAATTGGACAAATGACCTCTGCTGGAGGATCACTCTCACTTGAAGGGTTCTCCATATCCTCCACCAAGGAATTGGACAATGACCTCTGCTGGAGGACCACTCACTTGAGGAGTTCACCAGATCCTCCACCAAGGAATTGGACACATGACCTCTGCTGGAGGATCACTAGCTTGAAGAGTTCTCCATATCCTCCACCAAGGAATTGGACACATGACCTCTGCTGGAGGATCACTAGCTTGAAGAGTTCTCCAGATCCTCCACCAAGGAATTGGACACATGACCTCTGCTGGAGGATCACTAGCTTGAAGAGTTCTCCAGATCCTCCACCAAGGAATTGGACGCATGACCTCTGCTGGAGGATCACTAGCTTGAAGAGTTCTCCAGATTCTCCACCAAGGAATTGGACACATGACCTCTGCTGGAGGATCACTAGTTTGAAGAGTCCTCCAGATCCTCCAAGGAATTGGACACATGACCTCTGCTGGAGGATCACTAGCTTTAAGAGTTCTCCAGATCCTCCAAGGAATTGGACACATGACCTCTGCTGGAGGATCACTAGCTTTAAGAGTTCACCAGATCCTCCACCAAGGAATTGGACACATGACCTCTGCTGGAGGATCACTAGCTTTAAGAGTTCTCCAGATCCTCCACCAAGGAATTGGACACATGACCTCTGCTGGAGGATCACTAGCTTTAAGAGTTCACCAGATCCTCCACCAAGGAGTTGGTCACATAATCTCTTCCTCTGCAGAGCATCTTGGGTGAGCGATATGCAGCAAACATCACCACAGCATGATTGCCATTGCTCAGACTTCAGCAGTGCCACCCACTATCCCCCCCACCGCCTGACCACATCACTAATAAACGTGTTCACAAAAAGGGAAACCAAAGACTACGTTATGTACAATTGCAGGAAAGGGGCTCATTTCAACATCCAGGACTAGAACAATGGGACAGATAGCAGTTCAAATAAAATTAACCCCTTTCCACCGCCGCCTCAAGGCCCTTTAAGAGCTTATAAATGCCGGGAGGCAGGCTTTCGGGTCATGTGACTGGCTATCAGAGCAGTCACATGATCAGAAAGCACCTGATCGCAAGTATGCATCGGGAGCTTTCCAGTTCCTGCCAGTAACTGCGCCGAATGCTTAAGTACTAAAATTGCCCAGTGTTAATGCACGTTTAGACACATTTACAAACATTTAGGCACGTCCGGCATTTTTCATGCTCGAAAGCTCTCGAGTGCGCAAGTGTGTTTTTTTTTTTCCCTGCCTTTAAACTGTAAATGCCTATAGTGTGCATGGATACATAGGCTAACATGGAGGGGTGCAGTGTTTTTGAGCTCAAGTGTGCATAAGGCCTTAGAGTTGTCCCCAGATCAAGAGGTAAAGGTAATCTTATATCAATGCCTGTTACAGGGGCAACTACCTAAGAAGCAAAGTCCCTGACAGGGATTTTTACCCTTCCCCACTTTACCCCTCCCCTCCAAAAAAGTGTATGGCTATACTTACACGATAACATGAATTGTTGACACAGTTTAGACTTTTTTTTGTGCAGACTAATGCTGGCCATACACTAGTCGAAAAATCGTTTGAAAATCTGTCATTTGGTCCGATCGTACGTTTTTCGTCCAGTTAATGGGCAAAAATAGAAAATTGTTTTTAACTTTTCAGAGCCGAAAAATCGAAGTTTTGAAAATCTGCCAACTGAACGATAAATTGGAAGCTTAATTTGTTTCTCGGCCGAACTGTTTGCACTCGGCATATGTGACAAACTGAACAAAAAACGGATTCATTTATGTCCATTGAACGATTTATCGTTCGAAATTCGGTCATTACATGATGGCACCATCGTCTGCACTCATGGCCGATTTTTCCTTTTTCAAAAATGAGTTTGCCCGATATTTCGGCTAGTGTATGGCCAGCTTAACTGATGAATGTTCTGGGAAACGTTTTGAGAAGTTGATTTACTAAAATTGGAGCATGCAAAATCTGGTGCAGCTCTGCACAGAAACCAATCAGCAGCCATGTTTTTTTGTCAAAGCTTAGTTGTACAAGCTGAAGTCAGAAGCTGATTGGCTACTATGCAGAGCTGCACCAGATTCTGAGCGCTTCCGTTTTAGTAAATTCCCCCTTTGTGTTGTAATGCATATTGTTGCAAATATTTCTGACCAAACTGTCTCCATACGACATGCAAGGTACGGACGCAGAAATTAGTTTGCTGCTCTGCCGATATGGCGGCAGCACCGTGACAGCCTACAGCAGTCTGAAATCACACACTTAACACGAAATACGCCGTGTTGTATTAACCACTTAAGCCCTGGAAGATTTTACCCCCTTCCTGACCAGGGGGTATTTTGCGATTCGGCACTGCGTGACTTTAATGGACAATTGCGGGGTCGTGCGACGCTGTACCCAAACAAATTTGACGTCCTTTTTTTCCCAGAAACAGAGATTCCATTTGGTGGTATTTGATCACCTGTGCGAATTTTTGATCATGCGCTATAAACAAAAAAAGAAGAGCGACAATTTTGCTAAAATAACAATATTTTTCACAATTTTGGACAATTTGTTTTCTGCTACATATGTTTGGTAAAAAAAAAAAAATCACAATAAGCGTATTTTGATTGGTTTGCGCAAAAGTTATTGCGTTTACTAACTAAGGGAAAGATTTTTGTAATTTTTGTTGTTTTTTTAACGCGTAATGGCGGCGATCTGCGATTTTTTTTGCGGTACTGCGACATTGCGGCGGACAGATCGGACCCTTGACTGACATTTTTGACACTTTTGGGGGTACCAGTGACATTACTACAGTAATCAGTGCTATACATATGCACTGTTACTGTAAAAATGACACTGGGAGGGAAGGGGTTAACTTTATTGGAGAGGGAGGGGTTAAGTGTGTCCCTAGGGGCGTGCTTCTAACTGTCATTGGATGTGGCTGTGTGTGTAATAGCACAGATCAACGGTCCTACATAGCAGGACCGAGTGATCTGTGTTTTTACACAGGGGAGAGTGACAGGCGGCTTTGTTTACATTAGCCGCCTGCCTTTCTCCCTCTCTGCCCGACGATCGCGAGTGACCGGCGGGCATCGGGTCCGCCGGTCACACGCGCGGGCTTCCTCTGGTACGAGTGGGGGCGGGAGCGCGCCTCCGGCGGCGCGCGCTCGCCCCCTTTTCGCTCCCAGGCTAGTGACGTACCGGTACGTCACTTTGCCTGGGAGGGGCTGACCGCCGCTGTATATAGTCGGGCGGCGGTCGGCAAGTGGTTAATAAACTTTGTTGTACATACTTCACAACAGTGATCAGTGGTGGAATACGGATTTCCCTCCCAGTATGAATTTTAGGCAAAAAAGCAAACCTTCCCCTTTTGGGTAGAGCTTTGCTTTAGGATCTTTGAAGAGAGAAGTCAGTATATGTTTTCTAAATAAAACCCAAATTTGAATAACCATCTAAAAGTAAACCCTGTACCTGTTTGTGGACATGAATGTCGGATGGATCTGGAGGTCCTCCGGTTGTGTACCAGCCCAAGAACTCCATTTCTTTAAACACCTGTTTAACTAATCAGAAAAAAATATAAAAAAAAAAGAAAAAATCAGAAGAGAATTTGTTGGATCATTTAGAGTCTGACTTTCAGAACGTAGTAGAAATACAGTGCTGTGCAAACATTAAAGCAACATGTAAAAGAATGCTGTATAGTGAGGATGCTTTAAAAATAAATGAATAGTTTTTACCCACCCCTTGCATTAAAGTAGAACTACACCCCCTCCCCCCAATCTATTAGAGCCAAGGGAGCTGCCATCTTAGCCTCGATTTGTTTGTTTTTTTTCTGATTAGTTAAACAGGTGGTAGACATGATCTGCAGTTGCCAGGGTGCTGCACATGTGATCAGTAAAAAAAACGGAATTTTTGTAAAATCTTACCTGTAAAATTCCTTTCTCTGAGTCCTCCGACAGTCGCCGCCTCCTCTAAGTCATCACTATTGGGTATTGACTTCCGCTCCGCAGGAGTAGCTACTCCTGCGGAGCGGAAGTCAATACCCAATAGTGATGACTTAGAGGCGGCGACTGTCGGAAGACGTAAGAGAAAAATCCACGGTTCGCAAACCGTTTTGGGGGTGTCATTAAGTTTATACTTACACCCACAGTGGTTTGCAGAGTGCAGTGTGAACTGCCTGCGATTCTGATGCCATGTGGGAACCGTAACAGGAATCGCTGTGGTTCCTGCATCGCACCAGTGTGAACCTAGCCTGAAGAATTGATGCTGTTTTAAAGACAGGGGGGGGGGGGTCACACCAAACACTGATTTGGATTTCTCTTCTGTTCATTTACTTTTCATTTTAATTGATAAAAAAGAAAATTATTAATGCTTTTATTTCTGAAAATATTCTTAATTCACTGCATTTCTTTTACATCTACCTAAAACGTTTGCACAGTATTGTATTTTGCCCAGAGAACATGTGCACACACTGTATGTGGCCCTGGGTTTAAATTTACTTTAATAAGGAATTCCACCCGTACTCCTAAAAACTAAAGATTTATTCCAACACTCTCCCAATCCTATGGTCCCTTCTGCTCCTATCTGCTGTGCCGATAGTCTTCCACTACCCATGTCTGCCAGTGTACTGATCTGTACATTGTAAACTCTATACACAGCCCCAGAGGTTGTGTAGAAGTGCAATGCTGGCAATGGCTAATGGTCACTGACCAATAAGAGTCATTTCTTACTTCAGAAAAAGTAGAAGACAGAAGAAACTCATTGGTCAGCACTGTCTGATGCTGATGACTGATTGTTAACACTATACTGCTCCAGCAGATACTGGAGGAGTGGGAAGGGTGTTGGAAAATAATCTTAATTGTTTTGGCTGTAAAGGTGGAATTACCCCGTTACCCCCTACTGTGAGGTGTCTCTACTCACACTGCTCCTCCTTAGTGTAATAATATTCCTTATTGATGGTGATCTTGTCCTCGGTGTTCTGAGAAAGCAGCTCAAACGAGTTCATGACTTCTATATTTCTTCCCTCCTGTTTCCCAATGAGAGCTCCGATCACTGCAGAGGAGATAAAAAACACGGAGTACAGAGCAGATGACACAGAGGACAGGTAACATAATAAAGGGTCAAAGATAGGAAAACAAAGACACGCCATAAAATCTGGCTGGGGTATATAGCCTGCTGCACCGCCTTATCTTTTGTTGACGCCAACAGAATTCCTGATTGGTACCCTTTTCCAAGGAGTCCTATCTCCCTTTCCATTCCCCATAATATAAAAATAAAAAGTAATCAGACAGGAAATATGGGACCCCCTTGTAATGGAAGCAAATGGCGGTCAAACTGTATATAGATCTCACCCATGGTATCACCAAGAGATACAGGAGTTGATTTACAAAATCTCAGGAGTGCAAAACCTGGTGCAGCTCTGCATAGAAACCAATCAGATTCCAGGTTTCTTTGTTAAAGTTTAATTGAGCAAGCTGAAGTTAAAGAGGCAGTAAACCCTCCTCTTCAACTTGTACCTATAGGTAAGCCTATGATAAGGCTTACCTATTAGGTACTGTAAATATCTCCCAAACTTGTACAGTTTAGGAGATATTTACTTTGCATGCAGCCAGTGACATCACTGGCGCATGCGCTCTGAAGGAATGGCCGCTCATGCCGTTCCTTCAGAGCCCGCGTGCCGTGACCGTCGGCTCCCACGCGCATGCGCGGGAGTGACGTCATCGCGGCTCCGGCCAATCAGATGGTCGGATGCCGCAAACCTGGAAGAAGGGTGACCAAACATGTCACCCATTAGACAGGTGTGTGGGCGGAACGGCGAGGCTTCGTTCTAAGGTAAGTATTGCATAATTAGCTAGTATGCGATGCATACTAGCTTATTATGTGTTTGTCTTTCAGGTGTTCATGTTTTTAAAAAATTTCTGAGGTTTACAACCTCTTTAAAAGGTGAACGGCTACTGTGACGGTACTCACCGTCACTGGGAGTGAAAGACAGATACTTTATGGTTTGGATAACTTCAAATGGGAGAGTAAAATTTATCAACAATATCTCTCAAAAAATATGTGAGGACTATTCCTGTGTTATTCTGAACATGTTCATCGAAAGAGATAATCACATTGGCTTCTGTTCCATGTTCTTTAATGTCACAGACAGGCTTTCCCTGTTGTTTGTGTGTTGAGATGGTGTGTGTTGTATTGCAGGAGCTCGAGGACGGAAAGTCTGCTAGTTAATTGGCTGAAGTTGATTGAATTATTGTCCTCTGTTAGTTGCTGAGTGGAAATAGTATACGGTTTGTGTTGGTTGTTCTTTAGATATGTTAATTCTATTTCTGTATACAATTTCATCTGCATATGATAATGTAATCAGGCAACCCCTGACCTGTGTGTGGTAATCTAATCAGGAGGGGGAGGTTCATGATCTATATGAATTCTGTGTGACTGTTCAATAAAGAGAGATTTTCCAGTACAAGCTAAGTTGTCGGCTAGTTTTGTATGTAGGGTGGCCGGAAAATATGGTGTATATATGTTCAAGACTGTAGGAAGCCGTATACTGACCCGAAGTCCACAAGTACAGTGTGGGTCTGCGGTTCCGTTACAGCTACCATGCACAGCTGCACCAGATTTTGCACTCTCCAGTTTTAGTAAATCAACCCCAGCGGGTAATTCAACATCCCAGTCTTTACCCAAAAAAAGGAAACATTCGTTTTGCATAAACTGATTCTTTAGGTTAGCCAGATATGAGGGAATCTATTTAGGTTTGATATAGGAAAAGGGATCAGGACATCTTAAAACCTGTCTATGAGCTATTTGTTCCCTGATCGGGTGAATGGAGTAGCCATTTTATTTATTAAACATTTATTTATGATTATCAAATATGTTTTTATGATTAAGCAGATATATTGGATGTATAGGTTGTTAGAAGTCATATTGTATAACAGCTGTTGTGTTTAAATGCTGTAAAGATTGCTATCTAGGCCTTTGAAGACCTGTTCCTCCAAAGAGCCAAACTACTGGAAGTAACAAGCCTATGTGAACAGCTATTAGCATATCAATGAATATCATCAGAGACACAGATGAAACTTCAGAGAAAGTCAGACCTATCTTAGGCTATATAAATTGTATTACAAGTCCTTAGCCAGTTAGAGCAATGGTTTTGAAACCAACACTATGTTACTGTATTGCTCTCCAAACAGGTCTTGCTACCTACATGTTTGTAAATTAAATACATCTATTTTTTAACCTGGCTTCAACAGTCAAAATGTTACTGAAACCCATGAGTTTTGGGGTTTTCCCTACACTTCTAAATATATTTAAAGTAGGGATCGACCAATTATTGGCAATGCCAATATATATTGGGGGCCGATATGCACTTTCCCCGATATATCGGAATCGGCCCCTGAGGTGACCGATATTGCCAATATTTCGGGAAAGTGCTGTACTGGAGTGATGCCTGCAGCTAGAGGCATCACCCCGGTACCGGCGTCCATAGCCGACGGTCGGCTGTCTTTTAATGACAACCGATGCGGCTGAGAAGCCGCTCGGCTGTCATTACAAGGAGCGGGAGGGGGGGTGGGGGGGACCTTCCACGGCCTGCCCAGGTCTCCGGTGGGAAGAATGCCCCTTACATTGGTGGTCAGTGGGAAGAATGTCCCTTACATTGGTGATCAGTGGGAAGAATGTCCCTTACATTGGTGGCCAGTGGGAAGAATGACCCTTACATTGGTGGCCAGTGGGAAGAATGACCCTTACATTGGTGGCCAGTGGGAAGAATGTCCCTTACATTGGTGGTCAGTGGGAAGAATGTCCCTTACATTGGTGGCCAGTGGGAAGAATGTCCCTTACATTGGTGGCCAGTGGGAAGAATGTCCCTTACATTGGTGGCCAGTGGGAAGAATGACCCTTACATTGGTGGCCAGTGGGAAGAATGTCCCTTACATTGGTGGTCAGTGGGAAGAATGACCCTTACATTGGTGGCTAGTGGGAAGAATGACCCTTACATTGGTGGCCAGTGGGAAGAATGTCCCTTACATTGGTGGCCAGTGGGAAGAATGTCCCTTACATTGGTGGCCAGTGGGAAGAATGTCCCTTACATTGGTGGCCAGTGGGAAGAATGTCCCTTACATTGGTGGTCAGTGAGAAGAATGCCCCTTACATTGGTGATCAGTGAGAAGAATGTCCCTTACATTGGTGATCAGTGAGAAGAATGCCCCGTACATTGGTGGTCAGTGGGAAGAATGACCCTTACATTGGTGATCAGTGGGAAGAATGCCCCTTACATTGGTGATCAATGGGAAGAATGCTCCTTTACATTGGTGATCAATGGGAAGAATGCTCCTTTACATTGGTGGTCAGTGGGAACAATTGGTGTCATGGCAGTGGCTCTGCCAAGTGGTATTATCCCCAAAGCTATGCAGGCATCATCAGATGGGAAGTAAATTAGCCACAGCTCAAGGAACCCCTTAGCAAACTCTGGAGGAAACCTGGTTCAGAATATCTGCTTTAGACACAGCCTGGAAGGCTCCTAAGATTCAGCCAGCCTTGAAAGAGGCCCAATGCAATCTCTAAGAAATTCAGTGTTTTACCTTGCACTGGGCGGCCTTCTTGCGATCTCATTCGTATCCAGTGATCGGAAATATTTAAGATGACTAGCGGGTGTAACGCTACAGCCACGCTGCCGGTGACTCCCTGCGCCATCACGGTGGGAAGCACTGTAAGGAAACAGACGATGTTAATGACCTCAGTAAGTCTACTCCGTAGAAGCAATGCATATCTAACCACAGACAAGCAATACAGGAATATACAAGTAAAGGTCCTTATATTGGATCCCCTTCCCAGCTGTCCAGGTGCAAAAGCCAAGCAGGGGCTCATCCTCACCCAGAACTGGCAAAGAGAAACAGCTGGCGACACTCTTTTTTTGGGACAAACGGCAGGAAGCCCCGCCTGGGACCATCATATTTTACCCACCATGGTCTTGAAGGTTTAGAAATTGTATTAATGTTCAAAGTGTAAAATCCCATTTACATTTCCACATTGTATATCAATTATTTCTAGCCGACTCCTATTAATCTGAATGATCTTGAAGACTGTAAAACGTACTTTCTGAGGATCCCCACACATTTACTTCCTGGAATTCTGTGACACGTATTCACTATGTGAGTAGGCACTGCTGTATCACATAATTCACAGAGCCTTCCTTCTGAACTACAGAGGAGCTGAGAGGAGCTCCCAGAGATTTCATCCATTAAATGAGCTGCTGAAAGTGCCTAAAACAACTTAGGGTTTACTATCCCTTTTACCCCTCCAGGCCCCTTTAAGTGGATCGAAATGCCAGGAGGCAGAGGTGGGCATCCTGATCATGTGACTGCGGTGATTGGCTGTCACATGATCAAAAGCTTCCAATCGCAAGAATGCATCCAGAGCTTTCTGTGACAGTTTAGGTACTGTACTGGGAGCACTCTCAGCACTGTAAGCGGTTTACATATAAACGCATATATGCCGCTGCTCCATTTACATTTTTGCATCTTCAAATTCGCACGATTTCCAGCGTGACTTTTGGTGTGCCTTAAATCCAACTTTATATTCTATGGATCAAAGTCACACCAAAAGTTGCACCAAAATAGTGCAGGCACCTTTTCAAAGCCGCACCAATTTTAAACGAGTGCCATTAAAGAGAATAGGGTGCGACTTGTCATGCAACTGATGTCCAAAGTCACATGACAGAACGCACAAGTGTGAATGGAGCCTTAAAGACCACCTGCCAAGAGGTCGAGTATACCGTGCAGGTGGCAGGAAGAGTTTAAGGCTACGTTCACATGTGGGCGATTCTGCCCGCGATCCAGAAATCATTGCAAATCGCGGGACGCCTTTGCGATGCCTGTGATTTGCAATGGCACCCCAAATGCTATGCGATGTTGCAGTGATTTCCACCTGCCTAATCGCGGTAACATCGCGTAAACAGAATCGCGGGACACATGACGCCCAAAAAATGTACAAGAGCTTCTTTTCCCGCAATTCTGTTTGCACGATGTTACCGCAATTCGGCAGGTGGAAATCGCGGCAATATCGTATAGCGTTTGGGGTGCCATTGCAAATCACGGGCATCGCACAGGCGTTCCGCGATTTGCAACGATTTCCGGATCGCGGGCAGAATCGCGGTGATTTTGCCCGTGATCCGCTGCGCCCACATCTGAACGTAGCCTTAGGGTGGCTCCTGGAAGACCTTGCATGGCAACAGAGTTACTCTATAGGTGTCACTGGTATAAGGAGGATCTTCAGGTTCTTTTTAACTCCTTTATGCCCACCAGGCAAATATGTGTGATGGCAGAAGGGTAAGCCCTAATGTCCACACACCGCACTAAAATTTGGCTCACTGCACAAAGGCCGAGCTGTTGGAGACAGGCTACAGATGGGAACCTGGCAGGCTTTTTATCTCCATGCATAGAATGCAAAACCTTCTGACTTTACAAACCCTTTAAAGGGATGAGGTGGCAAACCTAGAAGGGGGTGAAAGTGCCCGGTAAGAAAGGGGTTAATTTATAACTAAAGGCAAAACTGTTTTTTAAACCACTTCTGGACCGCCCACTGTATATATATATATATATATATATATATATATATATATATATATATATATATGTCGGTATTGTGATGTTTAATACCGGGGTTACAGGAGCAGATAGCTGCCATAACCCCGGTATTTTTTTAAACAGCGGGCGCTCCGCTTTAGCATAGGGGTGGTCTCAACGAGGGATGCGCCGCGGGATCACCTTTATGGGCAGCAGGAGAGGTGCCCCCCATCTCCCCGGTCGTTTTTCCCCCGCTTATCGGAGCCGTCGGTAGCGGGGAAAATGATCTGGTCCTCTCTCTTCTTAGGCAGGAAGTCGAGTGAGGGCAAGATGGCCCCCAATCCACTCTATGGCCTTGGAGGACCGAAGCGACATCATACGTCGCTTCCTCCCAACGGCCTTAAAGGGCTAATTTTTTTTCATCATGAAAAAAAAAAAAAAAAATGACTTTTTCTTTTTTAGTGTACGTGTGAGGTCTTTTTGATCCCAGATCTCACATTAAAGAGGACCTGTCATGCTTATTTCCATTACAAGGGATGTTTACATTCCTTGTAATAGGAATAAAAGTGATCAAACTATTTTTTTTTAAAAGGACAGTGTAAAAATAAAAGATAAAATAAATAGGAAAAAAATATATATTAAAGCGCCCCGTCCCTCCAAGCTTGCATGCAGAAGCGAACGCATACGCAAGTCACGCCCACATATGTAAACGGTGTTCATACCACACATGGGGGGTATTGCGGCAATCGTTAGAGCGAGAGCAATCATTTGAGCCCTAGACTTCCTCTGTAACTCTAAACTGGTAATCTGTAGAAATTTTTAAAGTTTTGCCTATGGAGATTTTAAGGTACCAATGTTTGTCGCCATTCTACGAGCGTGCGCAATTTTGAAAAATGACATGTTGGGTATCTATTTACTCAGTGTAACATTATCTTTCACAAAAAATATTGCAACAATCTCTATTTTATTCTCTAGGGTCTCTGCTAATATATATATATATATAGTGTCAGAAAAAGGTCCAGTCCAGAAGTGGTTAATATTGGATAGAGTGGAGAGGGATTGGAACCCCTGTCAGTTGTTTTTTGCTGTCTGTGTCCCCATTAAGGAGATTCACCCTCTCTAGTTCTCCTGTTTACCATTATCATTAAAAGTGAAAGATAAAGAAAATCCCATATTTTGGGTTGTCCCCAGAAAGGTAATAGAGGGGGAATCTTCCAATGGAGACAGGGGGGGAAGGAGCGGCTCTTTCTCCCCCTGTCTCCACACTACAGAGCTGCTTCATACTCTGCAAGCTGGCAGCAGTCCTGATATAGTGCACCCCTAGTGCGATTTGCACCAGCAATTATAGACTATATACTATGGAATACCATGAACTATATACTATACTCTATGGAACACTATGGACTATATACTATACACTATGGAATACTATGGACTATATACTATACACTATGGAATACTATATAGTTCATAGTATATAGTCCATAGTATTCCATAGTGTATAGTTCATAGTATATAATCCATAGTATATACTAGTGTATAGTATATAGTCCATAGTATATACTAGTGTATAGTATATAGTCCCTAGTGTATAGTTCATAGTATATAGTCCCCAGTGTATAGCCCATAGTGTATAGCCCATAGTGTATAGCCCATAGTGTATAGCCCATAGTGTATAGCCCATAGTGTATAGCCCATAGTGTATAGTATATAGCCCATAGTGTATAGTATATAGTGTATAGCCCATAGTCCATAGTATATAGCCCATAGTCAATAGTATATAGCCCATAGTGTATAGTATATAGTGTATAGTATATAGTGTATAGCCCATAGTATATAGCCCATAGTGTATAGTGTATAGTATATAGTCCATAGTGTATAGTATATAGTGTATAGCCCATAGTGTATAGTATATAGTGTATAGCCCATAGTGTATAGTATATAGTGTATAGCCCATAGTGTATAGTCCATAGTGTATAGTATATAGTCCATAGTGTATAGTATATAGCCCATAGTGTATAGTATATAGTGTATAGTCCATAGTGTATAGTCCATAGTGTATAGTCCATAGTGTATAGTCCATAGTGTATAGTCCATAGTGTATAGTCCATAGTGTATAGTATATAGCCCATAGTGTATAGCCCATAGTGTATAGTATATAGTGTATAGCCCATAGTGTATAGTCCATAGTGTATAGCCCATAGTGTATAGTCCATAGTGTATAGTCCATAGTGTATAGTCCATAGTGTATAGTCCATAGTGTATAGTCCATAGTGTATAGCCCATAGTGTATAGTATATAGTCCATAGTGTATAGTATATAGTCCATAGTGTATAGTATATAGCCCATAGTGTATAGTATATAGTGTATAGCCTATAGTGTATAGCATATAGTCCATAGTGTATAATATATAGTGTATAATATATAGTCCATAGTGTATAGTATATAGTCCATAGTGTATAGTATATAGTGTATAGCCCATAGTGTATAGTATATAGTCCATAGTGTATAGTATATAGTGTATAGCCCATAGTGTATAGTATATAGTCCATAGTGTATAGTATATAGTCCATAGTGTATAGTATATAGCCCATAGTGTATAGTCCATAGTGTATAGTATATAGTCCATAGTGTATAGTATATAGCCCATAGTGTATAGTATATAGCCCATAGTGTATAGTCCATAGTGTATAGTCTATAGCATATAGCCCATAGTGTATAGCCCATAGTCCATAGTGTATAGTATATAGTGTATAGCCCATAGTGTATAGTCCATAGTGTATAGTCCATAGTCCATACTGTATAGTATATAGTGTATAGTCCATAGTGTATAGTCCATAGTCCATACTGTATAGTATATAGTGTATAGTCCATAGTGTATAGTCCATAGTGTATAGCCCATAGTGTATAGTCCAGACTATATACTATGGAATACAATGAACTACTATGGACTATACACTATATACTATGGACTATATACTATTGACTAGGGATGCACCGAAATGAAGATTCTGGGCTGAAACTGAAAATGCAGGATGCCCTTGGCCGAAAACCGAAAACGAAAATGACTTTTTCCCCCAAATAATTTTAAAATAGATAGAAGAGGGGCATACACCAAAAACAGGCAGCGACGTACACCTGTCGCTGCCACCCTGTCACAGTATATGTACTGTGACGGGTTGGCAAGAGGTTAATTTAATTACCAATGGTATTTGTATTATGAAGCATTAGGGGTTAATATATTGTCACTGCTGGTCACTGCTGCATTAGTGACCGACCAGTGGCAGTTAATTAACCCCTTTGTGCTGCATTAGTGCAACCAGTTTCAGTGTTAATTAACACTGGTTGAACTGATACTGGTTGCACTAATGCAGCACAAAGGGGTTAATTAACTGCCACTGGTCGGTCACTAATGCAGCAGTGACCAGCAGTGACAATACATTAACCCCCTCATGCTGCATAATACTAATACCATTGGCAAGCTGCCTCAGCTAACCCCCCCCCCCCCTGCCTCGGCGTCCTTACTGTCACTCTGCTCCTCCGGTGTACTTCATTCAAAAGACGCGCCTCTGGCCGGCGGCCCGCCTCCCACTGATGTCACTACTACTGCGATGTGCATGAATGAACTGACCTGACACCGGGCGGGAGGGCGGCCGCTATTAGCTATAACTATGTGAGCGCCTTCACTTCCCTGTCATGCATGCATCTCCTCTGACAGGGAAGTGAAGCTCACATAGTTATAGCTATTAGCGCCCGCCCTCCCGCCCGGTGTCAGGTCAGTTCATTCATGCACATCGCAGTAGTAGTGACATCAGTGGGAGGCGGGCCTCCGGCCAGAGGCGCGTCTTTTGAAACCTGCGCTGCGCCCTCCTCCTTCCTCACGGCGGCCATTAATTTCGGCATTGTTAACCCATTTTTGGCTGAAAATTTCGGTGCATCCCTACAATACACTATGAACTATATACTATGGACTATATACGGACTGCCACTTGTTATGACATTGTACCCTGTACCCACTTATACATCATATACAGTCCGCCTCATTGGCTGCCTTCCCTATCCCCTCCCATAGAAATCTTTCAATGGGGACACTAGTTCTGGCGACCCCAAAGAATTCCCTTAGTTTGCAGAGATTTCCTCTCACTTCCTGTTTGGTTATGGGACAGGAAGTGAAGAGAAATCTCCATAACGGGGGACAGATAGCGGGAACAAAAAAGTCTGACGGGTTATAACCCTCCTTTACTCTATTTAAAATAAAAATAAGAGTTTTGCCTATAATTCTACTTGAAGCCTTGATGAAGGGAGGCCTCAGACCTGTGAAACGCGTTGCCTTGCTTTGATGACATAAATACATGGGGGCTCCTGAACCTTTGGTTTGGCGCTCTTATTCTCCCCTCACCTTCCAGAATTTTCTGTTTTTTGTGTCGGCTCTGACTTAGTTGGAAGATGATTGGTCATTGGGGGGCGTCCAGCACACAGGACGCAGCCAATGGAAGCGGGGACGCAGCTTTGGGGGGGGGGGGGGAGGTGGGTTGAGCAGAGGGGCCCCAGGAGCCCAATAATTCATTATCAGGCACAGCTCTCCAGCTATAAGTTTTATTATTGAAGAGTATAAAATATCCACCCCTCCCAATGTCAGGTGTCGCAGCTCAATGTATGACCCCCTCCCCCCAGTATATGGAGCCCCCCTCTATTATCACACACAACTCCACTTCCTTCCATTCATAACACTGACTGACGTCACAGCAACGCCCCCTCCACCGGAGACTGACAGCCCTACCAACCAACCAAGGTGCGCCGTTCCGGCCCCGCCCACCCATCTGACCCAGAGCGGGAGGCTCAGTCAGGCCAGAGGCGGCCATTACCCCCCTTACACGTTTTTACCGCACAATGGGGTTCCCTACCGCTGGCCCTGCGCAGCTAACAACAGACAACAGCCCGGATACTCACCCGCCCCGTCTACCTCCATCCCGCCGCCGTTCGGAGCGGTAGCCGTAGCCGCAGCCGCCATCTTGCTCCTCCCGGCTGGCAAGCTGTGTCACTGCGGCTGCGAGGAGCGACAGCTCAGATCTGCGCAGGCGCGCGGCTGGTCTGTATTCTGCGCACGCGCGGCGGGTTTTCTCTCTCTCTCTCCCCCCCCCCCCCCCCCGTCCTCTAGAGGCGCTGCTGTACAGTCTTTAGGTTGCTTCTAAGGTTTCTGCTCTACGGTTTTCATGCTGCCTCTAGAAAGGTTGTGGAATGCTTTAGGCTGTCTCTAGGGGCGCAATGGAACGTGTCTCCAGGGGCGCTGCAGTACAAACTTGAGGCTGCCTCTAGGGGCGCTGCTGTGCACTCTTTAGGCTCATTCAAGGAGTGATGCTATGCACTCTTTAGGCTGCCTCTAGGGGCACAGTGGTACAGTCTTTAGGCTGCCTCTAGGGGCGCTGTGGTACAGTCTTTGGGCTGCCTCTAGAGGAGCTGTGGTACAGTCTTTAGGCTGCCTCTAGGGGTACAGTGGTACAGTCTTTGGGCTGCCTCTAGGGGCGCTGTGGTACAGTCTTTAGGCTGCCTCTAGGGGCGCTGTGGTACAGTCTTTGGGCTGCCTCTAGAGGAGCTGTGGTACAGTCTTTAGGCTACCTCTAGGGGTACAGTGGTACAGTCTTTGGGCTGCCTCTAGGGGTGCTGTGGTACAGTCTTTAGGCTGCCTCTATGGGCACAGTGGTACAGTCTTTAGGCTGCCTCTATGGGCACAGTTGTACAGTCTTTAGGCTGCCTCTAGGGGTGCTGTGGTACAGTCTTTGGGCTGCCTCTAGGGGCGCTATGGTACGGCCTTTAGGCTGCCTCTAGGGGTGCTGTGGCATGGTCTTTAGGCTGCCTCTAGGGGCGCTGTGGTACAGCCTTTAGGCTGCCTCTAGGGGCGCTGTGGTACAGCCTTTAGGCTGCCTCTAGGGGCGCTGTGGTACGGCCTTTAGGCTGCCTCTAGGGGCGCTGTGGCACGGCCTTTAGGCTGCCTCTAGGGGCGCCGTGGTACGGCCTTTAGGCTGCCTCTAGGGGCGCTGTGGTATGGCCTTTAGGCTGCCTCTAGGGGCACAGTGGCACGGTCTTTAGGCTGCCTCTAGGGGTACAGTGGTACAGTCTTTGGGCTGCCTCTAGGGGCGCTGTGGTACAGTCTTTAGGCTGCCTCTATGGGCACAGTGGTACAGTCTTTAGGCTGCCTCTAGGGGTGCTGTGGTACAGTCTTTGGGCTGCCTCTAGGGGCGCTATGGTACGGCCTTTAGGCTGCCTCTAGGGGTGCTGTGGCATGGTCTTTAGGCTGCCTCTAGGGGCGCTGTGGTACAGCCTTTAGGCTGCCTCTAGGGGCGCTGTGGTACAGCCCTTAGGCTGCCTCTAGGGGCGCTGTGGTACAGCCTTTAGGCTGCCTCTAGGGGCGCTGTGGTACGGCCTTTAGGCTGCCTCTAGGGGCGCTGTGGTACGGTCTTTAGGCTGCCTCTAGGGGCGCTGTGGTACAGCCTTTAGGCTGCCTCTAGGGGCGCTGTGGTACGGCCTTTAGGCTGCCTCTAGGGGCGCTGTGGTACGGCCTTTAGGCTGCCTCTAGGGGCACTGTGGTACGGCCTTTAGGCTGCCTCTAGGGGCACAGTGGCACGGTCTTTAGGCTGCCTCTAGGGGTGCAGTGGCACGGTCTTTAGGCTGCCTCTAGGGGCACAGTGGCACGGTCTTTAGGCTGCCTCTAGGGGTGCAGTGGCACGGTCTTTAGGCTGCCTCTAGGGGTGCAGTGGCACGGTCTTTAGGCTGCCTCTAGGGGTGCAGTGGCACGGTCTTTAGGCTGCCTCTAGGGGCACAGTGGCACGGTCTTTAGGCTGCCTCTAGGGGTGCAGTGGTACGGTCTTTAGGCTGCCTCTAGGGGTGCAGTGGTACGGTCTTTAGGCTGCCTCTAGGGGCGCAGTGGTACAGTCTTTAGGCTGCCTCTAGGGGCGCTGTGATAAAGCCTTTAGGCTGGCTCTTTAAAAATGATTTCCGATTAAACTTTACTGCTGTTGTAATGCATGTAAAGCTGACTGTACACAATACAATCTTGTTTCACAATATCCTTTAGGCTGACCAAACAATCAATCTGTACAATCTCCTATAGAAGCCTTTTTTTATCCAGGGTGCCTTGAGGTTTCTTCAAGGGTGCCTTGCTAAAATGCCTAAAAATTGGTCAAAAATTGTATACAAACCATCATGTGGATGAAGCCGGCCTTTTATGGCACTTTTCCACTGCAAGTACCGGCTAGTACCGGCTCGGCTCTACTCGGCCCTGCTTGGCCCTGTTTGCTTTTCCACTGCGGTACCGCATGGTATAGGGTCGGAACGGTTCGGTACGGTACGGTATAGGTTTGCTTTTCCACTAAAGTAGTACTAAAGTTAAGTGGGTGGGATAACAACGGGGTGGGTGTGATTCTCTGACCAATCAGTGGCTAGTAGTGACTGCATGCAAAGGATTGTGGGATATGGTACCAGTTTGGTACCTGTTGGAACCACAATCGAGTAGGTACTGTTTTTTCAGAGCCGTACCGTACCGTACCGTTCGGTTCCATGCAGTGGAAAAGCAAACCTATACCGTACCGTACCGAACCGTTCCGACCCTATACCATGCGGTACCGCAGTGGAAAAGCACAAAAGCGTGCCGAGCCAGTACGGTTCTATGCAGTGGAAAAGCGCCATTAGTTACACAGAGCCAACGGTTCTCATTCTTCACCATTACAACCTTCCAGCTGCCGGCATCCTAACGACCAATGGCATCATCAGTTGATAAGCAGGATGTCAGTCGCCTGCATAGCATCCTCCTCTCCTGCCTCTCTCCATCAGCGGTGGGGTGACATTAGCTGAGAGATGGAGAAAAACCGAGAAGGATGAGAAACGTAGGGGTACTAGTCAGTACCAGTTTGCAAAAGTGTATTTGCTTTGGAAGAATAAATCTCCTCTAACACTGGGCATCCTACGTATGGATGTTGCTGCATCATGTAAAAGTATTAGAATAGTTTTTACATTTTAGAACGGTGCGCCTCAAGACTGTCCATCGTTTTTAAAGGGTGCCTTGACTGAAAAAAGGTTGAGAAACGCAGGGCTATAGACCAACCAAAAGCTATATGTGGTGCAGGGGCCTGCCTGATTACATACACATAAGGGGTTAACATTTACTAACTCTGCATGCTGCAAAATCTGGTGCAGCTGTGCACAGAAACCAATCAGGTTCCAGGTTTAATTGTCAAAGCTTAATTGAACAAGCCGAAGTTAGAAGCTGATTGGCTACCATGCACAGCTGCACCAGATTTTGCACTCTCCAGTTGTAGAGTGGACTGTTAACCTGTTTACGACCCCAGCAGGCAGCCACTCCCAGGCAAATCGCCGTACATGTACAGCGCTCGCTCTCGGGAGGCTAGGGGGGCGAGCGGGCGTCATCAGCGGGGAAGCCAATGCACGGGTCAGGTGGCTCCGATTGCCGCCTGACACCCGCGATCGCTCCCCGCTGAGAGAGGACGGGCAGCTGTTGTAAACACAGCTGACCGTTCTCATTGAAATGATCACAGAGTGCCTGTGATCCTTGTATATAGGAACACAGGTCTCTATGGTCATTTCACAAGCCCCGCCCCTCCCCACAGTTAGAATCACTCCCCTAGGCTCACATTTAACCCCTTGATCACCCACAATGTTAACCCCTTCCCTGCCAGTGTCATTTTTACAGTAACCGTGCATATTTTTAGCACTGATTACTGTAGTAATGTCACTGGTACCCCCAAAGTGTCAAAATGTCAGTTAGGGGTCCGATCTGTCTTCCGCAACGTTGAAGCCCTGCAAAAAATCGCAGATCGCCGCCTTTACTAGTAAAAAAAAAAAAAAAACAATAAAAATGACATAAATCTTTCCCGTAGTTAATAGACACGATAACCAATCAAAATACGCATATTGTTTTTTTTTTTATTAACAAAAATATGCAGCAGAAAACAAATTGGCCTAAAATGTTAAAAAATTTAGATTTTTAAATTTTTTTTTTTTTTTGGGAATGTTATATAGCAGAATGTGAAAAATAGTGTTTTTTTTTTTTCTTTTTTTTCAAAATTGTCGCTCTTTTTTTTGCTTATAGCGCAAAAAATAAAAACCGCACAGGTGATGAAATGCCATCAAAAGAAAGCTCTGTTTGTGGGAAAAAAAGGACCTCAATTTTATTTGGGTACAGCGTCGCACGACCGCGCAATTGTCCGTTAAAGCAACGCAGTGCCGAATCGCAAAATAGGGCCTGGTCCGGAAGAAGGGCAAATCCTTCCGGTCTTAAAGTGGTTAAAGCAGGCCTCTCTATAGTAGTAGTAGTTGTAGATGGTAGATCTGAGACTCGATTTACACCTATGCATGTTGCTTTTGAGCATTTCTGTAGTGCTTTTTTGCTGTGCTTTCCACTGTTTTTTTGCCGCAATTTGCGTTTTTTTATGTTTTGAATTTTTTTTGGAAAATTTGTTGTTGGGCAGATTTAAAACCGCAATACTTGCATTTTGAATGCAGGTCCATTGACGTCTATTGCATGCAAAACCCAAAAACAGCTTTCTTTTGGTGGTATTTAATCACCACTGGGTTTTTTTTATTTTATTAACCACTTAAACCCTGCTCACATTGCTGCTACTGCAGCAATGTGGCTCGTTATCGTCCAGCGGCGTAGACCTACATCGCTGGACTCCGCCCCTTGTGGGCGGTGCGCGCTCGCCGCCGGAGGCTCGCTCCCGCTGTGTTCAGTCACAGCGGGAGTCGGGCCAGGGGAGGAGCGGCGGCGATCGCCGCCGCTCTTCCCCGATCGTCGGGGAATCTAGTTTGGAGATCCGCACGCTTGTGTAAACAGAGCGGGCGGATCTCCTCAGTGACAGGGAGTGACAGATCGCAGTGTTCAGCATAGCTGAACATCCGATCTGTCCCTGACTCACTCAGTCACCTCCCCCCCCCCACACGTCAGTAAGCACCAGGCATACATTAACCCCTCCCTCGCCAATAAAACTAACCCCTTCCCTGCCAGTGTCATTTTTACAGTAACAGTGCATATGTTTAGCACTGATTACTGTAGAAATGTCACTGGTACCCCCAAAAGTGTCAAAAATGTCAGTCAAGGGTCCGATCTGCCCGCCGCAATGTCGCAGTCCTGCAAAAAAAATCGCAGATCGCCGCCATTACGCGTTAAAAAACCACCAAAAATGACAGAAATCTTTCCCTTAGTTAGTAAACGCAATAACTTTTGCGCAAACCAATCAAAATACGCTTATTGTGATTTTTTTTTTACCAAACATAGGTAGCAGAAAACAAATTGGCCAAAAATTAAAAAAAATTAGATTTTTACATTTTTTTGGGGGGAATTTCATATAAAAAAATGTGAAAAATATTGTTATTTTTTCAAAATAAACGCTCTTTTTTTGTTTATAGCGCAAAAAGTAAAAATCGAACAGGTGATCAAATACCACCAAAAGAAAGCTTTGTTTGTGGGAAAAAAAGGACGTAAATTTCGTTTGGGTACGGCGTCATACAACCGCGCAATTGTCAGTTAAAGTTGCACAGCGCCGAATCGCAAAAAGTGGCCTGGACGTAAGACAGCAAAATCCTCCGGTGGTAAAGTGGTTAAAGAAACGAAAAAAGACTGAAAATTGCAAATAAACAATCTGTCTTCATAAATCTGGCCCAAAATGGATTCTGCTGCATTTCTTTGGTGAAATTTCCCAAAATCAGTGTATATTATTTGGTCTGCAGGAAAGTTAGAGTCCACAAACTATGGTACAGTATATACATCTAAAACTTGTTACAGCGCCGCTCAGCTGATCTCCCGCTGCTCTTCTTCTCTTCTCCCAGCTGTCAGCGGGGGATCTCAGCCCCTCCCCTCTGCAGTGTTCAGAGCGGGTCACGGAAGCGCTAAGTATTATATTATAGTTGTGTGAAATACCTTCAGTACAGCGACGCTCGGCTGATCTCCCACTGCTCTCCTCCTCTTCTCCCAGCTGTCAGCTCCCCTCTGCAGTGCTTAGAGTGGGTTACGGAAGCACAGAGCGGCGTTGTAACGAAGGTATTTCACACAATGATAAAATAATACTCTGTGCTTCTGTGACCCGCTCTAAGCACTCCAGAGGGGAGGGGCTGAGATCCCCCCGCTGACAGCTGGGAGAAGAGGAGGAGAGCAGCGGGAGATCAGCCGAGCGCCGCTGTACTGAAGGTATTTCACACAATTATAATATAATACTCAATGCTTCTGTGACCCGCTCTAAGCACTGCAGAGGGGAGGGGCTGAGACCCCCTGCTGTCAGCAGGGGGGGGGGGAGAGAAGGAGAGCAGCAGGAGATCAGCTGAGCGCCGAGCGGCACTGTAACAAAGGTATTTCACACAGTTATATAACAGAAACACATTGGACATTATTTAACCGCTTGCCGACCGCCGCACGACTATTTACTGCTGCGGTCAGCCCCTCACAGGCAGAGCGACGTAGTACTACGTTGCTAGCCTGTGAGGGTCTAGGGAGCGAGCGCGCACCCCTGGAGGCGCGCTCCCGCGCGGTCTCGGACCCCCCCGATGTCCGCCGGTCACTCGGCGATCGTCGATGCAGAGGGAGAAAGGCAGGCGGCTAATGTAAACAAGCCGCCTGTCATTCTCCCCTGTGTATGAATGGTGATCATACGGTTCTACTATGTAGGACCGTTGATCACTGTTCATACACCTCAAGCCACAGCCAATCACAGTTAGAATCACGCCCCTAGGGACACACATAACCCCTCCCTCTCAAAAAAAGTTAACCCCTTCACTGCCAGTGTCATTTTACAGTAACAGTGCATATGTATAGCACTGATTACTGTAGAAATGTCACTGGTAACCCCAAAAATGTCAGTCAAGGGTCCGATCTGTCTGCCGCAATGTCGCAGTACCGCAAAAAAAATCGCAGATCGCCGCCATTATGCGTTAAAAAAAAAACAACAAAAATGACAAAAATCTTTCCCTTTGTTAGTAAACGCGATAACTTTTGCGCAAACCAATCAAAATACGCTTTTTGCGATTTTTTTTTTTTACCAAACATATGTAGCATAAAACAAATTGGCCGAAAATGTTAAAAAATTTTGATTTTTACATTTTTAGGGGGGGAATTTCATATAAAAAAATGTGAAAAATATTATTTTTTCAAAATCGACGCTCTTTTTTTGTTTATAGCGCAAAAAGTAAAAATCGCACAGGTGATCAAATACCACCAAAAGAAAGCTCTGTTTGTGGGAAAAAAAGGACGTCAAATTCGTTTAGGTACATCGTCGCACGACCGCGCAATTGTCCGTTAAAGTCACACAGTGCCGAATCGCAAAAAAAACCCTGATCGGAATGGGGGTAAAATCTTCGGGGCTTAAGTGGTTTAAACAGTAATAGAGTGGATTCTAGGATTTTACAGACACTTTAAACTAGGGCTTATTTTTGGGGTAGTGCTTATATTGAAGCCCTCCCCGAAAATATCAGTAGGTCTTATTTTCAGAGTAGGTCTTATTTTCAGGGAAACACGGTATACACACTACAGCTACCAGTGTCATTAGTACAGTAACAGTGCATATTTTTAGCACTGATTACTGTAGTAATGTCACTGAGCCCCTAAAAAATGTCAGGGGTCCGATCTGTGGGGGACCAGTGACATTACTACAGTAATCAGTGCTAAAAATATGCACTGTTACTGTAATAATGACACTGGCAGGGAAGGGGTTAACACTGTTGGTGATCAAAGGGTTAAATGTATGCCTCACGCTTACTGACGTGTGTGGGGAGGGGTGGGGTTCTGTGACAGAGACAGAGATAGAGATCGCAGGTTCAGCTATGTGATCTCTCCCTGTCTGTCACAGAGAAGGTCCGCCTGCTTTGTTTACACAAGCGGGCGGATCTTCTCACAATTTCCCAGACGATCGCCGCCTCTCCTCCTCCGGCCTGACTCCCGCTATGTCTAAACACAGCGCGAGCGAGCCTCCAGCGGCGCGCGGCGCTGAGATCACTAGGAGTCCAGCGACGTAGACCCATGGGAGCTGACCTGCCGCAGTAGTAGTACTGTGAGTGGTCGGCAACTGGTTAAGCCTTTAATAGATCAATTTATTTACGTCATTATCAAAATTGGCATTATTGGTTAAAAAAACAAAACCAAGCGCCAACGGCCATAGAAATCCATGGCTTTTTGAGGCTACTGAAATAAAAGAGAAATGGCCCGTACGGGGATCGAACCCGCGACCTTGGCGTTATTAGCACCACGCTCTAACCAACTGAGCTAACCGGCCCAATCTTGTATATAGGATGCCAGCAAAGGGCTATCTGGGCTATAGGTCATGCTGTGGGCAACCACAGAAGCATTGAGATAAGAGTAGCTAAAAACTTGAGACAGACCTCGTAGTAGACCTTGTGGCGCAACAGTAGTGCGTCTGACTCCCGATCAGAAGGTTGCGTGTTCAAATCACATCGAGGTCATGATGATTTTCGTAGTCAGCTACTTAACCAAGGTTCATTTCGTATTGCTACGTCTCCCATTCTATCGGGACTCTCACCACAGAGGCTGCAGTTTTACCACCCCCATGAACCAGGGCATGCAGCTGCTCATTTTTTACACATGCGGCGGCCATAGCAAAAATTTAACGGCATGCCACTTTCAGCAGGCAGTACCACAGCCGAACATGGCCCATATAACTAAACAGGGCTGCTCAGAAAGCGTCATAATATATAAGCAAATGGGGAGGCGCAGTTTGTCAGACACATCTAAAAAGCGATACACTACAGATTGCTTTTCATAGGTGTGACAAGTACTATTGTACGTGTGAATGAGCCCTAAAAGTCTATAAAATAGTAGATGTGCAGAATGAAAAAATTTGTTTCGTTTAGTTAGATTAGTTTAATTCGATTTCAGAATTTGTTACGTTTATTCGAATTCAAATCGACTCGAATTTTCCGAATTTGTAGGCAAAGAATTCCAATCGAATTCCATTCTAAATTGAATTTATTCTATTCAAAATTTGGTTATTTTCTTTCCATTCCCTTGTTATTGTTTTATTCTATTCTATTCTTTCATTTTCTATTCTATTCTTTTAAATTCTATTCTATTCTTTTATTTTCTATTATATTCTATTATTTTCTATTCTATTTGTATATGAATTCTATTCGAAATTCGAAAAACAGTTATATTGTTATATTCCTTTTATTCCATTCTATTCTTTTCTATTGTTTATTCTATTATTTTCTATTATTTTATTTTCTATTCTACTCTATTTGAATTTTGGAAGATGGTTATATTCTTTCTTATTTTATTCTATTCTATTATTTTCTATTCTATTGGAATTTGAATTAATTTTATTTGAATTTCAGAAAGGAGTTATATTCTTTCTATTTTGTTTTATTCTATTCTTTTTTTTTTTTATTATACTCCATTTTTTTTTTATTCTATTTTTTTCTATTGTATGTGAAGTCATGTTCATTCTATTTAAAATTTGAATATCAGAAAATGGTTATATTCTTTTTATTTTATTCTATTCTATTTTTTTCATTCTATTCTTTTCCATTCCTTTATTTTCTCTTTTATTTTATTCTGTTCTTTTATTTTCTAATTTAGCCTATTCTATTCCATTTTATTTTTTTCCGTTTTACTCTATTCTCCTTTTTTCTATTTTAGTCTATTCTATTCCATTCTATTTTGTTCCGTTTTACTCTATTCTCCTTTTTTCTAGTCTATCCCATTATTTGCTATTGTTTTCCTTTCTATTCAATTACACTCCCTTCTATTCTATTTCTTTATTTTCAATTTTATTTTATTCTCTTAGAAAATTTGAATTTGGAATTTGAATTCATTTTTTTTTTGAATTTCAGAAAGGAGTTATATTCTTTCTATTTTATTTTATTCTATTCTTTTTTTTTTTTTTTTTTTTTTTTTTTTATTATACTCCATTTTTTTTATTCTATTTTTTTCTATTGTATGTGAAGTCATGTTCATTCTATTTAACATTGAAATATCAGAAAATGGTTATAATCTTTTTATTTTATTCTATTCTATTTTTTTTCATTCTATTCTATTCCATTCCTTTATTTTCTCTTTTATTTTATTCTGTTCTTTTATTTTCTATTTTAGTCTATTCTATTCCATTCTATTTTGTTCCATTTTACTCTATTCTCCTTTTTTCTAGTCTATCCCATTATTTTCTATTATTTTCCGTTTTACTCTATTCTCCTTTTTTCTATTTTAGTCTATTCTATTCCATTCTATTTTGTTCCGTTTTACTCTATTCTCCTTTTTTCTAGTCTATCCCATTATTTTCTATTATTTTCCGTTTTACTCTATTCTCCTTTTTTCTAGTCTATCCCATTATTTTCTATTTTCCGTTTTACTCTATTCTCCTTTTTTCTATTTTAGTCTATTCTATTCCATTCTATTTTGTTCCATTTTACTCTATTCTCCTTTTTTTAGTCTATCCCATTGTTTTCTATTATTTTCCTTTCTATTTAATTGCACTCCCTTCTATTCTATTTCTTTATTTTCAATTTTATTTTATTCTCTTAGAAAATTAGAATTTGATTCGAAAACAATTCGATTTCGATTTGAAAACGATTTGAATTTTGTCAGAAATTTTTGTTCGCAATTTCGGATTCATTTAAATACATTGTAATTCAGAAATTCGGATACATCTGAATTTACGAATAACGAAAAATTTGTTCCGAATTTTAATTCGGAACGAAACGAACCACACGTCTATAAAATAGATAAATTCCTCTATACATCTGGAAAGGTAAATGTGCAATGACAGTTCTCACCACCAGGTTTCAGCTGGAAGGGTGACGTTATTACAGAGTGGTATCAACCTCAAAGAAATTACTTCTTCTGAACCTAGAAAAACCAAGAGAAAACTTCCCCCGGATGTCACAGTGCTGGTACCCAAGTGCAATGCTGGTATCTTCACATCAATACTATCAACCTGTTCCATCTTCTGTAGTGTCAGCACTTCCTTATCTCCGCTTAATAAAATGCAATGGAGGGAAGTCAAAGCACATCTCCAATCTGTGTGTGCTTGGAGATCATTGGAGATATCACACAGTCATACCTAACGATTGTCTATGTGACCTGAAAGTGACACTAAACTGTATTTCTGACATAAAAAGTCCCTTCTATTGCTCTCAGCTTCCTCCAAACCTCCAGATTTTTTTTTTTTTTTTTTTTGCTGCTGTGATTGACTTTCTGTTAGGGGGCGACTACGTTCATTGCTTTTCATTGCCATGGGATGCCCTACACCTGAAAAAAAGTACAAGAGAAGGGTCGGACCCTTTAAAAATTGTGGCACACTGAAATGCATGGTACAAGTGCAGAAGCATGTGTGTTTGCAAGGTGTCTGGGAGTGCTATTAAAAGTTACGCCTGCAGAAGGGCTGCATGTTTTTTGTGCATTGTGGGAATGCGCAGCTTTCTTCCACCTACAGCAGGCTGGAGGGAGGAGAGAACATTTGTGAACAGCAGTTTTCAGTTCTTTCCACAGATTCTCGATTGGATTCAGGTCTGGACTTTGACTTGGCCATTCTAACACCTGGATATGTTTATTTGTGAACCATTCCATTGTAGATTTTGCTTTATGTTTTGGATCATTGTCTTGTTGGAAGACAAATCTCCGTCCCAGTCTCAGGTCTTTTGCAGTCTCCATCAGGTTTTCTTCCAGAATGGTCCTGTATTTGGCTCCATCCATCTTCCCATCAATTTTAACCACCTTCCCTGTCCCTGCTGAAGAAAAGCAGGCCCAAACCATGATGCTGCCACCACCATGTTTGACAGTGGGGATGGTGTGTTCAGGGTGATGAGCTGTGTTGCTTTTACGCCAAACATAACATTTTGCATTGTTGCCAAAAAAGTTTGATTTTGGTTTCATCTGACCAGAGCACCTTCTTCCACATGTTTGGTGTGTCTCCCAGGTGGCTTGTGGCAAACTTTAAACGACACTTTTTATGGATATCTTTAAGAAATGGCTTTCTTCTTGCCACTCTTCCATAAAGGCCAGATTTGTGCAGTATACGACTGATTGTTGTCCTATGGACAGAGTCTCCCACCTCAGCTGTAGATCTCTGCAGTTCATCCAGAGTGATCATGTGCCTCTTGGCTGCATCTCTGATCAGTCTTCTCCTTGTATGAGCTGAAAGTTTAGAGGGACGGCCAGGTCTTCGTAGATTTGCAGTGGTCTGATACTCCTTCCATTTCAATATTATCGCTTGCACAGTGCTCCTTGGGATGTTTAAAGCTTGGGAAATCTTTTTGTATCCAAATACGGCTTTAAACTTCTCCACAACAGTATCTCGGACCTGCCTGGTGTGTTCCGTGTTCTTCATGATGCTCTCTGCACTTTAAACGGACCTCTGAGACTATCACAGTGCAGGTGCATTTATACGGAGACTTGATTACACACAGGTGGATTCTATTTATCATCATTAGTCATTTAGGTCAACATTGGGTCATTCAGAGATCCTCACTGAACTTCTGGAGAGAGCTTGCTGCACTGAAAGTAAAGGGGCTGAATAATTTTGCACTCCCAATTTTTCAGTTTTTTCTTTGTTAACAAAGTTTGAAATATCCAATAAATTGTGTTCCTCTTCATGATTGTTTCCCACTTGTTGATTCTTCACAAAAAATTACAGTTTTATATCTTTATGTTTGAAGCCTGAAATGTGGCAAAAGGTCAAAAAAGTTCAAGGGGGCCGAATACTTTCGCAAGGCACTGTAGGAGTGATTCTACAGTCTATCCTGTCAGTGAAGAGTGGGACAAGAGCACAGCACACCTCCACACAGCGCCCGGGGCACATGTCCTTTGTGCCCTCTCCCTTCTCCCGACGTTAATCCATACCATAACCTAACACACCCTTTATATCTTAAACAGGTCAACGAAACCCTGTTTGCACCATGCACAGTCTGATAGTAGACCATCTATTGTATTCATACAACAATCTACCACACCATATACATCCTTTAACCACTTAAGAACCGCCCACCGCAGTTATACTGCGGCAGGCTGTCCCTCCTGCGCAAACCTCCGTAGCTATACGTTGGTCACGCACCTGCAGCTAGGGGGCGAGTGTGCGCTGCTGCCGGCGTGCTCCCACCCCCATTTGGCAACGGGGACTCCGATGCACAGGGCAGGTGGCTCCGATTGCCGCCTGACACCCGCGATCGCTCCCCACTGAGAGAGAAGAACGGTCAGCTGTTGAAAACACAGCTGACCGTTCTTCTCCCTGGAATGATCATAGAGCCCCTGTGATCCTTCTATATAGGATCACAGGTCTTTGTGATCATTTCACAAGCCATGCCCCCATACAGTTAGAAACACGCCCCTAGGTACACATTTAACCCTTTGATCGCCCCTGTGTTTACCCCTTCCCTGCCAGTGTCATTATTACAGTAACAGTGCATATTTTTTAGCACTGATTACTGTAGTAATGTCACTGGTCCCCCCCAAAAGTGTCAAAAATGTCAGTTAGGGGTCAGATTTGTCCAACGCAATGTCGCAGTCCCGCAAAAAATCGCAGATCGCTGCCATTACTAGTAAAAAAAAAACTATAAAAATGACATAAATCTTTCCTGTAGTTAGTAGACGCGATAACTTTTGCGCAAACCAATCAAAATACACTTATTGTGATTTTTTTTTTTTTTTTTTACTGAAAATATGTAGCAGACAACAAATTGGCCTAAAATGTTAAAAAATTTAGATTTTTAAATTTTTTGTTTTGGCAATGTCATATAGCAGAATGTGAAAAATATAGTTTTTTTTTTCAAAATTGTCGCTCTTTTTTTTGTTTATAAAAAAAATAAAAATCGCAGAGGTGATCAAATACCACCAAAAGAAAGCTCTATTTGTGGGACAAAAGAACGTAAATTTTGTTTGGGTACAGTGTTGCACGAGCGTGCAATTGTTCGTTAAAGTAATGCAGTGCAGAATCGCAAAATATGGCCTGGTCATTAAGGGGGCAAATCCTTCCGGTTCAGAAGTGGTTAAACAGGTCAAGGAAACCCTGTTTGTACCATGCACAGTCTGATAGTAGACCATCTATTGTATTCATACAATAACCTATCATACCGTATACATTCTTTAAGAGTCACCTATGTCCTGTGTGTGCCTTGTACAGCCTTATAATAGGCTATCCATATCATAACCTACCATACAATATACATTGTAGGCAGGTCACTGACATTCTGGGTATGCCATGCACATACTTATAATAGGCCATATGATACAGCCACATACCCCCTGTTCTGTTTCAAGCCCCACCCCATGCATTGACATTCCTCCTTCAAGACCTTGGTCCATCCGGGCAGTGTGGTAACCTGATGAATAAGCACCCTCCACAGACAGCTCAACTTCCCCAATAAGTCACAGCAGTCTAAAACGCAATACTGAATGTTCGCCGGTCAGTCAAAGTATAAAGGAACAATGATCCTCCTCAAACTAGCTGAGGGAACAAGAAGCAGGGAGGGGGGTCTAGCTACAGATTAAACCAACTAACACAAACATGTAGGTAAACTGGATTGTACCTCTTTACAGACATAACATTACCAGTTGCAGTTGCACTGAATAACCACTAAATGTCAGCTAGATCACATATGTCAAACACATGGCCCATGGGCTGAATCCAGCACTCCAAGCCTTGTCATGTGGCCTTCACACCCAGTTTTGCAGCTGGAACGTGGTGGACCTCCATGCCTCTGGTTCTCACCCTCTGCTCCCACGTCCCACTGTTACTTGTAAACACAGAAGCCTGTCTCCGGCTCCCAGAAATAACAGTTTCCTGCACGCCATCACAGCGGGGGCAGATATCCAGAATCTGAGAGAGAGAACGATCTCCCTACAAGATGAGGCAGAGCTGCCTACACAGGGAGGTACTAGAGCCAGGCAAGGTAGGAGAGTGAGAGAGATGGGAGGAAGCTTTGGAGGAGGAGGGTGGGGGTTGCACACTGAGCATAAGGCACCCCAAATCCCTGAACTCTATACATCACGCACTCCTGAACCCTGGATCTGTACATAGCGCACCCCCTCAACTCTGTACCTAGTGCACCCCTGAACTCTGTACATAGTAAAATCATGAGCTCTGCACTCTGTTACTGTACGTAACACACTGCAGAAACCCTGGATCTGTACATAGCGCACCCCTGAACTCTGCACTGTGTACATAGCGCACCCCTGAACCCTGAACTCTGTACATAGCGCACCCCTGAACTCTGCACTCTGTACATAGCGCACCCCTGAACTCTGCACTCTGTACATAGCGCACCCCTGAACTCTGCACTCTGTAGATAGTATAATCCTGAGCTCTTCACTCCTAATCCCTGAACTCTGTACGTAACACACTCCTGAACCCTGCACTCTGTACATAGCACACCCCTGAACTCTGCACTCTGTACATAGCGCACCCCTGAACTCTGCACTCTGTACATAGCGCACCCCTGAACTCTGTACATAGTAAAATCATGAGCTCTGCACTCTGTACGTAACACACTGCAGAATTCTGCACTCTGCACATAGTATAATCCTGAGCTCTGCACTCTGTACCTAACACACTTCTGAACCCTGCACTCTGTACATAGTGCACCTCTGAACTCTGCACTCTGTACATAGCGCACCTCTGAACTCTGCACTCTATAAATAGCGCACCCCTGAACTCTGCACTCTGTACATAGCGCACCTCTGAACTCTGCACTCTGTACATAGCGCACCCCTGAACTCTGCACTCTGTATGTAGTATAATACTGAGCTCTGCACTCTATAAGTAACACACTCCTGAACCTTGCACTCTGTACATAGCACACCCCAGATACAACCGACCCTTTGAGGGCAACCATACTACTGATGAAATTGAGTTTGACACCCCTTTATTACATAATGAATCCTATGTAAGGTGATGAATACACGATAAGTGTTCCAGAACACATCTCAAAATTGAAAGTTGAAAATGAGGGATAACCTGAAAAGCAGAAAACACATGGCATGCAAAGCGCAACAATTGGCAGAAAGGGGTGTCGCTAAATCACAAGAAACATAAGCTAAGCCTTTAGTACACACGTCACACATACACTATATTACCCAAAGTATTGGGACGCCTGCCTTTACACTCACATGAATTTTATTTGCATCCCAGTCTTAGTCCGTTGGGTTCAATATTGATTTAAACAAATGGAGAGTGGTGCAAGTAGGTGTGCGTTATTGGGCTGTTACAAAGTGCATAATAAAGTCTCTAGAGCGAATAGCTCAGTTCTCTGATAAGATAAGCACAGTCTTATAACTCAGGGCCAGCCTGCAGGGGAACAGAAGTGGACTCCAAACATGCAAAAAAAAACAAAAACAGAAGTGCAGACTGTTATACTTTAATGACAGTTGACCCACCCTTTGCAGCTATAACAGCTTCAACTCTTCTGGGAAGGCTGCCCACAAGGTTTAGGAGTGTGTCTATGGGAATGTTTGACCATTCTTCCGGGCATTTGTGAAGTCAGGCACTGATGTTGGATGAGAAGGCCTGGCTCACAGTCTCCACTCTAATTCATCACAAAGGTGTTCTATCAGGTTGAGGTCAGGACTCTGTACAGGCCAGTCACGGTCCTCCACCCCAAACTCACTCATCCATGTCTTTATTTTAAAGACAAATGTAGCACTGCCCCCTAGAGGACTGCTGAGAATTACAGTTTCTGGATTCCCCTGTTTTACCCTTAGCAACTGATAGCAGACAAACGGCATTGAAAAGTCCTTGGCTCAGTCAATCAATCCAGGGGATTTGTTTTTTTGTGTTTTTATTTCGAACTGGGATAGGAGAAGGGATGAGTGGGATACTTCAACTATGAACTATGCACAATCTTGAGGACAACTGTAGGTAGTGTGCAGCAAGGCCACTGCTTCACCTTGCCACTGAAGTGAAGATAGTTTAGAAGGTTCCTGTTTTAGTCATTCTCTTCAGGGTTCTAACTTGGCACCGCCTTTACTTTCCATGCCTGTGAGTGCTGATGCCCGTCCACTGACTCTATCCACTGGAGTGGTCCCCTTCCTGAGCAGACCCCTTGGCAAGCTTCCCTGTACTCACGGACACTGTTTTTCCAGAGTTGCTCTGCTGTCTACTCCACCAGTCAGCTTTCCTGGACCTCCGGATTCAGCACCACACTCCTGGTCCACAAGGCCGACTACCTATGACCACCATCCACAGCAAACAGGAGGAGAGACAGCCATCAACCTCCTCCTGGGACGTGGCTTCCCGCCCAAAGACACCCTGCCACATGTGCCCTTGGCTTTTATAACATATCCCAGGATGCACCACTGTTTGTGCCAACCCACTGGGACAGTTACAAAGCCTGTGTGTCACTGGCTGGATTTCCTCCACTGTCCAACAGGCTCCCCTATTGGACACAGTGGGGACACTCCCTCAGACCAGATAAATCACACATAGACACATGCAACAGGCCTGACTAGAAATCTAGCACCTGACTAGCAGGGTGCTACACACACATATACATCTAAAGGATCCTCTTTAGCCCATTCATGATGAAGGTAAGACAAATCTTAACACCTGAACACAGTTTTGCAACTTTGGCATTTGTTACTATAACTGATATGTCACCTCCTCATTGCCTGTTTTAATCCATAAATACTGCACCACAGCTCCCCAACCGCTGTTGCAGCACAGCCCTATTCACTTTAATGGGCCGTGTTCAGTGGGCAGTAGTGCAGCATGTGTACATCTCCAGCCACTACCTTTGTAGCTTAAGGAGGAGTAGTTGGAGGAAAGGGAAACAATGCTCAGCTGCATGTTTTTACTGCTCCTCAACTGCAAGTGTAAGCAAGCCCTTTAAAAGACCCTGAAGCATCTAAGTGTAAATCACTGTTGAAACTTGAGGCAATTTACCAACCTTGGTTGTACACAGCTTACACACCAATTGCAGTAGCTTGGGCAATGTCAATTTAATTTCCAGGAACTGAAAGTAGGAAATAAATATTTTTCATCTTAGTCAACAGGACCTTATTTTTATTGTTGAAGTAAAGAAACTATTTATGTCATGCCTGCTAAATTATGATTATAGAAATCAATGCATACTTATTACAAAAAGGGCTTTCAATGTAGGTTTCTGGTCCCAATATCTTCATTTTCAACATAAGGGAAATCCCTCTCTCAGCCCCCTAAACCCCTCTTTTTTTTTTTTTGAAAATCTTTTTTTATTGAGTTATGCACAAAAAAACACAACAACAAAAACAGAACAAAACTTGGTGCGGGAAAAACTTTTCAAGGAGACATGTACTGATGTGCTGCCCGCCACAGGCGGGGTCAATACAGTAAACAAGCATAGTCATACAGTATGTGTCAACAACTAAACTGTAACACCGCTACTACACATCAGTATTCAAATGTCAGGACATAGAAAGCACCCAACTGCAGCAGCCACGCCAGGGCGACCGTACAGAGAGACCGTGAGCTAGGGGCCCATGGGCCATCAGAGCAGCAGTGCGGAGGAAGACTCCTCGAGCCAGCGTGTCCACACCCTGTCATATTTCTTGGGGCAACCTCTATGGCAGTATGTATCACGATACAGCGGGATGGCGGCGTCTATCAGAGTCCTCCATTGAGGAATCGTGGGGGAGGATCTCTGTTTCCAGCGGAGGGCAATATTTTTCCTAGCGTAGAAGAGTAAAAGTCCTAGCAAAGTGCGATCTGCCACCCTCGGGACAATGTCATCCAGGAGACCCAGAAGACCCAGTCGAGGAGACGGGGCAACCGGGACCCCCAGGACAGCAGAGGACACCGCAAACACCTTAGACCAGTATGGTAGAAGTTCAGGACAGCGCCAGAAGATGTGTATAAAATCACCCGGTGCATGGCCACAACGCCAGCACTCCGAGGAGTGGGAGGCATGTATCTTATTCATGCGATGTGGGGTAAGGTAGGCCCTGTGGACAATCTTTTATTGCACTAACCGGTCCCGAAGAGAGACCAGAATAGCGAAGGGGGAGTCCCAGATGTGCAGCCAATCCACCGAGTCCAGGTCCGGGACGTCCCGGGCCCAACGTGCGTGAAGGCCAGAGAGCTCCGGAGACGAGACACGGAGGAGATGAGCATGTAGCACCGACATCGCTCGTGCAGAGCAATCGTGACGCAGCACCCTCTCCAGATCTGACTGCACCAGCTGGGAGTCTGGGCCAGAGAATTGAGCTCCAAAAGCATGAGACAGCTGTAAAAAGTGGAAAAAGTAGGAGGACGGGAGATTACGATCCGAAGCCAACTGCGCAAAGGAGGGAAGGGAGAGACCACCCGTGAGGTCCGAGATCTTCTTAATGCCGCGTCTAGCCCAAAGAACCGGGTCCGGCAGTCCATACAGGTGGGGCAGGGAGGGGTTGAGCCACAGGGGGGCGTTGGGGGAGACAGCGGCGTCCGGATAAGCCTCCAACAACAACCCCTGCCGCCAGGCCCGGAGTGTCGTTTTCATGGAGGTAGTGAGACTGTGAGGGGCCCGAGGACCCCTGAAGAGCAGATGAGTCAAGGCCTCCACTGATCCCAGCACCGCGGCCTCCACCACAACAGCGGAATTAGACGCCTCCGGGCTCAACCACCACCCCGCGGTGACCAACTGAGATGCCAGGAAATATTTGTGGCAATCAGGGAACGCCAGTCCCCCCTGTGACAGAGGGCGCATAAGCGTAGCAAACTTGTACCGGGGAGGACTAGCGCCCCAAAGAAAGCCAGAAAACAATTTGTTAAAGCGGAGTTCCACCCTGGATTTTTTTTTTTTTTTTTTTAATACCCCCGGGACAGTCAGGGCTAGTACATTCCACAATGGCTAGCCTCTGATCTGTCCCGGGTTGCACTTACCTGTTAGGACAAATACTTACCTTGCAAACGTCTTGTCCAGCGCTGCCATCTCAGATGTGGGCAGCTTGAAGCCAGCGCGTCCTCTTCGGCGTCTTCTTCCGCCTTCTTTGGTCCCACGATGCTCTGCGCCGGCCCCGACGTCACTTCCGGGTCGCGCGCGTCATCCCTCCACAGCTTCTGGGCATGCCCAGAAGCTGTTTAGAAGGGGATGACGCGCGCGACCCGGAACTGACGTCGGGCCGGTGCAGGCGCAATGATTCCTGGGAGCTATGACGTCCAGCTCCCAGGAATCATTGCAGAGCCAGGAAGTGACGACGGGCCGCGGCCGAGGAAGGAGGAAGAAGGAAGTAAGGTAAGTATATTTTCTTCGCTATGAGGTAAGTAAAAAAAAAAAAAAATATGCGATTATCCATTTCTTTTTCAGGTGACCCGGAGCGAGAAGATGGAGGTAAGTATAAAAATAGGGTGGAACTCCACTTTAAGTTGACAAAAAAAAGACCCCGGAATCCAGCAAGGGGAATGGCGAAACAAGTAGGTAAGTTTAGGGAGAACCTTCATCTTTACAAGGTTAATCCTACCCAAGAGAGAAAGGGGAAGGCGCTCCCATGCCCTTAATCTGGCCCTAAGGCTCAGTACAACCGGATCTAGGTTGAGAGCAATGAAGTCCATCGGATCCCGAGACACCCGCACCCCAAGGTAGGTGAACGTCTCCACCCACTGCAAGGGCAAATCCCGGGGGGCCCCAGTCTTTGCCCCAGGGTCAATGGCCAAGAGCTGTGACTTGGACCAGTTCACCTTCAGGCCCGATACAACTGCAAAGGAATTCAACACCCGCAGGGCTCCCCCCAGGGAGGGACCAGCATCGCCCAGAAACAGCAGAAGGTCGTCCGCGTACAGGGCCACCCGCTCCTCCAGCCATGCCACCCGTAAGCCCTGAATGTGGGGGGAGACGCGGAGCGCCTCCGCCAACGGCTCCATGGCGATAGCAAATAAGGCCGGAGATAGAGGGCAGCCCTGCCGCGTACCCCTCGACAAGGGGAACACCGAGGATAGCCTGCCGCCAAGACGGATGGCCGCCATCGGTGACCTGTAGATGGTCTGGAGCCATGCGATAAATCTCAAAGGGAAGCCCATGCGCCGAAGAATCTCCCACAGGAAGAGCCACTCCACGGAGTCGAACGCCTTCTCTATATCGAGCGAGGCCACCACCCTGGAACCAGAGTTAGTATGCCGGGCCTGGAGATTAGTGTACAATCTGCGGAGATTGACGTCCGTGGATCTGTTGGCCATAAAACCGGTCTGGTCCTGATCAACAACCGAGGGAAGTAGAGGCTGCAACCTGGCCGCTAGCAATTTAGTAAGTATCTTCAGGTCATTATTGAGCAGCGCAATCGGCCTGTAGGAGGCACATAGCTTGGCATCTTTGGGAGCTTTATGAATAAGAATAATGTGAGCCTGCGCCATAGAGGGCGGAAGGGACCCCGCCGCCAAGCAGTCATTAAAGAGGGCGGCCAGTAGAGGAGCTAAAATGTCTACGTGGGCCTTATAAAATTCGATAGGTAGGCCGTCCGGGCCCGGAGCCTTGCCCCTGGGGATGGAACATATTACCGCCTGAACCTCCTCCGCTGAGATCGGTTGGACCAGACCTGTGCGCTCCCGGTCAGACAACCAGCCCAGGGCGATGGGGTCCAAAAGGGGGACCAGATCCCTCGGGTTGAAGTCCGGCGGGAGGGCAGTGGAGTAGAGCCCGGCATAGAAGGAACGAAACTCCTCAAGGATGGCCTCCGGGGAGGTGATGGACTCGCCCGCGGAAGACGTGAGCTCCGGGACCAAGGTCGAGGGAGCAGCATGATAAGACATTGTCGCTAGCAGTTTACCATTACGATCACCTTGCTCGAAGAATTGCTGGCGCGACTGGTACAGGGACAATCGTGTCACCTCGGAGTGGTGAAGGTGAAGATCACGCCTGGAGGTCTGCAGATTCTCAAAATTGGCAGGGGACGGGTCCCGCTCATAGCGGGCGGAAGCCTCCCCAGCCGCCATCTCCAATGCCGTGACCTCAGCAGCCTGTTGCAACCTCACCGCCTTGATGGCGGACATATAATGTCCTCTAGTGAAGGCCTTAAAGGCATCCCACACCATATCCGGGGAGGAGGTGCCCACATTCACATCCCAGTACCCCCGCAGAACGAAGGGGGTCTGGGCCAGAATATCAGGTTGCTCGACCCACTGGGCTCCCAGGCGCCACATAGAGCCATCACGGGCACAGCCAGAGTGCAGTTTGACCAGCAGGGGACTGTGATCAGACAACCCGCTGGGCAAATACGCCACCTCCTCCACGTCAGACAGTAAACTCGGGTTAGCAAAAGCGTAATCAATTCTAGAAGCGGTTTTATGGGTGGTGGAGAAGCAGGAATAAACTCTCTGCGAGGGGTACTTCCACCGCCAAACCTCCTGAAGGCCCGCCGCCTCCGCCCACCGGGGAAGGTCCCCGGGGAACACCTTGGGGGCCGAAGGCCGGTCCAGGTCAGGGGAGAGAATGGCGTTAAAGTCCCCAAGCAGAAGTAATTTGGCCGGGTGATAGCCAGACACCTTGTCCAACACAGTATACAACACTTCAGACTTAAAAGGCGGAGGGACATAGATACCCGCCACAATGTAACGTTTTTGCCAGATAGTCAGAACTAAAACCACGTATCTGCCGTGGGGGTCCGTGTGAACTACCTCGACCACCCCCGGCAGAGACTTGCTAAGCAGGATAGACACCCCCCTAGCGTAATTTGAGTAAGATGTGTGGAAGGCCCGCTGAACCCACGGCCTCCTCAAGGCCTGCAGCTTGCCGCCCACCAGGTGCGTCTCCTGTAAGACTAGAATAGAGGGGTTATGTGACTTAACATATTGAAAAAGGAGCGCTCTCTTGAATTTCGAATTCAAACCACGGACGTTCCAAGAGAGCACCGAGAAGGTGCTTTGCTTAGAGAGCGCCATAAGCTAAGGGGGTATAGGGGTGGCCCGCAGCAGCGGGCCACCAAACATGGATCCACACCTGGGGGGCAGCAACAGCACCAAGCATTCCGCACCAAAAAACAGGAAAAGAAAGCAAAACATATAGTAAAACAGAAAACATGTAAACAGTCCCCGAGCCAACATGGCTCACCCTACCGTCCCCCGCAGCCCCCATAGAAAAAAAAAAAACTCAGGGGGAGTGGGGGCGGTCTATACCCAAAACACCACTAGAAGTGGAAAAAGAAAAACAAGTAGGGGCAGCGCAGAGCGTCAACCCCTAGAGTTTGGCACAGTCACAGTTCACAAAAAAAAAGTCCAAAAAAAAAAGGGGGAAGAACAAAATGGGACCGGACGTGGGGGTGCACCACAAAAAAAACAAGAAAAGGAGGGGGGCACCCCTAGCAGGCAATCCCGAGCAACAGCAACAATAGAAACAGTTCCTTGTCCAGAGAGAAAAAAAACCAAAGAAAGGGGGGTAAGGCACCTCAGGGGGATAGTGCTCCTGGTAAGTGGGCATCCAACAGATCGGGGCAGGCAGCAGTTCCACAGCAGGGAAGGTAGAATACAAAGATGGAAGGGAGGCAAGGATATGGGGAGCAGGGCACCGATACCTGTCACCATACTGTCAGTGGAGATGCGTCCACGGAGGTCATCCAGCAGCCAGAAGGGAGACTAACGAGCATCCAGCCAGGCAGCCGCCTCCTCCGGGTCTGCGAAGAATCAGGCCCGATCTCCATCAACGACTCGAAGCTTACTGGGGTACAGAAGGCTGTATTTCAGGCCCTTGTCCCGCAGCCTCTTCCGGATGTCTGTGAAGAGCCGGCGTCTACGCTGAACCTCTGGGGAGTAATCCGGGAACAACAGGATTTTTGCGTTGTCATAGCGGAGGTCCTGTTTAGCACGGGCAGCGGCCAGCAGGTGGTCCCGGTCACGATAATTCAGCAGGCGCAGAAGAAAGGGCCTCGGCGGAGCGCCAGGAATCGGAGGGACCGGAGGCACCCTGTGCGCCCTTTCCACGACAAAGGTAGGTGGCATGTCGGTCAACCCCAGCAGGGAGGGGAGGAAGGATTCAGCGAACTCCGCGGGCCTAGCTCCCTCGGCCCGCTCCGGCAGGCCCAGGATCCGGATGTTGTTACGCCGGAGCCGGTTTTCGGTGTCGATGGCTCGGTCCTCCCCTAAACCCCTCTTATGTGTAAGTCACCCTGTGTCTATTAGGGACACAGGTTGATCAAGGAAATAATGGACATGTACTTAATGGACACTGAGAATATGGTTTGGATTACATCTTTTTTTTTTCTTTTTAAAGAAATTTTTATTGAAATTTTAACACAGTAACAGTAAGAAAAAGTCATCCAGAACAATATAATGCAACAAACAAATGCAACATTTCAAAATTGGGGAGGGGCCCAGACTGTTGTGGCAAAACCAATCAAATTGAGTCTGTATAGGGGGCCAGTCAGTGACTCAGAAGAGGAATAAGGAAAGAAGAGGGGAGGACTAGGGAAAAGGGGGGGGGGGGGGGAGGGCAAGGGGAGATGAAGGGAAAGAGAGGAGGGGGGAGTAGAAGGGAGGGTGGGTGAGAAGACAAACCGATTTGGTTAGTACACAAGACATACCATATTCTAGGTAGTATACCATAGTGATTTTATTCCAGCTATTCAGCCAGGTGGGGACAAGTGGCTAACTTTGTTACGTAGATTATTCTTGTCTAATAGCGCAACATCCTGATAGTCACCAAGAGAGCACCTATTATGCAGAGGAGAATTCGGATGGCATTCGAAGCAATATTGATGGGAGGTAATGAGATTTAAAGAGTATCTGTGCAAGGAGGAATGTAGCTAAAGGGCGAGGATTCCAAGGCACTCCCGGCGCGCCAAGTATGCACACAATCCATAGAGAGCTCGGGGTGGAATTTTACAGTGTAGGCTGTCCATTTAGTCTGGAAGTGAGAAATGTTGAACTTGAAGACAATCAAGTCTAGGTGTTCCATGTTGAGGAGAACATCCACGTCAGATTTGACTTCGCTAACGGATGGGGGAGAGGAGGAAGTCCAGTGTCTAAGTATGACTCTCCGAGCGATCATGAGACTGGTCGAAATCCATGCTTTGTGTGTCATGATGATGGAGGTTTGTAGCTTGGTATGAGTAATTTGAATGAGTGGCGGCCGATTGTCCAGTAGGCCGAAAATGAGGGGAAAGGGTTTTTCGTGGGTTGAAGCCCCGTGACTGAAGAAATTAGCTGTTCCACTTTTTCCCAGAAAGAAGAAACATATGAGCAGCTCCAAAGCCTATGATGAAGAGTAGGGCGATGCGCAAGGCACCAGGAGCATACTTGATACGGGGTGTGGAGAGGTGATGATGAGAAAGGTGAATAGGCATGGTGAAGTATTTTCAGTTGCTGCTCCCTCCAAAATTTGTTTCTTAAAAATGCACATGTGGAATTAAAGCCCGCCAATAGGTATTGCTTCGAGCCAGGAACATGGAGGGCTTTATGCCAGGAAGACTTTTTAGACTCTGCATGGGTATCCAGAAGAAGGGCCTGAATAGGGCGATAGACTTGTGAGAGCTTAAGATTGTCCAATGCTAGGAGGGTGTCTATAATGGATGATTCAAATCTTTTTGTTTTGTTCCGACATAAGGCAGTTGCATGAGCAGTTAATTGGTGAATGTAACAGATCCCCAATACTTGGACCAAGTATTTCTGTCTTAGGTCTCCAGACTCTCACGTGATGCAGTGACCTGGCCCCTCAATTCCCCCCAAACATTAGCCTAGGCTCAATGAAGGGTAAAACAAATGACACTTTATTCACCAACTCACTTCCAATATATATATCCAGTTTTAGGAGCTTGATTACATCATGCAAAAGTTTTTTATACAGAACATAATTAACATACCTGGCCATCTGGACAGACACAGGTGAATGACATTGTAGCATTATCATAATTAATTCAACAAACAACAAGCCCAAAACATAGCCGAATACACATTCCTAGAAGTGTGAACACACTTCACCTCTAAACAGATGAAACAGAAGACCTAGGCTCTCAGACTGCATGTCTTCGCTTTCAAAACACCTTACTATAAATGTCAATACACATCCCCACAGCAGACAATAGCTGAATTTGACGTCATTAGCATCTCTTTAGTCTCTCAATGTGTGGAGAAGTCCTCTGCTGTAATATGCAGCTTTAGGCCTGTAACATTGATCCCAGTCTGAGTCTGTATCTTGGGGTGACATGGATTTGAGTCCCAAGCAACAGTACTCCAAGGGTCCCCCAGCATACACCCCCAACCAGAGCCGCGCTCCCCTACAAGCCAGGGCCGTAGTCCGTGGGCAGGAGGCTGGCCTCCACACTCTTCCAGTAACCCGTGACGAACGTCCCAGCAAATGGGCGTTCGTCACAGTGAACATATAAGAAATGGTGCATGGGAAGATTGTAGGTCTGCTGGATGGTACTGAAGTGTAGAGGAGCCCCAGTAGTGGGATCAAAAAGTTGAGAGAAAGTTTGTAGCCCGCTTTCAGCCCAATGGAGCGTATGTGGTTGGCCGAGAGGGAGGATTTCACTCTTTGCGTAATTAATGCGCAGCCCTGAGCAGAGTCTAAATCTATCAAATATGTCTTTGACGTGATTCATATCATTGGATGGATCAGAGGTAAATAGCAATATATCATCTGCAAAAAGAGTTGATCTGATTTCCTCTCGGCCAACTTGAATTCCTTTAAGGGGAGAGGTAAAGGAGAGGTGACGAGAGAGGGGCTCTAGTGCTAAATTGAAGAGGAGAGGGGAAAGTGGACAGCCTTGCCTGGTGCCCTTATGGAGTGGAACAGAGTCTGAAATAAGGTTTGAAGTGACCACATTGGCAGTAGGAGAGGCATACATGACTGATATTAAATGAAGGAAGGGACCGGTGAAGCCAAATTTCAATAATGCCAGTTGCAGCCACTGGAAACTAACATTATCGAATGCCTTTTCGGCGTCTAATGTAATAATAGCATAGTCGTTTTGGGAGTTGGTATTGGCCTGGACAAGGACAGCCAAGACCTTACGTATGTTTGCAGTGGCGGATCGTCCCCTGGTAAAGCCCACTTGGGATGGATGGAGAAGAGATGGCATGATCAAGGCCAATCTGGTTGCAATAATTTTTGACAGGAGTTTAGTGTCAAGGTTAATCAAAGATATGGGATGATACGAGCCAGGCTCCGTAGCATCCTTGCCAGATTTAGGAATACGTTTTATGAAAGCCTGGGATCCTGTGGGCATGTATCTCCCTCCATCCATGATGTGTTGGAAAACATTGGTGAGAGAAGGAGTAATCATTTCCCTGACAAGTTTATAAAACTCGGATGTATATCCATCCGGTCCAGGGGCTTTACCAGGGGAGAGAGAGGCTATTGATGAGGTAACCTCTGAAGAGGTGATGGGGGCATTCAGGAGGGATCGTTGGGCGGTGGTAACCAAGGGTAAGTGTAACTTCTTGAGAACTTGAGAAACCTGTTAGCTTCTGTCATATCGATTGGATCCGGACCATATAAATTCACATAGAACTGCTGCATTATAGTGTTAAAACCCTTCGGAGTAGCGATCAGGCTGCCCGTTGGGTCTCTGAGAGAGGTTATGTGTGTCGGGGTACGAGATCCTTTGCACATTCGGGCTAGCAGTTTGCCGGAGCCAAATTTATGGTATTGTAGATCAAGTATGGACTGGTGGAATTGTTCGTGGGCCAAAGCACACTTGTCAAATTTTAGTTTAGCCTCCTTCCATTGTGCTCTATGGGTGGGTGAATCTTGCTGTTGGAGATTGGAGTGGGCCTGACGCAGGGACTCACTCACGGTTTTATAGCTGCACTCTGCTTTCCTCTTATAAGCAGAGGCAAAAGCTATAATTCTACCCCGAAGGACAGCTTTGCCAGTCTCCCACAGTAAGATTGGGTCCGAGGCGTGGTTGGCATTATCGTGAAGGAAATTATCCCAAGTGAGTTGGTGAGAGGAGAGAAGTTCAAGATTATTAGCAAGTTAGGACGGGAGTCTCCAATGTTTTTGTGTGGAATGGGAGTCTGAGAGGGACACGAGAACAGAAATTGGGGAACCATACATCAGTAAACTGTCGGCTGTTTGCAAATGGAGATAAGGTGGGCGTTGAGGGGTGTGAGGGGGGAGATTTAGATGTCGCTTTCAAGGATCTGTCTTCCCTGGGGTCCATTACCACGTTAAAGTCTCCACCTAACAACGTAGGTAGATGTATAAATGGTGCTAGGGTGCCTGTTAGCATTTGAAAGAAAGATTGCGTGCGAGGTGTGGGGGCATATATATTGGAGAGAACAATTTCCATGGGACCATGGATTAATTTGAGGATCAAGATTCTACCATGTTCGTTGGTATAGAGGGTCAAAAGTTCAGAGCCGATTCTTTTATGTACTAGGTTTATGACTCCAGCTTTGCCTTTGGACGCGGCCGAGCCAAAATTTCGGCCCACCCAAAACTTGCGCATTCGGTCAAAATCCGCCGGGGAGAGGTGTGTTTCTTATAGCATGGCTATATCAGTCCTGAGGCGCTTCAAGTGTCTGAGGATGGCAATGCGTTTGTTGGGAGATCGAAGCCCCTTGACATTCCATGAAACTACATGCAGATCAAGGAGGGTCAGGTAAAAGAGGTCTTGCAAAGTGATATTGTATGTTGACATACGAGAGGTGAGGTGTCTCTTGGCAAGGGCTGCCGAAGGATAATCGTGCATGTATGGCATACCTTGTGCATATTGAGGTGGGTATAGTGATGGTACTAACCTTACCAGGAACAACAATCAGGTGAGCATATGATAGATAAAAATATTGTTCAAAATACAACAGAAAACATAACATAACATTTGTGGACTTCGCTTTTTTCCACATGGGACTTACGCTATCCGACAGCGTTACCGGCGATGAAGCTGAGTCCGCTCGCCAATGTAGTAGACAGGATTCACTCAGAAAAAGACAATGTCTTGGAGTTCGCATTGAGCGTTGGTGTGTAGCGCATAGCGAGCAAAATCAGGATTCCGAGAAGTCTGTGGGAGGGCAACAGGTAACAAAAACAACATGAGAAAATGCACTTGTAGTCAAATATAACAGGTACAAACCTACAGGTGAAAGCAGGACGGATTAAGGCGAACAATAACTGAGAGCTATATATAGCTATTGTAGGGCTGTCATACAGCATAATGGCATGGAGACCTCCCTAATTGCTAAGTATAGACTAGCAGAGGTTTAGGCCTGATATTTTAGCAAGGTCTGTCCTGGCGAGGTTTGTTGTAAAGACGGGCCCTTTTAGGAGAGTATTTCCTGGGGCTGCGGAGATCCCTGGTGGAGGGGGAGAGAGAGGGAGCAGCAAGGGTGTCCATGGACAGGTGCAGATGCGATTTGATGTAATCAGCTGCCTCATCAGGGTGCGAGAAAGACATTGATTCACCAAATTGGTCCGTGAAGCGGAGTATAGCAGGGTAAGCAAGCGTAAATTTGATGCCTTTGTGGTATAAGGCTTTGCAGGAAGGCTGAAAAGCTTTTCGTCTGCGGGCGACTTCCTGGGAGTAGTCGGCAAACAGCAAAAGTTTGTGGCCATCCAGAACCAGTGATTTAGCATTTTTGAATGATTTGAGTATAGCCAGTCTGTCTAAGTAATTTAGGTATCGTACAATCATGGGGCGCGGTGACTTGCGATCATTTGAAGGGGATCCGAGGCGGTGGGCACGTTCGATGGTACAAGTGGCATTGATGCCTAGTGCCTGTGGGATCCATGTGGTACATACCTCAGGGAGCATGCCTGTGTAGATGGATTCTGGCAGCCCTATAATCCGAAGATTATTCCTGCGTGATCTATTCTCAAGATCATCTAGCTTTTCAAGGATATAGTGCTGGGTTCGGGCATATTTTGCAAAGGAGGATTGCATTTCATCCTCTAGATCTGATAGCCTGTGCTCTACCTCAGTGAGGCATTTGGCCTAGTCAGCTAGGTACTTGCAGAGCTGTGCTACTCCCGCCGCAACTGCCCTCTCCACTACTTCTGTGATTGTGGGTGAGAGGATTGCAGCCACTGCTTGTGCCATCCTGTGGCACTGTGTATCTGTGTATCGTCTGATATAATGGGCTGATCAGCCGTAGTAAGAGGGGAGACCGCGCCATCCATGGGCTCGGCAGCGGTCATGATACCTGAGGGGGAGGGCGCTCCCGGCTGCTGTGAGTCCTGCCGTTTTGCAGCACTGTTCCCGGTCCCGTTGTGGACTACAAATCGGTCCATCCAGTCAGCTATGGGTGGCGGAGCACCGAGGTGGCAGTGAGACCGGAGACAGAGGGGTCTGGAGCGGTGTGCAGAGGATTTTGTATGCGGGTGAAGCCGAAGCCGCCATCACTCACTCCTTCCTCATGAGGCGCCGGAACCGGAAGTTGGATTACTTCAAATGGGACAGTAATATTTGTCAACCATATATCTCAAGAAACATATGAAGTACTGCTTCACACAGTCAGACTCATAGCAGATTCTAATATCATCAGCTCAACCACCTGTCTTCCACACATTGTTGAATATGCTGATTTACTCACCTGTTATCTATTGTGGGTTCTGTGTTTACACTTATGATAATGTGTATTGTACTTCAGAAGCTCGAGGATGGCAGTCTGCTAGTTAATTGGCTCAGGTTGATTGAATCATTGTCGCTAGGGATAGACCGATTATCGGCTAAGTGGATATATCGGGGGGAGATATGCACTTTCCCCGATACATCGGTATCGGCCCCGGAATTGGCTGATATTGCCGATATTTTTGTGATGTCATTCTGCCTTCTTAGGCCACCTCCCTTGCCTTGGACAGCCTCGTCTTGAGTCGGAACTAGTCTCGCGGGAGTGTATCACAGTCATACACCCACCCACAGCAGCCCGGTGCCAGCCAGCCACCCACATCCACAGGCCCTGTACCAGCCAGCCAGCCACAGGCACTGTACCAGAGAGCCAGCCAGCCACCCATCGGCCCTGTACCAGCCAGCCAGCCACCCACCGTCCCTGTACCTGCCAGCCACAGGCACTGTACCAGCCAGCCACAGGCACTCTACCAGCCAGCCGCCCACAGGCCCTGTACCAGCCAGTCACCCACAGCCCCTGTGCCAGACACCCACCTACCACAGGGTGCCAGCCAGCCAGCCACCCACCCACCACAGGGTGGCAGCAAGCCAGCCATCCACCACAGGGTGCCAGACAGCCAGCCATCCACCACTGAGTGCCAACCAGCCAGCCACCCACCCACCACAGGGTGCCAGCAAGCCAGCCATTAAGCATTAAACAAAAACTAACATGTTCAGTACCAGATTTGTGTCAAAAATTGTCTTTATTTCTCAAAACTTCAAATGTACAAAATATCGGCCCATATCGGCCGATACCGATACGTTGTGACCAAAATATAGGTATCGGTATCGGCCCTGAAAAAACCATATCGGTCTATCCCTAATTGTCATCTATTAGTTACTGGTGGAAAAGTAGAAAACTGTTTGTGTTGGTTGTTCTTTAGATATGTTGATTATATTTCTGTACACAATTTCATCTGCATATGATAATGTAATCAGGCACCTGACCTGGTGTGGTAATTTGATCAGGAGGGGGATGTTTCCCTGTGCTGTATATATTGGTTTTGAGTTTGTTCAAATAAAGTTTCCAGATCTATACAAGCTAAGTTCCATCTAGTTTTGTATGAGGGGCAGCTAGAATATCTGCTATCTATGTTCAGACTGGAGGAAGTGGTATTCTGACGAAAGCCCACAAACGCAGTGTGGGTCGCGGTTCCGTTACATAATCGTTCACTGAATATGGCCACTGCACACCGTCATGATATGTACACATTGGATGATAGGGATTGTCTTGGAAGGGAGATATATGTCCCCTCTATTTGGGTGATGGCTCCTTTAAGGGGGACAATAGAAATACATTTGTGAGAGGGGTTCTGCAAGGTGAGGGGTTCCAGTGTAGTCTGGTGAAAGAGGAGAGGGCTGATTTACATTGCTCTCTGGATTTGCAAAATGCCTCTTTTGGGACCCGGAATTCAGAGACTCAGAGAGACTTTGGGTGGGAAAGAGCCTTCAATCCCGATAACATGGACTGTGGTCCTGAAAGGGTTAACCTGCCTGCAGGGGAGGCCTGAAAAGGAGCAGTAAGGACTCAGCACCTGTCTATGAGGTGGTGTGTACAGTCTCCCCCCAGCACAGGCCAACCCAACCCACAACATAGCCCCCACTCCTAAATCTTCCACCTCCCAGCCCAGCTCCTCAGTATGGGCACTGTTACCCCAGTACAGATCCTTCAGTACAGACAACACCCCCTCTTCCCCAGTACAGACCTCTTGATACAGACACACCCATTCCCTGTCCCTAGTACAGACCCCTCAGCAGTAGTAGAACTCCCCCCTCTTTCCCCAGTACAGACCCCTAAGTAGTAGAAACCCCCCTGTCACGGTTTGGGGTCAGGCTCGGAGACCAGTGGGTATAGCAGTAGAGAGGTTCACAGGTAGTCAGCTGGAAATGTACAAGCAGATCCCCCTAGCGGATGATGTGGGCTCACCGGAGACACAGGGTCTAAGCACTAACCCGTATTCACCAGAGCTCCTAGAGATGGCTGGTAGAGAAGGCTTTTGCTGCGTGTTAGTACCAGGTAATGTTCCTCAGGATTGCTTCACCAGTAGGTGAGTAAGCCAGGGTCCGGTAGATATAGCAGGTAGGGAATCAAGCAGAAATGTAGTCATTAAACAAGCCCAAGGTAGGTAACAAGTAGTGGCTAGATGGGGTAAGATGAAAGCGTAGTCCATGAAAAAGCCAAGGGATGTTTTATCTTCATGGATCGTATGATATAACCAAGACAGTGGTGCCCCTTATATAGCAATATGATGTGAGATTTCTGGAGCTGCCCCATGGATCATCCTTCTGGGGATTTACACTAGTATTGGGACACCTGCCTTTACACGCACATGAACTTTAGTGGCATCCCAGTCTTAGTCTGCAGGGTTCAATATTGAGTTGGCCCACCCTTTGCAGCTATAACAGCTTCAGCTCTTCTGGGAAGGCTGTCCACAAGGTTTAGGAGTGTGTCTATTGGAATGTTCGACCATTCTTCCAGAAACGCATTTGTGAGGTCAGGCACTGATGTGGACGAGAAGGCCTGGCTCACAGTCTACGCTCTAATTCATCCCAAAGGTGTTCTATCGGGTTGAGGTCAGGACTCTGTGCAGGCCAGTCAAGTTCCTCCACCCCAAACTCGCTCATTGATGTCTTTATGAACCCTGCTTTGTGCACTAGTGCGCAGTCATGTTGGAACAGAAAGGGGCCATCCCCAAACTGTTCCCACAAAGTTGGGAGCATTAAATAGTCCAAAATGTCTTGCTATGCTGACGCCTTAAGAGTTACCTTCACTGGAACTAAGGGGCCAAGCCCAACCCTTGAAAGACAACCCCACACCATAACCCCCCCTCCACCAAATGAATTGGACCAGTGCACAAAGCAAGGTCCATAAAGACATGGATGAGCGAGTTTGGAATGGAGGAACTTGACTGGCCTGCACAGAGTCCTGACCTGATAGAACACCTTTGGGATGAATTAGAGCAGAGACAGTGAGCCAGGCCTTCTTGTCCAATGTCAGTGCCTGGCCTCACAAATGCGCTTTTGGAAGAATGGTCAAACATTCCCATAGACACACTCCTAAACCTTGTGGACAGCCTTCCTAGAAGAGTTGAAGTTGTTATAGCTGCAAAGGGTGGGCAAACTCAATATTGAACCCTACAGACTAAGGGTCCTTTCACACGGGTGGTCCATATGTCCGTATATCATCCCATCCATTTGCGGATGATATATTGACATAATGCATGTCAATGGGATTGCGGATGTCAGCGGATGACCATCCGCTGACATCCGATTTGCGTCCTTTCAGTTCTGTTCCGTTTTTTGGAACGGAACAGAACCCTATTTTTCTTCCGTTTAAAAACCGGAAAGGACGCAAAATCGGATGTCAGCGGTGTCATCCGCAATCCCATAGACATACATTATGTCCGTATATCATCCGCAAACCAACTTGAGGGGTCCCTGCTTGAACTTATAACCCTCCCATTCTCTATCCAAAACCAGGACCAAAAGAAGTTAATGGAATAAAACTTTTTATACATTTTAACTTGCACTCATTGCAAACTCAGGAAATTAGGATTTCAACATTTTATTTCTGTAGGATTTTCATCTTGCCTGTTTACATCGTTCACTCATGGCACTTCCCTTTTCTGTTTGTGTAAACATATATGTTAAGATATTTTTGGTGTTGTTACAGCATATGATGAAAGTGGCTTATGCAAACCAGTGGTAATAACAAAAGAAAGTAGACCTAACATAGTAGGCAATAGGCATACCTGGTCACATCTCCCGTAAAGTACCCTTGGACCACTTGAAAGAACCAGCAGCATGAAATTAATGTTCACATTCAGTTTTCTGGATTCGCACCAATCTGCAACTACATTTCCTTTTCGCAGTCCACTTACGTATAATCGTTAAAGAGCTTTCCTGGTGAATGCTTGATTTGACCAATGCGCAGCCAATGTCTGGAAAATCTGCTGGCCTGGCTGATACTCTTTATGTGTTTGTTGAGTCAGGCTCCATTCACACTTGGTGTTTCTTAGACATGAGACAAACCTCACAGGAAACACGCATTTTGCCACGCATTTTGGAAGCACTCTGAAAGAACACGTCACGCTTGCGGTGCCATTAATTGTTAATGGCACCACAAGTGTGGGTAGCTAGTAGCAAGTTAATTGTAGGGTTTACAATTTGAACCCCCTTATTGACCAGGCCATTTTTTTGCGATATGGCACCAGTGGCGCAAAAAGAAAAAATGTAATAGGTATTGCTTCGCAGCAAAAACGCGGTAAAAAATTGCGTGACTTTGAGGTCATGGTACAGGCATGGCACAGGTGATGGTATAGGCATGGCACAGGGAATGGTACTGGCATGGCATAGGCATGGCACAGGTGATGGTAAAGGCATGGCACAGGTGATGGTATAGGCATGGCACAGGTGATGGTACAGGCATGGCACAGGTGATGGTATAGGCATGGCACAGGTGATGGTATAGGCATGGCACAGGTGATGGTACAGGCATGGCACAGGTGATGGTACAGACATGGCACAGATGATGGTACAGGCATGGCACAGGTGATGGTATAGGCATGGCACAGGTGATGGTATAGGCATAGCACAGGTGATGATATAGGCATGGCACAGGTGATGGTATAGGCGGCATGGCACAGGTGATGGTATAGGCGGCATGGCACAGGTGATGGTATAGGCGGCATGGTACAGGTGATGGTATAGGCGGCATGGTACAGGTGATGGTATAGGCGGCATGGTACAGGTGATGGTATAGGCAGCATGGTACAGGTGAGGGCACAGGTCGGCTTCAATCACTTACCTGCTCTCCTCCTGGGCTGCCTGCGAGACGTCCACGGCGCTGCTCCTCTCCTCGAGTCCTCTTCTTCTGACGGCGGCGGGATTCCGGGAACCGTCCACGGCGCTGCTCGTCTCGTCCTCTTCAGTCTTCTGGTCTTCCGATCGGTCCGGGCGGCGGGAAGGAGATCGGGCGGTGACGGTGCGTGACTGACGCACGCACCGGCACTGCCCCCATTGCGACGTCAGTGGGGCAGCAATCGGATGTCCTGGATGATGATTGGTCTAGGCTGGAGACTGGACCAATCACAGCCAGGATATCCCGAAAGTGGGGGTGTCCTAGTGCTATGACCTGCGCCCAGGTTACGCCCCCAGAAGGCAGCCAATCGGCGCCTCCTCTGGGTCGTAAACCCCACCCCCCCATAGCCACCACATAGGCCGGCGAACGCAATTTTTTTTTTAAACTTTATTGTTCTTTTTGTAATTTTTTTTCCCTTTTTTTTAGGGGTGGCGGTGCCCTGGCGCCCCCTATGCACAGGCCGCCACTGTATGGCACTGTGTTAATTTAACTAACAATTGTGTGGTAATGCTGTACCCAAATAAAATTGATGTCCTTTTTTCTCACAAATAGAGCTTTCTTTTGGTGGGATTCAATCACCTCTGGGGTTTTTATTTTTTGCGCTTTAAACAAAAAAAGAGCCGCAACTCTGAAACAAAAATGGGATTTTTGACTTACCGTGAAATCCATTTCTCTGATGCTCATTGACGGACACAGCTCCTGATCTTCATAACCATTGGGTTATACTGCCCCCTACAGGAGTAGGACACTAGGCAGAAAAATAATCTGACTACACCTATGGGCAGTCTCAGGGGGTATGCTCCCTCTCACTGCTATAGGTACTCAGTTTTGTTACAAGCAGTGGCAGAAGAATTACAACTCCACAGAGGGGTGGGTGCTGTGTCCATCAATGAACATCAGAGAAAGGGATTTTATGGTAAGTCAAAAATCCCATTTTCTATTTCGTTCATTGACGGACACAGCTCCTGATCTTCATTAACGATTAAGAGATCCCAAAGCAGTGTTAAACATGAGGGGTGGGAAAAGCAAAAAAATTCCCAAGGCTAAACAGTAGCCAACCAGGCAACAGGAGCTCAACCAAACAACTGGAGCCCACCTGAATAAAATACACCTTCAAAGAGGATCAAGTCCTCTAAACAGCAACCTGCAAAACCTTGCGGCCAAAAGCAGCATCTGCAGATGCCAACACATCCACTATATAGAACTTTGTGAAAGTGTCCACTGACGACCAGGTGGTTGCCTTGCAAACCTGCATCACTGACGCCTGATGACGGAAGGCCCAGGAGGCACTAAGTGCCCAAGTAGAGTGTGCCTTGAAAGGGAAAGTGGGAACCTAACCCCTGATGGAATAGGCCTGAATAACCATCTGTCTTATCCATCTGGAAATGGTCGCAGAGGAAGCGGACAAACCTTTCAGTGCACAAATAGTGAGTCTGACTTTCTAAAAGACTCCGTAGCTGCCAGGTACACCCTAATTGCCCTGACCATATCCAAGGCATGCAAGGCAATTTCCTTCGGATGTTTCGGCCTGGGACACAGGGAAGGCTACACAATGTCTTCATTCAAATGAAAATCAGAGATACCCTTTGGGAGGAACGACAGACAGGGGCAAAGAACCACCTTATGTCTGTGAATCACCAAGTAAGGTGAACAACAGGTGCCAGTTCCGACACCAACTTGAGGTCCCAAGGCGGCAACGGAGACCACACTGGGGGAACCAAATGTCGGACACCCTGAAGAAAGGTACGCACCAGGGAGTGTGTGGCCAAGGGTCGTTGGAAGAAGACCTCCAAAGCCGACACCTGGCCCTTGATGGTACTCAAGGCCAATTTATTTTCAACCCCCCGTTGAAGGAAGGTTAGGATCTGAGCCACGGAGATGGAGCGAGGATGAACCCCAAGAGACTCACACCACGCAATGTATGTATTCCATGTACAATGGTAGATCTTCCTAAAAGTAGATTTCCTAGCTTTTAACAGCGTTGGAATCACTGACACACATAAACCTCTATCCACCAGCACCTGGCGTTCAACAGCCAATCCGTCAAAGCCAGCGAGTGTCAAGCAGGATGGAAGATTGGTCCTTGGGACAGCAGATCCTCCCTGAGAGGAAGCTTCCAAGGAACGTCGGCGACCAGCCGCACCAGATCAGCATACCAAGCCTGGTGAGGACAGTCCAGAGCCACTAAGATGACAAGAATGCCTTCTGCCCCGATCCTGCATAGAAGTCTTGGCAGAAGCTTTAGAGGGGGGAAGGTGTAAATCACACGATACTAACCTCACAGGGCCTCCACCGCGTCTGTGGCATCCGCCAGAGGATCCCATGACTAAGCCACAAACCTCTGCACCTTTCTGTTGAGCTGAGATGCCATCAGATCCACCTCGGGGATTCCCCACCAGAGACACAACTGATGAAACACCTTCGGATGAAAGGACCACTCCCCTTGGTCCAACGCCTGCCAACTGAGGTAATCCGCCTGCCAGTTTTCCCCCCCGGGAATGTATACAGCAGAGAGGGCTGGAATGAACCATTCTGCCCACCTTAGAATGCTGTCTACCTCCAGAGCCGCCAGGACACTTTTTGTGCCTCCTTAGTGATTGACATAAGCCACGGCCGTGGCATTGTCCGATTGAATGCGCACTGGACATCCCTGAAGACTATCCGTCCAATGGTCCAGGCACAGTCTGATTGCTCGGAGTTCCAAGACATTGATCGGTAGTCTGGACACTTCCAGTGTCCAGATCCCTTGAGCAGAATTTTTGCTGAGGACGCCTCCCCAGCTGGACAGGCTGACATTCATGGTGACCACTGTCCAATACAAGGGGAGGAAGGATTTGTCCAGCCGAAGCGCTGGAGAACAAAACCACCATATCTGGGACTCCCTCGTTCCCCGGCTCATCCGGATCTGATCACAGATAAACTGCAGTCTCTGGACCAGCTGGACTGCCAGCTCAGCAAAGGCAGGGGGGTGCTGTTCTCCCTTCAGGTCATGGCGTAAAAGCTTAGACCACTCGGTCAGAGTTTGCGACACAAGGGCCTCAGTGTTGAACCAGCCAGAGTGTGCATATTGCGGGCCACAGCCTCCGCCTTCCTTTCAGCCGGATCCTTAAAGGCCGGGGACTCTTCAACCGAGATCATGGTTGACTTGTTCAACCTGGAAACTGGATGGTCCACTACTGGTGGAACAGTCCACGTCTTAACAAGAGACTCCTCATAAGGGTGATGCCTAGTAAAGCGCTTAGGGACCCCAAGGGGATGCTTTGGTAGTCCCCACTCTTTAGTGACAATTCTGTCAAAATAGGTGAGGAAAGGAAACACCTTTTGCCACTCCGGATGGCTTGTGAGTTCCAAAGGGAACCTGGGCCTCCGCCGCAGCTGCGTCCTCCATCTTCAAGGTCTAACGCACAGTTACAACTAGACATATGCCGGTTTTCGGTAATTCGATATATCGCGGTATTGCATAGCCACGGTATTGTTATTGTGGCATTTTTAAAATACCGAGTTTCTCTGTCAAGTCTGCCTGACTTGTGAATTGATACATTTCAGTGAGCTGGATGACTCATTCACTCACACAGCTAACGCCTAACTATAAACAAAAATGATTACATTGTATCTTTTCCTTCCCTCTGCCAGGGAGAAAGGAAGTTTAACCTCTTAAAGACTGGATCTTTTTCTGACACTTGTTGCTTGCAAGTTAAAATCAGTTTATTGCTAGAAAAGTACTTAGAAGTGAACCCCCAAACATTTTATATATTTTTTTAGCAGAGACCCTACAGAAAAAAATGGCGATTGTTGTAATATTTTATGTCACACTGTATTTGCGCAGCAGTCTTTCAAACGCAATTAATAGACTTTAATGAATAAAAAAAAAAAAAAACGTAACAGTAAGTTATCCCAATTTTTTTTTTTGTTACACAGAGAATCGTGATCTTTATTCCAAGCTAAAAAATCGCGATTCTCATTTTGGCCAGAATCGTGCAGCTCTAATATATATATATATATATATATATATATATATATATATATATATATATATATATATACATATACACACACACGCATAGCAGCCCACATTACATTATTATATAGCCATCAAGCAGTGTCCGGCCTACCTGGTGATGACTGGTCCTGGCGCTCTGATCCGATGGCCTGGTCTTTAAAGGGGCAAATCCTTGCGATCCAGAAGTGGTTAAACCTGCAGGAGGACCGGTGTTTTTATCTATTAATGACTTTACTATTGCTTTAGGCCTGGTTCACATGTATGCGGGTTGGTGGTTCACATGTATGCGGGTTGGGGGTCCACATTTGCACAGGCATAGCAGCCCATTGATGTGAATGGGCTTGAGCTGCTATGCCTGCGTTTTCAGCTGAAAAAAGGTGCATGCAGAATTTAAAAAAATGCAGTGGCCATGAAATCCATCCTTCTTTTGCACCATGCGACTTACCTGCCGCTGCTGCACACGCAAACTGTTTTTAAATGCCGTGCCCACGTATACAAAAAATGCAGAAAGCTTGCCAGAGCAGGAACTGCAGGTTAGTCGCATGGTGCAAAAGCAGGATGGATTTCAAGGCCACTGAATTTTAAAAAAATGCTGCATGTACCTTTTTTCTGCGGAAAATGAGGGCATAGCAGCCCGTTCAAATCAATGGGCTGCTATGCCTGTGCAAATGTGGGCCGCCAACCCGCATACATGTGAACCGCCAACCCGCATACATGTGAACCGCCAACCCGCATACATGTGAACCACCAACCCGCATACATGTGAACCAGGCCTAAAGCAATAGTAAAGTAATTTATAAACAACACCTCCTTCAGGTTTAACCACTTCTTGACCACAAGGATTTGCCCTCTTAATGACCAGGCCATCGGATCGGAGCTGAGCGCCAGGACCAGTTATCACCAGTTAGGCCAGACACTGCTTGATGACCTATTTTAGGCCTGGTTCACAGAGTCTGTACTGACTGACTATATAATAATGTGCATAAGTGAACCAAAGCCCCTAAATTCAGCAATGAAATTCAAGTGAGGTAGAAATTTAATAATTTAAATTTAATAATAGAATACCGTGATAATACCGTATACCGTGGCAAAACCTTAATCAATTAATCGCAGCATGAAAATCTGATACCGTCACAAGCCTAGTTACAACCAGTGCTTCCACCAACGCCTTTTCGTGCGTGGTTGCAGATGTGGAGGAAACATCCTCACAATCTGAGGATTCCAGGCGCGTGGTCGCAGACCTAGCAGGGTGACCCACTTCCGTTGCGGCCGAATCAAATTTAGGATCTGATGAGACAGATGAGGCAGGGGAAGGCGGGGGGGGGGGGATGGGGCACTTTTTGCTAGGCCATCACCCGAAAGCCACCTCCACCCAGGACACTAGGGGCTCCAGGACTGCCGTAAGTGCATTGATGAATGGTTGGGACCGGAGGGGGTCAGGTGGGGAGATGTGCTTCAAAGACTCCATGAGTCACCAGGGGGACCCCACAAAAAGTGTAAAACACTGCAAAGGGACAACCCCCACCACGCTGGCAGCACCACCTGGTTGACAGGCACAAAGCACCAAGTGATCCTCAGCAGAGAGGGAGAGAACCCCACCAGACTCACCACCCAGCAGAAACAGGCACCTGCAGCCACCAGGATAATCTACACTCCACATGCGGTGTTCAAAGAAAGGGGGGTGCCTGATGGGAAGGAGGGGAACCCTGGGGTCCGACCATCCCAAGGAGGGGTCCACATCCACCCAAAAAACCCTCCAGCGGGAGTGGGGGACTGCTACTCACCATACCAGAAACCAGGTAGGCACTGCTCCAGAGAGAACCATTCGCCATTAAAATGGGGGGGGGGGGGCTGTTGGCCAGGAGGAACGCTGCAACTTGGGCCAAGACCCAGTCGTATGCGACCTCGTGAGGCGTTTAACTCGCAGGCCAGCTCCCGTCCATTGGGGCTATGTCACGGTCGACCTAGCGTGGAGCAAAGGTCTGCGTGCGCTCGACTGGCCAGACTGGGGTGACTTCTGGATCTAGATTATCCAGCCCGTCGCCCAGTCCGGCAGTTCATTTTAGATCTCACAGGAAAAAAACTAGGAGAAAAAAATTCCAACTAAAAGGAAAACATTTGCCAGGACCAGAGATCCCAAAAAGGAACTAGGTCCCTTCTCCTGACTAGGCAGAAAAAAACTGAGTACCTATAGCAGGGAGAGGGAGTATACCCCCTGGGACTGCCCATAGGCGTAGCTAGATTATTTTTCTACCTAGTGTATTACTCCTGTAGGGGGCAGTATAACCCAATGGTTATGAAGATCAGGAGCTGAACTCAAGAGATACAATATTTTTTGCTTTCTGCTATAAAATACAGCCAGTGGCGTACCTAGAGCATTTGGCACCCGGGGCGGATCCTATATCTGGCACCCCCCCCCCCCCCCCCCCACTTTAATATGTAAAAAACACCCGCAAAAAATTGTAATGTCTCCAAGAATATTTATTGCACAAATTTCCCAGCCCCCCTATCACAGTGCCCTTTGCAGTCTGCCCCCCCCCCCCTGTCTCTCTAATCACAGTTCCCCCTTTTGCACTCTCTGCCTCCCTACCTTTGGCATAGACAGATAGCTAATACTATTATCAATGTGTTTAAGTTTGAGTAGGAGATTGGAGACATGCTAAAGGAGATAGTCAGAGACTGAGGACATGATGCAAGAGATGGTAAGAGACTACGGACCTAAAACAAAAGAAATCAGATACTGAGGACATGATACAAGAGATGGTCAGAGACTGAGGACATGATACAAGAGATGGTCAGAGACTGAGGACATGATACAAGAGATGGTCAGAGACTACGGACCTAATACAAGAGAAATCTGATACTGAGGATATGATACAAGAGATGGTCAGAGACTACGGACGGGATACTAGAGATGGTCAGAGACTGCAGAAAACACACAGGAGATGGTCAGAGACTGAGGACATGATACAGGAGATGATCAGAGACTGTGGACATGATCCAAGAGATGGTTGGTCAGAGACTGAGGACATGATCCAAGAGATGGTTGGTCAGAGACTGAGGACATGATCCAAGAGATGGTTGGTCAGAGACTGAGGACATGATCCAAGAGATGGTTGGTCAGAGACTGGACATGATCCAAGAGATGGTTGGTCAGAGACTGTGGACATGATCCAAGAGATGGTTGGTCAGAGACTGAGGACATGATCCAAGAGATGGTCAGAGACTGAGGACATGATCCAAGAGATGGTCAGAGACTGAGGACATGATCCAAGAGATGGTCAGAGACTGAGAAGAGCATTAGGGGGGCCGGAGAGCACAGGGCAAGCAGAGAGCACTGGAGGAGCTGAAGGGCGCGGGGGGGGGGGGGACTGGAGAGAATTAAGAGGGGTTTGAAAAGCATTGTAGGGGGGTTGGAAGGCGCAGGGGTGGAACTCACTGAGGGGGGAGGCAGGGAGCACTGGGGGAGCCAGAGAGCACGGGGGGGGGTGTTAAGAGCACGGGGGGGGGTGTTAAGAGCACGGGGGGGGGGTGTTAAGAGCACGGGGGGGGGTGTTAAGAGCACGGGGGGGGGGGGTGTTAAGAGCACGGGGGGGGGGGGGGTGTTAAGAGCACGGGGGGGGGGGTGTTAAGAGCACGGGGGGGGGGGGTGTTAAGAGCACGGGGGGGGGGGGGTGTTAAGAGCACGGGGGGGGGGGGGTGTTAAGAGCACGGGGGGGGGGGGTGTTAAGAGCACGGGGGGGGGGGGTGTTAAGAGCACGGGGGGGGGGGTGTTAAGAGCACGGGGGGGGGTGTTAAGAGCACGGGGGGGGGTGTTAAGAGCACGGGGGGGGTGTTAAGAGCACGGGGGGGGTGTTAAGAGCACGGGGGGGGTGTTAAGAGCACGGGGGGGGTGTTAAGAGCACGGGGGGGGGTGTTAAGAGCACGGGGGGGTGTTAAGAGCACGGGGGGGTGTTAAGAGCACGGGGGGGGTGTTAAGAGCACGGGGGGGGGGGTGTTAAGAGCACGGGGGGGGGGTGTTAAGAGCACGGGGGGGGGGTGTTAAGAGCACGGGGGGGGGGGTGTTAAGAGCACGGGGGGGGGGGTGTTAAGAGCACGGGGGGGGTGTTAAGAGCAGGGGGGGTGTTAAGAGCAGGGGGGGGTGTTAAGAGCAGGGGGGGGTGTTAAGAGCAGGGGGGGGTGTTAAGAGCAGGGGGGGTGTTAAGAGCAGGGGGGGGTGTTAAGAGCAGGGGGGGGTGTTAAGAGCAGGGGGGGGTGTTAAGAGCAGGGGGGGGTGTTAAGAGCAGGGGGGGGTGTTAAGAGCAGGGGGGGGTGTTAAGAGCAGGGGGGGGTGTTAAGAGCAGGGGGGGGTGTTAAGAGCAGGGGGGGGTGTTAAGAGCAGGGGGGGTGTTAAGAGCAGGGGGGGGTGTTAAGAGCAGGGGGGGGTGTTAAGAGCAGGGGGGGTGTGTTTAGAGCAGGGGGGTGTGTTTAGAGCAGGGGGGTGTGTTTAGAGCAGGGGGGTGTTTAGAGCAGGGGGAGGGGGGGCTGGAGAGCACTAGGGGGCCATCAAGTTGTATAGGAGAGAGGATGCGACAGCTGCATATAGATGATTTGATCTTTACATATTCCTCCTGCTGCCGCTAACTGACTGCAGGAGGGAGAGGAGAATCGGCCATTCAACGGCAGCAGGAGAAATACGGAAAGATGAATCCTTCTATATGCAGCTGTCCCATCTCCTCTCCAGTCCAGACAGTCACACAGACACACAGGAGGAGGCTGCTCAGTGCTCACCTTCTTCCCGCCGGCCGCCGCCCCCGCGAGCAGCGCGGACTTTAGAAACTGCAGCTCCTTCACACTCACTGATATTCCGAGCAGCCTGACACCCCCCCAGTGCGTGGCACCCGGGGCGGTCCGCCCCCCCGCCCCCCCCGTAGGTACGCCACTGAATACAGCCAATAAAAAAAATTTAAAAAATCTAATTTTTAAATCAATTTAGGCCAATTTGTATTCTGTTACATATTTTTGGTAAAAAAAAAAATCCCAATAAATTTATATTGATTGGTTTGCGCATCAGCAGGCGGCGATCAGCGATTTTTGGCGGGACTGCGACATTGCGGCAGACAAATCGGACATCTAACACTTTTGACACTTTTTGGGGACCAGTGACACTAATACAGTAATCAGTGCTAAAAAAAAATGCACTTTCACTGCACTAATGACACTGGCAGGGAAGGGGTTAACATCAGGGTGATAAAAAGGTTAGATGTGTCCCTAGGGGGCACTTAGTAACTGCTGGGGGGTTTCACTGATTGGGGGAAGACAGAGATCCTGGTTCCTGCTTAGCAGTAACACAAGATCTCCATCTTGTCCCTTTGCAGAACAGCGATCTGCCTTGTTTACATAGGCAGATCGCCGTTCTGCCTTTCCGGGGGATCATCGCAGGGGGCGGCGGACATCGGGCCCACCGGACCTGCTGATTGACATCCCAGCTAGCCAATCATGGCACGATTTTACCTCCGGAGGAGCGATGGCGCCATCTAGTGACTATTGAACTAAACGATGAACAGGTTCGTTGTTTCAAGCAATACCGCCCAACTGCTGCAGTAAATACACGGCGGGCAGCCGGCAAGTGGTTATGTTTAAAAATTGAAGTGATATTTTATATCATCATTTTATTATATGAATACTATCCTTATTTCTCTAGCGCTCATTGACAGACGTAGTCCTCGGTGATACAGCACCTTCGGGTTATGTTGCCTCCACAGGAGCAGGACTAGACAGGAAATTAAAAAGCTCTGGCCACATCCCAGGGGCAGTCCCAGAGGGTATATCCTCTCTCTCTCTGCCTCAGCAAATCAGTTATTTTCTGTCTAGTTAGGAGTAAGGACCTAGATACCTTGCTGGGATCTTAGGTCCTGGCAAGAATTTTTTCTTAAAGGATTTTTTTTTAGACAGCTTTTTTCTCCAGTGTTCCTGTGAGATCTTCAAGCAAGAAAGCTAAACTGGGCGACGGGCTGGATGTTGAGATCCGGTGGTCACCCCAGTTCAGCCTACGAGCGCGTGCAGGCCATAGCTCCGCGCTGGGTCGGCCGCGACAAAGTCCCATTAAAGGACTGTCCACGCGAGTTAAACGTCTCGCTGAAACGCCAAAGACCATGAGTCACGGCGTCCGTATCGGTCGACAGCCCTCCCGCCCCGGTGGAGAGGGGTACTGTCAGGAGTTGGTGCCCGCCTGGTTCCGGTATGGTGAGTAGTATGTTCCCCCTTTCCCCCTGACGGGTTTTGTGGTGAACGCGGGCCCCTCTCTGTATGGTAAGATAGAGTCCCTTTCTATCCTACAACATGACACAGATCCTCCTACTTTGAGTGTGATTTTATGTGTGCAAAAAGCCAGGAGGCTTGGTTTGGGAGCTAACAATCTAATTGTATACATGTTTTAAAGATGTAATCTGTGGCATTCTGGGAATCTTATGGGTTAAGAATAAGCTACCTACCAGTCAGAAGCCACGGACATGTAGACTGCCTTCCTAATCAGATCTCCAGCTATCAGCAGGCCTCCCGAACGGCCATGCGGTCCGCCAGGGCCGGTACCGCCAACCACGCCATATTCCCCATGCAGTGAGAGTGTTGTGTGCCCTGCAGCACACCGCTATTCAGTACGGGCCGCCGCCATTTTTTTTTTTTTTTTTTTGCTGGATCGCACGAGCCGCCATTTTGGCGTAGCCTCATGTCTCCAGCATGGGGGCGGCCATGTTTGAGGTGATCCAAACACCTCGTGGAGCTTGGGGGAGGCGCCGGAAGGCGTACAGAGGGGCGGAGCCGCCTCCTTTCTTCCTGGGCAGCCAGCCAAAAGACTTCCTGTTTGTTAAGACAGCGCTGTAACCTGTTGCAGTTAAACTCTGAGCATCAAGTGGTGAGCCTGGGGGTTTATCTCTCTCTCTCTCTCGATCGATAGGGATCCCTAGCAGGTAACACTAAGGGGCTTTTGTGGCGCTGGGGGTCGAAAAGAAAAAAAAAAAAAAAAAAAAAAGTTTTATTTTTGAATTATATTATCCAGGAAGTAACTGGAGTTATCATGGACCCTGCCACACATATTCCCCCACCTGTTTCCCTCGAGGGGGCCACGGGACCCGCCGGTGCACAGAGTATAGAGTCATTTACAGCAATTTTGGAGTCTATGGTGGCTCGGGTGGAGGCGGCCTGTCAGGGACGGGGGTCAAGGAAGCGACCCCCGCCTACCCCTATACCATCTGACACCTCTGACTCAGATTCAGAGGTGGTCACGGCAGTTGCAGGTTCCTCTGCAAGGGCTGTTATCCCAGGTAAAGCCCCCTCAGACAGTGAGGAGGACGCTTCTTCTCCTGCTATTATTCAGGAAGAAGCATTGGTGGACGCACTAGTTGTGGCAGTGCAGGAAACCTTAAAACTTGAGGCTTTACCGGCAGAGGCAACTGAAACAGAGATTCCTTTTGGTACTAATAAGCCCATCAAGACGATGAAGGCTTTTCCTGTACCTAAATGTTTCGGTAATCAGATTAAAGGAGAATGGGAGCATTCTAAACGTACCTTTACTATTTCCAAGCGTATTGCTAGACGCTATCCGTTTGAGGAATCCATCATTAAGAAATGGACGGTACCACCAGTCGTGGATCCACCTATTTCCAGGCTGAATAAAGCCACGGTTATTCCAGTGGAGGACACTTCGTCCTTTAAGGATCCGGTGGATCGAAAGATGGAAGCAGAGTCCCGCACCATCTTCTCTCTGATAGGGTCAGCTTTTAGACCAGTAATTGTTATTGGTCTAGTTTCCCAGACACTTACGGAATGGGCGAAAATGGTACGCCAAGATCTTAGGGGAAAAGATATTCCCCAGGAGACATCTGATTTGATGGAACAGATTATACAAGGGCTACAGTTTATCTGTGACGCAGCCTTGGACACTACTCCCTTATTAGGGCATGCATCTAAGACAACGGTGATCCTCAGACGTGTGCTGTGGTTAAAATGCTGGTCAGCTGACCTAGGTTCCAAGAAGACCTTGACAAATCTCTCCTTTCAGGGGAATCGTCTATTTGGGGCCAACCTAGATGAAATCATTAAGGATGCCACTGGGGGCAAGAGCACTTTTTTGCCACAGGCTGCTAAAGCTAAGGGACCTCGCAACAAGCGAGGACCTTTCTTTACCGCTCATAAAGGGCGCCCGGCTGGTACTAGCGGGAAAGGCAAGACTCCTCCAGGAGGGTTCAAGAGGGGCTGGTCGGACAAGCAAAGGACCAACCCAGCCAAACCCGAAGCTAAGGAGTACACAGCCTGAAGGTGCGCCCCCACCCGGTTTCAGGGTGGGGGGACGTTTTCACCGGTATTCAGGACATTAGATCGAGCTTCAACCACTACTACCGGTGCGATTCTTCCCTTCCAACATTTAAGTACTACAGGAAGCGGTAATTACCGTTCCCTGAATAGATCTTTTCCTTTACCTTTTCCTAAGATTAGTCCCGATACCTCACAGGAATCGGATCTGGTTGACCAGGTAGGCCAAGTAGCCTCTAGTCGGGTGACTTCGGTCCCTGAGGTTCAACCAGAAAAGATCACCTTTCCTGATAACTATCAGGTATCTGATAAATGTGTGGGAACAGAAAACGACCAGACTTTCTCGGATGGTCGGGGCCAGATACCTCTAGGGACGCCTGGTTCAGATCCAATCAGCGCCAGTGGTCCTAGAAATTCTAGGCTGGCCTCCTCAAGCCGGCCTGGCCGACTTGGACATGCTAGTCGCAGACGTTCCGTGGGAACTTCGTCTCAGGGAGTGTCTGTGGTCTCAAGGACCAATTTACCATCATGCTTTACAGTCGCTGGGTTTAATGGCCTGGCCATTGAGACCCAAGTACTGAAGGACAGAGGTTTGTCAGCTTCAGTCACTCCTACCCTTATTAAAGCAAGGAAAGCGACTTCCAGCAAAGTCTATTATCACACATGGAAAACTTATATTGCGTGGTGCGAATCTTTAGGATTTCCTCCACGTACCTATTCGGTGTCTCGAATATTGGCCTTTTTGCAACAAGGGGTTGAGCAGAAGCTAGCCTTGAGCACCATCAAGGGTCAAGTTTCAGCATTAGCAATCTTCTTTCAGAAGCCTTTAGCTACCAAATCCTTGGTGCGGAATTTCATCCAGGGGGTGCGGCACCTGGCTCCTCCAGTCCGCGCGCCCTTACCGCCGTGGGATCTTAATTTGGTTTTGTCGGTTCTACAGAAACCTCCTTTTGAAAACATCAGGGAGATTCCCTTGCTTACTTTATCCCAGAAAGTGGCCTTCTTGGTGGCTATTACTTCTGCTCGCAGGGTGTCAGAACTGGCTGCATTATCATGCCAGTCCCCATACCTAGTGATTCATAGGGATAAGGTAGTACTTCATCCTAAGCCATCTTTTCTTCCTAAGGTGGTTTCAGATTTTCATCTGAATGAAGATATTGTACTACCTTCCTTGTGTTCTCAGCCCAAGCATCATCGGGAACATGCGTTGCATTCCTTAGATGTGGTTCGGGCAATCAGGGTATACCTGAAAGCTACGGAATCATTCCGTAAGACGGATTCACTTTTTGTGATCACGGATGGCCCCAGAAAGGGTTTGCCTGCATCTGCCGCGACCATTGCCAAATGGATTAGACAAACGGTGGTACAGGCTTATTCTATTAAGGGTCAGAGTCCTCCGTTCCCTGTTAGGGCGCACTCCACTCGAGCGCTCAGTACTTCCTGGGCCTTTCGCCATCAGGCGTCAGTGGTCCAGGTACGTAAGGCGGCCACCTGGTCGTCAGTACATACCTTTACAAAATTCTATAAAATTGATGTGACGGCATCGGCGGATGCCTCATTTGGCCGCAAGGTTTTGCAGGCCGCAATTTGAGGAGACCGGTGGTCTACCTCGAGGGTTTTTTTCTGTTTGAAAAAAAAAAAAAAAATTTTGTTTTCTCTTTTTTTTGTTGAGTCTCATCATTAAGGATGAGCATTGTAAACTTCTAGTTGGCACCGGTTGGGCCTTCTAGATTGGGATTTGATTTCCATTTTCCCACCCCTCAGTTGTGATACTGCTCTGGGACGTCCCGAAGGTGCTGTATCACCGAGGACTACGTCTGTCAATGAGCGCTAGAGAAAAATGGATTTTTGTAAAATCTTACCGTAAAATCCTTTTCTCTTAGCTCATTGACAGACGTAGTCCCCGCCCCTCTGTTTTTTTGAGTTGGGTTAAAATCTCTAAAGACTGCTTTTTCACATAACTGATTTGCTGAGGCAGAGAGAGAGAGGATATACCCTCTGGGACTGCCCCTGGGGTGTGGCCAGAGCTTTTTAATTTCCTGTCTAGTCCTGCTCCTGTGGAGGCAACATAACCCGAAGGTGCTGTATCACCGAGGACTACGTCTGTCAATGAGCTAAGAGAAAAGGATTTTACGGTAAGATTTTACAAAAATCCATTTTTTCCAAACACATTTTTGATACATGGTGCTTCCACATTTTTGATACTGGTGTTTGCCTGTTGCTGCAAGAAAGCCCAGCACTAGCTCTGCTGACTGTTCCTGCGAATCGAACATCCACTTGTCTTTGGAGGAAAGCAGGAAGGGGTGGGTGTCCCTATTTTGTGTCATTCAGTTGTATGTGTGTAACCTGGGATCCTGCCATTCAGGTCTGTGATGACGGCATGCAGTAAACCAGCAGCCTGATATCCTGAGTCCCCGGACTCACACTCGCCATCTTCTGGATTGAAGGAGTAAATATTGTCCTCATGTATCCCCTGTTATTGACGGATGGATATCACATGCTTCTATGTTTTGTTAACTTGCAATTCTTAATAAAAAAATGTCTTACTTAATAATAATAAATATAATGTTTATATATTTCCTTGGGAAAGGAGAAAAAGAGAACAAAAAGGAACAAATAAGGGAAGTTCATTGTAAGGATTTACATATTCTTTAGCCACCTACTAACCAGGCCTTTTTCTGCCATTTGTTGTTTACAAGTAGAAATCAGTAATTTTTGCTAGAAAATTACTTAGAGCTCCCAAACATTATATATATACAGTACAGTATATATATATTTTAGTAGAGACCTAGAGAATAAAATGGCGGTCATTGCAATTTTATGTCACGCTGTATTTAGGCAGCGGTCTTTCAAATGCAATTTTTTGGAAAGAACAGTTACCCCAATTTTGTATATTGTGTGTGTATATATATTTATATATATATATATATATACAGTGGGTACGGAAAGTATTCAGACCCCCTTAAATTTTTCACTCTTTGTTATATTGCAGCCATTTGCTAAAATCATTTAAGTTCATTCTTCTTCCTCATGAATGTACACATAGCACCCCATACTGACAGAAAAACACAGAATTGTTGACATTGTTGCAGATTTATTAAAAAAGAAAAAAACTGAAATATCACATGGTCCTAAGTATTCAGACCCTTTGCTGTGACACTCATATATTTAACTCAGGTGCTTTCCATTTCTTCTGATCATCCTTGAGATGGTTCTACACCTTCATTTGAGTCCAGCTGTGTTTGATTATACTGATTGGACTTGATTCGGGAAAGCCACACACCTGTCTATATAAGACCTTCCAGATCAAAATGCATGTCAGAGCAAATGAGAATCATGAGGTCAAAGGAACTGCCTGAAGAGCTCAGAGACAGAATTGTGGCAAGGCACAGATCTGGCCAAGGTTACAAAAAGATTTCTGCTGCACTTATGGTTCCTAAGAGCACAGTGGCCTCCATAATCCTCAAATGGAAGACGTTTGGGATGACCAGAACCCTTCCTAGAGCTGGCCGTCCGGCCAAACTGAGCTATCGGGGGAGAAGAGCCTTGGTGAGAGAGGTAAAGAAGAACCCAAAGATCACTGTGGCTGAGCTCCAGAGATGCAGTCAGGAGATGGGAGAAAGTTGTAGAAAGTCAACCATCACTGCAGCCCTTCACCAGTCGGGGCTTTATGGCAGAGTGGCCCGACGGAAGCCTCTCCTCAGTGTAAGACACATGAAAGCCCGCATGGAGTTTGCTAAAAAACACCTGAAGGACTCCAAGATGGTGAGAAATAAGATTCTCTGGTCTGAGGAGACCAACATAGAACTTTTTGGCCTTAATTCTAAGCGGTATGTGTGGAGAAAACCAGGCACTGCTCATCACCTGTCCAATACAGTCCCAACAGTGAAGCATGGTGGTGGCAGCATCATGCTGTGGGGTGTTTTTCAGCTGCAGGGACAGGACGACTGGTTGCAATCGAGGGAAAGATGAATGCAGCCAAGTACAGGGATATCCTGGACAAAAACCTTCTCCAGAGTGCTCTGGACCTCAGACTGGGCCGAAGGTTTACCTTCCAACAAGACAATGACCCTAAGCACACAGCTAAAATAACGAAGGAGTGGCTTCACAACAACTCCGTGACTGTTCTTGAATGGCCCAGCCAGAGCCCTGACTTAAACCCAATTGAGCATCTCTGGAGAGACCTAAAAATGGCTGTCCACCAATGTTTACCATCCAACCTGACAGAACTGGAGAGGATCTGCAAGGAGGAATGGCAGAGGATCCCCAAATCCAGGTGTGAAAGACTTGTTGCATCTTTCCCAAAAAGACTCCTGGCTGTATTAGATCAAAAGGGGGCTTCTACTAAATACTGAGCAAAGGGTCTGAATACTTAGGACCATGTGATATTTCAGTTTTTCTTTTTTAATAAATCTGCAACAATGTCAACAATTCTGTGTTTTTCTGTCAGTATGGGGTGCTATGTGTACATTCATGAGGAAGAAGAATGAACTTAAATGATTTTAGCAAATGGCTGCAATATAACAAAGAGTGAAAAATTTAAGGGGGTCTGAATACTTTCCGTACCCACTGTATACACACACACACACACATATACACATATATATATATATATACACACACACACACACTATATTACCAAAAGTATTGGGACCCCTCCCTTTACATGCACAGGAACATTAATGCCATCCCAGTCTTAGTCCGTAGGGTTCAAAATTGAGTTGGCCCACCCTTTGCAGCTATAACAGCTTCAACTCTTCTGAGAAGTCTGTCCGGAGTGTGTCTATGGGAATGTTTGACCATTCTTCCAGAAGCGCTAATTCATCCTAAAAGTGTTCTATGAGGCCAAGACTCTGTGCAGGTCAGTCAAGTTCCTCCACCCCAAACTCGCTCATCCATGTCTTTATGGACCTTGCTTTGTGCACTGGTCCAAATAATATGGTGGAGGGGAGATTATGGTGTGGGTTTTTTTTTCAGCGGTTGTGCTTGGCCCCTTAGTTCCAATTGAAGGGAACTCCTAAGGTGTCAGCATACCAAGATATTTTGGACAATTTCATGCTTCCAACTTTGTGGAAACAGTTTGGGGGTGGCCCCTTCCTGTTCCAACATGACTGCGCACCAGTACACAAAGCAAGGCCTGTAAAGACATGGATGAGCGGGTTTGGGGTGGAGGAACTGGACTGCACAGAGTCCTGACCTCAAACTGATAGAACTCCTTTGGTATGAATTAGAGCAGAGACTGCGAGCCAGGCCTTCTTGTCCACATCAGTGCCTGACCTCTCAAATGCGCTTCTGGAAAAATGGTCAAACATTCCCATAGACACACTCCTAAACCTTGTGGACAGCCTTAACAGAAGAGTTGAAGCTGTTATATCTGCAAAGGGTGGGCCAACTCAATATTGAACCCTAAGGACTAAATCTGGGATGCCATTAAAGTTCATGTGGGTGTAAAGGCAGGCGTCCCAATACTTTTGGTAATATAGTGTATATTTAATTTGTATAATATAAGAGATGATGTTTCACCAACTAAATAGATACCTAACATGTCATGCTTAAAAATTGCTCACGCTCGTGGAATGTCAACAAACAACGGTACTGAAAGATCTCCATATGCAACATGTTAAAAATGTTTACAGGTTACCTGTTTAGAATTACAGAGGAGCACTACAATTATTTCTCTCGCTCTAACAATCACGGTGATACCTCACATGTGGCATTTGCTCTTCGCTTCTGTGCGCGAGCAAGGAGGGATGGGGGGCGCTGTAAATTTTTATTTTTTTCCTATTTATTTTACTTTTTATTTTTTACTTTTACACTGTCCCTTTATTTTTATTTTTATTTATCACTTTTATTAATTTTACAAGAAATGTAAACATCCCTTGAAATAAAAATAAAAATGCCGGTTGAGATTCCCAAAAATACCCGTTTCTCCTTGCAGCACAAATTACTGTAGTGCGTGCTTGGAAAACGCCTGCACTGAATATATTGCATGTGAAAACTAAAATGTCGTGGATTATGATTAACGAGAAGTTGGCCAGTATTCGTTTGGATAGACAGCATAGATTTGACCGCGTGTGGAGCCCCTGGATAGAGTATTTGCAGGCTCCGTAGTTGCGACTGGGTGGCTTGGGGTCCGGCGCGGGGGGGACATGTGACTGTTTTCCTTTGGCTTCCATTTACTTTTCTCTTGGTCTCCTTTTCTTTCCTTTTCTTTTCTCTTCTGTTCTTCCCTTCTCTCTTATCGTTTTTTCCTCTCTCTCCGCCCATGGTGGTGTGGGTTGTTCTTTTTTTCTTTTTTCTGGTCCTTTTGCTTTTCTGTTTATTAGCTTTTTGGGGGTTCTGGATGCTGGAGAGGCGTTATTAGCTCTGACTTCAGAGCTTTGGTTTGGGTTTCTTGCTATGGGTCTGGATTTCTACATATTATTTGACCGTTGGTGGGAGCCCGTTGGTTTCCTCTTCAGGGGAAGGAAGGCTGGGGGGGGGGGGGCTTTGCCCTTTCGTGGACACAGTTTGTGCCCATTCGGGGTGTCTGGGGTGGGGGGCCTCTGCTGTCTGGTCCGTTAATGGAGCTTGGTGAGTCCTCTGGACTCTTGATGTACCTCCTATTGAAGAGACTAAGTTTTGGGATTTAATGTATTTTGCTGTTTATTTTTATAACTGACTTCCTAGTTGCCAATACTGTTTTGAGCCATGTTTTGATATGCACTGTTCTGGTACAGGATGCCTTTTCGCATGCTACCCCCTTTCTTTTTTCTATATTTTCTATTTTATGTTTTACTACTGTAATGTGTTGTTTAAAATCAATAAAAAACTATTGAATACTAAAAATAAGCATGACAGGTCCTCTCTATTTAGAGATCTGGGGTCAAAAAGTCCCCAGATGTCTCATTTGACTTTAAGAAAAAAACTTGTTTATGCCCAAGAACCGAAAGCACCATCAGCGGTCGGTCCGGTCCTCCAAGGGCATAGAGCCAAGTGGGGGGAAATAATGCCCTCACTTGACTTCCACCCCAGCAATCAGCCGCATCAGATAGGTTCCAGGCTTACTGATGGCTCCCGTAAATTTGGAAACGACTAGGAAGTGGCGGGAGGGGGGCACCTCTCCCGCCGCCTATAAAAGTGATCTCGCGGTGAATCTGCCCTGGGATCACTTTTTTTTTAGGAGGCCGGCCGCCTAAGGGAAAAAAACGATACTGAGGTATGGCAGCTAACCGCTGCCATAACCCCCGGTATTTAACATCAAAATCCCCAGTTAGGCTGTTATTTTATTTAGTCATTTAATTATATCAATATTATCCTTATTTTTTACAAATACGTTTTTGATCGTTTTCAAATACGTTTTTACCAAACAGAAATCAGAGTGCTGTTGAGCTTTGGTGTGTGAATGTTGGTACAAAAAAGCCCAGCACTATTGAAAGCCCAGCGATAGTACAAAAAACTTGGTACATAAACAAGAAATACATTGGGAGCTGTTTATTCCCATTAAACTGGGCTTTTTAGATTTGAAAAAAGTTTGCAGCAGATCACTGGAGCTTGTGCACTCATTTTTATTTTGCGCAATCCAGGATGTGGGCACGGCTTTGGTGTGGTTGTTCTGGGCACGGGGAGTTTTGGTGCCAGCTAATTTCATGCTCAAAAAAACAAATGATCACACACGAATAACAAAATTCTCACATCTAGGACACATTCACATAACTGTACCGATCAGCACATGCATGCAGAGGGCTAAATTTAGGTGCAGCCATGTACCATGGAACAAGTGATCCATGCAGCCATGTGCCACCAGCCTGTTCAAATTATTGATGGGTGGATGGCTTCATGGATCTTTACATGCGTGCATATATGTGTACATTTGTGTGGGAATGATGCATCACTGCGTTCTGAGCCATGCATTGGTCCCACACAGATGTACACCCAGGGATGCTGTAAAGATCCACACAGCCACCCACCTTTCTTTGATTTGAACAGGGTGGCAGCACATGGCTTCACGTGCCACGCCACCACCGAATGGGAATGTTGCTTTGTCATTCCAGCTCAGCCGATTTATAAGTACAGGGTTCCCTTAACAGGCTCCCCTATGATTTGTAATACATCACTTGCCATTGTGATGCATATTTTTAAATTGATGTTCTATTTTATAAACCTGTTTCATGCGCATCCACTCCTGAAGAAGCGAGCAATAGCTCACGAAACGCATCGAGTTTTAAAGATGCCTCTTTGCCATCATGTATTGTATCAACACAATTGTAATCTTCAAGCGTGTATTATACCATGTACTGTAGTTATTAGGGATCGACCGATTATCGGCAAAGGCGATATATCGAGGGCCGATATGCACTTTCCCTGATATATCGGAATCGGCCTTTTGATTTTCCCGATATTGCCGATATTTCGGGAAAGTGCATGTACCGGTGTGATGCCTACAGCTGGAGGCATCTCCCCGGTACCGGTGTCCATAGCCAACGGTCGGCTGACTTGTAATGACAACCGATGCGCTGAAAAGCCACTCGGCTGTCATTCCAAGGAGCGGGAGGGGACGTCCCCCCTCCTGCCGCCTCCCGCGGCTCGCCCGTGTCTCCTGTTCCACCGGGAGACCCGGGAATCCTACCGTCAACGCCGCCATCTGACCGGGTCTACATCTGCACCGCCACTGTCTGACTGAGACTCAATTTCTTTGAATTCAGCGCCGCCGAGTACCTGGAAGTGATGTCAGGACATGACATCACTTCCGGGTACTGGCGGCACCAAATTCAAAAACTTACAGCTTTCAAAACAGCCAAGCTTGGTGTTTTGAATGCTTTAAGTGCAGAGAAGGGGTTTGGGGTTTTTTAGACCCCCCAGATCCCTCCACCACAGTACCTGTACCATTAAAAAATGTTTTTTTTAATGTCCGAAAATATCGGCAGATATCGGCCGATACGGATATCTGATGACCAAAATATCGGTATCGGCGGTAAAAAAACGATATCGGTCGATCACTAGTAGTTATTACTAATCAGTTTGGCATTTTCTATGCACTTTGCATATTATGATTATACTGTTTACTTTTTAATAAATTCAGACAACATGTTTACTTCTCATTAAATGACCACCAGTGTTCACCTCATTTAGAGCCGGTTCACATTAGCGCGACACGACACCTTACTACTTCGGGGGCGACTTGTGCATTACATTGCACCACGACTTCGGAGCGACTTGCAGGGACTTCACATAATGGAAGTCTATGCAAGTCGCTCCGAGGTCGCCCCGAAATAGTACAGGACCCTTTTTCTAAGTCGGAGCGACTTGTGTCGCTCCGATTAGAACGGGTCCTGTAGCGGTCAATGGACCGCGAGGGAGCGCGACTTGTCAGGCTGATAAGTCGCCTGACAAGTCGCGCTAATGTGAACCGGCTCTTAAAGTCCCAGAGCTAAATTCTCCTCTGTTGCACATGGCTTTATGGACTACCCATGCCTAAACACAGCCCTCTACATGCATGTACTTATCAGTACACTTGTATGAATGAGGCTTAAAGGCGTGTCGCGCCGCCACTCGCGTCCTCCGTCCGTGCTGCAGCCGGACGTGAAGTTTCCACAGGCTCTTTTCAATTTGCCAGCTTACTTTTGGATTAATGTAAGTGTAATTGCCTTATTTATTTAAATAAATCGGGGGTAATGCACCATTGTCGATTCCATTGAATTCTTTTGCATATGCCCATTGTGGAGTAATTTAAGAGACAGAACATCACTCCATCCGTGGACCGTACGATTGATAGCCAGCCCATAGTTACATCCTGGAAAGAGGAAAAGTTTACTTCCAATGTCCAGTACACCTTGCATCTGGTAAGAGGCTTTGGAGTGTGTTTGCACGCCGGGTGAAGGTGATTGGGAATATAATCAATTTCGGTTCATGTGGATTAGCTATGCCATTTATATCTATATGTCTGGTAAGAAGTTAAACCTGCTGGTGGTGGGATCGTTTCACGTGGATGTTCATTTCAATTGAATCTTCAGCACATAATATTTATATATTTGATGGACATTGAGTTTTGAAATTTTGTATTCACATGATCTATTTCTATGGTTTTTGTATTGTGTTCCCAATAAGGCTTATTGATTGGGGACACATCTTAGTTTAGCGCACCAACCATTTCTCACTATTATTTATTACATTTCTTGGTAGCAGCTTTATCACTCATATCAGCGCACCTTTATTTTTCATTATTCATTCACACTAGCTTTGCTTTCTGAATTGTGACCTGCATTCTGATCGCTCTTCAGAGAGCATTTGACAGGCAATGTGAAAACGTTGTATCGCTTCCTCACCATTTGCTTTAACTCCTAGAACCCCATAGTAGCATGCCACAACCACATGCATCGCACATGGTTGCAGAGCGCTTGCAGAGCAGCCCTATTGATTTAAATGGGTCGTGTTTGGTGGGCAGCAGCCTTTTCACACTTATCTGGCCTCACAGTACAATGAGAATGATGCTTACAGGGTGGGGAGTTGTGGTACTAGAGGTCCTTTGAGTGGGTGTCCTGCCCAGGATTGCAGTGTATTGATAGTGCTCTCCAGACATCTATGTCTAAAAATACTCTAAAATATATTTATCCACAAAGGCAAGACAAGAGAAGAGAATTGGGCGGGTGGTACAAAAATAAACCCCCTTAAAGAAGCCTTTAAAACCAAACAGAAATCAAACATCTGTGCCTAAAAATGTAATGATCCAAAAACCATTGACCTACAAAGACAAGGCAAAAAGAGAGAATCAGACTTTACTGCAAAGAAATCTCCATACTGAGGCCTTCAAAACCAAACAGAGAATAAACTGCAATCAAAAGAGAACAGGATGAAGGGCAACTAACAACTCAATAAAACCTTTGTACTTAAAGTACGATTTATGTTGTAATTGCTGAAGCACACGGAAGCCACTGTCTGAGTTCCAGAAACACAGATCAGGCCCCCTGCTCAATGATATTACTGGAGGCCCTTTGGATGGCTATCCTGGCCAAGCCTCTGGATTTCTGATTGTGCTCTGCAGACATCTGGGCCTAACAATGCTCCAAAAACCATTGGTATACAAAGATAAGGCAACAGAAATAAACACCTGTGCCTAAAAATGTAATGCTCCAAAAACCATTGACCTACCAGGACAAGACAAGAAGAGAGAATGGGATTTTGGTGCAAAAACCGAGGCCTTCTAAACTGAACAGAGAATAAACTCATCCAATAACCATTGGTCCACAAAGACAAGGCAACAGGTAAGAATGGGGTGGTGGTATGAAGATATTCCCAGTGGTGGGATTCAGCCGGTTCGCAGCGGTTCGTGAGAACCTGTTACTAAAAATTTACAAGTTCGCTGAACCGCAGACTCAGTTTGTGTCACTGTCAGTCTGTGTAGTCAGACCTACTGTTCAGTGACCCGTGATTGCACCATCCAGAATGGATCCCCATCCGACTTGACTCCGCTGGCTCTGGCTGTGGCCGCTCTCTCTCTGCTGCGGGAGGTGGGCTGGAGCCCACACACACAGCACTGGTTGCTAGAGCCGCTTGGCATCTAGCAACCAGTGACGTCCCTCCTTCCTCCTCCACGCCGCCGCTGCCCCGCCTACTTCAATTTGGCTCCGCCTCCACCCACTTCTTTCAGCGCGGTTTAGCACTTTAGGCTGCCTGCAGGTGCAGCACGTGAGGAGTAGCAGTAGCAGCATGGTGGAAACACTAGGATTCTGGAGGGGCCCAAATAAATGGTCTTCAGCCTTCAGGTAGGAGTCAATGACTGTCTGAAAATATGGTAAACTTTTTTATTCAAAAGGAGTGAAATAAGATGGATAGGCAACAAAGACTCCTATACCATGTGTGTTACACACTTCCCAGGTGTCAGGAACAAATCCTCCTGAAGAGCGAACACATTAATAGCACTGCTAATGTGTTCGCTCTTCAGGAGGATTTGTTCCTGACACCTGGGAAGTGTAACACACATGGTATAGGAGTCATGGTAAATGTTTTACAAAGCTGCATCCTTTTTAAATACCTAGGCCCCCTTAACCCTTAAGAAGTGACTGTACTTAACCAGTTCTGTACCGGAAGATTTTCCCCCTTAATGACCAGGCCACTTTTTCGGCACTGCGTTAATTTACCTCACAATTACGCGGCCGTGCGACGCTGTACGCAAATAAAATTGATGTCCTTTTTTCCTCACAAATAGAGCTTTCTTTTGGTGGTATTTGATCACCTGTGAAATTGTTATTTTTTGCGCTATTAACAAAAAAAAACAACAATTCTGAAAAAAATATATATATTTTTCTGCTATATAACATTCCCTTTAAAAAAAAAAAAAAAAAAAATCGAATTTTTTCATCCTTTCAGGTCAATTTGTATTCTGCTACATATTTTTGGCAAAAAAAAAAAAAAATCCTCATAAGTGTATTTTGATTGGTTTGTGCAAAAGTTATCGTGTCTACAAACTAGGGGAAAGATATTTATGTCATTTTTATTTATTTTTTATACAAATAATGGCGGCAATCTGCGATTTTTAGCGGGACTGCAACATTGCGGCGGACAGATCGGACCCCTAACTGAAATTAGATAAAATAAAATTACACCATGCTTGAAAGTCGGAACTGGCTACTAAAAATTTTGAATCTCACCACTGGATATTCCCCGGAATGAAGCTTTCAAAACTGCACTCCAAAAACCATTGACTTACAAAAACTAGATAAGGGGAGAGAATTGGACTGTGGTATAAAGATAATCCCCTTTCTAAGGCCTTCAAAACAGAACAGAGAATAAACTGCATGCACAAGAAAACAGTATGAATGAAGGACTACTAACTACTCATTAAAACCTGTGCATTTTACGCATGATTTAATTGCTAAAGCACAAACAAATCGTTGTCTATGCTTCAGCAACATAGATCGAGATCTTGGCCTTCAAAATGGTAGCTCGACTCCCCTAACAATCCCACCCAACAATGTGGCCACAGTGGAGTGAGTGAAGGAGCTATGAGGTATACCCAAAGTGGTTAGATGAAGATTTACAGAGCAAACCTCATAAAACCAAGTCATATAGTGGTTAAGCTGTCGTTTTTCTGACTCAGCAAATTGGAAGGTGTGCCTTTTTTTTCGCTTGAGTCTCCTGACCTAAAATATCTCCAGTTCACCGCACCCTTAAGGCTCCTAGAATCTGAAGAAAGGAGAAGAGATGCTTTAAAATATGAGGAACAGAAAAAGACTTTGCTGAGGTTGTTCTGGTAATGAATTATCATTTTAACTGATCATTTCTGTTTTGAGTGGATGCCACCCCCTAGTTATTTATATCTCTTAGACACTCCATTTGTGATATCTGTATGACTGGGTTTCAAGTTCCACCCATCTGAGGGTCTTATGTTGCTGCCACATGTGTTTCACCATTCTCTATAAGGCCTCATTGACTGGACAGACAGACTGCGTTCTGATCCATGCATCCGTCCAGTGCAAATGTACATTTCAGGATTCGTTTAGAGATCCATGCAGGTCCATGTGGGCCTGCCATTATTTTGAACAGGCTGCCTGCATGTGGCTGCATGGACTGCCTCCCATGGGGGTGATAACAGCCCTTCCCACAGGTGTATGGTACACCCATCCACGAGGGCCTAAAAATGCAAGCCTAGGAGCCTGCCAACTCATTGATACTAAAACAATCCCTATGTGGCCGTTGTCCTATATCAAAGGTTGGTAAGTGCTGATTGCACTGAGCTACATACAGTGGGTAAAATAGGTATTGAACAAGTCACCATTTTTCTACATAAATAAATGTCTAAGTGCCGGTTCACACTAGGTCGCTCCAACTTCGGGGGCGACCTGTGAAGTCCCGTGCACCGCGACTTGCACGGACTTCATATAATGAATGTCTATGCAAGTCGCTCCGAGGTCGCCCCGAAGTAGTACAGGACCCTTTTTCAAAGTAGGAGCGACTATTAGAACGAGTTCTGTAGCACTGCATGGACCGCGACTTGTCAGGCTGACAAGTCGCCTGACAAGTCGCAGTAGTGTGAATGGACACTAAAGGTGCTATTGACATTAATATTTCACCACATGTCAGTAACAAACCATGCAATCCATACATACAAAGAAACCAAAACAAATAAGTTCAGAAATTAAGTTATGTGTAATAAAATGGAATGACACAGGGAAAAAGTATTGAACATATGAAAAAAGGGAGTAGCAAAAAGGCATTAACAGCCAAGACACCAGCTAAAATCTATCAGTAATTAGAAAGCAATCCTGCCCCTTGTCAGTGCAAATAATATCAGCTGGTTCAGTCTCAACTGATGGCCTATAAAAAGGTGTCTCATTACCAAGGTGTCACTAAAGAAACATCTCATGATGGGTAAAAACATCCTTATCACTGCAAAATATACTGATGGCATTGGTTACAAAAGGATTTCTCAACTTCCATTCCAGTGAGCACTGTTGGGGCCATATCTGGAAGCAGAAAGAATATCATTTTACTATAAACTGGCATTAACCAGGTGTTCCTCGCAAGATTTCTGACAGAGAAGTGAAAACAATTATCAGAAGAGTTGTCCAAGAGCTTCAAGAATACCTGGAATTAGCAGGTACAATTAATGCACCAATGTACCCATAGCAGGAACAAGTAATGCACTTTTCCGCTATGGGTACAAGCACGTAGCAGTCGTGTGAAACGCGTCTACTGTCCTACCCTGCTGTACCTTGTACCACTTATGTGAATAAAGGAACTTTTCGTCATTGGATTCCATGGTGGTGTGCGACCATTTTCTTCTATGCTTCTCCTGGTGGCGAGCCGAAGTTCAGCACCCACGTTGAATGGTGGACTTTGACTAGCCTGAGCGTTGTTATCTCTCTTCATTGTTCAGTGCATGCTCACCAAGCTAGACACCATTCCAGAAGAAAAAGCATGTTGAAGCCCGTTTAAAGTTTGCTGCACAACACTTAGACAAGCCTGTAATACGGGGAGAAAATAGTCTGGTCAGATGAGACCAAAATTGAACTCTTTGGATGCCATATTACAACACCGTGTTTGGAGGCCAAATGGCACTGCACAACCCCCCAAAAACGCCCCCATACCAACAGTGAAGTTTGGAGGTGGGAACATCATGGTGTGAGGCTGTTTTTCAGCATATGGTACTGGCAAACTTCATATCATTGTAGGAAGGATGAATGGAAAAATGTACCAAGACATTTTTGATAAAAATCTGCTTCCATCTACCAGGATGATGAAGATGAAACGAGGGTGGACATTTCAGCAAGACAATAATCCCAAACTCAAACCCAAGGAAACTCGATTTCGAAGAAAGAAAATAAAGCTGCTGGAATGGCCCAGCCAATCACCTGATTGATTCCAATAGAAAATGAATCGAAGAACTAAACATCAGAAGAGGCCCAGGGAAACTTCAGGTTTTGAAGACTATTTGTGTGGAAGAATGGGCCAAAATTACATCTGAGCAACGCATGCGACTAGTTTCTCCATACAAGTGTAGCACCCTCCTAGGTAGGTGCTAGGTTGGTAAAAGCTTAGCAGCTCTATCTGCTTATCAGGGGAGCCTGATTTTTAGTTCTGCCTGTTGCATGTGTCCAGGTGTGATTCATCTGGGCTGAGGGAGTGTCCCCACTGTATCCAATGGGAGAGCCTGTTGGACAGTGGAGGGAACCCTGCCCAGTGACACACAGGCTTTTGTGACTGTCCCAGTGGGTTGGCACAACAGTGGTGCATTCTGGGATAGGTAATAAAAGCCGGGGGCACATGTGATAGGGTGTCTTTGGGCGGGAAGCCAGGTCCCAGGAGGAGGGTGACGGCTGTCTCTCCTCCTGTCAGCAAGGAAGGTGGTCACAGGAGGTCGGCCTAGTGGACCAAGTGTGTGATGCTGAGCCAGGAGGTCCAGGATACTGACGAGTGGAGCTGAAGGCAGAGCAACCCAGGGAAAAACAGTGTCTGTGAGTACCGAGAAGCTTGACAGGGGTCTTCCCAGGAAGGGGACTATTCCAGTGGAGAGTCAGTGGACAAGGGCTAGCATGCACAGGACATGAGAAAGGGGTTGTCAGGCTAGGACCCTGAAGAGGAAATAATTCAGGAACATATGTTTTACTTCACTTCAATGGCAAGGTGAAGCAGTGGCCTTGCCGCACACACTACAGTCAGTTGTCCTCAGAAATTGTGCATAGTTCAAGTTGGAGTATCCCACTCATCCCTTCTCCCATCCCAGTTCCAAAATAAAACACAAAAACCAAATCCCCTGGACTGTTCATTGTCTGAGCCAAGTCTTAAAGTGATAAGTTTTACAGACTTTTTCTATGGGTAACCCAAGGGAATCCACACTCAGCAGCTCCCTAGGGGGCAGTGCTACACAAGTATTGTGTCACTCACAATACTTGTGCACATGCGCGTGGGAGCCACCGTTTACGGCACAGGGCTCTGAAGGAATGACCAGGGTGGCCGTTCCTTCAGATCGCATGCGTTGGTGATGTCACTGGCTGCATGTACAGTAAATATCTCCTAAACAATAAATTTATTATAGGCTTACCTATAGGCAGGGCTTTTTTTCAGGGGGCACCTCCAGCACTGAATGTAGTATGTAAAGGCAAGGGATGCTGAAGGGTCTATGATGCTGGCTGCTGGGGGATATATTGTAACTGGTAGGGATCTATTTTTGCACGGGGGTCTGGTGTTGCTAGGGGGTCTTCTTATGCTTTAGGATCAACTGTTCCTGGCAAGGATCTACTGTGAATGGAGATGTCTATTGTTGCTTGCTGCTGATAGAGCTGTTGTTGTTGCTGGGGGAATATTGTTGCTGGGGTGGTATTTTGTAACGGGGGGCCATTGTTGCTGGAAGGGGGTATAATGTTATGTGAGGAACCTATTGTTGCTAGGGAGATCTAAAATTGCTGGGGGGATATATTGTTGCTGGGATTGGGGTTTTTCTTTTGCTAGGGGGATATATTGTTGCGGGGGGGGGGTCCATTGTTGCTGGGGGGAGATGCTTTGTTGCTGGGTGGATCTGTTATTGCTGGGGGGATTTAGTGTGCCTGGGATGGGGTCTATTGTTGCTGGGGTGGGGTCTATTGTCGCTGGCTTCAGGGTATCTATTTTACTGCTTTTGTTCTTATCGTTACCCCATTGAGTACAAATTACTTAACACCACAAAATAATACTTAGTTCTGTATTCTCTAAAAGGGGTGGTAGTGGGAGGTGGTGTCACGTACCTGATCTGAAGCCGGAGTGTAGAGAGGGCTCCCCTTGCGGCTAGGTGCAGAACACCCCTGGAGGGGAGACAGGGAGTGCTGTGCCCGAAGTAGCACGGGTTGCCGGCTGGGATGGCCAGATGGTGGCTGAGGCCAATGGGTGATAGGTCCAAGGCGGATCTGGAACACTTGACAAGCCAGGCAGGTGTGCTGCAGGAACAAGGTAAGCTGGATAGCCCACAGGAGACTGGTAATGCGGAGTCAATAGCCAAGCCGGGTCAGACACTGGAGAAAACAGGGAAAGTCCAGGGACAAGCCAAAGGGTCAAAAGCCAGAGGTATCAGGAAGAGTCGGTGGTCAAGCAATCCGGGTTGGCAACAGGAAATCCAAGATGAAGACAAAACAAGGCACAAGGGACACAGGGAGCTGAAGATCATCCAGCAACTAGTGCCTGTCATTGCTGAGTTTAAATTGGCCGTTTGGCGCTAAGCGCCGTCACGTCCCGCGTGCGTGTGTGCGCATTGGCGCACGCACGTTCTTAGCTGATTTTGCCCGGAGTTGGCCACGCATGCGTATTCGCGCCAATGCGCGAATTCGCTGATTAGCCAAACTATTGGAGTTTACCTGACAGTGCCCCCCCCTGAGGGGCAGCCTCCGGATGCCCAAAAGGGCTTGTTTTCCAGGAAATCTTTTAAAAAAGTCCCGTAACAGCCTGGGAGCATGTATGTCTTGTGCAGGTTCCCAAGAACTTTCCTCCGGAGGGTAGCCTTTCCATTTCACCAGATACTGGGTTTGCCTTCCTCTTCTACGGCAATCCAGAATGGATTCAACTTCATACTCCGTTTCGCCATGAACTAGAACTGGAGGTGGAGGCAAATCGTCTCTATTAGGAAAGGGACCAGGATTGGCTGGTTTGAGCAGGGACACGTGGAACACTGGATGGATCCTGTACGTATTAGGGAGGCACAGTTCAAAGGCCACAGGGTTATTTATCTTCTTGATAGGAAAGGGACCAATGAACCTTGGCCCCAACTTCCTAGATGGGCAGGGCAACTTTAGGTTAAGGGTGGACAGCCACACCTTATCTCCCACTTTCAGGGCAGGACTGTCTTTCTTCCTTTTGTCATAAAACTGTTTGTAGTCTTCTTGTGCTTTTTGCATAGTCCTTTGTAGGAGTAGGACATTTTCTTGGAGGAATGTTATCCTATCTTGCACAGCAGGTACCGTAGTTTCGGGCATCGGGCTGGACAGAAAAGATGGGTGGAACCCATAGTTCGCAAAGAACGAAGACTGATGTGTGGAAGCGTGAATGGAGTTGTTGTATGCGAACTCGGCACACGGAAGCAAGGCTACCCAATTGTCCTGTGAGAATGTAGAGAAACAGCGGAGGTATTGTTCAAGGGTCTGATTTGTCCTTTCTGTTTGGCCGTTACTTTGCGGGTGATACGCTGATGATAGACAGACCTCGATATTGAAGATTTTGCAAAGAGCCCTCCAGAATCTGGAGGTAAATTGTACTCCTCGGTCGGACACGATGCTGCTAGGCAAACCATGTAACCTCACAATTTCTTTGATAAAGGTATGCGCCGTGTCCACGGCCGAAGGAGTGCCAACCATGGGCACAAAGTGAGCCATTTTAGATAGGCGATCTACTACCACCATGATGGTAGAAAATCCCTCTGGAGAAGGTAGGTCCACTATAAAGTCCATGGATAGCATTTCCCACGGTTGCTTAGGAACAGGAAGTGGTCTCAATAGACCCCAGGCTTGGACATGGCTGCCCTTACTCCGAAGGCAGGTCGTGCAGGAACTCACATACTCCTTACAGTCTTGTCTGACATTCGGCGACCAATAGGACCGTTGGATGAGATCCAGGGTCTTACGGACCCCAAAGTGACCGGCTAATTGGTGGTCATGGCATGCTTTAAGGACCGTGAGTCTGGCTTCCTGAGGTACAAAAATTTTATTTTTATGTAAGAAAAAATTACCCTGTTTCTGGAGTGTAGAAGTCTCAGGGGCAGTGCATTGGGCAGAGGCCCGTTCAAGGGTGGTCCTGAGATCCGGCTGGATTAACAGAAAATTTTGGACAGACAAAATTGTGCTAGGGGTGACATCCATAGGAGTTTCAGGGAACATCCGTGAGAGGGCGTCTGCTTTCCCGTTCTTGGATCCTGGCCGGTACGTAAGATGAAAATTTAATCTTGAAAAGAATAGGGCCCATCTGGCTTGTCGGGGTCTCAAGCGTCTGGCAGATCTGAGATACTCAAGATTTTTATGGTCTGTAAAGATCATAATTGGATGGGCTGCGCCTTCCAACAAGTACCGCCACTCTTCAAGTGCTGCCTTGATGGCCAGCAGTTCTCGGTCCCCTACGTCATAGTTCCTCTCAGGCTGAGTGAGCTTTCGAGAAAGAAAAAGCTACTGGGTGGAGCAGAGCTTTAGGTCCCTGGCGTTGCGAAAGGATTGCTCCCGTGGCTACCTCTGAGGCATCAACTTCAAGGACATAAGGCAAGGCCGGATGCTGTAGCGCGGGGGCACTGGTGAACACAGCCTTAAGCTTGTCAAACGCTTCTTGAGCCTCTGAAGACCAGAGGAAGCGGGTGTGTTGCCGAGTTATCTGAGTAATAGGGGCAATGATGCGGGAAAAGTCTTTAATGAATCTGCGATAGAAATTCGCGAAACCCACAAACCTCTGGATACCCTTTTTGTCTGTGGGAGCAGGCCACTCCAAGATGGCAGACACTTTCTGAGGGTCCATTGCTATTCCATCCGTGGAAATGATCAGACCTAGAAACTGTATTGATGACTTCTCAAATTCACATTTTTCCGCCTTTGCATAAAGCCCGTGTTTTCTGAGAGTGGCCAATACTTTTTGCACGTGTATTCTGTGTGACTCCAAGTTGGCAGAAAAAAACAAAATGTCATCTAAGTAAACGATAAGGAAATTGTCCAGGAATTCTCTGAAAATGTCGTTTACTAGATGCTGGAAGGTGGCAGGGGCATTGCAGAGCCCAAAGGGCATAACCAGGTATTCGAAGTGCCCGAAACGGGTTCGAAAAGCGGTCTTCCATTCATCGCCTTCACGGATCCGTACCAAGTTATAAGCACCTCGTAGATCTAATTTGGTGAAGACTTGAGCAGAGCGGAATCTCTGGAAAAGCTCAGGAACGAGAGGAAGCGGGTACCGGTTCTTTATAGTGATTTTATTTAACTCTCTGTAATCCACACAAGGCCTTAGGGTATGGTCCTTCTTTTCTACGAAAAAGATGCCGACTCCGGCCGGAGAGGAAGAAGGACGAATGAACCCTTTCTTGAGGTTCTCGTCAATGTATTGCCGTAGGGCTTCAAGTTCAGTCTCTGAGAGCGGGAAGATACGGCCGAAAGGAATTTCGGCACCAGGTAACAACTCTATCGGGCAATCGTAGGGACGATGAGGTGGTAATGAGTCAGCTTTCTTCTTATCAAAGACATCAAGGAAGTTGTGGTACACAGAGGGAACATCTTGGCCGATATTGGAAACAGGCTGAATAGAAAAACAAGCAGCAGGAGGCGGGATCTCAGGAGCCACACAATGTTGACGGCAGTATGCTGACTTAAAAGATACTTCCCCTGTTGACCAGTCTATCAGTTGGTTGTGTGCCCGGAGCCAGGGGATTCCCAGAATTACAGGGAACATGGGCGAAGGAAGAACCTCAAAGTGAAGAAGTTCTTGATGGCCAGGGCCGGTTGTGGCAAGAATAGGTAAGGTTTCCTGGATGATGGGCCCGGATCTGGGAGTTGTGCCATCTGCAAGGTGGATTTCTAGCTTACGGCTCTTGGTCTGGAGAGGTAAGTGATGATCTCTTGCCAATGAGATATCCAGGAAACAGCTGCAGGCTCCAGAGTCAATAATGGCTGGCAGCTTGATCTCCCCTCCTGCCACCTGTAAAGAAACAAGGAGGACCAGGTGAGTGGGGGAAGACCCAGGGGTCTGAAGATGCATATGACGGGAAATAAGAGGCTTACTTGGTCTGACTGGGCAGTCACGAAGGAAATGTCCATTGTCCCCACAGTATAGACATAAGTTCAGTTGTCTGCGACGAAGTCTTTCCGCAGGGGTTAAGGCTGAACGAACCACCCCGATCTGCATGGGCTCCTCGGGTGACATTGGGCTGGCCGCAGTCGGTAAAGGTGTAGGAGGTGGTGGCACCCTGGGTAACATCCAAGCAGGCTGAAAGGACTGAGCACGTTCAGACCGGCGTTCCCGAAAACGTCTGTCTAACTGGATGGCCAGTTGAATGAGCTCCTCTAAAGTGGTGGGGGTCTCAACCCGTGCTAACTCATCCTTGAGAGTTTCCGACAGGCCTAGCCGATATTGATGTTTGAGGGCGGCCTTGTTCCAGCCTGTGTCTGCAGACCACCTACGAAAGTCTACGGTGTAATCTTCCACGGGGCGTCGGCCTTGCTGTAATTTATGAAGTGTTGCTTCGGCAGTGGCTGAACGTTGTGGGTCGTCGTACAGCTGGGCCATTGCTTTAAAGAAAACCTCAACAGAGTCCAGAGCAGGATCCTTCTGTTCCAGCAAATGGTGGGCCCAGGACTGGGGTTCATCAGACAGCAGGGAGATGATAAACCCTACTTTAACTGCCTCCAAGGAAAAAGTTCTGGGTTGCAGAGCCAAATATAATGAGCAGGCATTTTTAAATGATTTAAACTTCCTGCGATCACCAGAGAAGCGTACAGGCAGAGGTACTCTGGGTTCAGGAGGAGGAGCTATCATGGTAGGAATAGAAGCTGGTTGTCCCGAAGCTGAAGGAGCAGGGTTAGAGGCTGCAGCCGATGGATCTGCAGGAGCCGCCGGAGGCGGTGTAGACAGGTACTGCAGGCGACCTTCCAGTTGGAAGTAACCCTCCTGAAGATTCTTCACAGCCTGGGTTAAAGCTGCAACTTGCTGGCATAAGGCTTCCAGCGGGGAGGCACCTCTCTCGGCTTCTGTCATGGCTGGATGATACTGTCACGTACCTGATCCGAAGCCGGAGTGTAGAGAGGGCTCCCCTTGCGGCTAGGTGCAGAACACCCCTGGAGGTGAGACAGGGAGTGCTGTGCCCGAGTGAGGAGATCCGCCCGCTTGTGTAAACAAATCCAAGATAAAGGCAAAACAAGGGACACAGGGAGCTGAAGATCATCCAGCAACTAGTGCCTGTCATTGCTGAGTTTAAATAGGCCGTTTGGCGCCAAGCGCCGTCACGTCCCGCGTGCGTGAGTGCGCATTGGCGCACGCACGTTCTTAGCTGATTTTGCCCGGAGTTGGCCGTGCATGCGTATTCGCGCCAATGCGCGAATTCGCTGATTAGCCAAACTATTGGAGTTTACCTGACAGGTGGGTAGTGGGTGGAACCAAAAGACATGGAGGGGGGTAGGGGGCAGAGACAAGGGGGTGGCTTAAAAGGGAGAGTTCCTGCACCTATTCTCTGAGAAAAAAAAGCCCTGCCTATAGGTAAAAGTCAGAGATGGGAGTTTACTCACACTTTAATGTAATTGTCAATAAAAGCCTTTGTCACTTATGAAATGCTTATAATTATACTTAGTATACCATAGTAACATCTGCCAAAAAGATCTAAAAACACTAAAGCAGCAGACTTTGCAAAAATTAATATTTGTGTCATTTTAACCACTTGCTGACCGCTCACTGAGCTGGTACTGTGGCAAAGTGGCTCGTTATCGTCCAGCGACGTAGACCTACGTCGCTGGATCCCGCCCCCTCTCGGCGGCGCGCGCGCGCGCCGCCGGAGGCTCACTCCCGCTGTATTCAGACACAGCGGGAGTCAGACCAGGGGAGGAGAGACGGTGATCACCGCCGCTCTTCCCCGATCGTCGGGGATCTCCTATGTGACAAACAGTCACAGATTACAGGATTCAGCATAGCTGATCCTGTGATCTCTGTCTGTGTCACACAATCCCCTCCCCCCACACACGTCAGTAAGCATGAGGCATACATTTAACCCCTTGATCACCAATAAAGTTAACCCCTTCTCTGCCAGTGTCATTATTACAGTAACAGTGCATATTAATAGCACTGATTACTGTAGTAATGTCACTGGTACCCCCAAAAGTGTCAAAAATGTCAGTTAGGGGTCCGATCTGTCCACCGCAATGTCGCAGTCCCGCAAAAAAAAATCGCAGATCGCCGCCATTACTAGTTAAAAAAAAATAAACAATAAAAATGACAAATCTTTCCCGTAGTTAGTAAACGCGATAACTTTTGCGCAAACCAATCAAAATACGCTTATTGTGATTTTTTTTACCAAAAATATGTAGCAGAAAACAAATTGGCCTAAAATGTTAAAAAATTTTGATTTTAAAGTTTTTTTTGGGAATGTTATGTATCAGAATGTAAAAAATATTGTTTTTTTTTTTCAAAATTGTCGCTCTTTTTTTCAAAAATTTAAAATCGCACCGGTGATCAAATACCACCAAAAGAAAGCTCTGTTTGTGGGGAAAAAAAGGACATTTAATTTGGGTACAGCGTTGCACGGCTGCGCAATTGTCCATTAAAGTAACGCAGTGCCGAATCACAAAATATAGCCTGGTCAGGAATGGGGTAAAATCTTCCGGTCTTAAAGCGGTTAAAAATACTCTCATTGAGGATTTTTTTTTGTCAAAGACATGTAGCTAAATACATTTTGGCCTAAATATATGACAAAAATTGAATATATTGGATATTTTTTAGCTGTCAAAGTAGAAAATGTCAATTTTTTCGCAAAATTTATGCTCTTTTTTTATTAATATCGCAAAAAATGAAAACCGCAGAGGTGATCAAATACCACCAAAAGAAAGCTCTGTTTGTGGGAAAAAAAGCATGTACATTTCGTTTGGGTACGGCGCTGCATGACCGCGCAATTGTCAGTTAAATTCGCGCAGTGCCAAGTTGCAAAAAGTGGCCTGGAGGTAAAGCAGGAAAATCCTCCGGTGGTAAAGTGGTTAATAACTTTTGACCACGGCTGTGGATGGTTATTTCATCTATGAGCCGGGGTCACAGCCCAGGAATGAGATGGTGACCCTGAATACGGCCTTAACAAAGATGGCTCCGTCCTTCTGGAAAAAAACAAGCAGATGAAGGCGTTGCCCAGAGGCGTACTGTTATCTCTGTGAGAGGTAATAAATACCTGAAAGTGTTTCAAATTACAAATGTGGTACTAGTTCCCCTTAAAATTATCGAAATTGCCCGGTTACATCTGTAAATCTCTATGAATGTACATTTAGATGTAATATACGTTCTTCTTTTCTCACGCGGCAACAAACATGAAATCTGGCTTATTGGAGAAAATCCAATTTCATCACTTCCTATCAGCAAGAGTTTCTCACGTTCTCAGATGAAATGCTATGTGCTCTGTGTCATAGTGAGAATTCTCACAGAATTTTTAGATTTTAACAAAAAAAAGAAGTCTGTATGTTTTTTTTTTTTTTTCGCCAAGAGAAGGAGAAAAGGAGATAATTAGAGCCAAGGGTAAATTAAAAGAGAAGTATGGGGCTTCTTTTATTTCCTCCAGTTATATTTACCTAGGTGGATGCTGCTCGGTCCTCCGGCGCCTCTGCAAAGAGAGCTCCTGTCAGAACCGAGTAATCACCAGTGTTTTTTTTATCGCTTGGTTCTGACAGCAGCTCTCTGACTGCCCACTCTTCACTCATTGGAGCGCTGAGCTGTGGGGGGGGGGGGGGGGAGCAGGGGAGGACTGGGCCAGGGGGCAGGGGGGGAAATTGCCCCCTGAGCCACTCCAATGCCCTGTAAAAAGGCTGCACCGCTTCTGCCACAGACATGCCTAAATGATTTCTGGTGAAGAGAAGTAAAAAGTCCCTGCTGCTGACCTACTGAGTGCGGGATGAAGACAAGCACAGAGCGCAACCCCCCCCCCCCCTTCCCAGCATGGATAGTGTTAACTGTGTCTGAGCAAAGACCGGTTCCATGCCCCACTGGAAACTCTCCCCCAGCCAGCCCCAACCGAGCTGTCCCAGCTCCCCCAAACCGCCCCCTGCTGGCCAGGTCGGGAACCCAGATTCAGGGAGCAGGGGAGGACTGGGCCAGGGGGCAGGGGAGCAATTGCCCCCTGGGCCACTCCGATGCCCTGTAGAAAGGCTGCACTGCTTCTGCCACAGACATGGCTAAATGATTCCTGGTGAAGAGAAGTAAAAAGTCCCTGCTGTAGACCTACTACAGTGCAGGATGAAGACAAGGACAGAGCGCAGCCCCCCCCATCCCAACATGGATGGTGTTAACTCTGTCTGAGCAAAGGCCGGTTCCATGCCCCACTGGAAACTCTCCCCCAACCAGCCCCAACCGAGCTGTCCCGACACCCCCAAACCGCCCCCTGCTGGCCAGGTTAAGAACCCGAATTCGGTCGGTGGGTAGAGAGTACCTGGAGCAGATATTCAGCTTGGAATGGAATTCAGAAGGAGACTGGGAAGAGGGAGAGTGGGAGGGGGGCCGAGTCGCTGCACCATGGACCTCTAGATTATACTTGCCCCTGGGCCGAAAGTTGCCAGTCAGCCCCTGGCTGGGAGCAGCTGGCTCAGGCTCTCAGCGGTGTCTGAACCGACTTCTGTGATGTCAGCAGAGAGTGGATCTCAGCCCACTCGCGGCTGAAAACGAGTAGCTGGAGTGCAGAACGAACTGCACTCATGTGATCCATAGGAGATGTACAGCCAAACAAAAGCTTTGCCTGTATATCTCCTTTAATGGTTAATAAGGGGTTATATTGGAATAATTTTTATTTAAATGAAAAACATAATTTCTTTTTTTAACATGTCAGGCTCCCTCAAAGAAGAATTCCAGGTCTGGATATGTTTATATAGTTACATTGGCCCAGCTTGAATAAATATGAGAACGTACAGTATGTGCCAAACCTGTGCGGTTGGAAATGGAATTGCTACTCCAGTGATCTCCTCTAGCTTCTACTTCCCATGCCGAGTGGCTTCCCTGCTGCATTGCTAACATAGGAGGTTGCCTGTACGGCATGAGCACCATTCAACCTCATGACATGCAAAGCATTCTCTGATTGGATGAGGTTGAGAGGCGGGGCATTGATGAGCCAGAAGCTAGTGGAGATTGTTGTAGTAGCGGTGCCTACCACAGCAATTTCTTCCTTCCAGGGGGATCCCAAAGGTATGGTATATACACTATATTGTAAAAAGTATTGGGACGCCTGCCTTTACACGCACATGAACTTTAATGGCATCCCAGTCTTAGTCCATAAGGTTCAATATTGAACCTGCTATACCAGCTTCAACTCTTTTGGGAAGGCTGTCCTCAAGGTTTAGGAGTGTGTCCATGGGAATGTTTGACCATTGCTCCAGGAAAAAGGTAAGGCACTGATCTTCTAGAAGCGCATTTGTGAGGTCAGGCACTGATGTGGACAAGAAGGCCTGGCTTACAGTCTCCACTCTAATTCATCCCAAAGGTGTTCTACCAGATTGAGGTCAGGACTCTGTGCAGGCCAGTCAAGTTCCTCCACCCCAAACTCGCCCATCCAAGTCTTTATGGACCTTGCTTTGTGCACTGGTGTGCAGTCATGTTGGAACGGGAAGGTGTCATCCCCAAACTGTTCCCACAAAATTAAGGGCATGAAATTATCCAAAATGTCTTGGTAGGCTGATGCGTTAAGAGTTCCCTTCACTGGAACTAATGGGCCAAGCCCAACCCCTGAAAAACAACCCCACACCATAATCCCCCCTCCACCAAAAAATTTGGATTTTTACTTCTTTTTTGTGGGCCAACGGTGCGGCGGGCGGCGTGATTGGCGATGGATCTACATAGGGGACATTGTTTTTTTATTCTTTTAATTAAGGACTTGTCAAAAACTCTTGTACTGTCTTTATTCACCTTTACACTTTTTTGGTGAATGGATAGGGGTACTATGTACTCCATACTAATTTGTTAAAGGGGCTTCCAGATCCTGATAAGCCCCCCACCCACAGACCCCCACAACCATACCCCAGGGTTGTGGGGAAAAGGCCATTTTCCCCATCAACATGGGGGCAAGGTGCTTTGGGGTGGGGAGGGCACTCGCTCCTCCCCTCCCTTTCCTGACCTGCCAGGCTGCATACTCAGATAAGGGACCAAATTTGGTGGGGGGGCACCCACATGCCGTTTCTTTTTTTATTGCCACCAATGTTTTTTTAACATTCCGCTATCAGCGAGGAACTCCGCTGACAGCTGATGAGTCACCTGTTGTTCCCAACCTGCTCCTTAACAATGAGCTATACACTTTATTAACAGTTTTTTAAAGATATGAAAAAAAAAGCATCAAAGCATGTTAAAAATTCAAAATGCACTTCAAAACGCATCTCAAAACACGCCTGAAATCCGCATTAACCGAAACTCCATAGATGTGAACCTAAGACTTTGCACTTATGGCATACTATAAAAGCAACGCCCTTAATACTCCTAAAGCTGGGTCTCCGTCTCCTGGTTGTTTGGTTAGGTGAAAGTCTGGGATCTCTGCAGGGCCGGTGCTAGACTATTTTGTGCCCTGGGCAAGACCAGCTACTTGTGACCCCCCCCACTCCCCAAAAAAAATATAACTTCAAAATGATTGTGAGTACCGAAGTGGAGTGACTGTGTAGTGTTGAATACTGCTGAGTAACTGTGTACGACTGTGGAGTAACTTGTGCTGAGAAATTCGAGCCAGGAAACTAGAAACAGCTAATTGGACAGAGTTAAATTCCCAATTCCCATTAAATTAGTGGGTACAATGCCCGGAGTGTGTGGAGATGCGACTTGGTGCTCATCTTGTGGCATGTATGCGTTCCTCGATCATAAAGGCGAATAAAGCTGCACAAAATGTAAGCACGTTGCTTCCCTGGAAGCTCAGGTCCTGACTCTAGGGAAGCAACTGGCAACACTGAGAAGAATCTCCATACCAAAGGAGAGCTAGGAACATACCCGGCAAGTGCCGGCAGGGGCCAGCACAGAGGTGGGTGGAGATACAAGGGTGCAGGCACCACAGCAGAGTAGCTGGGTGACATTTAGAAAGGGTAGAGGGGAAAGAGTCAAGGAGGCCAGTCCTGGGCTGGAACATCCCAATTAACCAGCATTGCTGGAGCAGAGTGACACCCCCTAGCTGCCAGGGGAAGAACTCCTCCAGTGAAGGTGGGAGTGAGGGTAAGGAAAGATTCTGGTGGTAGGGGACTCTATTATTAGAAGGACAGAGAGGGCAATCTGTCAAAAAGATCGTAAGCGCCAAACTGTATGCTGTTTACCGGGCGCTCGGGTTCGGCACATCACGGATCTGGTGGACAGATTAGGGAGTAGGGAGTAGGACCTCCAAGGTAGTATTCTCAGAAATACTACCTGTACCTCGAGCCATGCCAGAGAGGCAGAAGGAGATTTGGGTAGTTAACAAGTGGCTGAGGAGCTGGTGTAGAAATGAGGGGTTCGGGTTCCTGGAGAACTGGGCAAACTGCTCAGTCGGCTACCAGCTTATTAGTAGGGACGGATTGCACCTAAATGGGGATGGTGCAGCCGTACTGGGAGAGAAGATGGCCGAAAAGTTAGAGGGGCTTTTTAAACTAGGTGATGGGGTGGGGGGGGGGGGGCAGCTATAGAGCTAGCCAGCAGGGAGAAAGGTTCAGCTGGCATTATTGGGGGCATTAGAAGTAAGGGTGACCAGAGATCCAAAATCCAAGGAAGGTAGGCTGACAAATCGAAAGTGCAGCCTCATACCATCTAACGAGGATACAGTATGCAACCGGACAAAATTACAAGGTTTGTATGCCAATGCTAGAAGTCTGGCTAACTGTAAGATTCCGGTACCTCCGGTACCCTTAATCACCACTTTCCTCTGTAATGCGTCCCACCTTTCTCTTCAGGTGGTACGCATATACCTTTAAGAACGATGATGTCACTGCTGAGCGCCGCAGAGCGGCTATTTCAACCGCCGGCGGTCTCACTCACATTGTTCGTTCAACCTGCCTTGTTACCCACATGCTTTCAAGCCTGTCTCTCGATCGGAACCTCCAGCCATTCCCTTTACCTGGAGCAGACCGGAACCTTGCTACTGATCCCTGTATCTCGCTACCAGATCATTCCTCATCTACTGGACCTCTCTAAACTACTAACATTACAAGTGATAAGTACCCCGCAGGGGAACCCTCCATACCCCATTTCACTATCTACCTATGCACATTAAGGACTGTTACTACCTATCTATACTATCCTATCATCTGCACTGTTACATAGATTGCTAGCTCTTCAGCCTACTACCATCTATCATCTGCACTGCTGCATAGATTGCTAGCTCTCCTGTCTACTACTATCTATCCTTGCACTGGGTTAGTCTATCCTGTATTTGTCATCTGCTGTCCTCACCACCTGTTAGCATACTCGATACTAACCTATCTGCATTCCTAAATACCATCTTGAACTCTCCTATACAAAACCTATCAAGTGATTACCATCCTTGTCACTGTTCACACCTGTCCCTTCAGCACATCACCTTCATACTATCATATACATCCTATCACTCCAGGAACATCTCATTGAGTGTGTATATATCTGTATGTTGAAGCTGACAGGCCCACGGTGATGAGTCCTGGAGAGTTGGATCTGGTATTCAACACATCTCTACATGACTACTGAGTGGAGATTTTGCAGCTGCAAATCCAGCCTATAATAAAAACGCAGGAGCGTTACAGATTGAACGAACCCTAAAAATGGATTCAGCAGAATTACCCACTCAAGTGACACAATTAACACAACAAGTAAAAGCGTTAATACTTGCTCTGGCTGACGTACAAGAAAAGAATCAGACTCTGACACAGCAGGTAACCCAGCTCTCACGGCTTACTGCTGTTCAGCCTCCTGAACCTAAAATAAACCCTCCTCTAGTGTTTACAGGTGATCGGAAAAAAGTTAGTGAATTCAAAAACGCATGTCAATTGCTTTTTTTGTTAAAACCTCGTACATACCCCACTGATCAAATAAAAGTCTGTACCGTTATTTCATACTTGACGGGTGATCCACAGGCCTGGGCAGACTCTCTCTTTGAGAATAATGATCAGATTCTCAACACCTATTCCTTATTCCTAGCGGAACTCGCTAGTTTATACGATGACCCCAATAGGCAGAGTACTGCTGATATTCAGTTGAGGGCCTTAAAACAAGGAAGGAGACCTGTAGAAGACTTTGTATCTGAGTTCAAAAGATGGACCCTTGATTCAGGGTGGAATGACACATCTTTGCGAACTCAATTCAGACTCGGGTTATCGGAAGCTGTTAAAGACGAGCTCGCCCGAGCAGATTTACCTGGCACCTTGGAGGCCTTGATACAACTTAGTATCAACATCGACAGACGACTGCGAGAAAGAAGGGCTGAAAAGATGGGAATGTAATTGTCTAGTCCTTCTCAGATTTCGGCCGTTGACCCTACTCCCATGGATGTAGGAACCATACGCCCACCTTTAACGACTACTGAACGAGCTAGAAGAACATCCAGAAATCTCTGCATGTACTGCGCATCCTCGGATCATTTGATAAACACCTGTCCCCTTGTCTGCAAAAAAGAGGGTGAGTGTTCACATGTCTTGCTGGGAGGATTAACGACTTCCTTCTCTAACCCCTATCTTTTTGTTCATTTAATATTACAGTGGGACCAAACTAGGATCACCACCAAGGCTATGGTCGACACTGGATCTTGTGGAAACTATATTGATACACGCTTTGTTACCTTAAATAAAATACCTATTATTTCAAAATCTAAGCCTGTTTCTGTTAGTTTCATTAATGGTATTCCACTGTCTTCTGGTCCAATCACCAACCAGACTCAGGCACTCCTTGCCACTACCAACGAATCACATGTGGAGACCATCACCTTTGACATACTATCCTCACCCCATTTTCCTATTATTTTGGGACTTCCCTGGTTACACACACACCAACCAATCATAGATTGGAAAAAACGGACTTTGGTTTTCCCTTCTCACTATTGTGAGAATACGTGTAACCTCCCATCTTATGGGAAGATTCTGTCTGTGGTGTGAGATGAAATTGCACCACTATGCTATCAGGATCTGTCCGAAGTGTTCCTTGAGAAAAATGCTCAAGTGTTGCCTCCCCATAGAGTTTACGAGTGCACTATCAATCTACTCCCTAACAGCAAATTGCCTTTCGGTCATGTTTATCCCCTTTCACAGGATGAACTTTCTCATCTCAAGGAATACTTGGATGAGAATTTGACAAAAGGGTTCATTAGACCCTCTACTTCTTCCACTGCTGCAGGACTTTTCTTTGTCCGCAATAAGGATTCCAGTCTCAGGCCTATTATCGATTATAGGCAATTAAACACGATTACGATAAAGGATCGCTATCCTTTGCCGCTCATCCCTGAACTTATTGAACAGGTGCGTGGGGCTACTTATTTCACCAAATTAGACCTGAAAGGGGCATACAACCTAATCCGAATCCGTGACGGGGATGAGTGGAAAACAGCATTCAGAACCAGATACGGACTATTCGAATACCTTGTGATGCCATTCGGGCTATGTAATGCTCCCGCAGCTTTCCAAAGATTCATAAACGACATCTTTAGAGACTTACTTGATGTCTGTGTTGTAGTATACCTAGACGATATACTTATTTATTCTCGATCTATGCCTGAACACATAAAACATGTAAGACTTGTGTTGTCCAGACTGCTCTCACACAGACTATATGTGAAATTAAAAAAATGTCTATTTCATAAAGAAGAAATATTATTTCTAGGATACTTCATATCCAAAACTGGAATTAAGATGGATATGAGTAAGATATCCTGTATTCAAGACTGGCCTATACCAACAACTCGTAAGGCCCTACAGCGATTCCTTGGATTCTCGAACTTCTATAGGAAGTTCATCAAGAACTTTTCCGCTATTGTTAGACCTCTCACACAACTGACAAGTATAAAAAAAACATTCAAATGATCAGAAGAAGCAAATCAAGCTTTCTGCTTGTTAAAATCAAGCTTTACTTCTGCTCCCATACTACGCCACCCAGACCCATCCCTCCAATATATTCTAGAGGTAGATGCGTCAAATATGGCAGTAGGAGCAGTTCTCTCCCAACGACCAACAAACACTTCATCACTCCACCCAGTTGCTTTCTTTTCAAAATCACTAAGCAGCCCAGAGGTGAATTACCCAGTGGGTGAAAAGGAGTTGCTTGCCATAAAACTGGCACTGGAGAATTGGCGACATCTGCTCGAAGGTACCCAGTTACCAATACTCATATATACAGATCATAAAAACCTTCAATACCTCCAGACTAACAAGACTCTCTCCCACCGGCAGGTACGATGGTCATTATTCTTTTTAAGATTTAATTTCCTAGTGACCTACACGCCTGCAGACAAAAATAAAAAAGCGGATGCGCTATCACGATTAACCGAAGATAACTGCGCCGAAATCCCTTCCATTCCCATAATACCCTATGAACGCCTTATTGGTGTTGTCCGTTCCTTGAAGGAAGAGATTTTGCACCGTATAAGAATGGATTCACCTCCACCACAACTAAGTACTGATGCAGAAGGCTTCCTCTATTACAATGACAAACTCTACATACCCCCTACTATGCGCACCAAGATTTTGGAGTTATCGCATGATGTGCCCATGGCAGGACATATGGGTATAACGAAAACCTTTAATTTGCTAACCAGGCAGTTTTGGTGGCCTGATATGAAGACGTCTGTACAAAAATTTGTTTCTTCATGTGACATCTGTGCAAGGTCCAAAATTGACACTACAAAACCATCTGGACTACTTTGTAGTCTACCAATACCCCAGGTTCCATGGGAAGTTGTATCCTTAGATTTCATAGTAGAACTACCACCCTCTAAAGGATTTAATACCATCCTAGTGTCAGTGGACCACTTGACAAAGATGGCACATTTCATTGCTATCCGTAGACTACCTTCATCTAAACAAACAGCAGAACTACTGATGAAAAATGTGTTTAAGTTGCATGGAATTCCAAAAACTCTTTTGTCCGACTGTGGTTCACAATTCATCTCTAAATTTTGGCAAGCACTTTGTCAAATTTTACGCATTGAGCGAAAGCTCACTTCTCCCTACCATCCTCAGACCAACGGACAGACTGAAAGAGTCAACCAGTGCATTGAGCAATATCTACGTTGCTACACATCATACTTGCAGGATGATTGGGTGGATCTCCTTCCTCTAGCAGAATTTGCTTACAACAACGCAACCCACAGTACCACGAAGCAAAGTCCGTTCTACTTGAACTATGGGTTTCATCCCACTCTTCTTCCACCACGCATCCTGCCATCGAGTAACCCAGTAGCCTCGGATTACCTTACCCAAATAAAAGACTCTTTGGGTTTACTCAATACCACTATATCACACGCTCACAGTCAACAAAAAGTACTACGACCTTCGTAGAAGACCTTCTCCTCAGTATGCTATTGGGGACCTTGTTTGGCTATCGACAAAGAACTTAAGATTAAAAATCCCTAGCAAGAAGCTTGGATCTTTATTTTTGGGACCCTTCCCAATTAAAAAACTTATCGGAAAAGCTGCAGTACAGCTCACCCTACCAGCAGATCTCAAGATCCATCCCATCTTCCATGTGTCGCTACTGAAGCCCCATGTTCCTAACCAAGGAATAAGGCCTACCATCTTGCCTCCACCTCCAATACAAGTTGAAGGCGGAGAAGAGTATGAGATCAAGGAAATTTTGGATTCTCGCATCCATAGAGGAAGACTCCAGTATCTCATAAGATAGAAGAACTATGGACCCCAAGACGACACCTGTCGAGATACCTCTGATATTCATGCGCCTAGACTTATACGGAACTTTCACTCGAAACACCCATAGAAACCTGTCCTATAGGCCTTCCGGAGCCGGCCTTAAGGGGGGGGTACTGTAAGATTCCGGTACCTCCGGTACCCTTAATCACCACTTTCCTCTGTAATGCGTCCCACCTTTCTCTCAAGTGGTACGCATATACCTTTAAGAACGATGATGTCACTGCTGAGCGCCGCAGAGCAGTTATTTCAACCGCCGGCGGTCTCACTCACATTGTTCGTTCAACCTGCCTTGTTACCCACATGCTTTCAAGCCTGTCTCTCGATCGGAACCTCCAGCCATTCCCTTTACCTGGAGCAGACCGGAACCTCGCTACTGATCCCTGTATCTCGCTACCGGATCATTCCTCATCTACTGGACCTCTCTAAACTACTAACATTACAAGGGATAAGTACCCCGCAGGGGAACCCTCCATAACCTTATTGCACTATCTACCTATGCACATTAAGGACTGTTACTACCTATCTATACTATCCTATCATCTGCACTGTTACATAGATTGCTAGCTCTTCAGCCTACTACCATCTATCATCTGCACTGCTGCATAGATTGCTAGCTCTCCTGTCTACTACTATCTATCCTTGCACTGGGTTAGTCTATCCTGTATTTGTCATCTGCTGTCCTCACCACCTGTTAGCATACTTGATACTAACCTATCTGCATTCCTAAATACCATCTTGAACTCTCCTATACAAAACCTATCAAGTGATTACCATCCTTGTCACTGTTCACACCTGTCCCTTCAGCACATCACCTTCATACTATCATATACATCCTATCACTCCAGGAACATCTCATTGAGTGTGTATATATCTGTATGTTGAAGCTGACAGGCCCACGGTGATGAGTCCTGGAGAGTTGGATCTGGTATTCAACACATCTCTACATGACTACTGAGTGGAGATTTTGCAGCTGCAAATCCAGCCTATAATAAAAACGCAGGAGCGTTACACTAACACGATTAGAGAACTGGAGCTGCTTATGTATGAGAAGGATTTCGGTTTTCTGGGAATTTTGGAGACTTGGTTTGACAGCCCTCAGCATTGGCTGGCAACCATTCAGGGGTGTTCCCTTTATCACAGAGATAGAGAGGTAAAAAAGGGGGAGGGTATGCCTGTATATCAAGTATGACGTGCAAGTGAATATGAGGGACGATATCACTAATGGAGTTAGGGAAGAGGTGAAATCCCTATGGGTAGAGCTTCAAAGGGAAGGTACCATAAAGAAAGTAATATTGGGCGTATGCTATAGGCCCCCCAACCAGAGGGAGGAGGGGGAGGCGGACCTCCTATCTTATCTTGGAATGGCAACAAGGATGGGAAATGTCATTATAATGGGGGATTTTAATTATCCAAATACAGACTGGGCAGAAGGAACCGCGCAAGGTTCGCCATTTCCTAAATGTTTTGCAGGACAATTTCATGGGTCAGATGGTGAACGCACCAACCAGAAACAATGCGTTACTAGACCTACTGATTACTAGCAATACAGACCTGATTGCGGGTGAAGAAATACAGGGAAACTTAGGAAACAGTGACCATAGGTCAATTAGTTTCAGTATAAACCACGGAAATAGGAAACACAAGGGTAATACAAGGAGACTGAATTTCAAAAGAGCCAACTTCCCTAAACTGCGCTCTTATAAACTGCCAATATAAAATGGGATAGAATCCTAGGAACAAAGAACACGGAGGAAAAATGGGAGTGCTTTAAGAATATACTAAATAAAGGTATTGGCCAGTGCATTCCAACGTGGGAAAAGTTTAAAAGAGCTAAAATAAACCCTGGGTGGCTAAACTCCAATGTAAAAATGCATAGAAAAAATAAAGAAAAGGCCTTCAAAAAATATAAGGCTGAGGGGTCATTGGCAGCATTCCAACATTATAAAGAATGTAATAGGAAATGTCATAGCGCAGTCAAGGCTAAGAAAGAACACGAAGGGCGCATAACGGAAGCGAGTAAAAAAAAAAAAAAAACAAGAAATTCTTTAAGTATATAAATAGTAAGAAAGGGAGACCAGAACATATTGGCCACATAAAGAACGACAAACGGAGTCTGGCTATAAAGGACAGAGAGAAGGCAAAGGTGGTAAATAAATTCTTCTCCTAAGTCTTCACAAAAGAATTAGGGGGATACAGTAACCTAGACTGTAATGTTAAAGTTAATAACACGTCACAGGAAGCACCCTCATGGTGAACAGAAGACAGACTCAGAACTAGACTTGAAAAACTTAACATAAATAAGTCACCGGGACCAGATGGCTTGCACCCTAGGGTCCTTAAAGAAATCAGCAAGGTGATAGCCAGACCATTGTTCCTAATTTTTATGGATAGTCTACTGATGGGAATGGTACCAGATGATTGGAAAAAACCAAGGTGGTACCAATATTTACAGAAGGGCTGAGATATATCCCTGGGAACTACAGGCCAGTTAGCCTAACATCAATAGCCTGCAAGATATTGTAGGGGATAATAAGGGACTATATACAAGATTTTAGTAATGAAATGACTCATGCCAGACCAATCTATTAACCTCCTATGAAGAAGGGAGCTGCCATCTAGATAAAGGAAGGCCTGTGGATGTGGTGTATCTGGATTTTGCAAAGGCATTTGATACAGTTCCTCACAGCCCTGTAAAAAAAAAAAAAACAGAAAAAACACAAAATCCTCATAATGTGGGATTTTTAAGGATTGCCTTAAAAATACCACATTATGAGGATTTAGTGTTATTTTCAGGAAATAAACATATTAGGCAAAATATGGGGATTTTTTATGACAGCTGTGCAAATGCATTTTTCTATATAAACAGGCAATTAAAGTTAACTGTCACGGAAAAAAAAAAAAACAGCAAATAGGTTATATGAATTGTGACAGGTCTTCTTTAGAAAAAAATGACAGCAATGAGTTCACTATTAAATTTTCGGTTGTGCTTCATCTGTTCCCCAGAGAAAACATTTCTTCGCTAGATGCGCTGTAACCACACAAAAACAAGAAAACAGCTAACCAACGTTCAGGAACCCCCAAACCAGAGAATTCAAAAGATGAGAAAAATATATTGTTTTTATGATCTAGAGCTGTATTGTCAGCCACAAGACATCACCGTTATTATTGTGATTAATATTAATAAATCAGAACTCTCTGCTGGGGCTAATGTCTGGATCTGTTAGGGGTGCTGTGCTACACTTGGTATTTTGGCACAGCATTATTCATTTCTACTTCACATGCAGGCCGGTCATTACCATTGAAATGCATGGCACTACTGTAATCCAGGGTGGCCAGCATTCAGGGCATGGTTGGGGTGTGGTATGGTTAGGAAGATACGACTCTTTATGGGGGGGAGGGCTAAGTACTCTGATGTCAAGAGGATGGACTGAGGTGAAAAGGGGTGGGTGGGAGGGACTAAGGACTTTGATGTAAAAGGGGGAACTGAAGACTCTGAAGTGTAGTACAGGCTGAGGACTCTAATGTGAGGGCTGAAGACTTTGATGTAAAGGGGGGAGGGTAACTGAGGATTCTGATGTAAAGGGGGGAGAGCTGAGGATTTTTATGTAAAAGGGGGGGGCTGAGTACTCTGATGTGAAGGAGGGAGGGCTGAGGGCTCAGATATGAAAGTGTTGGACTGAGGACTCTGATGTGAAGGGGGGAGGGCTGGGGATATTGATGTAAAAGGGCGGGACTGAGGATTCTAATGTGAAAGGGTTGGAGTAAGGACTCCAATATAAAGGGGAGAGGGCTGAGGATTTTAATGTAAAAGGGGGAGACTAAGGATTCTGATGTGAAAGGGTTGGACTAAGGACTTTGATGTAAAGGGAGGAGGGCTGAGGATTTTGATGCAAAAGGGGGGGACTAAGGACTCTGATGTGAAGGAGAGGCTGAGGACTCTGCTGTGAAAGGGGGGCTGAGGATTTTGATGTAAAAGGAAGAGACTGAAAATTCTGATGTGAAGGGGGACATGGACTGAGGATTTTGATGTAAAAAGGGGGAGGGACTGAGAACTCTGATGTGAAGGAGAGGCTGAGGACTCTAATGTGAAGGGGGGAGGGCTGAGGACTTTGATGTAAAAGGGAGGACTGAGGACTCCAATGTAAAGGAGGAAGGGCTGAGGGTTCTGATGATGTGAAGGAAAGGGAGGGGTAAGGGTTTTGGTATGAAAGGGTTGGACTGAGGACTCTGATGTGAAGGAGGGAGGGCTAAAGTCTCTGGTACGAAAGGGTTGGACTGAGAACTCTGATGGGAAGGGGGGAGGGCTGAGGATTTTAATTTTAAAAGGGGGGGGGGGACTGAGGATTCTGATGTGAAAGCGTTGGACTAAGGAATCTGATGTGAGGAGGGGAGGGCTGAGGGTTTTAAGGTATAAGCGGGGACTAAAAATTCTGATGTAAAGAGGGCAGGGCTGAGGATTTTGATGTATAAGGGGGGGACTGAGGATTCTAAGATAAAAGGTTTGGACTGAGGACGCTGATGCAAAGAGGGGGGAGTGGACTCTGATGTGAAAGAGGGGGACTGAGGACAATGATGTGAGGGGGTAGGGTTCGAGGGCTCTGATGTGAAGGGTGGAAAGTGTTGAAGGCTCTGATGTGAAGGGTGGAAAGGGCTGAGGGCTCTGATGTAAAGGGTGGAAAGGGCTGAGGGCTCTGATGTGAAGGGTGGAAAGGGTTGAGGGCTCTGATGTAAAGGGTGGAAAGGGCTGAGGGCTCTGATGTGAAGGGTGGAAAGGGTTGAGGGCTCTGATGTAAAGGGTGGAAAGGGCTAAGGGCTCTGGTGTGAAGGGTGGAAAGGGTTGAGGACTCTGATGTGAAGGAGGAAAGGGTTGAGGGCTCTGATGTGAAGGGTGGAAAGGGCTGAGGGCTCTGGTGTGAAAGGATATGGTTCGAGGGCTCTGATGTGAAGGGTGGAAAGGGTTGAGGGCTCTGTAACGGAGCTTCAATACCCGGCCTAGGTATCTCCGCTGTATAATCCTTGAAGCTGAGGTATAAAAAGGCAAAATACCCCCCCCCCCCCCAGTAAGTGGACGACACACAGTTCTGGGAGTCAACTAGAATGATTGTTTATTGAAACACAAGAGATCCCTACTCTCGGAATACCCCTCCCTTTTAGAGCCATTCCACACAAACATACACATCCCATAATAAGCTTACTCAAGGCAGACAGGAACAATAGAACAATGGAATGCAGGTATTCAACCATAACAAACCCCCACCCCCTAACAAGGGTCTATGAAACACATCTGCCATATTCTAGCAATCTGCAATATATCTTTATATATTTCCTGAGGGACACTGTTCAGAAATATTGTGGTCCCAAGTGAAAGAGTCCTTCCCTCTTTCAACACACCCCACACTCTCCATTCTGCTACAGGCTCTGATGTGTAGGGTGAAAGGGCTAAGGGATCTGATGTGAAGGGTGGAAAGGACTGAGGGCTCTGATGCGAAGGGTGGAAAGGGCTGAGGGCTCTGATGTGAAGGGTGGAAAGGGTTGAGGGCTCTGATGTGAAGGGTGGAAAGGGCTGAGAGATCTGATGTGAAGGGTGGAAAGGGCTGAGGGCTCTGATGTGAAGGGTGGAAAGGGCTGAGGGCTCTGATGTGAAGGAGGGAGGGCTGATGACTCTAAGGTGAAAAGGGTGGGACATAGACTCTGATGTGAAAGGAAGTGGATAAGAGAGACTGTAAAAGGGGGACTGAGGACAGGACTAAGGACTCTAATTTTAAGGGGGGGGGGGTGAGGCTGAGGGTTTTGATTCAAAAAAGGAGGACTGAAGACAGACCCTGATGTGAAGGGGGGTTCTGATGTGAAGAGGGGGAGGGCTGAGGACTTTGATGTAAAAGGGACGGGGGCTGAGGACTTGGATGTGAAAGAGGGGGAGACAGAGGACTCTATTGTGAAGAGGGGAGGGCTCCGAGGTGGAAGGGAGAAAGGGAGGGACTGCTGAGAGCTCTCTAATATGAAGGGGGCGCTGAGGGTTGAGGAAGGGGGGGGGCGAGGCTCTGATGTGAAGGTGGTAGGGCTGAAGGTTCTGAGGTTAAGGCATGATGTGAAAGAGGAAGACTGAGGACTCTGATGTGAAAGAGAGGGGCTGAGGACTTGGATGTGAATAGTGGGTGGGGGCTACTAATGTGATGGGGGACCCTGTTTATAACATAAGTGCCCTTAGATTTATCATACGTTCACAGGGTGCCATGACTAAGAAAAGGTTGAGTGGGGGGCGTGGCTGACTTCCGGGATGTGAGGAGCGTCTTCTCCTAGCTCCGCTGCCGACCGATAATCCTGTGCCTAATCCTGTGTCATCCGGGGTTTAAATCGCTCGCTACTTAACTCCTCCGACTCCCTGACTGATCCTCCATCCTCCTGATATGGTGAAGTACGGCAGGGACAGACCGATGTCCCCCGCAGACCGCGATCCGGGTCCCTCGGGGCAGGCCCAAGATGGCGCCCGGTCCTCTCACACGTGCGGAACGTTCGCTGCAGCCGCTCAAGAATCCGGGATGGGAGACAGTCCGGAGTGGCCGTCGCTCTCGCCAGGTGCCCAGCATGGAGCAGAGTCTACGGATCCACGCTCTTCTCAGGTACCTCAACCCTCCCTGTCCCAGATAATGGACGCCATTAAGACTTGCCAGACCTCCCTCACGTCCCACATTGACGCTCTCAGGGTGGACTTCTCCCTCCTCAAAGATGATGTCCAGAAGCTTAGACAAAGGGTCACCACTGCTGAACAGCACATAAGCTCGGTGGAGGATGATGTTTTCCCTCTCCCTGCAGCCCTTAGAAACATACAAGCGGAACAGAAGGCTCAGGCGGCCAAGCTGGGGGACATGGAGGACCGCCTGCATCGCAATAATCTTCGCTTCCTGGGCTTTCCTGAAGGGGCTGAGGGCAGGAATCCTGAGGCTTTCGTGGAAACGTGGCTGAAACAGGCGTTGGGCCCTGATACCTTCTCATCACTTTTTGCCATAGAAAGGGCTCATAGGGTCCCCTTTAAGGCCCCGGGAGCCAGGCCTAGACCCTTACTGGCAAGGATCCTTCATTATAGAGACAGGGATGCGGCTTTGCGGAAGGCCAGGGAGTTGCCGGAGCTCCGCTTTCACAATGCTGTCATTACTATCTTCCCGGATTTCTCAGCGGGCACGCAGAAGCAAAGGGCAGCGTTTGTGCATGTCAAGAAGCATCTCAGGGAAAGGCAGCTACCCTACAGTATGTTATATCCTGCTAAGTTGCGTGTGGTGTGTGGGGGCAAGACACAATTCTTTTTGGATCCTGCGGAGGCTGATCAGTGGCTGGACTCCTTGGGCAGAGCGTGAGAGCATAGGAGGGCGGGGGGTCTGCCTCCTCCTTCCCCCAGTTTGTGGTACTGTCTACGTGTTGGTGATGTTACCTGTGCCGTGGATTACTTTCATTACCCAAGGGATGAGTTCTCCTGACCATTTACCCCGGCTGGTAATTATACTGAAGTTTGACTATATGGTGGCACACTAGGAATACTTCTTATGACCGCTTCTCCACCTATTCTGCTTACTTGGTTTGGTTTGGGATTTCTGGCTCGGGCGTGTTGGGGCATCGAGCAGGGTGGGGGGTTTGGGTTTCCTTTTTGTTTTACTGTTTTTGTTCGGGACTGATTTTTCCCCTTCACAGGTACTTCTTATGTTCACTATCTCTTGGACACGAATGCTTCCCACGGCGGATGCTGCACTGCCCCCTGCTGGTCAGTCACTGGGAGGGCTCACCGGACTGGGACTGTTTTTTCTCAAGCCATGGCTGTAGACAATTTGAATATACTCTCCTGGAATGTCAGGGGGCTTAATGACAAAGTGAAAAGAGCCCTGGTATTTAATTGCATGCAAAAATATACCCCCATATCATATTTTTACAAGAAATGCACTTAACGGGATCCAAGGTTCTGGCCCTTGAGAGGGCATTCGTGGCACATGGCTTTCACTCCATGTTCTCTACTCATGCCCGGGAGGTATCCATACTAATGGCCCGTTCACTTAAGTGCTCGGTGAAACATGTTGTTACTGATGTCTATGGGCGCTACGTCATTGTTTTGCTGCAAATTGATAATGTGGTGTATACTTTCTTGTCTGTTTATGTCCCACCTCCATTCACTCTGGCCTTCTGGGACAAGGTGATGGCTCAATTACTGCAGGTGGCTGAGGTAAAGGGTGGAAAGGGATAGCGGGAGATTTTAATGCGGTGATGTCACCTGCTATAGATAGGTACCCGGGTGAGGTAGCAGCTTCCTCCTAGCTGGCGGCTTTGGTCGGAAAATACCAGCTAGTGGACTGCTGGAGATGGAGGAACCCAAATAGTAGGGAGTACTCCTGTTACTCGGCATCCTACAAGACTGTCTCCAGGCTAGACCTTTGTTTGGTCTCCCATGACCTGCTCCCGAGATTGCTGTTCGTCTTCTACTTGCCCAGGGCCATATCGGACCACTCTCCTATGCTGATTAGGCTTGGCCTCTCTCCCTCAATCGGTTATAAATTATGGCGCCTGAGCCCTCAGTGGCTCAATGAGGAGATTTTTTTCAATATCACTGCCAAGGAGATGGCTCATTTCTGGCTGGTCAATCGGGAGACGGCTTCCGGTGCTATGTTATGGGATGCCATGCGGGGCTCGGTGGCCGGTGTGATTAAGCAACTCAGGGAGGACAGAGCTTGGCGGGTGGAATCTCTCCAGTCAGAGGCGACTAAGGCTGAACTGGAATACATTAAAAACCCCTCCTCGACTAATTACTCCCTGTGGCGGGATAGTGCTCGACAACTGGATCTTGTTTTAAAAGAAAATTACTCTACCAAAAGCAACGAGTGTTTGAATATGGCGATAAAAATAGTAAGATTTTGGCGTATCTCTCTCGTTCTGAACATCCAGTCACGGCCATTGCTGGTGTCTACGATGGTCAGCAGCGGTTATGTACAGAGGGTACAGAGATAGCGGGTGCCTTTTTAGACTTTTTTAGGTCCTTGTACTCTTCTAGGGCCGACTACTCTGAGGCGGATCTGGACTCTTACCTGAGAGATGTCCCGATGGAGATACTCGAGGAGGAGGATAGTAGGTCTCTAGAGGGTCCTATTACCGCTGAGGAGATTGGGGCTGCGATCTCCTCTTTTGCAGCCAATAAGACGCCGGGATTGGATGGCTTTCCGATTGAGTGGTATAGAGCTTACTCGGAAACCCTGGTCCCCCGGCTGTCTAAGCTCTATGCTGAAGCTTTTGAGACTGGGGCACTCCCTCCCTCTCTTCGTGAGGCTTTGATAGTGTTGATACCTAAGCCCAACAAGGACCCGAAGTACTGCGAATCATATCGGCCAATATCCCTGATTAATGTTGATGTTAAGATTCTGGCGAAGGTTCTGTCCCGTAGGGTGAATGCAGTTATCTCTAAGATTATTCACTCAGATCAAACTGGATTTATTCCAGGGGGCTCTGCGGCCATCAACCTGCGCCGCCTTTTTATCAACCTGCAGGCTCCACCTTCTGGAGCAGACACTAGACTTATATTATCCTTAGATGCCCATAAAGCATTTGATTCGGTGGAGTGGCCCTATTTATTCGCAGTGCTGGGTCGCCTGGGATTTGGTCCGAAATTTGTCAGGTGGGTGAAATTGCTTTATGATTCGTCGGTGGCACGACTGCGGGTCAATAACAGGGTTACGGAACAATTTTCCGTATGCCGGGGTACTCGACAGGGGTGCCCTTTGTCGCCCCTGTTGTTTGCCTTGGCACTGGAGCCACTGGCGACTCTACTTCAGCGTGATGAGAGGATTCGCGGATGCCGGGTGGGAGAGTTGGAAGAGAAAACGTCTCTATATGCTGACGATATGCTCCTTTATTTAGCTGATTCCCGGGACTCCTTAGATGCTGCCTTGGAAGTGATAGAGTCCTTTGGGAGGTTCTCAGGGTTCAAGGTTAATTGGGATAAGTCTGTGGCATTCCCCTTTGACCCCCACCGAGCTTTTGATTTGGTGCTTCCGCGCAGCCTCCAGGTGGCGACTAAATTTCGATACTTGGGTGTGGTCATCCAGCAACCGGTGGAGAGGTATGTTGATAATAATATTGCTCCGATGATACAGAGGCTGAAGCAAACCCTGGCCACCTGGAGCAAATTGCCACTCAACCTGATGGGTAGAATAAATATCTTTAAAATGATCTATTTGCCCTGCTTCCTCTACCTATTTTGGCAAGCGCCGGTGTATCTTCCCAAGCGGCTGTTTGCAAGTATTGACTCCATACTGGTCTCTTTTATTTGGGGGGCAAAGCCGGCGCGAATCTCTCTTGGCACGTTAAGACTCCCGGCTCAGGCTGGGGGTCTGGCGGCTCCGGATTTGCAGGCTTATTACCTGGCTGCTCAACTAACGCATGTGCATGCCTGGTTCTTCCCTGACCTGCCGAATGCAGCGGTTACCACATCGGCGGCGGTGATGGGATCTTACGAGGCACTGTTGAACTCTCTGTACAGGAAAGGTCCCTACCCGGTGGAGGGTGTGGCTATCCTTAGGTTGTCGTATAAAATTGTCCATATGTGTAATGCTAAGATGGGGGGTTCTTCCTTTAATGGGTCCCCTAATGCTCCCTTGTGGTTTAACCCGGGACTACCGGAGTTATACAAGCTGGACTCTCCCAGAAGGTGGGCGGGATTTGATTTAAAATATGCTCATCAGTTGTTTAGGGGCCGTGAGTTTAAGTCCTTTGCTGAGCTGAGGGCGGAGCTGGGGGTTCCCTCGACGTGCTGGTTTCTGTACCAGAAACTCCGACATGCGGTGGCGACCCAGTTTGGGCTTCGGGGGGTGCACCTAGCTCCGGCTCGTTTGGAGAAGGAATTGCTAGATCCCGATCACACTAAACTTATCTCCAGATACTATGGCCTGATTCTTGGTGGTGGTGGGGAGAAAATGGTGTCCCTTCGGGCAAAATGGCAAGTGGATGTACCACAATTGGAGCTGGTGGACTGGGATGACCTACTCGGTGCTCAGTTCCATGGGCTGATAGCTGCGGGGGATAGGGTTGTTCAGTTAAATTACTTGCATAGAATTTACTACACTCCCTGTCGTCTGTTTGCCATGGGGAGGCTCGCCTCTCCGTTGTGTTTCCGATGCCAGGTGGTGCGGGGGGACTTCTTCCACATGGTCTGGTCGTGCTCACTGATCCAGTCCTTTTGGAAGGGGGTATGTACTTTTATTGCGGATAAATTGGCACTTCCGAATATTTGCTCCCCGGACAGATGCCTGCTCGGCAATCTGGAGGAGGAGGGTATTCGACAGTCCCAGAGAACTCTGCTGTGTATTCTATTTTTCTATGCCAAGAAACTGATTGCCCTGCGATGGAAGCAGGATACTCCGCCTACGGTTGCGGCCTGGGTGGAATTGGTCAATAATGCTCTTCCCATGTATAAGCTCACATATTTAGCTAGAGGTTCCACGAAAAAATTTGCTAAAGTATGGTCCTCATGGATGGACTCGGTTCTGGGGTCCAGGGAGGTTTAGGTCCTCGGGATGGTACTATAGAGAACATTTGCATTGACGAGTATGCCACCTTCTCTTTCATTATTGGCAACCTTGCTTCTTACTATATCTTACTGTGACGGGGGCTAAGTGGGGGGTGGTGGTGTCTACCTGTAGTGGGTTGTATACTTCTTTACTTTTGTTGCAAGAACGTACGTTGTGAAGGGTTATGCTAATTTTCTTTCATTTGTTCCTCATAATATTTGAAGGTTTTCCAATAAAAGAAATAAAAAAAAAAAAAAAAAAGAGAGAGAGTTTTCTGGTGGGAGGGGGAGGTGCGGGGAGGAGGGAGTCAAAGGTGGTGCCTTATGTTTATGATACTGTAAATGATGTAATTTTGCTTTCTAGAACTGTATTTGTATCTGTATGATTCTTGGAAATACTTTGTTTTCCCCTTCGCTGCACTCCTTTATCTGTATCGGATTGTTATTTGTGTTTTTTTTGTGTTCTATTAATAAAATACCTTTAAAAAAAAAAAAAAAAAAAAAAGAAAAGGTTGAGTACACAGGTAAATACACCGTTAAATATATCAAAAGGAGAGAGAAGGCCAATCTTCAAATATGTCTTCCTCTCTTTATCTCCATTATATGGGTGTTGGGGAGATTAGCACTAGGACTGAGCTCGGGCCGAACATTGGCTGTTCGCCCGTTTGAAGAACACATGAATTCTCGGGTCGTTCGACCATTTGTACAGCCCGCCGAATGACCACAATGCACTGCGCCGCCACACAGTGCGTTGGAAGCCCTGATTGGCTGAAGAAATTAAAGCTTTGCCCAATCAGGGCACAGAGCACTGTCAGAGCCATGATTGGAGAAAGTAATGATGACTCTATCCAATCATGGCTCATTGCTCTTAGTCCCATCCCACACTATAAAAGTATTCTTTCAATAGCGGCCATTTGTAGTGTGATATCGGCATGAAGAGAGGTAGAACAGGGCTCTGTTCAGTGCTACTAAAGAGTTAGTGTGCTATAGTGTGCTATTCTAATTCTATTCTCAGTGTAGAATATCAGTTTAGTGTGAATCTTGTGATAGTTCAGTCAGTGTGAGTGTAGTGCGAGCATTCATTTTTATGTTAGTGTCAGTTTGTTTTGTCAGGGCAGGTTTACTGCAGTATAGTTCAGTGCATTAGTGCACGTTTAACAAAGTACAGTATCTCACAAATTAAATTTTTCTACAATGTAAAGTAGTGAGTGTACAGCTTGTATAACAGTGTAAATTTGCTGTCCCCTCAAAATAACTCAACACACAGCCATTAATGTCTAAACCGCTGGCAACAAAAGTGAGTACACCCCTAGGTTAAAATGTCCAAATTGGGCCAAAAGTGTCAATAGTTTGCCTGGCCACCATTATTTTCCAGCACTGCCTTAACCCTCTTGGGCATGGAGTTCACCAGAGCTTCACAGGTTGCCACTGGAGTCCTCTTGCACTCCTCAATGACGAATTCACGGAGCTGGTGGATGTTAGGTGCTTGTTCTCCTCCACCTTCCGTTTGAGGATGCCCCACAGATGCTAAGTAGGGTTTAGATCTGGAGACATGCTTGGCCAGTCCATCACCTTTACCCTCAGCTTCTTTAGGAAGGCAGTAGTCATCTTGGAGGTGTGGGGGTCATTATCATGTTGGAATACATACTAAAAAGCTCTCAGATTATGGTTGGTATATTTTTGCCACCATCCCTTGTTAAACATAAGAATAAAAGATTTTCTCCTCTGATTGGGATTTTGTAGGCAAACAAAGACATGTGTATATAAAAACTTCCTTAATTTTATTCAAAAATACATACATTGATCACAACACAATAAAAATACATGTAGTGGAACACTGAAAAGGGCTACCACACATAAATAGACAATATTGCAGTATAGAACTCTTTGATAGAGTATAGATCCTGAACCAACGCGTTTCAAACATAGTAAGAACTAACAGTTCTGTTCTTCATCAGGGAAAACAGATCCCAACTCTACAAATAAAAATAAAAACATAATATAATAACAGCTGCAAACAAACTGCATACATATACATACGTGAGCAATGGCAACATATGTGGATATGACTAATATACTTAGACTGACCAAAGAAGTGGAGAGAAAGGGGAGAGAGACCCCCATAAATCCTTCCTCCAAAGAAAAAACATATGTAAAAACTGATAATTGGAAAAGATCCCAAATACATGCGTCCAACTTCTCATGAGGTAGGTGGGTCCCATATTTTCCTGTAGGGTCGCAGGAACGAATAAAGTATTCCCCAGATGACCGGCAAAGAGCACTGTAATTAAAAATACACATGTGTATATAGTAAAAGACAATAGTTGCAATGCAAAATCATTGTACATTGTCTTTAGTAATAAATGTCTCTGGGTCATTGATTCAGACAAAGAAAACCTCAGCATGTAAAATGATACATACTCAAAAAGGGCACCAATGCTGACATCAATATCAAATCTCCCCAAAGGGGATTGCACTGCCTATCAATGTATCAAAAAAACATCTATCTAGTAACTGTACTTACAAGGCATCCTAGTTAGAAAAGGTCCCAGAAGTGCATGGGTCCAGAGACAACGGGGGTTTCCTAACTGCCGATGGATTGTTCAAAAAGAGGCTGCAAATTAGCAACCCCAAAAAGTGTGCTGAAGATCCCCAAAAAGTGGAACACCCTTTTTGCAAGGGGATTCCATGGGAATGACGCCGATCACGGACCTTGGCGTCCTCAAAAAGGGCGCCAGCGCGGGAAACCGCGCTAGATGCACCTCACTTCCGCCGGATATGGCGTCATAACCATGACGCCAAACCGGAAGTTGTGACCGGAAATGTCAGGATCGGCCGGCGCCGCAATGCAGAGGCTTCTGCCGATCACATGACATTAACCCGAAGAGGACCGATGGCCTCCGGCGCGGGTGCTGATCCCAGATTCAGAAGGGAGAAGATCCCCCATATAGATCCGGGTAACGTAATTACCCCACCACACTGAGGGTGTGGGAGGGTGAAACGTCAGCCAACCGCGCCGGACAGGAGAAAAATGAGGCCAAACCACATCCCAAAGAGAACATAAGAACAAATGAAAAATGTTGTTGATATTTAGGAGTATAGGAAGGGGAGAAATACCCCCTCAAAACAATCCAGCACAAAAACTGGAAATGAATATCGCCCCAAAAAAGGTCAAAACGTCCAACTATAGAATCACAGAACCATGTCCCAAAACCCAACCCATAGAATTTTACAAGGCGGTATAATGGTGGAAATGTGGGGAATAATATTGCTCCATCTAAACCTCACATATGCAGTGCAAACAGATGGCACGCAGCTGTCATATCAATAATGTTGATATACATACAATCATATTAGAACAGTGAGTCTATAGACAATATGATATGCACCTCACATATCCAGAAAAAATAGACATACGATGTATGCACTTGCACATATCTAATAATTAGAAGGATGCATGTGTGGAAGAGCTAAACGCGTACATGACACTCAACCTCATCTCCCTAAGGAGGCAAGGAAGCCAAAAAAAACACGTGTCACATCCACCACACATGCTTCAACTGAAATGACAAACTGTCTTACCAGAAAGTACCCATATGTGTATGGGAAAACATATTCCAATAAATATATACATATATATAGCCCTGCCTATTCCTGAGATCCAGGAAAACATCTTAACTGACAAGCATACAAATAAATACTCCCAGACAAAGACAACAAAAAAAAAAAAGAGAGGGGTGGACTAGTATGCCTCTAATCAGTCTTTCCCGAACTGAAGCCAGATAGAAAGGGTCTGAAGCTTTCAGTCTCATTGAGACCGGGATGTACTGTCACTCTACGGGCCCTTATCCAGCGTGCCTCCTTCTGCAGGAGGGTCTTGTTCCAGTCGCCCCCCCTTGATGGAATGTGAGTGCGGTCCAAAACCGTGAAATTCACAGTGGGCATATGGTAGCCATGAATTCCAGCAACATGCCTGCCCAAGGGCAGGTAGAGGTTGCTGATCCTCATGCTTGCCAGATGTTTACCTACCCGGTCATGGAATTCCTGCTTGGTTTTACCCACATAGAAAGAACCGCGCTCACACTCCATCAAGTAGACGACTGCCCTGGTTTTGCAATTGGCAAAGTGCCTTAATCTGAATGGATTCCCATTGGGCAGAGTGAAAGTAGTTCTCTGTCGAATAAAAGGACAGCAGATTATCATGTTGGAATACTGCCCAGCGGCCCAGTCTCCGAAGGAAGGGGATCATGCTCTGCTTCAGTATGTCACAGTAAATGTTGGCATTCATGGTTCCCTCAATGAACTTTAGCTCCCCAATGTTGGCAGCATTCATGAAACCCCAGACCATGATACTCCCACCACCATGCTGGACTGTAGGCAAGACACACTTGTCTTTGTACTCCTCACCTGGTTGCCGCCACATGCGCTTGACAACATCTGAACCAAATAAGTTTATCTTGGTCTCATCAGACCACAGGACATGGTTCCAGTAATCCATGTCCTTAGTCTGCTTGTCTTCAGCAAACTGTTTGCAGGATTTCTTGTGCATCATCTTTAGAAGAGGCTTCCTTCTGGGATGGCAGCCATGCAGAACAATTTGATGCAGTGTGCGGCGTATGGTTTGAGCACTGACAGACTGACCCCCCACCCCTTCAATGCTGGCAGCACTCATACGTCTATTTCCCAAAGACATCCTCTGGATATGACGCTGAGCACGTGCACTCATCTCCATGGTGAGGCCTGTTCTGAGAGGAACCTGTCCTGTTAAATGGCTGTATGGTCTTGGCCACCATGCTGCAGCTCAGTTTCAGGGTCTTGGCAATCTTCTTATAGCCTAGGCCATCTTTATGTAGAGCAACAAATCTTTCAGATCCTGAGAGAGTTCTTTGCCATGAGGTGCCATGTTGAACTTCCAAAAACTCTATCACCACCAAGTTTACTGTATAAAAAAAAAAAAAAAAAAAAATATATATATATATATATATATATATATATATATGGCAAAAATATGGTAAGCCCTTGCTCTCAGGAAAATCCGCTGAAACCTGCCTAACTGCTGCTACTTATACGTATATTATGTTATAATAAAGAAATCTCATGTGTACCTCAAACCATAGGTGTCACGCTGGTTTCTTTAATGTGACACCTATGTACAAATGAGATTTCTTTCCTATGACATGTTGAACTTCCAGTGACTAGTATAAAAAAAGTGAGAACGATAACACCAAATTTAACACACCTGCTACCCATTCAGACCTTGTAACACTAACAAATTACATGACACCGGGGAGAGAAAATGTCTAATTTGGCCCAATTTGGACATTTTAACTTAGGGATGTACTCACTTTTGTTGCCAGCGGTTTAGACATTAATGGCTGTGTGTTGAAATATTTTGAGGGGACAGGAAATTTACACTGTTATACAAGCTGTACACTCACTTCTTTACATTGTAGCAAAGTGTAATTTCTTCAGTGTTGTCACATGAAAAAATATAAAAAATATTTTCAAAAATGTGAGGGGTGTACTCACTTTTGTGAGATACTGTACTTTGTTAAACGTGCACTAATGCACTGAACTATACTGCAGTAAACCTGCCCTGAAAAAACAAACTGACACTAACATAAAAATGAATGCTCGCACTACAATATAATAAAATATTTACAAAAATGTGAGGGGTGTACTCATTTTTGTGAGATACTGTATATTCCTGTGCGTTACTACTTAACGCAGTATATTTCAGTGCGTTAGTGCATGTTTAACGCAGTATATTTCAGTGCATTATTGCACATTTAATGCATTATATTTCTTTGCTTTACTGCACATTCAATGCAGTATATTTCTGTGCATTAGTGCACATTTAACGCAGTATATTTCTCTGCGTTATTGCATATTTAACGCAGTATATTTCTGTGCCTTAATGAACCTGTAATGCAGTAAATTTCTGTGCGTTTTTGCACATTTAACAAAAATGTAATGATATATCGCTCACACATGCCATGGGTATATATTGAATTACACCCCAAAATACATTTTGCTGCTTCTCCTGAGTATGGGGATACCACATATGTGAGAATTTTTGGCAGTCCAGCCATGTACAGTACCCCAAAAACACCAGAGGCCAGAGGAAAAACAGACCACAGATCTTTCCATAAAGAGAACTTGTCTCAGCCTTTTGCTGTCACAAGGGAGGTTTACATTTCTTGTGACAGGAATAAAAGTGCTAAAAAAAAAAAACAATTAAGAAACAGTTTAAAGAAAAAAAAAGAAATTAAATTAAATAATAAAATGAAAAAAAAAATTGTATTTTTAAAGCGTAAGGGTGGTTAGTCCCACAAGCATACGCAAAGGGCGATCACACCACACATGAGGTACTGGTGCGAATGTCACAGACCTCTTCTGTACCTCTAAACTGCTAACCTGTAAAGGCTTTTAACCACTTGCCAACCGCTCACGTTGAGGGTACTGCGGCAAAGTGGCTCGTTATCATCCAGCGACGTAGACCTACGTCACTGGACTCCTCCCCTTGTGGGCGGCGCACGCACGCCAGGGGCTTGCTCCCGCTGTATTCAGACACAGCGGGAGTCGGGCCAGGGGAGGAGAGGCGGTGATCGAGTGTGGAGATCCGCCCGCTTGTGTAAACAAAGCGGGCGGATCTCCTAAGTGACAGGCAGGGACAGATTACAGGATTCAGCATAGCTGAACCTGCGATCTGTCCCTGTGTCACTAAGTCCCCTCCCCCCACACACGTCAGTAAGCACCAGGCATACATTAACCGCTTGATCACCAATAAAATTTAAGCCCTTCCCTGCCAGTGTCATTTTTACAGTAACAGTGCATATTTATAGCACTGATTACTGTAGTAATGTCACTGGTACCCCCAAAAGTGTAAAAAATGTCAGTTAGGGATCGGATCTGTCCGCCGCAATGTCGCAGTCCCGCAAAAAAAAATCGCAGATCGCCGCCATTACTAGTTAAAAAAAAAACAATAAAAATGACATAAATTTCCCGTAGTTAGTAGCTGTGATAACTTTTGCGCAAACCAATCAAAATACGCTTATTGTGATTTTTTTTACCAAACATATGTAGCAGAAAACAAATTGGCCTAAAATGTTAATAAATTTAGATTTTTACATTTTTCTTGGGGGGGGGGGGGGGGATTTCATATAAAATAATGTGAAAAATATTGTTATTTTTTCAAAATTGTCGCTCTTTTTTTGTTTATAGCGTAAAAAGTAAAAATCATACAGGTGATCAAATACCACCAAAAGAAAGCTCTATTTGTGGGGAAAACAAGAACATAAATTTAAATTAATTTGGGTACAGCATCGCACGACCGCGCAATTGTCCGTTAAATTAACGCAGTGCCGAATCGCAAAATATGGCCTGGTCAGGAATGGGGTAAAATCTTCTGGTCTTAAAGCGGTTAAAAATACGCTCATTGAGAATTTTTTTTGTCAAAGACATGTATCTAAATACATTTTGGCCTAAATATATGACAAAAATTGAATATATTGGAAATGTTTTAACTGTCAAAGTAGAAAAATATTGTTATTTTTTCAAAATTGTCGCATTTTTTTATGAATATCGCAAAAAATGAAAAGCGCAGAGGTGATCAAATACCACCAAAATAAATCTCTGTTTGTGGGAAAAAAAGGATGTAAATTTAGTTTGGGTACAGCGTTGCATGATGGCGCAATTGTCAGTTAAAGTCGCACAGTGCCGAATCGCAAAAAGTGGCCTGGACGTAAAGCAGGAAAATTCTCCGGTGGTAAAGTGGTTAAAGTGTCCCCTAAGGATAATTTAAAGTACCGTAGCTTGTCGCCGTTCCACAGGCGTGCGCAATTTTAAAGCATGGCATGTCTGGTATCTTGTCACTTGGCGTTACATCATTTTTAGTTTACCAAAAAATGTGGTATTATATTGCGTCTGTGTTCATTAAATTTCATTAAAGTGTTTTTTTCAAAAAAAATTTGCATTCAAAAACTACTGAGCAAATACAGTGTGACAAATTGCAACATCCATTATTTTATTCTTTAGAGCCTTTAAAAAAATATATATAGTATGGGGGTTCTAAGTAAAAAAAAAAAAAATCATCATTATAACATGTATATTTAGAAAAGGAAAAAGGTCAGGCTATATATAAGGTGCAAGGCACCTGTCCCCTGCGTTCTGAGTGGTGCAATCCTCTATCCAGCTTGGCTACAGACTTGCAGATGTCGAGAACTATTGACACGGCAACCTTGGAATGCTTGAGCCTTGCAGCCCCTCAGAAGACCAGGGTGGTCTGGGAACTCTAAAAACGACAGACAAACACAAGGGCGCAGCGGCCTAGTGCATTATCCTTTAAAAAGGGTTTATTAAAAGTAATAGAATAAAAATACTCACAAACGAGTTCTTGATAAAAGCACATCAAACAAAGTATAAAATTCGAAAACGCATAAGCCTATACAGCTTCGGAGGACGATCCAATCCCGATCTCGTGCTTTTATCAAGAACTCGTTAGTGGGTATTTTTATTCTATTACTTTTAATAAACCTGCTTAAAGGATAATGCACTAGGCCGGTGCGCCCTTCTGTTTGTCTGTCGTTTTTATATATAAGGTACCTCATCTGTGTGATACATATACTAACAAACTAGAGGATATTGGACTTTACTGCTACCAAAGGAAGGACAGCCACATATTTTATTAAAATAACACAGTTTTTTACAAAAATACAAAAAATGTAACATCCATATAACCATATTATCATATTACCGTGGGACAATACATGTCGTATATATAAAGAAACCAACATGTCTTTGCTAAATGCTCCAAGAGGTTGACGCATTTCGCATAGTTGCTTCTTTAGGACCTCTGTATCTTGGCAGCAAATAAATATTCCGTATCATCCCAGGAACGCTGCACACGGATGGTGGATAGAAGTTCATGCGGACAACATATATTGCATAGGGCTGTAAAATAGCATATGAGGTATAATAGGCAGGACCGCAGCAATCGGTGGCATGTAAGCGATAACAGACCAAAAGTAAAAGGCTGACACTTTAATGTCCATACATAGAACAAGTGAATGAACCGATATTTTCCACAATGTCAACTATAATCACTAGGGAGGGACCAACCAGCCCCCCCTATCGTGTGTAACAAATGGAAACAATTTTCAAGTGTGCCCAGTCTCCATTGAAAAGCTGCCCCAAAGTCCGCAGCCTCAACGTTTCCTCAACCTGTCCACCAGCAATGACATTTTTATATGTAGGAAAGAAATGTCAGAATTGCCCCAGTAGACAATTGGTTAAGGAATGCAAAACTGATTAAAACAGTGTTTTTTATATCTGCTTTTACTTAATTTTTGTACCCAGCAATGACCTTAGAAAAGAGGGGCAGGTGTCTGTAATGATATTTTTAGAACAGATGTATAAAATGGCATTTTTTTTTATTTTTTAATTGACACAAAGTGCTGGAGATAAGACCTGTCTGTAATGTCTATAGCAACCAGTGACTTCTTTTCATTTTCCAGCTGTTAGAGTGTAGATTTGTTTCCTTTTGGTTTCAAGCCAGCCCTGTTCTTTTTTGTTGGACACTTACATGCTATATATATATATATATATATATATATATATATATACAGATGTATATATATATATCTATGTATCTACAGTATATATATATATATATATATATATATATATATATATATATATATATATATATATTATATATCAAAAAAGTGCAAACAAGGCAACTTTCCAAACCCAAATTCAACCTCATTTGGTTATATTTGCTTGGCCAATTACAGGAAGTCAAGGCCAGCATATGTAAATTAGCATTTTAGGCAAAAGTTCTTATTTGTGGATCGTCAAATGTGTTAACGGATGTGTATAGCAACAAAAAAGTGGATCAGCTGGCAATCACTCATTAGAATGAGCACCAATTAAAGCCTAACTCCCAACTTGAAAGAATCAATTGTATTGGCAATAGGAATGCCACACACCAAGATGCAAAAAAATTACAATATCCAGCAAGAACAAGTTATATTCCAACATGTTTCCCACTAGGCACAGCACTGTCTTGTTCTTTGAGAAAGTGCTGTGTCTACCCAGAAACATGTCAGACTAGATCTTGTTCCTGCTGGCTATTGTAATCAAGGAAGAATAATATTTTGCATCTTGGAGTGCGGCATTATTAGTGCAATTGATTGCTTCGGTAGAGACTGGATGAGCCAACGCCTGAGATGTGATTGTGGAGTGTGGAGCCTTATCTTGCCTTTAACAACATGTAAAATATTTCCAAACTTGAAGTTTTTAGAAAAAAACAAAAATAAAGCAGCTCTGGCTGTAATACCTACCTCCTGTCCAGAGCTGTCCTCCACAATACCTCTTTTCTGCCACAAGATGTCCTCAGTCTAAGGACTCCTATATATGGATCACACAATACATCCCTTGAGAGTCAGATTCAATGAGCATAAATGCAGCATTGTCAGCAGTAAGGAAAAAGATGAGGATAAATATTCGGTACCTCGACATTTTAAACAGGTCCATAATGGGGATCCATCTGGTCTGAGAGTTTTTGGGATTGAGGCAGGCCAAAGAGACTAAGACAATGGTAGAAGGTTCCAGAAATTGTGTAAGAGAGAGTTATACTGGATATTTACATTAGGGTCTCTATCCCCCCAGAGGTCTTAATAAAGATCTGGAGATATATGAAGAGATCGTTTATTAGGCATCTTAACAATCAGTCAGTTTTCGGTAGGTGGTAGTGGGGAGCATCTAAAGAAAAGATGTTGCCCTATACAGTGAGCACCACTCTTTTTCTCTCTCTCCTGAGTTGAATGGCAACCAGTGTCATTAAATGCAGAAGACTGTAGACATATGGTGATGGTCCATCCTGTACTTACAGTATATTGATGCAAAGAACAGTGCCAATATCATCACATCATCAAGGATTGCCCACTACCACAAGTAGATCTGAAGAGGAATACAAAATATTCTGATATTTGTAGAAGTATGACAGGTACCTCTGAACTGTCATTAGGAGAGGGGAGAGTGAAGGTACAGTCAGGTCCATAAATATTGGGACATCGACACAATTCTAATCTTTTTGGCTCTGTATACCTTTCAGCTTTAATTTGAGGGTATTTACTTCTAAATCAGTTGAACAGTGTAGGAATTACAACAGTTTGTATATGTGCCTCCCATTTTTTTAAGGGACCAAAAGTAATAGGACAGATTAACAATCATAAATCAAACTTTCACTTTTTAATACATGGTTGCAAATCCTTTGCAGTCAATTACAGCCTGAAGTCTGGAATACATAGACATCACCAGACGCTGGGTTTCATCCCTAGTGATGCTCTGCCAGGCCTCTACTGCAACTTTCTTCAGTTCCTGCTTGTTCTTGGGGCATTTTCCCTTTGGTTTTGTCTTCAGCAAGTGAAATGCATGCTCAATCGGATTCAGGTCAGGTAAAATTGACTTGGCGGTTGCATAACATTCCACTGCTTTCCCTTAAAAAACTCTTTGGTTGCTTTTGCAGTATGCTTCGGGTCATTGTCCATCTGCACTGTGAAGCACTGTCCAATGAGTTCTGAAGCATTTGGCTGAATATGAGAAGATAATATTGCCCGAAACACTTCAGAATTCATCCTGCTGCTTTTGTCAGCAACCGCATCATCAATAAATACAGGAGAACCAGTTCCATTGGCAGCCATACATGCCCACGCCATGACACTACCACCACCATTCTTCACTGATGAGGTGGAATACTTTGGATCATGAGCAGTTCCTTTCTTTCTCCATACTTTTCTCTTCACATCACCCTGGTACAAGTTGATATTGGTCTCATCTGTCCATAGGATGTTGTTCCATAAATGTGAAGGCTTTTTTAGATGTTGTTTGGCAAACTCTAATCTGGCCTTTCTGTTTTTGAGGCTCACCAATGGTTTACATCTTATGGTCAACCCTCTGTGTTGACTCTGGTGAAGTCTTCTCTTGATTGTTGACTTTGACACACACACACCTACCTCCTGGAGAGTGTTCTTGATCTGGCCAACTGTTGTGAAGGGTGTTTTCTTCACCAGGGAATGAATTCTTCGGTCATCCACCACAGTTGTTTTCCGTGGTCTTCTGGGTCTTTTGGTGTTGCTGAGCTCACCGGTGCGTTCTTTCTTTTTAAGGATGTTCCAAACAGATGATTTGGCTACACCTAATGTTTTTGCTATCTCTCTGATGGGTTTGTTTTGTTTTTTGCAGCCTAATGATGGCTTGCTTCACTGATAGTGACAGCTCTTTGGATCTAATATTGAGAGTTGACATCAACAGATTCCAAATGCAAATAGGACAGTTGAAATTAACTCTGGACCTTTTATCTGCTCCTTGTAAATGGGATAATGAGGGAATAACACATACCTGGCCATGGAACAGCTGAGCAGCCAATTGTCCCATTACTTTTGGTCCCTTAAAAAGTGTGAGGCATATATACAAACTGCTGTAATTCCTACACCTTTTACCTGATTTGGATGTAAATACCCTCAAATTTAAGCTAAGTCTGCAGTTAAAGCACTGTTTGTTTGTTTCATTTCAAATCCATTGTGGTGGTGTATAGAACCAAAAAGATTAGAATTGTGTCGATGCTCCAATATTTATGGACCTGACTGGCGCTGCATGAAATAGGTGTATGCAAATAAATATCACACAAAATGAATAAACAATAAATATAATTATGGTGACAAATGTGAAATAAGTGCAATGTGCAGTGTCACTAAGAGGTCAAAGGTGCCACAATGTGCATAAATAAATATACCAGAAAAAAATACCACTAAAATTGACTAAATAAATAAATAATCAAGAAATAGGTAATAACTCCAGTAAACAATTAGATAAATCAACCAGATAACCTGTGATAAGGTGACTGGGTAGGTATAGGGTCGATAACTTATTAAAGTGACTAGTGCAAAGGTGACTAAGTATACAATAAATAAAAGTCCACAAGGTGAATAAATGTATATTGATTATTGGAGTCCCAAAATTGTAGATCTTGAGGTAATCCAAAGGTGACTTGTGCAGGTGAGGAAACAATAGTGCTCCCCTCTCAGTAAAGACCACATTCACCAGAAATGAGTACCCCTACAGGGGTAATATGCGTGGTAATACTCAAGGATATACTCCCATCAGGTCAAGGACATCAATATTGGTAATATCGGGCTATCCAGTTACATCCTCAACCATGGGTGTAGGGCAATGCTCTCCAATAAATCAACTCAATCAAATGGCATCAGCGGGTAATGGGTAAAATTGGGGATCCGGACCATATGGAGGAAGCAAAGGGCTCATATAGTGAAGTATTGTTTACATTAAAACCTTTATTCATGCAAAAAAATAATACTCACAATATAAAAGTAAAAAGCAAGCGTGGAATAATAACAGCTGCAGCTATCCTGTATCGCGGCACACTTCTGGAACACGATGCGTCCAGCCACAGGAAATGCGTTCCAACCAAAAACGGAAGTGACGTTATGACACTCTACGCGTTTCATCAGTTGACGTCATCAGGAGCAGCGTCATTCACGTCACCTCCGCCTCTATATGTACAAGATGGTTACTAGGCAATCGGAAGACTCTAGAACCAGATAATTAAGCCGAAGCCAATCGCCAAATTGCTTAGAAGTGGGTCAGTTGTTGCCGGGCAAACAAAAAAGGGAGATGATGTTCAAATGCAGCCAATGAGAAAATAGATTCAGATTGAATGTGCTTGTTACTGGGCAAAGAACCAAGAATTATTGCAGCCGACTCACAGATAGTAAACCGGTATCATATCATATATTAATATTCGTTGCCCGCTATGAAGATGTATATATTCTATTGCACGACTAACATTGTTAGTTATACATCTCTGAACTGTCATTAGGAGTTTACTTTAACAAACAATAGTACCCCTCAAACCTCAATCAGAATTCCCCCAGAGGCACATCTGTTCATACTCTGCTATCAGATATTGAGGTTTTTTTTTATGTGGTTGCTTTGCAGAAAAACAAAAAAAAGTACACAGCTGCATTTTATGTAATGAGCGATGCACCATTGAATATTACACAAAACTAAAATTTTATTTTTAGGCTGCCTGTGGTTCTAACTGCCTTGTCCAGTCATTTCTAACAGGAAGCAAGTCGGCGTGCATGTAAAGTAACAACTTGCTTCTCATTGCACTGATACCTCAGTGGCTGCTGGGTGTCGGGGGGACCTGGGACTCGGTGTTGTCTAGTTTTAGAATCTGGTGACGCTTACCCAATAGCCAAGGTGTCTAAGCAGGAAATAAATCAGCATTTTATATGAGTTTCAGTTCAGTTCATGAGTCCATCTTCCAATGGGGCCATATAACGTGATATGCATTTTATGCCTATGGTAAGAGATTTATTAGTTAGGTTTTTTCTTGGATAAACATACACCGTTTTCTCTTTTTTCTTATTTAATTTAGACCCTCTGGTCTCCCTTATAGCTGCTGTTAATAAAATGGCAAACTAACCATCTGTATCACAAATGACTGGATCTGTGTCGGGCAAATGCTCTGACTAACTGCCTCTTTCTCACACAAATCCTAACCTTGGTTATCTCAAGGAAGTGGAAGCACGTTACCACATTTTCGGATAAGGGGACATTATTTTAAAGCGTGCTGCACAATGTGGGCTTTGCCTTTGATAATGTCTGATGGTAAGACGAAACGTGTCAGCCACGCCAGCCCATATGCAGACACGCCTCCAGCCGTGGCCATTGTGATTACATGCCTTGTATCATGCAACGCCATGTGAGTTTTTTACTTGACTTTTTATTCTAAATAAAGGTACATACTTCACTATTTGAGCCCCATTTGTTTTTGGAGGGACATCATTATCCATTATCTATGAAGTATGAGTGTATGAAGATACGTTACTGTTGATGAAGTACCGTGGTGGACCTGGTGCCAGATTCCAGAGTGGACCCTAGCCTAGTGGCTATTTCCATGCTTCATGCCTGTTTGACCTTCCTTAACAGGGGGTCTTACGTTCCTGTAAGGGAATCACTATACATGAGCACGTGGTGGTCTTACGGACTGTGGTTTTTATCTTATGGTGTTGGAATCTTTCTACATTCATTCCTGAACTTTAGCACCCGGCCTCACTGACTTTTATGGACTTTGTTTAGTCCTTCTTCTAATGCATTTATTTGTTTAGAAGTGTTTGGCGCTGTACCTTTTTATTATATTATTATCTCAAGGAAGTAAAGCAGCAAATTGTAGAATGGGCTACCTAGGGGCCAGGTTGTTTAGCCACTTCCCAACTTCTTCCCGAAAAACACCAACTTTGCACGGCTAGAGCGGTGTTGCTCAACTCCATCCCACTGACTCTTCCTCACTTACAGGTTCCAGCATATATTTGGTCAATAGGCCTTGTGAGACCTTGCTTCCCTGGTGGTTCAAGATCTGGTCCAACGACTCCACTGCTAGGGCCTCTGTCACCAGATACCAACTTAATCCCATCCAAGTCAGCAGCTATAACACTCAGGTATAGGCTGCGCTCACTGGCTATTTGAGGATTCGTCCAGTACCCCACTTGTGTGATACATTGATGTATCGATTCTTATCTTTTAAATTCTTTTCCTGCAAATGATCCAAATTATTGGTAGTGTACAAGTCCACATCACTGGCATAAATATAAACGACTCAAATTACATAAGACCCAATTCCAAATATTGGCATGGCTAATACAGACCCTGCGCCATAAAAAAATGAAGGAATGAAGGAGGGGGCTACTGCGGTGATGCAAGGTACATGTTGCTCCCAATAGCCTAGGGCTCACTTTTTTTCCAGCAGAGGTGTCTTATCTACCATAGACATTCTGGACAGATTTAAAGGCTCACAACAGGAATCCTGGCAGAAGGGAAGGGTACAGAATGGGTACCAGTTATTACTGCATGTCCTCCATCTTCATCTCACGCTCTGAAATCCTTTTGTTTAGCTTCCAAATGCTGAACATAGTAGGGTCCTATACTCTAGAACAGGGTTTCTCAGCCAGGGTTCCATGGAACTCTAGGGTTCATCAAGAGATTTCTAGGAGTTCTTTGAGCAATGAGCAATTTCTGCCTCTCAGATACGTTCCCACTGACACCATTGATATTTCTATCTGTAAGGGGGTTATTATTCCAATGACCACCAGTGTAAGGAGCATTCTTCCCACTGACCATTACACTAATGTATAATGATTTGCAGATATAGTCATTTTTAGCAGGGGTTCCCTAAGACCAGAAAGTTATTTCAAGAGTTCCTGTGTGTTTAAAAGAGTAAGAAATATTGCTATGGAACTAGTAGGGAGACCTAACTTCCTTTTACAAATACCCCTCATCCTTAACTTTGGCATGTCTTCAGGCTATGCTGAACTACACCCTGCTAAAACACAACGGAAAGAAGAAATTTTGCAAAGGCAAAACCCCATAACACAACACAAACAACATTCTAAATATGTATTAGCCCCGGATAATTTTATACATAATAACAAGGGTTCATCAGGTTAACACATGGTCCCATGGTACGGAGCTTGTGGTGAATTTGCAGGTGTATGTCTTTAGCATCAGGCCGCAACAACACCACTTTGTTTATAAAAACGTATTTGAACGAACGATAGACTCTACAGAACTCTCTGGAGGTGCCATTATCCCCTTTTAAGTAAAAAAAAAGGGCCTCAACAATGAAAGATAATTCCACTTGGCCTGAATATAGATTAACTCTCTCTTCTGTTCAGTAATCTAAAACAACCCCTCAGGAATATATGGGAACTTAAAACCTATAGTCATCTCTACCCAGCCAATTTAGATATCTTTGTAGCCATGACAATCAGGACATTAAGGACTTCTTACCAGGATGGTTCCCACTGACCAAGAGTTCTCTGTGGAGCGGGAAAGATCTGAGTCTATCTCCACAAAGCAAGGGCTAGCTATTGGAGAGCCCATATACCTCTCCTGACAATCCCTCATGGGGTTCTTTTCTACTGTAGCCTCAGGAGTCATTACTTCCTCTGACTGAACCGCCTGCTCTCCATAGTTATGGCTACTGTTCGCAGGTGGCAGAACTTTTCTCTTCTTTTAAATTACCAACTCAAACAGGTTACTTTCCACATTGGGCTCATTTGGTCACAAGGGGCAGCTCTGTGGCCCAAGAGCCAAGTTCACTTGTGTTTCCCACAAAAGGGTGTTTATCCTTACCTGGGGGTGCCAGCCCTGAAGCTAGGTCCTCAGTTCCCACTGACTGGGTAATGATTATTGAGCCTGGTCTGCCTGGCATGGGGAAGGCTGTATCTATGTAAATACTGAACAAGGCAGGGGCCTATACTCCAGAACTAGCAAGGAGACCTAACCACCATTTACAAACTGCTTGGACTCTATGGTACTCAACTGTAAGAAAGAGGTAAGTATTTTGGTGGGACTTTATTTAATGGTAGTACAAGCAGGGCCATAAATAAATGAGATAGGGTGGCATAGCAAAAACAATAAAGGCCCCTATTTTACTCAATACTCTATCACAAAACCAATTCCTCTAGTGATTCAGAATATTAATTGTTTTTATAGGAAGTGTACAGACATCTCCAAATAAACAATATACATCTATTCCATTCAAATGTGTTTTTCAAATGCTATAGCTAACTTGAATAAATCACTGTATAGCCAGAAAACATTGGACCCCTTAGCAGCAGTGTTGCCAACCTCCTGTAGCATTTTTTACTGACAAAACATGGAAAATTTACTGACGGAGCACATTTTTTACTGACAATCTGAAAAGTGACAGTACTCCTATTATAAACTACGACAATCAATATTTAAACAGTATAAACACAATATGGAAACACTGACAATACCCATAACAAGTAATTTGTCTGCCCCTAAAATTATTCAGCCCCTTTACTTTCAGTGCAGCAAACTCTCTCCAGAAGTTCAGTGAGGATCTCTGAATGATCCAATGTTGACCTAAATGACTAATGATGATAAATAGAATCCACCTGTGTGTAATCAAGTCTCCGTATAAATGCACCTGCACTGTGATAGTCTCAGAGGTCCGTTTAAAGCGCAGAGAACATCATGAAGAACAAGGAACAAACCAGGCAGGTCCGAGATACTCTTGTGGAGAAGTTTAAAGCTGGATTTGGATACAAAAAGATTTCCCAAGCTTTAAACATCCCAAGGAGCACTGTGCAAGCGATAATATTGAAATGAAAGGAGTATCAGACCACTGCAAATCTACGAAGACCTGGCCGTCCCTCTAAACTTTCAGCTCATAGAAAGAGAAGACTGATCAGAGATGCAGCCAAGAGGCCCATGATCACTCTGGATGAACTGCAGAGATCTACTGCTGAGGTGGGAGACTCTGTCCATAGGACAACAATCAGTCGTATACTGCACAAATCTGGCCTTTATGGAAGAGTGGCAAGAAGAAAGCCATTTCTTAAAGATATCCATAAAAAGTGTCGTTGAAAGTTTGCCACAAGCCACTTGGGAGACACACCAAACATGTGGAAGAAGGTGCTCTGGTCAGATGAAACCAAAATCAAACTTTTTGGCAACAATGCAAAACTTTATGTTTGGCGTAAAAGCAACACAGCTCATCGCCCTGAACACACCATGCCCACTGTCAAACATGGTGGTGGCAGCATCATGGTTTGGGCCTGCTTTTCTTCAGCAGGGACAGGGAAGATGGTTAAAATTGATGGGAAGATGGATGGAGCCAAATACAGGACCATTCTGGAAGAAAACCTGATGGAGTCTGCAAAAGACCTGAGACTGGGATGGAGATTTGTCTTCCAACTAGACAATGATACAAAACATAAAGCAAAATCTACAATGGAATGGTTCACAAATAAACATAATCAGGTGTTAGAATGGCCAAGTAAAAGTCCAGACCTGAATCCAATCGAGAAGCTGTGGAAAGAACTGAAACCTGCTGTTGACAAACGCTCTCCATCCAACCTCACCTCACTGAGCAAGAAAGAATAGGCAAAAATTTCAGTCTCTTGATGTGCAAAACAGATAGAGACATACCCCAAGCGACTTATAGCTGTAATCACAGCAAAAGGTGGCACTACAAAGCATTAACTTAAGGGGGCTGAATAATTTTGCACGCCCAATTTTTCAGTTTTTTATTTGTTAAAAAAGTTTTAAATATCCAATAAATTTCATTACACTTCATGATTGTGTCCCACTTGTTGTTGATTCTTCACAAAAAATTACAGTTTTATATCTTTATGTTTGAAGCCTGAAATGTGGCAAAAGGTTCGCAAAGTTCAAGGGGGCCGAATACTTTCGCAAAGGCACTGTATTTGTAAAAAAGCACAGATTTTCACAAACTGTCTGTAAATTTACTGACGGCTGGCTACCCTGCTCAGCAGTCACATAATGTGCCATGACTATGGTTCTGCCCTTGGCTGCAGAAGGCAACAATGGAACTAACGTCAGCAGTGCTCCTCAGTCAGATGGTGCTTTACAACATTACTGGTCATCTCACACTCCCCAGGCTCAGACTTAATGCATTTGGGTGCACCCTCTTCTCTCCCAGCCACTGGGGCATCCTTCTGGATAGTGAGACTGCTTAGATGTACAACATAACTGTGTGTGACAGGCTGGATTTCTAGAGAATCTGTGGTTGCTCTCACAGAGATATTTATCTGTGGTCTTCTACAATGAGAAGTGGAATTTAAGTTGACACTGGAATGCTATTAAAGAGAACAAAGTAAGACATTTAAAAATGTATGGTAACTTTTTTGTTTACAAAAGATTTTATTGGAAAGTCAAAACCAAACAGTACAAATAAAAGAAGCCGTGATGAAATACAAGTCATGAAGGAAGCTGAAACTGATCATATGATGATTACAATAGAGCATATACAGTAATAAGGCATATTTGACTTGTGATAAAAATAATGTCAAGCAGAACATGAAAATATCAGGTATGCAACATATTGAGTCACATGATAACACTACAAAACAGTTAAAGATTTTAGGGACATTTGTCCCAACTATCCCATTTGTTATGGAAAATATGCAAGGTATTACAGTGCCTTGCGAAAGTATTAAAAAAAAATTAAAAAAACAAACACAGAGCGCTAAGACGACCTCCAGTATATGAGGAATAGACAAAAGATCTAATATGCAACTGAGGACAGGGGAGGGGGAAAGGAAGAGAGGAAAAAGGCACTGACAAGTAATAAAATTGTACTACAAATGAGCATAACCATGAAATGGTATAAATTAATTAGGTACAACAAGATACCCTGAGCAGGTGGATGATCCTAAAGGGAAATGTCCATAGGCACTGAGCAGCTCTTCCACAGATGAGAAGGAAGAATCTGTATAGACAAAAAGAAGAGGGGAGAAGCGCTCTAAGTGCAGACAGTTTAATGTTGATAACAAGGCAAGGTTAAATACACTCACTAGACGTAAAAGATCAAAGGCTATGTCTGTCCAACAGTCCTGCAGCCATCCTCTGTGGAGTGTCCTCCGTTCACATGAAGCCGTGTGCAGTTACAACACTGGTGGTGGGAGGAAAGGAAGCCGGCTGCGTCCCACGAACGATCAGCGGTGAGCGATCAAAAGGCTCCGGTCTGCGGCTACGTAGTGCGGATGATAGCTGGAGGCACTCTCAAGACAGGGATGGTGGGGTCTGTCCAATAGGTTACGGCATGCACGACGCGTTTCTGAGCATGCGCGGGGTCATCTACACCCGGCGCGCTCTTTCATCAGGTGCTAGAGTGCCGTAGTCTCTATGGGGCTTTAATAGTGCTGATAATGATTGGACACAGCTGAAGTAAGGAGACGGTAACAGCCCAAAGCATCGAGCAGTAACCTCTACCAATCAGGCATAAAAACAGCTATAGAGGAAGTTAAAAGCAGCTTAGATGTGGAGTGTAATCGGTCGGCTCCCCACAGATGAACATGTATGGGGGCTAGACGACCACTTATCACAGTTAAAAACAAAAAATAAAACATTATAGTATATAATAATATAAAAATATATAGAGGTGAGCCTGGATACATCAGAGCATATAAAAAGAGCATATAAAACGCATTGCAATATTAAAAGAATAATCATTAGAATATATTAAAAAACATATTTAAAAAACAAGTGTACAGCATATCACTTATGCAGTAAAGACATACTAACCACAAAGGCTGTGGTATAGAGGATCATATAAACAAATGAAACTGGAAAAGGGAGGGGGGGGGGAGGGGGAGGGGGGGGGGGAGACACTCATGTAATAAAATAAATAAGGGGATAGGGGGTGGATATAAGATACCCCATATGTAGGTATGGATATGTATACCATAATAATTATAATTTTCGTATAAAAAATCTCTCATGTAGAATACCAAATAAGATATATTATAATGTATATGTATATATTGTGGATGAGCGTAAACAAGGCATAGGACTCATCTAATATGATGCAATGAAGGGATGCGTCTACTCCATCAGAGTGTGTTAAATCCCAACAAAGAACTCTGATTATAAGATAGTATGCACATCTAATTCTTCGTTTAACCCTCGAGGAGCGAGAACATCTAACGTGTAGATCCAAAAGGTCTCTCGCATACATAATTTAGAGAAGCGTTCTCCTTCCGGCAAATCTTTTGGAATGGATTCAATAACCCAGATTTTTAATCCCTCGGTAGATTTTCCATGGATTTCTGAAAAATGTCGTGGGACACTATGAAGGTCACATCCGCCTTCAATGAGACGGCAGTGTTTCCCAAAACGCTGTCTGACTGGTCTGATGGTTCGACCAACATAAAGCAACTGGCATGGGCATATCAGACAATACACCACATACTCAGTTGAGCAGTTGTAGAAGTTATCCAAGACATAGGTTTTATCGTTATGTGTAAAGTCTTTTTGACCATGTCCACCACATTTTGCATAACTTTTTACGGCAAGCATACATGCCTTTCAAGGGAATCAACCATGACAAATGATTAGTGACCTTGGTGTTCTTTAGTTTGCTGGGTGCTATTTTATTTTTATTTTTTTTATTTTTTTCAAGGTAGTGGCCCTCCTATACGTCACTTTCGGTTTGTCCAAGATGACCGAGTTCAGGTGGGGGTCTTGTTTAAGGATGTCCCAATGTTTAGATAGGATTTTTTCAATTTTTCTATACTGACAATGGAACCTAGTGACAAAACGAACAGGGTGATGTTCGTTCTTAGCCCTAGAGCTGGGAGGTTTTCCTGGAAGATAGGCCTCATAGGCTGGAGGTATATGATGATTTTGTTTCCAAAGGAAAACCTTGTTGTTGCTATAATCATCTAAGTCTCTCCACATCTATGGCTCATGGATAAAGGACAACATAATCAATTAATGGTAAAAAAACTAGAGAGATTAATGCATTCCGCCAACACTCAGTGGTGGGATGAATTTTTTCTCAAGAAATATTTAACAGCAAAAATTTCCCCCAGGGGCCTGAGAATCACGCAGACCTGCTCTTTTTTAGATTCCGCCCACCTAAAAGAGTGGCGTGGCATCGCAGAGTTTTGCACCACCAAGTGGCTAGGGCTTCTCGCTACTCAGCGACACATAAAATATGATTCATTAGTACATAATATTCAAATTTTGATACAGGATATTGAGAGTTTTCACACACACATCCCTCTTGGGTGGCTTGACACCCTTAAAAGGAATACAAAAAGAAAGGAGGACCAACTTATACATACAAAATTGGACAAATTCAGGAGAGACTTAGATGATTATAGCAACAACAAGGTTTTCCTTTGGAAACAAAATCATCATATACCTCCACTAATGTCCTTGGAGGTTCACCCAGTTCCACCTCTTAGGACTGCACCCCTCAGAGGTGGCAATGATACACGGTCCATCTATAGCCATAGACTCATGTCTATGGCCAGCAATCAGACCACTAAGGTAGATAGGTAGATAGACCCACCGACCTACAGAATAAGAAAAATATTCCCTCTAGTTATCCAACAAAAAATGTGCCCAATCATCCAAATAAGCATAAGAATAATAATAAAAATAAAAGCAAAACCAAGACCGATACAGGTAAAGTCAGTAAGATTGAGAGTATTTCTGCCACGTACAACATCACAAAAAACAGACTTCCAAGTACCCCCAACCCCCCAGGTACCGCTGGCGAGTCATCTGCTTCTACCTCGGACCAGACTTTCCTAAACTTACCCGCCAACCAGAAAGAGGTTATGAGTCCCCATATGGCCAGTCAGATACAAGTTACACCAAAGTCACCTGGTCCTAGCCAAAATGTATCCTTTCCGGTCATGATTAATGAACTTGACACGGTTCCCCTTACCACAATCCCTCCTCCGGTGTCTTTTTTAGAGGAGGGCCTATTGACCAAAACCAGAAAGAAAAAAAGAAAAATTACAGACGAGGATGTAGAGGAGGTAAGCGAATTACCAAAAATAAACAACAAACAACGGAGACTATAAAGATCTTTAATCTTTCCTCTGTCCAGTTAAACCAAAATGACATATCTCTATTACATAAAGGCCTGAGTTTTGCCCCTACCTCTTTCCCCAACTCTTTTGTACTATTTCGTGATCTGAATAAGTTTATACGGAATTTCACATTGAAGCGTCATTTCAATATAAAGTCTAAACAGGCTGATATCAGCTCCCTCACTGACAATGCAGAAATCAACGCTCTCACCCTCATAGATGAGACCTTTCCTGGTAGTCCCTTTAGCACCTATGATCCCTGTGAGGATGATGACTTGGACCCCGATATGCTGTTACTTACTCAGCATCTTCCAGAGTCGCCACATTTTATTCATACAGATTTACGTCCTAAATCTGTATTTTACCCCACACGCTCCAAAGGCCCATACCTAGAAACCTATTATAGGACGGTCTTTGCTGACCTGCAAGCAATGTGTTTAGATACACCAAAACAAAGTAAATATTCCCACCTTAATCTCCACCATGGCGAATCCCAAGCCCTCAAGAGGCTCTCAGATAACTCCGATCTCATTATCAAATCTGCGGACAAAGGTGGGGGTATTGTCCTACAGAATAAGACAGATTATGTGAATGAAGCTCTTCGACTATTAAGTGATGAAAAAACATATTTGAGGCTCTCTAAAGACACATTACCCAGGTATAAAATTGAGATCGAACAACTGGTTGGTTCTGCACTATCTAAAAAAGTGATAAATAAGGATGAGGTGGCCTTCTTAAAAAAGGACTACTATAACACTCCATACTTTTACCATCTACCAAAGGTCCATAAAGACCCCCTTCATCCCCCAGGGAGACCTATTGTTGCGGCAATGAACAGCATCACTAGTGGCCTCTCACAGTTCATTGATGTTTTTCTACAGCCCTTGGCCCAAAGCCTGCAATCGTACATACGAGATTCGGGCCACTTATTAGAGCAGATCACGCCATATAGATGGGAAGATAGTTACTCTTGGCTATCTCTAGATGTTAGCTCTTTGTATACGTCTATCCCCCATAATATAGGCTTACAAGCATTACAACATTTTCTCCTTCTAGATTCCTCCCTACACCACGACCAAGTGTCTTTTATTTTGGGGGCAACACATTTCTGCCTAACCCACAACTACTTCCAGTTTGAGGACACTTTCTACTTACAGATAAATGGCACAGCCATGGGGGCGAACTTTGCTCCTTCATATGCGAATCTGACTATGGGATATTGGGAATTGAGATACATTTGGCATAACAACCCATTCGCCCAACACCTTGTCTTCTTTGGGCGGTATATCGACGACATTATCGTCATCTGGGACGGCTCCGCATCCCAGATTGACGGTTTTGTCAGTCATTGCAATAACAACTCCTTGGGCCTCTCGTTCACGTCAGTCTCACATCCAGATTCTATGCCTTTTTTAGATCTGGAATTGGGACACGAGTTACATCAGATACATGCGAAGAATTACATTAAACCCACGGGCGGTAATTCATATCTCCATTACAAGAGTTGCCATCACCCCCAATGGACGAAAAACATACCAAAGGGCCAGTTCTGTCGACTTAGACAGAATTGTACCAGAGATGGAGATTACTTAACGCAAAGCGAATACCTGAAGAAAAAATTTTCAGAGAAGGGCTACCCTGATGATTTGGTCAACTCAGCCTATGAGGCCTATCTTCCAGGAAAACCTCCCAGCTCTAGGGCTAAGAACGAACATCACCCTGTTCGTTTTGTCACTAGGTTCCATTGTCAGTATAGAAAAATGGAAAAAATCCTATCTAAACATTGGGACATCCTTAAACAAGACCCCCACCTGAACTCGGTCATCTTGGACAAACCGAAAGTGACGTATAGGAGGGCCACTACCTTGAAAAATAAAATAGCACCCAGCAAACTAAAGAACACCAAGGTCACTAATCATTTGTCATGGTTGATTCCCTTGAAAGGCATGTATGCTTGCCGTAAAAAGTTATGCAAAATGTGTAATTTTGTGCGACATGGTCAAAAAGACTTTACACATAACAATAAAACCTATGTCTTGGATAACTTCTACAACTGCTCAACTGAGTATGTGGTGTATTGTCTGATATGCCCATGCCAGTTGCTTTATGTTGGTCGAACCATCAGACCAGTCAGACAGCGTTTTGGGAAACACTGCCGTCTCATTGAAGGCGGATGTGACCTTCATAGTGTCCCACGACATTTTTCAGAAATCCATGGAAAATCTACCGAGGGATTAAAAATCTGGGTTATTGAATCCATTCCAAAAGATTTGCCGGAAGGAGAACGCTTCTCTAAATTATGTATGCGAGAGACCTTTTGGATCTACAAGTTAGATGTTCTCGCTCCTCGAGGGTTAAACGAAGAATTAGATGTGCATACTATCTTATAATCAGAGTTCTTTGTTGGGATTTAACACACTCTGATGGAGTAGACGCATCCCTTCATCGCATCATATTAGATGAGTCCTATGCCTTGTTTACTCTCATCCACAATATATACATATACACCTCGCTCAGTCCACAAGTATATTTTTAGATAAATCAGTAGGTTATCTTTGCCACACATTTTACATGCGGTATCTTATTTGGTATTTGTATCAGTTGTGGATTTTTTTACAAATGTTCCCAATACATGTGTAATAACAATAATAATAATAATAATCTCTCACCCACAGGTGGTCCTAAAATGGCTGCCGCATATTTAATGAACCATGTGCTTGTGGGGGGGAGGTGCAGCCATGTGTGGATGACCTCACTCAAAATGACCTCTGAGTGGACAAGAGGTATGACCACATCCTGTGGGCGTTCTCTTGTGCACAGTACTATAAAAAAGGGTTAATTTGCATGAGAAAGCCTCTTTCCCATCACCCTGACTCCTTGAAGAGTCACACAGAGAAAACATCCATGATGTAGCTTTGCTGGCTTTTGTTCATTTTGGCTGTTTGGAGAAACATGCGGCCAAGACCTTTGTCTTTTGTTGCAGACATCCATTGGAAGCTGTTACAACTACCAGAGCTAAGTATAATTTCATATTTTTGGGAAAAGGGGTTTTATGTCTAAGTATTTTGTGTGATGTTTATGGTAACTTTTAAGATGTGCAAGGAAGCTTTATGTATTATGATGTCCAGTAATGGTAACTTTTAAGATGTGTAAGGAAGCTTTGTGTTTATGATGTCCAGTAAAGTTTTGTTTTATGCTTTTTAATCAAAACTGCTCTTGGTGCCTGCTTTCATACTAAATATTCATGAGATATGTCAGTGGCTGCCCAGTATACCTGAATTATAAATTTTGTTGTTATCCACCATTTTGATACAACTGGCGTAGTCGGCAGGATACTGCATGGTCACTAAATATAGAATATTTGGATGAAATACAATGTTATATAAGGGTGTATGAGTAGTGTCCATTAAATTGCTGCTAGTGTGAGCAGTTTAGTGGATAAGCCCTAAGGACAGTGTTATAGAGGGTGTGTGAGCATCCATCAAATTGCTGCTAGTGTGAGCAGTTTGGTGGATGAGCCCTAAGCACAGTGTTATTCATTGGATTGCTGCTAGAGTGAGCAGTTTAGTGAATAAGCCCTAAAAACAATGTAATAAGAGGGTGTATGAGTAGTGTCCATTAGATTGCTGCTAGTGTGAGCAGTTTAGTGGATAAGCCCTAAGGACAGTGTTATAGAGGGTGTGTGAGCATCCATCAAATTGCTGCTAGAGTGAGCAGTTTAGTGGATGAGCCCTAAGCACAGTGTTAGTCATTAAATTGCTGCTAGTGTGAGCAGTTTAGTGAATAAGCCTTGAGCACAGTCACCTTGAGCCAGGACAATACACTAAGATTGTGATTGATTTTGCATTTGTGTTCCCCCTGAGAGTAGAGATGCATAGTCTTTTTAAAAAAAACAAGAAAACAGGAGGTAAGGAATCCGTTTCTAAGTACGGGGCGATTCCTACCTGGGTCTGTTCTGGGTACTGGAAACCCATTGCAGAGGACTTGATTAAATATGCTGCTCCAATCTATCCAGACCTTGGTACTGAACTGGGTACACAGGCTTTGCGTTTAGATTTGAGCGTATATTCAAAAAAGGAGCGGAAAGCCGCTGCCACTACGGGGTGGTTGGTCGTGCAGGCCTTTTGCAGCGAGGTGCAGAAGAATGAAGCGCTTGAGAAAGAGTTGCAGGAAGTGAAAGAGATGTTGGTTCAAAGTAATGCACGTCGAGTAGTTGCTAGAGAGGATTTGTCCTGTTCTGATGGTAGTGGTGATCTGAATGAGTGTCATGCACGTCCGATAATCATGCATCAGAGAAGGGGGAAAGTGAATTGTGAGCATGGTGGAGAGAATGGTTTGCGGAATAGTGCTTGTGATGAACTGAATGAAGTGGAAAAGGGACCTACTCAAATTGAGCCCAAGGAGCAGCTTGCAGTGGTGACCGAAGAAACTACAAGCGAGGTAAAGTATTTAGGTAAAGTTAAACCTGCTGTGGCTTTGAAGTGTGTTCAAACTTTTTTAGGCAGAGATGCCACAAAGGACAAAGGCCCTAAGCCTGCAAGGAAGACAAGGCCTATGGTCTCCAGAAGAAACATGTGGACTGATTTACTTAAGGCAGGGGTTCCTAGAGAGAAAATAGATGGGCTCCCTACACCAGCTTTGTTTAAGAAGTGGGAACAAGTGAATGGGAATGGTTTATTCAGCCACATTAAGTGTTTCTGCTGTCATAGAATGGGGCATTTTGCTAGGTACTGCCATGCTGTGACGATTGGACAACAGCAGGCTAGTATTCGCAGGACAGTACAGAGAGACACGCAAGTTTATTCCTTTCGTTGGAAGTCAAAGCCTTTCAGTGAAAATGTAACCAGGCAACAGTGGACTCCCTATAACAGTTTTGCAGTTAAATGTGAGCAGTGAGCAATGTTTTTTGGCACAGGTGGAAGGAACATATAATCCGCTTTGTCTCTAATGGCACTTTTCCACTGCAAGTACCGGCTAGTACCGGCTCGGCTCTACTCGGCCCTGCTTGGCCCGGTTTGCTTTTCCACTGCGGTACCGCATGGTATAGGGTCGGAACGGTTCGGTACGGTACGGTATAGGTTTGCTTTTCCACTAAAGTAGTACTAAAGTTAAGTGGGTGGGATAACAACGGGGTGGGTGTGATTCTCTGACCAATCAGTGGCTAGTAGTGACTGCATGCAAAGGATTGTGGGATATGGTACCAGTTTGGTACCTGTTGGAACCACAATCGAGTAGGTACTGTTTTTTCAGAGCCGTACCGTACCGTTCGGTTCCATGCAGTGGAAAAGCAAACCTATACCGTACGGTACCGAACCTTTCCGACCCTATACCATGCGGTACCGCAGTGGAAAAGCACAAAAGCGTGCCGAGCTGGTACGATTCTATGCAGTGGAAAAGCGCCATAATTCTATTAAGGTACCGAGCATCGAGAGGTGGACCAGGACCAAACCGGATGGGATGCGACAGACCAGAAGATGGGAACCTGAGGAAGATGCAGATGATTTCCTGATGGTGGCTTAATTGGAGTAGACTTACTTTCATCATTTACCAGGAGGAGGACAAGGAACTTTCATCATTTACCAGGAGGAGGACAAGGAACTTTCATCATTTACCAGGAGGAGGACAAGGAACTTTTATCATTTGGGATTTTCTTTCCACAGACTGCCAAGGACATTGCTAACCCTATTTCAAGTTTGAAGATTCACATGCTATAGTCAACAGGTGGTATGTGCTGCCATGGTTTATTTGTAGTGACTTTGTTGCCATAATATGGAGTTTCAATTTTCAGGCCATAAATTCTTGCAAGCTATGGCCCTCCCCATTGATATGCAAATAAACCAGTCTGATTGGTTTAGGAGCAAAAGGAACAAGTCTGGTTTTAGATTTGATAGAATTTTAAGAAGTTTTTTTTTTATTGCATACACATTGTGCATGCTTAAGATAATTAGCTTGTGCATGTTGTAGGCATATTTTTTGTAAAGAAGTAGAAATGTATGTAATTGTTTGTAATGTTGGTAATTATTGCAAATGTATAGGATCAACAGGTGGATTGTATCAGTTGTGGATTTTTTACAAATGAACCATGTGCTTGTGGGGGGAGGGGGGGGGGGGTGCAGCCATGTGTGGATGACCTCACTCAAAGTGACCTGATGAGTGGACAAGAGGTATGACCACATCCTGTGGGCGTTCTCTTGTGCACAATACTATAAAAAAGGGTTAATTTGCATGAGAAAGCCTCTTTTCGATCACGCTCACTCCTTGGAGGGTCACACAGAGAAAAGATCCATGATGTAGCCTTGCTTGTTTGTTCGTTTGGAAGGTTGGCTGTTTGGAAACATGCGGCCAAGACCCCTTTGTTGCAGAGATCTATTGGACGCTGTTACAACTACCAAAAGCTAAGTATTATGTTTAAAGTGTATTTGTTCATGGTAACTTTTATGTGTAAGGGAGCTTTATGTATTATGATGTCCAGTAATGGTAACTTTTTAAGATGTTTAAGGAAACTTTGTGTTTATGATGTCCAGTAAAGTTTTGTTTTATGTTTTTTATCAAAACTGCTCTTGGTGCCTGCTTTCATTCTAAATATTCACGAGATATGTCAGTGGCTGTCCAGTATACCTGAATTATAAATTTTGTTGTTATTCACCATTTGATACAGTATTCTACATGAGAGATTTTTTATACGGAAATTATAATTATTATGGTATACATATCCATACCTACATATGGGGTATCTTATATCCACCCCCTATCCCCTTATTTATTTTATTACATGAGTGTCTTTCCCCCCCCTCCCCCTTCCCCCCCCCTCCCTTTTCCAGTTTCATTTGTTTATATGATCCTCTTTTTTACAGCCTTTGTGGTTAGTATGTCTTTACTGCATAAGTGATATGCTGTACACTTGTTTTTTAAATATGTTTTTTAATATATTCTAATGATTATTCTTTTAATATTGCAATGCGTTTTATATGCTCTTTTTATATGCTCTGATGTATCCAGGCTCACCTCTATATATTTTTATATTATTATATATTATAATGTTTTATTTTTTGTTTTTAACTGTGATAAGTGGTCGTCTAGCCCCCATACATGTTCATCTGTGGGGAGCCGACCGATTACACTCCACATCTAAGCTGCTTTTAACTTCCTCTATAGCTGTTTTTTTTTTTTGTTTTTTTTTTTTTTTAAATTATATCTTTATTTCCTTAAGTTCAGTTACATATAAATTATATTCAATTACATTTTAACTTTCAAGGTTACAATTTACAAAACATTTATTTCCACTGAAAGGAGCGCTGACCTTTCTTTGACATTCTATAACCGAACCCAAAACTCCCATTTCGTTCCTTTTCCTTCTCTCCCCCTCTTCCCCCCGCCTCCCCCCAAAAAAAAAAAAAGGGCACGCATGGGTCTCATCACACCTATATTATTATATATCTATTTTCTGCAAGCAGGTTCTTATCCTATACTTAAAGATTACCTTTCTTCTGAATTAACATATTCTTTCCACTGTTTCCATTTCTTCTCATATTTATCAGTTTGTTGATGGGCAGAAAAAAACAATTTTTCTAAATTATTTATTTCCTCAACTTTCCTTAGCCAGATATTTATATTAGGTGGTTCAGTCTCTCTCCATTTGAGAGGGATACATATCTTGGCCGCGTTCACCAGATGTGGTATAATGGATTTTTTATAATTTTGTATCGGTATGCTGGGGGCATGGAGCAGAAAGAGAGCCGGTTCTTTGGGAATATGACATTTCATAACTTCCTGTATTGTCTTCCAGATCTGTTCCCAGAACAATTCAAGTTTAGGACATTCCCAAAATATATGGAGCATTGTCCCTCTCTCTGTCCCACATCTCCAGCACAAATCTGTGTTTGATATAGAAATTTTATTCATTTTGACCGGGGTATAATACCATCTGGAGAAAATTTTGTAGTTCAGTTCTTGAATTCTAACGCACATTGAGGTTGAGAATACTGACTTAATTATTTGATTCTCCTGCTCTAGTGAGAAGACAATGCCCATTTCCCTCTCCCACTCCCTCAGGAAGGGAAGTTTACGCCGTTCTACTGATATTGTTAACAGGGAGTACATTTTAGATTTGGTATGTTCCAGGATTCCGTTTTGAGTGCATATTTTTTCATAAGGTGTTACCTCTTTATCGCCCTGGGAAGGCACTTGCAATGTTCCCAGGAAGTGGCGTAACTGAAAGGCCCTCCATAGGTCTAGGCCAAAATGGCCTGAGACGTCTGTTAATTCCTCTATCGTTACCCATCCTGTCTCTGATAGAAAGTCAGATATTTGTATTATTCCTCTCTCTGCTAAGGCCTTAAATTTCCTGTCTTGATATCCTGTCTCAAAATGGGGGTTTCCCAATACTGGATACAGTAAGGAATTCTCCCGTATTAATTTATCCTGTTTAAATATTTTTGCGCATATTTTGATCGTATTTCCTATGGTAGGATGTTTCTTTATTGAGGCTGGTAAGGTTTTATAGCACCACGGGGCTCTTTTCAGCAGGAACTCACATTGGGCCTGCTCTAAATTTGGCCATATCTTATATTCTCTGTGTCGACACCAGTCTATCACTCTTCCCAATTGGATGGCTTGGTAATATTTCTTCACGTTCGGGACCGCCAGCCCCCCGTCTGCTTTAGATTTGAATAGATATTTTTTCCCTATTCTCGGTCGTTTTGAATTCCATATGTAATTCATTATCATGATCTCAATCTGTGACAGGTATCGTGGTGGAATGTGGATGGGGAGTGCCTGAAAGATATATAGGAATTTTGGTAGGACACTCATTTTGACTATGTTGCACCTCCCAATCCATGAGTGCGTTCCTCCTTTCCACTTTTGCAATAGTGATCTTATAGATTTTAGTAAGGGGATAAAATTCAGATTAAACAATTGCGATATTTTTGGTGTGATCAATTTCCCCAAGTATTTTAAGGTTGTCTTGGTCCAATTCAATTTAAAATTTGCACTTAACTGTTGCTGAAGTGTCCCTGTCAATTCTATTCCCATTGTTTCGGATTTAATGAAGTTTATCTTCATATTAGATTGAATTCCATATCTCTCCAACTCGTGTAGCAAGTTGGGGAGTGATATGATTGGATTTGTAATCGAAAATAGGACGTCGTCGGCATACGCTGATATTTTGTATTGGTCTCTCCCCACCTTGATACCCGAAATATCCGGATTCATTCGGATCCTGCACAAGAAGGGCTCCAATGATAATACAAACAGGAGCGGGGACAGGGGACATCCCTGTCTCGTTCCATTCGTAATTAAGAACTCTGTGGATAAAATTCCGTTTACCCTTACTTTTGCAGAGGGAATTGAATAACTCTGTGTTATCCATTTTAACATTTTCTCACCTATCCCTATGTAGCGAAGGACCGTAAACATATACTCCCACCTGACCCTGTCAAATGCTTTCTCTGCGTCGGTGTTAAGCAGGACAGTTGGTATCTTATTTTGGTGTGTTATATGTAATAGGCTCAGTAACTTGGTCGTATTGTCCCTTGCCTCTCGTGTTGGGACAAATCCGACCTGATCCAAATGGATCAGCTTTGTCAGGTATTTCTGTAGTCTAACTGCTAGAATCTTTGTGAAAATTTTAAAATCAGTGTTCAGCAGGGAGATTGGTCTGTAGCTTTTGCACGAGGTAGGGTCTTTTCCTTCCTTGGGGATTACCGATATATATGTGCATGTATGGTTTCTTTGGGGATTCTATTCTCTGCCCCCCAAGCGTTGAACATGTCCCTCATAAATTCCTTCAAATATGGCATTAGCTTCTTATAGTAATGAATGGTAAACCCGTCAGGTCCAGGTGCCTTCCCTACTTTAATGTTTTTTATAGTTTCCATTATCTCAGTTGATGTAATTGGGGATTCAAGTATCTTACTTTCCTCTTCTGACAACTGGGGCATTTGTGAAGTGTATACATATTCCTCCATCTGCGTTTGTGGGACTGCTTGGGTTCTCAAATTATATAATGTTTCATAGTATTTTTTAAATTCTTGAGTTATCTGTTTGGGGTATGTGAGTTTCTGTCCTGTGTCAGTAACTATATGTGGTATATAAGTTGTCAAATTTTGATCTTTAAGTGATTTTGCTAATAGCTTCCCACATTTGTCTCCTGCTTCATAAAAAACCCCTTTAGTTTTCTGAATTGCTGCTTTAGCTCTGAAAGATAAAAGTTCATTGATATCATTCCTTATTTTCAAGAGCTCCTCCTTTCCTTCCGCTGATGGTACATGTTTGTGTTTTGCTTCTGTTTTATAAAGAGTTTGAAGTAGGTAATCTAGTTGTTTAGTTCGTTGTTTTTTGATCCTGGCCCCATGCTTAATAAAAATACCTTGTATAACTGCTTTGTGTGTTTCCCATATTATCCCTGACTCTGAGTCTGCGATAGTATTAGTTGCAAAGAAAAAACCTATTTCTAACTCGACCTCTGCCATGGTCTCCTGATCTTGTAAAAGACTTTCATTCAGTCTCCAGGTTGTTTCTCTCCTTTCTCTTTTATTTGGTAACTCATAAGTCATTATAATCGGGGCGTGGTCTGACCAAGTCGCTGAGCCTATCATTATGTCTTTTATAGCGTGCAATTGACTATGTGGAATTAGGAAATAGTCTATACGGGAGTATTGTTGGTGTAAAGATGAATAGAATGAGTAATCTCTTTCTCTGGGGTGCATCAAGCGCCATGCATCTATTAATTGACCTTCCTGTAGTGTTTTGGCAAACTGCTTTTGTACTCTTGGCCGGATAGAAGATAATCCCCGGGATGTGTCCTCTGAAGGGATCAAGGGGATATTCATATCCCCTCCTATTATTAAATGTCCTCCCCTAAACTCATTGAGCATATCCATGCTCCTCCTCAAGAAACCATCCTGTTTTATGTTTGGAACATACATGTTAGTTAACGTAACTTCGGTCTCCCGTATGGTCCCTTTTACAAATAGGTAACGACCATTTGGGTCATTCAAGATTTGTGTGCATTTCCAGGGTATGTTCCCTGATAGGAGGATGGATACACCCTTCGACTTTGCCTCCAAGTTGGTCGAGTGATATACTGTAGGAAAAAGATTATTGCTTAATTTAGGGCATTTATCCTCTCTGAAATGTGTCTCTTGTACCATCGCTATGTCTATCCTTAATCTTTTCAATTCGTCTAACAGGATTCTCCTTTTCTCTGGAGTGTTGAGACCTTTTGCATTAATGGATAACATTCTTATATTCTCCATTACAAAACAAACAACAAAAAAAAAAGGGGGAGGGAGGCGGGGGGGAGGGGGAAAAGTACCTTCTTGACCTCTCAACTATAGAGAGGTCACTATATAGCTTCACGCTGGGTTGCTCACCCAATCTATGTTGGTTTTTTGAGCAATTTCCTAAATGGGGTTATGTTTGGATTAGGCTAGAGAATAAAACTCTCCCCTCCCTCTCCCAGACCCCAACACTAATCATTCCATGATATTTTGGCATATATATAAATAAATTCATTTTCTTTGTTTTTCTACTTCTCCCGGCCGAGAAAAAAAAAAAAAAAGAAAATTTAAAAGTAAAAAAAAAACCAGGGGGGGGGTGGAGGAGAGAGAAAGGGCGCGCGAGGGGGTATCCTCCCCCCCTCCCTCACCCGTCCCCTCCCCCCCAACCCCCCCCTCCCTACCCCAAGGTCTCACATTCGCCATCTACCGTCTTCCATCTTCCCCTTCCCATCTCCTAGTTCCTTAATGAAACCAAATATTGCCTAATGTTCCCTCCGCCCCTCCTCCCCCTTCTTGATCATGTCTGCTATATTTAACCCTAAAAAAAAAAAAAGAGGAAACCCCTTTCCCCTTCTCCGTGCTCTATCACCCTCTTGGGGGCCCTTTAAATTGGTCCTATTGTAAAATGTGTTTATAGTTAAAAAAAAAAAAAAAATTATGAAACAAAGACAATGCTATTCAAGTAGTTAGGTTATAGCCATTATTAATGTTTATAGGTTACAGAATATGTTTATAACCTAAAAAAAAAAAAAAAAAAAAAAAAAAAAAGCGCCACCCCCCCCAAAAAAAAGGGGGGGGGGGGGAGAAAAAAAACTCATCTCCCATGCTCAGTGTTCTATCACCCTCTTAGGGACCACCTTAATTGGTCCTATTGTGCAATGTGTTTATAATCAAAAATAAATAATAAATCAAAAACAGTTCTATTCAGTAAATCAGCTTATAACCATTATTAGTGTTTATAGGCTATAGAATATATTTATAGCCGGGAAAAAAAAAAAAAAAAATGGGGGGGGGGGAGGGGAGAGGGGACTCCTCTCCCAATCTCCGTGCTCTATCACCCTATTAGGGACCTATATGGTCAACTTATATATTTAAAGTGCGTTTATAGTGAAACATAAAAATTAAAACAAAAAATAGTGTTATTCAAAAAAAATCAAATTATACCCATTATTAGTGTTTATAAGTTTCAAAATGTGTTTTAAAAAAAAAAAGGGGGGAAGGGCGGGCCCGTACTATTTTATACATCAAGTTATTACCATTGTTAGTATTTATAGATTGTAAGTACTTATAGATTTATAGGTTGTGAATATCTCCTACTAGTTTCTTATTCCTAGTTCCTTATCTCCTCTGTTCCATATAAAAATAATATCTAATTTTTATGTGTCCAAAAAAAAAAAAAAAAAAAAAACCAACAAACTTCTACCATAGCCCAAAAAAAAAAAAAAAAAAAAAACCCACTTCCATAACCACTCTACCCTCGTGTCTCATGTGCTCTAATGATGTGCAAAAAAAAAAAAAAAATTTGAAAAATAGTGAGGAAGAAAAAAAAAAAAAAACCATACAAATCCCCAAAAAAAGGAATTATAATAAAAAAAATATATAAAAAAATATATACGAGGGAAACCCTCCTTCAACTTATATATTCATACATATATATTATATCTATATATAATGTAGACAAGTTCAAGGTCAATAGGGGTTTTTGTACAGAGGAGATAAAAAAAAAAAAAAAAAAAAGTCCTTATCTCTTCTTCCCGAAGGGGGGAGGGGAGTGTATCCATGTATACATATTCCCCACTAAAAATATAGAGGAGCACCTTGCTCAAAAAAAAGGGAAAGGGGGGGGGGAAACAGCAAAAAAAGAAAAAGGGGGTAGGGAAAAAAAAAAGAAAAAACAGGGAGAGAGTCTTGCAGTAACCCGTTCACTTCTTCATTCTCTCTTCCAATTGGATCCTTAATTCTCTCAATCTTCTCAGACCTACACTTTCCTGTTACCATGTCCATTCAGCCTCCTTTCACGTGGGCCCCAGGTTGAGTGCCCCATTGTTCTGGGAGAGATTGTAAGCCAGTCCTCCACCTGGACTGGTTCTATGCCCAGGAACTCAAATAGATTGGGTAAATCCGCTGGGGTACGAAGAACAAACTTGTCTCGTTCTTTGAAAAAAGTCACTGCCAGCGGGTATCCCCATCTGTACTTAAAACCTTGCTGTTTTGCTCTTTCCAACACTGGTCGTAGTAATGATCTGCGGTATAATGTGGCTTTGGACAGGTCCGGGAGTATATTTATTTTAGCCCCTGCAATTTCAACTATACCTATATCCCAGGCTTTTCGAAGGATCTCCTCTTTCTGAGTATAATAATGCATTTTACATATTATATCACGGGGTCTATTGGGGTCTGCGTGTCTGAACCCTGTCAGTCTATGGACCCTGTCAATTTCCATAGGGGCCGCAGTATGTGAGGTGGGGGCTAATACTTTTAGAAAAATGTCTCTCACCTTCTCCTGTAGGTTTTCCCTTTCCACCTCTGGTACGCCTCTGAGTTTTAAATTTCCTCTGCGACTCCTGTCTTCTAAGTCTTCCATGCGGATTTGCATGTTAATAGTGACCTCTGATAGTGTCTCTGTGGTCTTCCTCATATCCGCTATTTGGTCCTTTACGTGTAATTTCGGTTTCTTTTAAAGTGACTTTATCAGATAGTTGAGTCATGTCTTTGCGAAGCTCCTGAATATCACGTCGATGTGCTTCCTCAATCCGCATGATTAACGCTTCTATCTCTGCTTTAGTGGGTAATGCTATTAATAGCTCTTTAATATCCGTGTTTACCTTCTCTTGCTGAATAACAGAGTCTATTTCGACTTCTCTCCCTGCCATTTCCCCCGTAGTTGTCATGTTTCCCTCCGGTGGCTTCTCGCCTTTCTCAGTATACTGTGTGCACTGCACTCCCTGCACGCTCTGCTTGGGCTGTGTCCCCACGCGTGCCGCCGCCATCTTGTTTTCCGGAGTTCCGGATAGCTGCTGTTGAAAGTAGTGCTGTATACCACCGCCCGATCTCCTCTGTGGTTGGCGCCGGTCTGCAACCGGGCGATCACTGGTCGAGCGGGTCACCGGACGAGTCCTGGCCAGGTTGCTTGTTTGCATGCCGTTGTAGCTATGCCGTGTCGGGGTAGTCCGGGAGAGGGAGTAGCGGGAGCTCCTACTAACACGTCCTCACATCTCTTCCTCTCCAAGCCACTCCCCCCAGTATCTCTATAGCTGTTTTTATGCCTGATTGGTAGAGGTTACTGCTCGATGCTTTGGGCTGTTACCGTCTCCTTACTTCAGCTGTGTCCAATCATTATCAGCACTATTAAAGCCCCATAAAGACTACGGCACTCTAGCACCTGATGAAAGAGCGCGCCGGGTGTAGATGACCCCGCGCATGCTCAGAAACGCGTCGTGCATGCCGTAACCTATTGGACAGACCCCACCATCCCTGTCTTGAGAGTGCCTCCAGCTATCATCCGCACTACGTAGCCGCAGACCGGAGCCTTTTGATCGCTCACCGCTGATCGTTCGTGGGACGCAGCCGGCTTCCTTTCCTCCCACCACCAGTGTTGTAACTGCACACGGCTTCATGTGAACGGAGGACACCCCACAGAGGATGGCTGCAGGACTGTTGGACAGACATAGCCTTTGATCTTTTACGTCTAGTGAGTGTATTTAACCTTGCCTTGTTATCAACATTAAACTGTCTGCACTTAGAGCGCTTCTCCCCTCTTCTTTTTGCGAAAGTATTCGGGCCCCTTGAACTTTGCGACCTTTTGTCACATTCCAGGCTTCAAACATAAAGATATAAAACTGTAATTTTTTGTGAAGAATCAACAACAAGTGGGACACAATCATGAAGTGGAACGAAATTTATTGGATATTTCAAACTTTGTTAACAAATAAAAAACTGAAAAATTGGGTGTGCAAAATTATTCAGCCCCTTTACTTTCAGTGAAGCAAACTCTCTCCAGAAGTTCAGTGAGGATCTCTGAATGATCCAATGTTGACCTAAATGACTAATGATGATAAATAGAATCCACCTGTGTGTAATCAAGTCTCTGTATAAATGCACCTGCACTGTGATAGTCTCAGAGGTCCATTTAAAGCGCAGAGAGCATCATGAAGAACACGGAACACACCAGGCAGGTCCGAGATACTGTTGTGGAGAAGTTTAAAGCCGGATTTGGATACAAAAAGATTTCCCAAGCTTTAAACATCCCAAGGAGCACTGTGCAAGCGATAATATTGAAATGGAAGGAGTATCAGACCACTGCAAATCTACGAAGACCTGGCCGTCCCTCTAAACTTTCAGCTCATACAAGGAGAAGACTGATCAGAGATGCAGCCAAGAGGCCCATGATCACTCTGGATGAACTGCAGAGATCTACAGCTGAGGTGGGAGACTCTGTCCATAGGACAACAATCAGTCGTATACTGCACAAATCTGGCCTTTATGGAAGAGTGGTAAGAAGAAAGCCATTTCTTAAAAATATCCATAAAAAGTGTCGTTTAAAGTTTGCCACAAGCCACCTGGGAGACACACCAAACATGTGGAAGAAGGTGCTCTGGTCAGATGAAACCAAAATCAAACTTTTAGGCAACAATGCAAAACGTTATGTTTGGCGTAAAAGCAACACAGCTCATCACCCTGAACACACCATCCCCACTGTCAAACATGGTGGTGGCAACATCATGGTTTTCGCCTGCTTTTCTTCAGCAGGGACAGGGAAGATGGTTAAAATTGATGGGAAGATGGATGGAGCCAAATACAGGACCATTCTGGAAGAAAACTTGATGGAGTCTGCAAAAGACCTGAGACTGGGACAGAGATTTGTCTTCCAACAAGACAATGATCCAAAACATAAAGCAAAATCTACAATGGAATGGTTCACAAATAAACATATCCAGGTGTTAGAATGGCCAAGTCAAAGTCTAGACCTGAATCCAATCGAGAATCTGTGGAAAGAACTGAAAACTGCTGTTCACAAACGCTCTTCATCCAACCTCACCGAGCTCGAGCTGTTCTGCAAGGAGGAATGGGCAAAAATTTCAGTCTCTCGATGTGCAAAACTGATAGAGACATACCCCAAGCGACTTACAGCTGTAATCGCAGCAAAAGGTGGCGCTACAAAGTAATAACTTAAGGGGGCTGAATAATTTTGCACGCCCAATTTTTCAGTTTTTTTATTTGTTAAAAAAGTTTGAAATATCCAATAAATTCCACTTCATGATTGTGTCCCACTTGTTGTTGATTCTTCACAAAAAATTACAGTTTTATATCTTTATGTTTGAAGCCTGAAATGTGGCAAAATGTAGAACAAAAACAGGTTCCCCTAGGGGTGGGATTTTTGAGGCAGAAACCAGGACTTGAGTCGTTCAAAAAAATACTTTTATTACAACAAGTGATAGACATAACATAATGTGACATATAACAAAATCACATGGAAAAGTGTATGAAAAGAGAACATGGTCATAAATACGTCTTGGCAGAAGAGAACTGTCTGAGATGGCTGGAGAGGACCAGACGCGTTTCGGTTTTGCCTTTATCAATAGTCCAATGATGAGAGCCAAGTCTCAGACTAGGAAATGCAAAAGATGGTAATTAGCACTCCAAAATTGACATTCATAAAAGTATATGTTGTTACAATAGTAGAAAAAAGAAGAAGAAAAATACATGTTTACAAAAAAGTATTTACACATAGTATTTGCTTTGTCAATACGTAAGAACAAAGGAGTCAATGGAGTGTCAATATAAATGCATACCTAGATGGACTGTTCTCTGTAGATAAATTGTAACTGACCATGTGGAGAGTTAAAATCCTATCGGAGTGTGGGCACATAGTGCCAGGAGGCCGCCATTTCAACTGTACTTGTTTGTGGTTGTCTAGTGCGATGGATTTGTTGGAGGAATCACCCAAAAACTTAGGTTTGCTGAGTAGAAGACAAGAGAACGAAGGGGGTAACAGAGAAGGACCCCCCTAAAGAGCGGTCCCACAATTTTCGGTCCCCAATCACCACAAGGATCCCATACAGGAGAAGGTCCACAATAAGGGGTATCTATATAGGAGATTGAAGAAAGAGTGTTGCACTAAATGGGAATGGTGTATAATGAAGGTGGCAGAATGTTTCAATGGTAGCTGGTGTTATTTACCGTAATAGTAGGAGGAGTAGTGCTTATCTTCTCATGGTTTTGATGGACTATGTAGAGTTGCTCATATTGGTGGTCCCCAAAACGGGGGTACGTGTTCTATGAATGGTAAAGAGAAGAGATGCAATCTAAGGTATAATAGGCTCTGAAGGGTCTAATAGAAAGAGAAAGACCGCCATTACCAGCACCATGTGGATAATCATAAGAAGGTGGAATATGGTTAGTCCCCGAACTTTAGAAAGAAGGCAGGGAAGATTAGCCACAATCAAGCCCTTAGTAGTGCCAGAGATCAGAGAACCAGGTAAGTATGCCACAGGAGAATAAGAATGTAGATGGACATGCATGCAAAGGGTTGAGTAGAGAAAGGAAGATATCCCTTGTGTGTTAAGTATGGGAATTAATCCTTAAAAATCACTGCCGTGAGGAGGAGAGAGAAAAAACAAACTTACCCTATTGATCTCCGATACACAGATAATGGCGGCGCGCTCTCCATAGTGAGCGTCCACCATTAAATACACCCGCGCCTGCGCTGTGGCCCATATTGTGGGCCACGCCTGCAGGCATGTGGACCAAACGGGACACGGGGGTCCTTCTCTGTTCCCCCCTCCGTTCTCTTGTCTTCTACTCCGCAAACCTAAGTTTTTGGGTGATTCCTCCAACAAATCCATCGCACTAGACAACCACAAAGAAGTACAGTTGAAATGGCGGCCTCCTGGCACTATGTGCCCACACTCGGATTTTAACTCTCCACATGGTCAGTTACAATTTATCTACAGAGAACAGTCCATCTAGGTATGCATTTATATTGACACTCCATTAACTCCTTTGTTCTTACGTATTGACAAAGCAAATACTATGTGTAAATACTTTTTTGTAAACATGTATTTTTATTCTTCTTTTTTCTACTATTGTAACAACATATACTTTTATGAATGTCAATTTTGGAGTGCTAATTACCATCTTTTGCATTTCCTAGTCTGAGACTTGGCTCTCATCATTGGACTATTGATAAAGGCAAAACCAAAACGCGTCTGGTCCTCTCCAGCCATCTCAGACAGTTCTCTTCTGCCAAGACGTATTTATGACCATGTTCTCTTTTCATACACTTTTCCATGTTGTTTTGTTATATGTCACATTATGTTATGTCTATCACTTGTAATAAAAGTATTTTTTTGAACGACTCAAGTCCTGGTTTCTGCCTCAAAAATCCCACCCCTAGGGGAACCTGTTTTTGTTCTACATTTCATAGAGGGATGATGGCAGGATCCAGGATAAAGCACTGAACCCGAATAACCTTTTTGAAATGTGGCAAAAGGTCGCAAAGTTCAAGGGGGCTGAATACTTTCGCAAGGCACTGTTTATAGTGATTAATGAACTTATTCCGAGAGTCTGAGGACCTCTATCCTAGAAACCACCTGGGACCATAAGATTGTGGGAGACCTCCAATTGAATGCGATCATCCATTGGATGGCACTAAACAAAGTATGAATCAGTCTGGCCAAGGAAACAGGGATATCTGGGATAGGTGTGAAAAGAAGGCACTTCTTGGGATTCATAGGAACAGCTCTGTCTGTTAACTGCAGTATCTTTGCCGCAGTTAGATCCCACAGTCCTTTAAGGTGATCGCAGCTCCAAAATAAGTGCAACAATGTACCTTCCTCCGAGCAGCCCCTAAAACAGTTAGGACAGGTGGAGGGTTAAAATGAATGGATCAGAGCGGGGGTCATGTACAATCTAATATAAAGCTTAAGGGGGGTTTCTCTGCTAGAGGTAGAGCAGGTACACTTACGAAGATTATGCATCATCTTCTGCCAATCAATCTAATATAGATATAGAGCACTCTAATTCTTGTTCCCAATTTTGCATATATTAATGTTTCTCTAGGAGTGGAGACTCATTGAGAAGGTGATACATCATCCAAATCAGGCCCTTACCCCCAGGAGAGGAATAACAAATAACCTCAAAGGGTGTATGGGGAGGGCACAGATTCAAAGAGCCCTGATCTTGAAAAAATTCTCTGATAAGGACATAATTGTTAATTTCCATACTGGGAATCTTATGAATAGAGGGTATCTGTTCAAATGAACAAAACTTATTATTAATGGAGAGGGCTCTCAAAGTCACAAGACCCCTAGAGATCCATGGAATGAGAAAGCCTGGGTCTAGAGGGAAAGATGAAGTACCAAATCCACCCAAATATGTAATCAATGGGGACATTTCGGAGACTAGTTTATATTTATTTTTGCATTTAGTCCATACCTGGTATAGGTGGTTAATAATTCTAATAGAGTATGTGTTTGGAACTTTATTCTTAGACCAAAGTAAGGATTGCAAGAAGGAGGGGGAAATTGACATTTGCTCAAAGGCAAGCCATGGAATGTCTTTCTCAGATGAATGCCATTGAGCAAGTTGGGTAAGCTTTGCAGATAAGTAATAGGACCATAGGTCTGGAAGGCCCAGACTGCCCAATTGTTGCGGGGCATGAAGGACATGTCTATTGCATCTGGGCTTTCTACCATCCCAAACAGATTTAGATATGTCTCTTTGAAGAGATGAAATATGAGAAAATGGGACATTGATGGGGAGGGCTCTGAAAAAAAACAAAAGTTTCGATAATATGATCATCTTTACCGGAGCAATTCTGCCTAGGAAGGATATATGGAATGAAGTCCAGGAGGATATAAAAGATCTAATATGCGCAAACAGGGTAGGTAAATTGGGTACAAACAGAGATTCATAATAGGGAGTGATATGTACACCCAAATATCTAAAGGATTTATCACACCATGAGAAATAAAAACTTTCTTTTAGGGAAACTTTCAACCAATTGGGCAAATTAAGAGGCAAGATAGAGCATTTAGATATGTTCAAACCCAAACCAGATATTTCTTGAAAGGCCTTCAATTCTAAGATTAATTGAGGAAGTGAAATATGTGGATCTGATAAAAACAACAAAACGTCATCTGCATATAGGCTGATTTTAAATTCCCTGTTCCCTTTGAGGTAACCCCTAATGTTGGGATTATTTCTAATAGCGTATGCGAATGGTTCTATTGCCAAGGCAAATAGAAGAGGGGAGATGGCACCCCTGTCTGGTGCCCCTTTTAAGTTGAAAAAACTCAGAATTACAGCCAGGGATTCTGACTCTAGTTTGAGGTGAGTTATACAAGGCCCTAAAACCCTGAAGAAATCTATCCCCTATACGAAATCTAGGAAGAAGGTACTCTAAGTAGGACCAACTGACACTGTCAAAAGCCTTGTGTATGTCCAGATTAATTATTCAAGTAGGGTGTTTATGTAAATTAGCATCTTGCATAGCATTTGTGACCAATCCAATATTATCTGTGAGTTTTCTATGTGGAATAAATCCAGTCTGGTCTGGGTCTATTAATGAAGTGATATCCTTGGCCAGTCTATTAGCTAGGAACCGCCCAAAGAGCTTCAAATCATTGTTCATAACCGAGATCGGTCTAAAGTTTTGGGGAAGGGAATGATCTTTATTAGGTTTGGGGAGCAAGGACATATTTGTCAAGAGTAGGGTTGAGCGGACACCTAGATGTCCGTGTTCGACGGGTTCGGCCGAACTTTAAAAAAAAGTCCGGGTCCGTGTCCCGGACTTTTACCGAACTTTTCCCGGACACCGAACCCCATTGAAGTCAATGGGGACCCGAACTTTAAGGCACTAAAATGGCTCTAAAACACCAAAGGAAAGGGCTAGAGTGCTGCAAATGGCAGCAAAACGTAATTAAGAGCATGGCAAGTGCTCTGCAAACAAATGTGGATAGGGAAATAACTTAAAACAACAAAAAAAAACAGAAAAATAAAACAATGTTCTTCTTCATCTCTGAAGGACGAGGCCCATATGGAGTAGGAGGGAGGTTGAGGTGGTGGTGGATGTGGCGGTGACATAGGCGTGCGCACAGGGTGTGCTGGGTGTGCCTGGGCACACCCTAATCACCTAGGGCACATAGCATTGCCAGTGAGGAGATGGGAAAGATCTCCCTGGGACCTGCTCTGCTCTATTTCTCCTTGCCTACAGGTACATGGCCCCGATACATTACTCTCCCTGCTGGCAAACACATGCATGTGTATTTCAACTTTGGGGTGCACACCTTAATGCAATAGGCTGCGCACACCTATGGGCGGTGTAGGTGGAAGCGGCGGTGGAGGAGGACCAGGGCCGGATTAACAGCATCATGGGCTTGGTGCTGAGGATTTTGAAGGGCCTTAGGGCCGTGCCTTGCCATGCACCCAGAGGAGGAAGGGTGCAGCCATGCATGCCTAATTCAACATGGGATGCTGTCTCTGAAGCCCATAAACACATCCATGCATCGCCAACTGTCCCTCCTTGTCCGGCCTTCACGCTGTGTGGGGAGGTTCTGAGGGTGCTGCCTGGGGAAGCGAGCATAGAAGCCAGACTTCTGTGTTTACAAGTGACAGAAGAGCGGTAACAGTGAATATGGCCAACCCGGGGCCTATATAAAAGGTAGGGGCCTGGAGCTGCAGCTCCAATAGACCCTACATTAATCTGGCCCTGAGGAGGAGGACGAGGTAGCCAACACTGCTTCTTTTCACAAATTTTAAATGAGGGTACACCCCAAAAGAGTGAGAAAGAGCAAAAATGGAACAATGGGTGGGTAAGGTCGGTATCCATTGCTATTCTGCATAAGGTACGGAAAAGTCCCGTGGGATCCATGCCTGGTTCATTTTAATGAACGTGAGCTTGTCCACATTGTCTCTGGACAGGCGGCTGCGCTTGTCTGTTATAACGCCCCCAGCCGTGCTAAATACCCGTTCAGATAATACACTGGCTGCAGGGCACGCCAGCACCTCCAAGGCGTAAAGGGCAAGCTCAGGCCATGTGCCCAATTTGGAGACCCAGAAGTTGAAGGGGGCAGACCCGTCATTCACTACATGTAGGCGTGTGCACACATACTGCTCCACCATGTTGGTAAAATGCTGCCTCCTGCTAAGACGTTCCATCTGAGCTGCTGGTGCTGCTGTTTGTTGTGGCGTGCTGACAAAGCTTTTCCACATTTCGGCCATGCTAACCCTGCCTTCTGAGGTGCTGGCGGTGCCCTGGTTGCGTTGGCGACCTCCTCCTCCTCCTCCTCTGCCTTGTGCTTCCACTGTGGCCCCGCTGTCAGATGGGAATGCCAGCAGCATGGCGTCTACCAGCGTGCGCTTGTACTCGCGCATCTTGCGATCGCGCTCCAGTGAGTGAATTAAGGACGGTACGTTGTCCTTGTAACGGGGATCCAGCAGCGTGGCCACCCAGTAATCAGCACAAGTTAGAATGTGGGCAACTCGGCGGTCGTTGTGGAGACACTGCAGCATGTAATCGCTCATGTGTGCCAGGCTGCCCAGAGGCGACGAAAGGCTGTCCTCTGTGGGAGGTGTATGGTCCGTGTCCTCTGTATCCCCCCAGCCACGCACCAGTGATGGCCATGAGCTGGCCTGGGTGCCACCCTGCTGTGAACATGGTTCCATCTCCTCCTCCAGCTCCTCCTCCTCCTCATCCTCCTCATCCTCCAGAACTGTGCCCCTGCTGGACAATTGCGTCCCTGGCGTTTGCGTGTGCAGGAACCCACCCTCGGAGCCCCTTGCGAATGACTGCCCTGAAAGCCTTGGAAATGTTACCTCTTCATCCTCCTCCTCCTCCTCATCCTGTGCCACATCCTCTTCCATCATCGCCCGAATTGTTTTTTCAAGGAGGCATAGAAGTGGGATAGTTAAGCTGAGAACGGCGTCATTGCCACTGGCCATGTTGGTGGAGTACTCAAAACAGCGCAACAAGGCACACAGGTCTCGCATGGAGGCCCAGTTATTGGTGGTGAAGTGGTGCTGTTCCGCAGAGCGACTCACGCGTGCGTGCTGCAGCTGAAACTCCACTATGGCCTGCTGCTGCTCGCACAGTCTTTCCAGCATGTGCAAGGTGGAGTTCCACCTTGTGGGCACGTCACATATGAGGCGGTGAGCGGGAAGGCCGAAGTTACGCTGCAGCGCTGCCAGGCGAGCAGCAGCAGGGTGAGAACGCCGAAAGTGCGCACAAACGGCCCGCACTTTCTGCAGCAGCTCTGACATATCGGGGTAGTTTTTAAGGAACCTCTGCACCACCAAATTCAGCACATGCGCCAGGCAAGGGATGTGCGTCAAACCGGCTAGGCCCAGAGCTGCTATGAGATTTCGCCCGTTATCGCACACCACCAGGCCGGGCTTGAGGCTCGCTGGCAGCAACCACTCATTTGTCTGCTGTTCCATGCTCCTCCACAACTCCTGCGCGGTGTGTGGTTTGTCCCCCAAACAGGCAAGTTGTAAAACTGCCTGCTGTCGTTTACCCCTGGCCGTGCTGAAGTTGGTGGTGAAGGTGTTACGCTGTCCGGATGAGGAGGCGGTAGAGGATGAGGAAGCGGAGTAGGAGGAGTTAGGAACAGGAGGCAAACTGAAGCGCCCTGCAATCCTCGGTGGTGGAAGGACATGCGCCAAATTGCTATCCGCCTCAGGCCCATCCGCCACTGCATTTACCCAGTGTGCCGTTAGGGAGATATAACGCCCCTGACCATGCTTACTGGTCCACGTATCCGTAGTTAGGTGGACCTTGGCACAGATGGCGTTGCGCAGTGCACACCTGATTTTTTCCCCCACTTGGTTGTGCAGGGAAGGGATGGCTTGCCTGGAAAAGTAGTGGCGGCTGGGCACGACGTACTGTGGGACAGCCACCGACATAAGGTTTTTAAAACTGTGCGTCTCCACCAGACGGAATGACAGCATTTCAAAGGCCAATAATTTTGAAATGCTGGCATTCAGGGCCAGGGATCGCGGGTGGGTAGGGGGGTACTTCCTCTTCCTCTCAAGTGTTTGGGAGATGGAAAGCTGAACGCTTCCACGGGACATTGTGGAGATGGTTGTTGGTGACCCAGGTGGTGGTGTTGCTGACAGATCGTCTGTTTGCGGGGTGGCAGGTGCCGGTATCACTACAGATGTGGCTGGAGCGGCCGAGACTGCAGCAGAAGAGGAAGCAGGATGAGCCAGAGACGTTTCTTGGTTTTGAAGGTGTGTACTCCACTGCAGCTCGTGCTTTGCACTTAGATGCCTGATCATGCAGGTTGTGCTCAGGTTGAGAAGGTTCATGCCTCGCTTCAAGCTCTGATTGCACAGGGTGCAAACCACTCGTGTCCTGTCATCAGCACATTTTCTAAAGAACTTCCACGCTAGAGAACTCCTTTGAGCTGACTTTGGTGCGCTCGTTCCCTTGCTGCGTTGGGCAGTAGCGGGCGTAGTGTCTAGGGCACGGCCGCTCCGCTTCTGCACCCTGCTCCCTCTTCTGCTGTGCTGGTGGCTCTGTGCGACCACCGCCTCTTCCTCCAAACTACTCAGTTCACCTGCATGACGTTCATTCCATGTGGGGTCGAGGACCTCATCGTCCTCCACATCATCTTCCACCCAGTCTTCACCCCTGCCCTCCTTGTCGGTCTCCACAATGCTGAATGCCGCAGCAGTTGGCACCTGCGTTTCGTCATCATCGGAGACGTGCTGCGATGATCCTTGCATGTACTCATCTTGAGGAATAAGTGGTTGGGCATCGCTGCACTCAATCTCTTCCACTTCTGGGGCAGGGCTAGGTGGATGGCCCTGGGAAACCCTGCTGACAGAGTCCTCAAAAAGAATAAGAGACTGCTGTATGGCTTGGGGCTCAGACTGCTGGCCTGATTTGCAAGGGGGTGAGGTGAAAGACGGTTGGACATTGGCTGCAGGTGCCAACTCTGACCTTTCTGCAGTAGACTGGGTGGGAGACAATGTGAAGGAACTGGAGGCACTGTCAGCAGCAAACCAATCTACTATCGCCTCAACTTGTTCTGGCCTCATCACTTCTAGGGGCGTTTGATGCCCTACCAAATACTGATGCAGGTTCTGTCGCCTACTCACACTTGAGGAAGGTGTTTCACTTGTGCGTGTAGCTGGCACAGATCGACCATGTCCTCTCCTTGCAACAGGAGCTCTACCAGCAGCACCACGACCCAGGCCACGGCCCTTATTTGACGGTCTCCTCATATTTCTGTAATTTAAGATCTTGCCCTAGAAAGGTTTTTATTGAATAGCGGAATAGAAAATATGATCCAAAAAAAGTGTATGTATATCACACGTACACAACCACACTAGGCCCCAATTACTATTGTTTGTACCCCTAAAAGGCTAGATGAGGAGTAGGGGGAGTATGGAACAGGCAGCACCCTCAAACCTTCAGAAGTATGAGATGAACCCCAACAACTTGGAAAGGTGGATCTCTCTCACACGTACCGACACAGACTATCCCGCAATTCAATTGATCCTCAAAGGTTTTTATTGAATAGCGGAATAGGAAATATGATCAAAAAAAGTGTATGTATCTCGCACGTACACAACCACACTAGGCCCCAATTACTATTGTTTGTACCCCTAAAAGGCTAGATGAGGAGTAGGGGGGGTATGGAACAGGCAGCACCCTCAAACCTTCAGAAGTATGAGATGAACCCCAACAACTTGGAAAGGTGGATCTCTCTCACACGTACCGACACAGACTATCCCGCAATTCAATTGATCCTCAAAGGTTTTTATTGAATAGCGGAATAGGAAATATGATCAAAAAAAGTGTATGTATCTCGCACGTACACAACCACACTAGGCCCCAATTACTATTGTTTGTACCCCTAAAAGGCTAGATGAGGAGTAGGGGGGGTATGGAACAGGCAGCACCCTCAAACCTTCAGAAGTATGAGATGAACCCCAACAACTTGGAAAGGTGGATCTCTCTCACACGTACCGACACAGACTATCCCGCAATTCAATTGATCCTCAAAGGTTTTTATTGAATAGCGGAATAGGAAATATGATCAAAAAAAGTGTATGTATCTCGCACGTACACAACCACACTAGGCCCCAATTACTATTGTTTGTACCCCTAAAAGGCTAGATGAGGAGTAGGGGGGGTATGGAACAGGCAGCACCCTCAAACCTTCAGAAGTATGAGATGAACCCCAACAACTTGGAAAGGTGGATCTCTCTCACACGTACCGACACAGACTATCCCGCAATTCAATTGATCCTCAAAGGTTTTTATTGAATAGCGGAATAGGAAATATGATCAAAAAAAGTGTATGTATCTCGCACGTACACAACCACACTAGGCCCCAATTACTATTGTTTGTACCCCTAAAAGGCTAGATGAGGAGTAGCGGGGGTATGGAACAGGCAGCACCCTCAAACCTTCAGAAGTATGAGATGAACCCCAACAACTTGGAAAGGTGGATCTCTCTCACACGTACCGACACAGACTATCCCGCAATTCAATTGATCCTCAAAGGTTTTTATTGAATAGCGGAATAGGAAATATGATCAAAAAAAGTGTATGTATATCACACGTACACAACCACACTAGGCCCCAATTACTATTGTTTGTACCCCTAAAAGGCTAGGAGTAGGGGGAGTATGGAACAGGCAGCACCCTCAAACCTTCAGAAGTATGAGATGAACCCCAACAACTTGGAAAGGTGGATCTCTCTCACACGTACCAACACAGACTATCCCCCAATTTAACTGATCCCCAAAGGTTTTTGATTAAATAGCGGAATAGAAAATATGATCCCAAAAAAGTGTATGTATATCACACGTACACAACCACACTAGGCCCCAATTACTATTGTTTGTACCCCTAAAAGGCTAGGAGTAGGGGGGAGTATGGAACAGGCAGCACCCTCAAACCTTCAGAAGTATGAGATGAACCCCAACAACTTGGAAAGGTGGATCTCTCTCACACGTACCAACACAGACTATCCCCCAATTTAACTGATCCCCAGAGGTTTTTGATTAAATAGCGGAATAGAAAATATGATCCCAAAAAAGTGTATGTATATCACACGTACACAACCACACTAGGCCCCAATTACTATTGTTTGTACCCCTAAAAGGCTAGGAGTAGGGGGGAGTATGGAACAGGCAGCACCCTCAAACCTTCAGAAGTATGAGATGAACCCCAACAACTTGGAAAGGTGGATCTCTCTCACACGTACCAACACAGACTATCCCCCAATTTAACTGATCCCCAGAGGTTTTTGATTAAATAGCGGAATAGAAAATATGATCCCAAAAAAGTGTATGTATATCACACGTACACAACCACACTAGGCCCCAATTACTATTGTTTGTACCCCTAAAAGGCTAGGAGTAGGGGGAGTATGGAACAGGCAGCACCCTCAAACCTTCAGAAGTATGAGATGAACCCCAACAACTTGGAAAGGTGGATCTCTCTCACACGTACCAACACAGACTATCCCCCAATTTAACTGATCCCCAGAGGTTTTTGATTAAATAGCGGAATAGAAAATATGATCCCAAAAAAGTGTATGTATATCACACGTACACAACCACACTAGGCCCCAATTACTATTGTTTGTACCCCTAAAAGGCTAGGAGTAGGGGGAGTATGGAACAGGCAGCACCCTCAAACCTTCAGAAGTATGAGATGAACCCCAACAACTTGGAAAGGTGGATCTCTCTCACACGTACCAACACAGACTATCCCCCAATTTAACTGATCCCCAAAGGTTTTTGATTAAATAGCGGAATAGAAAATATGATCCCAAAAAAGTGTATGTATATCACACGTACACAACCACACTAGGCCCCAATTACTATTGTTTGTACCCCTAAAAGGCTAGGAGTAGGGGGAGTATGGAACAGGCAGCACCCTCAAACCTTCAGAAGTATGAGATGAACCCCAACAACTTGGAAAGGTGGATCTCTCTCACACGTACCAACACAGACTATCCCCCAATTTAACTGATCCCCAAAGGTTTTTGATTAAATAGCGGAATAGAAAATATGATCCCAAAAAAGTGTATGTATATCACACGTACACAACCACACTAGGCCCCAATTACTATTGTTTGTACCCCTAAAAGGCTAGGAGTAGGGGGAGTATGGAACAGGCAGCACCCTCAAACCTTCAGAAGTATGAGATGAACCCCAACAACTTGGAAAGGTGGATCTCTCTCACACGTACCAACACAGACTATCCCCCAATTTAACTGATCCCCAAAGGTTTTTGATTAAATAGCGGAATAGAAAATATGATCCCAAAAAAGTGTATGTATATCACACGTACACAACCACACTAGGCCCCAATTACTATTGTTTGTACCCCTAAAAGGCTAGGAGTAGGGGGAGTATGGAACAGGCAGCACCCTCAAACCTTCAGAAGTATGAGATGAACCCCAACAACTTGGAAAGGTGGATCTCTCTCACACGTACCAACACAGACTATCCCCCAATTTAACTGATCCCCAAAGGTTTTTGATTAAATAGCGGAATAGAAAATATGATCCCAAAAAAGTGTATGTATATCACACGTACACAACCACACTAGGCCCCAATTACTATTGTTTGTACCCCTAAAAGGCTAGGAGTAGGGGGAGTATGGAACAGGCAGCACCCTCAAACCTTCAGAAGTATGAGATGAACCCCAACAACTTGGAAAGGTGGATCTCTCTCACACGTACCAACACAGACTATCCCCCAATTTAACTGATCCCCAAAGGTTTTTGATTAAATAGCGGAATAGAAAATATGATCCCAAAAAAGTGTATGTATATCACACGTACACAACCACACTAGGCCCCAATTACTATTGTTTGTACCCCTAAAAGGCTAGGAGTAGGGGGGAGTATGGAACAGGCAGCACCCTCAAACCTTCAGAAGTATGAGATGAACCCCAACAACTTGGAAAGGTGGATCTCTCTCACACGTACCAACACAGACTATCCCCCAATTTAACTGATCCCCAGAGGTTTTTGATTAAATAGCGGAATAGAAAATATGATCCCAAAAAAGTGTATGTATATCACACGTACACAACCACACTAGGCCCCAATTACTATTGTTTGTACCCCTAAAAGGCTAGGAGTAGGGGGAGTATGGAACAGGCAGCACCCTCAAACCTTCAGAAGTATGAGATGAACCCCAACAACTTGGAAAGGTGGATCTCTCTCACACGTACCAACACAGACTATCCCCCAATTTAACTGATCCCCAAAGGTTTTTGAATAAATAGCGGAATAGAAAATATGATCCCAAAAAAGTGTATGTATATCACACGTACACAACCACACTAGGCCCCAATTACTATTGTTTGTACCCCTAAAAGGCTAGATGAGGAGTAGGGGGAGTATGGAACAGGCAGCACCCTCAAACCTTCAGTATGAGATTGTGTTCACTGTACCCCACAAAGATTGAGTTCACTGCACCCCACAATGATTGTGTTCACTGCACCCCACAAAGATTGTGTTCACTGCACCTCACAAAGATTGTGTTCACTGTACCCCCCAAAGATTGTGTTCACTGCACCCCACAAAGATTCTGTTCACTGTACCCCACAAAGATTGTGTTCACTGCACCCCAAAAAGATTGTGTTCACTGCACCCCAAAAAGGATGTTGTTCACTGCACCCCAAAAAGGATGTTGTTCACTCCACCCCAAAAAGATTGTGTTCACTGCACCCCACAAAGATTGTGTTCACTGCACCCCAAAAATGATTTTGTTCACTGCACCCCAAAAAGGATTTTGTTCACTGCACCCCAAAAAGGATGTTGTTCACTCCACCCCAAAAAGATTGTGTTCACTGCACCCCAAAAAGATTGTGTTCACTGCACCCCACAAAGGATTTTGTTCACTGCACCCCAAAAAGATTGTGTTCACTGCACCCCAAAAAGGATGTTGTTCACTGCACCCCAAAAAGGATTTTGTTCACTGCACCCCAAAAAGATTGTGTTCACTGCACCCCACAAAGGATTTTGTTCACTGCACCCCACAAAGATTGTGTTCACTGCACACCAAAAAGGATTGTGTTCACTGCACCCCAAAAAGATTTTGTTCACTGCACCCCAAAAAGATTGTGTTCACTGCAGCCCAAAAAGATTGTGTTCACTGCAGCCCAAAAAGATTGTGTTCACTGCAGCCCAAAAAGATTGTGTTCACTGCAGCCCAAAAAGATTGTGTTCACTGCAGCTCACACACAGAAAAATGGATGTGGATCACTGACACCTGCCTATCTCCAATCCCACACCACACAGCAATATCGATTGTAGTTTGTAGAACACAGTTTCCCTAAAATTCAGCAGACTCTGTCCCTAACAGGATTGAGAAGAGATCGTAGATCAGGATTGAGTGCAGATTCACCCCACCCCCCACACAGCAATATCGATTGTAGTTTGTAGAACACAGTTTCCCTAAAATTCAGCAGACTCTGTCCCTAACAGGATTGAGAAGAGATCGTAGATCAGGATTGAGTGCAGATTCACCCCACCCCCCACACAGCAATATCGATTGTAGTTTGTAGAACACAGTTTCCCTAAAATTCAGCAGACTCTGTCCCTAACAGGATTGAGAAGAGATCGTAGATCAGGATTGAGTGCAGATTCACCCCACCCCCCACACAGCAATATCGATTGTAGTTTGTAGAAGACACTGACCCTATATAATTCAGCAGACTCTATCCCTAAAATGCCTACAACTCGCCCTGCCTAAACACTCCGACCTGTCCCTCAATTCTATCCGGACACAAATGGTTTTTTCCTGCCTATCTTTCCCTAATCAGCAGCCAGCACGTTGATGTGTGCTCTGTCCCTGAATCTAAGCAGCATAATGACGCCGCTGCGGCTGCCTCGAACTTATAAAGACTTGGTCACATGCTTCAGACGGCCAATCACAGCTACTGAGACATTTGCAGGCATGGCTGGGATGGCTTAAGGCACACCAGTTAAACGATTGTTGATTGGCTGTTGAAAGCCCGCCATGAAAAGAGCGCCAAAGCATGCAAAACCCGGAAATAAAACGACCGAACACGGATTTTTACCCGAACATACAGTAAAGTGTCCGTGTCCGTGTTCGGGTACAAAAAATCCAATTATTCGGTACGAACACGAATAATACAGTCCGTGTTCGCTCAACACTAGTCAAGAGCATTTGATCAGGTTAACTGTTACCCTGGAGAACAAAGTTAAATAGTTTAAACAGATGTGGGACCAAAATGGGAGAAAAGGTTTTATAGTAGGAGGTGGAAAATCCATCAGATCATGGAGCGGTGGAAGACTTTAGGGACTTGATAATCCTCAAAACCTCTGCCTCAGTACAAGGGGCATTAAGAGCCTCAATCTGATGAGGGGAAAGGGAGGGGATAGATACTTTATCCATCCAGGAATTAACCACTTGCCGACCAGTCACGTTGACTGTACTGCGGCAAAGGGGTTAGTTATCGTCCAGCGGCGTAGACCTACGTCGCTGGACTCCTCCCCTTGTGGGCGGCGCGCGCGCACCGCCGGAGGCTCGCTCCCACTGTATTCAGTCACAACGGGAGTCAGGGCCAGGGGAGGAGCGGCGGTGATCACCGCCGCTCTTCCCCGATTGTCGGGGAATCGAGTGTGGAGATCCGCCTGCTTGTGTAAACAAAGCGGGCAGATCTCCTAAGTGACAGACAGGGTCAGATTGCAGGGTTCAGCATAGCTGAACCTGCGATCTGTCCCTGTGTCACTCAGTCACCTCCCCCCACACACGTTAGTAAGCACCAGGCATACATTAACCCCTTGATCATCAATAAAAATTAACCCCTTCCCTGCCAGTGTCATTTTTACAGTAACAGTGCATATGTATAGCACTGATTACTGTAGTAATGTCACTGGTACCCCCAAAAGGGTCAAAAATGTCAGTCAAGGGTCCAATCTGTCCGCCACAATGTCGCAGTCCCGCAAAAAAAAATTGTAGATCGCCGCCATTACTCGTTAAAAAAAAAAAACACTAAAAATGACAGAAATCTTTCCCTTAGTTAGTAAACGCAATAACTTTTGCGCAAACCAATCAAAATAGTCTTATTGCGATTTTTTTTACCAAAAATATGTAGCAGAAAACAAATTGGCCTAAAATGTTAAAAAATTTTGATTTTTACATTTTTTTGGGGGGGAATTTCATATAAAAAATTTGAAAAATATTGTTATTTTTTCAAAATTGATGCTTTTTTTGTTTATAGCGCAAAAAGTAAAAATCGCACAGGTGATCAAATACCACCAAAAGAAAGCTCTATTTGTGGGAAAAAAAGACGTAAATTTCGTTTGGGTACGGCATTGCATGACCGCGCAATTATCAGTTAAAGTTGCACAGTGCCGAATCGCAAAAAGTGGCCTGGACGTAAGACAGCAAAATCCTCCGGTGGTAAAGTGGTTAAACAACTCCCTAGATGTATTTGAGGGTTCTGAAAGAAGAGACTTAGAAAAATTAGTAAAGATCCCGACCCCGACCAATCCTGTTTAATTTATTCATAAATGATCTAGAGGAGGGGATATCTAGTACAATCTCAGTATTTGCAGATGATACTAAATTAGGCATGCCAATATCTTCTATGCAGGATGTGGAAACCTTACAAGCAGACCTGAACAAAATAACGGGGTGGGCAACTACATGGCAGATGAGATTTAATGTAGAAAAATGTAAAGTAATGCACTTGGGGGCCAGAAACCAGAAAGCAAGCTACTCACTAGGGGGGGAACCTCTGGGTGAGTCTAGGATGGAAAGGGACCTGGGGGTACTGGTAGACAACAGGCTTGGAAGTGGCATGCAATGCCAAGCCGCTGCAAGCAAAGCCAACAGAATACTGGGATGTATAAAAAAGGGGATTCACTCCAGAAATAAAGAGATTATTCTTCCACTCTACAAGACTCTGGTCCGGCCACATCTGGAGTATGCTGTCCAGTTCTGGGCACCGGTCCTCAGGAAGGATGTGCTGGAACTGGAGAAAGTCCAGAGAAGGGCAACAAAAATAATTAGGGGAATGGAGGACATCAGCTATGAGGAAAGACTACAAGCACTGAACCTATTCTCTCTGGAGAAGAGAGACGATTGAGGGGGGATATGATATCAATGTACAAATACTGTACTGGCGACCCTAGCATAAGGAACAAACTATTCAGAGAAAGGAGATACAATAAGACACGTGGCCACTCACTAAAACTTGAGGAAAGGCGGTTTAACCTTAAAGTGCGTAAGGGGTTCTTCACTGTAAGAGCGGTAAGGATGTGGAATTCTCTTCCACAAGCAGTCGTATCAGCAGGGAGCATCGATAGTTTCAAAAAACTATTGGATGGACACCTTAAAGACCACAACATACAGGGGTATACAATGTACGGTTAAAAGCAAACACACACACACATCATAGGTTGAACTGGATGGACTTGTGTCTTTTTTCAGCCTCACTAACTATGTAACTATGTAACTATGAGTACCTCTTTAGGGTGAGTCACTGGTCTACCGTCGGCTCTTCTCAATTTGTATACATGCGTGTGTTTTACAGCTTGATTGAGCTCTTCGCAAACATGGTGAAAGTCGAGTTACTGTGCAAGAGAAATTTGGCTTTGGACCATCTCAGCGCCTTTTCAGTGTCGTTAGGTAATAAATCATCCAAGGCCCTACGTTTGGAGAGGATTTGTTCTAAATGGGCGGCAGAGGGAGACTGATAGCGAATGTTATAAAGACAATCAAGATCTCTAGTGAGAGTCCTGATATCAGACATTCTAGCCCTATTCCTAGCAGAGGCCATGTATGGTAACTTTTTATGCACCTTGACTTTGTCTAATGTTCAAATTGGGAAGCAGCATTTAGGATTTAACTTTATCACCTTTTGCATTAATCTTATTTTTTGTTTACAAAAGATTTTATTAGAAAGTCAGTACAAAAAAACAATAACGCTTACACAGGTCAACAATGTAACATCACATATAAAAAAAAATCTATATATTGCATAGAAAAATACTCTGAAAACATAGCAAGTATACACCGAGCATTGGTCATAGTATAGCAGAATATCAAATAGTCAAATACACATGAGGGGTCAGAACTGTCAAGTTAGACATATCATATAAATCAAGAGGTACCAACAGGCCCAACACAAGTGTCCCAAGTGTCCCATTTAGCATGGAATGTCATCATGGAGCCATGAAGGGAGTGAAAGATCTTTTCTGTTAGTTTAATGCATTCCATCCTGGAGAGTACCTGAGGCCATAATAGAGTATCTGATTTCCAATTACATGCGATCATCCATTGAATGGAACACATCAAAGTATGAATCAGATTGGATGTAGACTTCGGGACACCAGGGACTTTTACAAAAAGCAAGCATATCTTAGGAGAGAGAGAAACCGATGTCCCTGCCAATCTGGTCACCAGTCTTTGTGCATGATCCCATATGGGTCGCAAGAGGTTGCAGCTCCAAAAAATAATGAGTAAATTACCCTCCTCTGAACAGCCCCTGAAACAGAGGGGAGAGACTGAACCGTAGAAGGAGTGGACCAAGGAGGGAGTCAAATACCATCTTGTAACTACTTTAAGGGGTGTCTCCCTGCATGCACTAGAACGTGAACATTTACGCATGTTTGATATCATGTGGTGCCATTCTGGGATGGAGAAACTACAGTCAAGGTCTTGTTCCCATCTAGTCATATACTTATGTTTATCTGGGAGGGTACTAGTAACAATATGTGAGTATAGGTTAGATATAAGCCCTCGATCTCTAGATGAGGAGGAGCAAATGTTTTCAAAAATAGTAAATGGAGGGTTTAGTGTAAGGAGGTCCTGTGATTGAAAAAATGCCCTCACAATGGTATAGTGGTCCCTTTCAGAACTGGGGAGACCATGTATATCTACCAGTTGTTCAAATGTACAGAAGATATTGCCTATTGAGAGCTTTTTAAGGTTCACCAGGCCTCTGGCTATCCATGGGGATAAGTCCTCTCTGCTCAGAGGGAGCAAACAGGAGTCAATGTGTCCCAAAAAGGATGTTAACGGAGAGACTCGAGACAACAGACCCAGGGGGGTTTTCAGTTTTAGCCACAGCCGGTATAAATGAACAACTACTTTGTTCGCAATTGAGTTATAATTAATCGGCTGTGCACCACTCCAGAGAGCCGCTGAGAGATAACTCGGGGAAACTGTGGCCTGTTCAAACGAAAGCCAGGGAATATTCTTGGGGTCTGCATTCCATTGAGCCATTTGAATGAGTTTGGCTGAGAGATAATAGGACCATAAATCTGGGATGCCCAGGCCACCCTGGGATTGGGGGGCATAAAGTATATGACTGTTATATCTGGATCTCTTACCGTTCCAAATGAATCTAGAAATCTCCCACTGAAAAGAGCTGATAGGAGATCTAGAGACATTAACAGGGAGGGCACTAAAGAAGAACAAGACCTTAGGTAAGATAATCATCTTTATGGCTGTAACTCTCCCCAGAAACGAGATGTGGTACGAAGACCACGTCTTTAATAACATACTTAATTTTTTAAATACTGGGGGGAAGTTAGATATAAAAAGTGATTCATAATGAGGAGTAATCTGGACCCCTAAGTAGCGAAAAGATCTCAAACACCAGGTAAAAGAGAAACTCTCTCTGATAGAGGTTTGCATCCAATTAGGCAGGTTAATCGGCATAAGAGAGCATTTGGAGAGGTTAACCCCTAAGCCCGACATGGATCGAAATCTCTCTAGTTCGATCAGCAAGTGAGGCAGTGAAATATGAGGTTTGGACAAAAATAATAAGACATCATCCGCATACATACTCAATTTGTATTCTTTCCCCCCCTTGTGATGCCCCGTAATAAGGCCATTATTTCTAATGGCTGCAGCCAATGGTTCGATTGCTAGAGCAAACAGGAGGGGGGAAAGTGGGCAACCCTGTCTCGTACCTCTATGTAAGGGAAAAAATTCAGAGTTACACCCGGGAAGGCGAACTCTTGTTTGTGGGGACTCATATAAAGCTTTAAATCCGTGAATGAACCCATCCCCTAGCCCATATTTAGGAAGAAGGTGCTCTAGATAAGGCCAGCTGACGCTATCAAAGGCCTTGTGAATATCTAGACTCACAAGGCATGTAGGGGATTTGCTGAGATTGGCATCATTAATTATATTAGCGACTAGCCTAATGTTGTCTGAAAGCTGTTTACCTGGAATAAACCCAGTCTGGTCAGGGTGGATCAATTTATGAATTATATTGGATAGTCGGTTAGCTAGCAGTCTGCCGAATAGTTTAAGGTCATTATTCATGACCGAGATGGGTCTATAATTTTGAGGGAGGGAATGATCTTTATCCGGTTTCGGAATGAGGGACATGTTAGCCAGGAGCATTTCTTCTGGAAAGCTTCCTCCTTGAAGGACGTGGTTGAATAATTTAGTGAGTCTGGGGGCAAGGATTGTGGCAAAGGTTTTATAATAAGAAGAGGAAAAGCCATCTGGGCCGGGGGTGGTGGAGGTTTTGAGAGCTTTAATCATATCTAGAACCTCGTCTACTGTACAAGGTGCTTCCAAAATATCCCTTTGTGTACTTCACAAAGACGGAACAGATAGGTTATCTATCCAGGGGTGAAATTTGTTTACAGGTAGCGTAGAGGGCACCGAGAGGAGGTTTTTGTAAAAGTTTGTAAAGATTTCCAAGACTTCCTTGGGGTCAGAAACCATCCTCCCGTCAGACCTTCTGAGCTTGTATACATGAGTGGGTCTTGTTGTTTGAGTTAATTTCTTTGCAAACATAGTAGATGTGGAGTTGCTGTGGAGTGTAAATTTGGCTTTGGACCACCTAAGGGCCTTTTCGGTATCACTGGAAAGGATGTCATCCAATGCTTTCCTTTTAATATGGATCTGATCCATAAGTGTAGAGGAGGGGGAGAGATTGTGTTTATAATATAATTGATCTAATTCTTTCATGAGGGATTTTATGTCTGACAATCTAGACTTGTTCCTGGCTGAGGCCAGGGCAATCAAATTTCCCCTGATGACTGCCTTATGAGCCGTCCACACCACAGGAGTGGGTGAAATCCCATCCTCATTAATCTGGAAATATTCCACCAGTGAAGAGGAGATCTGGGCAACCAACGCAGGATCGTTCAGAAAGGAGTCATTCAGTCTCCAGTTAAATGTCGTGCTACCCAGACCTACTCCCCCTGATTCAAACAGCACAATTTGGTGGTCAGACCAAGGGCAGACATGTATACCTGCAGCCGAGGAATTAGCTAGCCAAACCGGGGTACAAAAAATATAGTCGAGTCTGGCTGAGCTATCATGGGGATGAGAATAAAAGGTGTAACCCTTTACTCCAACATTGTGGGCCCGCCAGGTGTCTATCAATTGCTTATCGCTCAAAGCACGTGTCTGGCTTTTAGGGAAATGTTACTTCTATCCAATGAAGGATGGGCAGCAAGATTGAAGTCCCCTCCTACCACCATGTGTGGGGATTCAAACCTGTCAAGAACTTCTAAAAATTGTCTAAAAAATGAGGCATGCATGTCATTAGGTGCATATACAGAAGCTATGGTAATAGCTTTGCCAGCAATACTCCCCTTGATAATCAAGAATCTGCTATCTGGGTCACAGTATGTAGAGGATATATCAAATATTATACTATTACGTATAAAGATGGCAACCCCTCTTGTCTTATTATGAAATGATGAACATTTAAATTGCTTGAAGGATTTGTCGAAAAATTTAGGGTGTCTGTCTGTTGCAAAGTGCGTCTCCTGTAATAAAATTATGTCTGCACTTAACCTTTTATAATGTTTGAAGGCCTTATGTCTTTTATTGGGGGAATTGAACCCTTGAACATTATGTGACAACATTTTAATCCCCATGATCTATATGAAAAGGACTACGTTCGTTCTGAAATTCCTGCAGGGTAAACTTTTGAGAAAAAGGAAAAATGACCAGAGCCGAGTATAAATAACCAAACACGTAAAACATCCGGGGAACCCAGGAAGGGGGCCCCAGACTAATTTGGGGCTGAATCTCTGACTCGGTATAGGGGACCATATAGTGACAGCTGACTCAATTACAACTGGAAGACTTTACAAGTGTTTGATGGTGACGGCCTGAGGAGCTCATCCTTTTTTCTCATCATGGCGTGTGGGACTTTTTGAATTCTGTCCTAGTGTGTATTCTGCTGTATATAATTATATAGCTGAAAAGCTCATATAAAGAAAACAAAAAAGGAGAGGGGATAATGTCCAAATGAATAGTCCCAATATTAAGTGCAGAGATGTGAATCCACGTGCAAAATAACTTTCTTCCAGTGACACCAGGGAAAAGTGTAGGAAGGGGACACCCTTGTGCTCAGGTATAACAAGCAGCTTACCGAAATTCCGTGGCTGCTCAATTTAATGAGACAGCCTCTCCCAGCTAGTAGTAAACCAGTAGGTCAACCGATATCAAACTCAGGTGCTTCGAAAGACTCCAAAAGCCGAAAGCCGTTTCCGGTGTGTTGTTAAACCGATCACATTAATATGTGGCACACTTGGAACTTCTCATATACTCCATTGAACGTAAAGCCATATGTAGAAAGAAACAGAGGCCCATAGCGTAATCCCGTAAACCAATAGGTAAATTTATTAAAAAAACTACTTACAATTTAAAAGACAAAAACAGGCATGTAGTATGTGCCGGTCATGGATCTAACCGCGGCGTCCCGCAAGTCTCCAGATCAGCATATGGATAAACAGCCGGCTTCGTTGGGGGGCGTGTGGACGTTTATGTCTGGGATCGCCAACGTTTCGTCATAAGAAAGACTTCTTCGGGACGCCGCGGTTAGATCCATGACCGGCACATACTACATGCCTGTTTTTGTCTTTTAAATTGTAAGTAGTTTTTTTAATAAATTTACCTATTGGTTTACGGGATTACGCTATGGGCCTCTGTTTCTTTCTACATATGGCTTTACGTTCAATGGAGTATATGAGAAGTTCCAAGTGTGCCACATATTAATGTGATCGGTTTAACAACACACCGGAAACGGCTTTCGGCTTTTGGAGTCTTTCGAAGCACCTGAGCTTGATATCGGTTGACCTACTGGTTTACTACTAGCTGGGAGAGGCTGTCTCATTAAATTGAGCAGCCACGGAATTTCGGTAAGCTGCTTGTTATACCTGAGCACAAGGGTGTCCCCTTCCTACACTTTTCCCTGGTGTCACTGGAAGAAAGTTATTTTGCACGTGGATTCACATCTCTGCACTTAATATTGGGACTATTCATTTGGACATTATCCCCTCTCCTTTTTTGTTTTCTTTATATGAGCTTTTCAGCTATATAATTGTATACTGATTTCAGCGCTGCACTTTTTGGTTTTTATTGTATTTTTTGAATCACTGTTAGTTGATTTTGTGCCAGCTGCTCACTATTGTTCTTAATCATTTGGTTTTCTGTCACATCTAGCGCGGAAATTTTTCTTCTATTTATATTACATTCTGCTGTATATGCCTCTATAATAATTCCTGGATTTAAGCACTTTGTTGATTTATAATTTTGGATATTACCACCATATCACGGTTTATGTAAAGCATTTTGATTAAACATATTGCTGGTAACAATAGACATTGGGGGAAAGGGCAATGGCCACACCACCCTGAATGTGCCTGATCTTGTCTGATCTTGGAAGCTAAGCAGAGTTGGGCCTGGTTAGTACTAGAAATAAGACTGATAATGTCTTATGATGATGAAACGCGTTGGGTAAAGCCGTGACATCATCACGTACCAGTACAGATGGAAGCCATATTGTTGGGTGGAAACATAGGACATACAGGATATTGAAATGCTGTTTTTCTTCCTACCTATGTAAGTGCATTACTTTGAATACATATATTGGATTTAGAACATACTACACTATAAGAGGTTTTTGCTTCCTTTGTGATCTGTCTGTCCTGGGAGATCCATTTATTTTTCTGGTGGTGATTCAATTCGGCCATTGGAGGATGTATAAGGAGTGAGCTGGAGTAAAACATCCATTTTACCTGTGATTTGGCCCTGAGTATTGATGTTTACTGCGCTTTTGACCTCTCGTCGTAGTGGTCAAGTCTATCTGGTAAGCGGCTATGTGTGATCACTGATGGTGGAGGACATTTTCCAGCTTGTTATGACAACATTCACCAACTTTTGGAGTCTTTATGAGGACAATGAATGAACTGTTTCTTGGTATTTGCACAATTTTTAACCCACTTGGGAAATAATGAGATTGCATTCTCTTATTAATTAGTGTTGCACCTTTATTACTCTATACTATTTATTTTATAGTTTTGGCTTTGGGTTTGTGAACGCTGCACAATCAGCACTTTTATTTGATTATAAATAAAGAGTTAATCAAAGCACACCAACTGCGCACACCCTGTATAACAGGTGAAAAATTAATAGTAGCCAGATAATTGAATGTAGCACCCTATAAGTAGGTGCTAGGTAAAGTATAGTGGGCCCTGGCTGCTTAACAGCAGGGCCATGATTTTCAGCTGAACTGTCATGTCTCCCAGGTGTAGCTGTTGAGATTGGGGAGTCTCCCCACTGTGCGCCATGAGAGGGTTCTTATTGGGCAGTGGAGGAAACCCAGCCAATGGTGCACTCAGACCTGTATCTACCCCAAAAAGGCAGATTCTGCCGCACAGCATTCTGGGAGTGGTTATAAATTTGAGGGGAACGCATGGCGCAATATCTTTTGCTGGAAGCAGAGTCCCAGGAGGGAGAGTACGGCTGTCTCTCCTCCTGTCAGTAGGTTCGGGTGTCCCAGGTGGCTTTGCTGAGGGGACAGAGGGCTGAGCTGAGCTGCAGAGAGGATCCGGTGTGCCGAGGACCAGCGGAATTGAGAGGGGTTCAGTTTCAGGAAAGCATACCCAGTTTGCAAACTGCCCCCTGGGGGTTTGCCATAAAGAGAGGGGACCACTCTGGTGAAAGTTGTGGGGATCCAGGAGCTAGCTAGCTGGAGTAAAAGTAAAGGGGTGCCAGTGTTGACCCTGAAGAGAAGCAGAGAGGGTTCCAGTGTGTGGACCCTGAAGTGCAGAGAGGGTGCCTAGTGAGAGGACCCTGAAGTGTAGAGGGGGTGCCTAGTGAGAGGACCCTGAAGTGTAGAGGGGGTGCCTAGTGAGAGGACCCTGAAGTGTAGAGGAGGTGCCTAGCGAGAGCACCCTGAAGTGTAGAGAGGGTGCATAGTGAGAGCACCCTGAAGTGTAGAGGGGGTGCCTAGTGAGAGGACCCTGAAGTGTAGAGGAGGTGCCTAGTGAGAGGACCCTGAAGTGTAGAGAGGGTGCCTAGTGAGAGGACCCTGAAGTGTAGAGAGGGTGCATAGTGAGAGCACCCTGAAGTGTATAGGGGGTGCCTAGTGAGAAGACCCTGAAGTGTAAAGGGGGCACCAGCGGTTGGGCCCTGAAGTGTTAAAGTGTACAGCATGCAGTGTACAGTGTTGACGGTTGCAGCAGCACAAGCAATTACAGGAGCTACCTCAGTCAGGAAGGACTGGAGGGAGCTGTTTGCAGGACTTTTGAGCTACCCAGAGCGTCAAGTCTAAGTACAGTCCAGGACTTTTGAGCTGGTCAGAGTGTCAGAAGTCAAGTTCAAGTACAGTTTAGCAAGTCAGTGTTTTTCAAGCGCCAGCAAGCGTTGGTCGGCATCCAGCCGGCGTCAAGACAGCGCTGAAAGGCATTTTTTCCACAAAGTGTCCCAGTTGTACCTAGTTGAGCCAGAGGAGTATCCCACTCATTCCCTTCTCCCATCCCCAATATCAAATAAACAAAACAAACCAAAGATGCCGGAATGGTCATTGTCTCCAATCTCACACTTGGGTATTCAGCTTAAATGGGCTGAAGGTGTTATAGGTAACCATGGCAGACCCACATCAGGCCCAATGCCTGGAAAACCTGCTACATAAATAAATCAGTGAGTGAAGATTACTAAATTATCAAATCAATAAATGTGCATAAACTATGATAATAATCAATATGACGATATCACATAAAAATCAAGTCCACAATTCATAACATGTGCTTGGAAACATAAAGTGATCCGGTGTTAATAAATCCTGTGTTGTGTAAAGGGTCACCCAGGGTTCCACCTCCGCTGTGATTCACTCCCCTTCAGCCAGAACACTCACCCCACAATGCGGCCCACCATAGACATGGTTAAGGCAAACAGCGCTGTAAATGTATACAATTCTGCCTCCAATGTGCACTGCTTGGTCAGCTTCTCCTCCACATGTAAGAAAGAAAAACAACCCCACTAGTGCAATAACGTTTTTCAACTTTTTATTGGATGCTAAAAAGTACAGATCCCATCATGATTGAACTCACATATTTCACAAAAAACAGATGCGTAAAATCACATATTGCGAGGGTTCGGCGTGCTCACCCGGTCTTCACCACCTCCACGGCGGTATGTCAGACAAGCGAGCCCCGCCACCGCTCACCCGATCTCCTGTTCTGATCTGTCGTGTTTCGTCACTTTCCGACTTCGTCAAAGGGGGGAGGTTGAAGCAGTGCTGTATCTTGGCCTAGGCCAACAAGGCCCAGGCCTAGGGCAGCACTTTGCAGGGGGGCAGCAAAAAAGCTGCTCCCCACAAGGAAAAAAAACAGCCTCCTCCTGGCTCCCGCACGAAAAGGGTCCCCACGGCTTGCACTACACTTTTAGTATAGTGCCAGTCCTATGGGGCAAATCAGTCTGTCACCCCCATAAAGCGGTCACACTGCTACCTGCTGGTACTGATGGGCACTAATAGGCTTCACTGATGGCCACTGATGAGGCGGCACTGATATGCACTGATAGGCTGCACTAATGGGCACTGGTGGCCACTGATTGGGTTGTACTGATGAGGCCGCACTGATGGGCAGTAATAAGGCTGCACTGATGAGGCTGGATTGATGGGCACTGATAGACTGGTTGTGGTCTGTGGTTTACAGATGACAGGGCGGGCCATAAACAGGAAGGGGTGTGGCCTTTACAGGAAGGGGTGGGTCATATTTAAATTAGGGGCTGCACAAGTTTAGTCAGGCCTAGGGCAGCACAAATCCTAAATACACCACTGGGTTGAAGGGGTTGAGGGTCAGCCTGTCAGTGCTCAGACCATGTGCCATTCACTGCATCAAATTGGTCTGTATGGCTGGTGCAAGAATCCCAACATGTTTCGCCATGTAAGCGGCTTCTTCAGGAGATATGTGCTGCCACACCTGGACAAATGAATCAGATATATGAATGAATTGTGACAAAAGTACATAAAATAAGTGATATATCCATTATTAATGATATGGAAATGTTTACAACTTAAACAGAGTACATCTTAGTAGTGTACCAAGCTAAATAGGAAAATCGGTGAAGGGCAATTTACCAATTTCAAAAATCGTTATGCAAACACTGATCCAAAACTATTCCTCAGACAGAGGGATTAAAATACAGACTCAGCAGAAGGAGATGTTTTACAATCCACACGAGCCACAAAGGAGGGAGCTGTGATATGATAGGCCTCAAAAGGAGCAAACGGGGCAAGCGAAAAGCTGAAAGGCACAGATGGTTCAAGAAAAGGACTTTTTTTATTATTGTGCTCATATACTGTATATGGGACTGATGAGCAAAGAGGCTAGTATAAATTTTAGGTGAAGCAACAGGAAGATATATACCTTATATACTTTTAAATTCCCCCCAGCATGGCATCCAAAGGCATGCAGCAAAAAAAAAGCTTAAAGTATACCTAAAGGCAAAATCTTTTTTTCGGGGGTTTTGGATAGAGCGGAGATGGTTTAGAACCAGCTGTTGGTTTTTATTGCTGTCTGTGCCCCTGTTAGGGAGATTCCCCCTCTCTATTTTTCCTGTTTACTATTATCATTAAAAGTGAAAGTAAAAGAAATTCCCAAATTTTGAGTTGCCCCCCCCAAAAAAGTAATAGAGGGAAAATCTTCCAATGGGGACACTAGTTCTGGTGATCTGGTGGTCCAAAATGAATTTTCCCATTTGCAGGGATTTTCTCTCACTTCCTGTTTGGCTATGGAACAGGAAGTGAAGGGAAATCTCCATAAATGAAAAAGAATCTGCCAGGGGTTATAACCCTCCCTTACCCTATCCAAAATGAAAAAAAAAAAAAAAGGTTTTGCTTACAGTTTTACTTTAAACCCGATCTTCAGTCTTGTAGCCAGACCCAGGAAATGGCACCCAAAAAGAGGTATTCAAGCTTAGTGTTTCATATACTAGACAAAAAGAATATCATCCACACAATTATCTCGCCTTGCTCTCAGAAGCTCCATCCACCGCATTTGTGTTTGTAGTGCCCCCCGCTGATACAAACACCTATGGGGGTCCGCCCCTGATAAACTCCTCCCGTCCCGCCAGACGTTGTGATGTCATGGTGGGACATGGACTCTACCCATCCTTGCCTCATCAAAGACCCTATGTGTCGGGCGCACGTTCAACAGCCAAACTGGTCTGCCACTATCCACAAGAAAAAACGCGGAACCGCCCATGGCCACCTAATGGTGGATTACAAAAATGTCCAGCCAGTATAACAGCCCATTCAGACTTTGTGGGGCGACCTGTGAAGTCGCGGTGCACAGCGTGCATCGCCACTTCGGCGCGACTTGCACGGACTTCATATAATTGAAGTCAATGCAAGTCGCCTCCAGGTCGCCGCAAAGTAGTACAGGACCCTTTTTCTAAGTCAGAGCGACTTGTGTCGCTTCTATTAGAACGGGTCCTGTACTACTGAATGGCGAGCGAGCGACCGCGACTTGTCAGGCGACCAAGTCGTCTGACAATTCGCGCTAGTCTGAATGGACTCCTAAAAAATGCATCATTGAACAGTTACAATGATTGCAACCAATGTACTCCAAAAATATAAACCAAGCAAAAACAAAATAAAACGGTACAAAACAGAAACAAAAACAAAGCAGAAACAAAACAAACAAAGCAAAACCAGGCCAAAAAACAAAAATAAAGAACAAAAAAAACCCCCAGAACATTAAATTGAAAAATATGAATATCTAGACTGATCTACTGATATATTGTTAGTACTACAGGGGGTTGCGCAGTCCCCACAGAGCACACTTGTGGATCTAAATATGACCGGCTGAATAGAGCAATGCGTCCTGGTTCACATATATGCGATGCGGGAAACCTGCGAATCCGCTGCGGGTTCCCACATCGCATTCAACTCGCAGGCAGTTCACACTGCCATATGCGAATCGATGGGGGGTGTCAATACAGAGTTAACCACACCTGCATGGGACACTAGAGCAGAGATTTGGGGTCTAATAGACCTCAGATCTCTCCATAAAGCGAACCTTTTACGGCCCATGCTGTCACAAGGGATGTTGTTCATCTCTTGTGATAGCAATGAAGTTATTACAAAGAAATGTAAAAAAAAAAAATAAAATTTTGTAAAAAATAAATGATAATAATAATAACCAAAGCCCCCATCCCACTGTGCTTACGCGCAAAGCGAATGCATAGGTTACTCCTGCACCCACATGTAAACAGTGATCATACCACACATGTGAGATATTGTTGTGAACGTCAGAGCAAGAGCAAAAAATCTAGCACCAGACCTCTTGTGTAACTCTAAACTGGTAACCTATAAAGGCATTTAAAGTGTCCCCTATGGAGAATTTTAGGCACCGTAGTTTGCCACCATTCCAGGGGCAGACGCAATTTTAAGGCTTGACATGTTAGGTATCTATTTACTCGGCATAACATCATCTTTCACATTATACAAAAAATGGGGTAAATATTGTTGTTGTTTTGTTTATTATTCAATAAAGTATATTTTTTCCAAAAAAATTGCGTTTGAAAAACTGCTGCACAAATAATGTGTGACATAAAAAATTGCAACACCCTCCATTCTATTCTATAGGGCCTCTGCTAAAATAAAATATTTATTGTTTGGGCATTCAAAGTAATTTTGTAGCAAACAAAAGTCGATTTTCACATGTAGGAGCGAAGTGTGAGAATTGGCCCGGATGGGAAGTGGTTAATGGGTGAGAAAGCTGCCAAAGCTCGCAACGAATAAAGTCATGCATTAAAATTAATAGCAGAGGAAACTAAGGGGTGTCTCTACAGGCACCCTGGGTTAAACGAGAAAACCAGTCCTATAATAGGGAATCGGCCATACAGATGCCCTGGGTGTCTCTGGGGATCTCTGTTTCCCTGATGAAGTCACATGTGCTTGATGCTATGCATCGGGACCGCGCTTGATAGGCAGAAGAGCTGCCGGAGGACGAGCTCCCAGCTCATGGATTTTATGTATTGTATCCACTTTACATATGTGAGTGTTTTTAATCCTCGTTTTAAATAAAAAGTAATAGACAGTTTTACGCTATGTGGAGCCTCCCTCTCTTTACATATTATATACTTTGAACTGATATCTGGACCATCTGGTGGACTTGCGCTGATTGCATCAGATATCATCAACCCCAGACCATTACTATTGGAGGCTGTGGCGGGAGATCTCTTACAGGCATCTGCTCCATCACTTACATAATGCCTGCCTACAGAGTGCTATCCTTGAAGCTGCCTTACAGCTGTAAGGTAAGGGCGATGGTGGCCCAGCATGCACGGAGGTGTCACTGCATTGGATCACCAAGACAATTGTCACCATTATTTTTCACAATGTTGGGTGACACACAGTCAAGATCACCAGTCGTTTATTCACTTCTCACCTTAGGATTGTTTGTTTTTTGTTGTGTTTTCAGAGTTATCTATGCACTACAATTAAGAAGTGTTCATCATTTGAGACCTTAACCACTTTACCACCGGAGGATTTTGCTGTCTTCCGTCCAGGCCACTTTTTGCGATTCGGCGCTGTGCGACTTTAACTGACAATTGCGCGGTCGTGCGACGCCGTACCCAAACGAAATTTACGTCCTTTTTTTCCCACAAACAGAGCTTTCTTTTGGTGGTATTTGATCACCTATGTTTAGTAAAAAAAATCGCAATAAGCGTATTTTGATTGGTTTGCGCAAAAGTTATTGCGTTTACTAACTAAGGGAAAGATTTCTGTCATTTTTGGTGTTTTTTTTTTTAACGCGTAATGGCGGTGATCTGCGATTTTTTGCAGATCGGACCCTTGACTGACATTTTTGACACTTTTGGGGGTACCAGTGACATTTCTACAGTAATCAGTGCTATATATATGCACTGTTACTGTAAAAATGACACTGGCAGGGAAGGGGTTAATTTTATTGGAGAGGGAGGGGTTAATGTATGCCTGGTGCTTACTGACGTGTGGGGGGGAGGTGACTGTGTGACAGAAGGACAGATCGGATGTCCAGCTATGCTGAACACTCCGATCTGTCAGTCCCTGTCACTATGGAGATCCGCCCGCTGTGTTTACACAAGCGGGCGGATCTCCAGACTCGATCCCCGACGATCGGGGCAGAGCAGCGGCAATCGCCGCTGCCTCTCCCCTGGCCCGACTCCCGCTGTGAATGAACACAGCGGGAGCGAGCCTCCGGCGGCGCGCGAGCGCCGCCCACAAGGGGCGGAGTCCAGCGACGTAGGTCTACGTCACTGGACGGGATCGCGGCACTTTGCCGCAGTAGCCTCCATGTGAGCGGGGCTAAAGTGGTTAAGTGTTTTCTTTTTTTTACACTGTTTCGCGTTAATTTACCTAGGAAGTGTGCTTCAATGAGTGCTCACATATCATTTTCACATATATATTTTCTTCTTTATGCAGTTGGGTATAGGGATAGACTAGGGGTCGACCGATTATCGGCAATGGCGATATATCGGGGGCTGATAGGCCCCTGAGGTTACCGATATTGCCGATATTTCAGAAAGTGCTTGTACCGGAGTGAAGCCTGCAGCTAGAGGCACCACCCCGGCCGAGGGTCGGCTGTCTTGTAATGACAACTGATGCGGCTGAGAAGCCACTCTGCTGTCATTACAAGGAGTGGGAGGGGACATCCCCCCTCCCGGCGCCTTCCACAGCTCGCCCGGGTCTCCCGTCCCACCGGGAGACCCAGGCATCCTACCTGCACAGCCGCCGAAGAAAAGACCCGATCAAAGCCGCATTCGGCTCTGATCGGGTGTCCATGTAAAAAACTCAGCGGCGAATTCCAAAAAAATGCGAGCATTCAAAACAGCCAAACTTAGCGTTTTGAATGCTTTTAAGTGCAGAGGAGGGGTTTGGGGTCTTTTAGACCCCCAGATCCCTCCACCACAGTACCTTTTAATAAAAAAAAAAATTTTTAAATGTCCGAAAATATCATCCAATATCGGCCGATACCGATATCCGATGACCAAAATATCGGTATCGGCACAAAAAAAACGATATTGGTCGATCACTAGGATAGACCGATATGTTTTTTTCAGGGCTGATACCGATACAGACATATTGGTTACAACGTATTGGTATCGGCCGATATGGGCCGATATTTTGTACATCCTATGTCAGGGTCTGAGACTAGTCTTCTCCTCCTCCTCCAACCATTAGGTGGGGATGCTTACGTAAGGGAAAAATTATGTCACATAGCATAATTCCGTTTACAAATGTTATCACGGTATCACCCGGGTATCACATACGGCAAGTGGGTGAGAGATACCGATCTGCCAGCAGATCTGCTAATGTGGAATTGCTTATATCTTTTGTACATATGTGAGTGGCATATTCAATAACATTTGTAAACGGAATTATGCTATGTGACATCATTTTACCCTTACATGAGCAATATTTGGAATATCGTTAATATTGGCCATTCTGGGGCCGATACAGATATATCGGCAAAAGTCAACATCAGCCCTCCGATAATCGGCTTTGCAGATAATTGGTCGATCCCTACTACTGTATATATGTCACAGTCACTTATATTCTGTATACTTTTTTTGTCATAGACAGCGCAGCACCCCCCTTATATTAGTTTTGATTTTTTTCAGCCACGGATATGCTGACTGGTGCATGCAGCAGTCTATCTAGCTGTTTATTCTATTAGTAATAGCGCGGGGTACCTTTGTTTTATTGTACTGGTGTCTTGGGAAGTTTAACATTTAGAAAAGACCACGTCTTTTTATCTATAATGCCCAAATGGTAAGCCCGATTGATGATTGCTCTAACTTGATCTGAATGGAATGGATCCGACTAGCATGTACAGTATAGGTTTGTACCAAGCCAGATTATTTAAAATGTCCCTAACCATTGACCAGGGCCATCTTATAGAATGGGCACACTGGGGATCCACCTGGCCAGTGACCCAGCCAAGCATTAGTCCCGATTTCCGTGTGCATCCCGCCGCCGTACTTAGCAGGTCGGCCCTGCACTGCTGTCAGGCCACTTAGGCTGTGGAGGGGGAGCCCACAACTGCAGAAATGCCTGTCCGCCTCCTCGGGAACAGGCACACACAGGACAATCCAGTCTGACTCCCGTTCGTGTGTGTGTTCACCGGATCCAGCCGCCGAACTTGGAAGCTGTCATTAGCCTGGCACTACTGTACCAATAAATATCACCTTATCGATGATTTGCATTTTTTTTCTCGTGGGTGATTGTGTAGGCAGGGCCCCAGTGCACTGCATTGCCCGGTGCCCTTTAATGCTCTTAACATGGCACTGCCATTGACTCATATTGTTGGGAGTCCATGACCACAATGTTTCCTCCTTTATCAGAAGGTTTAGTAACTACAGTATCTCATAAAAGTGAGTACACCCCTCACATTTTTGTAAATATTTTATTATATCTTTTCATGGGACAACACTGACGAAATGACACTTTGCTAATGTAAAGTAGTGAGTGTACAGCTTGTATAACAGTGTAAATTTGCTGTCCCCTCAAAATAACTAAACACACAGCGATTAATGTCTAAACCACTGGCAACAAAAGTGAGTGCACCCCTAAGTGAAAATGTCCAAATTGGGCCTAAAGTATCAATATTTTGAGTGGCCACCATTTTTTTTCCAGCACTGCCCTAACCCTCTTGGGCATGGAGTTCACCAGAGCTTCTCAGGTTGCCACTGGAGTCCTCTTCCACTCCTCCATTGTGACATCACAGAGCTGGTGGATGTTAGAGACCATGTGCTCCTACACCTTCCATTTGAGAATGCCCCACAGATGCTCAATAGGGTTTAGGTCTGGAGACATGCTTGGCCAGTCCATCACCTTTACCCTCAGCTTCTTTAGCAAGGCAGTGGTTGTCTTGGAGGTGTGTTTAGGGTTGTTATCATGTTGGAACATTGCCCTGCAGCCCAGTCTCCAAAGGGAGGGGATCATGCTCTGCTTCAGTATGTCACAGTACATGTTTGAATTCATGGTTCCCTCAATGAACTGTAGTTCCCCAGTGCTGGTAGCACTCATGCAGCCCCAGACCATGACACTCCCACCACCATGCTTGATTGTAGGAAGACACATTTGTCTTTGTACTCCTCACCTGGTTGCCGCTACACACGCTTGAAATCATCTGAACCAAATAAGTTTATCTTGGTCTCATCAGACCTCAGGACATGGCTCCAGTAATCCATGTCCTTAGTCTGCTTTTCTTCAGAAAACTGTTTGTGGGCTTTCTTGTGCATCATCTTTAGAAGAGGCTTCCTTCTGGGACAACAGCCATGCAGACCAATTTTATGCAGTGTGCGGCGTATGGTCTGAGCACTGACAGGCGGACCCCCTACCCTTTCAACTTCTGCAGCAATACTGGCAGCACTCATAGGTCTATTTTCAAAGACAACCTCTGGAAATGATGCTGAGCACGTGCACTTTGCTGCTTTGGTCGACCATGGCGAGGCCTGTTCTGAGTGGAACCTGTCCTGTTAAACCGCTGTATGGTCTTGGTCACCGTGCTGAAGCTCAGTTTCAGGGTCTTGGCAATCTTTTTAAAGCCTCGCCATCTTTATGTAGAGCAACAACTCTTTTTTTATGATCCTCAGAGAGTTCTTTGCCATGAGGTGCACATGTTGACCAGTGACCAGTATGAGAGAGTGAGAGCGATAACACCAAATTTAACACACCTGCTCCCCATTCACACCTGAGACCTTGTAACACTAACGAGTCACATGAAAATGGGGAGGGAAAATGGCTAACTGGGCCCAATTTGGACATTTTCACTTAGGGGTGTACTCACTTTTATTCCCAGCGGTTTAGACATTATTGGCTGTGTGTTGAGTTATTTTGAGGGGACAGCAAATATACACTGTTATACAAGATGTACACTCACTACTTTACATTGTAGCAAAGAGTCATTTCTTCAGTGTTGTCACATGAAAGATATAATAAAATATTTACAAAAACATGGGGGGTGTACTCACTTTGTTAGATACTATATGTGTTCATTACACTGAAGAGAGGTTATTGCTACATGCTGGGAGTAATTCAGATTGGGCTCCAACAAATACTGTATCTCCAATTAGCATGGATGATTTCTTTACATACCTGTAGGGTAAAGGCCCAGAAATTGGGATTTGCTTTCAAAATAGGGAAGGAATAGGATTTGGGCTTATGGCTCTCCTGCCATTAATGGCTCTCCTGCCATTAGTCCATGAGATGATTTGATGCTCTCCTGCCTTAAATTGTTACATTTTTCCACTCTGGAATTGTTAATGAATTATTTTGAGAAGCAGAATTGTTCTTATCATACATTACTTTATACATCAAATGTTGGGCAAGTAAATGAACACCCTTAATAGGATCAAATTGGTCCACGCGTTGGTTTGGGCAAAAGGACAGTCCCAAACGGAGGACCTAAGTCTCATCAGGCAATAATTCAAAGGATGATAAATTAATTACTTCAAATTGGTTTTGATTATTGGGGACTTGGGGGTGATGGGGTCCATGTTGGAGGTTTTCCTCCCTTCCGGGGTAGGGTTCCCAAAAAAAATAGGTACAGGATGTGGTTCACCTATGGTGGCGCTTGATTCAACAGATGCATTGGATGAGTTATCGCTTACCTTTTTGGAAGAAGTAGTGTGAATTAAAGAAATAGGTGCAAAATTAGAGGCCAAATCACCCGTGATAATTACTATTATTATTATTATTTTTTTGTCCTTTGTTTTTGTTTTTTTATTTTGCCTCGTTTTGCTTTGTTTTTGTTTGGTTCAGTTATATTTTGTTTTTGCTTTGTTTATATTTTTGGAGCACATTGGTTGCAATCATTTTTATTGTTCAATGATGCATTTTCTAATATTGGCACTACATTTTTGTAGTCCACCGCTAGGTGGCCATGTGCGGTTCCCGTCTTGAGGATAGTGGCAGACCCATCCGGCTGTTGGACGTGAGATGTCCCTGGCCAGGATGCACATGCGCCCGGCACATAGGGTCATTGATGCAGCGAGGATGGGCGGAGTTGGCATGGGGAGGGGTTTATCAGGGGCGGACCCCGGATACTGACATGCCTTTTTTTTTTCTTTTTGTCTAGTATATAAAACACTACAGCTTTAATGCCTCTCTTTTGGTGCCATTTCCTGGGTCTGGCTAATAGACTGAGGATCACGTTTAAGTTTTTGGTTTCCTTGCTGCATGCCTTTGGGCGAATATAAAGGTATATACCTTCATGTTGCATCACCTATTATTTATACTTGCCTCTTTCCTCATCACCCCCCATATATTTGAGCATAATAATATTAATAAGCCCTATTTTGAACCATCTGTGCCTTCCAGCTTTTAGCTTGCCCTGTTTGCTCCTCCTGAGGCCTATCATTTCACAGCTCCCACATTTGTGGCTCATGTGAATGGTAAAACATCTTCCTCCTCTCCTTCTGCTTAGTTTGGATTTTAACCACATAACCACCGCCCGCTGCAATTTTACTGCGGCAGGCAGCCCCTCCTGGGCAAAGTGACGTAATATTACGTCACACGCTCAGGAGGCTCTAGGGGGCGAGTGCGCGCCGCTGGAGGCGCGCTCCCGTCCCCGCTCGTCAGCTGGGGAGCCAGCGCGTGTGCCCGGCGGCTCCGATGGCCGTCGGCTACTCGCGATCTCCAGCAGCTGAGGGAGAAAGACAGACGGCTGTCATTCTCCCTTAGATCATCACAGAGGCTATGCGATCCTGCTATGTAGGATTGCATGTCTCTGTGATGATCTCACAAGCCACGCCCCTCTAGAGTTAGAATCACGCCCCTAGGGTCACACTTAACCCCTTGATCACCAGTAATGTTATCCCCTTTTCTGGCAGTGTCATTTTTACAGTAACAGTGCATATTTTTAGCACTGAATACTGTAGTAATGTCACTGGTACCCCCAAAAGTGTCAAAATGTCAGTAAGGGGTCCGATCTGTCTGGCGCAATGTCGTAGTCCTGCAAAAAAATCACAGATCACCGCCATTACTTGTAAAAAAAAAAAAAAAACAATAAAAATTACATAAATCTTTCCCGTAGTTAGTAAACACAATAACTTTTGCGCAAACCAATCAAAATATGATTATTGCTACTTTTTTTTACCAAAAATATGTGGCAGAAAACAAATTGGCCTAAAATGTAAAAAAATTTAGATTTTTACATTTTTTTTTTTTTGAGAATTTCATATAAAAGAATGTGAAAAATATTGTTATATTTTTTTTTTAAATTGCCGCTCTTTTTTTGTTTATAGCGCAAAAAATAAAAATCACACAGGTGATCAAATACCCCCAAAAGAAAGCTCTGTTTGTGGGAAAAAAAGGACATTTAATTTCATTTGGGTACAGCGTCACACAACCGCGCAATTGTCCATTACAGTCACGCAGTGCCGAATCGCAAAATAGGGCCTGGTCTTTGAGCAGCCAAATCCTCCTGTCTTAACCACTTAAGCCCCGGAAGATTTTACCCCCTTCCTGACCAGGGTTTTTTTTGCGATTTTTTACTGCGTGAATTTAACGGACAATTGCGCGGGCGTGCGACGCTGTACCTAAACGAATTTCACGTCCTTTTTTTCCCACAAACAGAGCTTTCTTTTGGTGGTATTTGATAACCTGTGCAATTTTTTGATCATGCGCTATAAACAAAAAAAGAGCGTAAATTTTGCAAAAATAACAATATTTTTCACTTTATTATATGAAATTCCCCCCCAAAAAAATGTAAAAATCTAAATTTTTTAACATTTTCGGCCAATTTGTTTTATGCTACATATGTTTGGTAAAAAAAAAATCACAAAAAGCGTATTTTGATTGGTTTGCGCAAAAGTTATCGCGTTTACTAACAAAGGGAAAGATTTTTTTTCATTTTTTGTGTTTTTTTTTTTTAAACGAGTAATGGCGGCGATCTGCGATTTTTTTTGCGGTACTGCGACATTGCGGCGGACAGATCGGACCCTTGACTGACATTTTTGACACTTTTGGGGGTACCAGTGACATTACTGCAGTAATCAGTGCTATACATATGCACTGTTACTGTAAAAATGACACTGGCAGGGAAGGGGTTAACTGTATTGGACAGGGAGGGGTTAAGTGTGTCCTAGGGGCATGATTTTAACTGTAGTGGGACATGGCTACTAGTGTAAAAACAGAGATCAACGGTTCTACATAGTAGAACCGTCTGATCTCCATTTTTACACAGGGAAGAATGACAGGCGGCTTGTTTACATAAGCCGCCTGACTTTCTCCCTCTCTACCGACGATCGTAGTGTGACCGGCGGACATCGAGTCCGCCGGTCACACGCCCGGACTCCTCCGTGAACGAGCCGAGGCGGGCGCGCGCTCGCCCGCTATTGGCTCAAAACCCAGTGACAGGCAAGCGACGTAGATCTACGTCACTCTGCCTGGCCGGGGCTGACTGCCGCAGTAAATATACTGTGCGCAGTCGGCAACCGGTTAAAGTGATTAATCCCTCTGGAAAAGTTTTGGATCAGTGTTTGCATAACGATTTTTGGCATTGGTAAGATGCCCTGCACCAATCTTCCTGTTTAGCTTGGTACACTACTAAGATTGATGTTGATGACTTTGTTGATGTTGTAAACATTTCCATATCATTATTATTGGATATATCACTTATTTGATGTACTTTTGTCACATTTTAAGCTTATCTGTACATATATTCGTTCATGAATCTGATTTATTTGTCCAGGTGTGGCAGCACATAACTCCTGAAGAAGCCGCTTACAAGGCAAAACATGTTGGGATTGTTGCACCATGACAAGCAATTGTAACCAATTTTTTTTTCCATAAAACAATTTTTATTGAAAGCCAATGAATACAGACAACTGCACAGCAGCATATGAAACAAAATGTAAATTAGAAGAACCGCATACAGGTTATCCAACAAAACAGGCCATACTTCACAGCAAATAAGATAATTCCTCCTGGATAGGGCCGAGGGCCAATCCCCTGTAAGTAATTGTAACCAATTTTTAATGTGGATATCAAGCATGAAATGATCCAATATTTTGTAATATTTTCTTAGCCTCTTTAAGTGCTTTTTTTTTATAGAATTTATGAATAAATGTATTTTTATTATATGTTGTGACCTAAGTTATTGGCACCTACAGAAATCCCAGCTCTTCTATAGAACATTTACTTGTCCTGTTCAAAATAATTTTTTAGTTTTAGAGTAAAGAAGGGTTAGACCTTATGTCATGTTACTGTCTATATCTTCCCTGGGGAGATTTACCCTTTATCTGTCTTGGCTACTATTGTCAGAAAGTGATGGGAAAAACCAAAAAATGTACAGTTGCCATCAGACAACCGGAGAGGGAAACTTCTCTAGTAAGGACAACTGTTCCTATGATAACTCTCCGAAATGTGAATTCTGTTTATTTTGTAGAGATTTTCTTTCATTTCCTGTTTCATCATCAGGGCAGGAAGCAAAGGGATATCCCCACAACGTGAAATAGTTTGGGCTTTACATACGTTTTAAGTTCCTGTATCAGCAGGCTTTTGTTCACATCAGAACTACTTCTTTTCCAATACAAGTATAAGGGAATAGAAAAGCAGCATGCAGCAAGTCAAATGCAGGTCAGAAGGAGGCAAAATGCAAGTCAAAGGTACCTGTCAATGACTTCTGAAATACACTATATTACCAAAAGTATTGGGACACCGGCCTTTACACATACATGAACTTTAAAGCCATCCCAGTCTTAGCATGTAGGGTTCAATATTGAGTTGGCCCACCTTTTGCAGATATAACAGTTTCAACTCTTCTGGGAAGGCTGTCCACAAGGTTTAGGAGTGTGTTTATGGGAATGTTTGACCATTGGAGAGAAGGCCTGGCTCGCAGTCTCCACTCTAATTCATCCCAAAGGTGTTCTATTGGGTTAAGGTCAGTCAAGTTCCTCCACCCCAAACTCGCTCATCCATGTCTTTATGGATCTTGCTTTGTGCATTGTTGCGCAGTCATGTTGGAACAGGAAGGGGCCATCCCCAAACTGTTCCCACAAGGTTGGGAGCCTGAAATTGTCCAAAATGTCTTGGTATGCTGACGCCTTAAGGCCAACACCTGAAAAACAACCCCACATCATAATCCCCCTCCACCAAATGACTTGGACCAATGCACAAAGCAAGGTCTATAAAGACATGGATGAGTGAGTTTGGAGTGGAGGAACTTGACTGACCTGCACCGAGTCCTGACCTCACAACTTCACTGGCCTGCACCGAGTCCTGATCTCACAGACTATGAGCCAGGCCCTCTTGTCCATCACAAATGCGCTTCTGGAAGAATGGTCAAACATTCCCATAGACGCACTCCTAAACCTTGTGGACAGCCTTACCAGAACAGTTGAAGCTGTTATAGCTGCAAAGGGTGGGCCAACTTAATATTGAACCCTACAAACTAAGACTGGGATGCCATTAAAGTTCATGTGCGTGTAAAGGCAGGCGTCCCAATACTTTTGGTAATATAGTGTATCTCACAAACTTCTCAATCTGATCTCAAAAGCACAATACATTTAACCACTGACACAACACAAAGCCTGACACAGATCTCAATGCTAACCAGACGCCAGCGGCAGCAGCGCTAAGGTTATTCTTAATGGAAATGTGGTATCTCAGTAAAGTCCCCATAGGAAACAGACAGCTTGTACCAATGCAATGCAGTATTTGAAAGAAAATTATTTAATTTATTATCATTTTTTGCTGCATATTGCAGGAGACATGTAAAAAAATTCATAACTACCAAACCCTGCAAGAAAATGGGAAAAAGAGCCGTGCTACGGAAAATATGTAACTGGCTGCAGCCTACCCCCTATATAAAATCCCGTAATGGGTGTATTAGAGAAATGGAAATAGGGGGAGGTGAGTGGCGCTGCCTAATGATCCAAAAAAACTAAGTAATAAAAGACAGTAAATGGTAAAACTAAGTAAAAGTGTCCACATATAAATAATAACAGCCTCGTAGTTAATAAATATGTAAAAAGCAACACTAAGGCGTCATTAAATGATACATAAATAAAGTTACTAGTGTGCATACAAAGGGATTTCCCCTACAGATGATGAAATAATGACCATCAAAATGGGGAATTATGGCAGTGAAACAAAAAATAAAGTGACTAATTTAAAGTGACTCAGTGCAAAAATTGCAATAATCCAGAAAAAAAAGTGACTCAGTGCTAATATCTATATAAGTGCACATACACCTATAAAAATTAAAAGTAGGTAAAGGCGATGCAGTGCAAAATTCAGTTACATGTAAAAGTGACTCAGTGCTTAAATCAAAAAGTCCATATAAGTGCACATATAAAGTCCTTTTACATATTTATTAACTACGAGGCTGTTATTATTTATATGTGGACACTTTTACTTAGTTTTAGCATTTACTGTCTTTTATTACTTAGTTTTTTGGATCATTAGGCAGCGCCACTCACCTCCCCCCTATTACCAAACCCTGCAAGAAGCACACAATCTAGTGTTTTTACCCACGCCAATTGGTATAGAAACCAGTTAATTCACCAGTATAGACCCAAATGCAGGAAGGACATGCAAACATCATGGTGTTAAGTTAAAACCTAGATGACAGGTCCGTCTGTAAAATAACAGCATTGTGTTTTACAAAGAACTTTAGCTGTACTTACCCTATTACCTGAGAAAATACATAACTATGTGCGCTGTAACCACATGAACTGCAACAACTAACCAACTTCCAGGAACCCCCGTAACAGAAGATGTGAGCGATGACCAAAGTGTAACATTTATGTACATATATACATTGATAACTGTGGCCAGCAGCAAAAAAAAAAAAAAAAAAAAAAAAAAAATACATATATACAAAGTGTAATATATATATATATATATATATATATATATATATATATATATATATATATATAATTAAAGTTAACAAAAAGGTTCAAAAACTGGCTAATTTTATTGTGCAATCTTCTATTTTATGGATAAAAAAACTGGACTTGGGCTTTAAAGAGTAACATTAGCCACTTAAGGACCAGGCCTATTTCTGTCACTTGTTGTTTACAAGTTAAAATCATTATTTTTTGCTAGAAAATTGCCTTGAATCCCCAAACATTATATATATATATATATATATATATATATATATATATATATATTTTTTTTTTTTTTTTAGCAGAAACCGTAGAGAATAAAATGGAAATACTTTATGTCACACCATATTTGTGCAGCGGTCTTACAAACGCAATTTTTTGGGGAAAAAAAAAACTTTTTTGAAAAAAAAAAGTAAGAAAACAGTAAAGTTAGTCCAATTTTTTCTTTATTCTCACATATTCCCTTAAAAGCAAAAAAAAAAAAATCTTTTTTTTCATCAAGAAAAAAAAAAATGGGCCCTTTTGCTTCCACAAGTCCACAAGCCCCCTGGTGAGGTCAAGTGAGAGTTGTCCTTATCTACTGTAAATAGTTCCAGTTGGAGTATCCCACTATTCCCTTCTCCCATCCAACTTCCACAATAAATACCAAAAACCAATACCGCTGGACTGTTTATTGAGCAGACTTGTATAAAGTACTCAAAATTTCTACTTGAGTAAAAGTACAAGTGCTCGATCAAAAAGTTACTTAAGTAGAAGTGGAAGTGCTCGCAGAAAAAGTTACTTAAGTGGAAGTACTAAAGTATTCAACATTTTTTTTACTTAAGTATTGCAAGTAGTTTTTTCAAAAAAATTGCTACTTAAGTACTAAAAGTAAAAAGTACCAGTAGTTTTGAAAAAAAAATTCTACTTAAGTACTGAAAGTAGAAGTAGAAGTACTGTGTTATGTAGTTATTAAAGAAAGAAGTCAAAAGTTTGAACATCATATTGTTTTTTATTATTTCAAATGATTTATTCAAATGATTAACCTAAAGGACAATCACAATTCCTTAGGCTGTAACTTTTTGTAAACAAAAAACAGATAAAGTATGTCCCTCCCTTCCCCTTTTAAAGCATCCCTCCTTCTCTTCCCTGCCTGTTTTTTTTCTCCACAGCTTATTGGTGTGCAAAATCATATATAAACCAATGTGATATACAACAATATATTCCAATAATGAAATAAAGGAAGAGTGTATGAAATCAAAGTCAATAAAAAGTTCAAAATATTGTGAATCTTCAAATATATATACTGTATGTGACAAAACAAGATGAATATAATTTCATATCTGCTGTTAATGGGAAAGAACCTCCCAACCAGGGCCGGCCTTAGGTGTTCAAGCGCCCTGTGCGAGCTGATCCTGTGGCGCCCCCACCAGCGCCCTGCACATTTTTTTTTGCACTTCATTTGACTTTTCTTTTTTATGATCACTACAAACTTAGCCCCCCTTACATTAGAGACCCCCCTTACATCAGAGACCCCCCAACGGAGCCCCCTTACAACAGAAACCCCCCGCAGAGGCCCCACTTACATCAGAGACCCCCCACACAGAGCACCCTTACAGCAGAGACCCCCCAGCCCCCACAAAGAGCCCCCTTTACATCAGAGACCCCCCACACAGAGCCCCCCTTACATAAAAGACCCCCCACACAGAGCCCCCTTACATCAGAGACCCCCATACAGAGCCCCCTTTACATCAGAGACCCCCCACACACACAGAGCTCCCCTTACATCAGAGACCCCCCCACAGAGCCCCCTTACATCAGAGCCCCCCACACAAAGCCCCCCTTACATCAGAGACCCCAACACAGAGCCCCCTTACATCAGAGACCATCCCCACACAAAGCCCCCTTACTTTAGAGACCCCTCACACAAAGCCCCCCTTACATCAGAGACAACAACACAGAGCCCCCTTACATCAGAGACCATCCCCAAAGAGCCCCCCTTACATCAGAGCCCCCCACAGAGCTCCCCTTACATCAGAGCCCCTCCACACAGAGCTCCCCTTACATCAGAGCCCCTCCACACAGAGCTCCCCTTACATCAGAGCCCCCCACATCAGAGCCCTCCCACACAGAGTCCCCCTTACATCAGAGACCCCCCCACAAAGAGCCCCCTTACATCAGAGACCCCCACACATCAGAGACCCCCCACACAGAGACCCCTTACATCAGAGACCCCCTCACAGAGCCCCCTTACACCAGAGACCCCCCACACAGAGCCCCCTTACATCAAAGACCCCCCACACAGCGCCCCCTTACATCAGAGCCCCCTTACATCAAAGACCCCCCACACAAAGCCCCCTTTACATCAGAGACCCCCCACACAGAGCCCCCCTTACATCAGAGACCCCCCACACAAAGCCCCCTTACTTTAGAGACCCCTCACACAAAGCCCCCCTTACATCCAGAGACCCCAACACAGAGCCCCCTTACATCAGAGACCATCCCTACAGAGCCCCCTTACATCAGAGCCCCCCCCATAGAGCCCCGCACAGAGCTCTCCCTACATCAGAGCCCCTCCACACAGAGCTCCCCTTACATCAGAGCCCTCCCACACAGAGCCCCCCTTACATCAGAGACCCCCCTTACATCAGAGACCCCCCACACAGAGCCCCCTTACATCAGAGACCGCCCACACAAAGCCCCCCCTTACATCAGAGACCCCCCATGTTTCCCTTAACCAAGATGGCCGCTAGTGCCTCGATCGCACTGTGCATGCGCACGTGCCTCTACTGCGTGGCCGCCGGAATCCCCACCTCCCAGCGCTGAGACGTCAGCGAATGGAGACAAGGAGGGGAGGAGCGGAGTGGCCGAAGGCCGCCACACATGCAGAGAGCCGAGAGGCGCATGTGGGAGCACTCCACGCCGGCCCAGCGGAAGCCTGGAGCGGAACAACGCTACCCAAATGGCCAGAGACCAGGTACCCATGAAAAAGGGGGGTATCTTTACCTTTGCCTTCCTATAGAAAAGGGGAGGGGAGGGGGGAAGGCAGAATAGGGAGGATAATTGAAAGAGTAGGAGAGAGCAGTAAGGAGGGAAACCAAACAAAAAAGAAAAAGGGAAAGGCAGAAAAGTAACGAGTACTTTTGCAGCACAAAAAAAAATATCGGAGTAGAAGTATCGAAATCATCGAAAAAATGTAGTGAAGTAAAAGTAGAAGTAGGAGAAAAAAATTCTACTCTAGGAAAGTACAGATACTGCATTTCGGTACTTAAGTACAGTACTTAAGTAGTTCTACTTCGTTACTATACATCTCTGTTATTGAGTAACGAGCCATTGGGCGTAAGGAGGGATGTGTGACCTGTACCCTAAGTGACTGTCTGCAGGTAATCAGAGGAGGCCCAACAAGCCATCATACAGCAAGCCTTATGGGGAGAGTTCTACATATATAATGTTTAAAAAACCTGGAATAAAAAAATACAGTAGGACCAGGCCTTTCGCTAACACTTGTTGTTTACAAGTTTAAATTTGTATTTTTGGCTAGAAAATTACTTAGAACCCCCAAACATTATATATATATATATATATATATATATATATATATATATATATATATATACTTTTTAGCAGAGACCCAGACTAGAGAAAAAACAGAACAGTAAAGTTAGCCCAATTTTTTTCTATAATGTGAAAGATGATGTTACGTCGAGTAAATAGATACCTAACATATCATGCTTGAAAATTGCGCACGCTCGTGTAATGACGGCAATCTATGGTACTTAAAACTCTCCATGGGCTACGCTTTAAAAATTTGACAGGTTACCTGTTTATAGTTACAGAGGAAGTCTAGGGCTAGAATTATTGCCCTCACTCTAATGAATGCAGGGATACCTCACATGTGCGGTTTGAACATCATTTACATATATGGGCGTGACTTAGGTATGCGTTCTCTTCTGCACACAAGCTCAGAGGGACGGGGCGCTTCAGATTTTTTAATTTTCTTTTTTTTACTTTTTATTTTTTATTTTTACACTGTCCCTTAATTTATTATTTTTTTTTAATCACTGTTATTTTTATTATAAGGAATGCAAACATCCCTTGTAATAGAAATAAGCATAACCGGTCCTCTCTATTGCGAGGTCTGGGGTAAAAAAGACCTCAGATCTCACAAAAAAGTTGTCCCTTTAACCACTTAAGCCCCGGAGGATTTGGCTGCTCAATGACCAGGCCCTATTTTGCGATTCAGTACTGCGTAACTTTAACAGACAAACGTTTTTTTTTTTTTTTTTAATTTATTAAATTTTTTTTCCTTTTTATTACACATTATGATTGCTTATACCAGTGGATTTCATTGGTACAAGCAACCGTTTCTACTCAATAAAACTGATTCATTCAGTGTCTTTTGTTGTGATTACCAGGGATTGGCCACAGCTAATCTCATGGTACAGATAGGCTGTGATTGACCCTGTCTGTACCATGTGATCACTGTAACCAATCACAGCTTCAACACAATTGTACACAATTAATGGCATGAAAGGAAGCTATTAATTGTTTACAATTGTCATGTGATTTGCTGTGATTGATCACAGTGATCACATGGTACTGGCAGCGGGCCAGTTTACTGATCAGTCATCGTCTGTGTCCGGTAGACACAGCTGGTAAGAGATCGTGCCGGAGCGCGGCACGTGGGGCGCACGTGAGGCGCGTTCTGGAAGGACGTCATGTGATGTTCACCCGAAAAGATTAATGTCCTGCTCAGCCGTCATTTGACAATAGGCTGGGTGGGAAGTGGTTAAGTTGTTGCCAGGAGATGAGGGTAAACCTACTAAATAGGTACATGTGTTTCAGTGACAATTTCCCCTTTACATTAGAGAGATTTTTTCTCACTGCCTGTTGTGTCTCCGGGACACAAAGTGAAATCCCTTTATTGGATAAAGGCAGTTTGCAAAAATACCTGGCAGAGGTTTAACCCTTCTCTGATCTATCTGCAGCACTGCCCCCTTGGGAGCTGCTTAGATTGGAGTCCCCTGGGTTACCCATAGCAACAGTTTGTAAAATCTTATCACTTTGTGCTTGGCTCAGTCAAGGGGATTTGCTTTTTTTTTTTGTATTTTATTTGGAACTTGAATAGGGAAATGGATGAGTGGGATACTCCAACTTGACAGCTATGCACAAATCTTGAGGACTTCTAACTGTATTGAGTGTGGCAAGGCCGCTGCTTCACCTTGCCACTGAAGTGAAGATTTGAAAGGGGAACTACTCTTTAGGTTACTCTTCAGGGTCTAACTTGGCACCCCTTTTCTCACTTTCTTCACTTACTCACGTGTGCTTGCTTCTGTCCACTGACTCTCTCTGGAGTGGTCCCCTTCCAGGGCAGAACCTTGGCAAGCTCCCTGGTACTCACGGACAGTTTTTCCTCAGGTTGCTCTGCTTTCAATCCACCTCCATTATCCTGGACCTCCTGGCTCAGCACCACAATCTGGCTCACTAGGCCGACCACCTGTGACCACCATCCTTGCTGACAGGAGGAGAGACAGCTGTCACTCTCCTCCTTGGACCTGGCTTCCCGCCCAAAGACCCCCTGTCACATGTGCCCCTGGCTTTTTTGACCAATCGCAGGATGCACCGCAGTTGTGCCCTCCCACTGGGACTGCCACAAAAGTCTGTGTGTCACTAGCTGGGTTTCCTCCACTGTCCAACAGGCTCCCCTATTGGATACAGTGGGGACACTCCCTCAGACCAAGTGAATCACACCTGGAGACATGCAACAGGCAAAACAAGAAATCCTGCTCCCTGATAAGCAGAAGAGCAATCAAAGGCCTTTATTTAGCCCCTAACTATGAGGGTGCTGTACAGTGGCGGCCGGTGTACTGAGGGCGCAGGGGTGCCGCCCCCCCCATCCATGGCATCCGGCCCCCTAATCTGCATGCAGGGGCGCCGGAAGCATGGAGTTCACTGGGATTTTTTTTGGCATCACCTGATTAGAGCCAGAGGCTCTAATAGGGCGATGCAAAGGGTGGACCCGGGGCGCAGAGCAGTGCATCCCGAGCCCACCCATTGTGTGACAATAGTGAATGGAAATTCGCGACTGTCACACCGATCCTCCTCCTGGCCAATCAGGAAGCGCATCCGATACGCGCTTCCTGATTGGCCACAAGGCAAACCCCATGCCATTGGCCGAGGAGGAGGCAGGAGCGGAAGGACTCGTGGAGACGCGCCGCCGGTCACCGGGACTGAGAAGAAGCCGCCCGCCGCTGCTGCTGGAAGGACTCATGGAGACGCGCCGCCGGTCACCGGGATTGAGAAGAAGACGCCCGCCGCCTCTGCTGCTGGAAGGTTTCGTGAAGACGCGCCGCCGGTCGCCGGGACTGAGAAGAAGCCGCCAGCCGCCGCAGCTGCTGGACGGACTCGTGGAGACGCGCCGCCGGTCACCGGGACTGAGAAGAAGCCGCCCGCCACCGCTGCTGCTCCAGGTAAGTAAGGAGGCACGCACGCTGATCTCTGCATTGGGGGCATGTATGCTGGTCACTACATTGGGAGCATGCACGCTGATCTCTGCATTGGGGGCATGTATGCTGGTCACTACATTGGGGGCACGCACGCTAATCTCTGCATTGGGGGCATGTATGCTGGTCACTGCATTTGGGGCATGTATGCTGGTCACTACATTGGGGGCATGTACGCTGGTCACTGCATTGGGGGCATGTACGCTGATCTCTGCATTGGGGGCATGTATGCTGGTCACTGCATTGGGGGCATGTACGCTGGTCACTGCATTGGGGGCATGTACGCTGATCTCTGCATTGGGGGCATGTATGCTGGTCACTACATTGGGGGCATGTATGCTGGTCACTGCATTGGGGGCATGTATGCTGGTCACTGCATTGGGGGCATGTATGCTAATCTCTGCATTGGGGGAATGGTATGCTGGTCACTGCATTGAAGGGGGCACGCACGCTGATCTCTGCATTGGGGGCATGTATGCTGGTCACTGCATTGGGGGCATGTATGCTGGTCACTGCATTGGGGGCATGTATGCTGGCCACTGCATTGGGGGCATGTGTGCTGGTCACTGCATTGGGGGCATGTACGCTGATCTCTGCATTGGGGGAATGCTATGATGGTCACTGCATTGAAGGGGGCATGTATGCTGGTCTCTACATTGGGGGCATGTACGCTGATCTCTGCATTAAAGGGGGCATGTACGCTGGTCACTGCATTGAAGGGGGCATGTACGCTGGTCATTGCATTGAAGGGGGCATTTACACTGGTCACTGCATTGGGGGCATGTACGCTGATCTCTGCATTGGGGGCATGTACGCTGATCTCTGCATTGGGGGCATGTATGCTGGTCACTGCATTGGAGGCATGTATGCTGGTCACTGCATTGGGGGCATGTATGCTGGCCACTGCATTGGGGGCATGTGTGCTGGTCACTGCATTGGGGGCATGTACGCTGATCTCTGCATTGGGGGAATGCTATGATGGTCACTGCATTGAAGGGGGCATGTATGCTGGTCTCTACATTGGGGGCATGTACGCTGATCTCTGCATTAAAGGGGGCATGTACGCTGGTCACTGCATTGAAGGGGGCATGTACGCTGGTCATTGCATTGAAGGGGGCATTTACACTGGTCACTGCATTGAAAGGGGGCACACTGGTCACTGGGCATTGAAAGGGGGCACGCTGGTCACTGTGCATTGAAAGGGGGCACACTGGTCACTGTGCATTAATAGGGGGCACACTGGACACTGTGCATTGAAAGGGGACACGCTGGTCACTGTGCATTGAAAGGGGGCACGCTGGTCACTCTGCATTGAAAGGGGGCACGCTGGTCTCTCTGCATTGTAAGGGGGCACGCTGGTCATTCTGCATTGAAAGGGGGCACACTATACCTTAATTACTGAAGGCCCCTTTCACACTTTTGCGACCTCAAAGTCACGCAATTTTTTACAGCGTTTTTTGCCGCAAAGCAATGCCTATTACATTTTTCTGTTTGCGCCCCCCAAAAATTTTGAGCACCAGCCGCCACTGGTGCTGTATATCCATAACTTACAAACTTTCTGACCTTTAGATATATTGAACAGTATACTAATATACTAACCAGACTTTTTGCACAACTTTAGTGTTTCCTGTTTACTGTCGGATTGCGGCATTTATTTCTTGGGTAAAGGTCACTCCTCACCGCAGTCAGAAACTGGTAATTGTTATGACATTATTCTAGGCTGGAAAAGGAAGTTTTTTTTTTTCTTTAACCATTGTTTCATGCCCATCAAAATGGAGCTAGCAACATATACTGTATATACACTATATTGTCAAAAGTATTGGGATGCCTGCCTTTACACGCACATGAACTTTAACCACTTTAAGACCAGAGGATTTGGCTGCTCAATGACCAGGCCCTATTTTGCGATTCGGCACTGCGTTACTTTAACGGACAATTGCGCGGTCGTGCGACACTGTACCCAAACTAAATTGATGTCCTTTTTCCCCCCACAAATAGAGCTTTCTTTTGGTGGTATTTGATCACCTCTGCGGTTTTTATTTTTTGCGCTATAAATAAAAAAACAGCACAATTTTGAAAATATTTTTCACATTCTGCTATATGAAATTCTCAAAAAAAAAAATGTAAAAATCAAAATTTTTTAACATTTTAGGCCAATTAGTTTTCTGCTACATATTTTTGGAAAAAATAAATCGCAATAAGCGTATTTTGATTGGTTTGCGCAAAAGTTATCGTATCTACTAACTACGGGAAAGATTTATGTCATTTTTATTGTTTTCTTTTTACTAGTAATGGCGGCGATCTGCGATTTTTCGCGGGACTGAGACATTGCAGCGGACAGATCGGACCCCTAACTGACATTTTTGACACTTTTGGGGGTACCAGTGACATTACTACAGTAATCAGTGCTAAAAATATGCACTGTTACTGTAAAAATGACAATGGCAGGGAAGGGGTTAACTGTACTGGTGATTAAGGGGTTAAATGTGACCCTAGGGGCATGAGTCTAACTGTAGAGGGGCGTGGTTTGTGAGATCATCACAGAGACATGCGATCCTATATAGCAGGATATCATAGCCTCTGTGATCATCTAAGGGAGAATGTCCTTCTCTGTCAGTGTTGGGAGATCGCGAGTGGCCATCTGTCACACACACACTGGCTCCCCAGCTAATAAGCGGGGGCTGGAGCGCGCCGGCAGCGCGTACTCACCCAGTAAAGTCTTCTGAGCGAGCGACGTAGTACTACGTCGCTTTGCCCTGGAGCGGAGTAAAACTGCGGCGGTTGGTCGCTAAGGGGTTAATGACATCCCAGTCTTAGTCTGTAGGGTTCAATATTGTGTTGGCCCACCCTTTGCAGCTATAACAGCTTCAACTCTTCTGGAAAGGCTGTCCACAAGGTTTAGGAGTGTGTCTATGGGAATGTTTGACCGTTCCCCTACTTAACAGGGGTGGGGAACCTACGGCCCGCGGGCCGTATGCAGCCCGCGAAGTCCACTGATCCGGCCCCCAGACTGAGGACACTGTCCCCGCTTTACATGGCGGATCCTGAGCGGGGGCGCCCAGGGCCGGCCCTACCATCAGTGGCGTAGCGTGGGGGGTGCGGTGCAAAATTTAGGTGGGCGAAATCTTGTGCCGCCGTGTCACTCCCGAGCCGCTATGGTGTCCCCGCATTCCAGGCCGCCATATCCCCTGTCAGGCTGCGCCCTGTTGTTGGGTGAATAGGGTCATGTGCGGCAGCAGGGGGCCTGGCCTTTCTCAGATCCCGGGTGGCACATGCGCACGGGATGCTCCTGGAGTCCCGCCTCCGCCTCTGAACCGCGAATGTCTCTTCTCCTCCTCTCCTCAAGCAGGATCTCAGGTAAGTCAGCAGCCAGCCACACAGCCAGACAGAGTGAGTTAGGGGAGAGCAGTTAGGGTCAGTATAGGAATACTGTAGGTAGGACAGTGTACTGTAATGGCTAGTGTAGTGGGCAGTGTAGTGCAGTGGGCAGTGTAGTGCAGTGGGCAGTGTAGTATGGAGGGCAGTATAGTGTAGTGCAGTGGGCAGTGTAGTGCAGTGCAGTGGGCAGTGTAGTGTGGTGGGCAGTGTAGTGTAGTGCAGTGGGCAGTGTAGTGTAGCACAGTGGGCAGTGTAGTGTAGTGGGCAGTATAGTGTGGTGGGCAATGTAGTGTAGTGCAGTGGGCAGTGTAGTGTAGTGGGTAGTGTAACGCAGTGGGCAGTGTAGTGCAGTAGGCAGTGTAGTGTAGTGGGCAGTGTAGTGCAGTGTGGTGGGCAGTGTAGTGTAGTGCAGTGGGCCGTGTAGTGTAGTGGGCAGTGTAGTGCAGTGGGCAGTGTAGTGCAGTGTAGTGTAGGGCAGTGTAGTGTAGTGCAGTGGGCAGTGTAGTGTAGTGGGCAGTGTAGGGTAATGGGCAGTGTAGGGTAGGGAAGTGGGCAGTGTAGTGCAGTGTGATGGGCATTGTAGTACAGTGTAGTGGGCAGTGTGGTGCAGTGTAGTGTGGTGGGCAGTGTAGTGTGGTGGGCAGTGTAGTGCAGTGTGGTGGGCAGTGTAGTTCAGTGTAGTGGGCAGTGTAGTGTAGTGGGCATTAATTATTCTGCATTAAGGGGGCACTAATCACTCTGCATTAAGGATGGCACTAATCACTCTGCATTAAGGGGGTCACTAATCACTCTGCATTAAGGGGGCCACCAATCACTCTGCATTAAGGGGGGGCACCAATCACTCTGCATTAAGGGGGCACTAATCACTCTGCATTAAGGGGGCACCAATCACTCTGCATTAAGGGGCCACTAAGATACAGCAATACCAGCCAGAGCCAGCAATAATCACAGCAGAACCAGCCAGAGCCAGCAGTACCCACAGCAGTACCAGCCAGCAGCACCCACAGCAGTACCAGCCAGCAGTAAATACAGCACAGTATCAGCCAGCAGAACCAGCCTGAGCCAGCAGTACCCACAGCAATATTAGCCAGCAGTACCAGCCTGAGCCAGCAGTAGCCACAGCAGTACCAGCCAGCAGTACCTACAGCACAGTACCAGCCTGAGTCAGCAGTACCCACAGCAGTACCAGCCTGAGCCAGCAGTACCAGCCAGCAGTACCCACAGCACAGTACCAGCCTGAGCCAGCAGTACCCACAGCATTACCAGCCAGCAGTACCCACCAGCAGTACCAGCCAGCTGTACCCACCAGCAGTACCAGCCTGCTGTACCCTCCAGTAGGGATGATCGAACTTTTGAAAAGTTCGGTTCGACCAGAACACCCGAACTTCACGAAAGTTCGGTTCGGATTTCAGAACCCCATTGAAATCAATGGGACCCGAACTTCTGTAATCAAAAAACACCATTTTTAAGCCCTAAAACCCAATAAATGCCCCTAAAAAGTGCCTAGGGTTCTGGGTCATGCCCCAGGGACTATTAATCACACAAAAAAAAGTTCTTAAAAATTGTCGTTTTTGATAGATAGCCAATTATTGAAAAAATTAAAAAAAAAAAAAAAAAAAAAAAGAGATTTCTTTGGATTTAGTGTCTGGGGGTTCTAAAATGTGTACCTGTGAAGTTTCAGCTCTGTAGCATGTCCAGAACCAGAATTACAGCATACCAAACCTGCTCCTAATCAACGGCTCAGCCAATGTGTATGATGGGGACATAATGCAGTGCACTGGGAACAAGATTAGAGGTTTTTTTTGGAAAAAGGTGCTGTCTCTTTAAATGTGCATATAATTAACGGGTGTATTTTCACAATGGGGCTTTTATTACCAAATGTTTCAAGAAGTCCAAAGATGTATGTAATTGCACTTTATTTCATGTAAAATGGTGTTTGGTGCACTTTAACTTGAAATCTCACAAGAAACAGACATATATGCACGGATACATTGAGGGTTAGGGGTAGGGGCCACAATGTAGTGCAGAGTGAACAAGATTAGAGATGTTTTGGATGAATACTGTTGTCTCTTGACTTTGAATAGAAGTAAAGGATGCTTAAAAATTGGGCATTTGGTGGTGCGGATGATGCCTTGACACCATATCCCTATGAAAGTGCTGGTAATGAAAGCAATAATTGCCTTTGTAAGGAAAAAAATTACAATGATATGCATCTGTGTGACAGGTGCGCAAAAATTGTTGTTTGGGTGTTGGCGGAGCCATACCACTGTAAGCCCAAAGAGCTGGTGTTGAAGAAGGCGAAAAAATTATGAAGGTGTGCACCTGTGGAACAGGTGCGCAAACATGGTAGTTTTGGTGTTGGCGGAGCCTCCCCACCATAACCCCAAAGAGCTGGCTTTGAAGGAGGCCCAAAAATTGTAAAGGTGTGCACCTGTGGAACAGGTTCGCAAACATGGTAGTTTTTGTTTAGCATAGCCTCCCCACCTTAACCCCAAAGAGCTGGTGTTGAAGGAGGCCCAAAAATTGTAAAGGTGTGCACCTGTGGAACAGGTGCGCAAACATTGTAGTTTTTGTTTTAGCATAGCCTCCCCACCTTAACCCCAAAGAGCTGGCGTTGAAGGAGGCCCAAAAATTGTAAAGGTGTGCACCTGTGGAACAGGTGCCAAACATTATAGTTTTTGTTTTAGCATAGCCTCCCCACCTTAACCCCAAAGAGCTGGTGTTGAAGGAGGCCCAAAAATTGTAAAGGTGTGCACCTGTGGAACAGGTGCGCAAACATTGTCGTTTTTGTTTTAGCATAGCCTCCCCACCTTAACCCCAAAGAGCTGGTGTTGAAGGAGGCCCAAAAATTGTAAAGGTGTGCACCTGTGGAACAGGTGCGCAAACATTGTCGTTTTTGTTTTAGCATAGCCTCCCCACCTTAACCCCAAAGAGCTGGTGTTGAAGGAGGCCCAAAAATTGTAAAGGTGTGCACCTGTGGAACAGGTGCGCAAACATTGTCGTTTTTGTTTTAGCATAGCCTCCCCACCTTAACCCCAAAGAGCTGGTGTTGAAGGAGGCCCAAAAATTGTAAAGGTGTGCACCTGTGGAACAGGTGCGCAAACATTGTCGTTTTTGTTTTAGCATAGCCTCCCCACCTTAACCCCAAAGAGCTGGTGTTGAAGGAGGCCCAAAAATTGTAAAGGTGTGCACCTGTGGAACAGGTGCGCAAACATTGTCGTTTTTGTCATAACCAAAATGAGATTCTGTGAACGTAAAGAGAATGAGAGGAGGGTTTGAGGGTGGCACCATGGTCCAGGCTTAAACTGAGGCTCAACTGCCACATCACAACGATAGCCTAGTCTACAAGGTCTGCATCAGGTGCATCAAAGCTTGATATCCACGACTGATTCATCTTAATGAATGTCAAACGGTCGACTGAGTCGGTGGAGAGTCTAGTTCGATGGTCTGTGACGAATCCTCCTGCTGCGCTGAATGCCCGTTCCGATAGGACACTGGAAGCAGGGCAGGCCAACAACTCCATGGCATACTGGGCCAGTTCTGGCCAGTGGTCTAATCTTAAGACCCAGTATGCCAGTGGATCGGATTCGTCACATGAAAAGCCCTCTGTGTCACTTTGTGCCCTCACGTAATCGTCCACCATGTGATGCAGACGGTGTCGATGCGATGTGGCAGCTGAGAGGCCTGGGCGGTGAGGACTAAAAAAAGACCGAAAGGCATCCGTCAACCGCACGCCTTCTCCAACGCTCCTCTCGTGACCACCAGTAGAATCCATGGTAGGTTGTCCCTGCCCCTGCACCCTACGGGAGTCGGGGAACATGTTCACCAGATTCCTCTTGAGACTGTCCTCAAGGGATTTGATCCTGTGGACTCTATGGGTGGATGGGAAAAGCTCCGAGACTTTACACTTGTACCGGGGGTCAAGTAGGGTGGCCAACCAATAGTGGTTAGTCTCTTTAATGGCCTTGATTCTGGGGTCCTTTTGCAGGCTCTGGAGCATGATGTTTCCCATGCGTCGCAAATTAGCGAAGGCCTGAGAAGCTGACTCCTCGGGGTCACTCATAACGACATTATCTTCAACGGGCTCCTCCTCCTCCCAGCCACGTACTACTCCAAAGTGTCCCGAGGGAGTCAAACTAGGCCTTGCAGATTGCCGCATGTTTTCCTCCTCCTCCTCCTCAAACCCTGCAAAAGTTCCCGCAGAATCGTCCTCCTCCTCCTCTTCCACCCCTGGATCCTGCTCGGGCCTCTGGGAGCTAGGCATAATGGGGTCAGGATTCTCAGGATAAAGGGGGCCTTGAGAGGCAAGGAAGTCCTCCTCTTCCTCCTGCTGCTCTGCCTCCAGTGCCCTGTCCATAATGCCACGCAGAGTGTGCTCCAACAAAAACAGTACCGGTAGGGTGTCACTGATGCATGCGCTGTCCCGGCTGACCATCCTTGTGGCCTCCTCAAATGGCGAGAGGACAGCGCATGCATCCTTAATCAAAAGCCACTGCCGTGGTGAAAAGAAGCCCAGGCGCGCAGAGCCAGTGCTGGTGCCGTACTCGCATAGGTATTCATTGAGGGCCCTCTGCTGCGTGTACAGGCGCTGCAGCATAGCCAAGGTGGAGTTCCAGCGGGTGGGCATGTCACAGATGAGGCGGTGTACCGGCAGGTGAAACTCGCGCTGCACTTCGGCCAAACGTGCAGTGGCACTGTACGACCGCCTGAAGTGACTGCACACCCTTCTTGCCATCCTTAGCACATCCTGCATTCCCGGGTACGAGTTCAAAAACCGCTGTACCACGAGATTCAGGACATGCGCCAGGCATGGCACATGGGTTAACTTTCCCTGACGAAGGGCGGCCAGGAGGTTTGACCCATTATCAGTAACCACCATCCCTGGCTGCAGCTGGCGTGGTGTCAACCACCTCTGGGCCTGTGCCTGCAGAGCCCCAAGAATCTGAGGGGCAGTGTGCTGCCTGTCCCCTAGACACACAAGCTGCAGCACTGCGTGACACCTTTTGGCCTGAGACATAGAATAGCCCTTTGAACGTTTACGTGGTACCTCATCATATTCAAAGGACCATTCTGCAGAGGAGGGCATGGAGGAGGTAGAGGAGGAGGAGCAGGAGGGGGTAGAAGTGATCGATCTACCCGGATCAGTGACACCACCAGCTGTTTGCAGACGTGGGGGCAACACTGGCTGCAGCACCGAGCCCTGGCTACAATCCCTTCCACTGGCAAGCAGTGTCACCCAGTGAGCAGTGACAGAAATGTACCGTCCCTGCCCATGTTTGCTTGACCAAGTGTCAGCCGTCAAGTGTATCTTACGGCTGACTGACTTGGCCAGGGACGACACTACATTGCCTTCCACATGTTGGTATAGGGATGGCAGGGCCTTACGGGAAAAGTAATGCCGACTTGGCACCTGCCACTGTGGAACTGCACATTTTGCGAAGTCACGGAAGGGAGCAGACTCTACCAGGTTAAATGGTAATAGTTGCAGAGCCAGTAGTTTAGCCAAACTACTGTTTAGACGCTGGGCATGTGGGTGGCGGGGAGTATACATTTTTTTTCGTTCCAGCATGTGTGGAATCGAAATTTGGCGTCTAGATGTTACAGCTGGTGGTGTGCTGGAGGTAGATGCGACACTGCCTGCTATATCATCATCCCTGCCAGTGGAGGCTGCCAACAGGTGACGAGTGACTATAGCAGGGCCAGGAACAGACTGATGTGCAGGTGGAGCAGGTGGAGCAGATGGAGCATGAGGAGGAGCGCGAGGAGAACTAGGAGGCCGACTGACCAATCTTTGGCCCTTTTGTGGGTTCTTTAAATGCTCCTGCCAACGGGCCGAGTGGTGGGTTGTCAAATGCCTGTTTAGGCAGCTTGTACCCAGGTGGTTGACATTTTTGCCACGTTTTATACCCTTCTTACAAATCTTGCAGATCGCAACTTTTTTATCTGCATGGGATGTCTCAAAAAAGGCCCAGCAAGATGAGGTGTGTATAGTGGCCCGGGAGACAACAGGTGCGGCCTTAGATGGAGTAGGCCGTCTGCTCTCCCCTCTTGCTTGCTCTGCCTCCTCCTCAACCTCAGACCCAACATCTGACTCCATCAAAGACTGAGCATCAGGCCTGGCCTGGGAGACAACAGGTGCGGCCTTAGATGGAGCGGGCCGTCTGCTCTCCCCTCTTGTTTGCTCTGCCTCCTCCTCAAACTCAGACCCAACATCAGACTCCATAAAGGACTGAGCATCAGGCTGGAGTAGATGGCCGACACTGTGGTCAAACAGCTCAGCTGACTCCTCTGCCATGTCTGAAATTGGGTCTAAGGGAGGACATGAGGTGGACATGGACTCATCTGTATTTGTTCTGACAACTGCAGAAGACTGACCACTTTTCTCTGCCTGGGTCACTGTAGTTGCAGATGATGCCGATGATGAGGGTTTGTTCATATAGTCCACCACCTCCTGTACATACTGTGGACGTATAGCTTGGCCACTGCCGGAAAACAATCCAAATGGTGGCCTGGCTGAGGACTGACCACCACGTCCACCCCTGCCTCTAGACACCCTAGAAGCTGTGCCCCTTTCCGCAGCAGGGCCACGTATGCCTTTTCTTGGTCTACCAGGCATATTTCTCACTGATGCGTTGGCAACTGTGTGCGGTGAAAAACGCACACTGCTATGCGACCCACAGTTGTCGCTGGATACAGCACAGCAGATGTGTCACGCACAGTAGCAAAG